>NC_059072.1:167390206-168640206 GCF_020497125.1 Mauremys mutica
TGCCATTTTGAGCAGGTGAACTGGCCTGGGGGTGTTTGCCAGGGAAGGGAAAGGAAAACAGGTAATGGGCATGCACCCTCCATGGCCTGGGCTTGGAATTAGTTGATACTTGGGGCTTTACCATGACAGAACAACTGCCATTTTGAAGGGGAGGCAGAAGAGATTGGATGGCCTGAGAGGGAGGGAGGTGGGAGGGCTGGAGACTCAGGCTCCTAGGTCACATCTGCCTAAAATGACTGTGGCTGTGAGGCACCCACAAGAGAAGCTAGCACAGTGGTAGAGTATAATAATGAACTATACTGTGCTGTAGCCCTATCTATAGATTATGTGTAAAATTCACAGTTATCACTTTGAGAGTAGACAGGTTCTTGTCCCGAGATCAGGCCCAGTATTAAAATTATATAGTTGGGAACCCCGATGTGCAAAACTTACACATAGGAACTCTTTTCTATTTACAAATAAATAATTTATTAATACATTTAGCAAAGTCGCACACAATCTAACTCAGTAAGGTAGATCGAGATAATACAGAAAGTACTCACACCTTCCCTTGCAGAACAACCTGAAATGTTAGCCACTGTCTTCCACGTCACCATCACCTTCGTCATCTTCAACAGTGGACATCATTCTGGCCCTTCCCTAGGTTACATCTCTCTCTACTACTGCCCACAGGCTGGGATGCCACTTTTCTAATAAGTTACACTGACGTTACCATGTGTAATGCATACGCAGTAGGGGTTTCTCCCCTCTTCCTTATTTGTATGTCTTCCCCTTACCAATGTTGTGGTGTACTCCTTCTATAGGTTAGTATATTTATGTTGTCACCCCCATTATCATATGTGTCACTTGGTTGCCATGGCACTCTTGCAGTTGGTTGTCCCATCCAAAACCTTCCAGAAGCTGGTGTGTGTTCACTATGAACAAAATTCCCATTCTTGCATTCTATTTCCAGTTCCCCAAAACTTATGGGTTACCTAAGTTTATCTGTGCCAAAGTTTGTAGGCCAAAGCAGTGGAGGGCATGCAGATAAACACATAGGTCAGTAATAGAAACCTGTAAAGCAGTGTGGGATAATAGTTGGAAGACTGCCAAAGTAGTGTACAACAGCACTGCATGCACATGAACAACAGACCAAACTAACTCAATTCACATCAATTTAGTACGCTTTCAAAGAGGACTCTAGAGTTTGTAGTAAATGCCGAGTTAATGTGATCTAATAAATTGTGTTATGTGTTTCCAGGTATTTCCACACGAGCCTAACTTGAGTTGAAGTGCACTAACCCCCTCCATGTGCATAAGCCCTAAGATACATGTTGGTTTATCTATAATAACCCTATTATTCTAGTGACCTTCCAAATTGGAAAGATTTGGGGAATTGGGAATGGTGTTAGCAGTTCAAGCATTATTAGAAGAGAAAATAGTGATGTACCAGCATCCTATTAATTTTAATTGTAGCACACCTCCCAATCTAAATGAGCCAAACTCACCTCTGGTGTAACTCAACAGAGGTTCATATTTTTGCTCATGTTTTTTTCTCTTTAACACATCATATTTGAATCTTTTATATTGCAGATAACGCCCTTTTCCATTCAGTGCTGCATTTACATGCCTTAAGTCTGTAAACTAGCAATTTGATTTAAATCTCCAACTTATCTGTCTTGAAAGGCTAACATTTAAGAGTGCATATGATGTACGTAGCAATTTAAATTACAGATTTCTCTGCAAGCCAAGGTGTGTAAATTATCAGTTTGCATTAACACTCAAGGAACATTCGAAGTTGTCGTAAGTTATATGTTGAGGGCCCAGAGGAGAGAGTAGTGTAACAAGCAAATTGACTAATAGAAGAAATTTGTCCTGCAGGAAATCCCTACAGAGCTGGTGGAATGTTACCACTTGTGAAAATCACTGCAAGGAGAGTAGATACTGACACAGACAATTGGTGTCTAACTCACTTAGTCATTACAATTGGAAATTCCACAAATACCCTATTTCAGGGCTAGATCATGGCATTTATGGTCCTGCTGTGATTTAGTGCTCCCAAGAGGAGCACTGGACAGAGATTGTGCCTTAGATGCACACAATCCCACTCATATCTTCTATATTCTTCACAAGTGGGAGATCATGCTAGACACATTGAATGGATGAGTTAGTAATGGCCATTTTATCTATAGGGAACTTTTAACTCTCTTGATCTTGAGTGCTGTTGTCTTACCAACCTTCTTGTCCTTAGAGGTGTGCTCTCCAGTTCAGGGGACATGGGCAGGATAACGTGTAGGAAGTTTGCACCTGAGGCTTGCTCTACTGCTCCACTCTCTGGATCAGCAGCATCCCCATTTTTAAGCATGGCCATTAAACTCACTATAAATGAACAGAAAAGTAAGAGGAATTTTTTTTCTTGCACCCTATTATCCTAACACCATCATCCAGCAAGCTCCAGACATACAAATTTGCCTTTACCAACAGACTGCCCTTCTGCAACTCAGTCATTTGCAAATGCAAATAGCACTGTGCTGAGAACACACATTTTTGTCAGATGATGGTGCTGCCAATATTTTATCAACAGGCTCCCAGAAAAGAGTCTCCCTAGTCTGTGAGAATTGTTGTGTAACCAAGAGGGTATGTGTCCATAGACAATAGGGCTGAGGGACTGGGGGAATCTAGTAATTAGATTCCTCATATAAGGGGGGGAAAACATTTTCTTACAACTACAACCAAGGCAGAGGCAAAATTGCTCTAAGGGCTCCAGCCACCAGATTGCTGAGCACTCTGGTCCCAACCCAGCAAAGCGTTTTAGCACATGCTAACTTTAAACAGGGGAGTAATCCCACTGAATTCACTCTCTCATGCTTGAATGCTTTGCTCTATCGGTGTCAGAGTGCTTAGCACCTTGCCAGATCGAGACTTCTGGCACTGATTTAGCAAAAGCACTTCAACATGTGCTCAAGTAATTTGCTGAAGAGGGCCTTTAGCACAGAAATTGACATTAAGACTCTTCACTGGAAACATGCATTTTGTTCTTGGGTAATACAAGACCCAATTCAACCTCTTTTGAAGCCAGTGAAATTTTGCAACAATTTAAATCAGCAGGATTAAGCCCATTGTGAGTAGGGCAAATTGAAAGTATAGTACAGGGCTCAACTTGGGTGACTTGAAATGGGGGTAGCTACCTTTTATGGACTCTGAGGCTGTCATCCCCCATATTTTAATACTTGATAAATATGTAGTGGTGCAACCAGGTTCATTTAAAAGACTAAATCGTTTCTCTTCAGAGTATTTTTAAGAGTCGGAAGGAGCAGATTATCTGGCCGGGATGATTTGGCACATCTAGATAAGGGGTGTTTCCAACAGAAGCAGAGAAATCCACCCAACCATCCCTTCTGATCGGTTGCAGAATTTTATTAAGAGGCTCTTGAAAACCTGTGAGAGTCCACTCCAGCATGCCAGTGGCTTTGTCTTACATTCCTCTTGACTTTCACAGTATGTCGTGATGACAGTTTTCACTCAGTGCCTCCTTATCCACTCAGACAAGTCTGGCAAGCTGTTAGTTCATCAACCATAAAATATCATATCACTTTCCAATCAATGTGATTCTTAGTGAACAGTGTCAGATGTTTTCAGAAGCAATGAAAATGATGATGGCCAGAAGCATGTGGAAGCTTATAATTACTCCATTTTAGAGCAGGCAGAATGGTGTGGAAAATCTTCCATGATTAGTCGTTAGAATTTTGAAATGAATTTGCTTCAGCTGTGTTCATGCCCCTATTATGCTGGCCTTCTGTGGACATTTGTGCCATCAGATTTGACCAGTATGGAAACCCAATTGCAAAGTCAAGCATGCATTGGTGGGAAGGCCATAGGAAGGGCCCTTTTTTGGTTGGCTTGCCACAAATAGTCAAGTCCCAGATTTACAAAGTCAACTTCCAGTGAGAGTTGAACACTTTCCAAAATCCTACCAGCTACCTAGCTGCATCTTTGGAAGGCTCTTAAACCTTGGGTTGAGATCTCACACTGGTACCTTCTTTGCGTTTTGTCAAATCTGCAATGAAAGTATTTTTAAAACAAACAACATATGCTGGGTCATCATCTGAGACTGCTATAACATGAAATATATGGCAGATGTAGGTAAAACAGAGCAAGAGACATAATTCTCCCCCAAGGAGTGCACTCACAAATTTAAGTAACGCATTTTTTTTAATAAGCGCTCTCAGCATGGAAGCATGTCCTCTGGAATGATGGCCGAAGCAAGAAGGGACATACGAATGTTTAGCACATCTGGCACGTAAATACTTTGCAATGCCAGCTACAAAAGTGCCATGCAAACACCTGTTCTCACTTTCAAGTGACATTGTAAATAAGAAGTGGGCAGCATTGTCTACTCTAAATGTAAACAAATTTGTTTGTCTTAGCGATTGGCTGAACAAGAAGTAGAACTGAGTGGACTTGTAGGTTCTAAAGTTTTACATTGTTTTGTTTTTGAGTGCAGCTATGTAACAAAAAATCTACATTTGTAAGTTGCACTTTTACATAAAGAGATCATTATGGTACTTGTATGAGGTGAAATGAAAAATACTGTTTCTTTTGTTTATCATTTTTACAATGCAAATATTTGTAATAAAAATAATAAAGTGAGCACTGTACACTTTGCATTCTGTATTGTAATTGAAATCCATATATTTGAAAATGTAGAAAAACATCTAAAATATTTAATTTCAATTGGCATTCTGTTTAACAGTGTGATTAAAACTGTGATTAATCATGATAAATTTTTTGAGTTAATCATGTGAGTAACTGCAATTAATCAACAGCTCTAATAACATTTAAAGTCTAACTGTAACAAGAGTATTATGGACTAGGGATCAGCCAGTCCTATTTGCATGGCATAGCCCTGTAAGGGTTGAGGAATTTTGTAGTACACAAGAGCCTAAGACATGGCAGAGGCAGATACTGGGAGAGAGGAAGCAGTTCCAGAGGAATAATTAGTGTTTGGAGAAAAAGCTGCACTAGTGTTTCTTTTAGGCCTGGGACCAGAAGTCTTGAAGTGTAAGGCAACCCTTTCTCTCAACCAACTGGACCAAGCCCTGGGAAGGAGGGCAGCATAGATGCTGCCTTCCCCCTCATAACAAGACTTTGGTCTGAGGAGGATTGCTGTCTGCTGCTCTCTTAAAGCCTAGGGGTGAAAGGACTGATTGGAAAGGGGACAAGTGTAAGAAGCTGGCAGAGGGCTGCAGCTGGCCTGGATTATAACCAGCTCCAGAAGGAGGGCTGTGGGAATCCTGAACTTACGAGAGCAAGTCTGCCTGAATTAGTACTCAGGCCCCAGAAGAAGACTTGGATTTGAGAAGCTAAAGAAGAGTTCTGTACTCTATAAAAGAGTTAATAAATAAGACCCCAACAATGTTCCCAATAGTCAGATCTGTGAGTCCATTATTGTAAGAACCAAGTGAGAGCTGGGGCAGCTTGCTGGAAGGGTGCTCTGTGCCTCAAGAAAGCATGCATGGGGACAGCACTCTGCTGCACTAGGTTTGTTGAATAAATTATTTATTAGGAATAACTTGCTCTTCTCTACACCACATACTATATACTAGGCTTAAAAAAATATTTCTTTCATGTAGGCATGAGGTGGGCTGAAATGATGCTTCTTGTTTTTAAAGTTTCTCATCAATTCTCCCTCTCATTCACTTCTAAAATGAAAAGCTTAGCACTATCTCAGATGAGCCACAATATGGATCCATGCCAGGTAAAGCCATAAGATCATTTTCTTTTCTGTAGCTTAAATATGAGGGCGAATTGATCGATTCTCTTCCTTCATGCTAGATTTCTATTGCAAAAAATGTGAAGTCACTTCTCTATCTCCTTAGCTTGGCCCAGATGATTCCTTGTGTCTTGTGTCTACGAGATACTGTACTGTGTGGCTTTTTTCTTTGTATTGCATTATCCCAACTTTAACATCAATGCTCTCCATTATCTTTTCCAGATTGAATTTAGTTGGATTCTTAAAAGAGAGAGAAATTGATAAGTCTCTTGAAAAGCTCTGCTTTTGTGTGCATCATATCATCTTCTCTTGTGATGAGGATTCAGTCTAATCTTAACTGAAAGATATTGCTTAGGCTTTTCCATTCAGTGTCTTTATTATTGCAGACATTGTACAGCTTCTATAGAACCATAGCCCTTTACTAATTCACTATGTATAGTTTCAACCAGCCTGATTTGCCCTTGCATTTCATGAAATTCACTCGCTAGAGGAATCTTTTTCAAAGTAAATTCTACCAGTATTAAAAGATTTCCAGGTATAACAAACTTGATGCACACAGACATGCAACCACCATGTCTTCCTACTTAACTATACTATGTTACATTATAAGCCCAACTCATTGTAACTCTACATTTTAAAAAGAACAAAACAAAACAGACCAACAAACACCCACTTTGAATCCTGAACTCCAAAAGTAAGTGCCCATTACAATGAGGTTAGTCACTTTCTTCTCTTACACATCTATCCCTGTTTTGAATCATTATCATGTTTCTATTCTTACTTGTCTATTTTCCCACTCACCCTCTGTTCTGCAAGTTGAATCTCATTTATATGTTTCCAAACTTTTCTTTGGCTCCTTCATCTGAACTGTTTTTGGCTTCATACTCTGCATTAAAGTCATGAAAAGCAAACACGCTGGATTAACCCTTTGGTGCTGACATTTCTGCAGTTTAAGCCTTGATTGAATTCATTTCTCCTCTTTAAGAGAGTTAATAGCTGTCCTATCTCAGTCAAGTATACTTTAGTTATGTCATTTTAGAGAAATGCTATCTATTGCCTATTCTCTGTAACTTCAATCTTATGGTAGCTATATGGTGGATACTTGCAATGCCATTGAATAATTTGAAGGGATTCAACAGTTTGGATATTTTTCATCTGTAAGAAAAAATCTCGGGACTGAACTGAAAACCACAGAAGCCAAAGGAAAGAGAATTTTCTCTGGATTTTGGATCTGGCCCATAGAATCCCATGAATTTCAAAGTAAATGTATTTGTATCTCCTTTTTGTCAAACTGTTTCTTCAGTAGGATCATTTTCCATATACATTTTGCAGTCAGATAATTTTCCATTTCAATCTGGGAAATGCTTCAACTATTAACACTTAAATTCTATATTTCCTGGTCTTCTCTCTATTTCATTCTGGTTGCTTTGGCTCATAAGAGTATTTAAATTTCAGATTAAGATTCTGTACTTCCTGACCAGGTATTCAATTATTCAATTTACTATATTTTGTTATTTTACAAAAGAACTCCTTCGCATTCTTCTCATCTGGCAAAGTCATTCTTGAGAATGGAATGATATTCTGTGAAACTTTAAAATCAAGTATAACAAAATCAGGAATGTTTAACCAACTTTAACTGCATGCAGGCCTAAAGAGAAAATAATAGAATATGTGTGTGTATGTGTATATGTATATATGTAAAAGCTGGGTGAATGATATGGAATTGATCTTGTAATCTTGCAGTAGAGGATTTCATATGAGGTGAATGATATTGGAAAAAAATGGGTTTGTTTAGTCTGGAAAAGAGAAGACTGACAGTTTTCAAGTACATAAAAGGTTGCTACAAGGAGGAGGGAAAAACATTGTTCTTTTTAACCTCTGATGATAGGACAAGAAGCAATGGGCTTAAATTGCAGCAAGGGAGGTGTAGGTCAGACATTAGGAAAAAAATTCCTAACTTTCAGAGTGGTTAAGCACTTGAACAAATTGTCTCAGTAGGCTGTGGAATCTCCATCATTGGAGATTTTTTAAAGAGCAGGTTAGACAAACACCTGTCAGAGATGGTCTAGATCAGTGGTCCCCATCCTTTTTGTGGCCAGTAGCATATTCATGTTTTCAGAAGAGTGTGGTGGGCACCAACAATTTTTCAAGACTTATTTTGTATTTGTACATTAAATAATACAAAAAAATCATATTTAATATTACATAATATATGAAATCAAGAGAGAAGCCGTAGAAAAGCCGTGAGGAAAGAGAACACTGGTGCCTGCAGCCCCGGAGAACTCTGTCCCCAGCAGGTGCGGGACCCCAGATTTTCTCCTCTGCTGGACACTAGGCGGGTCCTGCACCTGCCGGGGACTGAGAACACCGGCGCCCGTAGCCTGCAGCCCCAGAGTTCTCTGTCCCTGGCAGGCATGGGGCTGCAGCTTCTCTCCCCTCCTGGGCACTAGGCAGGTCC
This sequence comes from Mauremys mutica, assembly GCF_020497125.1. Taxonomy (NCBI): domain Eukaryota; kingdom Metazoa; phylum Chordata; order Testudines; family Geoemydidae; genus Mauremys; species Mauremys mutica. The sequence goes on from NC_059072.1 coordinate 167,398,417, forward strand.
CGCACCTGCCGGGAACAGAGAACACTGCACCTGCAGCATTAGTTCTCTGTCCCCAGCAGGCGCAGGGCCGTGGCTTCTTTCCCCTGCTGGGCACTAGGCGGGCACACATAAATGCCCTGGCGGGGACCACTGGCTAGATAATACTTAGTCCTGCCATGAGTGCAGGGGACTGGACTAGATGACCTCCCAAGGGCCCTTCCAATCCTATAATTCTATGATATTTAGGAGCTATTAATTTCACAGGGAAAGAGTTACACACAGAAAAACATAAGCAGTTCCAGCTAATTTTGAATCTTAAATATTATGAGTATATTCTTGCAATATACAAATCTGTTTTCATTAGTGAAGATGTTCCAGCATTGGAGGAAATTAGAGAGTGATCCAATGCTCACTGAAGTCAACTGAAGGATGCCCATTTCCTTCAATGAAAATGGGATCAGGCATTTGTTGAGGAAAATCTGGCATGGTTTGTTACATAACAGATGCAATTTTGCTAATTTCATCTCAGAAAAATATTAGGGATTTACTGGGAGCACAGTCCAAAAAGCTTTAAGTGGATTACGAGTATTCATGCTAACAAACTGATCTAGGATATGTGCACTCAAGCAAAATGAGACTGGATATAGATGGGGAAAATATTGTTCTATAATTCCAATGTGAATTCTGCAGGAGTCTGGGTGTCCACTCTACAAATTAAGGCGTAACTGTAGCACAGGCATACCAGCACAAGCTTTAATCTAGCTAGCATTGGCACCAATAGCACTGAAGATGTGGCAGCATTGGCTTCAGCACAGGTTAGCCACCCCACTAGTGGCCCACTTGGGACCCTGAGTGTGTACTTGAGTTGCTAGCTCACACTGGAGTCCATGCCACTGCATCGTCGCTGCTCTTGTTAATTGTGGTAGGTAGATTAAAACTATGATGGTATGCTTCCCTGCACTGCAGCGACACTTCAATTTGCAGTGTGACTATATCCTTAGGTGCCTAAGTCCCATTGAAAGTCAATGATACTTGGGTCCAGATTGCCTGAATCACTTCTGAAAATGGGACTTAGGTTTCAAAGTCTCTTAAGAGGTTTTGAAAATTTGACTCCAAATATCTACATATGTGGAATCTATTGCCCTATGCATATTTTTGGCATACAAGTAGTTCAATCTGGTTTTGAGAGGGAGGTTTTTGGATTTTTTTTTTGTGGTGGTGATGGTGTGCTGATCTCGCTCTCTTTTAAATATTATTATATTATTTTCAAAGTTATTTTTTGTAGGATTCACTTATGTTTGCTCCTTTCTTTCTTGTATGTCAGATGGCATTCCTGAACCCATGGCTATAATGTTTTGGTAAGTTTCAAGTGAATTAATTCATGACAATTATGCATTTGATTTTGTATTATTTTTTTGTGCGATACATGGCATCCTTAATTATTAACTTTGCTGCTTCTTCCTTCTTCCCAGATCTCTTGTTAATGTTATTTTCAAGTTGGAAGTTGCTAATTCCTTTTTGAGATCAGCCATATGTTTTTTTTCTCTCTCATAATTACTTTCCTTTACTAAATTGCTATGGTATTGAATGTGCATTTGGGAAGGAGTTTGTGCTTGGGTTTGCTGAGGAAACTTTATATATGAACTCTGAAATAAATAGTCTGCATTAGGGCTTGTTGAAAGCTTTTTTTTATGAAACAGTTTTTGTCAAAAAATGCATTTTCAGGTAGGAACGTTGATTTTGATTAAATTTGATGGGAAGAAGTTAAAACATTTCTCTTTAACAATGTCTAAATGTTTTGATTCATTTTGTTTTCATATTTCATATTAAGTATAATATATTTTATGCACATTACATACACATTACAGGTATTTAATATAACAGTCAAAACAAAATTAATTAAAAGGGCAATATCAAAATGAATTTTTTTTAAAATTTTTGTTTAGAAGGAAATTTCAAATTTGGGGGTGTTTTGATTTGGAATGAAAAATATTTTTTAAATGTCAGAATTTCTAGTGATGCAGAAATTCCATTTCCTGACCAGCTCTAGTATACAGTCCTGTCACCGTTGGCAGAGATATCTTCAAACTGCACAGAACAAATAGGGTCAGATCTAATCAGGCAGGAGACCTCAAGGAAAAACAAAAAGGCTGCAGAAAGTAGTGCTGAATATTCAGGTTGTAGAATTTTCTTCATTTTCAGAATTAAACCACTATCCTAGCTTGGTATTTACCAGTGTTTCAGCCTGGGTCTCTGAGGCATCATCTTTTCAATCAGCACTGGATTAGGCTGCAGTTTACTCTAGAGGGATACAAATCTCCTCACCATTTCTAACCATTATAGGTCCCATGGCACTCTCTGGCATCTCCCCTGGTGTCAGGGGTAGTTTCCAATATAGGTAATTAAATTCTGCCTACAAAAACTTGCTTTCATACAACATGGTATTCTTCATTTGCTCTCCTTAAGATGCTGTGTAGCTTTGTTGGTACTTCTGCAGCCTTGTCTTCTGTTTTCTGTGGCCCACCCATCGGTGGCTGCATTTGGATGGTCGGTGAAATGTTAAACTTATTATGTGCATAATTTTAATTAGAAAAAGAGTCTCAATCAAAACCCTGGATCTGCACAATCCTGAACTTTGGGTAATCAGTCTCTGAATCCACGTCTTGCTCTGGCATCACCTCTGCTTCTAGTTCTGTAAAGCTGTTCTGAGACTTATTTATATAATTTCTAGAACAAGTGAGTTACCGCTAGATCCTGCCTACCTGAAAGTGCTACTTGCTGTGGGGTAGGTTGTAACATTATAATCTGCTCTGCCCTAGGAGCAGACCCAGGAATGAATTGTGACTCAGTCACAATCCTTCTCCCCTGTCCCTGCCACTTGAACAAAGAAGGGGAAGAGAATTTGTCCCTCTTTGTGGAGCAGCTTATTTTCCCTGCTCCTTCTCCATCTTTCTCCTCCTACTTGCTCACAGTAGGGAATATTGTGTGAGCAGCCTCTGCAGCTGGATTTGCAAACTGAGCATGGTATCAGAAGCTCCTGAGGCAGGCAAGGGGTTGTGACTGGAATGCTGTTGTCATCCAGCAGTCCTCAAGTGGTGTGTGGCTGCAAACTGAGAAATCCATTATTTGCTCAACTCTAATCAGGAGCTGTTTGAGTAGATCCCTTTGCCCGATGCAACAGCAGATTTGTTGGAATCTTCTAATCTATTTCAGCTATAGGTATAAATCAAAGTTCCAATGAGAATGAAGAAAAAAGGATAGACTGGTAGAAACCCCAAACAGAATTGTAATTATTGGGGCTGCTCAATGCCAGAGTACACCAAACCCCTAAGGTTATGTCTACACTGCAGCTGGCAGGTAGGATTCCCAGAGTAGACCCATGGGGTTAGGTGGACTTGGGTGGCTGGCCTGTCCACACTGCTATTTTTAGCACAGTAGCTTGAGCTGAACTACTGCAAATCTGTCTACCTGCTCTGGGAAATGCATCTCCTAGATGCAATTTGGACATATCATAAGGTACCAGTAACATGCTGTGCACCATTACTTAGAAGTAAGCACTGTAGGTGCTTCGGCAGCTAGGCCTTGTAGGATCTAGCTCTAGTGTGTCCCATTATCCAGTCAGACACATGGCGAAGGGATAGGGTTGCCACCTTTCTAATTGCTGGTAAACGTACCCTCTGAGGCCCCGCCCTGCCTTTTCTCTAAGGCCCAACCCTCTTCTCTGACTCTGTCCTCTGTCGCTTGCTAGATCGTCTCCACTTCCCTCTCCCCCACTCCCCCCAGCTGGGCTCCATTTACTCCGGGGCTGGAACAGAAGCTGCTGCAGCCTGACACGGAGCCTGCCTACAAGTAGGAGGGAGCCCCAGATGAGCAGGTGTGGCACGGATTAATGACCCAGTGCCTAACCCCACGTCACAGTAACTGGACTTCTGATGTCCGGTCAGCAGGTCTGACTGGACACTGCCAGGTCCCCTTTTCAATCAGACTTTCTGGTCAAAAACTGGACATCTGGCAACCCTACGAAGTGAAAGAGCATTTTAGTAAGCTGCAGGAAAGGGAAACGTTGCAAATACCCTAGGTACAGAGGCTTAAATAGTTCCAGTTCAAAGTGAGAAATAGTGGTTCTTGTTTGGGCCCCGAGGCAGTCCATTTGAGAGTTAGGGCTTCAGGCGTAGTGCCCTCTATTCCAGTCTCTATTCAAGTAAATAGGAGCTTACAGGTTTCCAGGGTAGGCTCAGTTAGTGTTGTCTCACTGCTTTAACTCCTAATTGACTCTCTATCCAGCCACTGCTGTTTCCCCATAAGTCCCACACAGCCCTGCACCCAGCACTGCCTGTTCCACGCAGAGCTCTGAAGACATTCTTGTGAGATTTCTCTCTGCATCTGGCTTCTCTGAAGCTCATGGTTAGCCATGTTGCTGCTGCTGCTTCCCAAAAGTACTCTGACGCTTCCTGGTTCAAGGCCCTTCTTCTTATCTGGCCTTGGGGAAGAGAAGTGCAGAGGGGAGGTGTAGTCCTCTGCTTAGCAGGTTCATTAGGGAATGAAGCACTCAATCAAATCAACTGTATGGGGAGTGGATTCTCGCAAATGTCCTGGATCACTCTTTCCTTTCAGACTTGGAAGTTAAACATGGTGTCTTATGCATGGTACTGTAGGGATCACTGCTTCTTTGCACAGAACTAAAATATTTGCTTCTAAAGTCACATTACAGCTGTTAAAAAATATGAACACATTGCCAACCGTATGGCATTTGTTTCCAGAGCCTATAAAACCTGCAAAAATTACATTGCCACAGCAAAGCATCAGGCTAATCATTTGCACAGCCTACTAGGTACTTCTTTCTGAGCCATGATATTTAGCATAGTACAAACATTTTGTTGGTAGTTGTCTGAACCGTTAATTTTATATCCACTGCACACTGTATGATTAAATCCAGATTGGTTAGTCCTGCTCTTATTATATACGATGCATACACAGATGTAATTTAAACAAAGCAAATACTTATTACATCTAATGAGTTAGAAAACATTAGTTGAATTAAATGATGGTGCATGGACGATCAGGTTTGTTTAACAAAAGATATTTGCTTGAGTCTTTCAAGTTCCAGTGAGTGGAAAATATTTCTCTTTACTAAATGTTTGTATAAAGAGGATGCATTCATATGGAGGGAAAGTATAATCCTATGAAAATAAAATATATAGCTAGTACATAGTTTTTTCCCTTAAGGAAATTGGTTGAGATTTTCAAAGCCACCTAGGGGATTTAGATGCATGCACCCCATTAAAATTAATAGTAAATGTGTCGGAGTTCCCTAGACTGCTTTAAAAATCACAAACTATGTATTTAGCAAGAGAGAGAAAATAACCAGTTGCATTTATAGTTTCAAAGGTACAAGTAATCAAACTGGGAAAAGAAAAGTTTGGCCATCAGAGAGAAGAAAAACTGCCACATTTTTGGTGGTTTCAGGCCAAGTTGGACTGATCAAATTTTTTTTGATATAATAGTTTTCCTTTGAAAATGTTGATTGGACAACATTGAAATGTTCTATGGCAGGGATCAGCAACCTTTGGCCCGTGGCCTGCCAGGGTAAGCCCCCTGGTGGGCCAGTTTGTTTACCTGCCGCGTCTGCAGGTTCAGCCGATCACAGCTCCCATTGGTCGCAGTTCGCTACTCCAGGCCAACGGGGGGTGTGTGGGAAGCGGTGGCCAGCACATCTCTCAGCCCGTGCAACTTCCTGCAGCCCCCATTGGCCTGGAGAGGCGAACCGCAGCCATTGGGAGCCGCGATCGGCTGAACCTGTGGACGCAGCAGGTAAAAAAAAACTGCCCCGCCCTGCCAGGGGGCTTACCCTGGCGGGCTGCATGCCAAAGGTTGCCAATCCCTGTTCTATGGGAACATATAGACTTCTTTGAAATTTGTGATGCAAAATTATCAAAATGATTAATTTCAATAAAGTCAAAATGTTTTTGTTTTGAGAAGGTCAAAACATTTAGTTTAAGCTTTATTGCTTTAACTTGTAGGCTCTTATATTAAAGCGTATAATAAAAATATAACGGGTCAAAACATCTTGATTTTTATATTCTAAAATATGATTATAAATTATAAGTCAAAATGAAATATTTTCATTTTTCCAAAATTAAATTTTGCATTTCCCATTCTGTGGGACTTGGCTTTTCTTTCTGATTCAGAATGAGGAAAAAAACCAAAACATTAAATTTCAGAAATTCCCCTGAAATGGGAATTTTGGGTTTCAACTAGGTCTGAGGCCAACTTCTAGTGGCCAGATGTCCATATTTCTTGGTAGTCCATCGATCCGATGATGACAAATCTGAGCAAATCATCTATTGTTGGTCTCATGGTGTGCCCTCTGATGGCTATACAAGCCAATTCCAGAGGTGCACATTTGGCTGCAGATGGTGCATGGGAAGTTTGCAGTCAGTGCTGGTGCTCTGTGACGTCGTTCACGTGCCTCTTGTAGACGCCAGCAGCGGTCTTCCTCGAAGGCGATGCAGGTATTTCTGACTGTTGCACGCCACTGTGTTCTGTCGCTGGCGGCGTCCTCAAGGTCCCTGGGTTTGATACTGCTATACTGCATATTGGCTTTGATGGTGTCCTTGTAATGTTTCTGTGGACGACCTATATGCCGGATGGCCTAGGAGAGCTCACCATAGAGAAGCTGGCGGGGGATTCTGTTGGCATCCATGCGGCTGACATGACCGGTCCAACGTAGCTGTGACTTCATGATCATCATTTCGATGCTTCTCATCTGGGCGCTCTCAAGGACCTCAAGATTGGGCACTTTGTCTTGCCAGCGGATCTTCATGATGTTGCGGAGGCAGTGCATGTGGAATGCTTCAAGCTGCTTGATGTGATGCCTATATAGTGTCCATGTTTCACACCCATACAAAAGAGATGAAAGAACAGCAGCTCTGTACACAAGCAGTTTTGTTGACATCCGGATGTTGTGGTGGTTTTAAAACTTTGACACGCAGTTAGCCAAGTGCCTGGCTTGCTTTGGATATTCGTGCGTTGATCTCATTATCCAGTGATCCATCACTGGATATGACACTACCCAGGTATTTAAAGTTCTCCACTACTTTAAGCTGAGTGCCATCAATGGAGATACTTGGGACAGAAGCATTTGATCCAGGTACAGGTTGATGGAGAACTTCTGTCTTTCCGAGGCTGATAGTTAGTCCGAAGAGTTGCGAGGCCTCGGCAAAATTGTTGACAATGTGCTGAAGATCACATTGAGGGCACAGTTGTCGGCAAAGAGTGCCTCAAGAAGGAGTTTCTGCACTGTCTTAATCTTTGCATTCTGGCGACGGAGGTCAAAAAGTGAACCATTGTGCCGGTATTTCAAATATATACCTCGATCCAGATCTTTCATTGCATGGTTGAGGACGCATGCAAAGAACAGGTTAAATAAGACAGGAGCGAGAACACATTCTTGTTTCACGCTGTTGGTGATGTTGAAGGGGGCAGATGTGGCTCCATCAGACAATACTTCGCCTGTCATGCTGTCATGAAAAAGGCGTATAGTCTGGATAAATTTTCTTGGGCAGCCAAGTCGTGTTAGAATAGTCCAAAGGGCTTCCCTGTTGACGGTATCAAACGCCTTTGTCAGATCTATGAAGACAGCATACAGGTGCATGTTCTGTTCAATGCACTTCTCTTGTATTTGTCTGACAGCAAACACCATGTCGACTGTGCTCCGGCCAGGTTGAAAACCACATTGACTTTCAGGTAGATTTGTCTCGGAAATACTGGCTATTAGGCGGTTCAAGATGATGCGGGCGATGATTTTCCCTCCAACGGAGAGGAGGGATATGCCTCTATAATTTCCACATTCTGCTTTGCTGCCTTTGTTCTTGAAAAGAGAGACAATAGTAGCGTCACGGAGGTCCTGTGGTATGTTTTCATCCTCCCAGATACTGATGATCACGTTGTGTAATGCTGCTAGTGCTGCTGGATCTGCTGCTTTGTATATCTCTGCTGGTATCCCATCTTTTCCAGGAGCTTTTCCTGAACTCATCTGGCTAACAGCTTTCTTAATCTCATCTATAGTGGGCAGAGAGTCAAGATCTGTCAGAGCAGGTTGTTGTGGAATTTCATTGAGGACGTTATTATTCACAGTTGATTGGTCTATTGAGAAGGTTGCTAAAGTGTTCTCGCCATCTTTCGTTGATGCCTTCTTTATCTTTAATCAGCGTTGTGTTGTCTGATGAGAGCAGTGGGGTGGTCCTTAGTTTAGAAGGTCCATAGACAGTCTTAATAGCACTGAAGAACATCTTTGAGTTGTGGGTCTCAGCATAGTGCTCGATTTCTTTGGCTTTGCTCTCCCACCAGTTGTCTTGTACCTGACGGAGGTCTTTCTGTGTGTTGCTCTGAAGGTACTTGAAATGGTCCCGTTTGGAGACTGAGGAGGGATCATTCTGCCATTCGATAAAGGCTTTTCTCTTTACTTCCAGAGCTGAGCATATTTCTTCTTGGTTCTCATCAAAACAATCCTGATGTGTTCTTTTCTTTGGTCCAAGAGATGTTATTGCTGTGTCAGTCACCATCTGCTTGAACTGGTCCCACTTTTCGGTTGCAGTACCAATCAGTTGTCCGTGGGATGTCAGTTTGTCATCATGACTCTTCTGAAAGTTGTTGAAACATTGAGCATCCTTCAGTTTGGCTATGTTGAAAGCAGGTCACACATGCTTAGGGCGTTTGTGCCGAGAGAGAGCGATCTAAAGTTGGAGAGACGTCCTGACTAATCTGTGGTCTGTCCAGCACTCTGCGCCTCGCATTACTCTGGTGATCATTACGTCTCTGATGTCTCGCCTTCTGACAATGGCATAATCTATCAGATGCCACTGTTTGGACCTAGGGTGCATCCACGTCGTTTTGTATTTATCCGCTTGTCGGAACAGAATGTTGGTAATGGTCAGGTCATTTTCAGAACAAGGCTCAAAAGGAGTAGTCCATTGCTGTTCATTTTGCCTACACCATGTGGCCCGGTTACTCCTTTCCAGTTCTCGTTGTCAGCCCCAACTCGGGCGTTGAAATCTCCAAGTAGGAGTAGTTTGTCTGTTACAGGTGTGGCCTTGATCAGTCTATCGAGATCTTCATAGAATTGTTCCTTTGAGTTGTCAGAGCATGTTAGAGTGGGTGCATATGCACTAATGATGGTGGCATGACGTTTGGCATTTAGTGGGAAGCGTAGTTTCAGCAATCTTTCATTGAATACCCACTGGAAGGTCTGGGAGTTGATGCATCAATGAGGTTTTTATTGCCAGACCAACTCCATGTATTCTGGATGGGGTGTATGGGGTGCCCAGGGAGGGGTAGTACCTCTGATGGGAGGACTTGTCATACCCCTTCGGGGGTAGTCCATCCACTTTGGTCCCCACCTGTCACTCAGCTCTCACCTGTGGCTCCAAGTAGCTGCAGCATGCGCAGTGGCCACACCCTGGGCAACGGCTTCGACAGGCCGGCCAAACCAGGTGAGTGTAACTGATGGGACTCAAACCCTCAGTGAATTAGGGATATGCCTACCCGCATGCGACGTCAGCTCCGGCGGACTGGGCGAAAGAGATCACTATGATCCAACGGCCAAGAAGGTGGTTCTGCAACGCTTTGTGGAAAGCGAAGGGCTTGATGAGGCACAAAAGATGTCAAGGCCATCCACTGCAACCAAAGAAGTTACCAGTCGTGACGATTTTTCGTACCATTGGTGTTTGGCTTCTAAGGTCGAGAGAGTGGGATTGCTCCCGTGCAATGGCTCTACCACTTAAAAAGCTTTCACGCACAGGTCCCGTTCAAATCATCAAGCATCATCATACCACCCAAGTCCTGTGGCGATGGGGGAGGGGCAAAGCGACAGGTGGAGGTTACCACTGGGAGTTGTAGTCCCAGTCCTGCACGCAGGCGGCCTGTGGATAGGTGGTCATCCAGCTCTGTACTTGGGGTAGCAGAGTTGCCCGGCAGCATCCCAGGTGTCTGAGCAGCCCTCTTTAGGACAGCACTGCTCACCCTAGTAAGGAAGGGGCCTAGAAAAAGTGGCCTAAAAATTGCCTGCTCTACAACAGCTGGCCAGCAAGCTGCGGCTGGCAGTTTAACCCAATCTGCGGCTGAAACCAAAAGAAAAATTTGAGAAAACTTACCTTTGGTGTATGGAATGTTCGTACCCTCATGGATCGAGAAGCTGTTGCAAGACCTGAGAGAAGGACAGCTCTCATTGCTCGAGAACTAGCCCGCTACAACATTGATATAGCGGCATTAAGCGAAACAAGATTGCCTGGGGAAGGTTTCTTGAGCGAACCAGGAAGTGGTTACACCTTCTTCTGGAAGGGTAAGACTGAGACAGAGGACAGAATACATGGAGTTGGTCTGGCAATAAAAACCTCATTGATGCATCAACTCCCAGACCTTTTACCATATAAAAGTATAGCAATTGACTATTTTGTTGGCAGTCTCAGCAGAAACCCAAAGACTTCAGTGCGAAATGGCAATGGTAATGTTAATGTAACTACATTACCAAAATGATGTGTGGGGGCGGGGGAGTAAAATTAAAATCAGCCAGAGTTAATTTAGTACCATGAAAGCAATAGGTGTCTCTCCCTATTGCTTAAAAATAATTAAATCTATTACAGAGTGTAAATATGCAGAGAATGTTCAATGTGCACAACATGGATGTGCAAATACAGGGTGTTGTTCCTATACACAATTTCTTAGAAAACATTTATATTTCTGGATGCGGCAAACGGAGTCTCATTCTCCATGGCTATACACCTTGCGTGGCTGTTTAGGGCCTTATCCAAAAAACACTTATGCACTCCTGGTATGACTGCTCATGAGTAAAGTAATACATGTGTGTACATTTTGCAGGATCCAGGGCTTACATGTTATCAGCCATTTCACTCTTGACCCTGGTAAAAAATGCCTACACAAGGTGCAAGGCAGCAGAGAATCAGATCCACATTAACCTCTCCTAAGTGGTTTTTTTGGTTGATGGTCTGGAAAGTGATAGAACTTCAAGGGACTGCATTAGAAAGAGTAAAAAAAAATTTGTTTTTTTGTGGAAATGTTGTATTTTTGGTGGAAATTCAAAAAGTGAATAATTTCAGGTGAAAACCAATTTTTTTTACTGAAAACTTAAATACTTAGCTTTGAAAATGTTGCTGAAGTGCCAGTTTGGGTGTCTCATTCTCCTTTGTTGGTTTGGCTCCCTTTCGTCCCATGCTTAGTTGGCTGGTTCTTGCTCACATGCTCGGGATCTAACTGATCACCATATGTGGGGTTGGGAAGGAATTTTCCCCCAAGTCAGATTAGCAGTGACCATAGGGGGAAGGGAGTTTGCTTTTTTCTGTAGTGTGTGTAGGTCATGTGCAGGCTGGTTATATTTCATTTAATTAATTCCTTGGCATTGCAGGAGTCTCAGGCACTGGTGCACCTCAGTCCCTCCAAATTTCTGCCACAATCTAGTCTCCCAAGGGCTTTAAAACTTTGGTCTAATTTCAGTTGTTGAGTTTAGTGTGCAGGTGCTGGGAGGTGTTGGTGGCCTGTGATATACAGGAAGTCAGACTAGATTATCTGGTGGTCCCTTCTGGCCTTAAACTCTGTGCCTGCATGATTACATCTCCCGTGAGACACCACAGTCTCTCCTCTTGAAGAGGAGATGTAGTACATCATGGGAGTCCCTGGACGTAGTGCATTATGGAAGATGTAGTCCAGCCAGGAAGTGCAGCCCATAGAGGATATTTGGGTGCCTCATGCTGCTATGCTCGACTCCCATGAGGCACCGTGGTGGCATTTCAGAATCTAAATATTTTGGTTTTCAGGCCTTTGTTTTGTTGTGAAAAATCATTCACTTCTAAAAATAAAATGGTTTTGTAAAAATCCAATTTTCCATTGTAAAACACTGTCAATGGAAAGTTTTTGATCAGTGCTAGTCAACATACATTTTGTTTCCTTTACAAAGTACCCCAACCTTCAGAGCTGGCTCTGAAGTCAGTGGAAGTCATTAGAATTGCTATGTGAAGCCCCCAAAGGTACGAACATTTGTTGAAAATATTTCATATTGTTCAAGATGATCAAATGTTGGAAATGTAGGGACATGCATTCCAGTGAGAAGGAAAATGTCAAGTATTTTAAATAAGAACAAAGGCAATAAGACAAAACACGTCTTTAAAATGTAACAAATGTTTTATTCACTTGGAAACACACTTGGATTAAAATCAAAATAGCAATTGTTATTGTACCAGAGGAAGCGCATATTGTTCCATGCAAGAAATAAAATATATGTGAATATATATACTATCGTGTTTAAACAAAGTGTGTTCTGCTAGACCCTGATTTAGCAAAGGACTTAAGCTTGTGTCTGAATTGAATAGTCCTATAGACATCCCACTGATGTTGGAACTAAATAGGGCCCAATTCAACAAGGTACTTAAGCACATAGTAATCTTATTGATTTCACACTTTATGTACCTTACTGAGTAAAAGTTCAAGTTAGTCTGAAGATCTACAGAACAAGATGTGCATGTAAAAATATAAAAAACATCAGACTCACTGTATACTTTTAGTGCTAAAAAAGAGAAACCATTTTGAATAACAACAATGTACTTTTCTCCATAAATAGGTAATCTTGTTTAAAAAAAACACCAAAAAACCACCATATTTTGCATGTGATGTTCAGTGGGTTAGATCTGTGGGGGTAGAATAAATGAAAATAAACCTCCAAGAGGATGAAGTACAAAGCTTCAGTTTTTGATGTTGTCAGTCTGTATTGTATAATAGCGATTGTGCTGTTTTTCATTTAATGTTGTTTTTGAGTCTCTCTCAGCAGTGATTCAGAGCTAGAATAATTGAAAATAAGCCAGGCTAAAGGCAAACTAAAACATCTCCTGTTCTACCTGTCAGCGGTGGTTGCTAGTACTCACTATTGCTCAGTGATATGTTGACTTTTGGCATAAATACATTTTAGAAAAAGCAGCTGTGCCCATCAATGGTGTGAAGAGAAATGTAACAGAAGAGTTTTTAATTTTAATTAGTTTTCTCTTCCTGAAAAACATCTTACTACCATCTAACTACCATCACCACCAACATAAAACTTACTGGAGATATAAAATTATTCATCCAAAATATGTGTAGGCTTAAACAATACAAATTATTATCAATTAAACACTATTTTAAAAACCAGTTTCCTCCTTCACGTACATAACCAGAACTAAAATTGAGGGCTGGTATTTTTCCTTGCAACAATCTATAATACAGGTGCATAGTATAGACAGGTGCATAGTATAGACAGTTGGAAATTCCTAACTGTCTATTTTTTTTCCATCGGAGAATGCCTGATTCATCAAACTAACAGTGTTGCGCAGAGATGGTTCAATTGTATCAAAGCTATGATGGAACACGGACACAGTTCCAATAGAAATTTGCCTGATTTCTTGCCAGCTCACCTGCTCAGCTATTTAATGTGTAGACAAACCCTTAGATTGTAAGATCTTCAGGAAGGTATTGCCTTTCATTCTGTGTTTGAACAGTGCCTAGCACAATGGGGCCCTGATCCATAATTAGGTCCCTTAGGTACTACTATGATACACATAAATAAAACAGAAAAAACAAAAAACTCTACAGTCAAATCTTGGCAGGTAAGTAAAGGAAACATTGATACCGTTACTTATCCTTCCAAGTGTCTTGTTACAGAGTAGTGTATACAGTAGACTTGGATACTAATGTAGGAGGCAGGAAGAATTGCATTGGTGTAAAGTACAGATGGCTGCTAGTAATGGGGAGTTTACACTCGTTCGTCATGTCTTGGCCAACTATGTGTATTTTGTAATTTTTTTAATAGAAGGGAGAATAAAGTGTTTGTCAAAACAAAAAATGCTTATTTCATTAATAATCATTCAGAATGGAGCAAGGAAATGGTGCAGAGAGAGAAACCCCTCTCTGCTTTACATTTGCACAAGAATAAAGAATTTCAATGTTCTGTTCACTCTTGAATTTCATTTATGAGATGGAAACCCATCCAAAGCCTTGGCAGATGACATAGTAGAAATATGATCATACGATCATCATAATCACATGATAAAATTCACATTATAATAAGCAAAAAAAAGGCAACAAGTTGTATTGCTATTCATTATTACCTTAATATTATTTATATAGCACAAAAACTGGGTTGGATGCCTTGTGATTGCAAACACCCATAAGAGAATAAGGTCCCTGCCTTTGGGTATTGCAATCTAAATAAAAACTGTAGTATATATGTTATCTGCCAGTGGAATTCTGTGTTCTCTTGCGAATGTCCTATCTCCTAAGAATAATTGTAACTTGTTGCAGTTTGCCAATATAATTGTTTTCGTAATCTGACTTCTATCTGTCAGGATTAAGAAGCACAAGCAGCGATAGTGGCATGTTAATGCTTTTAACGGAATATAAACTATTTGGACATGATTGCTTTACCATGGCAACACATTGCCATTGAACTGTGATATTGACTGCTGTCAGTAACATACTGCTAGCCATTGTTCTTGTAATCATACTGCTCTTCTTGTAACATGGGAGATGAAAGGGAGCGGCAGAAATTACAGTAGTGGTGGTGAGTAAGTAAGATCTGCTGTGCAAGTGAAGAGTTGCTGGTGAATTGCTTAAGAGGCTGGTAGACATTGTCTTTGGCTGGTGTCAATTGGCATAGCTATAGTGAAGCTAGGCTGATTTATCTCAGCTGAGTATCTGGTCCATTGTTTCAAGTAGTCAGAAGCTTGCTTTTGAAGGACACAATGCATTTAAGCATCCCTAAATTACAGAGAATTAACAAATTGGTAACACAGCTGAGCCAATATAGTCTGAAACTAGTGACATATCCAGTGCCTGCAGATGTGTTCTTGAAGTTGTGCCCAGCCAGACAGTAAGTTATCTAAGACAGTGCTGTTGCAAAGCAATGTTATTGGCACTGAAGGTGAAAACTGCAGACTCCTTTTGCCAAAATAGGGTACAATGAGCTTCATGATACTGGCAGTTGTTCCAGCTACAGCACAGTTGTGGAAACTCTACTGTTTCTGTGCATAGAGGTTTAATGTTTTAAATGTTTAATGTTGTTTAATGTTTTCTTCAATGTTGATTCAGGGGGGGTGGCACCTTACTGAGTTGTCTCTGACATGAGCCCCCACACCCAATTAAACCACTAAAATTATGGCTGGTTCCCCAGCATGTAACTGTTGGTTTTTTTTTTCATCCAATTAGGTATGAGCCAAAAACAGAACTCTGGATCATTCCATCCTTGGATAATGGAAAAATTCATATCTAAATTCTGATAAAATCTTTGCTATTGGTTTCTATGTCAACCAGAAATACAGATCACTGCTGGACCTTGAGAAATCTGGATTCAAATTGCAGTTTTGCAGCTGTAATCTCTCCATCTTTTTTTATGCTGGGAAACCACAAATCATTCAGCACTCATTCCAATTTGGACCCAGGTTCCCTCAGTGAACCCTTTAGTGACCTTCAGATCAGTTTTAAAATTATAACAAAACCCCCAAAATGGACGTGTGTCAGGTTTTGGCGTTCATTATGGACAGTTTGCACAGCTCTGTTCATAGTGGTTAATTGTTGTTGGTTTGCAAGAAGTCAAACACAAAGGAGAAGCCAAAGAACACTTCTTGGGACTTTTGTAATTCTGTCCAAAACTTTCAAACCTAGATGCCTAAGGTAAGGCTCCTAAATCCATGTTTAGACACTTAAATATAAATAACCCGCGTTCCAGTGGTGCCATTGAACTCAGAACTGCAGGTGGTCTCTACCTCTGAAAATCAGGCCACTTCTGTTTAGGTGCCTAATCTGGGATTTAGGAGCCTAACTTTAGGCCCCAGGTTTGGAGAGGTTGCCCCCCCTTTTTTTAAGAAACAGACAGGGAATATTGTGATCATAATGCTGGACATGAACATTTTCCAACTATGTGCAGGGGGATTTGCTACACACACTACTTTGATGGTATCACCTTATTTATTTATTTACCTATATGCAACAAGAGCCCAGTTTACAAATTTTCTGCCTAAAATTAGGCACCTATCACATCTACTTTAGCCATGCGAATACTGGTTTAGGAGCCAAAAATTGATATTTAAGTGACAAATTATAGATTTCAGTGACTTACTTTAAGTACCCATTTTGAGAATGGGGCCTATTATTTCCCTGGTTGGTATGCAGTTTTCTCTAAATTGGCAAAGTGACTGAGCGCCTGATCTCTGCTCCTATTGAAAACAATTGGAGTTTTGCCATTGGCTTTAATGGGATCAGGAGCAGAGCCTGAAACATGTGCGTGCATCCTGCAATGTAAAGGTCATGTGCAGATTTCCATTTCTGACTAATGTTTTGGCAATTGGAAGAATGTTGTAATTTATAAATGTTTGGTATGAGCTTAAAATCCCCTTAATAGAGATTTGGCTCACTGGGAATATCAATGTCCAAGTTTATATATGTTTTCCTTATTATCCCTTTCCCAAAAGGAGTTTGCCACAGGGTCAACTCCACAACATATGTACAGTATTAAGTCCCCATTCTCATTTCTTCAGTTATTGCACTTACTCTAAATTAGGGCTGCTTTCTTCATTCAAGTTTGGGTCAAGTATGTAATTTTTTTTTTGTTTCATAAACCTTTTGAGGAATTATTGAAGTTCCTGCAGGTTCAGCTTCCAAGTTTGTTTCTATCATACAGCATTTCATTGTTCAATTTGCACTTAGTGAAAGAAAGGAGAGAATTACAAATTATGGAGGTTGTGGTTTTGGGACTTGGCCAACATTTCAATAAATATTAGTAATGATTGTGGTTCAGAGTGTGTTCCAGGTTTTGTTTTACTTAACATATTTTAGATGGTATTTTCTTAAAAAAAAAAAAAAAGCTTAGACAGAAAAGCGAATAATAGATTTTACAAATTGAGCATTAACATTGACACAGACGTGGTGTCTCTGACTGTAGCCATTATGCAAAGCTGTGACATTAAGGGCATTAACTGTGGAAAGATGGAATATAAAGAAATACATTAGACTGGTAATACCTTGTGTTCATACAGAGCCTCAGTTCACAGTGCTGTAATTACCTTATTTTATAAATGACTTGGAAAATCTCAAGCAAGGAAGATAACTGGGAGAAATCTGACACTATACTTTTCTTGGGCTGTTTTAGATACCTGGTAAAATTTTCAAAAGCCTCTAATGGCCAGATTTTCAAAGGTATTTAGATGCCTAAAATGCAAATATTTGCCTAGTGGGATTTTCAAAAGTGCCTAAGATAGGTTGTATACAGGGTTAATGGGATCCCGTGAGCCCAATTAGGCCATTCTGTGGCACCTGAAGAGAAGACTGATAATTAAGGATTAGACCCAGCTGGGGAGAACCAGACTGGGTGGCTCCTACAAAGAAAGGACTGCAGAGCAATAGGGAAGGGAGACCCAGGAAATAGAGAGAGTTAGTTAGAAGTTTCCTGCCTCTGGAAAAGCATCCAAAAGAGGGCCTGTTGGAAGGTGCTTATACCCTATGAATGTCCGTGAAGGGAGATGGTAGCTGAGGAGAAGGAAACTCCTGAACTAGGCTTGGGAGAAGAGTCTCCAGGGAAGAATCCCTGAGAGTGAATGGCTTGGGAGATGCCAGACCACTGTGGAGACAGCCTTTTGAGGAACCTGGGAGACATGTGACCAGTCTGTGGAGGATTCAGCCCAAGAAGGGTGGAAGAGTTTTTTGTTCCTTTTCACTTTTGAGTTGGGCCATTGTTACCCCAAAGGGCTGGGACTCTTAGTGAGACCTGGCCACGGGGCCAAATCACCACACAGACCCTTTGAAGGGGACAGGTGAGGCAGAGGGGCTGCATACTGCCACAAGGAAGCCCTCCAGCATGGTGAGTCTATGACCATTCCTAAGTGAGTTAGGTACTTAAGCCCCAGCAAAATTAATAAATAGTCTAGATGTTTGGTAAAGTGTTCTGAGATCTACAGATGAAAAGGGCTGAAAAGGGTTTATTGTTGTTCCACAAAACCATCTCTTAGACTGTGTAGGGGATTCTTTTTAATAACTAACCATGATGATGGCACAATCTAGGATCATCTGAGATTCAGCACACACTGTTGTCTTAAGGTTCCCATGTTTGAAAATTAATAGGGAATCTCAGTCCTGTATTCTGACATTCAAGCCAGTACTTAGGCACATACAGGATGAAATCCTGGCTCCACTGTGAGTCTTGCCATTGACTTAAGTGGGGCCAGCATATCATCAAAATGCCTGCTTTTACCCATTTAAGTCCACATTTGGACATCCAAAGGTGGGTGTTTTGTTAAGGTCACCAGGTTATAAAGTTGTCTGCCTTTCCCCATCAACAGAAGACCATTCCATCCCATTTGTGGGAGGGAGTGTCTTTTTTTTGTTAGCTGATTGTGCTTTGGATATACAATTGGGGCCTTTAAAGTATTTATAATAATATGGATGAAGATGATGTATCCGTGATATAAATCAGCTGCTCGTCTGATGTATTTTCCTCCTACTCTCTGATCTCTGGGATTTATACAAGTTAGGCTGAGGAAACCATTGCCAGGACCTGCTGCTCAAATTGCTAATTAAATAGCACACTGAGGTCATATGGAATCTGTGCCCTGGTGCATTGCCCTGCTGTCCCTTCTGAATATTCTTGCCAAAACTAAGTGCACTTCACCCATAACATAATATGTTTCTCTTATGCTCTTCCAAAACCAAACTGAACAAATGGAGATATACTGGGGGTTCTGACCTAAATAAAAGTATGAACAACAGTTTGAAGTAAAGATCAGTATATGGGTATGTTGGGAGATCCACTACACAGACTGAAAACACTTTATAAGACACAGTGGACTCCAATCAAAACATACAAGCTCAGGGTTTGCTCCTGTTCTCCTTCCAATCAAGGCACTTAATAGTTGTAATAACAGCATATTCTGTGGTCTTGTTTGGCCTCATGTCATGTGTTGTGGAAGCCACAAAAGGGAGCCAGATCTTCAGCTAGTATAAATTGACCACAGCACCACTGACTGGAGTGGAGTTATCCGGATTTTATACCTGCTGAAGATTTGGCCCAAGATATCTCAAACTAATTTTTAGATGATGATCTCACACTTGATAGTCCCAGATTTTCCTTTGGGGCATGGCAGGCTTATGCCAACTTCCTCATAACAGATTTGGGGATTGGCCCTGTTGATCTCCATCTTGATTGGCAGCCCAAGCCAAACAAATCAAACAGAGCTGTTTGATTAGGGTTCCTGCAGCATGCTCCATGAAGGGGGTTAGGAGAAACATCCTAATTCCTAAGAAGTTGAAGATTTTATCACCACAAAGTTCTCAGGCAGCATAAAACCACTTCTGCCTCATACCAGACAGTAATGGACCATATCCCTGTTGGGGTAGAGCCCCCTCCTGCCCCCAAAGCATCCAGAGGTTTGGCAGCATTGTCTTACCTGGCTCTAGGTATCTCATTTGTGACGCCGCCTCCTGTCGGGTCAGAGATCAGGATTCTTTCCAAGGACCATGCAGCAGGGCTTGTCCACACACAAAATAAGCCTTTAGGCCACCTTTGTCAGCTTTCTGAAAGGATGCAGGGCATATTTGGCATATAACTGGGAATGAAGAGAAAGTGCAGAGGAAACATTAGGCTGAATATAAATGTAGTGAGCCTAGATACAAGTATATTGTCGTTGGTAAATAGAAGTGGGTCAAATGATAAGCCTTGCAACATAGACAGTATTTGTGCCTCA
Source organism: Mauremys mutica (assembly GCF_020497125.1). Taxonomy (NCBI): domain Eukaryota; kingdom Metazoa; phylum Chordata; order Testudines; family Geoemydidae; genus Mauremys; species Mauremys mutica. Next base: position 167,418,162 of record NC_059072.1, read on the forward strand.
ACTCCCGCACTGTTTGTACTGATATGGGAAGTCAGTTTCTCTTCTTCAGAGCAACCTTGCTTAGCTGGATGCTCAGCTGTGTCAGTCTCCACCCATGGTTAGTGTTCTCTATGTTTTTGTCCCTCTGGCACTTTGTACTCAAGGCATTAGTCTTCATTAGCATATTATAGATTTCCTCAGCCATTAGTGCTCATGTATCAGTACACAATAAAGCAAACCCCAGAGCACTTCTGGAGGCATTGGCCGCACTTTTCATAAGTGACTAGTGGGTTTTTGGTTGCCTGAATTGTTGGGTGCCCAACTTGAGACACCTTAAAAGAGCCTGATATTGAGAGATGCTCAACACCGGTCCTCTTAAAATCAAGTCACTGGAAGATATCTCAAGCTAGGCACCCCAAATCACTAGTTACTCTGTAAATCTTGGCCGTTGTGACCCTGTGATGGGGTATACAATCCCCGCACTGGAGAGCCAGGAGTTAAGGAACAGCACAGGATCCAGGCAGCCCCACCCAGGCACACTTGCAAAGTCTTCACAAGTTGGAGGCAGGGCTCTAAAAAGGGGAGCAGAGCAGTTGAGAGGAGGGCAGTGGAAGGGAGTAGATGGCTTCTCTGAGGGGGAAGTACTGCCCAGGAGCTCATTGCCTCGGTCCTAACAACACAGACCTGTGCAAACACACAAAGGAGAAGTGGGTGACAGAATGCAGGCCAGAGACTTGATTGGCGTAATCTACCCTGGTAAGCTGAAGGAGACTGGGGTAGGAAGTGGTCTGGAGGGGAGGTGTCTTAGAATCCCAAGGTGTTGGGTGGGCCTTGGACCAGATCCCTGTGGAGAAGGCAGGCTCGGGCTCCCTACCCTCTCTAAGAGGACAATATAACAATGAGACACTTCACTTGGGAGGAGACGCCAGCTGGAAAAGGCTTTGACTGTTCAAGGTCACAGTCCTCAAAATCCCTGTGTGAAAGAGGAGGACTGGAAACCACTGGGGCGGAGGCAGTGAAGGACAGGACTGCTTCAAAGGGAAGATGACGTGCCAACTCCTTTCTGACCATTAGGAAGCAGTGTTGGTGGGTATGCCCCTTCTACAGACTTACAAAGACAAATGCCTCCAGGCACAGCTGCTCAGGTCTCGTCTCCTCCTACCAGTCTTTTCTCAACTTCTTAAGAGGGATATAACTGTGGCCCTTTCCATTTTTTTACAGTATGGTGTTTTTTTCCTGTAGGTGATGATATTAATGGAAACTCTCTGTGATTGTTCTGCATTTTTGGGGAGAGCAGATGGTTTTAGAATTATCAAATGGCTGACTAAATCCCATGATATGTCTAGTGAAGATAGATATCTATGATCAGAGTTCTGTGTATTACCAAGGTTGTGTTGATGTATGCTCATTACTAGAGCTGGTTGGAAATTTTCCATCAGAATGATTTTCTGTTGGAAAACACAGCAAAAAGTTTTCATTTTCCCCCCTCCCCCTCAATTTTTTTTTCAACTTTTCATTGGGAAAATCTAAATGAAAATTTCAGTTCAGTACAAATTGAAAAAATTGGGTTTTTTTAACTGACCCCAAACCTTTTGTTTTGAATCAGTTCAGAAAAACATGAAAATGCATCTTCCTACTGTGGTATGTTGCTTCATGGGAATTGTAGTTATGGCTCCCATTCTCTCCTGTGGGCCAGTTTCTGTGGAGGACTGCATCTCCTATGAAGCAATGTAGTGATTTCACTTTGAGCTGTATGTTGCATCATGAGACACACATGGCTCTGGATGCATTATGGGAGATGTAGTCCGGCCAAGGAGCCTGGCTCATCAGTGAGAATGGGCGCATCAGGCTCCCTAACTACAACTCATATAAGGGAATATGCTACCCCATAAGAAAAACTCAGTTTAATATTGACATGGCTTCAAACAAAGGGTTTCAAGTCACCTGAACAAATCAAAATGAAATATTTTGATTTTGGGAGTTTCAAAACATTTAGGTTTTGATTCAAAATGTCCAAATGAAATATTTTTACACTTTCAAATGGACATTTTTCAGAGTTTCCGTTCCATGGAAATAATTGACGTCTACTTTTTGTCCCATGTTGGGATGAAAAGAAATGTTGGCATCTCTTGTGGGACGGAAATTCCAAATGTAGCTGAACTAGACTTGATACTAACAAAATATTTGTAACAGTTTACAAATAATATGGAGAAAAGATTTGGGAAACATATACAGACACTGTGGAAGGTGCAAAACTAGAATAACTGAAGGACTCCACATACTCTGAAGTCTGTCAAAATGTTAGCGGCTACAGTTATGTTCCATGGGGTCATGGTGTAGATGTAAAACTGAATAGCACAATTTTTGTAATGTGCTTGTATCATATAGAAAGTCCAGAGCTGGACAGCAGTTCTGAAGAAAAACAGCATATTATGTACCCAATTCCAGGCTATTCTACCTTGTGTGTAGTGAACACTTCCCCACACCTCACATAGTGAATATTTCTTGTAGCAATAATAAAAAAAAAAAGAATATGTATGGTGTGAACAATAGCAAAACAATGCTTCTAAAAGGAAACCACCCCATCAAATGACTGGATCTGCTCTTTTGCGGAGTACTTCTCAACTTTAGGCATGTGCTTCAGTCTCATTGAAATCAATCTGACTTCAGTATGTGCCTAAAGTTGAGCACCAACTTAAGTGCTGCCTTGAATAGGGATGTTTTTCCTGAATCAGGTTCTGAGACAGCAGGCTATGAAAGTGTGTTATACAGACTGTTGTAATATCTTCATCTGATAAAAGCTTATTGACTATTTAACGAGACTTGAAAACTGAAATGGCTTGTTAAAAACAATGATGGTTAAAACACTTATATAAACTCATGAAATAACATTGTCTGTTACTCCAAAGCTAGAGATAATGATGCCTTCCTGAAGCACTACATTTCATGCAGTTCTCTTTTTGTTCATTTGTATATTTTGCTTTTTTCCTTCTTTTTAAAGATGTGTTCATATAGTCTTAAGGTTTTTATAGTCAAAATACTGGTCTCTTAAACAAATACTATGTTTTTCTTAACACATCTAATTTAATTTTTTTGGCCTAGGAGGACAGTAAGATAAATGATGCTAGTAAAGTTATTGTTTTGTCCAAGCCACGTACTATGTCATTAGAATTACTGGTGTGTGAACAATTTAGATGGATTCCAGATAATTTAGATTTTTAACATCAGAAGATCGTTATGATCTACTCTGACCTGCTGCACAACACATAAATATCACCCAATAACTTCTGCATCTTCTGCCCAAAGCTTCTGTTTGTTATAGCATTTTTAAAAAATCTTGTCTTGATTTAAAGGCTTTAAATGATAATAATCCAACACATTAGTAGGTGTTCCAATGTTTAATTGTCTTCATTGTTAAAAATTTGCATATGATTTCTAATTTGAATTTGTCTGGCTTCAAATTCCAGCCATTGGATCTGCTTATTCTTTTTTGGATAGATTAAAGAGCTGCCGATTAACTCTCTTCCCCATTTAGGTACTTGTGATCAAGTTGCTTCTAAAATCTCTGCAATAAACTAGATTGAGCTTCTTTAGTAACTCACTGTAAGGCATGTTTCCCAGACCTGTTTCCAGGAAAATCACAGCTTTCTTCTCTCCCCTTTCCAATTTGTCGTCATCCTTTATGAAGTGTGAAAATAAGAACTGTGTTGATCTGGTACCATGTGACATTTTGATTGGAAAAACTAGAATGAGAGAAAATTAACATGGGCTCATTCAATGGTTTGAAAGCTGCCTAACTGACAGGTCTCAATGTAAGTGTAAACAAGGAATAGTCATAAAGCAGATGTGTTTCTAGTGGGGTCCCACAGATTGATTCTTGGACCTATGGTATTTGACATTTTGATCAATGATCTGGAAGAAAACATTAAATAATCACTGATAAAGTTTGTAGATCACCCAGACTGGGGAAGTAGTAAACACTGAAGAAGACAGGTTGCTGATACAGAACAATTTGCATCTCTTGGTAAGGTGGGCGCAAGCAAACAATATGCCTTTTAATATGGCTACATGTAAATGTATTCATCTAGGAACAAAGAATGTAAACCGTATTTACAGGATGAGAGACTGTATCCTGGGAAGCAGTAACTTTGAAAAAGACAAGGTTTGTGGTGGATAATCAGCTGAACATGAGCTCTCAGTGTGCTGCTGTGGCCAAAAGGGGCTAATGCAATCCTTGGCTGCATAGACAAAGTAATCTTGAGTAGGTGTAGATATTTTATCATTGTATTTGGCACTGGTGCCAAAGCTGCTGGAATACTATGTCCAGTTCTGGTGTCAACAATTCAAGAAAGATGTTGATAATTTGGAGAACGTTCCAAAAACATCCATGAGAGTGATTAAAGGATCAGCCTTTGTCCATGGTTTCATGAAAACAGAGTAATGAGGGGTAATTCTGCTTTCAAAATTGATGGTAAAATGATATCTTGGAAATCGCAATTATTTCTATCTGTGTAAGTCAGCTATTTGACATAGGAAAAACGTTCAATAAAAGTGAGGAGAGGCAGAAATTGATGCTAGCAATATCTGCAGCTAATTAATGTGACTAAGAATGATGGAATAGAATTGGGAGAATGAGCTCTAAAAGCCTGGAATGCTGACTCTTCTTGGGCTACTTTATTAACCCCAACAAAAGCAGGAATTCATTAACTTAGTGTATAAAGCCCTGACCTTGCAATAAGCTTCTTACAGGTAGAACCTTGTACTCTATCTCCTTCTAGTGGGCCACACAGAGTTGAGATTGCTATGGCCGAATAAAGCTGCGTCTCTTTATGTATGAGCCTCTACTCTCTGACCTAAGATCTAAAGGTCCAGGTTCAATATCTAACAATAGCAAGTCACTCAGGGTCAATGGTGTTACAAGTGAAAGAAACAAGGCTCTGTAGCTCATATCCTTTTCAGCAAAAGAATGAAAACCAAGCTAATGCTCTCGTGGAGAGGATCTTGAACTACATAATATGAAACATGGAACAAAATACATAGGGCCATAAATTAATCACTCTTTAACTTTAAGACTGAAATGAATCCTGCAGAAATTATTATTTAGGATTTATTGGACTCAAAATCACAAGATGAAAACTTGTATTAATAAGTGCTCAAGCTGAGGAAAGAAAAAGCAGACCTCAGTCATAGGATATGACTCTGGCTGCACAAGTACTCTTCTGAGAAAGAAATAACCAGAAGGTTAAACATGAAATTGGAAATGGATTTACCTACAGAGCCTAAGATCTTTATCCTCTGAGACTTTGCTTCTATAACAAGTACTAATGAAGAACAAGAACACTTTTGACTGAGGGCAACTCTAGCTGGGGAAAATTAGTTTTACAAACCTGGAAGACTACTAGAAAAAATGAAGTGGCATTGTAAGTAGGCCTGAGTGGTCTACCTTGGAAAGAATTAAATTTCAACAAAATGGACCAAAGGAGCAATTTAAGCAGTCTGGACTTGTTTTCTAATGGCCAAACTGCACTGTTTGAATAATTGTTGTAGGATTGTGGAAATTAATTGGTAAAATCTGAGGCTAGAGCTGAATGAGCTAGCCCACGGTTTGATCTACGTTGTCCTCTTTTCTGTGAATTATCCACAAACACATTGACTTTCTCATTTGTCCATTACTCAGAATGGCTCAGCAAACATTTTATGTGGACCTTCTTTTGGGTTTCTCATTGTATTTGAGACAGCATGGTCCTGCGGATAGGCCACTCATCAGGGCATCTAAGCTCTCTACCATTGATCTTCATCTTGGGCTAGTCACCTCACCTCTCTGTGACTTTGTTTCTCCATCTGTAATGGGAAAAGTGATACCGCTATTTTAAAAATAGGTTTTAAGGCCAGAAGGACCACTAGATCACCTAGTCTGATTTGCTGTATATCACAGCCATAACATTTCATCCAGTTACCCATATTGAGCCCAATAACTTGTTTTACTAAAGCACCTGAGAGCTTAATTACAGGGTATTTTGAGAAAAATAGTTAAGTGCTATGTAGGAGATCATTATTATATTTGAACCTACGAGCTTGTCTGCAAACTAGTCATGTTGACTGTTCGCTAGTCTTAGATAAATTGTCACATATGATGACCAAAAATTTTATAAGTAGGAGGTTAGAGAGTTCATAGCCATGTGAACACTTCTTCTAGCCCAAATATTCCATGCATAGCTTTCCTGCAAACGTCCTTGCAAACAAAGTCAACTGAATATCCATGGTAAGCAAATAACACATGTGAATGCTGTCAAAGCAAATGTATGCTTTTAGTCAAATTAATGTTCATGAATACTACTTGTTGTATTTTTCAGCCAAGAAAGGCACTGTATAAATGTAAGGTGCAGTGGCAGTAATTCTATAAAATTCAAATAAGCCTTCTTATTCAGAAGTGTAAGAAAAGCATTTTTGTCAAGCAGTATTGAGGTGAAAAATGCTGTGATGTGCCGCCTGCTGTTGGACTTTCGTTTGGGCTCTACATGAGGCATCAGAACAGACAAAACAGACTAACTTACACAACCTAGGCTTCCAGTAAGCCCTGAGAAAAGACTTGGCCACACAGGCTAGGGTGGGATTTCTGATGAAGAATCAGGAAAATCCAAGATTCAAAAAAAAATCCTCTTTAGTCAAAGAAGTTGCTGCTTTCAGTAGATCTAAAGAAGAAATGCGACTTCCTCTCACTGATGTTAGTGTCTGTGACATAGATACAGCTCAGAGCCATGATAAGGTAGCATTGCTGTATACAAGGCAGTGTCCTTTGCAGGACACATGAAACCAATTTTCAGATAACGTCAAGTGGAATTCTATATTAGGTACTTAAATGGCCCCAGCACCATCGTATCTGAACATCAGAGTTGTAAAAATATTCATCCTCGCAACATTCCTGAGAGAGAAGGTGGGACTATACCCCTGTTTTACAGATGGGGAACTGAGTTCCAAAGATAGTAAGTGATTTTCTAAAGTTGCATAGGAAGCCTTTGACAGCACAGATAACTGAACCAGAGACTCCTGAGTCTCAGGCTAAGGCCCTAAATACTGGTCCTTCTTCTTTAGTAGTTAAAGAATTATTAATCCCATAGCTCTTTTTTGAAAGAACAGGAAAGTATGTCCTAGCCATATATATCAATAATTAGGTGCTTGTCGTTTTAAGGATCCGCTTGTTTATTACAGTATGTCACTTGAGACGCTAAAGGTACAGTGGTACATGGCATAATGAATCCATAATGGCTTTTTTCCTATAATCACAACAGTGAGTATACATTGTGATGAAAGATGCTGTCTAAAACTAAAGTCTATTCTACACAGCATATGACTGTGTGTGTGTGTGGGGGGGTGTTATTGATAGGGTAAAACTTTTTTCCCTGCAGAAATCAAACCAAAGTGATGTCAGTGCTCAAAAGGTTTTAGCCTGGTGAAGGAGGCAAGGGAGAGTGATGGAGTGCTTTGTGCTGGAGTCTCTCCATCTTATTCAACAGAAGGACATGGATCATTGTTTAACCTTTTTATTAATTCCTCTCTTTCCTTCTCTTTACCGTTATAAGAGATACATTTGGAATGTTTCACCTTCAATGGAATTGGATGGAACTACCAGATATGACTATGTGACAGGCCTTCAGCTGGCAAGCCACATGTACTTCATGGAACACAAGCCTGTGACTGTTTTACAATGCTCATGGGTTTCACTGATTATAGTTCTCGGACCTACAGTTAAAATTATGATCCTGATCAGAAATTAAATTGCTCTTACTTTTCTTGCTCTGTATTTACATTTGGCAGAATGACAACCCTGTACTGTCACAGTTTCTCCATCTATTTGGTGATTTGAAAAGCATGTATAAAATCAGAGGGAAATGTATTAGTGGTAGTGAGGTTGCAAAACACTTAATCAGGCTGCTCTTTTCTGACTTGATTGTATACAGTGAACTTTAAATATTTTATATAGTTTTTAGAATATTTTTTGTCATTTTAAATGAGCAATTTTTAACCTAGGGGGAGCAATTTTGCTCAGCACAAGAATTTCACAGGTCTTTGGAGGTTTCCCTCCCTTTACTTTTGTATGCAGATGGATAGCCTATAACAATCCCACTAAAGGTGAGGAAACACGTTTTCTACTGTAGAAGAAAAGAACGGATGTCTTCAGGAGTTCTCTTAGAAGATAAAAGCAAAAAACACTAAAATCAAAACCAAAGAATGATGATCCAACTATGCCGTTTTAACCCCTCGGTGTAATCAGTTTTGGAGTTTTAATGCATGCAGCTGAAAAATCCAGAGTCCTTATTTCAAGGAGTTAAATGAATCAGTATTAAGAGATGGTGATATGTGTGTAAGAAAACTCTGTTAGTCTATTGACCAGGGGTAAAACTTTGGCAGTATCAACTTTATAGGCAGAGGTGAGCAGGTATCTTACTTCTCAAGTATCTTTACCGTATATTCCAAGATAAGCATTATTGGGGCCACTTGTTTCTTGCTGCTTGGATAACTTAGGACAGTGAGCAATTGAATGGAAGGTCAGGCATACTATAGACCACATTCAGATATCAACAGCATAGCTGAAACTGGGCTTGAGGTCTCATATAGTCATCCAGAACCCCAGCATCGTGGCACCCTTCACTTCCTTTTGTGTTTTGCCTAGGAGTGGTGCTTTACATCTTTTTTTCAGAGCCATGATAATACTTCTTCCCTTTACGCACCTGCCCATTGTCTTGGACTAGGGAGGAAATAAACAGGATAGTGATCAAATTTGAATCTCCTCTAGGGCAGTACAGAGCCTACCACAAGATAACTGGGAAAACACAGCCTGTCCATCTAGTCTCCTTTTATTCTAAGTCGTCTGCGTTGTTTGTTTGATGGGGTGGTGGGAGGACAACTTTTTTTTCCCTGGGTTTCCTACATTAGGTTTGGGTAATTTGATCCCACCTGACACATTTCACGCTTCCTGAGCCTAAACTGGCTTTTCTCAGGGCAGCGCTTCCCCTTTGAGACTGACAGGCAGATCTGTTGCTGTCAAGATGGATTTCCTGTGTTTGTACTTCTCTACCCTATGTTCTGACTCCTATGTTTTTCTACTTTCTGCATTTCTCCTTTTCTCCCCCCGAGGATCTCGTTCCACCTCCTTTATCTGCCTTCTCTCTTTCCCCAAGCTGTATCTTTTCTCCCAATCTAGCATTCTCATTTCATTTTTCTAACCTTGCAAACTGTCCTCATCTTCATCCTCCTCCTGAAGCCATTATACACCATGTGTGCACTTTCACATTCCGTGCCAGATCCTCTTTGGAATGCCTTTGACAACTTTGTCTAATGCCACGATAGACCTTGGAAAAGTTTTTACACTTAAAAATATACTTTGTTTTCATTCTGTGTTGGAATAAAAATGAGACTCTTTGAAGTTTTTGACTTAAAAAAAAAAAACAGAGAGAAAGCTCTCAGTATAACCTGGTAGTTAGGGAACAGTTGCATTAATTTAGGTGGAATAAATGGGCCAAAGGTGTTAACATAACCTAGTTACTGTCCAACATTAAACACTGATAAATAAGGTCCAGAGTTAGGTATACAGAGACCTGAGCCTCTTAGTAGCATGGCACATAAACCATTAAAAATCCTTTGTATCTTTTATTAAAGATACAGAAAAGAAGAAAAACCCGTGAAAGCATTTGAAATGTAAAGTATTAAGGATTTCATTATAACATTTTTTGTTCCCTTTCCCTTTTGCTGGAGAGAGTTCTTAGAAGGAAAAAAACCCCTTGTCTGACAGTCTCTTAGCTGGAATTTTAAATAGTAATAATTGTCCTTTTGGGTTAAATGGAAGAAGTAAGTTGAGATATGCTGGAGCTGTTGCTGCTGCTGCTATTAAAGTCTGATCCATTATTACCTCGGGGTAATTAGGATTCAGCTGGCAGGGCTGGTGATGTTGTCCAGGTCTCTGTTTTTAGCCTGCTCTGGTCAGGACATCTCTTAGGATCAGGGTGACAAAGGCCTTCAGGTCCTAGGGAAATGGTGGTGGTGACAGCCATGATGGTAAAGCTTCTCAATTCCTCCTGTCCCCACCCCCATTTTTTCTTTCAGGACCGAGAAAGGGAGTAGTGAGAGCACTAACCCATCCTTTCATTATTTTGTCCACCAGTTAGGCATAATATCTGACATACCCATTTGGGTTCATTGATTTCTGGTTCGACATCTTCTGTCTCTTACCAAGCTTGATTTTAACACAATCGGTGAACAATATCAATAGGCCTTCTTGTTTACACTAATACAATTTTTCTGTCTCCTTTCCATACCTTTTCTCATCAGCATTTGTTATATTATTGTGACATCTCATGAACTTTCACATGCTTTTATAGTTGAGCTTGTAATTAGAGTACATTTTTGGGCCCACTTATCACAACAGCACTCACCTGGGATGTGGAAGAGCCAGGCTCGTGTCCCTGCTCCAGTAAAAATGGGGGCGGGGCAGGAGATGTCTGTGCATGGAGTAGCCATCTTGTTTGGGTTGGTATTGCCAGCTCCATAATTGGTGTTTTTCTTAAATCCTTTGCTCCTGGAGTCATGTCATTAGATGGGATTTCCAGCTCTGTATTTTGTTTTGAGTTTCCAACCCTGATTATTGAGGAGAAAAACTTTAAAACATAAGCCCTGAAGACTCAAAAACCAGCAGGCTAATGGAGTATCTAGCACGTATTATTCTTAAACCAATCTTGTGGTTTTATGGGGTCCGACTCATGATTTTTTAACACTTCAACTGTTCTATGGAGAAGATCTGTGAGCAGAAAAGAAAGTAACTTCATAGTGAGTATAGGAGGGGTGTGATCAAGACCTTTGGACTCACAGAAATCTAAACTGTATTGAATTGTGTTTGTGGTGTGTGAGGATGAGGGCCAGAGCACGCCCTCTGCTGCAGTGCACCCGGATCCCCCGCTCCCTCATAGCCAGCCTCAAACTCTCTGGCTGCTTGTGCACTCTGTGCTCTCCCCCACCCCCATCCAGTTCTACACACTCCCCTCCTGCTACCCCACACTCAGCTCTGAGTTCTCCCCACTGCACCCAGCCCTGTGCTCTTACCTAGAGAGGTGGTCAGGCTGCTGAGCACCACCTACCCCAGGGTTCCCAGGCCATTCTGGGAGCCCCAGACCACATCGTTCTTTATCTCCACTTTCCCAGAAAGCATCAAAAGCCTGGATCCAATCTTCTCACGCTCCTGGGAACTGGGGTTTGCTGATGCTCCCTGCTCTTCTTCTAACTAGGCTACCCAGAGCCCTGCACATTGGAAGGACTCCAAGGGGGGGGTGCATGGGTTGCAGTGCCACTCAAATTTGGTCTGTCCACCCCTCCGTCATGCTCTGCCTTTACACTACCAGCTCCAGTCAGAGGCCAAGGCATCCTCCCCATTTTGTGCCCGTGGGTATGTGACTATTATGCTATGCCTTGCTAAACTAGTGTTATTGTAAGAGAAATAAATTCAGCCAGAAACTTGTGTGTGTATATTATATGTTTGTTTGCTGATCTTATGTTTCACATGGCAATTCCTAAGAATGCTGAAGCTATGAGAATATGCTTAATGGAGACTAGTTAAAGGAATTATTTGTTATGAGCTGGATTATTTTATTTAAAATATATGTAATGGGAACTGACAACTTTGGAAGAAAAATTGAAATCATATTAAGGGAAATGGAGCTGAAAAAATGCTAAGACCTTATGTGCTGTGCATTATTCCAATAGCTGGAGGTCAGCTGGAAAGGGAGTCAGAGAGAAGTTGTTATAAATACAATGAGGGATTAGATTACAAATGTTTACAAATTAGGGCTAAGATTTTCAAATGCACTTAAAGGGTCCTGATGCCTAAGAAATTAACTCCCTAGACTTATTGGAACTCTGATCCTTATTCCTCCCTTGACATCTCTGATTAAGACTGGGGTTGTTATAATACCAGAGTAGGAGAAAAGAATTGTCCCCAAAGAATAGATCTCCTATTGCTTCTACCATAGGAACTGGCAGTATGTAAGAATCAGCAATTTAACCATCTCAAGAAGATAGACAGATATATTTCAGAGACATTTGTTAGACAATCCATTGTCCCTGATTGTATGTGAGGATTTGTTAGGGGATATATGGAACCTTGATTTTTGGGGTGGGGGGGGGGGGTTGAGCTGTGACTAGGTTTTAATTTTTTTCCCAAATACACTGAACTCTGTAAAGAGAAACTCGTAGAATGGGATGAATTTTGTAACTTTGTGAACTTTGAATTTAATGTTTGTCACCATTTGGCCAGATGATCACCCATGTTGCTTGTTTGTTTGTTAATGTACATTCATTTATTGCTGTTCATAGTTATGAAAAGCAAAGAAGAGAAGACAGAGACATTTTTTTTTAATGTAAGCATTGTAGATCTTTAAATCGCCTTTCCCCTTGATATTGTGGCTGGGGCACCTCTGAAATCAGCAGTTGCTGTAAGTTATTGAATGGAAGGACTGCCATCAGAAGTCCTGGCAATACAGAAATGAATTAGGACTTTCCATGAAAATGGGAGACTGGTTATAATAAATAACAATACTTACAAAACACCTTTTATCCAAGGATCTGAAAGGGTATCACTAACTTAATGTAGGGGACCTTACACAACATGAAAAGACAAGGAGAAAATGAGTTTCTATAGAAGAATAAAGAAAGAGTAAAGGAGAATCATTAATTTTGAAAGGGAATTAGAATGTATCCTTGCCCATCCCTCTGCTTGGAGAATAGGAGTGACTTTATTATACCTGAAACATTCCCCGAGAGATGTTTCTACCCTTGACTGTCTCCCACTGATGATGATTTTATAACCTCCCTTGACAGTTGGTTCATTTGCCTAACTCCTGTTCTCATTGTGTGAAACTTCCCATATTAACTGTTTGACCTAAATTTCCCCCAATGCAGCTTAAGTTCATTACTTCCTGTTCTGTCCTCGTTAATTAATGGGAACAATTGATTCCTGTTCTCTTTATAACATCACTGTATACTTGAAGACAGCTAGAATGCGTGCACACACAAACTCTCTCTCTCTCTCTCTCTCTCTCTCTCTCTCCTATATCTAAAGGAAAAAAGGGAAATATTTCTCTGCCAGGTCGATTTTTAAACAAAATGGCACCTGTCTGAAACTGCTCCAGGGTTTGGAATGTTGGAATAAGTCAGAGGGAAGGTGGATTAGTAGGAAGAGTGCATTGAAGTGGTGAAAGGGTCATGCTAAATAGAGCAATCTTTCACAATTTTGGATAGGCCGGTGAACAATTTCTTGTTCCTCCTCTTCCTGTCCAGTGTAACAGGTTGCTGTCTACAATTATAAATTAGAATACTATTATCATATCTACTATCATGGGACCCAGGAGACCAGATCCTCAGTTAGTCAGTGGAACTACCCGTCATGTAAGCAAATTGAAGATCTGAACCTTGGATTTTTAAATAGTTTTGTTAGTGAGAGGTGTGTGTGTGTGAGAGAGAGATGGCAATTTCCTGCAATATCGTTGAGACACCTTATTTCTTTTATGGCTGTGTGTTTCATCTGACTTACTTACTTACTGAATTCAGTGTATTTTAATGCCTTGTTGATGGGGGAGCAAGGCTTTCATTGCAATAAGTAAAACTATTTAGTAATTATGTTGGGTTTTTCCCCATAGATTTCAGTGTTTAACAAACTGTGGAAGTATCAGTTATCAACACTTTGCAGATGGGGAAGCTGAGTGTCAGAAGTTGAGTGATTTGCAGAAAGTAATCAATGGCGCAGCTAGGAACAGAACCCAGATATCCTGGTACCCACTCTGATGTCCTCTCCAAGGTATCATGCTTCCTCTGAGTCCTGGCAGCTAACCATATTGTGCACAAAGATAATTTCCAAAGATTTCATAAAACTACTAGCTCATATGAAAGCCTCTCCCAGCTGCAGTGAATGTGTAAACCAACACAAATGGAACCTCTGCTGTGCTTTGACTAGACGGTTGCCTCATGCTGTTCACAGATTGAATAGGAGTGCAGACACTGGGAGGTTAACCTACTGTAATTCCAATTAATATTTATGGTTCTTTCTGTAAACCTGTGAGGTGCTGGAGTGAGAGTTTGGCACATCACAGGTGGAAGAGAAGCTTTTTGAAATTCATGGGAAGACTGGAACGACAGGATTCTATTTATAGAGCAAATACTTGATTTTCATATGATTTTTGTAGACTTTTTCTCCATAAAACCAAAGTCCTTAATAAAAACAAATGTTTTCCTTTCTGTAAAATCCTCTCATGTCATTTGCTAACTTTCCACTGGGATAGCAAATAGGAGTATTTTAACCTGTCCTTTTGTTACGACTGGGAATAAAATTGTCCTTCAAGTTTAAAAAAAAAAAAAAAAAGCAGACCTCTACTATTCGAATTAAAGGCGTTTTCCTTTAGAAGGGACTGGTGGTATATCCAGTATCCTCTCTGTAAGCCTGGCACTGGTGGTGCCGTAATTACATACACCGACACTACAATCGTGTTCACCTTCACAGTGTAGAACTATACGTTCATAACTTGAAAATGAAGGACTGGATACCGGGAAGCGTGGAATACCTTTGACACTCACGGTGTTCAGTGGAAGTTGAGTGCTCAGCAGATGTGCTATCTCTCTCAGTATTTGGCCCACATTTAAACAGTAGCAAGATTGTATTAGTAAAATTTACTGTTTTAATGCCAACGAAAAACAGGTAATGACACCTGCAAATGGGCACTGGAGACACAGCCCTCCTCCCTCCATCTGCAGATGCAAATCCATGCATGTATTTGGCAGACACTACTTATGTTTTCTCATAGAAATAGCTAAGAGATGCTTTAGAACTTTCTTTTGGAGCAGTAACATTCAGTCTCTTCCATACTGGGACCATTGTCCCATTTAGCAAAATGGAATGGGCAGGGTGTCACCGATCCCTTGTCAGCTATGTGCAATCTTCCTCCAGATCCTGTGTTGACTGTGTTGGTGTAGGGTGGGTCTGAACTTCTGTGGTGCTGGTCTGTAGGAGCTGAGTGCTGAGCATCACCCAGGATTGGGCCCTGTCTGACCTACCTAACTACACCACAGAGATAGTCACAGCTTCAGCTGTGTAAGACTTTTTCCAGGCTTCAGGTTTATATACTTGGATCAAGTGTGCAGAAAAGTTCAGATGTTTGGGTACCCTTTTTTGAACCCAGGCAGAATTCCGAGCAAGATGGGTATGTATAAAATGAAAAACAGAGCATTGTTTTATGTGAGTTCTACCTAAGACCAGTCCAAATCATAAAATTTTTCATCTAACTGTGTTTCTTAGATTGGGGCTGTTGTCAATAGCTACCAGTGTGGTGCTCTGCTCTTGTTCGATGATAACAGTTGGCTGTGTGCGTGTTCCCTCTGTGTGCTGCCCCGGCTCTGCGCAGATAGCTGACACAGCAGACCCCGAGAGAACCCCCAAAGACCACAGACTCTAGTAAGGTATGAAGGAACCTGAGACAGGTTTATTGTCAAACGAAACACAGTAATCGTTTCCCGTAGACACTACGAATGTGTACCCCCTGGCAATGGACCGGCTCAGTCAATGGCGGGACTTTCCAGTGCCCTCTGGGCTAGACAAAGATGTGAACTCTGGGACCTACTTTTATACAGTTACAGGACAGATTACTCATCCCTACTGATGTATCGAAGTACAGCCCCTTGACTCATTGGGGGCTGTCTCCCTCTTTGATCATGTCGGTTCAAACAAATCTATCCATCATGTTGTCCTTTTGACCATGTCTTTAAGATGCACCTGCCTGTTCCTTGTTATTTCTGTGGAGTGTTCTGATGCCATCTTGGCACAAGTTCCTCTTATTAGCACTTGTGTGGATGCACCTGCTTCTAGCAGCCCTCTTCTCGCCAACTTCTGTGAGTGGGGCCTGCCTCTGGCTCACAGCCCAGCTTTTGCTTAGCAATGCCTGGAAGTACTTTGGTTCAGGCCTCAGACTGGGCCTCTGACACAAGAGTTTGTTTCAGGGCCTCATCTTACTACAGGGGCTTTTTGAAGTCAGAGACCCAAAACAAAATTTAGAGGATTCGGTTTTCACTTTCTCTTCTCTAGAAATCCATGAGAGGGAAGAATATAGCTGGGTGACCTTGGTTCAGTCACTTCTCTGTGTCTTTGTTCTCATAATTAAAGGAGATATTAATACTAACACCCTTCACTGCGTTATTAATACCTAAACAATTCAGTTGGGTATTGATGCTCTTACAATGTTTCTAAATCATTTTTTAGATCCTCAGATTGGTGCAGCGTAAGTAAAAAGTTCTATTTTTATCATTTTTGCTGAGGGGGAAAAAAGAGAGAATATTAATGTGACTTTGCAAAGTGCTCAGATATCACAGTGGTGAGCGCTATATGAATACCTACAGCCGGGAGTTCTCAACCTGGAGCTCACAAGTGCCCTTCCTTTCCCATCTTGTTAAATGGTAGGAGAATCTCAGCTATATCCTGACTAGATGAGAAAGGAGTCTTAACATGGAAAATGGGGTCATGATAAGCAAAATATTGAGAATCACAGGCTTAGAGTTCTAAGCATGATGATCTGTCAGGCTTCAATTCATGTCATGGACCGCATGAAGGCATGGAAGTCGGCCATAGCTAATCTGTTAGATGTTCCTTCAACTTGCTGCAAGTGTGTGTGTGTGTGTGTGTATGTGGTATTTCAATAATGACTAAGGGGCAGGGATTTAGGATATCTTATGTAACAACAAGGAATTATTTATGAAGTAAACATAACTCTGATGGTGCTGTAATCCAGCCTAGCTATATTCTGTGTTTTAATCTTGGCTACTGATTCTTGTCTCTGTGTGGAAGGAAGTCAGAGTCAGCAGGAAATATGGCACTGCATTATCATGTGGGATGAGTGGCAATCCAATACTTCCTGATGCGGTTTAACCCTTTAACAGCATAATATATTTGTTTCTTACTTGGAGGCAGAATGGTATAGTGCAATGTTTCTCAACCTTTTTGATACCAGGGACCAGCTTGCTGCCTTCCTAAACTGTGTCAAGGAGATCTCAGGAACCGGCATCAGTCCACAGACTGGTCATTGAGAAACACTGGTCTAGTGGATATTGACCTAAAGAGAGACTCAGGAGACCTGTTTTTGTTTTTTTCCTGGCTTTGCCAATACCCTTAGCAAATCACTTCACTTGTATATGCCTCACTTTCCTGTCCTGCCTTTTTTTTTTTTTTTTGGTCTTGTGAGTTTAGATTGTAAGATCTCTGAGGCTGGGACCATCTCTCACTATAGTGTTTGCACAGTGCCTAGCACAATGGGGCCTTGTTTTCAGTTGGGGCCGGTGGGTACTACATATGGAGCTGGTCAGGAATTTCCTCAGAACATAGGACTGGGTGGGATCTCCTGAGTCATTGAGTCCAGTTTCCTAATATCACAGGCAAACCTGTCATATAATCCCTTTTAATAAACATATCAAGCCCCATCTTAAAACCAGTTAGGTTTCTTACCCCCAATATTCCTACTGGGAGGTTGTTCCACAGTTTCACTTCTCTGATGGCTAGAAGCCTTCTGCCTTCCGGCTTAAATTTATTTATGGCCAGTTCATACTCTGTGCTTGTGCCAACACTGCCCATTAGCTCTTCTACCTCCCTGGTGTAATCATTTCCCCTCTTAGCTCTTTTAGTCTCGCCTTGTAAGATAGGATCTCCATTCCACCAATCATCTTAGTAGCTCTTCTCTGCACCCATTCCGCTTTGAACCCATCTTGCTTGAACAGGGTGACTAGAATGGTATTCCAGAAGACACCGCATCAGTGCCTTGTTCAATGGCACTAATTCTTCCCTATCTACTGGAAATACCTCACCCGAAACAAACTTTTATTTAAAAAAAAATGCTGTTTATTATCAAAACTTAAAACTTTCCCTGCAGGAATGTCCCATGTTATTAATGCTTTAATCGGGAAATGTTTAGGTCCAGGATGGAATCTCTGGAAGGGGTGGGAGAGCGAGAAAGCCCACCCTAAAATACCCAGGGCACTCACCTGGGATGTGCAAGACCAAGAATCAAGTCCCTGGCCTGATTCAGGCAGAGGAGGGACTTCAAACTGAATTTCCCACATCCCGGGTGAGTGCCTTAAGCACTGGACATTAAAGATGTGCTTTCAGTCTCTCCTGTTGGAGTTGTTCCACTTGTATAAATAAATAGAATTGGAGCAGGGACTTTGTGATAAATGAAGGGAGAGGTAGCTCCCTTTTATGGACACCAAACCCCAGCCAGTTAGCTACAAAATCCCTGTTAGTAGCTGTTCTCTACTTGCTCTACCTGTAAAGGGTTTAAAAAAATCCCATAGGTAAAAGGGAGGGAGTTGGCGTCTGGCCAAAAGAGCCAATGGGAAGGCTAGAACTTTTTAAAATTGGGGAAAAAAAACTTTCCCTTTTTCTGTCTGTTCTCTAGAGAGAGGAGACACAGAGTAGCAATGCTGTAAGAAGCTTTAAACCAGGTATGAAGAAAAATCAAATCATACCTTGAAACTACTTATCGGAAACCCCAGATATGTAAGTAGATCAGGGAATGTCTAGGAAGACACGATTAGGTTTATCTCTTTTATTTATTTCTTTATGGCTTGTGAACTCCTCTGTGCTAACCCCAGGTGCTTTTGATTTGCTTCAGAGGGGTAGCCATGTTAGTCTGGATCTGTAAAAGCAGCAAAAAGTCCTGTGGCACCTTATAGACTAACAGACATATTGGAGCATGAGCTTTCATGGGTGAATACATGACATGCGTCTGATGAAGTCTGATGTTTGTTTTGCTTGTAACTTTTAAGCTGGACCCAAAGAAAAGCATTCTTGATGCTTAATTGTTATATTTTCTCTTTTTTTTAAACCTAGCAATAGCCTTTGTTCCAGATGTATTTTCTTTCTTTTATTTTTATTTTTTTAACAAAATTTACCTTTTTGAAGAACAGGATTGGGCTTGTATGTCCTAAGAGATTTGTGCATATATTGTTTAATTAGCTGGTGGCAACAGCTGATTTCTTTTGTTTTCCTTCTCAGCTCTTCCCTGGAGGGGGGTGAAAGGGCTTGAGGGTACCGCACAGGGAGGAATTCCCAAGGGCGCCTTTCTGGGTTCAAAGGGTATTTTTTGCATTTGAGTGGTGGCAGCATCTACCCATCCAAGGTCAGAGAGAAGCTGTAATGTTAGGAGTTTAATACAAGCCTGAAGTGGCCAGTATTAATTCCTCCCCCCCTCCCCGCCCCTTCTGCACTCGAAGTGCCAGAGTGGGGAATCAGTCTTGACAGACTTGGACCTGGTTCTCCCACAGCCTAGGTAAATGGCCTGGCTACTGGGCTGTAGAGTCAGTCTTTCTTGCTCTCCCTTTTTAAAAAAATATATATTTTTTAAAAGGTCTTGGTTTCATCTTAATACAGAACAGGAAACTTTTTGAAACCTCAATTTTTTTTGTTGGACAAAATGTTTCCCACCAGGACTGACTACAAATAAGTAATTGAAAAGTCTGCATGCATAACTGTTCTGAAATTTTACCTGCATGAAAAATATTTAATTCCTTTAAATCAATTAATACCACAAGTCTGTTTTGTAGCTAGTAGCTGATGTAGTGTTGTACAGAGCTGTGGCAGCAGTGTCTTGGGGGCCACTTGATTTGAAGTAAGCCTGAAATGAAACAGAGCAACTAATCGGTATTTCAGGCAGAGATGCTACAATTCAACTATCAGCCAATCACTTGGCACTTGTGAACAGAGGAATGATTGACTTTACATGAGCAACATTTCACAGCAGTGAAGCTGGTACAGGTAACAGCGGTTAATTACTCCAGTCACCCCAGGGTAGAAATAGGGAGCAGATGTTATGCTAACAGCACATCTTCAGTTTCAACAAGCTTTGGATATGAATGTAGCTAGTAGGGATGAGCCAAAAATAGGTGGGTCAGCTGAGATTTTGCCATCTCAGTTTTGAAGATTATAATTGAATATTTGCCACTCTGACTTGATTCTTTCTAATGCCCTTTGTATTGTTCTAACTTTTATTTTTTGTAAGCCTCTTCCCATTCCTTGAAGAATCACTGCATGTAAAGCTCTTAGAGACAAGGTGGGGGAGGTAATAGCTCTTATTGGACCAACTTCTGTTGGTGAGAGAGAGAGAGAGAGTGTGAAGCTTTCAAGCTTATACAGAGCTCTTCGTCATGTCACTTATGCTGTTACAGAGTCTTATTACTTATGCTGTTCAGGTCCGTTATGCTGCTACAGAGTTGACTGACAAATCCATCCACTTAAATGATTTATTACTCCAATTTGCTGGGCAGTAGAACTGATCACTGAAAGGACAAATTTGTCAGTTGTTTCACAGAGATCTTTATGATCTGCAACAAGTGTAGAGAAACTGGAGTTAGTGGAAGAGCTTCTGTGATTGCAAGAAAAATGATGGAGAAAAACAGTGACAAAGAGTAAGAAAAGGTAGAGATTGGGTATGGGAAGAAAAAGGGTTTAATTTTCACTTGCTATGAAATGTATACACTACTGGGATGAACTTAATTGACATCTCACAAGGTTGCCTTGTGGCCGGTGGATTACTGGTTCAACATGCTACTCCAGCTAGCAATCTTTTCCCACCCTCTCAGAAAAAAAGGAAAGGAGGCTCCTGTGAAGAGTCCTCAGCTTTGGAGCCTCTTCCTCCCCCACCCTCTTCATCGGAAATATTCCAACTTTGTTAATCTTCTGTGCACACGGCAAAGCCTATGGCTGAGATTTTCAATGCAGCCTCAGTTAACACTCAACGCCATTGAAAGCCAATGGGACTTGAGAATCCCACTCCATTAGGCCCCTTCAGAAAGCCCAGCCTCCACACTGACCAAAGCTTTTGGATAGGAAGTGGTATTAGAGGGCTTGCGGTTTGTGTGGGGATGATGGGTAGCATGGTTTTTTAGCATGTGGTTATTGTGGGCGTAGAGTAGTTGCTGGCTTTACTTTTAATGATTGTAAGTGGTAATTTCAGTAAAGATGCCTAGAGCCAGTGAATGCATCTATTTATCTGATTGATAGAACAATCTTAATGAACTGCTACTTGTAATGTCACCAGACCACCTCCACTTCTTTTGTTTTTTGTCTCTCAGTCCTCTCCTTGGGATGTAGGATGTATCTGCTTTTGGTTTGCAGGGTGGATCCTTCTCTCCATGCCCTCTTGACTGAGATGAGAGTGGGATGTCTAGGTTCCAGAACTCTTCACCTCTTACCAGGTGGCTTGGGTGCTAGTCTCTGAACTTCTTGAATTTTCTTCAGCCTTTCATTGTATCTTTTCACTTGGCAAAACCTGGGTTTTCAATGGAAACCTGATAATTATCTATGGAAACAAAATGTTTCTCTCTCTCAATTTTTTTTCTACTTTGTGGAAAAGCCAATTTTTGTCAAAGTTGTCATTCCCCAGGTCATTTGAAGATGAGCTGTGGAAAAACCACAGTAGAACTCCCCTCCTTGTAAAATAAATGTATACCCTAGTGTAGCGGGATGGTCACCTGCTCCTGCCCTGAGGGGTTCAAAAACAGCCCAGGAGAGGGCTGGGGCAAGAAGCCTGGGCTGATTAGGTAAGGTAGGCTCAGCTGTGGTCAAGCCCCAATCAGGCCCACCTGGCCCCTATAAGAGGCAGTGAGCCAGGAGCCCAATCAGTCTCCCTCTGCCTGTAGAGGGAGAAGGGCCTGGCTGCAAGGTGTTAAGTAAGGAACCTAGATTGGAGCAGGGCTGGGGAAGAGCCAGAGGAGCTGGGAGCTCCGGCCTAGGAAAGCCCCAGGCTGCAGGCCTGGTAAGGCCTATTAGGTACTGGGTTTCAGGGGAAGCCCATGGGTAGCCAGAGGCAGCAGGTCCAAACCCCTTTGCCTGTGGTGAGTGGCTTATACTGCAGTCTGCCCCAGTGAGCCGGGGCTAGATGGAGACTGGGCAGTAACCAAGACTGAGATGAAGTGGGGACATTGGGTGGGGGTTCCCCGGGCACCGGGGTCCTGGGAGGGACACGGGGGCCAAGTGGTAGCGGGACACTGGCCTGCAGAGGGCGCTCCTGGCTGGAAAATGAGCTAATTCCCGAGGACAACCAGCAGGAGGCGCCACAGGAGTCCACGCGCCTTTACACCAAGCTTCTCCAGGGAGCAACGTATCAGATGAAACCACATTTTGAATGGGCTGTGTTTTGTGTTGATTTTCAGAAGTACTGAGTAGCCGCAGCTGCCATTGCCTTCCCCCAGCTCTCAGCAGTTCTGAATATCAGACAAGCATTCCTTCACTCAGAATTGAATTGATGTCAAATTGCCATGCTTACAAAAAATGAGCATGATGTAACTGGATGTGGAAGGACTTAGTGATTTGCATTTGGACCTGCAGCAGACCTTTCTGTGTCCCCTTTTTTATGTATGTTGTGACAAAAGTGCATGATAGGTGTGAGGAAAAGGTCCCTTAGCACATTAACTGAAATCTCCCTTTGCAATATCTTCCCCAAGCAGTGTTTCTGGACCCTGCCTTTCCCAATCTGGCTCTAGTACATTCTCAGGCATGTACTCCAGCTCTTAAATAATTAATTTCATAAATATTCCCCTCCCTATCTCGCCCCCCCCCCACCACTTGTCCAATCTGTAGGCAGTCCAGTTGGTGACTAAAAGCTCTTTGAGTCTCATGCAGTGGAAATGGTTTTTTAAAAGATTTATTTCTAATCTTTATTTTGTATAAAGGTTAGCGAGAACAAGCAATGGAATCTCGGCCTACACAGATATCTTCATGAATACGACAATGTGTACACAGCATCCTGTGCCCTTTCCCTTTTTCTTTTACAACTCTGAGCACACACAGTTCCGAGAAGATCTTTATAAATTACATCTCTTCAAGGTATCATTTGAGAAAACTTAAGGTAGTCAGAACAGTAGAAGAGGAAGAACGGGAACACAAAGATTTACAAGGGGAAAATAAAAACAAGAGTAAAAGAGAAGAGGGTGACTAGTGTCTCCTGCTATCCTCCCAGTTGAGTCATAGTAGTCGGTCTGCATCTAGTCCAACATGATCCCAGACACCTGTTTATGCAGTTTAGTCCTAATCTATTCTCAATCTGAACCCATTTACTTTTTCTGAAAGTACTTGACCGTGGCCACAGTATTGCATATCTGTCTGCATGATTAGCATTCACATACATAGATATGCTTTTGGCTACCACCATGATGAAGGCATTATAAACATCTACACCATGGGTTCCCAACTTTGGGGTTGCCATCAGATTTCAGAGTAATATAACTGTGACACTGGTAGACCGGGTGCCAGCTCATGCAGGAGCCCAGGCCAATTCACTTGTGTTTTAGTATAGATCAAAGTGATTGTTAAATGTATGAGTGTATTTGGTGTTTAAACGTCATGAAAGCCAATGAGATGTCACATGCATTGTTTTTACTTATCTGTATCTCGTTCTAATGCATTGGCAAACATTTACATTGTGTATACCCCTGTAACTAAATAACCCATCAAAGGAGAAAGAAGCCTTGTGGAATGCAAATGAAGAACTTCAAGAGAAAAGTGCTAATTTCAAAGCAAGTGTGTGATGAATGGAGGTCAAAGACTCAAAATGCATTCCTCACTCTCTGGCATTAAAGGAAAACTCACAGGGGTAGTGACCCTGTCAGTTTGTTTTCCATGAGAAGAAGCTAAGTATGGATTCAGGGAAAGATCCTGGATCTCTGGGCTGTTTGTACTCAAACAGGGAAGGGTACCAGATGCAAAGCGGAGATCCCCAGAGACAATTTGGGAACTCTGAAAAGACTTTCGGGAAACTGGCACTTTATCACATCATGGCCACCTTTTGGAATGACAAACTGAGACTCACCTGTGCATATATTTTATCTGCTTTAACCTCTCAATAACTCTCACTTCCTTTTCTTAGGTAATAAATTCTATAGTTAGTTTACTATAGAATTGTCTGCCAGCATTTTCTGTGGTATAAGATCTAGGGTACCAATCGATCTGGGGTAAGTGACTGATCTCTTGGGACTGGGAGCAACCTGATGTGATTTTTGGTTTAAGTGATCTTTTATCACAAAGTTCAGTTTGTCTGGGTGGTAAGATAGACTGGTGAGTCTAAGGGGACTGTCTGTAACTCCATTGTAAGACTGTTCTAGTGATCCAGGAGTTCACATTGATTACTGACCTGGTGAAATCTAATTATAGAACATGCCACTAGTTTGGGGTATCTGCCCTGTTTTCTGACAGTCTGCCCTGAGGCAGGCCTGTCACGGTTGAGAGCTACTCCAGACAGCATGACAATGACTACCCGCCCTTTCCTTATGGCTAGATGGGAGGAATGTAACATAAAGTAGGTGTATTCCACACACACACACACACACACACCCCTACTTTGTTACATTCCTCCCACACACGTTACATTCTACATACACACACAGTTAAAAGAACATTACTATTGTTGCAAAGTCAAGCCCTCAAAAGTCAGGAAATTCCAGAGTTAAGATTGCCTGTGCAACCTTAATTCAGTCCTTTGTGTATGGGTGTATAGATTGTGATAGTCTTTAGTTACATGATCACATACTATCTTTTCCCCAGGCCCTGCACCTCATACAGCGCCCAGGGTGGAAGGTGCTCACTGAATGAGCAACTATTTTTGGTATTTTGTTTTCTTCTCACTGTTCAGTGTCTGGCCCCAGGCTTATTTATTGCATGCTACTCAAACCCTGCTCTGAATACACAATTATTTAATCTTCTCAAGAGCTTTTCTATGGCATTCGTCACTATAGCATGAGGGCTTCACAAACAATTAATCGTCACAACTTCTCTGTCAAATGAGAGGGTGATATTATCACCAGCTTTAGATAGGGAACTGAGGGCAAGTATCTGCTAACTTTGGGTGCCCAGTTTGAGACACCTAGGACCTGATTTCTTCAGAGTACTTAGCATTATAGAGCATTTGATATGTTCGAAACACAGCTCCTGTTGACTTCAGTTACAGATATTACTGCTCTGTACTTCTGCAGATTGGCTCCAGGATCCCAAATTAAGCACCAAGAAATTGTGGAATACATAATTACTGACCATCTGGGAGAAGTTTGCTTTAAGTGACTTGCCCAGCATCACACAAGAACTCTGGGGCAGAGGCAGGGATAGACTCCAATTCTCCGGGGCAGCATTCAACTTTTTTAGCTTTGAGACTGTCCTTTCTTTTCCTGCAATCCCTAGCCTCATTCACTGCACATCTTCCAACTTCTGCAACAAATGAAGCAAGGGGCCTGTGGAAAAATACCATGTGATTGTGTAATTAAAGACTGTATCATAAAGCATACACATTAACTTGAGTGCTTAACATTGCAACCTTAATGTTGTTTTAACAAAGTATTTGTTTGTGTAATTTCTCAGTTATTTAAAAAAAAGCAAACTGAAAAACCAATTCTACAGTGTGGAGTCAGATTAACACCCACATGGGTAATTAACAGGACTGGAATCTTCATATCCTCTGCCACTTGAGCTAATGGTGTAACTGATAGGGCATGACAACTTACTACTGCTGTGTGGACCAAAGCTAGAAGGGAATGGAATACTTTGCCCAGTGGGCTTCACAGATAGTTGGTGACAGCAGAGGAATGGTGAGACTCAAGGATGTTGAATTTCATTCCGGACCCTGGAGGAGAGTGTGTGCACAAACTCTTCTGCCTGTTTTCCCTAAGCTTAAACCTTTCTGTCCCATCGTCTCCATCCTGCCCTGTCCTGTCTCTTCCTAACCTCTGCCTCAGTGTCCCATTCCCATTCTCTTCACCTAGCCACAAACCGTTTCCATTCCTGTCTTTCCATTCTCATCCCAGTCTGTTTTCTTACCCAGCAACTCCTCAGGACTCCCTGTCTCGGTCCCTGTTTCCCCCCCTCATTCCAGTCCCAATGCCCAACCATTCTCATTGCCACCCCATCTCCTATCTCCTTGTCCCCAGCCAGTTCCAGTTCCTTCCCTTCTTGCTTCTCATCAGATCTTTCTCTCTCTCTCTTCCCCACTCCCTGACCTACAGTAGCCTCCATCACCTTTGGATCCCAGTCCTCAATTTCCCTTGCTGTGCATATCATCCAATTTATGCGTGCCCTCAGTGCTCCTTGTACCACATCTCTGTCCTTTGTCAGATCTCGCCCCCTTTCCCTCCCAGCTCCTCATCCAATCTCTGCCTCCTTCCCTTCCTACCCCAACTCACACTCTTAGGCCTTGTCTACACTACAAGACTATTTCGAATCAACTTAGTTCGAATTTGTGGATTCGACCTTATGAAGTCGAATTTGTGTATCCATACTAAATACACTAATTCGAATTTCTGAGTCCACATTCACGGGGCCAGCGTCGACTTTGGAAGCGGTGCACTGTGGGAAGCTATCCCACAGTTCCCGCAGTCCCCGCTGCCCATTGGAATGCTGGGTAGAGCCCCCAATGCCTGCTGAGGGGAGAAATGTGTCGAGGGTGGTTTTGGGTAAGTGTCGTCATTGAACCGTCAATCACAACCTCCCTCCCTCCCTCCTTGAAAGCGCCTGCGGGCAATCTGTTCGTGCACTTTTCTGGTCAGTGACAGCGCGGACGCCACAGCACTGCAAGCATGGAGCCCACTGCGATCATCGCCGTTTTCTCCTCCTCGCACTTTATCGTCCACCTCTTCCACAGTCAGCTGATGAGAAATTGGGCTACTTTTCAATGGTGCTGCAAGCACTGGGGGACCATAGGGGACGTTTTACAAACATCAACGTCGGGTGGCCGGGCAAGGTTCATGATGCGTGTGTTTTCAGGAACTGTGGGCTGCTCAGATGCCTGCAGGAAGGTAGTTTCTTCCCGGACCACGAAATAACTGTTGTGGATGTGCAGATGCCTATAGTCATCCTCGGGGACCCAGCCTGCCCGCTAATGCACTTGCTCATGAAGCCCTATACAGGCGCCTGGGACAGCGACAAGGAACTCTTCAAATACCAGCGAGCAGCATGACCTGTGACTGTTCAGTTTCTTTACAGAGAAGCTGAACCTGCCCCTGTTTCTTTACCCAGTTACTGTTGACTCTCCTCTTCGGTTACATACCCCGTTACCCCCACTTCCAGCACACATGTAAAAATAAAATACATGTCCCATTATTACTTAACAAAGGTTTCTTTATTCATGACTTTTCGTGAAAGGATTGAAACTGGGACGCAGACTGTGCTGGGTAGGATGTGCGGTGATGTAAAGACCGCTTCTAAACTCAAGGAATGACAGGCTCCTGCTCCTAGAGCGGTCCGCAGTGCCGGAATGCTTCTTTCAACGGAGCCTGCCATCCCTCTTTATGGAATTCTGTGTGCGGGGGGATATGTGACCTTGTGGTGGAGGAGGACGGATACAGATTCCTCAGCTGCGTGACTCAGCGGTCCAGGACAAGGACCGCTGTATAAGATCTGTAACCGCCCTCCCCCGCTGCAAAGTCACATCTCCCCCGCCCACACAGATCCTGGAAAACACCTCCCATACCGACCAGGGTGCCTACTGACTGCACCGTGTGTGTGACCCGCTGCTGATCCTGCCCCCGTGTCTGTACCCTGGGAAAGGTGACTGTCCTATGCAATTAACCACCCCCTTCCCCACGCCCCCCATTCAAACACAGTCTTCTTTGAAAAAACATAACGGAAACAGTAATTAACAGCAAAGCATTTTTATTAATTAAGTAGACAGTTAGGGGATGGGACTGGGATTGGGACTACTGTGAGTCTGGAAGTGAAGGACTTCGGCAAATGTACGGTATGAGAGCTTTTGGGTACTTGAGCACTGTGCTGTGGTGCAGTGACAGTATTCACGTCCCCCGGCCCCTCCTCCTGATTATTTTCGGGGAGGGGGGTATGGGACTTTGTGGCGGGGGAGTGCGGTTGCAGATACACTGCAGGGTGTCTCTGTCCTCCTGCGGTCCTGCAGAACATCCACAAGGCGCCTGAGCGTGTCCGTTTGCTCCCTCACTAGTCCAAGCAGCGTTTCAGTCGCCTGCTTCTCTTCCTCACGCCACCTCTCCTCCCGTTCGCTGTGTGAGCGCTGCCACAGAGAGACGGTCTCCCTCCACTGGCTCTGCTGGTCCGCCTCTGCTAGGTAGCAGCCCATATGTTCCTCGAACATCTTGTCCCTTGTCTTTTTCTTTCGCCGCCTAATCTTTGCCAGCCTCTGCAAGGGGGATGCTGTGTCAGGTCTGGAGACAGTGGAAGCTGTGAGATGGGAAACAGGGAGTGAATTCCTTGCAAAGATACATTTTTGCGAACAATTAACTGAGTCTAGCCTGTGTCTGTGAATTCTGGGTTGAGACCCCTGTGCCTGCTGGGGCACAAATCATTTTCGCGGTGGATTCTGGGTAAATGTCGCCAGTCATTACTTCCTCCGGGAAAGCAACGGCAGACAATCATTTCAAGCCCGTTTTCCCAGAATTGCCCTGGCATAAGCCATAGCGTGGCAACCATGGACACTGTTTTGCCTTTTGTGTATGTCACCGTATGTGTACTAGATGCCGCTGACAGAGGCGGGCCAGCAGCACTACACAGCAGCATGCTTTTGCATGACAGCTGAGATGGTTACCAGCCATATTGTACCATCTACCATACCATAAGATGGTAATAAGATGGGCATGGTTACCTGTCCTTTTGCACTGCACCATTTGGTGCTGTCATAAGTGCCCCTGGCCGAGCAGCCAGGGGCGCAAAAGCAAAAATTGGGAATGACTCCCTGAGTCAATCCCTTCTTTTTGGTATCTAAAAATAGAATCAGTCCTGCCTAGATTATGGGCAAGTGTACTAGAGAACCACTGTATCATAGAACCAGAGAGCACAGCTGCTCTGTGTCCGATCCTGCATAAATTTGGAGCTGTATGCTATTCACAAGGGGGTGCTCTTGCAACAACACGACCTGTTCATTCCGGCCTTCCCACAGCCTTCCTGGGCTACCATACCATTGTCCCCCCACTTGTGTGATGAAGTAATAAAGAATGCAGGAATAAGACACAGTGACTTGTTTGTGAGAAATGAGTGGAAGGAAGCCTCCAGCTGCAATGATAGTCCAGGCAGGATATTTATTACTGTGGATCAAGGAGCCCATCATCCCTCTGCTAGTCCAGGGGCAATTCAATCTTTTCTTTACACAGGAAGGGTGGGGGCTGATGGAGCTCAGCCCCCTGTTGCAATGATGAGGACGATTAACAGCCATACTGCACCATCTACCATGAAAAATTAGGGCCAGGCGCCCTTGATCAACCTCACAGATGCTAGTACGCATGGTTACCAGTCCTTTTGCACTGCCCCATGTGCCAATAGGTTGATGTTGAGGACGGATACCCATCTTTTTGTACCATCAGCCATCCATAGCGTGGGGGGAGCAAGGATGTTGGTGTTGAGTGCTGCACCATCGCGTCTATCTGCAGCATTCAGTAAAGATAGGGTGACATGTAAAAGAGTCAACAGAGGATTGTTTTCACTTCTGATGGTGGGTGGGGTGTGTGCGCAAATTGCCGAACTATGCCCTGACCCACCGCAGACACTGTGTTTGACCCTAGAAGCATTTGGAGCTCATCCAAGAATGCAAATACTTTTCGGAGACAGCAGGAACTGTGGGATACCTTGCGTCCTCATTCCCCCCTCCCTCCATGAGCGTCCATTATATTCTTTGGCTTTCCGTTACGCTTGTCACGCAGCTGCGTGCTGAGTCTGTGCTATGCCGTCTGTCCGTAGATTTTTTAAAAATACTTTGGACCAGGCGTAAAATTACAGTAATTACCCTAATTAGATGCAGGAGTCTCCGAGCGAGATCACCCTGAGGAGGGTCACTGAAGGAGATAGAGAGCGCATGCTGCGTGAAAGCTAGCACGAACCAGGGCCCGATGCAGCCGTGCTCGGGGAGGCAGTGCTCCCTGAGTACCTCATGAAAGCCTTGCGCGGAAAAGTGTGCTACCACGGAGCACCCAATAAGGCAGCTCTCCCCAGGAACCTCCTGCTGATGCTTTTCGATTAACGCAAGGAGAGCTTCGTGGAGATCTCCAAGGATGATTTCTGTTCTATCCCCATATCTAGACAGACCTCCTTTTCACACAGTTAAGATTCCTGTTATATTAAGAATAAAAGTTAACATGGTTAAAGCACTTACCGACTGCTCCTTCCCCTGATTCAGGGTCCGGGTTAATGGCCAGGGAGGGTTGTTGGGGGATCTCCGTGACGGTGATGAAGAATTCCTGGCTGTCGGGGAAACCAGCGTTGTAAGCGCTATCGCCTGCCTCGTCCTCCACAAACCCTTCCTCATCTTCCCCGTCCGCGAACATCACTGAGGAACTGGCCGTCGACACTGTCCCATCGTCAGAGTCCACGGTCACTGGTGGGGCAGTGGTGGCAGGCTCCGTAGTGTCCGTTTGCCACTTTGATTTTTTGGTAGCCTTGTCTGGGGTCCTTGATTTTCACGCGGCGCTGCGTTGCATCCCGCCTGTATCCTCTGTCTCTCATGGCTTTGGAGACCTTCTCGTAGGTCTTCGCATTCCGTGTTTTGGAGCGCAGCTCCGAAAGCACAGACTCCTCGCCCCACACACCGATCAGATCGAAGAGTTCCCAGTCAGGCTATGCTGGGTCCCTCTTTCTATTCACAGATAACATGAACTCCTCTGCTGGAGAGCTCTGCATCGTTGCAGGTGCTGCGGAGCTCGCCCCGATGTCCAGCCAGGACGTCAGATTCAAAGTGCCCAGACAGGAAAATTAATTCAAATTTTCCCGGGTCATTTCCTGTGTGGCTGGTCAGAGAATCCAAGCTCCGACTGCTGCCCAGAGCGTCAACAGAGTGGTGCACTGTGGGATAGCTCCCGGAGCTACTAAGTTCGATTTGCATCCACACCTAGCCTAATTCGAGCTAGCCATGTTGAATTTAGCGTTACTCCACCTGTCGGGGTGGAGTACCGAATTCGAACTAAAGAGCCCTCTAGTTCGAATTAAATGGCTTCCTGGTGTGGACGGTTGAGCGGTTAGTTTGAATTAACGCTGCTAAATTCGAATTAAAGTCCTAGTGTAGACCAGGCCTTAGTTTCCCACTCCTCCCTGCAGGTCTGGCTTTGAGTTATCTGCATTTGAATCAGATTGGTTCTTCCTCTGTGCTGCCTGGCTGTCAACATGGGAGATATTGGGAGCATAGGTCTTCCTGCTCTCGTTTCTGGGAAACCCAGAGCAATACAGAATTGCAACTGCAGGAAAAGTCCCACTCAGCCCTGTGAACCACTATAATTGCTCCACAATGTGAGATCAAGCCCTAAATGCTGAACAGAGATCTTTTTGCTCCTCTTTGGGGTGAAGTAATCATAAAGTTTTCTTGTGTTTCCAGAACACCCAAAAGAGAATGAGCTCAAATAAATTAGTAAAAATGTGTCTCATTCCTCTGCCTGATACGCTATAGGAAATGAGCCAAAGCTTGTTCATGGGATTAGGTAGGAAGGATTGTACAGTGGGTACTAGTCTAGGACTTGGATTCGAGTCCCTGATCTGCCAGAGACTTCCAGTGTGACTTTCAGCAAGTTACTTAGCTTCTCTGGGTCTCAGTGCCTGATCTGTAAAATGGGGACAATAGCACTTCTCTACCTCAAAGGCACGTTGTGAGGATATATACATTAAAGCTTATGAGAGCCTTGCATAGATAGGTGGGAATATCATATTTCATTTAAAAAGATGTTTGTAAAGGTGCACCCCTACATACAGAAATAACAGAAGGTAAATTAAAAAAATACACACTTTTAAAAAAAATCTCATAAATTTGGGGGGGAGGGCCTGACTTGTGATTTTTGAAGGCTTCTTAGGATCAGCAACATTGGACGATCCACACCCCTTAGATTCTAGGATCAGACCTAGTGTTACCCCCAGAAGTCTCTAGCCAGTTTCAGGAGATCCCAGAATAGCAACAGCCAATTTACAGCTCTTGCTCCAGCTAATGGGGGTGGGCTTTCTGGCAAGAACCCAAGTGCATGCTTGCCAGATTTTGACTGTACATATGTTCATTATCAGCTTCTTTACTTAGCTACATGCAGAGAACACTGGATACAGGGTAGGTGGTGTAGATTGGAATACATCTGTCAGCAGTTACTGCCAAAGCTGTTCTTTGATACAAAAACAAAAGGAGGAGAGCAGCATCTAGTATCTGGAAGCCTTTCCTAGTATCTGGAAGCAAACACAAAAGTAACAACTCCTTCTATTTAAACTGGTGGTTTACAGTCTGCTTGCTTAAGGTCTTGATGCTCTTGTCCCTTTTGGAAATCTCTGCAAACTGTTTTCTTCTCAGGATAATCTGCCACTACACAGCTGCTCAAAGGTATTGCATGTGCTGCACTAGGAGCTGAGAACAGAAGCTTTTCTGCAGTAAAATGAATTAAAAATACAGGTACAAGAATTGACCTTATCTGGGTGAGAGGAGATCACTGAGATACACCCTGGCTATCAGGGGCAGATTGGCAATGGGAGAGGTCACTGGGGATGAATGGAAGGTGAGACTCTCGGGAAGGATGCGTATGAGACACATGCCTATAGAAATGCTGGTTGGGAAACCAGGCCTGTGATCTGCCCCCTGGAGATGCTGGAAAGAGGTGAACTTATGGATTGCTGCAGAGGGTGGTGGTTAGTTACCAGGCCTTCCTCAAGAAAGCAACAAGAAGGGAAATGAGCCCAGGACCTGATAGGCTAGGGAAAAGGGTGGCAGGGCCTGTTGGGGCTTCATAGACTTGTGTATGCTTTTAGTACTGTTGACTGTGTTGACAAATGAAGACTTGTTCGGTCATAAGGGTTGTGAAGTGCATAGAACTATTAAAACTAGTAGTTGGGAGAGGTGAGACTTGAACTCTTTGTTAGCTGGGTTTTTTTGTTTTGTTTTTCTGCTCTCTGTTCATTGTACTCCCCCCACCCCCACAAGAGAAGCTTGTAGGAGATAGAGAGGGAATCTGTTCTGAGGTCAGTCTCTCTTCTGTTCCATTCCAAACGAGATATGTGACTGTCTTTTTTAGACGCTGTCTCTCTTCCATATGAAAAGGCTTTAGGAAAATGGTGATCGTTGAAACTAGGGGCAAGCTTTGGCTTTTTTTTTTTTTGAAAATAATGAGGTTTGGACATTTTGAATAAGGGCAAAAACTGCATTTAATGCCAGCAATCCCGAGATCATGAGAAACTTTAATAATAAACCTCACAAGTCCAATGATAAAACAATAAAATCACAAGAGTTGCCAACTGTGCAAATTATATGTAAGAATGTATGAATTGGTTGGTTGGTCAGAACTACCTGAAAACTCTGTTTAGAAGATTTGATGATAGATTGTCCTATAACACCTTCCCCCTCCTGAAAAAAAATATAATATACAAATAGCTTTCCTTCCATAACTGGGTGACTGCTGGTCTTAGACCAGAAGCTAATTTAGAATCTTATCCCCATCAACTATGCAAGAAAATGTTTATTTAAAAATTTGTTTCCACTGAAATGAACAAAACAATATGGAAACATTTTATTTGGGGTGGGAGGGGGGGGAAGACGAGGTTACATAATAGCTTATTTATAGAACCTAAATCTTGGAATAAATGTGACCTGTCAGTTTAATAAATGTCTTTTTACATATTACATCAGCACACAAAGTATTTACAAGGTGGGGGGCAGTCTGTAACTAATCTGTGTGGCCTAGGCCCTCCTGTGACAATTGCTGTAGAAATTCCAGTGTGTGAATATCTACCCTGGCTAGACAGACAATAGGTTTTTAATTGTAAATCTAGAACTCTGGTGCCATTTTGGCATTCAACCCTGAGGGAATAGGAAATACTTTGCTGCAGAGCAAGTCTACTCTTGAGATGTATTCCCCTTCCTTTCAGCAAATAATTTAGATCTGTGTCTGCTAAGATTTCCCTCTTCTGTTAATTTTTTTTTTGAGACACAAAAACTGAAAACTGGATATATAGAAGCTAGTTCACAAATTGTGACTTTGTGAAACTCTGTTTCTAGCCTTTGGGAGCAGAAGAGAAAGGAAGCTGCAGCACACAGTGCAAACTCTGTAAACAGACTGTAAACAGAGAAACACTGAGGGGTGCAGTTGTGGCCCCACTGATCTCAACAGACTTCAATGGGTGGCACAGAATAAATTGATTTCAAAGGGGCTAGGATTTCACCCTGTGAGTAAACCATGAGAACACCAGGGTAATGTTTCACATTCTATACTTCTTTATAGAACTATTTGCCAGCTGTTAGATTACATCACAAGCATTTATCTTCTAAAAGCAGCAAAATATTAAATTTCTTTTGTGTGATTGCTTACGTAACTTTTTATTAATAATATGTATTTTAACAGACTGCAAAAGTGTGCTATGCACTTTACCTACATAGTATAAAAATGGCAGGCCCTCTTCCTAAAGAGGGCAGGGCAAGCAATAAAAACAAGAGACGTGGGCAAGAGTGGAGTGGGAAGTAGGGAGAGAATATGGCACAGCTTAAAATGGATGTAAAATATATATCTAGCTCTATGTAGGTATTTTGTGAGCTCTGTTTACTGATGTATCTGAGCCCCTCCCAGTGAAACATCAAGGGCAATCAACCAACAAAAATCTCTCTCTCCTTTTTTGTGCAGGAGTAGCTTTAAACATAGATGTTTCTTCTTTCCTCTTTTCCATCCCCCCACACTAACTAATTGTAACAAACAGTGCTGTGATACAACACTTTGAGCTCCCTATTATTAGGATGCCATATTGATCTTTCGCTTTGACTTCTGCAAATACAATAATCAGGTACATGAACTGCAGTTGTGCTGGGTCTATGAACTAAATCTATTGCAATGTCCTCTCATTTGTAAAGTGGGGAAACGTGAAAACTAGAAGAAACTGAAATCAGACTTTGGACACCTGAAATGCATTGGGCTGAGTTCTTACTGAGTAAATGGAAGCTCCATTGACTTCAGTTTACACCAGCAAAGAATTTGGCACCCAGAGTCAGATTCAGCTCTGGCATGACTCCATGATTTTTGCCTATCTGGTGTATATTGCCCATAACCGCATGGCACTTTGTGGCTGAGAAACATTGCTTTTTTAGGAGGTGCCACAGAAGGGATAGTTTCACTTTGTGGCAGTACTCATTTCCTGACATAGTCACTCTCATTCCCAAGAGTAACTTCCCCATTCTCAGCTATTCTTCCTGGAGCCATATAGCCTCCTTAATAAAATAAGTTTGTGGACAAGCCTCCCCTGAAATTTGATTCAATATATTTATAGTACTGAAAGCAAACAAAACTAGAATTTGTGGTTTTGCTGTTTAGAGTTTTCTTACATAGAAAAGAGGAAAAAGCTGTATACAGCAAACTTAAATTTAACTTCTCTGTCACCTTGCTTAATGTAGGTCAATTTGTCTCTAGTCCGTGTGAACTAGGTTACTGATTTTAACTGAGGGCAGTGTTTCTGCTGTTAGTTGTTATGGATTTCTTTTAATCCCCTCAGTGAGTTAGAATGGTGAGAATGAGTGTGTGGCTGTTTGGAAATCAAAGATTTTGTTGACAGAGGTGAAAAAAAGTTACAGCACGCTAACTAGGGGTCTGTCTACACTACAGCAGCACAGATACAGTGCTGTAGCTGTGCCATTGTAGTGCCACAGTGTACACTCTTCCTACAGTCATGGAAAGGGGTTTTCTGTTGATGTACTTAAATCCACCTCTCTGAGGATTATTCCATTCACCTAGCTCAGGGGTGGGCAAACTTTTTGGGGCGAGGGCCACATCTGGGTGAGGAAATTGTATGCAGGGCCGGGGCAGGGCGGGTGGAGTGCGGGATGTGGAGGAAGGGGCTCAGGACAAGGGATTGGGGCAGAGAAGGGGTGCAGAGTGTAAGAGGGGGCTCAGGGAAGGGGGTTGGGGTACAGGAGGGGTGCGGAGTGCAGGATGGGGCTCAGGGCAGGGAGTTGGGGTGCACGGGGTGCAGCAGGGAGCTCAGGGCAGGTGGTTGGAATGCACAGGAGTGCAGAAAGGGGCTCAGGGCAGGGAGTTGGGTGCAGGAGGGGTGCGAGGTACAGGCAGAGGGCTTAGGGCAGGAAGTTGGGCGGTGGGGGGCAGGAGGGGTTTGAGCTCCAGCCCGGTGCCGCTTACCTAAAGTGGCTCCGGGGTGGCAGTGGCGCATACCAGGGCCAGGGCAGGCTCCCTGCATGCCTGCCCTGTCCCCACGCCACTCCAGGAAGTGCTGCGGCCCCTGGGGGGGGGGGGGGCAGAGGGCTCTGCGTGCGCACATGGAGCCCTTTGCCTCCCGGCCTGGGGGCTGCTTCTGAGAGCAGCGCCGGGCCCGCAGCACCACCAGGGGTAATCCCGCAGGCCGGATCCAAAGCCCTGAAGGGCTGGATCCGGCCCGCAGGCCATAGTTTGCCCATCCCTGACCTAGCTGCATCTACTTGGGAAGCGGGGGTGGGGGGAGAAGGAGGATTAGGTTGACCTAACAAGGAGAGAAATTTTTCACAGGCCTCTCGGTAATTAAGTTAGGTCAAGCTAATTTTTACATGTAGACCGGGCCTGATTAAATGTTAGTCTAATCTCTATTAGATTAGATTAGATTACAAATCAAAATGCCCATCCTTCTGGTATCTGCATGTGGCCTCTGCCCCAATGAATTTAGGCCCAGAGACTCGTGTGTGTGTGTGTGTGTCTGTCTGTCTCTCTCTCTCTCTCTCTCTCTCTCAGGAGAGTTAGGGCAGGTCTACTTGTAAAATGCTGCATTGGTGCAGCTGCACCACTTTAATGAAGGTGCTTCTATGCCCTAAGAACATAACATCAGAACGGCCACACTGGGTCAGACCAAAGGTCCATCTATCCTGTCTTCTGACAGTGGCCAATGCCAGGCGCCCCAGAAGGAATGAACAGAACATTATCAAGTGATCCACGCCTGTCTCCCATTCCCAGCTTCTGTCAAACAGAGGCTAGGGACACCATTGGCGTAGTTAATCCGTGTCCACGAGAGGTGGTAAATCTATTAACAGACGAAGCTCTCCAGCCGATAAAGCGCTGTCGACACCAGCGCTTAGGTTGGTATAACTACATTGCTCAGGGGTCTGAATTTTTTACACCCCTGAGTGTCATAATCATACCAAAGTAATTATATAGTGTAGTATAGACCTGCCTTTAGACACACAATGCAGATGGACAGTGGGGCAAGAAGAGTAGGCAATCAGGCATATAATTAGTTGTAGTACTAAAAGATGCAGATGAACTTTGATGTTTAATTGCAAAAGTGTAGGTACTGTAATGGCATGTAACTGTTAATTGCAGTAGTACGTTGTCCTTAGAATATGTATCCTTTCCTTCGCTCTTACTGGTTCCTACTTTTTCTCAGCCTCTGCTGGCTTCCTATTATTTGCTCTTCTCTATGCCACTTTTCCTCACTACATTGTCCCTCCTCTTCCCTGCCATATTAGAGCATTCCTTATGCTGTTTCCAGGTTTCCACCAGGTTAGGTTCCTCTGACCATCTCATTCTGCTCTGTTGTGTGAAATCAGGGTGTAGCATGTATTAAATGGGTGAGAAAACAAATGATGGTTATGTCTGCACTGGAGCTGGAAGGTATAAATTCTGATTAAGGTAGCATGCTTAAAAAGAAGTGTAGCCAGGGTAGCTACCCCATTCTGCCAAAGCTACACTTCTATTTTTAGCATGCTAGCTTGAATCAGAGCTAGCACCAGGTATGTCTCCTCAAGCTGGAATATACACTTTCCTGCTCCAGTGTAGACATATCCTCTGAGCACCATGTCGGGAAACTTTTGAGAGGTAGGCACTAACCTTTTGAGACAGCTGAAAAATACCTTAAGCAACAGGATGAGAATGGGATAACTATGTATGTATGTATTTATTTAATGTGGCCCCATTTCCATACAGCAAAATTAAGACTCCTCTGAGAGGAGACAACTGTGTTGCTGCAGTAGTAGCAATGCAGAATAAAGCAGTTTTTGTTGGAGAAAATGAGAAGGAGGAAGGGAGACTACCTTGAACATCTAACAAGAAGACACTGGAATGTGTCTGATTTAAAAACTGTGGAGGATACAACAGGCTGAATAACATCAGAGAGGGTTAATGATATAGCACAATGAACATCATAAACAGAGGGTAATCGTGACCACTAATCAATCATGGCATAAGCTGATGGTCCACCTGCCCTCTCAGACACTACTGGCACTTGATAAGAATTATGATTACTCTTCTGTATGTTGCAAGAAGCCTGTAGACATATTAGCAGGCACATTGTACTCTAGCTAAGGGATTTTCTTGTAATGGGTTCCTAAAATCTTGTTTGTCGCATTGAAAAGAAGGTCATTGTGAAAGTTATATTCTGATATTAAAAAGAATAATGTGCATAGCAGAGTAGAATAATCATATTTAATTAGCATGGGAGGTTCTCTGAATCCATCAGCCAGCTGTCTGCTTGTTTCTCCAATGTAAAGAGCTGAGGTGAGGTGCCAAATATGACATCAGATGTGCTTGGATGACATAAAAGACCCCAAAAGCCATAGGTGGGAAGAGGTAGCAGAAGTTTATGGGGAGGTTACAGGTCTGATTGTATTCCACATTACTGTGGTGACAAATGGCACTAAATGCTTGTCAAAATGTTGCTAGTTTCACAAGGCCTTTTTGAGGGCAGGTTTTTCTTGGCAGGGACTTTGCCTGACTAGAAAATAAATGTAACATTTATAAAACACCATACACAACTCCTAGCCATCATCATACTTTACCAGCTAATTATACCTATCAGTGTGCTTCACTACATATTAGTTAAACCTTAAAAGTGACTTGCAAACTTAAAATGGGAAGGGAAAGTACACTTTTTGCTTTTCATAATGTAGTAAAAATTCTTTACCCTGGAAATATCAGGACTATCAATATTTTTTTCTTTCCTACTGGTCTCATTGGAGAGTCAGGGAATTAGAATGGGAACATTCCCAGTTCTTCATTGAAGGGGGGTGGTTTTTTAATCTTATCTGAGAGATTTCTTCCCAAATGTTGTTGGGAGATTTTGTTTTTTAACACCTAGTTCACTCAGAATTTTAAACAGTCTATTTAAAAATCCTTACCACCCTGAATTGCTTAGCTGCCACTTCTTGATGCTTGTGATGTCAGAATCCTACTAGTTTGCCAAAATAGCGGGGTTGATGAGACCTGAATTTTTAATGTAAAATAAGCCAAAAATGAAGGTAATAAAATATATTTCCAATCCTTGCCCTTTTTTGCTTTATGATAAAAATCCAATTATTTTGCTTCTTGAGGTCACCTTTTAAAAATAAAAGCTTAAAAAACCACCTATTGCAAGTAAATAAAAAATTAACCATGAAAGAAAACTAAATTATTTTAATTTGCATTGCCAGAGAACCTTAATCTATCTAGATAACCTTGTATGCCTTTTATCCTCATTATAAAAATATCCTTAGAAGCTAGCTATTCTAGGAGCATCTTAAAAAGGAGCGTTCTAGTAATAACTTCTCTTATCTCGAATTATAATCATTCTGCAATTCATTGTGTTAATCGGGCAAAAAGGATTGAAAATAATAGCATTTATTTTATATCCCTGCTTGGGAGTTACCTGAGTGTAGCCCTCAAGAGTTAAGGAAGTTAGGAACCTAGAGTCTCTGCAGACTCTTAACACAAGGGTGTGTTGCAATAAAAAACCTTCAGAATCAGAGTGGAGCGAACCATTAATTTTCTCAATGTTCTGTTCCCTCTAACCTTGTTTTGTTCTTTTGTCTGTCTTCAGCAGATGGCTAGATGACTGGCATCCTCTAACAACATTCAGTGCTCATTATCGCCATGTCATTTCAACCACTGTTTCCATCTTTCTTGCTTTTTTTCCCCTCCTCCATTAATCAACCTAGACTTCCATGTGTTTAGTAAGCCATTGACAGAGTTGTAGATTTTAACACTTGACTTTATTTTTTCCTCCATAAATTCTACTTGATATCGGTTGGGGGGAGGGAGGCGGGGAGTTTGATGCACAAGGTGATTAATGAATTATTCACCTCAGCAACTACTTTTTGAAAACTTTCAGAAGTATGAGTTATTTGTTTTTACCCGCCAGTTGTTGTTCAGTCCAATGCAGACACTTATATATATATATATATATACACACACCCACCCCTCTGCCCTGGAAATTATAGTTTTTAATGTTCAAAGAAGTGCTGATTAAAATGTAGAGCATGTGTCATAATGTTA
Source organism: Mauremys mutica (assembly GCF_020497125.1). Lineage (NCBI taxonomy): Eukaryota > Metazoa > Chordata > Testudines > Geoemydidae > Mauremys > Mauremys mutica. The sequence goes on from NC_059072.1 coordinate 167,458,368, forward strand.
AACGGATGCTGAATCAAAGCTATGTAGTACATTCAAATTACTTATTTGTGGATCCTCTTCTAGGTCTCAAACCAGGTAGCATATCTGCAGTTAAAGGGCAGTATTTGGTACTAAACATACATTCTAATATTGTTTTTTGTTGTTGTTTCAATCCCCATCTTGGCAAACCCGATGAGTGATATATTTACATGTTCCATCCCTGGCACAATGTTCCTTTCAAGGTACAATCTCCTCACAAATTTCAGGAGTCACCTGTAGAGTTGCTGAACAATGGATATTTCAACGTGCTGGCAATAATAAAATAGTTCTAAGTTGAACCAAAACCAATGTTTGTTTTTTTTAAATTTCTAGTGTGTTGTAAAGTTGGGAAAAAAATAGCTGGGGTTAAATGAAATGTCTCATTTGGTCGAAAACACAGCATTTCATTTCTATTTTAAGCATTTTTAATGTTTAAATTAAAAAAAAAAGGAAACTTTGATATGAATTGTTTCAAATAAAGGACTTTTTAGGATGTCTTTTGACCAAAACAACTCAGCAAAATTGACACAAGTTTGTGAAAGAGCTTTGGTGTTCCCTAAATTACATTTTTTTCACTGAAAGTCTTCATTGAAAAATTTCACTCAGTGTTACTAGCCTGTCAGCTTTACTGGAAGTAATTCATCATCAGTTTGATAATTAGATACTAAGGACCTGATTCTCCACTCACTCATGCCAGTGTAAGTTGGGAGAAGCTCCACCAAAGTCACCAGAGTTACACCATTAGTGAAACTTCATTAACTTCAGTGGAGGCATTGCTGACTTACACTGATGTGAATGAAATCAAAATCAAGCCCCATGTATATTCATATCTATTCAAAGTAGTGCTCTGATAGGGAAATATTTCAGGTGGTTGTCAAAAACACACTCAGCATTGTCCTAACTGTTCCCATTGAATCCATGAGAACACAGTTAAACCAACGTTGAGTGTGTTTGAAAATACCACCCTATAGCTTGGATCTTTGACAGGTACGGACAAAAAGTGAGCTATGAAATGCAGGGCAATACAAGTACAGTAGAACCTCAGAGTTACAAACACGGGAATGGAGGTTGTTCGTAACGCAGATCAAAATGTTATGATTGTTCTTTCAAAGCTTACAACTGAACATTAACTTAATGCAGCTTTGAAACTTTATTATGCAGAAGAAAAATGCTTCTTTTTGTTAATTTTTTAGTAGTTTATATTTAATGTAGTACTGTGCTTGCTTGTCTTTTTTTTGGGGGGGGGGGGAAGGGGAGTCTCTGCTGCTGCCTGATTGCATACTTCAGATTCCAAATAAGGTGCATGGTAGACTGGTCAGTTCATGACTCTATTGTTCATAATCCTGAGTTTCTACTGTAGTTGGTGTCTATATGAACTTTACACAATGTGCTCTGAACCAAAACAAAAGCAACAGATTTCCCCACACACCATCACATTTACCCCAAGAATATATGCTAAAATAGCTTCTGCTGTTAGTTCTTTTAAAATCTGTGCTTTCTTAAATTATTGGCAAAAAGTGTCTGCCTATGAACCTTCTTAGTTCATTTGCATTTTTCACATTATCATGTAAGTAGGAAAAGTGTGACTACAAATCTTTTATTAATCATGGGAAATTCTACACCTGCATGAAACATGATTCATGCCTGCTTCTTGACTGGTACCTATAGCATTCTAGATGTGAATTTTCATAAATTGAGTATGCCACCATAGTGGTGTGAATGGATGTAATCACCAGTACAAATCAGTAACATCTAATGAGAACAGTGTGTATGGAAGGAATTCTAGTCACAAACTTCATATTATTTAGTGCAGTGAATTTTAAAGAAAGGGTTTATTCTTAAAATAGAAAAACTATAATTTCCTCTTAAAGGAGATGGTTGAAGGACACGGTGCTACATTGCGATTCCTTGAACTATAGGAATATTTAGTAGAAACTGATTTGTAATGAACACTACTTGGTAAGAAACCAAAACATTATATAGAAGTAAAATATTTAAGTGTATAGTCCATTACATTTAATAACCAAAGGAAACAGCAACTTTGCAAGAGTTCAGAGATATTATTCAAATAGTATGGGATGTTGACTTTCTTACTGAATAAATTAATTTAGTAGAACCAATAATTAGTGAAGGCAAATATTGAGTAATAAGAGGAAAAGTTGTATTTGACAATCACTGCGTCAGTTGTGGTTAATGCAGACTGCATTTAGCACAATAAAATTAAATGAAACGAATAAATATTAGAACAATCAATAAAATTATATATATAAATCAATAAAAATAAACATTGGTTTGAGCCTAGCTAAACCCTTCTTCCCGAGGCATATTTCAGTACAGCATTTCCATATAAATAGAAGCACTTCATTTTGTAATCAAATTTGTAATGTACTGAGCTAGGTGTCTGTCACCTAAGAGACCTGAGTTCAATTTGTGGTTTAATAATAACTGAGAATTAATCTAATTATTTCCTCTGAACCCCTATATAGAGCCCTGCACAGATACAAAATTTGTATATGCATGCGATCCGCAAACATGGTCCGCAGTTATCCATGGGATGCAGATATCCGCAGATATAAAGTGGATATCTGATTTGCAGGGCTCTACCCATATGTCCAAAAGAGTAAATTGATCTACATGCTGGGCAGCTAGCACGTTTGCTGAAGAGAAGCCTTTGCATGGAATAGCCTGGGCTGATGAGTCGTGGGGATGCTTGAGAAATGTCCTTATAACCCACGGGTCAGCATGTGGTGTCTGAGGCCGTGTCTACACTACCCGCTGGATCGGCAAGTAGTAATTGATCTATCGGGGATCGATTTATCACGTCTCGTCTAGACGCAATAAATCGATCCCAGAATCAACGCCCATACTCCACCTCGGCGGGAGGAGTAAGCGGAGTCGCCGGGGAAGCTGCGGCAGTCGACTTGCTGCTGTGAGGATGGTCAGGTAAATCGAACGAAGATACTTCGACTTCAGCTACGCGAATAGCGTAGCTGAAGTTGCGTATCTTAGATCGATCCGCCCCCCCACCCAAGTGTAGACCAGCCCTTGACACATGTGATGTGAATTTGTTAAAAGTATCTTTAGCTTGGATGGTGGCTGTTATATGTGCCTGTGATATACAGTGGCCTTGGCCCTGATCCTGCAATGAGCTCCATGTGGCTAGATCATGTACTCATGCAGAGTTCTGCTAAAGTTAAGTAGGCTCTGCCAGTATGTCTCACTGCAGGATTGGATCCCTGATGCTGCTACATACTCAGAACAACAACAGCAAGCCTTTCAAGATACAAAATGGCATCATTGTAGCAGTTGGGAAAGGACCGGGTGGCAATTATTTCAGAAGTAGGTAGGTAAAGCAGTGTTTTGATAACCATTTTAAATATGGTTACAAGCCCAAATGTGGACAGGGATTTCAGACCAATGTAGCACTTGCATCTTTTAAAGTGGAGCAGACAAAGCCAGGGGTTAGTAAGGAGGTATGGGCTGAGTTGTTGTCAGTGGGCTGGTGATACCCAGATGTATGTCTCCATTTCCTCTGATCTGGAAAGTGTAGTGGAATGGATAGCTCAGTGTCTGTTGGAAATTTAGGGCCTGAATGAAAACATGCTGGATGAGGATTAATCTCAATAAAGACTGAGATAATGTCTTTAGTCAGGGGCATGCAACCTAAAGACTTGAGTGTGTATTCTGTCCAGGCTACCAGCTGCTAGGAGAGGGCTTGCAGGTCTTATCCCTGGTCAGCACTGAAATAATAAGTACCTGGCTTTTAGACAGTGAGTGTGAGTGTGCTTTTTAAGACCAAAATTTTAGGTATCCTGTGTGTCCGGAATTCTAATCTAAGACATCAGTCACTAACTATACTCTAATCCGGGGGCACTGTCAAATTAAAAATCACACTTCTGTCTGCACATTTTTTAGTATCCCAGAATGGAGTTATTGTTTAGATTCAATATCAATAATTTAGAGTAATGCATTACACAGATGTTGCAGTTATCCCAAAAGCAAAGTGTTAAACCCAGTGTTACATACACAGTGCAGGGAACTACATGCATAGGACATACACAGTGCAGGGAAAGGCACGCAAACAACCATAACTCTTCCTCGTAGTGAAGCCATGTGATAATGGTATGATTACGATTAAGGCGTTTTAGTTTGTGTGATCCCAGACTAGATTAAACTGATTTTTAAAGATACGTTATTAACGATCTGGAGGATGGTGTGGACTGCACCCTTAGCAAGTTTGCAGATGACACTAAACTGGGAGGAGTGGTTGATACGCTGGAGGGTAGGGATAGGATACAGAGGGACCTAGACAAATTAGAGGATTGGGCCAAAAGAAATATGATGAGGTTCAACATAGGGGGCTGGAGCATATGACTTATGAGGAGAGGCTGAGGGAACTGGGATTGTTTAGCCTGCAGAAGAGAAGAATGAGGAGGGATTTGATAGCTGCTTTCAACTACCTGAAAGGGGGTTCCAAAGAGGATGGATCTAGACTGTTCTCAGTGGTAGAAGATGACAGAACAAGGAGTAATGGTCTCAAGTTGCAGAGGGGGAGGTTTAGGTTGGACATTAGGAAAAACTTTTTCACTAGTAGGGTGGTGAAGAACTGGAATGGGTTACCTAGGGAGGTGGTGGAATCTCCTTCCTTAGAGGTTTTTAAGGTCAGGCTTGACAAAGCCCTGGCTGGGATGATTTAGTTGGGTTTGGTCCTGCATTGAGCAGGGGGTTGGACTAGATGACCTCCTGAGGTCCCTTCCAACCCTGAGATTCTATGATTCTTTTCCCCTTTTGTTGTGCCATGGCCCAGATTCAGGGCAGTGCTTAAGCAGTTGCTTAGGTCCAGGTGACTTTCCTGGGACTTAAGCATGTGCTTAAGTTCTGTCCTGAATAAGAATGCTTTCCTAAACCTGAGCCTATATGCATAGTGAGATGGGCAATGGTTGGCATGCCAAAAATGTCCCTGTTCTAGCATTAGAGCAGCTCAGGACTCTGGTCTAGGTTCGTGAGACCCTTTTCTCAGTTCCTCTGTATTCAAACTCAAAATTCAGGGGACGCAATGCCCTATGAACTCAAATTCATTAGTCAAAAATGTGAGTTTGGGCCTTGTTTTACTTCAGTATCCAGGCAGCCAATCCAAAATTAATTAAACCCAGCCTTATGAATATTTCAGCAAACCTAGTTTGATTTTCCAGTTTAAAATGAAACCTAAAATCAGTATGGCAACATTTTCCTAATTTCAGATCTCAACGCAAAAGTTTCACTCTGCTCTAGTAAATCATGATCTATGCAGAGATGGCTACGTACCCTTTCTGTTATGTGTCTACTCATCTTAGCTAGAAGCTGACAAATGCATGCATTCACTTTCTCCTCTTAACTGTACTGCAGACAGCTATCAATCTCAGTCTAATGCTCTCTTGGCTTCGATAATACCAAATGAGAAACAGATGTGTCTATGGATATGATGGAGTGCATCAGCATGAGTTTCGTTGCCTGTGCAGAACTTTTGAGGTCTTTAAGTTGTGTTTGATCAGTTTTGTGTCTGACTTTCTCACTCAGCATCTGTCTATTGTCATGTAAAGTTGTCTGTCTAACCCTCACAATTACTGGTTTGCAGTTATTACTTTCTTTACATCACATACATACGTGATCTAACATTTCAGATAACGTTTGCTTGATTTTTAAGCAGCAATGATACAAATGTCTTGGATTTTCTTTTTAACCAAAGCTGCAGTTTCCTTATCAAGTTTCCTTTCAGTGGACATTGTGCCTGAGCCACTCAAAAAAACCCAAAGGTTCATACCTAAGTTGCCAGTGTCATAGGGGTAATCCAGCCCTATATTCATCACTGGTCAAACTTTTTGACAAAACAGTTTTCTGTCACAAAATACCCTTTTGTTGAAATGGAAGCATTTGAGTGGAACATGTCAATTTTAGATAAAATTTTTGATGGAAAAATTTCAGAATGATTCAGACTCCAAATGGAATATTTCATTCTGACTTTATTTCATTTAGACTCTCGCTTTATCTTGTTTTGACTTAAATTTTTAACTTAAAACTTCTGTAATTATATTTAATAGCTGATATTATGTTTTTACCTTATTAGAAGCATTTTGTTTAGATAATATCATTTCACTGTTTCCAAATCATAATATTTTGGAATGTCCATTCTGATTCTTTGTACCAGTTCAGGATAATTTTTCCCTAAAAAGTTGATTGCCCAAGGGGTGGAAATTCCCTTTTTTCTGACCAGTTCTATTCTACAGCAGCAGACATCAGCTGTGCAAAAGGGCTGGTGTGGCTCTGCTCTGCAAGATGAGGCTAGATAGGCGGAGCTGTTCAGAGCTGCATGAATCTGAATCGTGACACTAACCCTCTGTGTGGCATTGGGGAGTGGTACAGGAAAGGATGGTGCTTAAAACTTCAGATCTTGCAACTTTCCAGATCTATCTGTTTCCTCTTCTGCTTGCAGGGAGGGATGTGCTTTTGAGTCTTGTATGCACTTAGTTTGAAGTAGCCTTGGAAGACGAGCCTGCAGCAGGAGGATTTAATCCCATCTGTGCACCTTCTCAGTGCCTGGCCTGGTCTGGCCTATTTTGGCTCAGTGATGGGCTCTTGAATTTAACCACAATGAATATAATGGCATAAATTCTTCAGTGGTGCAACTGCCTAGACTCATCAGGGATTAATTTAGTCCCTTTAGAATAAGGGGAGGGGAGAGTGTCTGTGTCTGTCTGCTCCAAAAACTTATTAAAGAAGTTTCACCACCTTCAAGGCCACTCTCAAGGATGCCCGGCTGAAAATGTAACCTACTTAGTAGGTGCCATTCCTTTCTCATTGGCTCCTGCCTGCAGGAAAGCTACCATCTTCCCAATGAATAGGATGTAAGTTTGATAACCCTGACATTTCTCTGCTTGGATACCAATCAACGAACAATAACACTGGGCATTACTGGGTTGGTTTGTTTGCTTATTTGTTTTATATTTGTCCGTCGTGCTGAGCCTCCATATCAGATGGTGAGTTCTGTTCTTGTGAACAGGTGCGAGGGGAGCTTGAATCCTGATCATTTCAAACTGTCTGTCCACCAGGATAAAGCAGACAGGGAGAGGAGGGGCAGTGCAGCGTGCCTGCCTCAAGGCTGTCCTGGGCATGAATAGGAAGTGAGAGCTGGGACAAGGGCGAGGTGACATGAGGAAAAGGTGGTCAAAACTTGTGGACCCCAGTTTGTAAAAGGTTTTGATGGGATATTTCAGTTAGTAGTGTGGGGAAAAAAAACCACGCCTCACTTCGAAAGACTCTCTCTCTCCTGTGCCAGAGCTTTGCTGGGGATGGCATCAGGGCTGATTATGGTCCCCTGATTCTTCTGGCTGGCCCCAGCACCACTTAGAGCTGCTGTAGGACAGCTCTAGGTTGTGCCACTGCTATAGGGTCCTTAATTAAGCCCATGCCGGTGCAGAGGATTGGTGTAGCAAAGCAGAGTTCCACAATGCTCCCCTCCTCCCCCAGTATAGCCCCTTTCCAGGAATGGAGCCCAGGGGCACAGACTAAGGTCTGTTAGTTACGTGTAGCAGCCATTTCTGCTACACCAGGGCATTCTCTGCTGGGAATTTGTGTTCAGCTGACTATCCTTTACACCACAGTGTGGCTGGAGCTCATTAGAGAATCCATCTGTATTTTCTTTCCATCCTGTGCCTCTATCATGCAGCTACAGTGATTTTTTTTTCACTTGCATGTAACAGGACTTCAACTAAAGATCAACAATAAATAAGTAAATAAATCACAAGAGAATAACTAGTTAGAAACCTTCTAAACAAAGCAAAGAAACAAAAAACTGAATGCTACTTCACATATTACACTAAAGGGAGAGAGATGGCTGCATTAAAAATCAATAAACAAAGAGTCAATTAACTGTGATTAATTATGCTGCTGTACATTAGTCCTGCTTGTCTCTTTCCTCACCACAGTCCAGGAAAAGATTCAAAATTAATACTTAGTCAGCCATGCGGTTCCTGGCAAAGTAAACAGCCTGTATCTTTTTTTTAAAGCCAGACCAATGTTTTTGAATCTATGCTCTGCAGAGCTCTGTTTGCCAGTAATGACACAGTGGGTAGAAAATTAGAGCTATAAGTATTTCAAGCAACACATCTTCTCTGTATAGCATCCTAAATATCTGATATTAGTTAAGTCATTATGACTAGCATCCAAGAGCATTTCCTTTGGATCAGAGCAACCAATCACCACTCATGAGGGTGCGGTGTGTGTGTGTGTAAGGAATCTGTTCAGTAGCGGTCTACCTATTGGATTTAAGAGTAGAGTTGAAGGGGCTATGCAGGTGAGTGGCCATGCCACAGCACCTCCTGGTGGTCTCAGGGCAGCCCTGCACACCGCTTCTCACCTCAGTTTCCCTTTTTGGGTCCCCCAAATAAACTGCACACAAGGTTTTCCCAGTCCATTCATAACAGCCCTCCTTAAGGTCTGATTCACTTTCTTAAAGTTCAGAACTAAACACAAGTCTTTCCTCCAACCTGCAGCTGAGTACAACCCAAACTCCTCTGGTTTGGTCAGAGTCCTTCCTGCCTTAACAGGCTATTCCCAGCCTTTCCAAACTGTAGTAATTCCACAGCTCTCATGGTCTTCCCTCCAGGAGCCTCTCACTCACTGCAGCTTCTCCCTTACTGTGGCCACCTTCCCGCCGCTTCCCGCAGCTCCCATTGGCCAGGAACGGTGAACTGCAGCCACTGGGAGCTACAGGGGGCCGTGCCTGTGGACGGTCGACATCAGCAAAATGTCTTGAGACTCGCAATCTGCTTACCCTGATGGGCTGCATATGGCTCAAAGGCCGCAGCTTGCCCACCATTGGTCCATATTCTTAGTGGGGCTCTTCAGTGGTTATTTTTTAATCACTCTGTGACTGTGAGAAATCAGGCCAAATGTTGGTAAGCCAATAGGAAAGAGATATTAGAGCTTCGAGACTGATACAGAAAACAAGCAAACAGAGGCTTTTTTATATGAAAGCAAACTGTTACATTTTTTTGCCTGATCATTTTGAAGGATTGGGTTGTCTCAAGTGTCCCTCTGCACATTAATCTTAAAGTAACATAAAATTTTGTGTTTGTCTTTTTCCATTTGAGATACTGGTATGTAAAATAACTGTCCTGCTTTGTAACAGGCTGTTGTAATATTGCATAATTAACAGTTTGTGAATAACTCCACTTATAATTGATGCTGAATGCAACTCTTCAAATACAAGTTAATACTTTTGTATCTGGAGCTAAATTATTTACATGAAGCTTGATGATGTGTTTTCAATTCAATTTAAAATGTCACCGATGTCTTGGATAGGCAGTCTGTCCCTGTCTTAGCACTCAGTGGTGGGAGAGAGGCAAAGTGAAATAATACTTGCTCATTGCATTTTAGGGGAGGGGGCGGTAAAGTGGATATTGGATGGTTTAGGGGGTTTGTTAGATGAATATCAATCTACCAGGTTTTAACCTACACCAGATAACTAAGGGCTGGTCTACACTGGGGGGAGGAGGGGAATCGATCTAAGATACGCAACTTCAGCTACACTAAAGTCTAAGTATCTTAGTTCAACTTACCTGGCCATCCTCACGGCAGCGAGTCAACTGCTGCGGCTCCCCCGTTGACGCTGCTTACTCTTCCTGCCGAGGTGGAGTACGGGCATCGATTTGCTGATCGATTTATTGTGTCTAGATGAGATGCGATAAATCGATCCTCGATAGATCGATTACTACCCGCTGATCCAGCAGGTAGTATAGACATACCCTAAGAGAAAAAAATTGTACCATCTATTGGTTGTTCATTGGCATTCGTGAAACAAGTTGCTGGTCTCGGTCTAATATCCCACCCCTTTTAATGACTAGCATCCTTGCAGGTATCTTAGAGCGTGTCTACAGGGTGGAGTTATGCACTCTACGTTAGTGTGCTTTACAAATCACACCCCTGTGTTGTGCATTAATTGGTCTCTGTAGACCCTGCTGGTGCACTTGAACGTAGTGCTATTTCACACACTACATTAAAGTGCTCTAGGGAACCTTTGGTGAGGACTAGCATTGTCTACACAGACCAATTAATGCAGAACATATTAGTGCATTTCCTCAGAGAGCGTTACCCCATCATGTAGAAAAGCCCTTAAAAGAGGGTCTGGTGATTGTTTTAGCTATGGAGATTTTATTATCCTCTAGTCTCACCCATAGTTATGGTTACTTAAGGTTTCTGGCGCATTGATAGGGCCCTGCACTTTTTCTGCTTCCCTGGTGAAGCATCAAGCTCTAGATGAGCAAAGGACTGCAGTCTCTAGGACTGCGTTCTGGCACTTTTCATCAGTGCTAGGTTTATTCTGAAAGAAAGGGGCTAGGAGGAATTATAAAGCAAAGAATGTTGTGCCCTTCCCCTTCCTAAAAAATGTAACTGGATTTATGTTCATCTGAAAAGACAAAAAGGGAAAGAATTATTCCTCCTTATTTGTACTCTACCAACCAAAGATGCATATTTACAGAGAGGTACAATGTGGTGTTTCAACCAAGATATTGATGACATGATGCAGTGTGCTTTGCACCACACCATCTGGCAATGAGCAGGAAACAACAAATGCTTATAAGAACATTAATAATCAGTTGTGGAGAAGTTGCTACATTTGTCTGGATTACTGTTTGCTTTCATTATTGTTATCTGATACTAAGGCCAATGTTTTGAAAATTGGGTGCCTAAAGTTAGGCAGCTAAATCCATATTTAAGTATCTAAATTAATGACCAGATTTTTAGAGAGGCTAAATCAGATCATTTCCTTCTGGTGCCTCCAATATGGTTTTAAGAGCTTAATGTTAGTCATCAGCTTGAATATTTTAGCCTTCACATTTTGTTTATATATTACATATGGAATGAGAGATTTTATCTACTCTTAACTATTTTGAGATGTACAGTACATATTCCAACAACACTGTTGGTATCATTTTAGTAACAGTCAAAACGATCCCTTTCTAGGACACAGGTTGTAGCAAATATTTCATTGTTGCAAAGAACTACCCCTAGTTGTTAATGTTTTTGTTATATCCTTGGGGCAGCCGGTGTAGGAAGCAATCACTTGAGGCCAGAGAGCAGGCAGCTAACCAAAACCTCCATTTTATTTACAGATATACAGAGAGCTCACTCAGCTGGTTGAAACCGGCTGAGCTAACCCATAATAATCTAACTCAGTTGCCATAGCAACAAAAACCATGACAACCAAATACACAACATATTCCTCCCCCCTAATAAGAACATCCCCTAAATAAAACACACACTAAACTAGAGAAGGAGGGTAGACTGCCTCCATTCCCGGCTAAACCCTGGGGATTATTTTGCCCCATAACCGTGGGTTCGCCCTAGCTAAAGATCCAGCCGATGAGGAGGCCTTCTGTCTCTAGGTGGATTACGGTGAACTTCTGGTGTTATTGCACCCGAAAGCACTAAGGGCTCAGGGTCCGCAGCACGAACAGGTGAGGAGGTGGTATCAGCTCGTGCTGGGCAAAGGGGTATCTCAGCCGCCGGCAGTAATGGAGGAGAACAGTCAGAAACAGGTGACTCGTGATTCGGTCCCTCACCAGAAGAGGTGAAGTCAGACCCCTCAACTGCAGATGGGTCCTGAGGACTGGCATGACCTGGCAACAGCTGATCTACATGTCGCCGCCAGGTAAGATTCTCTGCAGTCCGGACTGTGTAGGAAACAGGTCCTGTTTGAGTGATGACTGTGGCCGGAACCCATTTAGCTCTGGAAGTATAATTCCGAGCCAAAACTGGCTGTCCCGGGCTAAAGGTTCGATCTTTTGCTCTGGGTGCCCGTCTGATGACTTGATATTGCTGCTGATGTTGCACAATTTGTCGGGGTTCAGAAGGTTTCAGCAGATCAAAGCAAGTGCGCAGCTGTCGTCCCATCATTAGAAAGGCCGGAGATGCGTGGGTCGTAGCATGAGGTGTGTTTCTGTAGGAAAGTAAAAAGGTATCCAGACGCTTTTGAATGGAGTGTTGTCCCCTTGCTGATTTCAAAGCGTTTTTCATTGTCTGCACAAATCTTTCAGCTAATCCGTTGGTGGACGGATGATATGGTGCTGACATGATGTGGTGTATCCCATTTCCCTTCATAAAATTTTGAAACTCCTGAGAAACGAACTGCGGTCCGTTGTCGCTCACAAGTTGTTCTGGCAGACCAAAACGACTAAAGAGTCCTCGTAGTTTTTGGATAGTACTCTCTGCAGAAGTGGACTGCATTATAGAGACTTCTGGCCATTTAGAATGGGCATCTATTGCCACCAAGAACATGCTTCCTTCAAGGGGGCCAGCAAAGTCAACGTGAATACGTTGCCACGGGTTTTCAGGCCAGTCCCATGGGTATAGGGGTGCCCACTGTGGTGCATTCCTCACACCCTGACATGACATACAAGCTTTTGCCTTCTCTTCAATAGCGCTGTCCAGTCCAGGCCACCAAAAATAGCTTCGTGCAATTTCCTTCATGCGCACTATTCCACAGTGACCGGAATGTAGCTGTTCTAACATCTGTGATCTCAGTGGTGGTGGAATAATGACACGTCTCCCCCACAACAAACAACCAGATTGGACCGATAACTCCGTCCGCTTGGACATGTAGGGAACAAGGTCGGATGAGACCGGAGAGGTTTGTCGAGATTTTCCATGCATCACCAGGTCCATAACGTGGGACAATACTGGGTCAACGCGAGTTGCCTTCTTTATCTGAGTAGCAGTGATGGGTGTATTATCTACCTTTTCAAAGTAGAAGATTTCCTTTTGGGCACTATCTTGGTGTTTGACCGGCAAAGGCAACCTTGAGAGGCCATCTGCATTGCCGTGCAGAGTGGATTTCCGATATTTGATTTCATATGTGTGTGCTGAAAGTAACAATGCCCAACGTTGCATACGACTAGCAGCTAATGGGGGAATGCCTGTGTAGGGTCCAAAAATTGATGTCAGAGGTCGATGGTCTGTGAGAAGAGTAAATTTTCGCCCAAACAGGTACTGATGAAACTTCCGAATTCCAAAAACAATTCCTAATGCCTCACGTTCGATTTGGGCGTAGTTAGTTTCTGCTTTGCTTAGAGTGCGTGAAGCAAAAGCAATAGGTCTCTCTTCTCCTGAAGGCATAATATGTGACACGACTGCTCCCACTCCATAAGGGGAGGCATCGCAGGCCAATTGCAGTGGTAAGGATGGATCAAAGTGCGTTAGAACTTCAGAATTTAGCAATGCATCCTTAGCTTTGTTAAATGCAACATCACAGGCTTCAGTCCACTTCCAGGCCTTGTTCTGCCCAAGGAGCTCATGAAGTGGTTTTAGCAGTGTGGCTAACTGTGAGATGAACTTTCCATAATAGTTCAGGAGTCCTAGAAACGAGCGCAGCTGGCTTACATTTCGAGGTGGGGGAGCCTCCACAATAGCTTTAACTTTTGCAGGGGCCTTATGAAGACCTGCAGAATCAATGATGTGTCCCAAATATTCAACAGAGGGCTTGAAGAATTCACACTTGTCTTTGCGAACTCGTAGGCCATACTCTTCCAGTCTTTGTAGGGTAGCCTCTAAATTCTTTAAGTGATCCTCTTCATTTCTTCCAGTGACCAGGATATCATCCAGATAGCACTGAACTCCTGACAAGCCACACAAGATCTGGTCCATAGCCCTCTGGAACAGGGCGGGAGCAGATGTTATTCCGAAGGGTAGGCGACAGTATCGATAAAGCCCCTTATGAGTCACAATAGTCAACAGCTCTTGGGACTTTTCATCGACGTGCATCTGTAAATATGCTTGACTCAGATCAATCTTACTGAACTTTTGTCCCCCAGCCAGGCCTGCGAAGAGGTCATCGATGCGGGGAAGCGGGTATTGCTCTGCACACAACACTGGGTTGACAGTGACTTTAAAATCACCGCAAATCCGGAGAGAGCCATCTTTCTTCACTATTGGAACGATAGGAGTGGCCCATGAGCTATGGGTAACTGGTATTAGGACTCCATTGGTGACCAGGCGCTTCAGGTCTGCTTCAACTTTTGGCCTGATGGCATATGGCACAGTTCGGGCTTTCAGATATTTTGGTGGACTGTCAGGTTTAATGTTCAATGTCACAGTGATTCCCTTCATACTTCCCAAATCATCTCCAAAAACAGCAGCATGTTTCCTTAGAATAGGGGTTAGACTGGTTTCTTCTTTAGTCATCCGGTGCACTTCTGCCCAGTTCAGTTGAATCTTCCCAAGCCAAGACCTACCCATTAAGGCTGGGTAGTCACCTCTCACCACAAACAGTGGCAATTTAGCCGCCTGTCCATTGAGCTCCACCTTAACCTCAATAGTGCCCAACATGGGCACAGCTTCACCTGTATACGTCTTCAGAACAGTTTTTGTTGCCTTAAGCGGAAGATGCTGTAGCTTTTCCTTATACACAGTCTCAGGAACCAGCGAGACAGCTGCACCGGTGTCTAGTTCCATGCGTATAGGTTTGCCCTCCAATAAAGGGGTTACCCAGTATTCATGTGAGCCCGCTGCCAAAGACAAAACATGCAGTGGCACTTCCTCTTGTGAGGAGGTGTCACCTTGATCATCCTGGGTCTGCTCTAGGGTATGCAAGGTTTCTCTTTTTGTCGGCCAGACCACAGGCCTCTTTTTCTTTTGTTTACAGGCATACTCAATGTGTCCCTTTTTGCCACAGTGTCGACACACCAGGTCCTTACACCAGCATTCTGATGCCTGGTGACCCAGCTTACCACAGCGGTAACATTCTTGACTCTGCACCGTTTTGTGGGTCAGTTCTTGTGACACTTTTTGCACCCTAGGGGATGCACCGATGTATTGTGCCTCCCTTGTAGCCAGTTCCATGGAGACAGCAATATCAACAGCCTTCTGTAATGTAAGCTGAGCCTCTGTCAGTAGGCGCTTCCGTATAGCTTCACTGCAGAGGCCACACACTAACCTGTCACGCAGGGCATCATTTAACATCTCTTTAAATTCACAGTGTTCTGCTAGCTTTTTTAAAATGGCTACAAATTGTACAACTGTTTCATCTTCCTTTTGGTCTCTTTTGTGGAACCTATATCTTTCAGCAATTACCAGTGGTTTTGGGGAGAAATGAGACCCCAGGATTTCCACAATGTCACTGTAAGATTTAGTCTCAGGCTTAACAGGGTGTAGTAAGCTGTGTAGCAGAGAGTAGGTTTTAGCCCCTACAACAGTTAAGAATATTGGCACCTTCTTCGCTTCTGTAATGTCATTTGCAATACTAAAAAGCTCAAAACGCTCAGTATACACATGCCACTGCTCTGTATTCTCATCAAAAGGCTCCAGGGGCCTGGTCAGAGTAGCCATGATTTTTAGTTTCACTTTCACAGTCAGTGCAAACAAGCAGCTTTTTTTGTTTGTTTGTTCTTTACCTTAACTTCTACTTCCTTCTGTTACTGGAGCAGCACCGAGTCTCACCCTCGTCGCCAGTGTTATATCCTTGGGGCAGCCGGTGTAGGAAGCAATCACTTGAGGCCAGAGAGCAGGCAGCTAACCAAAACCTCCATTTTATTTACAGATATACAGAGAGCTCACTCAGCTGGTTGAAACCGGCTGAGCTAACCCATAATAATCTAACTCAGTTGCCATAGCAACAAAAACCATGACAACCAAATACACAACAGTTTTCTCTGAATCCCAGGAGGGGAGAGTACTCCCACTGCACTTGAGGAGTGGGAATGCTGGCAATTCACGGACATTGGGTCTTGTATTGTGTTGATCAACGATCTTTAGGAGAACACCGTAGTACTGAAATTGGATCTTCTCTGCTTCATGTGGCTAAAATAGAAATGCAACAGATCAGTGTTAATGCCAGCAGAAAAACAAAATTAACTTCAGTTTACTAAAACAGTATACTACAAGCTGGCCAAAATTCACACTATGTATATAAATATCTATTATATTGCTTCATTTTGCATTTTTGTAGTTCAAATACCATATACTTGTGATTTAAGGTATGATTTAAGAAACTCATTTACTTCCCGATACTAATTACTCCATAGACTTTATTCCATATTAGAGCCTCTGGGGGAAAAAGTGCTGCTCATTACACAGTCTGTGAGGATTTTTTTCTGGGGGAAAAATACCTTTGGCTAAATCCAGTCTATTTTAGCGAACACTAGTCTGAAAGGTGTAAAGCATGAATGTCAAGCGTAATATTTTAATAGCAGCAACTGCAGTGCAACAGAGTAATCAGTCCTGCAGTGCTAGCCATGCAGCATTATTACATCTCTAATTTTTGTTAGGCATCCTCCATCTGCAGTTTGACTTGCAAAGGGGGGAAATGATAAACCAGCTTAATGTTATATGGCAGCACAGTAATGTGTGTACCTGAAGCTGTTAAAGTGCAGAAGGCTAGATTCTGGGTCAGATCCTCAGGAAAGTGTGAATCAAGACAACTCCATTGTTCTCATTTACACCAGCTGAGGATCCTGTTAATCAGCTTGACTTCACTGACTTCAGTGGAACCCTGCTGAGAATCTGGCCCTCTGCCTTTAAGACCTATAGCTCTAGCTTTAGGTTTCCAAAGCACTTAGTTTCTATCATCCTTTCTGTAGAGTGCAGCATGGATTCTGATTACATGTAACAGAAGCTTCTGTAGTCAGTGAATACTGGCCCCGCCATGTGAGAAGTATATTGGCCTTAGATTCCCTGATCACATGACTGGGACCTGGAAATGGAATCTACTTTCATATCAGGTCTTCTCTGTTACTCTAATCACATTCCTCAACACTATGCCTTGGCAACATTGTGGGCTGGTGCAGAGAGAGGGAGCATGGCTCCCTATGCCCATTGCAGAGGCTAGTACCACAGGCATTTCCTACCTAGACCACTCCCTGATCCCCTGCGTAGGGTTGTAACAGTATGACTTTTGTTATGAATAGACAAATGGACCAAAATTCCCCAAACCCGGTACATTTAAATGGAGAATTGGTAGCAGTACTTATCAATGATCAAAACATTGTTTTAAAGAAGGGCATGTTTGATATTTGCTAGTAGCTAGTGACTAAGACGGGTCATGTTGGTATGAGGCAAGAAGCCAACTCAGAATATTATACTGCCATTATTAACAATTTAAAACATTTTCCAGACAGATACCGTCAACTTACCATCCATATTCCCTAATCTAAATATAGGAAAAACTGACCGCTGATAGTATTGTTACCAACAGTAGACTATTTGATGGTCACCTCTGTTTGTTATACCATTTATGAGAGTGAAAATATAAAGAGGAGGCAGAGTTCTTGAACACAATGTAGGCATAGCTGAGCCCAGTATTTGTGAGAAATGCCAAAGGCTCTTGAGAGGAACAGTGAGCTACTATCAGTAACCACATGCTGACCAATAGGAGGCAAAGGTTCAGACTGAGAGGCCGAAGAGTATTAAGTGACCATGGTGGAGTTTTTGGATGAAATTCTGCCTCCATTCAGGTCAATGACAAAGTTCCCCTTGATTGGAGTGGGGCAAGGATTTCACCCTTCATCAGTTAGGGTATGTCGAAGGTTTGATTGCAGCTCCTTTAATCTAACTAACATGGCTAATAATAGCAGTCAAAATGCAGCAGTATGGAACCTGGGGTAGTCTACAGACACAGGTGTTCACCCAGAATTCCAGTTGGGCTTATACAGCCCATGCTGAAGTCTCTGGCATCTGTCTTCTCTACTATTATTAACCATGCTATCTAGATTGAAGCTAGTGTAGGTCTGTCTGTCTGAGCTGCAATTGCACATTCAACTGCAGAGAAGGTACACCCTAGGGTCAGATCCAATGCCTCTTTTCATTGACTTGAATGGGTATTATATCAGGCCCTTCTTTTGCCCACACAACATACCAATCTCAGCCAGGAATAATCAGCTGGCAAGTAAAGTCTACTTCACAGCTACTTCCTTTGATAGGGTAAAAGATCGGGATGGGGGTGGTGGGTAATAGGAGCCTATATAAGAAAAAATCAGGACTGTCCCTATAAAATCAGGACAACTGGTCACCCTACCCTTATAGGACTTTTGAAAGGCAGATAAGGATTTCACTTGTAAATCTACCCTCCAATATCATAACTCCTTTAAAGCCCTGGATTGCAAAGGGGAATGAAGAAACTAAAACTTAAGGGGGGAAATTCCTTCCTCACATAAGTTTTCACTCCAACATAAAGTATTGTTAAAATCAGTGCAGATAATTTTTGAAGAACGATTCCTAATGAGTTTGAGTCCTCAGTCAGAGCGATTTCATGCTCATTAATATGAAAGAATTAATGTTAATGAAGAATTGCATTTACTTTTTTTCTGAAATGCTCAGATTTGGTTGAATTAAATCTAATGAGTGAGTGGGAGACAATGTACTGATTGTCAATTGTTAGTCCCAGGGCTAGTTTAAGGAATGAATGTATCAAATGTAAGAATCTTATGAAAAACAAAACAAGTAGATGTTTCCCATGTATTTAATGGAATGGGACTTGCAAATGGTTTTGCTGTATAATAAACAATTGACTAAAAATTGAATTGTGAATTTTTTAAAAAAAAGGAGAATTTATGGTAACGAGTATAGCAAGCTATCATTTTGGCTGAGTGAAATAAACAATTTCTTTTTTCCTAGAATAAAGTCAGTCATAACTGTTAATATCATGTGTGATTGGATCCTTTCTGAAGAGCCTTTAAAACTGCCACAGGCAATAGATAATCTGCAGCTCAGAATAAAAAGTCTGGAGAAGCAGTATAGTTAAGGTATGCTGGTCAGGCTAATGGTAACTCAAACATCAGAAGTTTCCTGATAACTAGCTTCTAATAATTATAAGGTTGGTAACTTTCCTATTAAAATTACCTGGTGCACCAGTTTTATAACTGAAAGTGAATGTTCCAACTTGTATCATAAGAACTGTATTGAGACCACCAACTCATTCCTTATAGGAATCAGATGGGTAATAACTTTCTGTGCCTACCAAGCAGGTCTAGATTCAAACCAGTCACCGGTTGGTCAATTACCAGTGCTCAGAGCCATTCTCTATCACTAACCCTATTTGCATGATTAATACTTTGTAAGTCACTATGTTTTGGACAATATAGTAAGGCATGTGATGTTTAGGGGGTATATGGAACCTGGGTATGTCAGAACTGTGGCATCTACTTGGAAGAACATAATCCTCACTTTGTCACAAAGTTCTCAAAGCTGCATTGGGCTCACACTTATTAGTTTTGGAAATGAAATATGGACAATAAGCAGCAAGAGAATAGCAATTACTTGAATTACAGTGTCTTGTCAGAGTTGATTTACAACATTCTTTTTATATTTGACCTCAATGACTTCTACCAAGTTTAATAAAAGCTGCAATCTAATGAGTTATTGCTTGTGGGGGTTTTGCTTTGGAAGAGCACATTTTTGAAAAGAAGGATTCTCTATGGATGGAAGTGGTCTATTATGGTGATTCAGACTGCACTTGAACATTCAAAGCACTTACCTTCTATTGTTTATGCAGGATGTTTATCAGAGTTTTACACAGTTTTAAAGAGTATTGTGTAAATACATTGTGAAAAATAGGGCCAGTACAACTCATATGGCCAAAATATTTTTGGGATCTTCAAGGATGTGTGGAGGATTGGAGGGAGAGACTGATGCATATAGTCATTTTGCAGGGGACATACCTGTAACTAAATGGTTGGGTTGTATTGTATTCTCTGCCAACAACATTGATTGCTGTTCAAACTGATTTATTCAGAATGAAAACCCAGCAAGTCCTTAATACAATGAAAATCATTGAGGCTCATGAAAGAAAAGGCCCTCATACCTTTTTTTTTTTTTTAAAGTAAAGTTGCAAGAGTCAGCTGCTATGGTGATCCCTCTGCTCAGCATCAAACACTTTCCTGAGTGGACATGTCGCATGTTCTGGGGTAGGGCTGGCAGAACATTTGCTATCAAAACTGTTTTTTCCATGGTAAATTGGGCTTTTGACTGGACACGTTTTTTCATGAAAAGCATCTGCTTTCTATGGATAATTGAGTTTTTAATAATAATTTTAAAAAGTCCAAGAACCCAAAACTTTCCATTGTAAGCCAAAAATGGAACTTTCAGTTTTCAGCAGAAAACTGTTTTTTTCCCCCTTCTTTTTTCTTTCTCTTTATGGAAAAGTTGAAATGCTCCATTGGGATGGGTAGGGGGGAACCAAATCCCATTTTCTGAACAGCTCTACTCCAAGGTATCCGCGCGAGAGAGGACAAAATGTGGGGTTAGAGCTCTCTGGGTTTTAGCAGGCCTTCATCCACAGAAATAGAGAAGCTTAGTAAAATGAAGAATAAGCTCTTGGCAGGATTCCTTGATAGCCTACAGCCTGTTTTGAGAGGAAGGAATCCAGACCACTCCACCACCACACTAATTTGAGGTTCAAACCCACCTTTTTACTTCTTGCCACATTTCTCCCTCTCCGTTGTCTTTCTCTCCTATCCCACCCTACAACAGTGGTTCATTTATGTAACCCAGTTTAATGCTCAGCTCATCCAAATATAGGTAAACTGCTGACATTTTAAAATGTTATTTTAGACATGTCCAGGGGCATTATTCTCAACCTTCCTGACAGCACCAGAGAAGCTTTGTTTTTCTAGCTGTCTTGTGACAGCCACATCAAAAGATCATTGTCAGTGCTGCGGAGAACTAATAGAGAGATGCAGTTTTGAGACGCACATTCTTACCCCAGGGCTGCTTTCTTCCCTTCTCTTTATTTTCATAATTGACTGGAATCCATTTGTTTTCAGATGAAACTAAGGAAGAGTGGCAAATACGTTAGCTTTTTGTCTTTTGTCTGTCTCCCTTCTGTGACACTTCGATCTTACTGCTGTGATGCTTCATTTTATTCTGCTGTGAAATATGCTTAGGTTTTTCCAGGACTCCAAAGTGCCGGCTATTTGTTCTGGCATTTACTCGGTGCTGCCATATGCTGCAGAAACCTGAACATTGTTATTTGCAGATGATATGGAAATGTACTGGGCTCTCTTCAAGGAGACTTGGCTGGTGTCCATTTTGTGCTGTTTTAATGTTCAGGCCAGTTCAACACTGGTGATCTCAAAACTTAGGGTAAGTCAATATTGCAGTCACAGGGCTGAGCTAACTTCAATCTAGCTAGCCTGAGTACCGGAGCAAGCCAAGACAGCATGACTCAGTGCTGGCTATATAGGCCCTCCTGGAACTCTGAGTAATTACTGTGCTGCTGCTTTTGGTACCCGAACCAGCTAGACAAAAGCTAACACAGGTACATCTACAGGAGCTGTGATTGTCTTGTAGACACACCCTCAGACCACGGTTGGAATCAGGTGGTAAGTAAAACACGGCAAACACTTTCCCATTCAAATTGAAATTGACACATGTTGATATTACTTAGGTGTTTACAACACATCCATCATTGTGGCATTGGAGACCTGTGGGATGCAAAACATTCTGGCTTGTTGCTTCTCACAACTGCAAATAGCCATTTCTACTTAGGGAAAAGGGAAGAAAGTTTCTGTCCTGTACCGTCAAAGGGTATGTTGGAAGAAACTAAAAAAAAAAAAAAAAAGCCAACAAACCCTTTATATGGGTCCTGATCCTAGACCAAAAACCTCTAACTGAGTATTGGGATGGTGCATAATATAGATATGTTTTAGTCAAGGTATTGGGCTCAATTCAGCAAAAACTGGATGAAATTCTATGGTCTGTGATATACAAGAGGTCAGTTTTAGATGATCTAATGGTCTCTTCTGGCCTTAAAATATACAAATCTATAATATCCTTTCAAACAATTCACTGTCTGTGTAGGACTTCAGGACCAAGACTCTTTTTCATTCATGCTCCTCATAGTTTGGGCCTCACACAGTTTTCCCGCACACAAGAGGAGACTGAGTGCAAAACTGTGCTTTTGCATGTACACGCCCACATTCTCTAAAGGAACAGAGCAGAGTGTGTGTTTGTGTGAGAGCTGCCAGCTAATGATCATGCTATTGGAGTGGACAAGAAACTGCCTGCAGGTTACTGCCATCTGGTTCTTCCTTCTCCTTGATTCATAGCTCAACAGAAATCTAGACTTTTGCCTGGCTCTGTGGCCAAAGATGCTCTCTAAGCAGCAGTGCCACAGTGAAATAAGGAAAGGGCAAACTAAATATTGCTGTTAGCCTTCACCTTAAATGCAAACCAAACCTGGTCCAGGAAAGTTTGGCCAAGTTCTTCTGACTTATTTTCCTTGATTCTTTTTGTTCCCCAGCTCTGTGCACAAGTGGAAGTGTCGGCATGCCTCAAACAAGGCTGTTAGAGTATTTCTGACCTAGTTTTGCAGATCCAGGACATTCAGATCTATTTGGAGAAGGCTCAAATAAACAATCACATGACTAGGCACATGTCTGAGTTGAGCTGTCTCAAATCTCAGAGGATCATTCATTAACTGAGACCCGCTCTCTTGCTGCAATCACATTTGCCCTTGGTTACCTTTCTTTATAGACAAACTATTGGAATATTTATTGGAACCAGCAAATTCCACATTCAGGTTTTAAAGTCAGAGCAGAAGACCCTGTTTCTTCTCCCAAGTGCTTCAATCATCCTGAGTGATGAAAGTGACGGTTGATGTATCTTCAGAGAAGCCTTAGTATGAAATGCATTCTGCTCCCAATCAAATGCTGAAGAGTACAGCAACATAACGAACTGAAAAGGAAACCATTTGAGGTGCTAGAGAGGCTCTAACAGGCAGGATTAAAAAACAAACAAACAAAAAAACATACAACCCACCCTGAGGATGAAGATCAGGTTATGGTGGCGGTGATGGGGTAATGGAGCAAAGATGAAGTGTGAAATCCTGACCTTTCTTATGGGCGAATTCAGGAGCTTTTAAGCCCCTTCCTTCTGTGCATGAGGGCATAGCACCAACCTGACTGACCCTTGAGGATGGTGCAGCTGGCATGGAAAGAGATGTAGAGAGAGGCTGAGAACAAGAGCTGATTTTTGAGCTCATTAAGTCAGTTCATAGCTGCTGAAGGGAGGTGGAGAGTTTATATAAATGAGTTCTTCTGCTGCCCCCCTCCCTCAATGACTAGTTCTCTCTCTCTCTCTCTCTCTCTCTCTCCTTCACAGAAAAGTAATAGGAGACTGCAGTCTTGGGCCTACATTAACCCTCCATAATGCTGCTGTGGGGGTGGGACCAGAGGTGACTGAATGAGTGTGGGGGGGAGCAATGATTGCCTGTAAGTCGGGAGCGTCAGGGAATCTAAGAATTATGCAGTTGACTGATTGTCCTGGGGGATTCTTCCACTTCCAACAGGCTCTGTCCTCCTGCGCAGAGGAGCTCTGTTGTGGAGTCCTCAGCTGTCCTCCCCTCCTGCTTCCCCCATGCTGGCAGAGAGAGGGAAGAGCTATAGATTCCATCTCGTGGATTAGAAGCAGGGCTCAACAGCTGTTTGGCTGTTGCTGTGGAGATCATTCTTCCTTCAGGACTTAACTTCCAGTGGCTGCAAAGCTCAGCTGCACCATGGAGATCATGGAAGCTCAGTACAGCAGAGAGGCTGGCTCAGGGGCTGTCCCGCAAATGCAATTCCAAAAGTGCCCACTGCAGTCACTTGGGGTGCTGTGGATCAAGAATACCCATCTTAAAATGTTGCAGGTATATGATAAACCACCAAAAACTCTTCATCTCTGAAACAAATTGTGATGAGGAAATGACACAAATATGGGGACAACAGTAATCATGCTAGCAATACCCTATGGTTTGTGTGATGGTGAGAATAAGGGCAAATATAAGGTGTCCTTTATAGGTAGAAGGAGGGATGTGTAGGGATCTATTCCCTAGGCTTAAGCTGTAGCTCTCTATCCCCAAATTCCTCTTAGATTTGACGTTTATGTTGTTTGTATTTCAGTAGCCCCTAGGAACTGCAGTCCTGGATGAATACCCCATTGTGCTAGGTGCTATACAAACACAGAACAAAAAGATGGCCTCTGTCTAAAACTCTCATCATCTGTATATAGTAAAATAGCCAATTAGCTACTCTTGTTTTTGTCTGATCTCCAGGTCCAAGGATTCAGAAAACGGAGATGGGCTTAAGCAGCATGTGTTCTGCCTCTTCCTGCTTCCATAAGCAGATGTGCATGCCTGTTTGTTCTGCCTGGGGAAGACTGTTCCTTAGATTGTTCCTCTGTGCATGGGGCCTTCCAACCTACATACTGAACAATGAAAGCCCTTTATCCTCTTTACTAAAGAGACCTTTGAAGTCCAGTCCCTGGACCTGTAGACCTTGTGCTTCTTATAAGGACAGAGTAGCTCCTGTTAGCTTCAAAGCTAGGCAAGTCAGGGAGCCCACCCCAGCACAGAAAAACCAGTGCCAGTCAGGCACCAGGGCGAGGGCGGCAGCCTTTGGCGGCTTGCCTGCGGGAGGTCCGCCGGTCCCGTGGATTCGGCAGCAATTCGTCGGTGGGTACCTTGAATCCATGTGACCAGGGACCTCCCACAGGCACATTGCCGAAGGCAGCCTGCCTGCCGTGCTTGGGGTGGCAAAAAAAGCTAGAGCCACCCCTGATGCCAGTATCCATCACTGTAGCATCTAAGTCAGCTAGAGGCACTGCAGCCTCTTAGGCTTGGGGAAGGTAGTTATGCAATCCTTGTTTAATTAGAACTCCTCAGCCTACCTTCCTGGGGGTTTCACTTGCTAACTAGACTCACACAACTGGAGATATGCAGAGGCCACCTCAGAGAAAGAGAAGTTACTCACCAGTAGCTGTATTTCTTCAGGAGTGTTGCTAATGCATATTCATACCACCCTCTCCTTTCATCATGTCCGCTCCAAATATTTAGTGCAACCTCAGTCCCCAATGACCTTGCTTTCCAAATGTTTCTCAGAGATCTGTTGTCTTTGGCAGGCATCCCACAAGTATGCATACAATGAGGTAACACCGTCACAGAACTGCAGTCACTGAGGAGCAACCTTTCTTTACTGAACTTTTGACCCTCATTTTGAACATTTCTTTTTACCTTTTGAAAAAGTTCTAGAGCCTTTGGTTTTGTATTAATATAAGAGTTTTCTGCACACCTGCCCTTCCTGGGGAAATGTAATTAGCACAATACTACAAGAAATGTTAGTCTCATGCTATTTCTAACCCAACCCAATATGTGCTGGGGATCTCTCAGTGAAATCTGTTCTCATGAGATTTCTAGCATAATTTCTACACCAAAGGGATTCAGATGAATCCATAGAAAAGTTGAACCTTGTGAGGTTCTTCCATCACTAGTTGATATCTGAATCTGGAGCAGAGCAATTAAGTTACTAAGGCCTGGTCTACACTACGACTTTAGGTCGAATTTAGCAGCGTTACCTCGATTTAAGCCTGGACCCGTCCACATGACGAAGCCCTTTAAAAAAAAAAAGGGTTCTTTAAATCGATTTCTTTACTCCACCTCTGACGAGGGAATTAGCACTGAAATCAGCCTTGCCGGGTTGAATTTGGGATAGTATGGATGCAATTCGATGGTATTGGCCTCTGGGAGCTATCTCAGAGTGCTCCATTGTGACCACTCTGGACAGCGCTCTCAACTCAGATGCACTGGCCAGGTAGACAGGAAAAGGCCAGCGAACTTTTGAATTTCATTTCCTGGTTGGCCAGCGTATTTGCAGAGCTCATACAGAGCTCATCAGTATGATGTGCACGTTGCCGGGGCACATTGCCCGGCCCATACTTTGTGAGAAGTCTGACCATGTTCCTATCGTCACCGCACCGCCGGCGCCTCCTCGCCTGGTTTTGCGCAAAACAATTGTCTGCCGTTGCTCTGACAGAGGGAGGGTGTGACTGACAACATGGCTTACAGGGCATTAAAATCAACAAAAGGGGTGGTTTTGCATCAAGGAGAAACACAAACAACTGTCACACAGAATGGCCCCCTCAAGGATTGAACTCAAAACCCTGGGGTTTGGCAGGCCGTTGATTTCACAAAACAAATCAGGTCAATTTCTAGTTTTGATCCATCTATCTTTTACATCTTAGGCTGGCAGCAGACGGTGCATTATGACTACTAGCCATCGTCATCTCCTGGGTGCTCATCAGAAGATGGGAATGACCTGGTGAGTCACTTCCATGTCTGCCCAGGCACCCCGACCAATCTCACCGAGGTCGGCTAAAAGAACACCCAGGAATATGACGATGGCTACCAATCGTAATGCACCATCTGCTGCCAAAAGGCAATGAGCTGCTGCTGTGTAGCAATGCAGTCCCACGTCTGTCAGCACCCAGGAGATGTAAGGTGATAGTGAGCTGAGCGGGCTCCATGCTTGTCATGGTATGGCATCTGCTCAGGTAACCCAGAAAAAAAGGCATGAAACAATCGTCTGCCGTTGCTTTCACGGAGGGAGGGAAGGAGGAAGGGAGAAGGGGGCCTGATGACATGTACCCTTAACCACCTGCAACACTGTTTTTGCCCCATCAGGCATTGGGATCTCAACCCAGAAGCCCAATGGGCAGCGGAGTCTGCTGGAACTGTGGGATTGCTACTCTCAGCTACCCACAGTGCAACGCTCTGGAAGTCGACGCTAGCCTCGGTACTATGGATGCAGTCCACTGACTTAATGCACTTAGGGGATTTTGTTTGGGGACACACACAATCGACTGTATAAAAATGATTTCTAAAAAAACGACTTCTATAAATTTGACCTAATTTTGTAGTGTAGACATACCCTAAAGCACACACCATTAACAAATAGGATTTCTGCTTAGAACTCCCTCCTCTATGCAAATGTATCTGGAATATTTGATTTGCATGAACTTTCAAACATAGATAATGAGTGGTGGAATAAAGTTGTTTAGAAAGATGTTCATATGTCTAAATGCCAGTGTATAATATTTGTTTTTTTCCCATACTGCAGCTAAATTTGGATTATTTTTTTAAGCCTGACATAAAAAACAGGCTCTATGTTTAGAGAGGTTAAAATTAAGGCATGAATAACCTTGTGGTCTTGAGAATGAAGATAGTCTATTTGCAAACTCTTTATGATACAGAGTTAGGAGTCTGCCTTAGCAAAAATACAAAACTAAAAGAGTAACTCCTGATCTTTTCCCAAGTTAAAGGTCAGATAAACTTGGCTCAGTACTATTAAGAATAAATATGTATTAAAAAAACAAAAACTTGCCATGAAGCTGAAAATGGTAACATTTTACCTATGCAGAAACAAATCATAATTTATTTTTAACAACATGATATGGATAGAATTAAATGATCTTAGAGTGTTTTATTAAAAATAGATCACATCAGAGATGGATATGGAATCTATCTATCTAATTCAGTGCAAATGTATGTATTTCTGAGAAGGTGAAAACAGAAATGGAGTTAAACTAAAAATATCAGATCCACTCTGGGATTATATATTGGGTAACATAAACCATCTGGACTCTGTCTCTAATCAAAATACATCTTTGCTGTCGGGTGAATCTAGTACATAACTGGAGAATTAATGTCTGAATTCTGTTTATTTTTTTCTCCTACTTCAACAGTTGAATAAAACAACTATAAGTCCTCTTTTCTGTGTATTGGTTACTGTGTACTGCTGGCCATTTGATGGCTTCCTGTTTTCCTCAGTTACATATAGCTACTGCAGTAATACAATGTATAGTCAAAGATATTATAGTGATTTACTGAAAGGGTACTGCAGGGGAACAGGAAACTTGGATGGCCAGTGTTGCACTTCCATAACAGGCATTACTGCCAGATAATTAACCTTGCTGTTTGTTTAGCATCCTCAAAATATTTCATTACTGATGCAGTCAATTATCTTCTGGTAATAGCTGCTACAGAAGGTAGAATTGCTTAATTAAAATTATTTAGACCAAGGAGACAATCTGATTGGATAACGAATATTGGAAAGCAGTAGATTAATCTCTTAGCTACATGCCTCATCTGAAGCTCATATTTAGCATTTCAAAATGCCAAATTCAGATTTTTCCCCCCAGCAAAAATAACACTGATAATTATATAATAAATATCCACCTACACACCTCCTTACATTTCTGTCCACAATAACATCTTTGTGCAAGGCATCTGCAGTGCGAGGAGGAGGAAGTCATATGTAGAGGCTTGGAGGCTGAGTAGAAATGGGTCCACTGCATAGAAGAAAATTTATTTAAAAGAGAGGGATGATTATTTCTTGAGAGATGCACTCACACCTAGACAGGTGCATGTGAAGTATCTGCTCCAAAGATTGTTGACTTTCCCTGAGAAAATGAATTCCATTCCCCACTTGATAAATTTTCATCACACATCCTTCCTTTTAGTTGCAGTTAGGTCATCAGAGAACTGGAGATGGACCTCAGTCTGAAAATTTGGATCTAGATCTGACTTTCTTCAAAGTTCGGGGCCATTTGGATTTGGGGTTTTGTGGGATCCATCTCATGTTACGGTAATGTTCATAGATGAAGGGTAACATTTTCAGAAATGCATTTGTGATTTAGGAGCTTCAGTCCCATTTTCAAATGTGGCTTAAGCTCCTAAGTCTCATTGACAGTCAAGCGACTACGTGCCAGATTTTAAAAGGTATTTAGGCATCTTAAGGTGTAGATAGAAGCCTAGTGGGGTCTTCACTAGACCTGCTAAATCGAGCCCCAGTGCATCAATTGGAGCAGCATCAATCCCCAGTAAGTGTAGACATACCCTAGGCTTCTATCTACATCTTAAGGTGTCTAAATATCTTTGAAAATCTGTCTCTATTTCACTCTTGAAAAGGATGCGAAGTCACATAAGCCTTTTTGAAAAGTTTACCTAAACTGCATAAGATGCTCTCGAGAGAGAGAATTGATTTCTTGAGTGAGAGGGTCTGGTACTTTGAGCACAGAACCAGAAACCAAAAACTAAAGGAGTGAAATCCTGCTGCTAACGAGGTCAGTATTGATGCTCCCATTGATTTCAGTGGGGCCAGGATTGCACCCATGATTTCTAATACTGTCATTGATGCTCTAGGGCCTTGGACAAGTCACTAAGGTCCATAGTCTTGCCCTGCCTTTCATTCCTTCCAAACCATCTAAGACATAGGAGAGTTTAGCCTAAAACATCATTGTTTCTGTTTCCCCAAATAGTACATCAGAGTATTTACAACTGTATTCACTTCTGATAACCTCTATTTCTTGGAGGATAGGTCCATCAACGGCTATTAGCCAAGATGGTCAGCGATGCAACCTCCGGACACCAGGGGTGCTCAACCCCCTGCTCCACCCCACCCCTTCTCCCAAGCCCCCACCCTGCCTCTTCTTGCCCAGTCCCACCCCATCTTGCTCACCCCAGTGCCTTCTGCACACCGCAGAACAGCTGATCGCAGCAGGTGGGAGGCACTGTTGGGGGGGGAGGAGCTGATTGGCGGAGCTGGGGGGATATGGCTGCTGATGGGTGCTAAGCACCCACTAATTCTTTTCAGTGGGTGTTCCAGCCCTGGAGCACCCATGGACTTCGCATCTATGGATGCAACCCCATGCTCTGAGCCCTGGTCTACACTATCGGGTTAGGTCGAATTTAGCCGTGTTAGGTCGATTTAAAAATGAATGTGTCCACCCAACCAACCCCATTCCTTTGACGTAAAGGGCTCTTAAAATCTACTTCTGTACTGTTTCCCAGTGAGGAGATTAGCGCTAAAATCAACTTTGCTGGGTCGTTTTTTGAGTAGTGCAGATGCAAATCGATGGTATTGGCCTCCGCGATCCCAGAGTGCTATCCCAGAGTGCTCCATTTTGACCATTCTGGACAGCACTTTGAACTCCAATGCACTAGGCAGATACATAGGAAAAGCCCCAGGAACTTTTGAATTTCATTTCTTGTTTGGTCAGCGTGGCAAACTCAGCAGCACAGGTGACCATGCAGTCCCCCCAGAATCGTAGAGCGTAGAATGTTTCTACGCTTCCCCCTATCATCTCCGTCCCTGAGGTTATTGCAGATTAGAAGGCGAAAAAAACACACTCGCGATGACATGTTTTCCAAGCTCATTCAGTCTTCCCGAATTGATACGGCACAGTTTAATGCATGGAGGCATTCAGTGGCAGAGGCCAGGAAAGAATTAAGTGAGTGCGAAGAGTGGAGGCAGGACGTGCTGCTGAGGCTAATGGGGGAGCAAACAGACATGATGACACGTCTGTTGGAGCTGCAGGAAAGCCAACAAGAGCACAGACCTCTGCATCCACTGTATAACCGCCTCCCCTCCTCCCCATGTTCCATAGCCTCCTCACCCAGACGCCCAAGAACGCGGGGGAGGGAGAGGGTAGGCTCCGGCACCCAGCCACTCCACTCCAGGGGATGGCCCAAGCAACAGAAGGCTGTCATTCAAACAGTTTGATTTTTAGTGTGGCTACAATAAGCAATGTGGCCTTGTACTTCCCTCCTCCCCAACCCCACCTGGGCTACCACAGTGCACCATTCCGTAAGTTGATGCTAGCCACGGTAGTGAGGACGCACTCCACCAACTTAATGTGCTTAGTCTGGACATACACATTCGAATGTATAAAATTGATTTCTAAAAATCGACTTCTATAAAATTGACCTAATTTCGTAGTGTAGACATACCCTGAGTGTCCCTAGCCTCTGTTTGCCAGCAGCTGGGAGAGGATGACAGAGGATAGATCACTTGATGATTGCCTGTTCTGTTCATTCCCTCTGAAGCACCTGGAATTGGCCACTGTCAGGGCAGGTCTACACTATGGGGGAAAATCGATATAAGATACGCAACTTCAGCTATGTGAATAACGTAGCTGAAGTCGAAGTATCTGATATCGAATTACTTACCGTCCTCATGGCGCGGGATCGACGTCTGCAGCTCCCCATGTCGACTCCGCTACCGCCGTTCGCGTTGGTGGAGTTACGGAGTCGACATGAGCGCATTCGGGGATCGATATATCGCGTCTAGATGAGACGTGATATATCGATCCCCGAGAAATCAATTGCTACCCGCCGATACGGCGGGTAGTGAAGACGTACCCTCAGAAGACAGAATACTGAGCTAGATGGACCATTGATCTGAGCTAGTATGGCTGTTCTTATGTCAAACCGAATACAACAGGAATAGTATTGAGGTCAGTGAGGTGCTCTTATTCTACTGTTTGACATAATACAAGAACAAGCGAACAGCTAATTAAACTAAAGATAATACTGCTTTACTCAACATGCAATTCACCCGTGAAACTCACATCCCCAAGATATTAGCAAGACAAAGAGCTTAGCAGGATTCAATAAAGAACTAAGTATTTATATAAATATTATAACTGGATTATTCTTACTAGCTAGGATACATTATAATAGAAAAAGTCATTTCTGGAGA
Source organism: Mauremys mutica (assembly GCF_020497125.1). NCBI lineage: Eukaryota > Metazoa > Chordata > Testudines > Geoemydidae > Mauremys > Mauremys mutica. The sequence goes on from NC_059072.1 coordinate 167,489,705, forward strand.
CAAGACCTGTTGCCAGCTGTCATGATTTTATTGTGGGACTTGCAACATTTGATGTTTTAAATCAAGCCCCAGCTGCTAGAATCATGTGAGGATCTCTGCATTCATTTTTGAAAAAAGTAGTTTCTAGCCCTCATGGTTTCAAAGCTTAAAAATGTAACATGAGTGCATGTATAAGGCTCAGAAAACAGAAGATAAAATATATATTTTTAAATGTCATGGTTTTTAAGCCAGTCTTGTAACATTTTGAATTTTAGAGGCAATGCCAATACTGTACAAGCCAAACACTAACTGCATATGGTTAGGGGAAAAAAAATCCTGTCTGCTGATTTGTATAATTGCCAATTGGCCCTGATTCAATATTGTATCGACTTCAAGGTTCAGGTAGTCACCTACAAACTGCTAAATGGGACAGGCACAAGTGGAAGATCTCCATCCTTCATTGCAGCTAGCAGAGCCTGAGGAAGGTGAAGGAAAGGTCTTTCCATCTGCACACCCAAAGTCTCCCCCAGTGGACCAGAAAAAGAATATCCTACCCATCTCCAAGTTATGTTGAATACTTCATGAAAGCATTTCCAAATAAGTGGAGCACAAGAAAAAACAGGATACTTGCTCAAGATTAGATGATGACAATTAATCAAAAAGACTAGGATGGAAAATGGACTGTCCATTCTTAGGTAGACTTTTTATTTATTTATTTATTTACTTCATGTGCAGTATCTAGAAACTACAGTCAGGGGGACTTTAGAAATGCTGGTTGACAAATGTGATTAGATTAGACTAGGACAAGGCAGCATTTGTTCAAAGCAGTAAAATGACACTACTTTTAAAAAAAAATCTACCTAAACCTTTAGTACTTTTATGCCTAGGCTCCATGTGTGCTTCTGCCTTGATGTATACAGTGCATTGGCAACTCCCAAGAGCACTGCCAGCCTCCAAGAGCAGATAGATGCTGGTACCACTTTAAATAGGCTCTTGTCATTCAGTGACTGATTTACAATCAAGTGCCCTTAAATGTCTCCCGTCCCCCAATACAATCAACTCAAAATAGAAGCTCAAAAGGTGGAAAGTACAAATAGATTCAAGTATGTGTCAAATCCACAATTACTGTATGGGAAACAATAAAAGGAGAAAAAATAGAAGGCACTTCAAATCTTATTTCCTCCCAAAAGAGAGTGTAATCAAGGTATAATGAGCATTGAAATTAATAAATTAAAAATAAATGTCCATAAGAGAGAGGGAAAAAATGTGTTAATCAGTGGGTAATTATATTTTCAGCATTGTAAATTAATTCCCAAAATGAATCCCTTTCCAGTCTATTCACGCCATTAACTATTTTCTTCCTAATTTTTAATCTAATGATTAGTGTTTCTGAATTGAATATGTAATAATATTTTTTTTAAAACCGTGTGTATTTGTTAAAAGATAAAAAGGGGGGGTGTCAAGTGCATGTTGATGATGTTTTGTCCTCTTCAGTTCATGAAGAAAAGAGCAGAAATGTCCCTTTGTAATGAAGCTGTCTTTTTAGGTTGTATGTTTATTTTTTGGCCTGAGCTTTGTGGCATTAGTCATCTTTTCACTAATGGAAGCAATCCTCAGTTGTCTTCCTAAATGCCACTAAACTGCATTCTGCAGCAAAACTAATCTCTTCCAACTACTCCATTTTCCCCCCTAAATCCAAAATATTGTGAGGCTTGGAGGCTGCTCAAAAAGTTGTTGGGTTGTTTTATCCTGTTTCATGTCGCTTATGCCTTCAGCACCTGCTCCTCCTCCCCTGAAGTAAATGACAACTTTACCACTAATTTTGGGAGTAGGATCGGGCCTTACGACCCGATCCTGTAAAGACATAAGTAACTTTGTGTATGTGAATTAGACTAATTGAATTTCACAGGCACAAAATTGTGCCTGGTGCTTAAGTCTTTGTGGGCTAGAGACATAAGCTTGTAAGCCATTTTAGCCTGGGAACTATCAATATCTTGGCACTATTTGCCTACTGTAGAGTGCTGTGTGCATTTGTGGCTTTGTATAAATAATTGATAAGAAAAAGCAGTCTTGGGTAATGTTTCAGACCCTTGTAACATGGGGATCTCTACTTGCTAGGACTGCTAGAGAGCCTCTCTCAGGCCTTCCTGAGTTTCTACTGTATTTTCTGCCTAAAAGGCAACGTGTGGCACTCGCCTGTGGGCAGATGTTAGATTTCCTGGATGTGAGGGGGGGGAAAAACAGCCAATGATGGCATTGAGGCTCTTCTGTTCCTGCCCTAGCCTGGTACTAGATTGATTCTATGTTGCCTCGAGGGGTTATATTTTTAGTTATAAGCATTTTACAGCTCAAAACCTTTCCCTATTAAGTCCAAACAAGCAGGACATGTTTTAACTCTGTGCTTCCCAGATTCCTCCTTTTCTCCAGGTGGCTAGGAATAAAATCTAACAGTTATGAAGAAAGTCTGTTCTCAGCCCATGCCTCTCTATCCTGTCCTCACAGTTTTCAAAATCAGTTTCATGTAGCAGTGTTCATTGCAGCCAATAGTCGTGTAATGAATGAGGAAAGCAGCACAGGCACTATTGAATGGCGAAACAGCTGGGGATTTGTAACCAATAATGAAATATCACAGGCAAAGGATCTTTTCAGTGAGGCAGACTGACAGCGGTGTCTCTGAAGAAGCCAATTTGGATCTCGTGGATGGTTCAGCTGGGTTTATGGGAGAGACGGGAAGGCAAACAACTTTCACTGGATCTCTCTTTTCTGTCTAATTGGTATTCAGAGAGCCACTCATGCGGCTTGTGCATATTGCTGTTGCTTTTGGAGAATGGAATCCTTGTTTCGGCTTTGTGGGTTGCAGAGAAGGGGGAATAAATATGGTAGATAAAGGCAGGGCCAGACTAATGCATAGACAAACTTGGTATGTGCCTAGAGCTCAAATAGTGTGGGGGGGGGGAATATTTGTTGTTGGAAGGTTGGTTTTTTCGTTTGTCTTTACCAATACGGATTTTCATGCAAACTGAAAGATGTTCACTTGAGTGAGCTGCGTTGTGATTTGGCACCTGGGTTGCAACACCACTAAAGTAAGTGAACTTTTTTCAGTTTGTACACAGATCCACACCAGTGGAAGAGTGAGCAGAGATAATCCCCACACAGAACTGAGACTTATTTTTGCCATTTCCAACAGAGCCAAAGAGAGTGAAGGACACTGGATAAAGAAATTGCTTCCTTCTCCAACAAGGTAGGGGCCCAGAAGTGTAGGTTTGCCCAATATGTTAATCCGACTCTGGTTAAAAAAGGGAATTAGGGAAATTACTGCTTAACCATGAAGCCATGTAAAGGGGAACCCATCTTTTGAAGCCAGTTCTCTCTCCTTCTGGTGAATTATAAATAAATCCAGAAGGTGGAATAAGTCCCATCTAACTGCAAAAATCACTTTTACCCTTTGAAATTAGAAACATAGTTCTCCATTTCTTGTACACCTCTCTCTGTGTAGGTAAATATGCTAAACCTCAGTGAAAATCTACATTTTAAAAATATTTTGAAAAGAAATACAGAGTAAAGGCTTCTTTTAGGTGTTGGACATGCCAGCTCTCCAGGGCTGAGCCAAGAGCACAAGTAATGAGAGCCATTTTTCTGCTAAGATCTGCTAATGATACATGTACACAATTTACTCCCAGGTGTTTCTCAGTTCTGTTTGAATTGAGGACTAAACCAGATTGCAAAAGATGTCCAGCTGTAGCATAGCAAATGATATAACATGCTGGTGGTGTGTGCAGGGTAACAACCAAGGAAAATTGGGACAGAGAGAACTTTATAATTTCTCTACAACTGATCTGCTGTCAGCTTGCAACACTGCAAATCGAGTTGCTGCCTATAAGGAAAGGGTGTTCAGACAATCCCTGTAGAAAGACAACTGATAAACTGCCTGACTCAAGGCTGAGTAACCACAGTCCCATTGATTACAGGCGGAAAGCTGGTTTATATTCTCAAAGTAGGCATATGTTCCTTGTTCTCCAAATTTCCAGAGGATTCAGATCCCAGGTTCCAATTTGAGGCTGTCTTTAATTTTTAGCTATTCTTCAGTCTACTCTTTGTTTTATATCTTTTAATGATAGTTTCAAGGTTTATAAAGCTTCAACTATTTAATACTCCAATTTTCAGCTATGTTATTTGAAAGAGTTACAAATTTGGGGAAGAATAATGAAAGACTTCTTGCCAAATCCTGACAAGTTTCAGCAGCCGTGTTAGTCTGTATCAGCAAAAAAACCAAGGAGTCTTTGTGGCACCTTAGAGACTAACATTTATTTGGACATAAGCTTTTGTGGGCTAGAACCCACTTATCAGATGTATGAAGTAAAACATACTGTCTTTATTTTATTTATTTATGTATTTATTCTACCATCAGATTAGGCCTGGGAGTGGCTGGAACATTACAAAACCTAAACTTAATTTCCCCAATACTAATTTCTCCCTACTGTTAGTCACACCTTCTTGTCAACTGTCTTTAATGGGCTACTCTCTTACCACTTCAGAAGTTTTTTCCTCTCTTGGCATCCTGCTGTTAATTGATTTATCTCATTAGACTGACCTAACACTTGGTAAAGCAACCCCATCCCTTCATGTATTTATACCCCTACTCCTGTATTTTTTACTGCATACATCAGATGAAGTGGGTTCTAGCCCACGAAAGCTTATGCCCAAATACATTTTTTATTCTCTAAGGTGCCAAAAAGACTCCTCATTTTTTTTTTTTGGCCAAATTCGGAACATCTGAGTTACATGATTATTCTCTCTGGCAGTCGTGGGTCCTAGGCAAGTTTTTTCTCAAAATTAATCTTTTAAATGATAAAGGCGGACTAGAGTCTAATGGTAATTCAAGCTTTCATAGGCTGATTCTGAAGAGATTATAATTTGTCTCAGTAGATACTATATTTGAAACTGATAATATTTTTATGGCAGAGGTCACCAAAAGGCACTGTTACACATAGTCTTATAAGTTCTTTTTCTTATCAGGTGAGAAAGTTTTTAGTCCTGGAAGAAATGCTGTGGTGGTATTTTTCTAATACAGTTTCTTTGAGGGTACTGTTGCAAGTAGCAAGGGAGTTTGCTATCTGCTTTAATCTCTCTAACTAGAGTCAATTCTTGAGTTGTTCCTGGGAACTGGACTTTGTTGAATGGGCTAAGATCCCTGAAAGAGGGGCTTGCCTGCTTGCTGTCTGTGACCACCTGTGTTACAGGCCTGGTGGATGCGTATAAATAAGCAGATTACATTAAAACTGTACCAGACTCTGTAGTCACTGACTTCTCCTTTTAATGGGAGCCTATCTGCTACCTCTTGGCAAAGTGTGATGGTATCATGTATCATTTCACTCAGTGATGTACATATAATATCAGACTGAAATCGCATTGGCTCAAAACTGTCATATCTGCCTCTCAAGAGGCAAGGTAGGTGAGGTAATATCTTGTATTGGGCAAACTTCTGTCTGTGAGAGAGACCACCATAAGCTGGTCCAATAAAAGATATTATCTCACCGACCTTGTCTCTCTAATATCCCTGGGAGTGACACGGCTTCAAAACACTGAATATTTGCCTCTGTTTGAGTATAGCTTGCCTCTTGCTTTACCTTGTAAAACGTCTTTGCAAAAAGCTATTTTGGGGGACATGGGGTGGGGGTAAGTAATCATGCTGACTGATGTATGTTCCGTTCACGGCATGTCCTAGACTTAGCTTTATTTAATAACATTCATTGGCATTGATGCCCTGAAGCCTCTTCATTTTTGAATTCAGAGACATGACATTAAAGTATCTTACTTTAAAATATTGATATAGGAAGTAATAATAACCCATTTAAATTGCATCTTGCTTCATCAGAGCTCCCTGTTGACCAGTGGAAAAGGAATGTATTCACATACGGTTTTTTTTAATAACTGCAAAGATATTCATATTATAAATTGCCTAATCTATAAAAAAGCAGTTAATTTTTAATGGGTTGATAAAAGCCTTTCAAAGTTGATCCATATTTCCATGTTGGAGGCAGATTTAAAGAGAAACAATTGTTTTATTAAGGAGTTGCTGTTACAACTCCATAGTAGTGACTGAAAGAATAGTTGCAGAGTAAGCTGGATCTTGACCCCATTTTTCCACTTACACTATCTGAAAATATTTTTGTCTGAAATTTCTTAGAGTTGGAAAAGTCATCCAAGTTGTTGTTTACTGCTTCTACTATAGTAGTACATGGGTCCATTTTTAGTAGGCCAGTGGTGGGCAACCTGCGGCCCGTGGGCCGCATTCGGCCCATCAGGGTAAGCTTATTGCGGGCCATGATCATCCACAGGCACAGCCCCCCCGAAGCTCCCAGTGGCCGGGAATGCAGAAGAGAAGAATGAGGTGGGATTTGATAGCAGCCTTCAGGCTACCTGAAGGGAGGTTCCAAAAAGGATGGAGATTGGCTGTTCTCAGTGGTGGCAGATGACAGAACAAGGAGCAATGGTCTCAAATTGCAGTGCGGGAGGTCTAGGTTGGATATTAGGAAACAATATTTCACTAGGAGGATGATGAAGCACTGGAATCTCCATCCTTAGAGGTTTTTAAGGCCTGTCTTGACAAAGCCCTGGCTGGGATGATTTAGTTGGTGTTGGTCCTGCTTTGAACAGGGGGTTAGACTAGATGACCTGAGGTCTCTTCCAACCCTGATCTTCTATTATTCTATTATTCTATGAATAGGAGTCAGATTTTTTTATTGGGAAAACTGAAAGAAAAGATTTCATTTTGGGTTTGGTTCAACCCAAATCAATTTTTTATTTTGTTTTTTGAACTGACCCCAAACAGTTTCAAATTAGTTCAACAAAACTTTAAATTGCATTTCACTATCAGTGCAGTGCCTTATGGGTCTTGCAGTTCAGGCCCCCATTCTCTCTTATGGGTAGGTTCTGTGAAGGACTACATTTCCCATAATGAAATTTGGCTTGCACTGTGAGTGAGCTGTGTGGTGAATCATGGGAGTCTCGTGATTCTTGGGATCATTATGGGAAACTTTTGGTGTCAGGCTCCTGAACGACAACTCCAACAATATTCAGCTGCAGAGTATAACAAGACAAATGTTGCGGTTTGTAAGGTCCTTGATGTTCCAGCCACTTTTCTGATAAGCGTGACATGAAACCTGACCTTATCACAAGTGTTCTTGAGTTGTTGGTGAAAGGTCAAACTCCGGTCCAGTGTGATGCCAAGATACTTTGGATTAGCCTTGCGGCTGACACTCTCACCACAGAACTGCACATCAGGTTTGGTATTAGCCATTTTATTGTTTAGATGAAAAGCGGTTACCATGGGGGGGAAGGGGAGGAAGGGTTGAGGTAGGCCTAAGTTTCCAGCATTGGAAATAATCAGCAATTGTGCTGCTAAGATCTCGGGTTACAGTGCAACTGGTGTCTGAAGGCTTGTATGCTGAACAATTAGGGCAATGTCATCTGCTTGGATGAATTTCCTTCACTCCATCACTGGTATATCTGTGGTGTATAGATTAAAAAGTATTGGGACCAGGACAGAGCCCTGAGGGATGCTGGAGTTAAGAGTTCTTGGTTTACTGATCTGGCCATTAAGGTGTACCTTAAAGCAAGGACCCCCAGTCATTGCCACCAGGAGGTGGATCGTTCGCCAGCAGTGAATGGCATGGGAGACCTTGAGGAGACGGCCCTGTCTCCACACAGTGTCATGTGCTGAGGCAAGATCAACAAGGGTGATCCCTGTCTTCAACTTCCATTGGAAACCTGCCTCAGTGCAGTCACTAAGTGAAGCTACTTGGTCACAACAGTTCATTTTCGGGCAAAATCCTGCCTATTTGCATGCCAGAACAATGAAATCCTCTGAGGAACACTTGATGCTTAGGCAGCAATCTTCCCTGCATTACCCTGTAAATAAGTATTAATGTTGTCCTGAAGGGATCTTTAAGGATAGTTCATAATTTGCATTAAATGTTAGAATATATCATGTTGTACTTGCCTGCTGGAGTGTTTGATGAAGTCTTTCCATTCTCTCTCTATATTTACTGTCTGATTCTTCCTGTATTTTTTTATTATTGTTTCTTTAATACTGATGTAGGATTTTGTGTTCTGTTACCCTTTTACTCTGATTTGTGGAGGTAACCTCTCAACACAATTAAAGTAACTGTAAATCAACATGATTAACCTCCTCAAATTCGCTTGGCACATTCACTCTTTGATGAAGCACTGTAGTACTTATAATAGCCTGACTTCGTATTCTGGAAGGCCATTTTAATGTTTTCTCACAACAGCCGAACTGCTTATTGAACTCCTACTTACTCTGAGTTTGTGAGTATTTCTGATATTTGCTTCTGTGTGACCTAATTAAAATATAGTTTGCCTTCCGGTCCTGACCCCACTCAGTCCTGGGCCTCTCAACTCAACTGCCAAATACACTCCCAGTTAAAACAAGTTTGTGTGACATGGACACTTATCCCAGGAGAAGTGGACTGGACTCACTAAAATCCTATGCTGGATTTGAACCTAAAGGGGGAAGGATCTGTGTAATCAATTACCAGTCTTTTGATCCACCCAATTCTTTTCTCATCGTATTAAATGTTCTAAAATATCATTGCACCCATTAGTAATGGATTGATTTTTCTCTTCAGGACAGCACTTAGACACATGCATAAATCCCGCTGAAGCATGTGCTTGAAGTTAAACATTAACTTTAACGTTTAACTGTAACAATGTTTTAGAAGATTTAATGAAATGAGGAAAAATATGGGGTGGATCGGAAGACTGGTAACTGATTATACAGATCTTTCCACCCTCTAAGTCAGTTCAGCTGCATTCTGAATCTGAACTCTGGGCAAAGACACCTGTTCAGCTGGGTTTTTGAAGGTTGAGTATGCTTTCTAGATGATGATGATGATGATGGGGTGCAAAGGAGTTTTTGTATGTGGCTGGCTGATGGTGCTCCTTTTGACTTAATCACTTAATGCTGCTGAGATACATTATCGTTAGTGGTGTACTAGGGCATTAAGAGCCTTGGATAGGTATCTTTTTTATCTAATATTTAAATCTAAAAATAAATATATTCTGACCTGAATTGAGATGGACTCAAGATACCGCTTCAGTTTTTCCCTGACTTGGAGGCCACAGTCACTGGGAATTAGATGGTTAAATACACACATAGTACCTTGAAAACGCACCTCTGAAGGATATGGGGCAGGGAACTAGCAATGTCCTTACTCACTTAAGGTTGTCACCTTCTGACCAAGAATAATCCCACCTGACCAGAGACTAATAAAACCTGAAAACAAAATCAATTTTATACTCCCTGTTATTGTGTTAGAAAGAGGATTGAAAATTTGCTTTTGCAATTGATTTGTTTTCCATTGCAAAACTAATTACTTCCAATGCAGTTCTTCCTCCACCTGCCTCCAGAGGGGAAACTGTATTGGCTGTGGTAACTCTTGTCCATTGTTCGGGCAGCTGCATCAATATTACTGTTGCTTCCTTGTCTGCTCTGGGTCTAAAAGATTCAAAGCTTTGGCAGAGAGTCCTCCATTGTTAGCAATGTCCCTGAATGCCTCGCTACTCCCAGGCACACAGTGTGCAGCAAAGCCGCACACACTAACGCTGTTGTAGGCAAAACAAGTCCATTGCTGCATGGCTGAACAACTTGTGCCTAGAAGTGTAGTGAGTGCATTCTGACTTCCTCAAGGCTTTTCACAGATGCTGATTCAAAGAGTTGAATTTCCCAGAGATTTTGAATCTTAAATGCAGTGACATGTAAAGGGCATTTGTTTGTTTTTCAATCATCAAAATGCAGAACATTTTTCCTCTTTTATTAATTTCCTTAGCCAAAAAAATATATTATAATGTCATGGAAGCTGGGCGGATGTGCCGGGAAACCTTATTACCTAGGTCTGTCAAGCTAGACTATCTTTACACAATGCTTGTTAACCTCCTCTGTGGGGAAGAGAACCAGAGGATCAGTGAAGTAGTGAATCTTATGGCCCACCTCATCCTGAGACATGTACTTATCCGCTCATTTACACTGCTGCATGGGAGTCTCCATAGAAAAGGGCTTCGTGCACCTGTAACCCACTGGTGAGTGCATCTTACAGGTCCCTGTCAGTGCCTGATCTGCAGAGGATATGACTCTTTTGCAGCCCCAGCTGGACAGCCTGGGTCTTTAGGTTGTGCTGTGGCAGCTCCCGGTTTTTAAGCTCTGGAGCGGCCCCTGTTCAATCGCTGGTGTTTTGTACACCAGATCTTCTGCCACGGAACCCTCCACAGGAGCAAGACCTGTTCCTCAACTGAACATGAAAGATGCAAGATTGACAGATCTGGAGAATAACATTTGATTTCCCACACATTTAAGAGTAGCAGGGGTGGTACAAGTTTCCCTTTGCATTGCCTTGAGAGTATTTAAGCCTCCATATACTCCACAGCAAGCTGAACCTTGATTATGCTGCTAGGCTCCTGGATTCTGCAGCAGACTGGGAATTCTGCAGCCGTTTCCTTTACAATAAAAAAGTATTGGGTTTTAATAAATTAAATTTGAAACTCCATAACACAATCAGTGCATGTGCTGCTCTGTGTTACTGATTTTGTTGCTAAACTCAGTTTATTTTGCACTATTCTCTATTTTCAGTTTGCAACATGCCAAATTTTTTTTGTACTGTCAACACGTAACTGTATCGCAGTTCTCGGGTGTGAAACTGAAAGCATTCCGACACCTGGGGAAGCATAATAGGCCGTTTCACTGAAGAAGAGAGAATATAGAACAGGGATGAAGCAACATGTGAGGGAGAGGATAAACAGGACTGTTGAATTTTGCTTAGGATTCAGCAATGGGGATGGTGTTAGCTGATCCAGTTTTAATGGCCTTGACATCCTTATTGGTCTGTTTGTGGCCTACATATATTAGAGAATCCACTTATAGTCCACAGATGGTTTCTTCTGGAGGATATGAAGCCCTCCATTACTCTCATAGACTATAATATCCTAAGGATGTCCCAGTGCTTCTCTCTCTGCAATGTCCGGAATTGACTTGGACAACCATCACTGGTCCCTTCAGCCTGATAAGTTTTAAAAAAAGTTCCCTGTTCCCAAGCTGAGGCAGTTCTTTCCATTTCAGAGAAATGTTTATGTATCCTGAGTCAACTGGAGACCCCACCATCACATTTTAGCTTAAACTCAATAAGTACAATAATGCCTTTTAATCCAACTTTTCTTTTTAACCAATGGCTTTAAATAGCTATTTACAGGTAAAGATGCCTTTTTGTCACTTCTACCAACTTTGCTTCTTCATTACTTTTACAAATGTAGCATTATTTTTAAATACTTTAGAACTATAGGTCACAATATAACAGCTTCTCTTGGAATTCCTTGGCTTGTCTCACTGTAAAGGACTGAGTATCCTCTAAGAGATACTAAGCACCCACCACTCCCACTGCAGTCAATGGGAATTGAGAGCCTTTGGCACCTCTCATAAAATGTTCAGTAACTCATAGGTTTGGGCCTTAAATTAAATCAGCATCAGATTAGCTGGGAGATAGTTTTTTGTTTCCTTGGTTTGTGAGACTCTTTCAGTGTTTCACAGTCTCCTCACTCAATGTGTTAATCAGCAAACCGGAACATGGAATTATGTCTAAATTCATAGCTGGATAAATGACTTACATGACTACCATTTTATTTATCTTTAGGGATAAGTTTGCTTAACACAGTGTTGCTTTGGGCATAGGTGCAGCTGGAGGATATAAGACTTGATTTGTCTCTTGGCTAAATGTTATGAACTTTGCATCCTGACTAATGCCCCAAGCATTCTGTGATTCCATACGTATGGAATTTATCTCATCATCGTGCTCCAGAATCTAAGTTTAATTTTAAAAAATCTAGCCCTTACTGTTCTGAAGAAATCATGAAAATGTGAACTGTGGTATAGCATTACCTTCCTCAGTCTGCAGACAGCTGGAAACAAAAAGCTCAGAGAGGTGTAAACTACCCCTTTAATCTCAACCAGTTATGTCATGTCTGAGACATGGCAAAAACAAAACTCTAATGTTTCCTCCTCCCATGCCCTCCCCACTACCATCTTTCTCAATCCTTCTGAACGACAACACTATTATCCTGCCTGGAATTTAGGCTCATGACCTAGGTATAGTTCTCAATTTGGACTTTTCTCTAGGTCCTTACATCCAGGCCATAACTAAGTCTTGCAGATTCTTTCTACAGAACATCTCAAAGACCTGGCTTTCTCTATCCATCCACACAGACACAACTTTGTCTGCAATGAAGTCTATAGCAGTTAGTTCAGAGCCCACTGCCTATTATACTGACCAGTACTGTCTCATTGTTCCCTTGTATCCCATCTAGCTACATCCGTCTGTTGTCTCTTGCCTTATTAGGTGCAGGGATCATATTTTTGTTCTGCCTTTGTACAGCACCTGGCACAATGGGATCCTGTTTCATGACCTAGGCTCCTAGGTGCTATGATAATACAAATGATTAATAATAACAAATATGTACATTTCATAGGTTACTGCTGATCATTTTAACAGGAAGCTCGAGGAAGTGTACTTATCCCACAATCTCAAATGTCTCCCCGGGTCCAAATGCCACAACTGTTCCCTACCCAGCTGCCAAAATCTCCAGCTTTCCCTTGGTAATGTCCATGCAGTTATGCCTTGTCAATATAAAAATCTCTGGCATATCAAACACTGAAAAAGTGGATCCAGCATAAAATAAATTGGACTTAATATCAAAATAAATAACACAGGGGTTACTGTAGTGGTTTTATTATTCAATTTCATATTTAAATCACTGAGAACCTACCCTTTGTAATTTAAATTAAGCTACCATTGAATTTCTGATGTGCTGCCCTTGAATATGTCATATCCAGGAGTTTTGCATGTGGTTTTTAGTTCATTTTGTTGTGGAGTACACAGGGTCTTGTTTATAATCATGCATTTACATTTCCTGGTTATCATGCATAAGATTTGTCATGTGTCACACCTAAAAAACAAGTTGGTTTCTGCATCAGGTAAAGGTATGTGGATTTATAGCCAAACACTTTTACTGCAGTTAAAGCACATGTGGGTAAGTCCCAGAACACACAGGGTATGTCTAAACAGTCTGTGACAGTGAGACTGTCTGCCCAAGTCAACAGACTTGGGCTCACCCTAGCACTCTAGAAGTAGCTGTGTAGACATCTCTTTGAAGTTGCGACTTGGATTGGAACTTGGGCACTTGAAGCCTAGGGAGGTTGGGCTTCAGAGCCTGAGCCACATCTTCGTAAGAGCTGTCTACGTAGCTATTTTTAGAGTGCCAGGGTGAGCCTGGCAAGCCCAAGTCTGTTTACTTACCCTGGGGGTTAGCCTAGATGACCCTTATGGTCCCTTCTAACACTACGGGTCTCTGACCAGGTCTGGGAGGCTCATGACAATGGGCTGTGTAGGTATGTCTATAGAGTCATGGAGTTTAAGGCCACAAGGGACCATCAGATCATCAAATCTGACCTTCTGTATATCACAGGCCACGAATGCCATCCAACAACAGCATGCTAAACCCAACAGCAGAAATTAGACCAAAGTATTACAGCTCTTGGGAGACTAGACTACTATGTGCCACAGGCAGAGAATAGGAGGGACTGAGGTGCACAAGTGCCAGAGGCACCTGCAATGGCAGGGAAATGATTAAGTGAGAGCTACCCAGATGATTCTGGCAAGGAACCCATACCCCATGTTGCAGAGGAAGGCAAAACACCATCACCACCACCACCCTCCAAGTAGCTGTGGTGACCACCCGCCAAGGTCAGTGACAATCTCATCTTTGGGAAAATTAGTTTAGCTATGATGGCTGGTCTCACCTGTTTCTCAAGGACAATGTTATTTGGTGTTTGTTTGCTTTAAAGCATGCTGATTTCAAATGCATGTATATATTGGCATGGCAAAGCCAGCAGTTTCAAATAGGGTTGCCAATTTTGGTTGGACGTATTCCTGGAGGTTTCATCACATGACATAATTTTTAATTAATCTTTAATTCCTGGAGACTCCAAGCCAATCCTGGAGGGTTGACAAACAAAACCTACAGCTGTGTTCCAGAGTGAAAGTCAAGCTTCTCCCACTTTGCCACATGGATTAGTGCTCACGCTTATGGGTTAACATCTCCAAAGAGTTGGAAATCTTGTCCAGTGTGAATAGTATCATAGCAAAGGATGGAAAAAACCTAATACAACACTGAGGCCTTGTCTACACTACAGGACTATTTCGAATCTACTTAATTCGAATTTGTGGATTCGACCTTATGAAGTCGAATTTGTGTATCCATACTAAATACACTAATTCGAACTTCTGAGTCCACATTAACGGGGCCGGCGTCGACTTTCGAAGCGGTGCACTGTGGGAAGCTATCCCACAGTTCCCGCAGTCCCCGCTGCCCATTGGAATGCTGGGTAGAGCCCCCAATGCCTGCTGGGGGAAAAAATGTGTCGAGGGTGGTTTTGGGTAACTGTCGTCATTGAACCGTCAATCACGCCCTCACTCCCTCCCTCCCTCCCTGAAAGCGCCTGCGGGCAATCTGTTCGTGCACTTTTCTGGTCAGTGACAGCGTGGACGCCACAGCACTGCAAGCATGGAGCCCGCTGCGATCCTCGCCGTTTTCTCCTCCTCGCACTTTATCGTCCACCTCTTCCACATTCAGCTGCTGAGAAATTGGGCTACTTTTCAATGGTTCTGCAAGCACTGGGGGACCATAGGGGACGTTTTACCAACATGAACGTCGTATGGCCGGGCAAGGTTCCTGATGCGTGTGTTCTCAGGAACTGTGGGCTGCTCAGACGCCTGCTGGAAGGTAGTTTCTTCCCGTACCACGAAATAACTGTTGTGGATGTGCATTTGCCTATAGTGATCCTCGGTGACCCAGCCTGCCCGCTAATGCACTTGCTCATGAAGCCCTATACAGGCGCCTGGGACAGCGACAAGGAACTCTTTAAATACCAGCGAGCAGTGAGCAGCGTGACCTGTGACTGTTCAGTTTCTTTACAGAGAAGCTGAACCTGCCCCTGTTTCTTTACCCAGTTACTGTTGACTCTCCTCTTCGGTTACATACCCCGTTCTCCCCGTTTCCTCCACTTCCAACACACGTGTAAAAATAAAATACATGTCACACTGTTACTGAGGAGAGGTTTCTTTATTCATGACTTTTCGTTAAAGGGTCGAAACTGGAACGCAGACTGCGGTGGGTAGGGTGTGCGCTGATGTAAAGACCGCCTCTAAACTCAAGGAATGACAGGCTCCTGCTCCTACAGCGGTCCGCATTGCCGGACTGCTTGTTTCAACGGAGCCTGCCATCCCTCCTTTTTGGGATTCTGTGTGCGGGGGGCTATGTGGCCTTGTGGCGGAGGAGGACGGATACAGATTCCTCTGCTGCGTGACTCAGCGGTCCACGACAAGGATCGCTGTATAAGATCTGTACCCGCCCTCCCCCGCTAAAAAGTCACATCCCCACCGCCCACACAGAACCTGGAAACCACCTCCCATACCGACCACAGTGCCTGCTGACTGCACTGTGTGTGTTACCCGCTGCTGATCCGGCCCCCGTGTCTGTACCCTGCGAAAGGTGCCTGTCCTATGCAATTAGCAACGCACTTCCCCACGCACCCCATTCAAACACAGTCTTCAGTGAAGAAACATGACGGAAACAGTACTTAACAGCAAAGTATTTTTATTACTTAAGTACACAGTTATGGGATGGGACTGGGATTGGGACTTGTTTGAGTCCGGAAGGGAAGGACTTATGCAAACGTAGGGTATGAGAGCTTTTGGTTACTTGAGCACTCTGCTGGGGTGCAGTGACAGTATTCACGGCCCAGGGCGGGCATCCTCCTGGTTATTTGGGGTGAGGGGGGTATGTGACTTTGTGGCGGGGGAGGGCAGTTGCAGAGATACTGCCGGGGGCTCTGTCCTGCAGCGGTCCTGCAGAACATACACAAGTCGCCGGAGCGTGTCCGTTTGCTCCCTCAGTAGTACAAGCATTGCTTGAGTCGCCTGCTTGTGTTCCTCACGCCACCTCTCCTCCCATTCGCTGTGTGAGCGCTGGTACAGAGAGACTTTCTCCCTCCACTGCCTCTGCTGGTCCGCCTCGGCTAGGTAGCAGCCCACACATTCATCGAAAATCGTGTCCCTTGTCTTTTTCTTTCGCCGCCTAATCTTCGCCAGCCTCTGCGAGGTGGATGCTGTGGCAGGTCTGGAGACAGTGGAAGCTGTGAGATGGGAAACAGTTAGTTAATTCCTTGCAATGATACTTTTTTGCGAACAATTAACTGAGTCTAGGCTGTCTCTGTGAATTTTTTGTTGAGACCCCTGTGCCTGCTGTTGCACAAATCATTTGCGCGGTGGATTCTGGGTAAATGTCGCCAGTCATTCCTTCCTCCGGGAAAGCAACGGCAGACAATCATTTCGAGCACGTTTTCCATGAAATGCCCTGGCACACGCCATAGCGTGGCAACAATGGACCCTATTTTGCCTTTTGTGTATGTCACCGTATGTGTACTGGATGCCGCTGACAGAGGCGGACCAGCAGCGCTACACAGCAGCATGCTTATGCTTTTGCATGACAGCAGCGATGGTTACCAGGCATACTGCACCGTCTACCATACCATGAACTGGTAAGAAGACGGTAATAAGATGGTCATGGTTACCTGTCCTTTTGCACTGCGCCATTTGGTGCTGTCATAAGTGCCCCTGGTCGATCAGCCAGGGGCGCAAAAGCAAAATTTGGGAATGACTCCCCGAGTCAATCCCTCCTTTTTGGGTATCTAAAAATAGAATCAGTCCTGCCTAGATTATGGGCAAGTGTACTAGAGAACCACTGTATCATACAACCAGAGACCACAGCTGCTCTCTGTCCAATCCTGCATAAAATTTGCGCTGAACGCTATTCACAGGGTGTGCTCCTGAAACAACCCCAGCTTTTCATTCCGTTCTTCCCCCAGCCTTCCTGGGTTCCAATACCATTGTCCCCCCACTTGTGTGATGAAGTAATATAGAATGCATGAATAAGACACAGGTAGTCGTTTGTGAGAAATGAGTGGAAGGAAGCCTCCAGCTGCAATGATAGTCCAGAGATGACATTAAGGGGTGTGGAGGAGGGAGCCACTCATCCCTCTGCTAGTCCAGGGGCAATTGAATCTTTTCTTTACAATGAAGGGTGGGGGCTGATGGAGCTCAGCCCCCTGTTGCAATGATGAGGACGGTTACCAGCCATACTGCACCATCTACCATGAAAAATTAGCAACAGGCGTCCTTGACCGACCTGTCCCAAGCAAGTTGGTATGGTCGTTATGGTTACCAGTCCTTTTGCACTGCCCCATGTGCCAATAGGCTGATGATGAGGATGGATTTCCATCTTATTGTACCATCAGCCATCCATAGCGTGGGGGGAGCAAGGATGTTGGTGTTGAGTGCTGCACCATCGCGTCTATCTGCAGCATTCAGTACAGATACGGTGACATGTAAAAGAGTCAACAGAGGATTGTTTTCCCTTTAACTTCTGGGGGTCGGGGGGGTGCGTAAATTGCCGAGCTATGCCCCGACCCACCGCGGACACTGTGTTTGACCCTAGAAGCATTTGGAGATCAGCCAAGAATGCAAATGCTTTTCGGAGACAGCAGGAACTGTGGGATACCTTGCGTCCTCATTCCCCCCTCCCTCCATGAGCGTCCATTTGATTCTTTGGCTTTCCGTTACGCTCGTCACGCAGCTGCGTGCTGAGTCTGTGCTATGCCGTCTGTCCGTTTATTTATTAAAAATACTTTGGACCAGGCGTAACGTAACATTTCTTCCCCTACTTAGATGCAGGAGTCTCCGAGCGAGATCACCGTGAGGACGGGCACTGAAGGAGATAGAGAGCGCATGCTGTGTGAAATCTAGCACGAACCATGGACCTATGCAGCCGTGCTCTGGGAGGCAGTGCTCCCTGAATACCGCATGAAAGCCTCGCGCGGAAAAGTGTGCTATCACGGAGCACCCAATAAGGCAGCTCTCCCCAGGAACCTCCTGCTGATGCTTATCGATTAATGGCAGGAGAGCTTCGTGGCGTTCTCCCAGGAGGATTTCTGTTCTATCACCATATATAGAGAGACCTCCTTTTCACACACATCAGATTCCTGTTATATTAAGAATAAAAGTTAACATGGTTAAAGCACTTACCGACTGCTCCTACCCCTGATTCAGGATCCGGGTTCCTGGCCGGGGAGGGTTGGTAGGGGATCTCCGTGACGGTGATGAATAGATCCTGGCTGTCGGGGAAACCAGCGTTGTAAGCGCTCTCGCCTGCCTCGTCCTCCACAAACCCTTCCTCATCTTCCCCGTCCGTGAACATCGTCGAGGAACTGTCCGTCGACACTGTCCCATCATCAGAGTCCATGGTCACTGGTGGGGCAGTGGTGGCAGGCTCCGTAGCGTCCGTTGGCCGCTTTGATTTTTTGGTAGCCTTGTCTGGGGTCCTTGGTTTTCACGCGGCGATGCGTTGCATGATGGCTGTATCCTCTGTCTGTATCATGGCTTTGGAGACCTTCTCGTAGGTCTTTGCATTCCGTTCGTTGGAGCGCAGCTCCGAAAGCACAGACTCCTCGCCCCACACACCGATCAGATCCAAGAGTTCCCGGTCAGTCTATGCCGGGTCCCTCTTTCTATTCAGAGATTACATGAACTCCTCTGCTGGAGAGCTCTGCATTGCTGACGGTGCTGCGGAGCTCGCCCCGATGTGCAACCAGAACGTCAGATTCAAACCGCCCAGACAGGAAAATGAATTCAAATTTTCGCGGGTCATTTCCTGTGTGGCTGGGCAGAGAATCCAAGCTCGGGCTGCTGTCCAGAGCGTCAACAGAGTGGTGCAGTGTGGGATAGCTCCCGGAGCTACTAAGTTCGATTTGCATCCACACCTAGCCTAATTCGAACTAGCCATGTCGAATTTAGCGTTACTCCACCTGCCGGGGTGGAGTACCAAATTCGAACTAAAGAGCCCTCTAGTTCGAATTAAATGGCTTCCTGGTGTGGACGGTTGAGCGGTTAGTTCGAATTAACGCTGCTAAATTCGAATTAAAGTCCTAGTGTAGACCAGGCCTGAGTCTCATCCTCCTGTTAGTACAGGCTATGATCCTCCTGCATCAAGTGTCACATTGGTGCTGCAACATTCACAGGGTGCTTAACCACGTGTTTTATTACTGCCACCTTGTCAGCCTTGGCAGATCTAAAACTCTTAAATCACACCTAGTGGGGTGGACCCGATTCTGGGCCCTATCCACTGTTTGAAGCTTTCCGATCCCATTTTTATATCTTAGAAGGAGCTTTCATGGATTATGGACCTCTAGAAAGAGAAAGGGACAGGAGTCAAAAGTAATGTGGCAGCTGTTCTTTGAAGAAAGGAGGAAGGCGGGACCTCCAGCTGAATGCAGAGATAAAGGAATATTGCATGAATGGCTTTTGTTCCACCTCCTTCCTTGGGACAAGAAAGGCTACTCTGAGTTACCATAGTTTCTGGTTTCCTTAGTAACCATTCCATGTGTTTTTGAAGTAGCAGTCCTAAAATAGTGTGTGGCCAAGGAAAGGTCTGTGGAAAACTGCCGTCTGACACAAGGCTAATTAATTAATTAATTTTTTTTCCCTTCTCCTTTTTGAGAGTGAATCAGGAGTAAAAGCGTTTGCGTGTGTGAGAGAGAGAACTCTAATATGAAATTCCATTCCTGTATTGCTGTAGTACATGGTTGATATAATATCCATTAGCACCTCTTTTCCCCCAAAGCAGGGTATTCTGGAACTTTCGCATCCCTGCAGAACTGTACCACATAACAAAGTTAGGGTAGAACCAAGAAAACACAAGTTTTATAGTCCCTTCCAGAAGCCAAGGTATGAAAGATTCATTTGGTGCCATTTGTTTTGTGATATGTGTGGAGAGTGAGTTTGTTTTCTCAAGATCAGCTCCTGTTCTGTTTTCATTGAGAGGAAGGGAAAACAACGCCTGGCTGGTATATTTAATTTTTGCAAGTGCACAGCATGTGTTAGACTGTAGTTTTGCTTAAGCTGATTGAAGCTGTTGAATCTGGCAAAGTGATTTTTGAAAACACGCATATACACACTCTCTCCTGCTGTCAAGAGCGTAACTGCTTCTCCATTTAAAATAGAGGAGCCTGCACAGCACTTCTTTGCTGAGTGTAGATGCAGACTGACTTTAAATACCCTATTTGGTAAGAGAAAATAAATTAATTAATAAATAAATAACTTGGCCTCATTCATTGTTCTATTTAGAACTTTTAATAACTACAATTTCCCACAGCTATTTCGGAATCTCCCAAAGGAGTCTTTCAGTTAAATTCCTAAATTCCTCTTAGCATCCTTTTACTTCTAAATAGATTAAAAAGTGTGCTACTTTTCAGAGGAACTTAGTGGTGGTAACCTGCAAGGGATATACCATGTTCTCTTTCCTGCCTGAGGACAGAAGGGATTTTATGTGCATGAAGTGCAAGATGGTGGCTGCGCTGGAGGAGAACTTTTTTGGCTTGGAGGGGCGAGTAGAGATGCTACTGAGAATCAGAGACTCTGAGGAGTTCCTAGATAGCCAGGTTCAGGAAATACCAGTACCCCAGGTTCAAGGAAGAATGGAGCTGGCCACCAGGAAGTCAGAGAGGAGGACTGGTAGGAGGCAAGCGGTGATGGTGGCATTCTACATGGCTGGAAATAAATGAGGATGGGCAGACTTTGGCCATCAGAAAGAAGATGATGGTTAGGAATTCCACACAGCTGGAAGTTTCAAATCAATACCAGGCCCTCAAAGTGGAAACTTTAAAAGATACCTCTCGAGATCCAGCAGATCCAAGGGAAGGGATAGATGTACGGAACATGCCTGTGGATGGCAGCTTGGCCCAATCTGTAGGAAAATCAAGCTTGCCCACAAAGAGCTCTCCAGTCATCCAAGGAAGACAGATTATTCTTGTTGGAGATTCAATACTCAGAAGAACCTGAAGGACATTTTACAAGGGACAGACAGACAACTGGACAGTTGGCTGCTTTCCTGGAGCCAAGGCACCAGATGTCACTCTAAGATTGAAAGCTGACAGGCAAAGATTCACTGGTGATGGTTCATATAGGCACTAATGACACTGTGTTACAGGATATCTCGCAGTCAGCACATGACTTCGGGGAACTTGGAAGCATGCTGAAGAAGAATGTCCAAGTCACCTATGGTCTTTCCTGTCCCAGAATTGACGTAAGACAGAAGGTAGAAGATTCTGGAAGTGAACCACTGGCTAGATGAGTAGTGTAATGTAAAGGGTTTGGGTTTTCTGGAACACTGGTCTACCTTCCATGGGGAGAGGGGGGCTGTATAGTTTGGATGGCCTCCAATCTTGGTAGCAGGGGGACCAATCTTCTCAGAGACAGGCTGTCTAGAAGAATTGGGGTAAGTTAAATGAATAACAAAAGGGGAGGGTCAGAATAGGGAAGATATGAGCACTCAGCAGTAAATCAAGATGTTGAGAACAAAATTAATCAAGGAACAAAAGGATATGAAGAGAAGAAATTCTTGAATTTCCTATACACTAATGCTAGGATCCTGGGTAACAAGCAAGAGGAATTGGACTTACTCATGTTATGAAATACCTTTGATCTAGTTGGTATTCCTGAAGTTTGGTGAGATGATTCCCATGACTGGAATGTTTAAAATCAGTGGTTATAACATATTTAGAAAGGATTAATGGGGAGAAGGAGTGGCACTCTGTCAAAAATGGTATTACCTGTTTCTGGAACTTGGAAGGAAATGATCCTAAAAAGTTATGGATCAATGTCCTAACAGATAAAGCATAAGATGGGCTATTAGTTGGTGTCTGTTACAGACTACCAGATCACACTAGGGAACAGGATGCCTGACTTCTTAGGCATCTGTCTCTAAGGTGTAGGGGGTGAAAATGGTATGATGCTGGAAGTTTCATGCTGCTAGTACTAAAACATCCTTGGAATTTCTAAACATAATAGATGACAATTTCTAACTCAAAGTGTTGCAGCCAACATGGAGAAATTTATTAGACCTTATCTTGACAGATAAAGAGGTACTGATCACACAACTAAAAATCAACTGTAGCTTAGGTACAAACAATCATGCCTTGATCACATTTATAATGTTCAAACAGAATAAAGTCCAGAGCAGTACACACTTGGTGCTTTGATAGTGCCAGTTTCACAAAGCTGAAAACAATCAAATCAGCTAGGAGGATGAATTTAATCAGAAAAATGTAAATCATAATTGGAAATAATTTAAGAACACTTACTAGATGCCCCAAAAGCTAGAATCCCATAACCAAGGAAGAAGGTCATGCTGGTTTAAAAAAAAGCCAACCTGATTTAAAGGGGAAGTGATGGCAGCTATAAAAATAAATTTATATAGATAGGTAGATAGATATGATTTATATTCATTACTATTAACTTTACCGCATTTGTGCACTCTAGTGGCCATAGATTTCTCTTGTGTCCCTTTCCTTCCCTTATCAATTTTCTACAATTTCTAACTTCTGATTTATATGCATTACTATAACTTCCCCTTTCTTGCATTTGTTAAAATCTCAGCCTTAGTTTTATGCATTTTACTATTACTACCAGTGCTGGCTGAAATGATTTGGGATTGGGAGTTGGATTTTTAAAAGGACTTTAGTGATTTAGGAGCACAAGCCCCATTGAGAATCAATGGGACACATGGCCAAGATTTTCAAAAGTGACTAGTGAATTTAGCAGCTGCAGGTTTTTTGGTTGTTCAATCTGATACAATTTAAAGGCACCATATTTTTAGAAAGTGCTGAGATCCCACCCTCTGAAAATCAAGCTTTAAGGTGTCTCAGTTGGGAACCAAAAACAGGAATCCTGAATCACTCTGTGGTATATTGAAAGCTGTGTTTAAATTACACTATAACCCCAGATCCATTTCAGCAGTACTACCACCTAGCAACTTATTCTCCATTTTGTAGCTGTGCATTTGATTTTTCATTCCTAAGTGAAGTACTTTGCACTTGTTTTTATTGAATTTCATCTTGTTGAATTCAGACCAATTTTCCAGTTTGTCAAGGTCATTTTGAGTTCTGATCCTGTCCTCCAGAGTACTTGTAACCCCTCCCAGCTTTGTGTCATCTGCACATTTTATAAGTGTACTCTCCATTTCATTATCCAAGCCATTAATGAAAATATTGAATAGTACCTGCTTCAGGACTTACCCCTGTGGGACTCAACTAGACACACTTTCCAGTTTGACAGTGAACCATTGATAACTACTCTTTGAGTGTGGTCTTTCAAGAAATTGTGCACCCACTTTATAGTAATTTCATCTAGATCACATTTTCCTAGTTTGCTTATGTGAATGTCATGTGGAATTGTGTCAGAAGCCTTACCAAAATCAAGATATATCACACCTTCTACTCCTCCCCTCCCCATGTTCCCATCCACTAGGCCAGTAACCCTGTCAAAGAAGGAAAATAGGTTGGTTTGGTGGGATTTGTTCTTGACTAATATGCTGGCTATTCCTTATACCCTATTATCTCTAGGGGCTTACAAATTGATTAATAATTTATTCCAGTATCTTTCCAGGTATTGAAGTTAGGCTGAATGGCCTATAATTCCTTTGGTCCTCTTTGCTCTCTTTTTAAAGAAAGGTACTATGTTTGCCCTTCAGCTAGTTCCTTAAGTATCCTAGGATGAATTTCATCAGGCCCTGCCAACTTGAAAACCTCTAATTTATCTAAATATACTTCAACCTGTTCATTCCCTAATTTGGCTTGTGATCATTCCCCTTTTTGTTAATATTAATTGTGTTGAGTATGTGGTCACCATTAACCTTTTTGGTGAAGATTGAAGCAAAATAGTCATTAAACACCTCAGTTTTCTTGATGTCATCAATTATTAGCTCTCCTTCCCTAATAAGTAGAGGACCCTACACTTTCCTTCTTCTTTTCTTGCTCATGATGTATTTAGAGAGTCTCTTCTTATTGCCTTTTATGGCCCTTGCTAGGTGTAACTCATTTCATGCCTCAGCCTTTTGGATTTTGTTCTATTTGTTCTAATGCTTGTGCTATTAGCAATTTGCCCATGTGTCTACTTTTTGGAGGATTCCTCTTTGATGATTGTGCCACTCCACTCAGCACTGGTGATTGTGCCACTCCACTCAGCACTGGTGAGGCCTCAGCTGGAGTACTACTTTAGAAAAGATGTGGACAAATTGGAGAGAGTCCAGAGGAGAGCAACTAAAATGATGATAGGTTTAGAAAACCTGACCTATGTGGAAAGATTTAAAAAACCAAACATATTTTGTTTTGAGAAAAGTAGACTGAGGGGTGACCCTGATGACAGTCTTCAAAATATGTTAAGGGCTGTTATAAAGGGGGCTGTGATCAATTATTCTCTATTTTCCACTGAATGTAGGGCAAGCAGAAATGGGCGTAATCTTCAGCAAAGGAGATTTAAGTAAGATATTAGGAAAAAGTTTTTGACTATAAGGGTAGTTAAGCTCTGGAATCGTCTTGCAAGTTAGGTTGTCGAACCTCTATCAGTGGAGGCTTTTAAGAACAGGTTGGACAAACACCTCTCAGAGATGTTCTAGGTTTACTTGATCCTGCCACGGTGCAGGGGGTTGGCCTTGATGACCTCTGATGGTCCCTTCCAGCCCTACATTTCTATGATTTTGTGATGATATACCTTGGATGATAAGGTTTCTTGTAAATTATTTTGTATGTTTTTCAAGTGAAGTGAATACTACATAAATGACTTCGCATAACAAAATTACACTACAGATCCCAATATTTTGTTCACTCTGACACCAATAGAATTGTATCTGTAGTTAATTACAAGAACATAAATTTTACAATGATCTGGTCACTGCCATTTCAACATTTTGATAGTGCTGGCTCTCTCAAAGTGCAGGTCTGCTCTGAGAAATGACTTTGGCATCTAGGGGTTCCATGTTTGCATAGCAAGGATTTCTAAATCAAACGTACTCGGTTTACAAGTGGAAAAACTACACTGCATTGGTATATAAATTAGGACTAATTCTACTCAGTTCATTGGAATTACATCATCATTACAATAGCATAAGGTATTGGGTACTTCTCAGGGCAGGTTTTGAATACAATGAGGCTATATGTGGTAACTGAGAGCAGAATTTGGCCTACAGAAGCTTTATTTATTTAGTGGTGATGCACAAGCCATCAAGATTCCAATATGACTGCCAGATTCTGGAGTGAAATTAATGGGATGACAGCTAGCAATCTATCATTTTTACTTGTAAACTGAACAAATTCGATTTGGAAATCACTGTAATAGAAAGACTCTCGTGGATTTTAATAGGCTTTGAATAAGGCTTTTTTATGGGCTTACTATTTTGGTACCATTAAAGGGGATAGTAGGGATATCTCTTCTTCTCTGGAGCCTGCCTTTTCTCCCATTTGGTTGCTATTAAACTTAATCACAGTAACCCATAGCCAGTATCCCAAAAGTCTCTCCCCCAACCTTATATCTCTGATTTTCCATGCAAATATATTGGGGAAGGGGAAGGAAATGCTTAAATAAAATAAATAAAATGTTAAAAATGCTCATTATCATCACTTCCAGTTGAAGACCCAGAGCCAGAACACCCAGATCATTTTCAGGTGCTACTTTAACTGGCTAAGCATAAGGTTTCTTCAAGTATGTTTCTATGCTTTTTATTAAGCTATCCCCGTTATATGAGCTTAACCATTCACATGACCAGAATTCAGTCTGGACACAGAAACCATGCTACCTTCCTGCTAGCAAGAACCAAGCTTAGATATACTTTTTGCTAAGGTGTTTAGGGCCTGATTCTCACATGCACTAAACTTGCTTTACACTGCTCTGTTCTCATATTTTTTCATAGTGTGGACCATAGCTTAACACAGAGGTTGTGTCATAGACACAACCTTTGGGATCATGCATACCATCTTTTCCTTTCCCCTCATTCACAATCCCACACCACCTTTATGACATCTGTGTCAATTGCTTATATGGACAAGTAATATTGGAACAGTATTTATGTATTTGAGCGATCTATACTATGATGTTTTGTCCTTTGGGGGAAAAAAAGAACACCATCTGCTTTTGTTCTTCATTGCATCTTCCCCCTTTCGTTGGTTCTGTTTGTACAAGATGGATACAAGGAGGTGAGCCAACCAAGATAAGTTCTGGGGACCACTAGTGGTCCACACGCTCCAGTTGTGATATCTCTGCTCTGCTGTAAGAAGGCAATAGGCTCTTTAGGGCAGGACTAGTGTCTTTCTTCTCTCTGTAAAACACCATGTATGTCTATGGCACTATGTAGAAATGTGTGATCATGAATTTATATTGCCCTAGGGCCTCATCCTCCTCTAATCTTGTATGTTTGTGTTCGATCACATTGAAATAATCACGTTTTTCATTATATAGAACCATCCCACCATGTAACTATTTTCCTGTTTATCCAGGGTTTCCCCTCTCTGCTCCCACCTCTTCCCACCATCTTGCGTCTCTTTTACAGTAATATGTCTGATACTATATCTTAGCGCTCTGACTACAATACATTAAAGTCACTATAATTACTTTCTTACTGACAAGTTTGGAATGAAGACATATTTGATAGGTAGGAAATGTTGCTAGTGAATGCCCAGTTGAATTTTTACAGGTAATTATCAGGTCATATTACCTACTAGCAAAAGAGAGAAAAAATCTTTTACTACCATTTCAGTCATTTCCACCATTAATCTCTGGGTGCTTGCATAGTGTGTCACATCAGGAAATCCCAGTTCTTGGCTTCAAAGGATTAAGTTCACAATTACCATTGACACTCATCTTATAGGTGAGAGATATAAAACTGTATGGCAAGACAGTATTTTATTTGCTCCTTCATAGTATTGCATTTTACCTCATCTCCAAGTTAATGTTAATCTGTTATTTCTTGCCTGTGCAGTCAAATAACGTTTTTATTAAACTGTGTGTGGATTTTTTCCCCCAGTTTTAGTTGTATGTTAGCAATTTCTTGATGAGAAAAGCATGCAGTGTTAATATTACTTGTCACTTCTTCCTTGGGGCTGCTTACCAGTTTTCCTTCTGAAAGTTGTTTTATTCATTCAAAACACTCTAGCAGTTCTAGATCTGAAAGTGCATTCATTAATGTTGCATAGAAAGGAGTAGGACACCAATTACAAAATCACTCAGCATTACATCATCTATAGAACAAAAGAAGGAAAGTTAACTGATTTAAAACCAAAACTACATGTCCGCTGCCTATGAGTCAGCTTTACTTGTCTGCTTTTATAATTCTGGATTACTAAAGACAAAATGCAAACTATGACAAGATACACATGAGGTGTCATGTACCACAAGGCTTTGCCAAAACAGGAATATTCAGAACAACACAGTGTCCTAGTCCAGCCCTTCTAGAAACAACAGGATAATGGCCAGATGTGGATGTCCTTAATCAGGTCGATAGGAACTTCAAGATATGTCCATATATTGGAGACATCCACTCCTTGGGCATAGTCCTAGTATGTATATTGTCTCCTATACCACCCACAGATCGGGTTTCCACCATCATGCCTGAGGTTTTGTTATGATATCCCCTGTGGTGTGGTTCCCTCAGTCTCTGGATTGCTGTTCAGAGTTCTAGCCCTGCTGTATCTGTTGGCAACTGTGCAGAACCCTGTCACATGAATGGATTTACATCTTTCTGGCACTTGCCTATAAGATTGTGCAGGAGAACACCAGACAGATCTCTCTGCCCACCCTGCTAATTAGTCTAGCTTTGAAGTAAAATTAAGTAAATTATAAATTACTTGTGAAAATTGAACAATTTTATTCTATTTGCTGTTTCCACATTCCAGATTTTAATAATGTTTAGAAAACTTAAAAAAAAAAAATAGGAGGGACTATTTTTTTTCCATAACAGTAGGTGGAAGAACACATACATTCACTCAGAATCAGTCTATTAAGTCTCTCATGATGTATAAATAAGTTAGATGCAAGCATACTAAACTCTGGGTTTTTTTCTGTTGCAGAGCAAAACTGACAACTAATATGAAATGTGCTGTTCATCCTGAAGCAGGTTTTTGGACTATAAAAGCTTTGATCATTGTAGATGTTGAGCCCACATATTATAAAGTTTTCCAGTTAAAGCATTAATTGAGGAACTTCAGGGGGAAAAATAAACTTTCCTTCTCTTGTCTAGCTTTCTCAATTTTCCCTATACAAAATAAATTAAGCTTTCAAGAAGTTCATTACTGATGAGCAGATATGCTATTCCGAGCCTAACTATTAGCAACCAAACTTCTTCATATGCATTTCAAATAAATTCACTTGGTCTTTCTAAAAAAAACCAAACAAACAAAAATTAATTCTCTTCATTTATATACATTTTACACTCTTTACACAACACTATTGATGATATTTTAATTTTAGCATAAATAAGAAAAAGACAACATTATAATAATAAAGTTGCATTGTCATGCCAATTCATTAAGGTGATAAATAGATACTGAAGAACTAATTTGGTAGATGTGTAATGCATAATTCACAAAACAAGTTTATGTATGCCTGGGTGAATCACTTTATTGATTCTGCTATGCAAGAGCAAGCAAACTATTTTTGTTTTGCTGTTAGTAGCGTGTAACTGTTCAAGGCCCAATCTTGCACAGTCTCCTCAATTTGTGTTGAAATCATTGGCAATGGAGGGTGCTTAGTGGCTGCCAATACTGGGCCTTGAACAGATTTGTTTCTATACAGAAATTGGATGGGGCCACAGCATTGGTTTCTGTGTTGATATTTCATAGATTTTAAGACCAGAAGGGACTATTATGATCACCTAGTCTAACCTCCTGCATAATACAGGCCATAAAACCTCTCCCAGTAATCCCTGCAGCAAGACCATAACTTCCGGTTCAGCTACCGAATATCTTAGAAAGACATCCAGTCTTGATGTTCTTCCATTATCACCAAAGAGGGAGTCCTTAAAATGCCCATTTTTATTCCCTCTATGTACGGTTCTCATGATGTCACTCAGAGTAGCAAAAAAAACCCCCAGTGATTCTGCAGTGCTTATTTTATTTTAATGAATATAGTGAGGTAACTTCATTAAAACACAGCACTGGCTGCCCAGTGCCTCACTCCACTACCACTGCCCCTCCCCTAAACAGACTAACTTGTGCAGGTTATAGAAGTGAAGGGGAAGACTCACAAATTGTTTGATCCTGATGTTGCAGGGGTTAACTGTTTGGTATCTTGCTTGCTTCCTTTTTGATGATTTTGTTTCTTCTTTGATAAAAGGCTGCTATAATGTCAGTGAGGGCCTTCAGATGCACGTGTTTTTCTCATTGACTTCACTGGGATCCTTTCTCATGCACATCTAATGGCAGAAGTTCGTTAACAGTTTATCTATTACATATTGGAAACTATATTTGCTATACTTTAAAAGCTCTCTTTTAAAACCACATCTGGGACAGTGACTGGTAAATCTCCAAAGCCTCTGAAATGATGATGATTTGTTTATGGTACTGACTAGAGGCTCCAATCAGGAATCAGAGCCTCATTGTTATCAGCCCCGTTGCATTAATTTAGATGGAATATACAGGCTAAAAGTGCTAACATAACTTAGCCACTGTTTAACATTAAATAGTTTTAAACAAGTTCTGGGGACTGGTAAACAGAGATTTCAGCTTGCTTTGTACTATGACAGACATTGTTTTTTTTTAAATAACCTTTGTATTAAAGATACAGAAAAGAAGAAAAAAACAAAGCATTTGAAATGTAAAGCATTGAATAAGATTT
Organism: Mauremys mutica; assembly: GCF_020497125.1. Taxonomy (NCBI): domain Eukaryota; kingdom Metazoa; phylum Chordata; order Testudines; family Geoemydidae; genus Mauremys; species Mauremys mutica. Next base: position 167,519,521 of record NC_059072.1, read on the forward strand.
TTATTTTAACAACTCCCTCCCCCCCTTTGGCTGAAGAGATTTTTTTTGAAGTAAAACTGCCTTGTTTGACAGCCTCTTTTGAGATAGTATTAAAGATGATCCTAACTTTGCTTTTGGGGAAAAGAGGAGAAGTGAGTAGCAATAGGTTGGAACTGTTGGTACTGTTGAAGTCTGATCCTGTTTCCTAGAAGACAAAGGAAGACAAATACATACACAAGGGAGAGGAAAAAAAACCCAGCAAAATAGAAGATGCAGTTTCTGTCTCTGATGTTTTTCATTTGCAGTCTTACTGCTGGACACAGCACAGGGCCTGATCAGCCACTTTGAAACCTGGTACCAGTATCAGGCTGTTTCGGGCATTGTTTTTAGTTGCCTCTTTCTTCAAGCCTTACAGCAGTGATGCAAACTTTGCAGCTTTGGCTGGGTAAGTCAGATGCTTATTAGACAGAAGGAAAAAAAAAGAGGAGGAATAGGAAAGAGAAGAAATAAGATGGGGAAGGAAAAGGTCTCATAGGGGGAGCAGGGAGAGAGAAAGTCCTATATCCCAGGTGATGGTCGGGTTTCATCCAGTGGTGGTGGTGGTGATATCATTTGGGTCCTTCTCTCTTTCATCTGGACATCTCTCAGGATCAGGCCTTGGGTCCCAAAAGATGATGGGGGAGGTAACCAAGATGGCAAACCTTGCTCTAGTAGCCAATTTTTGCCCCTAAAGGGAGCAGTGGGTGGAATAGCCCAGCCCCTTATTATTTTGTCTACCAGTTAGACCTAGTTTTTGAGAGACAAATTTTGGTTCACTTTTTTTTAGTATTGCACTTTTCCTGTTTACCAGGCATGATTTTAATACAGTTCTTGAGTTAATAATAGGTCTCTCTTGTTGGACTAATTTAGCTTTTTTTTGTTTTGTTTTGTTTTTTCCCCCCCATCAACATTTGTTATGATAAGTTATTGTGACATTTTATTAATTATGTGCTTTTTACAGTTGAGCTCACAATTACAGTAAATTGGTTGGCCCAGCTAGTACGACAGCATTCCCAGCCCACAGTGAGCTTACAGCTGTTGTCAGATGCTACCAGTGTGGTGCTCTGCTCTAGTCAATGTTGATATCAATCGGCTGCGTGCGTGTGTTCCCTCTGTGTGCTGTCCCAGCTCTGTGCAGATAGCTGACACAGCAGATCCCAAGAGAACCCCCCATGACCACAGACTCTAGTAAGGTACGAAGGCACCCGGCCAGGTTTATTGTCGAAGAGAAACACAGTCTCCAGCTCCCGGGCAAACGAAGTCCAAGGTGCTGCTAAGGTACTGCTAGCCAGTACATATGTGCTCCCTGACAATGGACTCAGCTCAGTCAGTGGCTGGACTTTCCACTGCCCCCTAGGCTGGACAAAGACATCCATTCAGAGGTGCATTCTTATACAGAGGTGCAAACAAGTTACACATCACTCCTGACGTATTGAGGTGCAACCCCTCTATGTAGCAAGGTACAACCCCTCTACGTAGTGTGACAAAGTTCCTCCTCTACCTTGGTGGGTCCTGCGCTTATTGGCAGATTTGCTCACCTCATTGATCTTCCCCCACAGTCTGGATCAACTCCTCCTGTGTCTGATCAGGAGTTGGGAGGTTTGGGGGGAACCCGGGCCCACCCTCTACTCCAGGTTCCAGCCCAGGGCCCTGTGGATTGCAGCTGTCTATAGTGCCTCTTGTAACAGCTGCATGACAGCTACAACTCCCTGGCTTCCCCATGGCCTCCTCCAAACACCTTCTTTATCCTCACCACAGGACCTTCCTCCTGGTGTCTGATAACACTTGTACTCCTTAGTCCTCCAGCAGCACACCCTCTCACTCTCAGCTCCTTGTGCCTCTTGCTCCCAGCTCCTCACACGCACTTCCTCTCCTCTCGCTCCTCCTTGCCTGACTGGAGTGATCTCCTTTTTAACCCCAGGTGCCCTGATTAGCCTGCCTTGATTGGCTGCAGGTGATCTAATCAGCCTGTTTGCCTTAATTGGTTCTAGCAGGTTCCTGATTACTCTAGTGCAGCCCCTGCTCTGGTCACTCAGGGAACAGAAAACTACTCATCCAATGACCAGTATATTTGCCCTCTACCAGACTCCTGTACCCCACTGGCCTAGGTCTGTCACAGTAGTAAGATGCCGCCTCTCACCTTGTACATGTTGGTTCAAACAAAACAACTCTATCCATCATATTACCCCTTTGGCCCTGTCATTGGGATGGGTCAGCTTGTTCCTTGTTATCTGTGTGGAATGTACAAGTATGCGAATGTTCTGATATCTGGTGTCCAGTACCTTTTAGGTATGTCTCTATTCGCAGCATCAGCCCTTTCCTTGCCAGCTTCTGTGAGCAGGGCCTGCCTCTGGCTCACAGCTTAACTTTGTTTTATGTTAGCAAAGTCTTGACCATTACTTTAGTTCAGGCCTTAGGCCTCATACCGGGCCTCTGATACCAAGATTTATATCTCAGGGCCTCCTCTTACTACAACAGCCAATGTACGTAAGACAATAGATGGATAAAACGAAGACATGGGAGGAAGGGTAAGGAGAAGAATGAAACAATCCTGACCATCTAAATAATTAGTGTCTCTATGCAACCACTGCAATATCAAACTTAATTCAGTCATGCACCAAAAAGTGTTGATACTTATTTAAAATGTTGAAGGTTTTTCCCCTTTCTTTTTCCCTCCCATCCTTTTCCTTCTCTTGTCTCCCTGTATTCTTTTCTCTAGCACATTCCCTCCTTCTGACTGACAGCTCTTCCCTAACTAAATGGTCACACTCCTGTTGTGCAGGAGTCTGTACTCTAAGTTATTTAACTTTAAAAAGTCTAACTCAGTCTGTTACATAAAATTATTTATGAAAGTCAGAAAAAAGTTGGAAACAAATAGACTGGTACAAACTGGATTGTTAAAAGAACTGTGCTAAAGGTGTCTTCAAGGCTCCTGGTAAAGTCACAGGTTGGGTATAAATAAGCTCAAAAATGGGAGAAAATGTGCATAGTTTAAATTATTAAAATGAGTTTTGATTGGCTAATGTCAATGGATGAGGTTGCCACCCCTTCTTGAATATATCTCATCTGGGGGGCACTTTGTGGGAGTGGGTGAGGACACACAGGCTGAAAGGAGTAAACTTTAACACTGTAACGGCAACCCACATCATGTCCTAGCAAATTTGAGATCCATCATAACATCACTTGGCCTGCATCGTCTTGATTATGAAAGGTGTCCTGACAAGACTGGGCAAGACTGTATCTTTTTAATAAAAGGTTGAAAGGATTATTAATGGTTTTTCTTACAAGGGGAGTAAGCCAGCAATACCTAGACATGAAACCCCAGAGAGCACCTAACTCTTTCATGATGTAAAAAGGACCAAAGATTTTCCCTTGCTGGGCCTGAAACACCTATCAACACAACAATTCCCAGCCTCCTCTTTCTGATCTCCAGTGGGGGCTTTAGTATTTTTTATTATGGGGAACTGGCATTTTGACATGGCACTTTTTCTGCTGGGCAAATTCTCTGTTCAACTGTTTTCCTGGAGGATTTCCCCAGCTCAGAGCCTTTTGTAGGAGGGAGACCACAGAACTCAAGAGATCTAGACACCACTTACTAATGCAGAAATTGGTAAAAGTACCAAGACCTCAAAGTAGATTAGGATAGTAATGAGTCTGGTTATAGATGAAGAAAAGAGAGAGACTGGGTTGGGAGGGGGCACTTATCCAACATTTTTCAGACCTAAAAGATTGATCTCCAGCTTGGTGCTAGGTGCAGGTTCATCTTTTTCCCAAACCAGTTCAGGCGTATTTAATTTCAGATAGGTTGTGTAAGTTTCTGCATGAGCATTTCAATACTTTGATAGCAACAAATCATCTTGTGTTAAAGACTGAGAGCTCTGATCATTTCTTTATTCATATTTCATGATTCATCCGGCCCCACATCAAAGTGAAAAGACAAAGGCAAAGAAATCTCTTATTGCCAGCTAAATTTGCTTCACAAGGTTCAACCATATTGCATTAAAGGAGTTATATAAATTAAGCATGATTATGGTATGCCAGGTGTATAATTAGTACTATCTGAGCCTATTCATAGGAGCCAGCTTCCTAGTGTTCTAATTTATATCTGATCTGCCAGGCAGGAAATTTGCATGCTGTAAATGGCAACACTTTACAAAAGGTGGCTAATCATTTAAAAAAAAATCCTTTGGCATTTATTGTTCATCGAGAACTCGGTTGGTATTAATATGGCTATAATTTGCAATTCTGAAGAATGTTCGTTGCAATTTAACATAGATTAATGATCATTTGTTGTTAAGTGCTGCTCAACTTTTCTTTTAGCAAGATGGGTTGCTATTGTACAAACTGATGAATCTATCTTTGGAGAGAAGATAGGTCAGGTAGCACTTTAAGACTGAAACCAACGATTGACAATTTAGAATCTCTATGTTATGTTGCAGAGTAATGGGAGGTACTATTCTATTTCTAATTGGCCACCAGACAAAAACTTTAATGTCAACCTAGCAGGAGTATCCCCAGCTCCTTGTTATCCATGAAGATTTGGGATACAAATAGATGACCTTATCTTTATGGGCAAAGCAAGGTATAATTGTGAAGTTTCACAATTAGGGTTTCACAAAGCAATAGATTCCACAACTGCAGCTTTAAGAAAACTGCCAGACAGGACAGATTGCTACCAGATAATGTATGGTATCACACTGAACTGCACCAATGTAACTTTCATGGTATCTGAAAAAGTTCAATAAGTACCAAAAAATAGGCAGTAAATAGGCCGTTGTCTTTTACAATGGAATTGTTTTAAAAAAATCAGAACAATAAAGCACACTGTACTTGGATTGAAAACAATTTCCTCTAAAATTGATTTCTGGTTGCAAAAAGTCTAATCCGGTGATGTCTCCAGGAAATAATTGCAAGATAAGTGACTGAAAATGTTGATATGGTGGATTAATCCAAGAAATATTCAAGGAATGGTCAAACTTTTTTTGTGTGTGATGATACTCTGTCTCCTTTCCAGTCTTCTAGGCCTGTGTATTAGTGTTCAGCCTTTTCTCCCAGCATGCCATAGACCAATCATGTTACAGATAAACTGTGATGTTATTGGTTAATATTTAATATGCTCTTTTGGATAGTGGGATGAATAGAGTGTGGACTGTGTCTTGCTCTGGCAGGGTGCTAAATATCACTTATTGAATAGCTCTTTTCCATCTCCCGGTGAGTTTGTGACTTATGTTGTTCATTTAAACTGCGGTAGTCAGTTGAGTGTGAGAGCCATTTTGGGAATTTTGGACATTGAGGAAAACCCACCAAGCCAAATAAACATATGGTGTATGATGTCCTATAAACCAGAGATCTGCTTATGTTATTGTAACGAGGCTCATTCATAAAAGTTCTCCTTTTGCCTGAGCCTTAAGCTTGTGTGCCAGGAGTTCATCTGCAGAACTAGGGAGAAATGAGAGATGGAGTAAATTGCACCTCCCCCCCCCCCACACATTTTTTCATGATCCTGGAGGGAAGGGAAGGCTGCACCTTTTGGTGAATGAATTTATATTAAGTGATTGTGGCTGGAAATGCTTGGAAATGCTTACATTGCACCTCTTTTCTTAATAGCAAGTTGAGTATTAGTATTGCCAACCCCCAAATGTTTAAAAATAATGAATCAGGCCCCCAAAACTCATGAGATTGGCTTAAAAATAGATTTTTAAAAAATACGTTTTGGGGTTCTTTTAATTTGCTTTCTTGTTTTTGAAGCTTTAGAGTGCACTTTGTTTATGTTTTCAAACTTTTGTCTACAGCCACAAGGGCTATAAACTTAAGAAAAAAAAACATGTCTCATTAAATGATTTCAACACAAATTTCAACAGAAATCCTCTCTCCACCAGTTTCTACCCAGCAATATTTAACAGTATAATTCAATGTTTAGTTTGAATGGTGAGTATATGTGAGAAGACACAAAGGATGTCTCAGTGTGTCTTCCTCCAGTAAATCTCTTGAACCTACCTTCCAATGGTGCATTCTAAAAGTAAAAACAATTCTCTTTATATGTATTTTTATAGGTCCTGGTGATAAGCATTCATTTGTTCACATAGAACTGAGTGCACTTCACTGTTATTTATGACCCCTTTAACTCACTTCCTTTGATCCTTCCAATGTGCTGGGGCTGAATTAGAAGAGCTGTATAGTTTGGGGTTTGTTGTGGCCTTTCAAAAGGTTCAGATAAGCTTTGAATGCATATCTGAACAGCATCCAGTGCTGGATGTTTTGAGGGTTGCACGTCTCTCATGCATCTATGCTAAAGTCTAAAATTTTACTTGGAGGGATTTTGTGCCAACAAGTTTTATCATTTATTTTTGTGCAATTTCACTTTCCTTTGCGCCCACAACAAACGTTGCTTTATGCAACCATATGAAATGTTGATTCCCACCCATCCATACCTCGTGTTTATGGTTTAATGAACATATCCACACGGTTTTGTTCAAAATATGTATCATTTAGTGACATTTTTTCACAGAAATGAGCCCATTTTCAAGCTTGAACAAAATGCAGAAGTGTGATGATAGTTTTGCATTTCATCATGAATGTTTCAAACATCTGATTACTACACATGCTACAATTGATAATGTGTTAATGAGTCATTCAATGAAGAATTGTAAATAGCCTTTCTTGTCACCAAGAGAGGGGTTGACCATCCCCCTAGAAATCAAAATAAAACTACGCCATAGTCGGCATCCATAGCCACTATCATCTTAAAAAATAAAAAAAATCCCTGATTTGCTGATTCATTTTCTCTCTCTCCTTTGTTCTAAATGAAAGGCATTTTTTATCCAGTGCTGAAGACTGTATATTTCTCAGCAGAGTGTAGACGTGAAGGTCAAAGATAAATTCTGCCTGCTGTGATGTTTTCCAGGGCCAGAAATCACATATAATATTCATTTTTGTTTGCATTATTTTGTGTGTGTTATTTTGCTTGAAGTAAAGATTGATTTGTTGTGTAGCTTCCTTTTGTTTGGGGGCAAGTGGAGAGGTGGGGAAAGGAAGGTTCTTTTGTCTGTATCTGGAGAGAAGCTTGCAAGGTTGGCCTGATTTTCCTTTTACCACTGGAGCACTTTCCAAAAAAAGCATAGAAGACTATGTATATGGGGTTATTATGATCTGGCCAAAGGATTAATGGAAGAGAGTACTGGTAAGAATAAACATTGTTGTCTAACCACCCCCAAACAGGCAATGCCTCTCTAGCTATCACTTTACAGGAGAACTTGAATCATCAGCACCCTAAAAGTCTGACTTCCATTGACTTCAGTGGCTTTGGATCAGGCCTGTGATAGTTTCTTTTGTATTTAATGATTGCCAGAGAACAGGTATTCAAAGCCTGTAACTATAAAATCTATTCCACTGCCACAGAAACAGTAGTAGAGTAATCCTGGTTATGTCTATGACACAGCTGACGCCATGAACACTAGAATGCTGCTGACCTTTACTCTCAGATTAGTGGAAAGGAGCACTAAAAGCCCTCCATCTGGGCAGAGTAGGATTCCCCGGAGTGGGCACTATGGTAGAAAGCCATAAGATTGCCCTTGTAGGACCTCTTTACAAGCCATAATGCAGGGATGTACTGGGGTGGGGCTAGGGCTTGGAAAGGCATGTCAGGTGGAGCCAAAGCATGCAGCACTGTAAAGATTTTGTGTAGAACTTCTACCCAAGGGCAGCCTGGGGAGACTGCCATTAACATAAACTGGCCCCCAGGGTCCTCTTTAGCCATTGAGCCACCTTATCCCCTGCCTCCTGTTGGACTTCAAATTCTATACTGCACCTGGTAGAGGCACAGCGCAGAATCTCATCCAAGTTGTTTGGGATTTCCTGCTGTGTTGGTGCTGATGTGTTACTCATTACCACAACCACCTCTGGAAACATGGTATATAATTTAATAGAGAAATAAAACTTTTCCAAAGTTATTTTTAACAATACTTTACAATTTAATGAATATATCCCTGTTATAGAATTCTACAACATAGTTAAAAAATGTATGGAAAAGTCGTCATACTCTATTAAATTCTGTATGTATTGTAGTGATTTCTCTACAGCCCTCTTGGTAAGTTAGGAGCCTATCATTAGAATTCAATGGGACTTAGGCACTTCTGAAAATTTTGCATGCTATTCCTATAGGACTTTCCCTATACTATTTAGAGACACAATCTAGCCTGGTATCTATGCTAGTAATAATGGACAAACTGTACTACTGTACTACTGTACTACTTGCATGCTTAAAATTAAGGATTTTCTGGATGGGGGCCAGAGAGCTCACTGCCTTGCTGGATCAAAACTATAGCTTCTTTGATGGCACACTAGCATGAGCAAAAAGTGTGAGGGCGGGGGGGAAACTGTGTCCTATCTGATATTATGCATATACATGATGTATTCAGTTAGTGTCACAAGAATATAATCAGTCCTATAGTAGCTAATATGCCTTCTGATTGAATGAGCCATTGAATTGGAAGACTTTTTTGTTTTGGCTTTGCCTTATGTGAGTGTGTAGGAGATGCAGGACTGCCAACAATGCTTCCTAGTGGTCAGGTGGGTGTTGGCAGGTCATCTCCTGTTGAAGCACAGTCCCATCCTTCAGCGCTCCTGCCTCAGGGGTTTCCAGGCCTCCCCTTTAGCAGAGGGGCTTGGGTGGATGAGCTCTTGAACAGTCAGTCTTTTCCAGCTGGCCCCCTACCCTGGGGTGAAGGCTCTTGCTATTCTATTGTCCTCTTAGATGGAGTTGGAGAGCCCAGGCCTGCCCACTTCACTGGGCTCTGGTTCAGGGCCCAATGGGGTGGGGGCAGCTACACTCAGCACCTTGTGGTTCTAAGACACCTTCCCCCCAGACTACTTCCTACCCTGGTCTCCTTCAACTTCCCAGAGTACAATACTCCAGTCAAGTCTCTGACCTACACTCTGTCACCTGCCTCTCCTCTGTGTGTTTGCACAGGTCTGTGTTGTCAGGTCCCAGGCAACGAGTTCCTGGGCAGTACTTCCCCCCACTTGCTCCCTTCCACCACCTTCCTCTCAACTGCTCTGCTTCCCCTTTTAGAGCTTTGCCTCCAACTTGTGCAGGCTTTGCAGATGTGTCTGGGTGGGGCCGTGTGGGCCCAGAGCTGTTCCTTAACCCCTTGCTCTCCAGCAGAGGGTTTGTATATCCCATCACGGAGTGTCTAAAAGGATCATTGCTATTTTTTAAGCTTGTAATATATATTTTTTGTTTTCTCTTTCTTTGGTAATGAAGGCAACCCCAGGGACCAAACATAACAGCTACAGAGTACTCTCCCTTTCTAAAATGCAAGGCAGTTACTCCATAGCAGCCAAAAATATTATGTGAGAAACCTCCCAAGAACAGACACTTTTTTGACATTTCCTGTGCTTTGTGGAGTTGGCTGAGTTGAAAATTCAGCAAGAATATTACTTTTCCACATAGGGTCTCAAGCAAAGTAAAAGTGCAGAAGGTTGTGGAAATTATAAAATGTATTAACCAAACTCTTAAAATCTTCCGTATCTGGTGAAAAGTTTGTGTCTGTTTTGACTCGAGTGTCTAAACTAGTTTGCTTATTCCTAATTTGCATCCCGCTCTGATGGCTTGGTTTTGTATCATTGTTACCTTACAGTGAGTAGCCTATTTGTGATGGTAAGTGTGACAGCTTCTTTAGTTTAGAAGTATTAATAAATCCCTTCTATAGAATACCATTTCTCTGAATACAATGACAATTTGTTGTGCTAAGTGGGCTTTTGGATAAATGGATGATTTTTCAATGCAAGGGATGTGTATGAGAGACATAGCCCGGTTATGGATAATAGAGAGTTTTTGACAAAGGAATTGCAGATAAACCAGGTTTTATTGTAGATATTTATTAGGTTGGAGTCTCTCAGCTGCATGGTATCTGTATTACAAGCCCCCAGTAATTTGTTTATTAAGGTTAGTAAATAGGAGATGCTTGGCATTTTGGTTCCCTTCAAATACAGTGCTAATTCTGTAAGCAGTTGTCTTTGTTGTCCTCTTTGAGGGTACAGGAAGAACACACAGTCTGCTTAACCCCTTCACAATTATAGGAGGACAATTCTGTTTTCTTCCTTTACTTCAGTGATTTGTCTCATTCCTGTATAATAAATAAATCCCACGTTCCACTACAGGACCTTTTAAATGCCAATTGATGTACTCCTTGTTCTCGAACAAGAAAAGACACCTCCCCAGGCTTCCTATCCAATTGTCATTCCCTTCTTGTTTTCTTAGCTCTGATTTTCTTGCAATTTATTCATAAGTAATTTCTTATAATAGATTGTACTCTTGTTACTTTCCTTCCATCTATAATATTACATTCTGATCCTCTTCTGTTTGTTTGGGTTTTTTTTGTTTTTTTTTGGTTTTGTAATTGACATTGAATTTTGGGTAGCAACACAATAGCAGTCAGTTTTATGCTGTTGCTATGTTTAAACTGCAGCTGGGAGTGAGCCCCCCCCCCAACCCAGGTAGACAAACTCGGGCAAGTGTGGTGTGAACTCAGGTGGCTAACCTGAATCTCCACCAGAGGTGCAATATCCATGCAGGTATTTTTAGCTAGACCACTAGAGCATCCTTCTTACTCTATCTGAACCTATGAGTGGACACTATTCCATTAGGAACTAGTCTGAGACCATCAACTCGCTTCACATACAACTACTGCTCATGTGGTAATAGCTTTTGTCCAGGATTGAAAAGTAACCAGGATATGCAAATTACCAGTCTTCTGAACTACCCAATCCCCTGGATTAGATGCTTTAAAATAATAAAACCCAGATGAATATCGATGTATTCACAGTTTTTGCTCAGATATTGACAATCTGTAATACGCAAAAGACAAATGTGCTAATATGTTACATTGCTGAACACTGATATGCTCATTTATATTACACCAATTAAAACACACAAGTGTCTATATGTTTTAATAGCAACACTCCTAGCGACTCTCCATCTTATTTTTCAAAGAATAACTGTGCAGAAATTGCTTGGTTTGTGGACAGTATCTGACTTCCCCTAATTCAATGCTTTTCTATACTTGTACTTTGGTGCTCCATGAGCACCACAATATAAGTGGGGGAGAAAAGGATGTTTTCCTGTGAGCTTATTGGGACATTCTCAAACAATATGGGGGAATCAAATCACAACTAGAATCCAGTATATGGTCACTATTTTTTTCATCTGAACAGGGCAGAGTATACAATGGAGAATCTAATCAAGGAGCTGTAGTAGAGAGCTCTGGGATATACAAAAGCATGAGCAAAAGAGATCAGACTGGGCCTTTCAGTAGGCATGACGTAATTGGCTTTGTGCTTGCACACATTATGTCCCTGTAACCGCATCAGACTCACCCCTGTTGCCGGCTCAAAGGGCCCGAGGCGGAGCAACAGCAGGGTTCGTTGCCCGGTGTGCGTCGCACTAATTAACACACCAGGGTGGAGAAGCAAACCAAGTTTATTTGAGCTCAAAAAAAGGTTCCAAAGAAAAAGCATTCTCAAATCCTGCACACCCGCGCGCAGGCGGGGTCCCAGCATTTATACCCCCCTTGTTTGTGTAAGCCTTTTGTTTGGTTTTCCCCCTCACCCCTCCCTTCCCAACAGCAGTTACTTTAAACATTACATTTCAGCGTGTTAGAAAAGTTTCCATTTGCATATTTATCTATGGCCTTCACAGCACAAACGCATGCAGATTTTCCTCCCCCCTCTCCCCCTGCTCCCCGCCGCTTTTTGCTGTTTCAAACTGTCCTACAGCTGCAAGCTGAGACAGCTGACCGTTACACATTTTGCTTGCTGTCTGTTAGCATCTTAGGCTGGTTAAAGTTCACAGCATGGAAGACCTTTGGTTACCACTTTGGTTTACTTAGGCCTAGTGACACCAACACCCCTGTGTGCCTCCTGCTGGTGACTCCGGGGAATTAGCTCCGTTTCCAGCATGGAGCGCCCTCTGCAGGCCAGTGATCCGCCTGTTCCCTGGCCCCCCGGTGCCCTTTTACATGGGGTGCTGCCCCCCCCAGCAGTAACCCCTTTCTCTCAGGGTCTCCCTTCTCAATTACGCTTGCCTCATAACCTAAGTCGTGCAGAACACAATGCCATCCACAGCCTCAGAAACCACCCTGACATTATAATCAAAGAGGCTGATAAAGGAGGTGTTGTTGTCATCATGAACAGGTCTGACTACCAAAAGGAGGCTGCCAGACAACTCTCCAATACCAAATTCTAGAGGCCACTTCCCTCAGATCCCACTGAGGAATACACTAAAACTGCACCATCTACTCAGGACAGAGACCAACACCTACAAAATCTCCAACAAGCATTCTCAACACTACAATACCCGCACGAGGAAATAAGGAAACAGATCAACAGAGCCAGACGTGTACCCAGAAGCCTCCTACAGTCCCCAGCTAAAACCCCTCCAACGCATCATCAGGGATCTACAACCCATCCTGGACAACGATCCCACACTTTCACAGGCCTTGGGTGGCAGGCCAGTCCTCGCCCACAGACAACCTGCCAACCTGAAGCATATTCTCACCAGTAACTGCACACTGCACCATAGTAACTCTAACTCAGGAACCAATCCATGCAACAAACCTTGATGCCAACTCTGCCCACATATCTACACCAGCGACACCATCACAGGACCTAACCAGATCTGCCACATCATCACTGGTTCATTCACCTGCACATCCACCAATGTAATATACGCCATCATATGCCAGCAATACCCCTCTGCTATGTACATTGGCCAAACTGGACAGTCTCTACAGAAAAGGATAAATGGACACAAATCAGATATTAGGAATGGCAATATACAAAAACCTGTAGGAGAACACTTCAACCTCCCTGGCCACACAATAGCAGATCTTAAGGTGGCCATCCTGCAGCAAAAAAACTTCAGGACCAGACTTCAAAGAGAAACTGCTGAGCTTCAGTTCATCTGCAAATTTGACACCATCAGCTCAGGATTAAACAAAGACTGTGAATGGCTTGCCAACTACAAAACCAGTTTCTCCTCCCTTGATTTTCACACCTCAACTGCTAGAAGAGGGCCTCATCCTCCCTGATTGAACTAATCTCGTTATCTCCAGCCTGCTTCTTGCTTGCATATATATACCCGCCCCTGGAAATTTCCACTACATGCATCCGACGAAGTGGTTATTCACCCACGAAAGCTCATGCTCCAAAACTTCTGTTAGTCTATAAGGTGCCACAGGACTCTCTGCTGCTTTACTGAAATCTCTGGCTCTATATATAGAAATTTACAGTTTTTCCTCACTCTAGTAGCTGAATTTTAGATGCATATTTTGCACTACATTTCCTCTAAACTTTTAAAACGTGCATAGATGCATAGGACTCTTTGCTGCTTTTACAGATCCAGACTAACACGGCTTCCCTCTGATATTAGAGATTTTCAGAAATTTTCAGAAATTTTTGTGAGGGTTTAAGATTTTAATGAGAGCCAAAATGTCCCCATATCTTACCAGGGAACAAAGATGATTCAAGCAAAGGTGAGTCCTCTCTGCCAGTTCTTTCAGTTAGACCCTCTGAGTACGAGGTGAAGGATTCAGGTTATAATCTCTATAGCAATAGGGTAGAATCCCATTAAATTTTTTTGTGAACCCTCTAGAGGAACTCACCATGGTGGGTTTTTTTTGTTTTGTTTTGGTGTGTGTGGGGGGAACCCCTAGTATGTACATAGCGAGGTTTTTCTGTGGTTTGATATATTAAAAACCACACATACTATACTTTTATTTACTACATATATATTTATTTACTATATATTTATTATATATATATAAATAGTAAACAGTTATTTGGGATCCAGTAGTAACTGTGTGGTTTGGTCGTATTGTTTTTATTGTGTGAAAAACCAAAAAACAATATTCCCCATATCATCTGCACCAAATTCACCTGCTCTTGGAGCTACAGCATAGTCGTTATGCGCTCAGTTCCCTGGTGCACAGAGGGGCTCAGGGGAAGAGTGAAGGAAGAGCGAACCAGAGGAAGGGCGAACTTGTAACTGCCTTGCCCTGCCCAGAACAGAGAGAGAGATTGCACATCCCAATTCAGCACAAAGCAGTTTGCCATGCAGCAGTAGTGTAGGTGCTGTAAACAGAACCCTGGTATTTCAGCCTGACCCTAGGAGCCAGGGACCCCTTTTGGCCGCAGGTTTGGCAGCAGCATCTGAAAAGCAGCGGTGGCCCGAACTGCTTTAGACACTAAGAATCTACCAGCTCAACACCTCATCTAACGCTTTGACAATGGTAACTATCCCCCCCTCATTATTTGTTACTTTCAGGTGCTCCTGTATTTCCTAGCTCTGGCCGGGACTGGAAGCAGAAGTGTAAAAAAATGTTTGAAAAAGGCTGTTCTCACTGCATACTTGGCCCAACAGATATCAGAAAAGCTCCTACGTTCATGAGAGTCTGAGCCAAATTTTACAGATCCAAGAAGTTCAGATGAAATAAGAAAGAGGGATTCTCCTCCACAGCCTGGCCTCTGTATGTTGCAGTGTCAGGGTAAAGGCACCAGAAAAATCCCTTAGCTGCCTTAAAATTCCCCCAGCATGGGCACTGCGGTAGGCTGCTGTAGTAGAATGCTCCCCAAGTCCCAGCATAGGGGTGATGCAGGACCATGGGAGGGAGGGGCGTGTTCAGGGTGTGCATTGCAGGGATTTAGGGGGACACTGCCACCCTTAGACATCCAGGGCCAGGCTAAGCCCAGGGCTGCCTAGGTGACATCCAGGGGCGGCTCCAGGCCCCAGCATGCCAAGCGCATGCTTGGGGCAGCAAGCCGCAGGGGGCGCTCTGCCAGTGCCACAAGGGCGGCAGGTTGCCTCCTGCAGCTTGCCTGCGGCGGGTCCGCTGATCCCGCGGCTTTGGTAGACCCTCCGCAGACAAACCACCGGAGGCAGTCTGCCTGCCGTGCTTGGGGCGGCAAAATCCCTTGAGCTGCCCCTGGTGACATCGAGGGATCTCACCAGCTCTCAGAACAGTTCGGAATCAGGAGGGGGCAAAGGTGGCACAGAGCCACCTTATACACTTCCTTTTGCCCACAGCCCTCCATGGGTTGTGCCTGTGTGTGCTAGGCCTCTTGGGGGGCAGCACACAACCTTGCCCAGAGATTGAGATGAGAAATTCAGACTTTGTTCCACACTCTGCCAAAGTTTGAGACATGTTTGAGTGCAGGCTGTCGGTTAGAGTTGCATCTCTATGTGAACTGCACACATTTCTAGGGTGAGATCCTGGCGCTATTGAAGTCAGTGACAAAACTCCCATTGATTTGGAGGGGGTCAAGGTTTCACATTGCTTATTTTTTCTCCAAACCATAGGTCTGATTCTTGCACTTGTTTTGTGCTGGCATGAAACAAATGTAATGAAGTGAGGAGCCTGACCCTGCATATCTGCTCTTTTTGAGATTCTCCTAACACAATGTAAATGTCATTTCTCAGTGGTTTTGTCAGCATCCATATGAAACCACAATTTTTTCTTGGTTTCATCACCGAAAATCTGATCTTGCTCCTTTGCTTTCATTGTTTCAGAATTTTTTTGAAAACAAATTACAGCCCAGTCAGCTTAACTTCTGTACCTGGAAATATAATGAAGCAAATAATCAAGCAATCAATTTGAAAACACTTAGGAAATAGTAAGGTGATAAGTAACGGTCAGCATGGATTTGTCAAAAACAAATCATGTCAAACCAACCTGATAGCTCTCTTTGACAGGGTAACAAGCCTTGTGGAAGCAGTAGATGTGGTATATCTTGACTTTAATAAGGCTTTTGATATTCTCTCACATGACCTTCTCATAAACAATCTAGGGAAATACAACCTGTATGGAGCTACTATAAGGTGGGTGCATAACTGTTTGGAAAACCATTCCCAGAGAGTAATCATCAGTGGTTCACAGTCATGCTGGAAGGGTATAACAAGTGGGGTTCCTCAGGGATCGGTTCTGGGTTTGGTTCTGTTCAATATCTTTATCAGTGATTTAGATAATGGCACACTTATAAAGTTTGCAGACGATACCAAGCTAGGAGGGGTTGCAAGAGCTTTGGAGGATACAATTAAAATTCAAAATGATCTGGACAAACTGGAGAAATGGTCTGAAGTAAATAGGATGAAATTAAATAAGGACAAATGCAATGTACTTAGGAAGGAACAATCACATACAAAATGGGAAATGACTGCCTAGGAAGGAGCACAGCTGAAAGGGATCTGGGGGTCATAGTGGATCACAAGCTAAATATGAGTCAATAGTCAAACGCTGTTGCAAAAAAAGGAAACATCATTCTGGGATGTATTAGCGGGAGTGTTGTAAGCAAGACACGAGAAGTTATTCTCTTTTATTCTGCACTGATTAGGCCTCAACCGGAGTATTGTTCTGGGCACCACATTTCAGGAAAGATGTGGACAAATTGGAGAAAGTCCAGAGAAGAGCAACAAAAATGATTAGAGGTTTAGAAAACATGACCTATGAGGGAAGATTGAAAAAATTGGGTTTGTTTAGTCTGGAGACAAGAAGACTGAGTGGGGACATAACAATTTTCAAGTACATAAAAGGGAGAAAAATTGTTGTTCTTAACCTCTGAGGATAGGACAAGAAGCAATGGGGTTAAATTGCAGCAAGGACGGTTTAGGTTGGACATTAGAAAAAACTTCCTAACTGTCAGAGTGGTTAAGCACTGGAATAAATTGCCTAGGGAGGTGGTGGAATCTCCATCATTGGGGATTTTTAAAGAGCAGATTGGACAAATACCTGTCAGGAACAGTCTAGATAATACTTAGTCCTGCCTGGAGTGCAGGGGACTGGACTAGATAACCTCTCGAGGTCCCTTCCAGTTCTATGATTCTACATCAGAACTGAAATTGCTCACAGAGGTTGTTGCAATAAATCCATATCCGGGTATGCTGTATTGCTGCAATGATTGATATTTGTCTTAGGATCAGGACAGACATGATTAAGATATGAAACATTATCAATAGTCTACAATTTTGGGCCAGATTCACTCTGGAACAAATGAGAACAAATAGTATTGGCTTCAGTGGGATTTGCACCTACCTACAGTAGGGCTGAATTTACTCATTGTATTTCCTGATAAAATACAGCATATGTTGCCTACAAAATGTTTTCAGGGGAATGGATTGTATTGATTTTTACATTTCCTTGTGTTGTAGTTCATATGGAATGAAGCCCCTTAGATTTCTGTCTTTATAAACAGGGATTTTTGACTGTCAAATGTTATTTGACAGGACAAATATTTACCTGAAATAGCACTGGACATCTTACTAACTGTATCATGGGAATAATCAATGATGTCTGGCTGAAATTCTAGCTTCCTAGCAGCTGATCCAAGAAATATCCCTTGACAGAGAATACTGGGCAGGATTTATCTATTTTATCTACTATTTTAGTTTTGGTTTTTAGACATTTGTGTTCTGTGCACTTTTAATGCATATTCTTTTCATATGTATAAAGGTAATATTGAAAGATGCCCTCTTCGATTCTAGCTTCCCTAAGAACTGTGGACTAAATTCTTTCTCTGGGAAAATGGTTTAGTGATTGCAGGGGGAAAAGGGGGAACCAGGATCTCTATCCCCGTTTATGCCACTTACTTGCCATGTGAACTTGTGCAAATCAGTTTACTCCTCTGTAAAAGGGAAAAGTAATAATTATCTTCAGCACTGTGAGACTTACCTAATGTTTGTGAGATGTTTAAATGAAAGGGAACATGTGCGTGAAAAGTAGAAGTGGGTGACTGTAGTCGGTTGGTCGGGGCTCGACTCTCCAGCGGGCAGGAGGGGAGCCACACCGACTCTCTTCTGTTCTCCTGCTGGTCTTTTAGGAGTCACAGGGAACAACGTTAGACCGCCAGGCCCTCTGGTGCAGGGGCTGGCCAACAGCAGTTCAAATAGGCCCAGGCCCTCTGGAGCAGGGGCTGGGCAGACAGTAGTTCAAATAGGCCCAGGCCCTCTGGGGCAGGGGCTGGGCGAACAGTAGTTCAATAAGCCCTGGCCCTCTGGAGCAGGGCAGGGCAACAGCAGTTCAATAAGCCCTGGCCCTCCGGAGCAGGGCAACAGCAAGAGGCAGAGCTCAGACCCTCAGGCAGGGCTGAGCAGCAGTTCAGTCTGTAAGCCCAAGCCCTAGCTCAGGGCGGGCAGTAACAAGAAGCAGAGCTCAGACCCTCAGGCAGGGCTGAGCAGCAGTTCAAGTCTATAAAGCCCAAGCCCTCAGTCAGGGCGGGGCAGCAAAACAGCAGTTCTAGCTCAGACCCTCAGGCCGGGGCTGAGCAGCAGTTCAAGTCTATAAAGCCCAAGTCCTTGATCAGGGCGGGGCAGCAAACAATTGCTCAGGGGGCTCAGATCCTTGCAGCAGGAACTGAGCAGCAACAGGCAAGTGCAAGCTTCTATGCTGGAGCGCTGGTTTGAGGGGGAGACTGCCACCCGTGAGTGGGGTGGCAGGGGGGACACAGGCCCACCCACTCCACTGTGTCCCAGCCCGGGGCCCTAGCAGCGGCGTGGATCCGCTGCAGTCAGTGGGGATCCTGGCCGCAACACACTGACATGGGCACATCAGTGCCCTCAGCCGGACAAGGGTCGGCTACCCCCGGGCTACACTCCATCTCCCCCTCAAGGCCTACCTCGTCCGTCGCACCCGGTTCAGGCCAGTCGGTCTGCATCGGCTCCGGTGGAGGGCTTGGCGGCAGGTCCGGCAGCTCCTCTGGGAAGTTGGGCCAGGACTGCTCGGGCGGCTCCTCTGGGTAACAGCAGGGCCAAGGGGGCTCCTCCTCGTAGCGGGCGCTCGGCAATCCTGGGGGCTCCTCCCAGTACGGGCTCCGGGTAGGCTCCGGGGGCTCCTCTGGGTAGTGGGCGCGGGGAAGCTCCGGCCAGGCAGGGCAGTTACCTTGGGCCGAGGAGGGCTCCCAGCCGGGAGCTCCCGCAGGCACGTCTGCTCTCGGCGGTGGCTGGGTGCTGACTGAGCCTGGGCGCGCTCCTTTTCTACTTCCTGCCCCGCCCCTTGACTTCCGGGGGGCGGGGACTGGGGGCGGAAGTTCCGCCCACAGAGGTGTTGGCAGGGCAGCTCCCTCTGCCGGGCAGGAGGGGAGCCACACCGACTCGCTACAGTGACTAATTTGTGGATAAAAATCTATTTTGACAAATTAGACCCCAACCCAATGATCCTCTGATCCTCTGAGCCCATATGGACCCTCAGTGAAGTCAGAGATGCTGCATGGATCTGCAGTGTCAGGGTCTTTCTTCATGTTTTTTGTTTGTGAATTGCCTGTGAGCAGTTGATGATCATTCTTATTCAAGCTTCTTGTTGGGAGTCTTTAGTATCCAAAATTTTCATTTTTGCTGTGTAATTTGGCTGACATGCATGTCTTGTGATATAGTTTCTGTTGCCTGATTGGAAGAGCGTATCTCCGAGACTCAGGTTTCTGGGGCAAAATTTTCTTTCCTCAAATATTCTCTAATATTTACTTAAAGGTTCATGTTTCTGGGAATATTCCTGCCACTGAATTAGAACATTTTCTGAAACCCCCAAATCCAGTACAATAATTGACTTAAATGCATAGTCACAAATATTTTATGAGGTGTTAGTCCATTTCTAAAGCAAAGTATTACCTTACCTTTCTTCCCATCCTCCCTGTAGATAGGGTTCCTCATAGTTGTTAAATCCTAGTCGTGCTTCATGGTTGTCCTACCTTTTCTCATGCTTTGGAATCTCTCTACATGGTGCATTACCTTTTAAACAGTTCTCATATGCTAAACTCATGTATTAGATATGGGCAGAAACTGCAAGTTGGGACCCAGATCTGAACTTCCCCTGCCAAAGCGAAGGATATTCATGTTCAGGTTTCTGGCTTGGATTGTTAAGTACAAGCTGTCAAATTATAGACATTTGCATTCAAGTCTCAATGCTGACATTTCTGTGGAATTTTGTGAGGTTTGTGAAAATGCAGTTGCCACTGACAAAGATCTCTCTCTTGCAACAAGACTGAGGGCAGCTACTATAATACAGTATGAATAAAAGGGCCTGCTTCTGTTAGCACACTTATTATACAATATTGTAACTGCCAGTGCAGTTACTCCTCATTTACACTAGTGTAAGGGATATCAAAATTAGGCCTAATGTCTTATAAAGTGTAATAAACTATGATAACTTTTCTAGGTCTTTTTAACCATTCCATAGAGTTTGATAGAGAGTTGATTGACAAAATAACCCTACAGAATGGATTGTTGTTCTCTATTAACTTTTCATAAGTTGTTGGAGGAATATTTAGTGGATGAATCATTTTTTAAAAATTCGGTAGGACTTTATCGTAAGAGTTGATTAAGTCTGTTTCAGATCAGTCAATCACTACAGGCTGCTTAGCCCACATGTTGTCAGTTGTAGAATCAAGGCTTTACACAGAAGCAGATTTTGATCTTACTTAAACCAATATAACTTGGTGGATTTCAGTGGAGTTGCACCTGATTTACATCGATGTAAATGAAATTTGAATCAGTCCTCCTGTATATGTTGCAGACTCGTTTTCCTTTTGTGTGAAGTATATCATTTAAACAAAGACTAATTACAGATCTTGACTAAGAATAGGTGAAAATGTTCATGACTTAACACATGGAATTAAAAAAAGGACTATTTTAGACACAATCTCTAAAACAAATGATTTATTATCTAATTATCTCAAAGTATTATTCAGTTAATTATTTAGTAATTTAGAAAATTTGAGTGAGAATTTTTAATAACTAAGCTGCTCAATGATCTTGACAAACTTGGTAAAGATTAGGAGGGATTAAGAAAGATTTTAAAATTCTTTTAGCACTGTCGCCATTCTGTTGAAAACACTAAGGATGCTCTATGCGTAAATGCCTGAAAGAGAATATTAAAATCGGAAGAAATGATTAAAGGTAGTTAGATATGGAAGGCTGTAATTTAGCACAGTTAAGAACAGTGTATTGCCAGCATGTAGGTTACACTTTTAAAGGTGTAGACTCCAATTCATCGGAGTAAATCCATGTTAATTAGATATCGGAGGGCATGGAAATATTTAGATAGTAGGATTAAGCTTTCTTTTTATTTCTGAGACTCTACATGCTCACAAGCCTAAAGATAGCTTAAGTATGTCCAAAAGCAGATCTCCAAAGCAATTAAAGCATTTAAACTTTGTACATTTTTTCTCTTTCCACAACTAGTCTTGCTTCAGGTGAAACAAGCCCATATATAGGTGTAAGTGTTTTGTATTGCCAATACCCAGGTATGATTTGCAGCCATAGCCTAGCATTGAGTTTATGGGCTTCTCTGAACAAACTTAATTTTTTTGTCCCTACCCCAGAATTTCATGATGAACAATTTACAAAGCATGGTGGTTGTCCTTATTCTTTGCAATGTGTCTGCATGGGTGTAACTGAGAGTAACCACTTTAAAGTCACCTTTACATCACCAAAGCAGTGTAAAGGGACCTTAGTGTAAATGAGAATCAGGTCTATTAGTCCAACTGGTGTAAAACTAGTATAAAAGTGGAGGATCAGTTTACAGGGTAATTTAACAACCATATTTAATTTCTATATAGAGTCCTACTTGTTTAATTCCTGCTTAAAATCAATAGGGCTTACTCCTATGGATTTCTTTTTCTCAAAAGCAAACAAACAAAAATTAAATGTAAAAATCAATATTCATATTATTGATATTACAGCTACTTGGAACATTTCCATCTACATTTTTGTTTTAAGAAAGGGATGGAGGAGGGAAAATAAATCAGAAAAATGTGCAAGATAAATTGTTTGGAAAATGGCATTAAATTTACAAAAATGTTTAGGCTAAGGGTTAAATTAACTAAATATTGATAATTAATGGTATCCTTTCCACTGTATACATGATAATGAAGTCTTTTGTGGTATGATCAGATACAACTGTGTAATATAATAATATAAAATTTTACAAATTTGGTATATATGTATGTATATGAGTTAGCTTCACAGTAGTGCAAAAATGAGACATACATTGGATGATTTTGAATCAATATAAATTAGGATTTGCTGTGATGCTGCACTAATTTAAATGTAAATAAATATATCTGTGCTGTACTTTACATGTATATGTGCATTCATCACATACACTATGTCCATACTGTATATTAGCAAAACAGTGTATTCGCCACAAAGCTCTAAACAACATGAAAATTGCTGGGTGTTATTTAAAATTCACAATTTGAAGTGTGTGAAATCACACAGATTATAACTGAAGAAAATACTCATGTAAACCCATGTGAGGTGAAATTGCCAAATTTTGCACAGCTTTGCGAAAGATATCCTTCAAAATAATACCATCATCATCATCATCATCATCATCATCATTCTAAACATCAAGCTAGTACTGAATTCAGCACTCAGGACTAATGTGTTGA
Source organism: Mauremys mutica (assembly GCF_020497125.1). Lineage (NCBI taxonomy): Eukaryota > Metazoa > Chordata > Testudines > Geoemydidae > Mauremys > Mauremys mutica. Next base: position 167,541,970 of record NC_059072.1, read on the forward strand.
GGTTAAGAATAATATTTACTAAGAAGAATAGGAAAAAAGAAAAAACCTTTTAAACCAATTAACCATGAAAATTTTTATAAGTATTATTTCAAATGTTGGTAATAAACCTGATAGAAAAACTGTGTTGAACAGTGTCTTGCAGGATATTTTGTTTTTCCATGACTAGCAAGAATAATTCTGTCACGTCATGCTCCTCCATGTTCCCAGCTATCGAGAAATGAAATGTAACGTACAGTATTTCTTGCTGTCATTAGTATTTACGCAGTGATTATGGGATAACGTGCTATGGTTGAGCTTTGTTTTGTCATCCCAGAAATTCTGTCAATCTTGGGAACATGCACTTTCTTTGTTTGTTACATAAAACAGTATTATCACAATCCCAGCACTTTCTGTTATCAGCACTAGGGTAACATTCTTGTGAAATTTCATTATTTGGTTAGAGAGTGGGGAAAATGCAGATTAAATCCTTAGACTTTCCAACTGTTTGCTCCATCAGAAAATAGGGCCAACACCATCCTTACTCCTAGACTACACGGTTGATATGTAATGATTTTTATTTGGAGATAATTCTAATTTGAACTCATGTCTTGCTTCAGAGTTTGGGTGCAGAGTTTTGGTTGAGGTTGAGTATAGGTTTTGTTACAGTTCTAACTAGTCCTGCTAATCAGAAAGTTGGGAATTTTGTCTGAATAATCATCTTTGTTGACTTTTGTTGCCTATGGCAATCCACCGTATGGAGAGGTAGGGTCCAGTGGCCTAAGCATATGCCTGGGAGCTACCAGCTCCTGAGTTCTAAGCTCATGACTCTTTCTGCAGCTTTGGACAAATTTTCACTTAAATACTCTGCCTCGCTTTTCTCCATCTAAAGATGATGATATCTGCCTAATAGAACTGTTGCGTGGCGTAATTGTTTTTAGACAATAAGAAATATACAAGTTGTGTTTGTTAACCTGTAAATAATAATACACCTATGAAGTCTTGAGAATGCTACGGACTAGGTTATGTTAAGTCCCTGCATGGGTGTGCAGGGTCAGAGGACTACATAAGAAACTTCCCCCATCACTGCACAGCTGCTGAAGAGCTGCACAGAACATCAATCCCTGTTCTCTGGATTGCTTGCTCTTGCTAACCCCTGGGAGCAGAAATATTTTTGCTATCTGTCAGCTTAGTATATGAACCATGTGGATGCTCAAGTGTATATAATTTCACCTTCCTGTTGTGCTCCAATTTGCACATATAACCCTTATTAGCATTAATGGGACTTAAATATGTACATGTTCTGTTCTATATTTGCATGGAGTTGGTCACAGGTAGCTCTCATTAATGGTAATGAGCCTTATCCATGTCAATTCTACCCATGCAGATAGGAAAATTTCCCTCTCTCCAGTTAAACTTTAACACTTATGGAAATGTTCTATAGAAGTTCAGAGGGTAATAACCATTTTTTAGAATTTTTCAGACAACCAATAGAATCTGTTAGCAGGAATGTAAAATTCTTATCGAAATTCTGTAGAAAGGATACTAAACTCTGCGGCTTTTAGAATAACTTTTACAGTAACTTATTACATTTCCATAGAATCCTTTTGGTTTCACCCCTTTTAAAATCTATAGGAATTTTCCATAGATTTGTAAAAAGTTAGAAAATAATGGATTATTTTCTACACCTGATGAATGGACTTTAATGTGTAAACACGGATCTATGCTGAGAGATAAAATATTAATATAGTTGTTCCAGTCAGGTTTTGATGTAATGTCATTTTCTTGCTTCTCACTATAAAGAGAGAATAGATTTAAGGAGCTCCAGACAGACCTATAGGCTTTGAGGTTTTTTATTATTGAGGATGGTCAGGGAGAGAATGTAAAACACATTAATAATATGTTGACTGGCTGAGTATGTTCTTCCCCTCAAAGATTTCTCATTCATTATGGGCTTGATTCTGTAAGGTACTGAAAGCCATTGAGAATTTAATGGTGTTGATGGTACTCGGCCTATCCCAGGATTAGGCTCATCAGAGAAAACTGAGGCACTCTCATGTTTCAGGAACAGAACATAAAAGAAAAACCATCTAACTAAGATGGCCTGAACACTTAGAAACTGCATAGGCTCCTCATGCAATGCACCAAGATCATAAAACTTTAATAAACAGAATCCATAGTGGAAAACACCAAAGAAAGAACAAATGGCTTGCCTGTCTATACAAGATGAATGGGAAGAAGGAATAGTGCTTGAGAGAGAAAAAGATCATTAATGGCACTTTGCTGGCTCAAACTATCGTACTGAATCTTTGACTTTGGCATCTTTTACCCTCTGCAGTTTACTCAAGTTCATTGAGACGTCTTCACATGGCTCATGCCTTATTAGTGAACCATAGAACTTTATTTTATTTTTGTGCTGAAAGCATAATAAATAGACACATTCTCTCTCCCTGCTCCCCCTCCCCCACACACTCACCCCTCTTCATTACTTGGCAGTGTCAGGGTCTGGTTTTGACTTTAATATGTATCCATATTTTCAGTGGTGCTTTGGATAGGTTTTCAAAAGAGAGTGCGCTTTCATCTCTTTAATGTCTTCTTTTTTATAAAATGAGCAGCTCTCTATCAGCCTTTCTGTGGTTGTTAGCATTAGCGCCCGTACAGATGTACTGTGGAGTCCTTTCTGCTGCCACTCCCAGCTGATAATCTCTTTTCTTCTTTCCTTCATTTTCTTCTACATTGGTCTCAGTTAGCATAGAAGCAGTGGCTTTGCTGAGTTTGTTGGCAGTTAGAGCTGCAGCACAAAGCTGAATTAGAGCTTGGGAACAATGGTACAATACTCAAATTATTATTTTTTCTTTCAGGTCCCCAGTGGATATTGGGAGTCTTCAAGGAGGGTGAAGACTGGAGCAGGACTCAGAGGATTCTCCTTTGAAGGTGAGTACAAGGATCCACTCAGGGCCGTCCTTAGGATTTATGGGGCCATATGCAGTATTAAACTAGTGCCCCTATGCTCCACTAATGGCAGTCCCCAGCCAGCACTGCTGACTCCAGTGTGTTGCCCACTGTCACCCGTGGACCCCCAGAATCCCCCCCACATTGCTGACACACACCAAGCTTTGTACACAGCAGCTGCTGCGGCGGTGGCTCAAGAGGCTTTGCGCTGTCACATGGGGACTGCATCTTGCCAGAGCCCATGGCCCTCCTGCAGCCCCTAGCCACTCCTGGCTCACCATGAGCATTTTGACAGGAAGTACCAATAATTGTGTGTGTGTGTGTGTGTGAGACAATCTGTATTGGGGGACTGTGACTCATGAGAGGCAGAGTGTATGCGGGTGTGAGAGCCAGTGTGTGTGAGAGAGAGACTGTGTGTGTGTTAGGGAAGTGTGAGAGATGGTGAATGCACTGTCACTATAAGGCCTGGTCTACACTGGGGGTGGGGGGGTCGAACTAAGGTACGCGACTTCAGCTACGTGAATAGCGTAGCTAAAGTCGAACTACCTTAGTTCGACTGACGTACCCGTCCTGACGCCGCGGGATCGAAGTCCGCGGCTCCCTCGTCGACTCCGCCACCGCCATTCGCGGTGGTGGAGTTCCGGAGTCGACGGGAGTGCGTCCGGAGTTCTAACTATCGCGTCTAGATTAGACGTGATAGTTCGAACTCCGAGAAGTCGAACTCTCCGCGTCGACCCGGTGGGTAAGTATGGACCTACCCTAAGTGTCCCTGGGGCTGGGACCGCAGAGCTGGGAGGGTGGGGGTGGGGTTGGGGGTGGGGAGGGGCCAGCGCAGGGGAGGGGCCAGAGAAGAGAGGATTTCAGCCACGGTCACTGAGGGGAATGGTGCCCCAAATTTTCCGGTGCCCTACGCAACCGCATACTCTGCGTATGCTAGGGATGGCCCTGGATCCACTATGCAAGGGTCATGGTATCAGCACTGACGTTTTTAGAAATATAACTCAATCTTGCAAAATCCTACTCATCTGCTACCCTGGCAAAAATAAATGTCATTTAGGGTGGGATTTTGAATGTTGCCTTGGGGATTTGGATGCCTAATTTATATTACTTTTATAATAGGAACTGGGTATTTAAACCCATTAGGCAGTTTTGAAAATGCCACCCATAGCTTTTTATTTTTTTAATGTCTTCATAACAAGGATTGGTGACTAATTTTTTACCCAGGCTGGTTAAAAGTAACATAAATATAATTAAACTAGATACATTTAATACATAATCATGGTGCAATGCGGTGTGCTGTGCTGTCCGAGTTGTCTGTGGTGATTATGGACAGTCTCACTGCACAATTTGTGAATTCTGGCTGTATTATGAAGCTGTTGTTTTGAATTTGCTGTATCATGGAAAGTCTCTCTCTCTGTGTATCCCCCATTGCTGACAAGACTTTGAGCACTTCTCAGCCAGACCAAGGACAATAGCCAATTGTTAAGGCCTTACCTGGGGAGAAGTAAAAAAAAATAACGTCATCCTAGGGAAATTCAGTTGTCTCCAACTTCCCTCAACAGGAGGCTGAGGATCTAGACAGTGGAAATTCCCTAATCAGGAGGTTATAAAAGGACTCCGGGAGCCACACGGGGAGGTTTAGGCCAGGAGAGGGAAAGGGGACAGGCTGGCTAGGCTCAGGGAAGTTGAACTGGAGGGACAAGGCTCCATTTTCAGAACACAAGCCATGCATTGGAGCAGGAGGGCCCTGGATGGCTCCCCATGACCTGGACACCAGACTAAAGAATGCGCTGGAGTGTTGAGGAAACTGAGTTAAATAAATGTGTGCATAATGTTTTGTATAGATTTGTGTATTTCTCATAGGGTTACCAACTTTCTGATTGCAGGAAACCGAACACCGTTGCCCTGCCCCGGCCTTCTGTCCCAAGGCCCCACCCCCACTCACTCCATCCTCTGTTGCTCGCTCTCCCTCACACTCGCTCATTTTCACTGAGCTGGGGAAGGGGGTTGGGGTGCAGGGGGGGGTGAGGGCTCTGAAGTGGGGTTGGGGATGGGGGGTATGGCCTGCAGGATGGGGCTCTGGGCTGGGGCCGAGGGGTTTGGAGTGTGGGAGGGGGCTCCGGGCTGGTGCGGGGGTTGGGGTATGGGAGGAAATGAGGGCTCCAGCTGGGGGTGTGGGCTCCAGGCTTGGGGCGAGGGGTTCAGAGTGCAGGAAGGAGCTCAGTACTATGGCAGGAGGTTGGGGTGCCAAAAACTGGATGCCTGGCAACCCTAATTTCTCATGCTATTAAAAAAGGGCAATAGTGTTGTAGAACCTGTGTGTTATGTACTACAGCTCTCTCATGCCCCCTTGAAGAGGTAAACCAGAACGCTCACACCTTTGTGGGGACTGCTGGGAGAAGGTGTGTTTAAGCTATGGGGAAAGCCTTGAGTGATCAGCAGTAGTTCTAAGGGCTGGGCAGGGGGGCTGTGTGATCTCAAGCTTCTAAGATACCAGAAAGAACATTTGCATCTTGAGGCAAAACTGTGTGGATCTGACATATAGCCTCTTTTTGATGTATGTAAGGGTGGTTATGGTCAAAAGCATGACCATGTAAAAGAGAGTTACAAAACCTTGGTACCATTTGGTCTCTGGGGGCTTGAAATATTCAGGGTTTCAGCAACAGGATCCCCTCAGAGCAGTCTGGTGAGTGGCCAAGAAGGGACACTCATCTGGATCTGTGACACAGTCTTTTGGATAAGACATCAAATTAAGGACCTCCTCTGGTCACTTGATATTCCTTGTGGCTTTTTGTAAAAGTAGTAGTATTAGCCTGTGTGTCTTGGCTAAATTCCAGCTAAATTACATACTACCTCCCTAATTTTCCACTACCTCTTCAGTTACTAGATATGGCAAGCTTCTTCCCTTCCTGTTTCTGTCCCAAACTATAGTGTGTGCTGTTAAACATTTGCTGTATTTCATCCCAGAGCTGACTGCATTTCAGTGCTGGAAAGAGTAATGTGTATATTAAGATTTCTGTGTCTGTTTATGTTTTGAAAAACACATTGGGGTCCTTCAGAATAAAATGTTCTGTATAAGGCCCTGTTCCAATGTCCATTCAAATTAATGGAAAGACTCCCATGGACTTCAAAGGGTACTGGATTGGATCAAACCCTAAATGTAGTATTAGATGTTAATTTTTCCAAGGCACAGTAAAGCAAATCTCTCAAACACAGATGAAAAGACACAATTAATAAATAAATCTTATGTGAAGAAAGGTGGATGGCACAACATACTTAGAAAAGTTAACATCTAACAGCATTTATTGGCGTTAGATTTGTCAAGAAAATAAGGTTAACTGAACCATCTATCGAATCCTACTAGATGTATTAAGCTACATGTTTAACCAGAGCCCAGCCGCAGGGCACCCCCCCACCCAGACACCCACATCCTCCCTCCCCCAGAGCCCACTGCAGGGCACCCCCCAACCCAGACACTCGCATCACTTTGCCCCATGAGCCCACCAGCTCCGTCCAGCATGGACACTTGCATGCACCCTCTAACCCCCAGAGCCCAGGGATAGAGAGGGAGAAACAACCTGATGCTGGGTCCTGGGCTTGTGTGGCATTTTCTGCATGCTGCCTCCTTCGTTTGGGGCGTACTGGGAACTGTACCTACCAGGAACCCTTCAGCTTCTCTTCCCGGTAGCGTCTTCTATTTGCAAGCTGGGCTCTGCAGGGTCCAGAAGCCCCTAGTGGTGGCAAACAGATCTGCAGCCATCTTTCTGTGTGTATGGGGGGCGGGGAGGAAATTCTGCACAGAACATTAATTTCTGGGCAAATTCTCCATTGCACAATGGTGCAGAATTCCCCCAGGAGTAATGTGACATAGTTATAAATTCTGCTCTGCAAACACTTACAGATACAAGTATCTTTGAGTTCAATGACAGTGATTTGATAAAGCTTCAAAACATACCTGTGATATAGTTACCTTAGGGCTAGGAGTGAAATCCTGGCCCCATTGCAGTCAATGGGAGTTTTACCATGACTACTTCAATAGGGCCAGGATTTCACACTAGCTTGTACAAGATACTGAGCACTCTACACTTCCATTGAAATCAGTGGGAATTCAGGGTACTCTATATGTTACAGGTTTGAGGTAAAAGTATCTTTCCAAAGATCATCAAAGAAGTCAAAATGGCCAAATTTGCATCTGGTGTAACTATTGTCTTCAGTGGAATGATACCAGGGATGAATTTGCTCTGCCTTTTACTCTAAATACTAAAATGTTGTCTCTTCTTCCCTGGAATCTTTGACATTCATGCTGCTGTGTCTTTTATAACATCTTGTTGCTCTGACTTTACTTGACTCAGTTGTCCATGGAACCCTCTCTTACAGAGTGTCCAGGAAGTTCCTTTTCTGAGGAGTAAATTTTTAGTACAACACACAGCTGTGAGACACTTTCTGACATTTAACATGGTTTCATATAAATGAATGCCAACGCTCCTGACAAAAATAAGAGCTGGCATACTCATGGACTAGAGAAAAGACACATTTAGTTAAGGTTTAGTGCAAGCTTTTTTGCATTATTCATCCCTCTGCTGCTGCTCTAATAACAATGTACTGTACTACATTAAAAAAACCTGCATTAAAATAATGTTACAGTTGTAAAGTAAAGTCAGGAAATGTTAGGAAATGCTATGCAACCTTAATTCAGCCCTCCTTGTGTGTATGCATTATGATACATTCTTTCATTACATGATCACATGCTATTTTTTTCCACAGGACTTCTGCTTCAGTCAGTGAATAGGTTATTGAATATTTTCTTTAATCCTAGTCTTTCAATGTTCGGCCCCAAGTTGTCTTTACTGTATACCATCCAAAGTCCTGCACTGAATACAAAAGTATTCATTTACTTCTTGGTGTTTTCTGTGATGCACTAACCATAGTTCTGGAATGTTTCACACATGAATTTATCTTTGTAATAACCTTGTGAAATTAGATGATGATGTTATCCCCGTTTTACAGCTGGGTAACTGAAAGACTCAGAAAGACTGAAGTCAATATTGTCAGAAGTGTCCACTAATTCTGAGTGCTCAACCTGAGACACCAAGGCACTGATTCTTCAGAGTAACTAGCATTTTTATAGCAATGTGTACGTTCAAAAAAGATGTCTGATGCTTCACTGATGATATTGACCTGACTGGATCATCACAAGAAGAGGTAACATTACTACAAAGGACACTAAACATCATTTGGAGATCCAACATAGAATTGGATTTGCAACTGCTGCTCTAGCAACACTCAGCCTGATAATTCTGTTCTTTACTAAAGTTTCAATTTTCCTAGTACTGAAGTTAGGCTTACCAACCTGTAATTGCCAGGATTCCCTCCCTCTGGAGTGTTTTTGAAAAATTGACATTACATTAGCTATCCTCCAGTCATCTGGAGGAGGATTTCAGTGATAAGTTACTTACTACCATAAGTAGTCCTGCAATTTCATATCTACTACCTTCAGAACTCTTGGGTGAGTACTATCCGGTCATGACGACTTCTTATTATTAAATTATCAATTTGTTTCAAAATCTCCTCTATTGACACCTCAGTCTGAAACAGTTCCTCAGATTTGTTACCTAAAAAGAATGGCTCAGGTGTGGGAATCTCTCCAATATAAAGTGTGCTACTTTAGCACCTTGATTTTCCAGGGGCCCTGCTGACTGTTTGGCAGACTTTATGCTTCTGATATACTTTTAAAAATGCTGTTAATTTTTGAGTCTTTAGCTAGTTGCTCTTCAAATTCTTTCTTGGCCTGCCTAATTCTACTTTTACACTTGACTTGCCACAGTTTATGTTCCTTTCCATTTTCCTCAGTAGGATTTGACTTCCAGTTTTTAGAGGATGCCTTTTGGCCTCTAACTGCCCCTTTTACTCTGCTGTTTAGCCATGGTGCATTGATACTGTTCTTGTTTTTTTGTTTGTTGTTTGTTTTTTTGCTTGGGACATGCATTTAGTCTGAACCTCCATTATGGCGCTTTTAAACCGTTTTCATGCACTTTGCAGGTATTTTACCCATGTGATGGTTTCTTTTAATTTCCATTTAACTAGCTTCCTTATTTTTGTGCATTCTCCTTTTTTAAGTTAAATGTTACTGTGTTTTTCTTTGGCTTTTTTTCTCCCTTACAAGGATGTTAACTTTAATTACATTATGTCAAGTATCAGAGGGGTAGCCGTGTTAGTCTGGTTCTGTAAAAGCAGCAAAGAATCCTGTGGCACCTTATAGACTAACAGACGTTTTGCAGCATGAGCTTTCGTGGGTGAATACCCACTTCTTCGGATGCAAGTCATTACATAATTACATTATGGTTGCTGTTGCCAAGCGGTTCAGTTATATTCACCTCTTGGACCAGATCCTGTGCACCACTTAGAGCTACCTCAAGAATTGCCTCTCCTCTTGTGGGTTCCAGGACAAGCTGTTCCAAGAAGTAGTCATTAATGGTGTCTAGTAGTCATTAATGTTATTTCTGCATCCCATCATGAGGTGACATGTACCCAGTCAATATAAGGATAGTTTAATTCCCCTGTTGTTATTATGTTCTCTGCTTTTGTAGCCTCTGTTATCTCTCTGCATTTCGTAATCATCATCCTGGTCAGATGGTCAGAAGTATATTCCTACTGCTGCCTATTCAAGCATGGAATTTCTATCCATTGATCCTATGGTACAGTTTGATTCATTTAAGATTTTTACTTTATTTGACTGTATGCTTTCTTTCACATATAGTGTCACTCCCCCACCAATGTGAACTATTCTGTCATTTTTATATATTGATCTCCCAAGTTTGGGCCTTTAGATCCACAGCATAGACCTCTAACACTTTTGATGTAATGGAGTAACTGCTAGCAATAGTAAGCTGTTGCTCCATGAGACACATACTTTGCCTGAGAGTTTCACAGCTATTTGCTAATAGTGTGTGTCTTTATCACTCTGTTCCCTTTTCACTCCCCCTCAGACCACAGAACCTGTCCCCCTTCTCTTCTGCTCCTACCCATTCCCTCAGTTTGTGCACTCTCACCCTCTATTCCTATCCAGTCCCCACCCCCTGGTTCTTGTCCCCCACCCCTCTCTTCTCCTATACAATCTTCTGATTTCTTCCCCCTCCCCCTCTGCACCTATCTACCCCCTGCCTACTACTTCCTCCTACTACTTCTGCTCCTATCTAGCCTCCATCTCTTGGCTGCTATCCCCCCCCCTCCTCCTCTGTGCATATATACTCCTCTGCCTTCTCTCCTCCTATCCACTTCCCCACTGGCTGCTGCCACCTCCTCTCTGTTCCTATCTAGTTCTCTACCTCTGCTCCCCCTCTCAGCCCACACCAGCTCCTGCTGCCTTCCCTCTTTGTTACCCTCCCCTTACCTTCTGCTCCTCCTCTCCCCTTACCTTCTGCTCCTCCTTATCTGCTGGCTCCTGCAACTCCCCTCTCTTTCTGAGCACTTCCTTCGCACTTTGAGCAATAATTTCTTTCAATTGCTTCCAATGACCCCTTAGTAATAGACTGTAGGAAATATATTTCAGCCAAAGCCCCATGTTGAGTTAATTTATACTGCATGTCATTGTTACCTGTAGAGCAATTTTTATTTATTAGTATTCTTAGTCTGAATTATTTTCAAACAGGACTGAGATTTTTCTTTTTATAGCCTGTCAGAGCCTAAAGCAGTTGAACATTTGGGAATGGCAAGATTTTCTTAAATCTTTTAGTGGCCTTACTTTTATATTAGCCACTGGTTTCTTCTCAAACATGATTTGTTTCTGCATAACAATGGTATAAAACAAAGTAAACATGATGATGCTCAAAACCTGTGCGTCTGTTACCTATATCTGACATTACTTCAATGTAGTGAGCTCCAGCATTCAGATATGGGCTCAAGCTGCAATGTATAGGTTCTAGATTCAGATTTTGATTTGTTCTGTTATAAAGCTAGAGCCATTTGCCTTTGCCGCCCACCTCCAGAAAAGTGGATTTCTTCAGACTCAAAGGTATTTAGAACCAGCATTTTAGTCAGGACCCTCTCTAGTGAATAGTGTCTTTCCAACAAATAGAGCTTCTATGAAAGGTAATTCCATAAAAGACCTCAGAGTAGGCCAGTGTTGTCACAACTGAAAGCAGTTGTGCCTTAGAAATATTTCCTTCTGGGTTTTTTGCTTCTGGAATTTACATTAAAACATTGGTGTGGGGTATATATTTGTCTACTAATTTATCATTGTTATAGAGAAAGCTGCTCTAAGTTCCATATCCTGTAACTGGTGTTCTGCAAAACTCTTAGCTCATAAATCTAGAGCTTATTTGCAGAACACCATGTAATAGTTTCTATTGTTCAGTATATCTGTGGGTACTGTTCCTATAGGTCCGGAATTTGGGGGGAATACAGTCTCATTCCTACTTCTGTCCTGACTATAATTCATTTACTGCTGCCATTATTTATATTTTATTTTACTTATTTTGTAAATTAAGAGTCATACTTTACAAATGACTGGCCTCTCAGTAAACACTATGAAAAAGGATCGCTTGAGCATGCATGGATGCTTTATTTTATCAGCTAGTTAATATTACTTGAAAAGTCCACAGCTATATACATAAAAATTGCACTATAATAAAATCGCTTTGAAAGTAGGTTTAGAGGAACAGGCAGACTCTTAAACTCCTGGATTATTTGGTTGTCACAAATGAACACTAAGTCCACCTTCTCAAAATTCTTATGATTCTTTTTTTGGAGAGATAAATGAGACACACAGCAAACCAAATTTCCAAATGGAATATCTGTCATCTGTATTTATTTTTTCTCCTCTAATCCATCCTCAAATATCCCAGAACACTAGTCTGTTTTATGGACTGTGCCCAATAAAATTCCATTTTAAATTTAAAAAAAATTCAATTTGAGCCATAGCAATGTAGTTATGGCAACAGCAAAAACATTTGAGACCCCTACCTTCTGGAAGGAGGGGTGAAGGGAAATATTATGTTACCATCTTATATTTTTCATATTTGCTAAAAGCAATTTGCTGTCAGGCTGAATTACCCCTCTCCTTATTTTTAAAGCAAGTATGAGCCCAGAGAGATAATTTTTTTTTTACTGTTGAGTTATAATCTCTCAAAAATAATGATTTATTAGGGAAACGCTGACAGACCCTTAACTTGATCGGTGTGAATGGTGCTGCTACAATAATATTATGTTTTTACAATGTTCCTGGTAATAATTTCTCAAACATCATCTTTAACTTCAATGTCAACACATTTGCTTTGAAATACAGAGGCAGCATGATTGTTCCTGACATTCTTAAAAATGAATGGCTAAGAATTGATTCTTAATATCGTTTGAGTGAGATGTAAAACCAAAGCCATCACCACTTGTGGTCATTAAACATTTCACTTTCCATTTTCCCATTGCACTTTTTGTAACAGTAGAAGTATAAACCATGGTATCCTGACCAACTTTCGAAACAGGCCACACGAGTTCCCTGGATTCCCTTTGTAGTTTCCATTGTACATGGTATTCTTCATTTCTTGTCCTAATATGTCATGTAGTATGGCCAGGTACTGTTAAATTGACAAATTCTACCCCTGTGGTGGCTGCATTTCAGTGGTGAGTGAACGGATTCTTACACGAATATCTTACCTCACAAGGGTTTTCTACAGCTTCATTACTTTTTATTTGTAAAGCAGTTTTATGCTAAGTAGCACAAACCATTTTTGCATTGTAAAAATGTGCTTTTGCCTGTGTCAGACAAATGATAGGATTGTGGGATTGTTCTGGTATAGACTTTGAATAAGATCTAAAGTTTGTTAGAGAAATAAAAATTGCACCTCAACCTGGAAAACATGTTTTAGGAGATTAGAGGACATTTTCATCTGGTAAAAAATAATTCTACATGCTATTAACACATTAAGCTTTTGATTAAAAAAATGAAAGGGCCTATCTTGGACCATAATCCTGTGAAAACTTATTTTGTGCTTAATTTTAAACACAGGAGTGTTCCCGTTGACATCAGGGCCTTAACCTGTACTAATGCCATGACAACATTCATTTTTTTTAAAGTAATAATAAACCATTTTATGACCAAGTTTTATGCCACGTAAGTGTTAAAGAAAGTGGAAAAGAGGGGGCTAGAAAAAGGTAGTAAAATTAATAGTTATGATGACTCATGGAAAATTAGTAATAGAAATTTAATAAACACATAGTTTGGTAGTGTTTATGGTGGGCAGAAAAAAAGGAATTTTGGTAAAATGGAAGGATAAATTCTCCTTAAACAAATAGATGTTGTAACTGTTGAAAAGCTATTTGCTCTCATGAAATATATCTATAATATTCTCCCAAATTTAGGATAAAGAAATTGAGAATCTTCTCAAATAGTTCAGAGAACCCCTTGACCTGTTGTCACTAGTTTACCTTTCCAGGCATAGGTGAAGACCAGGTTTTCAGCCTGATTCTACAAAGACTTCTACCCATAGTTGACTTTCTTGATGTCAATAGTTCTACTCACAGTGTGTAAAGTTTGCAAATCTTTGTAGGATTGAGGCCTTAATGTGGATCTGGTTGTTCTTGTCGGTTTGTTTGTTTATTTTCTTTATATCCCTCAATAATCATTAAGGAACATACCTTAGTTAATCTTAAAATCCTGTTGTTCCCCAAATGGAATAAGTCATGAATATATTTCACAGGCTTAAATGCATTGATTGCTATGCTTTTGGGATTTCTTTCATGACTCCCAATGCTTGTTATCACATTGTATCTTTTATATGAATTACTCTGATCCATGAAAAATAAATAAATGAAATAAATTGAAACACCTTTATCTCTTTAGATGACAGGAATTGTAGAAATGCATGGAGTGATTACTATTTTTATTACATAGAGCATATTTGCAACACTTGACAAATAATAAAGAAAACCCTAATTAATAATGCAGTGTTAGTGTAGCACTTATAAAAAGTGAAAAGTTTTGTCAGTGCTAACAACACTTCCTTCTATAATTCTCCCAAGCACCTTCTTCCAACCTACTGGCCTGATCCAGCAACCACTGCTCACCTGAGTAATTCTCACTCCTGCAAATAGCCCATTGAGTTCAATTTCCCCTGCTGTTTTTTGGATGATCTTCTGTGAGCAAACAGTGCCAATCGTGTTAAAGTCTAACTCAAATTGTTATACCATTGATGACAGAGGCCCCTATAGACTACCGATGTCACAAGCAAACTCATGTAATCCCAGATCTTGCTGAGCCCCTGGCCATTATTTTCTCTGTTCCACCTATCCCCCGGCCATATCTACTTCTTCCTCTAAGTTCTTTTAAAAAAAAGTCTTGTCTAAGTTCTTTTTTCAGTAAATGCAGAAATTTATTGTCAGATTACCTTTCTACTTATTATTCTTAGTCTTATATAAGACCCCACTCATTATCATTTTTATTGAAAAATGCCGTAGTTTTTGCCTATCTCCCTTTATTTGGAGCACTTTCTATTTATTTGTCCAATTTCCTGACATCTGACCTTTTGACCTTTTAGAAAAATATGATTATGGCTGTGATTTATTTTCTCCCACTGAACTGGGGCTTCCAGCTTAAACTTATTCATCCTTGCAATGCATTGGGATTTTGTTTGCCTGTTTGTCCACTGCCTCCATGCTCAGAAAATTTTCAGGTTCTCGACGTTAAATCAAATCAATCTGAAGTGAGACCTTTCTTTCTGAAATGCTGTTCAATTGAGTTCCCATGCCAGCCTCTATTTCAATATTTCATCCAAAATTGCTCTGAAGAGAGTTTTTGGAGCATTCTTAGCTGTTTATTGACTCACCATCTTATTTATTGTGGTCCATAGATATTTCCAGTTGTCTAGTAGGTGGAAGTAGCAGGGGTTGCTGCACTAAGTTCAACACTAATCATATATGTTCTCTGTGTTGCTAAACATACTACTAAATAACTCAATAACTACTAAATAAAAACACATTTTTACATCTCTAGAGCTTAAACACCTCTGAGCACCTACAAGTGAAATAAATAAAATGAAGCATTTCAAAACAGATATGTGCAAACAAGAAAAGAAACTGGAACCAGCATAAGGAAATTTCTTAATAATCTATCATCCATCAACAGTAAACAGATCCCCATTAACACTCAAAAAATGAAAAGGAATCTCATACGTTCTCAGCCACATCCACAAGGTAACAAGGATATGCCACATGTACTTTGGTGGATGTTGAAAGAATATTTGTTCATCTTCCTCTGAGTCTGATCCTGCAAACATACGACTGGATATAGTCCATTTTTAAGTCAATGGGACTGTAAAGTACTAGGCTTAGTGTGTTTTAAGACTGAGCCCTTTGGTCCCAATTCAACAAGGTACATAACCACATACTTGACTTTAAGCATGTGGGCCGTCTCACTGAAGGTAATAGGACTGCTCATGTGCTTACACTTAGGCACAAGTTGAACTGAAACCTTAAACAATTATATGGTCTTGATCCAAAAGCCATTGATGTCAATGGAAAGACTCCCATTGACATCAATGAGCATTGGGTCATGCCATAAATGAGTGTGAGCCTTTACTGTATCATTTTCCTAGGGCTATTTTTAAAATGTCCTATTCCTACCAAATCAGGTTTTGTAAATCCCCACATGCCACTTAGTTTCTTTAGACTCTAACATGCTTATCAAGAGCTTTGTTGGAGTTTATCCAGTGCTTAAATCAATTGACGGGAGGCAGAAGAGGTTACACCTAATAAGGAACTGAGCTCTGTAGTTCTGCACAAGAGCAACAGGGACACTGAGAACTTTAGGTGTGTTTTGTTTAAAATTCAGGGTATGTCATCACTGCAATTAGACACACTCAGCTGGCCCATGCCAGCTGACTTAGGCTCACAGGGCTCAGGCTGCAGGGCTGTTTACTTGTGTAGACAATCAGGTTTGGGCTGCATCCTGAGCTCGGGGACCCTACCACCTTGCAGGATACTAGAGCCTGGGCTCCAACCCAAGCCCGGACATCTATGCTGCAGTTAAACAGCCGCTTAGCCCGAACCCAACAAGCCTGAGTCAGGTGGCATAGGCCTGTCATGGGTTTTTAATTGCAGGGTAGACATACCTTCAGAGTGCGTAGTCCTAGCACATTAGTGAATGGTTTACAAAATGTCATTGCACACATCTGTATCCCTGAATGGCTTTTGTATGTGTGTGCGCGTGCGCGCGCTCTGGTTTATCCTTATTGCTAGGGTCCAGAATTTTTAACATTTTCTGTTGCTAAAACAATCTCAATGCAAGTGTTTTAAAATGTCTTTATTTTCTACTTGGCTAATAAAAGAGAGAGAAAACAATTTACAAAAAGCATTTCCCTCTTCAGGAACAGCACCAGTACAACCATTACAGGACGTATCTGACACTCTCTCTCTCCCTCCCTCCATCACAATGGTATCTAAGTACATATAAAGAAAGCATCAGACATTTGACTATTCCCCCCTCCCTCACCCCTGAATTTCACTACACTTATTTCCTGTTCATGCAATACCAAGGTCTTGACTGATTATTGATTGTGGATCATTACTATTGTTGCCTCTTGGCCCAGGTGGTTAGCCAGTATTCAGGACCTTGCCCTGTTTCTATTAGAAAGAGAAATTGATTAAACAAGTCAGGTATTTCTTTGGTGCAATCCTGTTTATTTACAAAGAATACACGCAAAGTCCTGTGTCCTAATAACAACAGGAATAAACAACAGCAGGTAGTTTCCTTCTCCAGTAATGCAAGTCTGCCATTCCAATACTGTGGAAGAAGTTCTGTTTCTTGGCATCCTCCCAGGGCCGCTCTTGCCACCGCTTCTCTCCTGTTCTTTTCTTCATTGACCTATGCAGCTGCAACCAATCAGTGCCCAGGGAAACTCCTCAGCCCATATACTGTAGCTTCTATTCAGGCCTTCCATGCTGGCCAGTGCCTTGGATGGTGCCATCTCTTGTTTTAGCCCTTGCTGCACAAAGGGATGTTTATTTGGTCCTTAATTTAACCTGAATGAAAGGAGCTCAGTACACCCATCAGCTATAACCAGGTCTGTGATTGATGACAGCCATTAACACCTTCCTGCATAACATTATTATTATTATTTATTATTATTATTGATTTGTATTGTGGTGGTGCCTAGTCAAGTGCCAAGATTAGGACTTCATTGTGCTAATTTGAATATGAGACCGGCCCTGCCCTGAAAAGCTTAAAATCTAAACAGACCAGAGAGAGAAAGGGCTATAACATATATGCAGATTTAGTCATGGTAGTATCCCCCTTCCCCTGCTTTTTGGGGGGGGAGGAGGGGGTTGTTGAGAGAGGATCATTTTAGCCCAGATGGAATAAATGGGTCCACTTGAGTCTGGAACAGTAAATGCTGAAAAAAGAGAGCTGGAACTCTGTCTCCTCACAGAGTTGTTTGTTTTATGATCTCTTTATTTTAACCAGAGGAAGTAAATCTGCTCACACAGTAAAATTATTTCCTTTTAACTCAAACTCTGGATCAATATCACATCCTTAAAAATCTTTTCTTTCCAATGATAGGTCAACCAACCCAAAGGCCACATACTTTCCTTGATCATTATGAAAAGACACACTGAAAGTCAGTGTACATTCTACATGCAAATCTATGGCCGTATGCAACCCTTATCATTCCTTTTATCTGCTTAATGACATGAAATGATAGAGTAGTAAAACATACTTCCAGAACTGCCTCTTTTATCATGTATGTCATAATATTCCGTTTTTATTTCAGGGGGATATGGGGACTTCAGAAGAATAGCCAGATGCCCAGTATTAAAATGGTTTAGGTGAATGTCTGGCACCAAACTGTAATGTCATTTTAGTAATACTTCCCAATCTTTTATAAGGTCTATGTGTGTGGATGTATACAAACTCTATAAGGACTCATTTTTTTTCCTTTGAGAATAATTCACCTCTATGTTTCTCCTTTAAATATATCCTTTGCTACTTGTAAAAGTGAGTTATTTTATTCTATTTTTATTGGAGAACAGACACTTCCTAGACCTGCTGCCCATAACTATTGATGACGTAGAACAGACTATTTTTGTGCTGAATGGAGAATAACATCCATAACTCCTATTAACAACAGCAACAGTGGTATATGGCACTTGCTGTGAACTTGAATGAAAGTTGAGTTGTCAATGACAAACTGTGTGTTCCCTGTAGAGTTTGTTCGGTGCTATTGAATAACTCCATACAATTGCACCTGTGAAAAGGAAATGGGCTTTACATGCTCACAAAACCTGAGGCACATGACTTTGACTGGACTTGTTTTGTATTCAAAACCTGTGATATAGCTGTGTTCCAAACAAAGCCTTAGATCAGGGATTGGCAACCTTTGGCATGCAGCCCACCAGGGTAAGCACCCTAGTGGGCCGGGCCGGTTTGTTTACCTGCCGCGTCCGCAGGTTAGGCCGATCGCGGCTCCCACTGGCCGCGGTTCGCCGCTCCAGGCCAATGGGGGTAGTGGGAAGTGGTGGCCAGCACATCCCTCAGCCCGCGCTGCTTCCCACCACCCCCATTGGCCTGAAGCAGCAATCAGCCAGTGGGAGCCGCAATCAGCCAAATCTACAGAGGCGGCAGGTAAACAAACTGGCCCGGCCCGCCAGGGTGCTTATCCCTGCCTTAGATCCTGCAAACAGTTGCTTCTGCTTAACTTTAAGCATGGGAGTAGTACCACTGACTCTAAAAGGACAACTCACATGCCTAAAGATATATGTTTGTAGAACAGGTTAGCCTTTCACTATAGAACTTTCCCTCCCCAAGTGACAGAAATAAAGTTGAGTGGGCAAGAGTAAGCAGAGCTCAAAGCCACTCCATCAGGAGAGAGAACAGTATATGAAGCTAAGGAGACATTACAGTGTTGCCAAGTAAATAGCTTACTGGCAGTGAGGAGACCTGTGTTCTGTTCCTGGCTCTGGTGCTGGGTGGCCTTAGGTAAGTCACTTCTCTCCCTTTGTTTCTCCTCATACCCCTTTTCTGTTTTGTCTCTTTAGACTGGAAGCTCTTTGAGGCAGAGGTGGTCTCTCAATAAGTGTGTGTATAATGCCTACCACATAGGTACTACTGTCTTGGTAACAAGAAGGTGGCTGAGACACTCATCGACCCCTCAGGCATGGTTCAGAATTTGAGGAATATATTGTTGGTTCACCTTTCAACTGATTGACTTTTCTCAGATTAACTGAGTTTGATTGTGACAGGGTGGCTTGCCCGAGGGGCGGGAGAGCCTGGGGCTAAACCAACCCTGATTACACAATGAGCCCCATCTGAGAGGAATCAGGTGCTTTCCTATGCATTAGGAGCAGGAAGTTGCATTGAAGGGGAAAGCCCAGAAACCTGCAGCTGTGTGTGTAAACCTTTCAGGGAGTGAGAAGTTCCTGCTAGACCTAAGTCAGCAGAGGAAAAACTCAAGAGGTAGGAGAGAGTAGGGAAAGCTCTCCAAGCAGGGAGAGACTACAAAGGCCCAGCTGGAAATGCCTGGGGAGAAGGACAAACTCCAGGCAGGAGGTACTGGGAAGCAGATAGACCCTTTGGGATTGTGAGGGGTTGTGCCTAGCTGAAACTAGGATGAAAACTCTGAGTTTGTGTTTTGTTTTCAAAGACTTCTTAGTGTTGTGGACTATAGAGAGAGACTTGCATCCGAAGAAGTGGGTATTCACCCACGAAAGCTCATGCTGCAAAACGTCTGTTAGTCTATAAGGTGCCACAGGATTCTTTGCTGCTTCTACAGAACCAGACTAACACGGCTACCCCTCTGATATATATATATAGAGAGAGAGAGAGAGAGAGAGACTGAACTAGGGGTGAGGTCTGGAGAGCCAATGTGCCCTCAGAGGAGTTAATAAATGGGATCCCTTGAGGAGATTGTTTGTTTGAATTACCTGTGAGCTTGGAGCTCTTAAGAGGCCCTGAAGATGGGGAGAATAAGCAGCATGTTGTAGTCGGACCTCTGCCTACCAGGGAGCACTTGAGAGGCGGCTCCCTATGCTACACTGATGAAATAGAAAGCTTGCTTGGAGAAGCTTAAAATAGCCTTACCTGTTCATGTATGAGAGGTGGGTATAGTTTTAGAGCTATATGATAACTATTTTTTTTTATTTTTTTTTGGTAAACCAAATTTTTATTTTTAAAAATGGCCAAAGAAAACATATAATTCGGTGTGAAACTAGATTGTTTTGTTTGGATTTTGAGCTTTTAAAAACACTTTTAAAAATAAAATTGAAGTAAATTTCTAAATGAAAATCCGTTTTAATAAAAAAATGGAACTATGAGGAGGAGAGAGTGGTTTTTGATCAAAGCAATTTGGCAAAATTGATATAAAACTGTGAAATGTTTCAGTTAATCTGAATCTGCATTTTTCAGCAAAAAAAAGTTTTGGCAAAAAAATTTCACCCAGCCCTATGTACATTAATGTGACTAGTTAGTTGATGGGGAATCCAAGCAGAAACATATCTTAGTTTAGGAATATGTCCTTTCATGAAAGAACAGGAAACCTATAAATTAGCACTACTGATGGTAGGCCGTGCTTCCTCTTGTGAATCTAAGTATGCTTTTTTTTTCCCTTCTGTTGAGAATTTACTCTTAATTTACCTTTATTTTTCCCTTTTGAGTAACTTCTTCTAGCTGTCACTATTCTGCATCCCAAAGCGGGGAAATCTATTGACAACACATATCAAACAATGTATTGGTCTGGTCTCACCTCTTTTCCATTTGTGAACAAATTACAAAGTCCCTGAATTAATTGGGACAATGAAGCATGCATCTTTGAGTTTTGATCTGTTGTCACAGTGAGTCTTATGTGATCTTGTCAAGTGTCCATTATAAGTGTCCATTATAATATCATGATGTCATGACATGACGTTGCAGTGTAATCATATCAAATCATGATATTGTGACATTTTGGCAGAGGAGGAATGCTTGTGCTGTTGGAAACCTTAATTTGAAGCTACAGTAAGTAAAAATAGTGTAGTTTCTTGCTGATAAGCAGCAGATCTAGGACTGGCACTTACATTCAGTCTTGCAGTTAAAGTTGAGCGAATGATGCAAAAGTGATTAGTGAACAAATGTGGCAAATTGATGTGATCATTATTGTGGTTATGTGGTATCTAGAAGCATAGGAAATACAATGGCAGATGTATGGCAAAGAAATGTTCCTCCCCTTCAGCAGCTACACCATGTCATCTATAAATGTCAGCACAATTCACTGTGTTACTCTCATTATTACAGCATCTAAGTAATGATAGAAAAATAAAGAAACTGACCATCCTCATCTTTGTCATCCTTTCACTGGCTCGAGGCTGTGCCTAATGGGATAAGCCCTAATCTGATTGAGGACTAATGACCAGACCTTCAGAGCCAAACAGGCCCAACAACTCTGGCTCTGGCAGATTTATGTTTCTGAACTCTGCACATCCATTGTTTATGGAAAAGACTTGGGTCTCTGGATTAGTGTGTAAAAATTTATAGCATTTGTAACAACTTGCAGTTCAGGAGTGAATTGTTAAGCAGGTTTATTGCACATCTTACCAACTGCAGCTATTCATTATAGCTAATAAAACAGTGCCTCAATAATGTCTTAAAATCCCAGTTGATAAATGAAAAAAGGGAACATTCCACATTAATACAATTATATTACATATCAAGACTTTCAGAATAAATGCACTGAGTTTTGAGACCCCCCCCCCCAAATATAACTTCTTGTACAATCTAAAAGCACTCTCAATAAATACTGATGCTAATCTAAAGATCCCATTTCCTTGAGAATTTAGACATGTCATATGCTTTTTGTGGCTCAGTCTGTATTGATGGAAGTAAATGCACATTCCATCAAAGGTTAACAGAACTACAAAATGGCAAATACCGCTGACACAGTACATATCAAAATTTACTCTGAAAGCAATTAGACCACTGTAATTGGGCAATTTCTACATACTCAGCTAAGCATTTTTCTGTGGAGCCAGAAAATACCAGCAATGCTTGGTAATTTTGGTACTCCTAGAATCTACTGGGAATGCTGTTTTTTATGATTGGTACTCAACTGATCTTCACACTGGAAGATCTGCCTGCTTTCCTTGTGACTATTTCCTCTTTGTGCTTTTTAAACTAAATCTGGCTGTTAGCAATATTTACACACTTTCCTTGTAGATGGTCTGGGTTTGTAGATGTGGAAATGGATACAGACATCTATTCAAAACAGAAGTGAATTATGTTTTAAATGGGTTTCAACATTATTTTCACATGTTTTAATGTAACAGTTTTGGTAATGTCCATTTTCTGACACACTGCAGAGAAAATAATTTACCCCCCACCCCATTATAATAATAATGATACGTTAATACTTTGGACTTGCATAGCACACCTTTCATCAAAGGATGTCACTGCTCTTTAGAAGCTATTAATCTTTATAGCACCCCTATGATAAAGCTGAAAGAGGAAGCCAGAAGTTCTGAGTTATTGCCAATGGCTCTTAAAGTGACCTTGAACAATTTATTTAACCACCGTGTACGTTAGCATTCCCATTTATGAAATGGATATATTATTTACCTGCTGCTACATATATTGGGCCAGATCCTCACTTGAAATAGATCTGTGTATTGCTATATATAGCAATTTACTCAAGGTGAAAATAGACTCACAAAGAGGGTAAGATTTTTTTCAGGTTCTCATGTGACTGCAGCAAATTTGTTATTCTCCACATAGTAAACTGACATAGAAGGGAATGTTGCAGAATGTTCAGAAATTTGATGTGTGCTTTTTTTTTTTTTTTTACTGTTGCCTCCATTAAAATCAGCACTAACATGTCACAGAATTCCCATCTGAGAAAATTCAGCCTCAGCTCTGAAATAACCTTCCTGTACATATTTTGTAAAGGCTTTGCTATTACCATCAAATCCCTAAAGCTCTTTAAAGCAAAAATTAAAAAAAAACCTGTCTACTCATTGATTCATTTTCTGATTGCTCTCATATGCAGATTCTTGCAATTAAGTGCCAGAAAATTACAGTTGACCAGCTTTGTGTTCGTTGTTCTCTTCCCATCTACATGGCTTTTATTATCTATTGTTTTTGAAGTATCATTTGTAGAAACACTTGACGTTAAATGACTTTTTAAAATGCAGTGAATTTGATAATATATCACGTTCAAAAAGCCCCACATCACATTCATAACACAAAGCAGTGATGAGTTCCCATTGCCTGCTCTGCTTGTTTACAATTTACTTCTCAGTGCACTGGTGACCCTGACATGGGTCCCACATCCTATCTGGAGAATCTGAAGAGATTGTTGGGGTTTTCTAAAAATGCCAATGGAATCAGTAATCTACAAAGGCAGTCAACGTTTTTCAGGAGGCCTCTTAAAGCATTTCAGGCCTGGAGTTTTTGTAGGTTTAGATCAGCTTTGCAAACATTATCCCAGGCAACTAAAATAATTTGCTTTGTTTCATGGTCAGATATCATGGTAAAGGGCAGGTGAATAGATTCGGTATCTCGGCTAGTAAATGGTAATGGCAGTTTTGTAAGACTAGGCTAGACAGCTTGTAATGTATCCCCATGGAAGAGCTGAGCAGCCCCCTGCAGCCCATACAAGGAAAAACAAAATCTCAAACAATGAGTAAACTATATTAAGTGGAATATATATATGTTAGATGGGGAAACATTCCCCAATGAGAATTGACAGCATTTTTCAGTGCCGGTTTCAATGAAGGGTTGGCTTTCATTTGCAAAACAAAATCTTGGCAGGGAGGTGACAGCAGGAGACTCTCATTAGAAAATAATAAATGGGATTAGTTTTTAAGCCAAGTTTTACAAAAAGAGAGAAATGGCTGATAAATCCTGACCAGCATCTTCTGCCAGCAACCACCTGCTATCTCCTCTCCCCTTTCCCTAAATTCTCACATACTGAGCCTTAAACCATCTCCCAGTTCAGATCTATTCACTAACATCTAACTTCATAGTTACCCAAGCACTTTTGGAGAGCAGGAGCTTGTCTGTGGAGAATGTAGTGGCTTCACTTTCAAGTTTCACAGAAGAGACCACTTTCCTCCTGCCTCCATGAGCCCACATGCTCATTCAGCAGCAGGCTGGTTCATCGACCATTTTTCATACACTTTCCAGTAAGATGAACTAAATTAGGTGCTCAGTGCAGTTGTTTATAGCAAGGTTGTGTTTTTTTTTAAAAAAAAGAAAAGAAAATATTTTGAAAATAGTAGAAGGAAAAATGTTTAGAACCTTTCCCGCCCTATTCGAATTTATCAGTCCACTTGGCACTATTTTTCATCGTAGACAGCTACATTGTACATGTCTCTCCAGAACTTCTGTTTAATTATATTTAAAGTATCTGTGTAATAGCAATAAGTAATGGCAGGGACACAAACTACTGGTGCACTTCTTAGGTGGTGACAGGCATTTCTAACACAAGTAAGTGTGTTGAAAGTGAGATCTCCCCCACCCCAAAGCATTCAATACTGGCCTAACTTCCCCTGTTGAATTCAGGACTAAAAATCCCATTGACTTCACTGGGAATAGAGAGGCCAAGGCTGAGCATTTCTTGAAAATCCCTCTCTCACAGCCTTCTGAAGCTGGCTTATGCCTTATTGCTACAGGCTTTGGTTGACATCTCAGAGGCATCTGTGCTTCTCTAGTGCATATAATGGCTTATCAAGAAGAGAAGATGACTGGTCTAAAACCAAAGATTTGGGGAAGTGTCAAATGCCTGAGAGGCTATCTTGTTTTCACAGCCCTGGCCTCCGTGGTCATGAGATGAGTTGGGGGACCTTGTTGGGTAACATTAGGTGGCACAGTCAACCTGGGAATCAGAGAGCCGGGGGACTCAGTGTCTGTCTAGAGTCATGGATGGCATGCTCACAATAGGACTCATCTTTCAGGGCATGTCTACACTGCAGCTTGAGCAGTGGATTGCAGCTTGAGCTAGCCACCCGAATCCAAACCCACCTGAATCCCTGGATCTGAGCTTGGATGACTAGTCTGACTGGCCGCCTATGCTGCAACATCAACACTGCTATTTAGCACGTTAGCTCAAGTAGAGGGAGCATGAATCTGCCTACCCACACTGGGAATCACGCCTCCCAGCTGTATTGTAGACATTCCCTAAGTCCTTTTGCTTGAAAAACTCTCATGAATGTCAATGACTCTTTTGCCTAAATAATTATTTGAGGACTGGGTCCAGTTGTGTGGTTCATCAACTTGGCAATATCAATGTTTGATGAAGCAATTGACTCTAGCTTTTACTGCACTTACTTGATGAATGCTGAATTTGAATATAGCTATTTCCAAGAACCACTCTGGGGATAGTAGAAATACAATTGCTATTGTCTGGGTTTGGAGATTTCCTGCTGCCTCGCTAATGGAGCTCTGATTCATCACCTGAATGATATTTTTGGTTTCAGAGACGCACAGGTTGCTAGACCTACAATGCTTAGAATTTACCACTCCTAGGGAATCAATGAGGCTGCATTAATTTTCATTTGAAAGGACGGAGGTACACATGCCACCCTTCTGCCAGCAGTCATGGCAGTTATTTACTGAGAGAGGGAACTGTGCAGGGGAGGGAGGGAAAAATCACATATGTATGAAAGAGTTGAATTTGCTAATATTTGAGTGGCAAATATTAAGATCCTGGCCCCTAAGAAGACAAATTTTGTGGTACTCTGGCAGCACAGAATAAGTTTAAAGGAGGTTTAATCTTTCATAGAGAGATTTCCCTAGTTCTAGACCACCCACGTACACCACCACTGCACCTTGCCCTAGCAGCCAAGGTGTGTCAAGGTCACACAGAGAAAGGGGAATGGCCAGAGCACTGCCACACCCTCAGTCCGCAGCTGTGAAATTCCCCTACTGGGGTCACTGTATCTGGGTATAGTTTAGGGCAGCCAAAGGGCTGCTCTCTGATGTCATGGGCTTTACCAGTAACTGTCAGCCTCCAATTATTGGAGGGAGCTCAAAGGTGGTAATGCCTTTACCTGTGCCAAGTGGAGTTTCTGGTGCAGCTGAAGATCTGGCTTTAAGTCAACAGTATAATGATATTGCACTGTTTAACCTTTGTAATGCTTTTCAAGTCCAATTTGTGAGATATGAGTTGTGGCTCTGTGCTTAGGGGGGTCAGCATTGTATGGTTTAGCAATATGATTGTATTTTTCAAGAGGACTGAGCTAGTGTGGATATAAATGCCACTCACTTCCAAAAAGATTGGTCAGTTTAGATTAAGTTCTTCTTCGAGTGATTGCTCCTATGCATTCCATGTAGGTGTGCGCGCCGCGCGTGCACGGCTCTTTGGAACATTTTTAGCCTAGCAACACCGGCGGGCCGGCTGGGCGCCCCCTGGAGTAGCGCCGCTATAGCGCTAGTTATATACCCCAGCCGGCCCGTCCGCTCCTCAGTTCCTTCTTCCCGCCCGTGACGGCAGTTGGAACTGTGGAGTGCTTGTCGTCCTCCACTTACCTAGCTCACCTTGGTTCTAGTTTGTATTTAGTGTATATAGTTAGTTGTTAAATTGAGTTAATTGAGTAGTTAGTAGTTAGTTTAAGGGGAATTAGGGGGGCTTAGCCCCTCTTTTCCCGTCCGGTGCGGGCGTATGCCCAAGACACCGGGATTCAAGCCCTGTGCGGCTTGCCAGCGGCATATGCCCGTTGGGGACCCCCACGACACCTGCCTTCGTTGTCTCGGCGAGGGACATCGACCTGACAAGTGCCTCATTTGCAGGTCCTTCAAGCCGCGAACTAAAAAGGAGTGGGACATTAGGTTGCGGCAGCTCCTTATGGAGTCGGCGCTTACCCCTGCGGTGCCGACTCCTCCGGCTCCGGCGTCGTCCTCGGTGCGGAGTGCTCCAGCGGTCCCCGGCCGGTCCGGTACCGAGACTGTTAAGAAACAACCGGCACCGAAGCCCCGGCACCGTTCCCATTCACCATCGGGGAAACGGAAGCCTAAGCCCAAGGCTGTAGAGACTGCTTCAGCGAGACCAGTGGTCCAGCAGCCAGCAGCGGCGCCTTCGGCACCGTCCAAGACAGCGCACGGAGCGTGCGCGGTACCGTCGACTCCGGCACCGGCTGGGCCGTCGAGTCCGGTACCTCCGCGCTCCCCGGTGCAAGCCGTGGTAGAGCTGCCTCTCCCGTCCACGCCCGAGACGTTCTCGACGGCGAGGGAGCTCATAGAGCTCACAGAGGCACCGAGCCTCCGGCCCCCGGCACCGCCGGTGCGGGCCGTTCTGTCAGTGGGCAAACCGGCCATGGTACGACCTGCCACCCCTGACTCACGGGATAGAAGGCGATCCAGGTCCCGCTCCCGCTCCCGGTCCCGATCCCGGAGACGGTCACCTTCCCGCCGTTCAAGGTCACGGCACCGGTCTCCATCCCGGTACCGCTCTCCTTCTTGGCGCCGGTCGCAGTCCCGGTACCGCTCTCCATCGCGGTACCGGTCGTACTCCCGGAGGCGTTCCAGGTCCCGGTCCCGCTCTCCGGACCGTCGGCACCGAGGGAGGTCCGGCTCCCGGCACCGCTCCCGACGCCGGTCTCGAAGCCGCTCCCATCGACGACGATCGAGATCGCGGTCGACCTCCCGCTACTCTCGCGGTCGCAGGTCCCGCTCCCGCTCCCGGCACCGAGACGATCGGCACCGGTACCCGGCACCGTCCACGGACAGACTAGTGGCATCGACGGCGCAGTCTGAGCGCCTCTGCCCCCCCGTGGCCTTCCCGCCAGCCGTCGGTCGCTTCTCACGACGACGCCGGCATAGATTACCGCGCGGACCCGCAAGGTCAAGACCCGGGTCCCCAGCAATGGGGTTTCTGGACCCCCTGGGCCGCCCACGAGACTCAGGGTGCCCCCTTCCTCCCGCGACAGGGGACTTCGGTCCAAGGGGTGCCGGAAGCCACTGTCAGCAGGCCCCCTCCATCGCCTCCGGTTGAGGTTCCACCACCGCCGGTGCAAACGGAACATCCCGGGGAGGCGGCGGCTGCGCATCCCATGGACGAGCCTCAGCCACTTCCTCTTGGTCAGGCCCATTCCTCGTCGTCCTCGCCAGACGAGGCGGTGGCAGGATCCTCGTCATCCGATCCACCACCGATTGACTTGCGTGCCCATCAGGACCTCCTGCGTAGGGTGGCACAAGCTGTTAACCTCCCGGTAGCGGAGGTCATTGAGGACGAGGACCCGATCACGAATGTGGTCGGAACGGAGGCCCCCATGCGAGTGGCCCTACCATTTGTTCGGACCATCCAGAAAAATGCCACCACGCTCTGGCAGTCCCCAGCGTCCATCCCTCCCACTGCCCGTGGGGTAGAGCGGAAGTACTCGGTACCTCCGACTGGGTACGAGTACCTGTACACCCACCCGGCCCCGGACTCCCTAGTGGTGCAGTCTGTGAATGACAGGGAGCGGAATGGACAACCTGCGCCTGCTCCTAAATCTAAAGACGCGCGCAGGATGGACCTGTTGGGCCGGAAGATATATTCGGCTGGCGGCCTCCAATTACGCATAGCGAACCAGTTGGTTCTTCTGGCCCGCTATGCTTACGATAACTTCGTAGCCCTCTCAAAATTTACAGAGTTGGTTCCAACATCCTCCAGGCAAGAGTTCTCAGCTTTGCTGGAAGAGGGCAAGAAAGCTACCAGGTCCTCTATTCAGGGCTCACTGGACTCTGCAGACTCCGGAGCCAGGACCTTAGCATCAGGGGTGACAATGAGAAGGATCTCCTGGCTACAATCGTCCACCTTGCCGCCAGAGGTCCAGTATACTCTGCAAGACTTGCCTTTTGATACGAAGGGCTTATTCTCGGAGAAAACGGACTCCAGGATACAGACCCTTAAGGATGGGCGCATTGCCATCCGTACGCTAGGCATGCATACGCCTGCGACACAACGGAGGCCTTTCAGGCAGCAGCCCTTTCGGCCGTTCAACCAGGCCAGGTCTCGGCAGGACAATACACGCAAGGGCAGACTGAATCGTCGTCGCCCATCGGGCAATCGCCGTAACCAATCCCAGGCGCCTTCCAAGGGCCCCCAAGGCCCGAAGCAGGCGTTTTGATGGGATGCCCGAGGACGGCCCATCAGTCTCTCCTCCGGATCCTTCCCCGTTCTTTTTCAATCGTCTTTCCCACTTCCTCCCGGCGTGGTCCCAGATTACATCAGACAACTGGGTGCTACGCACGGTAGAGTCTGGTTACCATCTCCAGTTTGTTTCGCCCCCTCCCTCCCACCCTCCCACCCCGTCCCTCTTCAGGGACCCCTCTCACGAGCAAGTCCTCCTGCAAGAGGTCGAGTCTCTACTGAGATTGGGTGCTATAGAGGAGGTGCCGAGCGACATGCGAGGCAGGGGATTTTACTCCCGATATTTCTTAATCCCCAAGGCGAAGGGAGGCCTACGACCTATACTAGACCTCCGAGAGCTCAACAAATACCTGGTCAAGCTCAAGTTTCGCATGGTGACCCTGGGGACTATCATTCCCTCCCTGGATCCGGGAGACTGGTTTGCCGCCCTCGACATGAAGGACGCGTATTTTCATGTCTCCATTTACCCTCCTCATCGGCGCTACCTGCGCTTCGTTGTCAACAATGTACACTACCAGTTCACAGTGCTGCCCTTCGGCCTCTCTACAGCGCCGAGGGTATTCACCAAGTGCATGGCAGTGGTGGCCGCGGCCATCCGCCGTCGTCGGATACATGTCTACCCCTATCTCGACGACTGGCTAATCCGAGGACCATCCCGCCAACTGGTGGCGTCCCACATGGCCACAGTCCTAGCCCTGTTTCAGCGTCTAGGGCTTATGATCAATGCCGAGAAGTCGATGTTGACCCCCTCGCAAAGAGTGGAATTCATCGGAGCGGTCCTGGATTCCAATTTGGCCAGGGCCTGCCTGCCCCAACCTCGGCATCAGTCTCTGGTCTCTCTAGTTCGAGACCTACAAGCTTTCCCACGGACAACAGTACGTTCCTGCCTCCGCCTTCTAGGCCACATGGCGTCGTGTACGTTCGTCACCCAGTACGCGAGGTTGCACCTTCGCCCATTTCAAACTTGGCTCGCATCAGTGTACCGGCCCCACCATGACTCCATCGATATGGTGGTCACGCCCACGAAGCCAGCGCTCGCTTCCCTCACTTGGTGGTTGGACCCAGCAGTCGTGTGTGCCGGGGTCTCGTTCCGCCCCCTTCAACCATCCGCCACTCTGACCACGGATGCGTCAGAGCTGGGGTGGGGAGCGCACCTAGCCGACCTGCACACCCAAGGCCTCTGGTCGCCCCGGGAGCTCGCCCTCCATATCAATGTCAGAGAGCTCCAAGCCATTCGACTTGCCTGTCAAGCATTTTGCCCCACTCTCCAGGGGCGTTGCATCGCGGTATTGACGGACAACACAACGGCGATGTTTTATGTCAACAAGCAGGGTGGAGCCCGATCTTCCCCGCTGTGCACGGAGGCGATGCTACTGTGGGACTTCTGTATAGCCCACTCCATTCACCTGGTGGCGTCCTATCTTCCAGGGGTGCAGAACACGCTGGCCGACCGCCTGAGCAGGTCGTTCCTGTCCCACGAGTGGTCCCTCCGCCCAGATGTGGTTTACACGCTTTTCCGGAGGTGGGGGTTTCCCCGGATAGACCTGTTCGCCTCCAGGGAGAACAGGAAATGCCACCAATTCTGCTCATTCCAGGGTCGCGCCACGGGCTCCCTGTCGGACGCCTTCCTCTACCCCTGGACGGATCACCTAATGTATGCCTTCCCTCCGTTCCCGCTCGTACATCGGGTGCTTCTCAAGCTTCGGAGGGACAGAGCCCGCCTCATACTCGTCGCTCCGGCCTGGCCGAGACAGCACTGGTACACTCTGCTGCTCGAGCTATCGGTACGAGATCCCATTCCTCTGCCCTTATGGCCGGACCTGATAACACAGGACTTCGGCAGGCTCCGCCATCCGGACCTGCAGTCCCTCCATCTGACAGCCTGGTACCTGAGTGGTTAACCCACGCGGAGCGGACCTGTTCGGCGGCGGTTCAGCGGGTCCTGCTGGAGAGCAGAAAGCCCTCCACTCGCTCGACCTACCTCTCTAAATGGAAGCGATTCGCCATATGGTGCGATCAGAGAGATCTAAATCCATTCGTCGTCCCTATCCCAACGATACTGGACTACCTCTGGTCGCTTAAAGAGCAGGGTCTTGTGCTCTCATCGTTAAGGGTGCACCTGGCAGCAATATCGGCCTTCAGGCCACCCGTCGGTCACCGATCCATCTTCTCTGATCCTACGGTCTCTCGCTTCCTCAAGGGTCTTGAGCGTTTGTTCCCACCAGTGCGGGCCCCGACTCCGCCCTGGGACCTGAATCTGGTCTTGGGCAGGCTCATGGCGCCCCCCTTTGAGCCCATGGCTACGTGTTCCCTGCTCCACCTGTCGTGGAAAACGGCATTTCTCGTCGCAATAACCTCAGCAAGGCAAGTTTCCGAGCTCCAGGCCCTAACGGCCGGTCCTCCGTACACCGTCTTTCATGCGGACAAGGTCCAGCTTCGGCCTCACCCGGCCTTCCTCCCTAAGGTGGTGTCAGCCTTCCATGTAAATCAGGACATTTTCCTTCCCGTTTTTTTCCCGAAACCTCATGCCTCGGGTCGGGATCAACAGCTGCACACCCTAGATGTCCGACGGGCCCTTGCGTTCTACATACATCGGACAAAATCCTTCCGGCAATCGCCACAACTGTTCATAGCGGTTGCGGAACGTATGAAAGGCAAGCCGGTCTCCTCTCAGAGGATATCCTCATGGATCACCGCATGCATCAAAACTTGCTATGAGCTGGCTGGGGTGCCAGCTGACCGTCTTACCGCTCACTCTACGAGAGCGCACGCCTCATCTGCAGCCTTCCTGGCCCATATCCCCATTCAGGACATCTGTAGAGCGGCCACCTGGTCTTCTGTCCACACCTTCGCTTCCCACTACGCGTTAGTGCAGCAATCCAGAGACGATGCAGCCTTCGGCTCCGCAGTCTTGCACTCTGCCACGTCTCACTCCGACCCCACCGCCTAGGTAAGGCTTGGGAGTCACCTACATGGAATGCATAGGAGCAATCACTCGAAGAAGAAAAGACGGTTACTCACCGTTGTAACTGTTGTTCTTCGAGATGTGTTGCTCCTATCCATTCCAGACCCGCCCTCCTTCCCCACTGTCGGAGTAGCCGGCAAGAAGGAACTGAGGAGCGGACGGGCCGGCTGGGGTATATAACTAGCGCTATAGCGGCGCCACTCCAGGGGGCGCCCAGCCGGCCCGCTGGTGTTGCTAGGCTAAAAATGTTCCGAAGAGCCGTGCACGCGCGGCGCGCACACCTACATGGAATGGATAGGAGCAACACATCTCGAAGAACAACAGTTACAACGGTGAGTAACCGTCTTTTCTTAAGTCTGGTGCTTTCTTGCCTCTCTGATTATGGAGGTCAAGCACTGCTGCTATTTTTTTATTTTTTTATTATTTTATTTGCAGTATTTTTTATTTTGCATTAACTTGTCCTCATATACTCACGGTATGTTTTGTCCTAGAATTCTTATTCATTCTTATTAAGAATACAAGCATACCCCTAGTGTTGCCTACACATTTAACTAAAACATTGAGGTTAATTATAAAACTATAAGCTGAAGACAAATCTTTGAAACCAAATTTTACTCAGTTTTCCATGTGCACAGCCATTTTGCCATTTGCGGATGTAAACGAAGTCATAAATTAGTGCTTAATCTATTGTATGTGATTCCAATATAAAAAAAAATACAAGGTGGGGGAGAAGAGGTGGGATGGAAATCCACTAATAGGTTTTTTTGGATATGAATGAGATTTATAATGTATTGTCACTGTTAAATTCATGAATTCTGAAAGTGATTTTCCTAGGATGAGTAACTGCTACTATATATAGTTTCCTTTAGTAAAGGTGTGTAGCCAATGGGGATCTGTGTGGGTGCAGTAGTCTGCCTGCCTGCAAGATATTGCAGGATAAGGGCCAGCAGGTGTTTAGGAGCCTAGCAGTGCACGTGTAACTCCAGTTCCTATCTCGTTTTTTCCAGCTGAATGTTCTGTTATTGAATTGCTACATGTTATTTGAAAGTGTCTTATAAGAATTATTTTTTTCAGTTAATGTTCAAGGCTAGTATCAGTTAAGCTTTTACACAGGAAACCAAGCCTTTTAGCGCTATACAACATCCCATTGATGTTTACAGGTCATTAGTTATAGCTTAAAACAAAAAAAAATGTTTTGCCTCTGACCAATAATATACAGATTGGAATTCCCTAGTGGATGTTCTGCTATCCAAGGCTGTATGTTAGAATGGTATGCATTATCTTTGGGGTCTTCTCACCAATATTAGAGTTTAACAGACTAAGCACTATGCCTATTGTCTACCAACGTACAATGCTGTCCAATCAACAACTATGCCAAGATAAGCTTTCCCATAACTCAAGCCATATGGCTCACTTACACTGGCAGATTCAGAAAAGGCATCAGTTGAGACATCTATATATTTGTTGTAAGCCCTCTCTCACCACTATTGACTTGTACCGGTGAACATAGGGGACATGGTCAAAGTACTTGGGAACTACTGAGATAGTTTAGGTAGAGCATTATGGGTAGTTCTCTTCAACCAAAGGCTTACCATGGAAGCAATAATTGCATTAGGATGAAGAAGATTGTGATGGGTTGGATCACAGAAAGCCCCCTGGGACCTACCAACTAATGTGCCAAGACTACTTCTGCACCTGCTTTCTCTGCCAGCTCAGGGACCCAGCACCCTGTCTTGCTGAACCAGACACTCCCGTCTGTTCCAACAAAGACCCAGGGTCTGAATTACTTGCCCCAAAGCTGCAGGTTTAACTGAAAACAGCTCACAGAAGTGTGCTTGTCTTTAGCACTCAGATGCCCAACTCCCAATGGGGTTTTAACACAAATAACACAAATAACACAAATAGATCCGTTTTACCCTGTATAAAGCTTATGCAGGGTAAAATCATAAATTGTTCACCCTCTATAACACTGACAGAGAGAGATGCACAGTTGTTTGCTCCCCCAGGTATTAATACATACTGAGTTAATAAGTAAAAAATGATTTTATTAAATACAGAAAGTAGGATTTCAGTGGTTCCAAGTAGTAACAGACAGAACAAAGTAAGTCACCAAGCAAAATGAAATAAAATGCACAAATCTATGTCTAATCAAACTGAATACAGATAATATCACCCTCAGAGATGCTTCAGTAAGTTTTTTTTCCTCAGACTGGACACCTTCCAGACCTAGGCACAATTCTTTTCCCCAGTACAGTTCTTGTTCCAGCTCAGGTGATAGCTAGGGGATTCTTCATGATGGCTCTTCTCTCCCTTTGTTCTCTTCCACCCTTTGTATATCTTTTGCATAAGGCGGGAATCCTTTTGTCCCTCTGAGTTTGCACCCCCTCCTTCTCAATGGAAAGACACCAGGTTAAAGATGGATTCCAGTTCAGGTGACATGATCACATGTCACTGGGAGACTTCCTTACCCACTTGCCAGCACACAGGTATACAGGAAGACTTACAGGTAAAACACAGCCATTTGCAGACAATGGTCCTAGTTAATGGGAGTCATCAAGATTCCAGACCACCATTAATGACCCACACTTTACATAATTACAATAGGCCCTCAGAGTTATATTTCATATTTCTAGTTTCAGATACAAGAGCATTACATTTATACAAATAGGATAATTACACTCAGTAGATTGTAAGCTTTGTAATGATACCTTACAAGAGACCTTTTGCATGAAGTATATTTCAATTACATTATATTCACTTATTAATTTTTTATAAAACCATATAGACTGCACAACGTCACAAAGATCTTGATTGATCCTGAGTATTTTTTTTCTGGAATGGTAGCTGATGGAATAGAACCACCTCCCAAACATGGTAGCAAGACAACACGTCTGATGTAGCTTTTGAAAAGCTGTTAAAAGTTAGACTGAACATATCTTAAATGCTGCCATTCTTAAAGAAAGCTATTTTGTTTGAGCTCTGTGGAAGAAGGGAAGAATAAATTGCTGTGTTACCTGAGAGTTTAAGACTCTCTTCTTTCAGTTGTACAGCTGAAGCATCTTTACTTTGTTCCCTGTGTTTAGATAATGGGAACTTCTGAGATGCTTGTGTCAAGAGGGAGAGAATTAACTATAAACTGAATCAGGAGTTAGGTGAACAAGCTGGACTAATATACGAGCCAACCTGAATTTTTACAATGATTCAAGGTGATCTGAGATTTGATAAAGTTCGGTAACTTTAAGAAAGAAATCTGAGAAGCTCAACCCACTGATCAGTTTGTCTCTGTCTTCACCTTGAACTCAAGTTGCTAAAAAGCTACTCTTGCAGCGTTGGTCTTGGCCAAAGCCAGGAAGAACTAAAAATCTTGTTAGGCTGTTTTTGTGAGGTTTCTGGCATGATTTTACTTGCTTAAAAATGTTCCAAACATTGGCACCCAGTGCCAGGCACCTGTGGGCCTTCATCAGTATAACACCTTTAAAGCCTGTCAACCTGAGTTTCAGCAATGGAGACCCACAAACTAGCCACAAGGGCAATGCAACAGAGTAACTTATAACAGGACATGTGGAGAGAAGCCATCTTACATACTTGGATTCAATACCATATTTTATAGATTGTGGTAAGCATCTTGAATACTAACTCAGAAATAAACAAGGAGAGAATGCAATGCATACACATCTGAAGTGGAACAATTCTGAACTGCTGCATTCTTTGCTAGCTGAAACTTCTCTGAGCCCCTTTCAAGGGTATTTCCATGTACAGTGCACAACACTAATCTAGCCTTGAGGATACAATGGTACAGATCACTGTGGCAAGGTCTGCAGAGAGAAACTGTAACAGCCTGTGGGTTAACCATAGATGTCTTTTTTTTTTAAGGCACTACATGCAGCGATTCTAATGTAGCCAAGAATCTGGGAATGGCAGTAGTTTCAAAAGGACCCCATGACTTCACATTGTGTTGGCAAAGGCCAGCCACCACTACCTGAAAGTGCTGCACAGACCTCATACAAATTCCCCAATTCTATCATAATCTCGTCTCCTAGCCACTTCTTAACCTGCAATGTACTGGGAGAGCACCAAGATTAAGATCTGAGCTTGGCAAGAGTGATATGTACTGTGGATTTGAGTGTCCCTTACATATTAGGGAGTTTGCAGAGCAAAATGTCCCACTGTCTTCTTGAATGGGCACATGTCTGAACAGGAGAGGTGACAAAATGGAATCACTTATGACAGCACAAGTCAGTAGCCTTGGGGAGGAAGCTTGCATGGCCATTACTGACCTGAGAAAGCTTTCCCAAAGGAAGGGAAGTTAGCCATTGTAGGGTCTGACCATCTGCTCCTACAGGACTTTGCAGTCAAAATCAACAAAATTACATGTTGAATGTTATCATAGACTACTGATAGAGTTAACATCAGTGAGATCACTTTACTTGTGTCAGTCACTGCAAGGGGATCGTTAGCCAGAGACAGCAATACTATATCTGCATTACATCCATGCTTGAGGCAGATGGGGAGGGTCAAGAGCCCCCAAGAGATCACGCAATGGGTGGAGCTTGATACTGTAGCATAGAGACCATGCAGTTTTTGCTGCCTTTCTGCAAAAGTTTGTCGTGGCAGAAAAGAGAGGGACAGAAGGTTGTCTGCTTGTGGTTATGTGGAGCTGCATTACTCTTAGCCAACCACAACTCTTAAACCCAAATCTAATCTCTTTTAAAATAAAATTGGAATTTCTATTTTTAAAAGAAGTCAAAATAAACTGGAGGGAAGGGAGCACAGCTGCAGTGCTTCTTAGCTGTAATAGCTGCTAACAGGGCTAGCAAATGCAGAACTTGAGTGTTCACATACACAGAGGGATATTTCTATTTGGGGATTGTGCTTTTCTTTTTTCCTCTTTGTTTGAAATTACAAACAGTAAAAAACCATGAATGTTCACTGGGGCTTTGACGACTAGGAAGCCAGAAGGTAAATGGTTTCTCATGTTTGTTACAAGTCTGGCAGCAAGTTAGTGGTGTGTGTGTGTGTATTTATATTTATTTTTCCCCTTCTGACAAATCAATTTGTGTGATTCTTTTTTTCTTTTTTTGCTCCAGCACAAGAGATCATAAAAATATAGCAATTGCCATAGCACAACAGCTGTCTGGTCCAACTATTCCAGTGTCCTGCCCAAGTTGTTTATTGAATCCAGTCGCTAACCAGATCAAATGAAAAGAGAGCAATAATTAATGTAAGAAAGCTTTAAATATTCACCCATTTAGTCCAACCCACTGATGTGATATTTTTCTAACCTGTGTCAGTATTTATTAAACCATGAGCCTGTTTCCCAAGCCTCTGGGTTCATTTACATCTTTACAAACATAATTAAACATCAAACATTCATAACACTCTGCCTGCATTTGACAGCAGCAAGAGACAGTCCTTAGATTAATAATGTCCAACAAGCACATCAGAGAAGGAAACTCTCATAACTAGCGCTGCGATGGGTCTTGCACTGAGTCCTGGAAGTTGACTAAATTAAGCTCTAGTGGCCTGGCAAGAGGCACTGGGACTGGCCTTTGGTGATTTGGGGCAAAATTTTCAGAAGTGACTAGTGGCTTTGTGTGTCTCAATTTTGGGTGACCAACTTGACACCTTAAAGGGGCCTGATTTTCAGAAGGTGGGTGTGACGCAGATCAGTTGGTGGTTCACTAATCTGTATAATCAACTGTTGTCATGCTTAACCTTGTCCGACGCCTAACACACTGTTGTCATAATGTATATTTTAAAAGTGTCATGTAAGGGATTGTAAGCGGGTGGTACTCACCCCTGCCGCGCCTCCTGCTGGTCGGTCCCGGAATGTCCCTCGGTCCGGCCCTGGAGCGCCCCCGGCAGGCCGGTGACCCGCCTGTTCTCTGGCCCCGGCGTCCCTCCCTGGACCCGGTGCCCGCTATCTATAATTGGGTCTCCCCCTCCCAGGGGAACCCCGCGCTACTATCCCCGCCTTGCCTCAGTAGTGGCTACTGACAGTCATGGTCTAGCCCCACCCCTGGGGCAGACTGCAGTATCAGCCCACTCATCACAGGCAAAGGGGGTTTGGACCTGCTGCTTCGTCCTACCCCTGGGCTGCCCTCTGCAACCCACAGTACCTGTAGGCCCTTTGCTAGGCCGCAGCCTGGGGCTTTCCAGGCTGGAGCTTCCCCAGCTCCTCGGCCTGTTCCCAGCCCTGCTTCACCCTAGGTGCCTTCTCAGCTCCCTAAGCAGCTAGGCCCATCTCTCTCTGGAGCAGAGAGAGACTCTGTGTGCTCTGGCTTCCCTGCCTCTCATAATCCCCAGGGCTTCAGTTTGGGGCGTGGCCCCAGCTGCAGCCACTTTCCCCACCAGCCCAGCCTCCAGCCACAGCTCTCAGGCCCTGCCAGGCTGCTTTCTAACCCCTTAAAACCCCGGAGCAGGGTCCACCCTGCTACACACCCTCCCCCTCAAGAACCCCTCCACCGGGGGGGGCAGGGTGCTCTACCGGCCCAGGCTCCTTCGTAGCTGGACCCGCAGGGAGTCTCTTTCTCTCCGCAGGCCCTCCCGGCACGTCCCCCCTTTTTCCCCAGGGCCCTTGCCCCTTGATAGGGGACGTAGTATGGGGGAGGAAGCATGCCCGCTGCCCCTCCCCTGCCTCAGCCCCTGTTTTGTGGGCTTTGGCCCGGGGTCTGGGAGCCTTATGAGGGCACAGTCTCTTTATGTGTCCCCGCTCCCCACACGCCCAACAAGTTCGGAGGCCCCCTGTTAACGTCACAGGGGGCACTCGAGTCTGGTAGGGACACTCCCTCCTTAAAACCCCCACCCCTGGGGATCATAGGGCCTTCTGGCCTGTGCGGCCCGGAGGTGTCCTGCCAGCCGTGCCTGCTTCTCTTCACTGTCCTTCAGTTTGAAGGCCAGGGCTTCCTTCTCCTGGTGGGCTTCCTGGAGCTCTGCTTGAGCTGTCCGCTGAGCCCGCTCCGCGGCCTCTAGCCGCGCCTGCAGGTCCTGGTCCTCCAGGCAGTCTTCCTGACCCTTCACGCTCAGGGTCTGGGTTCCCACCGTCACCTTGTCCACACCCACCTGGGTCCCGGCCTCCTGCTGGGCCCAGTCCATTTGGGTCTCTTTGTCAATGACCTCGCTGGCGATGGTCTGGGTCTGACCCTCTCGCAGGGTCCCCACCGTCCCAGCTGCGGTCTTCACCACCTCCCCTGGGTGGTCCACTGGCCGGTCAGCCACTCTCTCGGCTGCCGCCAACTGTGTTACCCTCGCCACTAGGGGGCAGTCCTTCTTCAGGTGGCCCTGCTCCCGGCAATGCCAACAGGCTCCCCGCCTCGGTGTTGCCCGGGCCCCCTGCTTCTTCCCACTGTCCCTCCCTGGGCCAACGCCTCCTGGGTTGCCCCGGGTCGTGCTCCTCTGGGCCAGGCAGTCCCTCCAAAAGTGGCCCCGCCTCTCACAGGCCCAACACACCCGCAGCCGCCTGGGTTCCCTCTCCCAGCGTGCTGTCTGAGGGACTGGGTTTCGTCCCAATCTGGGGTGAGGCACCCTGCCCCCAGCCCCATAGGGACAGTCTCTTTTTAGGTGCCCACTCCTGGCGCAGACAAAACAAGTCCGTCTTTCTGCCCTAGGCCTTCGGGCCCTAGGGCCGGGCTCCGCCCGTGGTCCTCGGCGGTCCCTCCTGAAAACCTGCCGCAGGAGGTTCTGCATGGCCCGCTGTTCCTCCACCAGCTGGGCCAACTGTCCTTGGAGGGCCCATCGCGCCTCCTGTAGTCCCTGTGGGTCTCCAGCCGCCTTCCACTGGGGCGCTGCCTCAAAACCCCACCCTGGGACGACACCCGGGGCGTCTGCGAAGAAGACCCCGGTGTAACAGGGATCCATTTCTCCCTGTCCTGGCCCTTTGTATCAGGGGCCGTTCTTAGTCCCTGGTCAGGTACCACTGTAAGCGGGTGGTACTCACCCCTGCCGCGCCTCCTGCTGGTCGGTCCCGGAATGTCCCTCGGTCCGGCCCTGGAGCGCCCCCGGCAGGCCGGTGACCCGCCTGTTCTCTGGCCCCGGCGTCCCTCCCTGGACCCGGTGCCCGCTATCTATAATTGGGTCTCCCCCTCCCAGGGGAACCCCGCGCTACTATCCCCGCCTTGCCTCAGTAGTGGCTACTGACAGTCATGGTCTAGCCCCACCCCTGGGGCAGACTGCAGTATCAGCCCACTCATCACAGGCAAAGGGGGTTTGGACCTGCTGCTTCGTCCTACCCCTGGGCTGCCCTCTGCAACCCACAGTACCTGTAGGCCCTTTGCTAGGCCGCAGCCTGGGGCTTTCCAGGCTGGAGCTTCCCCAGCTCCTCGGCCTGTTCCCAGCCCTGCTTCACCCTAGGTGCCTTCTCAGCTCCCTAAGCAGCTAGGCCCATCTCTCTCTGGAGCAGAGAGAGACTCTGTGTGCTCTGGCTTCCCTGCCTCTCATAATCCCCAGGGCTTCAGTTTGGGGCGTGGCCCCAGCTGCAGCCACTTTCCCCACCAGCCCAGCCTCCAGCCACAGCTCTCAGGCCCTGCCAGGCTGCTTTCTAACCCCTTAAAACCCCGGAGCAGGGTCCACCCTGCTACAGGGATCCTGAACAAATTGGTAATATGCTGGTCCCAAAAATCATCTCATGGTGTATGTACCGGGTGTGTACAAAGGGCTATAAATATGTGCTAAAATTATGTTCTTAAAATGTGTTTGTAGCAGGCATGCCTGCTCCAAACAAAGAAATGTGGTTCCATGTGCTTAAATGCGTCCCCCAAGGTAAACATAAAAGGTAAACAAAGCCATCAAACTAACAAGGGGAGAGATAACCACTCAACTCCCCAGCAGGAGAGAGAAGCTTTGTCTGGGCTTCTCAAAGAATACATTTCAAAGGTGTACTGGGCTATAAAGACAAGGGGTTTGAACCTCATATGAAAAGCAATTGAACCAACTGATTGTATACAATATTACTGTATTATAAAAAGTTTGGGTGAGGTTTTATATGAAAGTCAGTGGCACAATGGTGATACATTTCACAATGATATTAATGTATTAACAGTCTATGAGGAATTACAGATACTCACTATATTATGATTTAAAGTTTGTGACCAAACACAAAGGGAGAGAAGGCTTTCTCTCTCACAGGAAGAGAGGTAGCCTCTACCTGACTCTAATGTAAATTAAGCAGTATGGAATCAAAACAATGGAAGCCACAGTTGCATACGAATTATGTAATGTAAATGGGGATGGGAAGCCCACAGGAAGGGAAGAACAGCAGGAAGCCTTCCTGGCTCTTGAAACAGACAGTGAAGTTTGGAATGATGTAAGGAGGGAGGGAAAAAAGACTTGAGTGGCCCACCACTTGGGGGATTCCAGGGGCCGGCCCAGAGCTCTTGAAATCACAGAACATTGGGCCCTTCAACCAAGAAGGTTGAAGTCTCTGGAAACTAAGTTTAGGTAAGAAATCTGCTTGTGCAAAGATTATGACTTGCTGAAGCTAATTTTTTTTAACATATTTTTACTTTTGTTTGCTTGTAAGCCTTTCATCTTTATTCCTTTGTGACGGGGTGTGCATACCCTGCCCTGGCTCTGCAGGGGTTAACTGTGCACTGCAGGCTGAGGAAGGCAAGCGCCTTCACCACTGCTGGGCATGGTAAGCCTGGAGGCAAGATATAAAAGGAAGCAGCCAAGCTCAGTCTGGGTGGACTGCTGAAGGCAGAGGACACTGGCAGCAGGCTCTCTCCAGGAAGCTGCTAAAGGACCCGACCCCAGAAGCAAGGCCTGCCGAGTTCCAGATAGATTCCAGGCAGCCTGACCATCCCAGAGAGGAGGCCGCGCCATCAGGAGCTGTGCCGCCTGAGGTCCCTGGAGACCCGTGGGAACAGTGGCCCATCGCCAGCGTAGACAGGGTAGGAAGCAGCCCAGGGTACTTAGACTTTGCTCCGGTGGGTGAACCGGGAACCCAGTCAGTGTGTTTTGGGAGGATCCCTGCTGACTTGGTGGCAAGTAACCCCGCCACTGCCAGGGCCCTGGGCTTGGCCTTGGAGGAGCAACTGAGGGTCTGATTTCCCCCTACCTGGGTGCCACACCCCCTGAGTGGTGCCCCACTTCCTCAAGGGGCCAATAGGCCATGCAACCCCACACGGGTGCAACTTTATTGACTTTGGCTATTAGGCCACGCTGCCCTGACTGTGAGGGGCTTTTGTACTGATCTGACCATTAGGTCACAGTGCCTTGGCTAGAAGAGTTGCTTTATGGATTCTGGCCATTAGGCCACGCTGCCCTAAATAGAAGGGCCATTTCACTGACTCGAGCCATTGGGCCACACAGCCCTGTGTGGAAGAGTGACTTTATTGACTCCAGCCATATTCCCAGTAAGGATCATTAGCAGTGGACCTAACTGGCCACCATACAGCCCCTTTCCTTGTTTGTGACCACACATGGTCAGGCATCACGTGACTGGGTGCACCTACCCCACAACACCCTTATACTTGGCATCTCTTAAACCTATGACTTTTTGTTTGATAAACTTATTTTACTTTTACTTTAAACCAGTTCAGTGCTGTGATTGAAAAGAGAATGTTTGCCAAACACCAGTTAAATTAATGAGCTGCAGTGTATTTTTTTTTTTAAAGGAGCAATCAATTAAACTTCCGAGTGTATTCTAGGAGAGGGCTGGATACTGCAGAGGGAGATGGTTTTGAGGAAGTTCAGGACTGAGAAGATGTTGGGGTTAGGCTGACCAGACAGCAAGTGTGAAAAATTGGGACAGAAGTTGAGGGGTAATAGGAGCCTATTTAAGAAAAAGCCCCAAATAGTGGGACTGTCCCTATAAAATCGGGACATCTAGTCACCCTAGTTGGGGTAATTCTGCAAAAAATAACCAGGTGGTAAAGGCCAGGGTGTGACCTGAATGCTCGTAAGGGCTGGCTGATGGTGTCAGGGCTCCAAGCCACAACAGCACAACATTTAGGGGCCCCAGACTGGCAGGGCAGGCAATGACACAACCCCTTGCTAGCCTGGGTTGAACCCCAACGGGTGTTCAGTGCTTCTTGAACATCAGGCCCCTTTAAGGCATCACAAGTTGCACACCCAGAAATGGAGGAATTCAAAGTACTTGTGAAAATCTTGGATTCTGCTTAGGTAAAAAATAAATCAATCTTTTGGTGCCCCACAAGATTTCTCTTTGATCAAAAACAGGGCCAGGGACGGGGGAGAGGGGAGGAGAGGAAAATATTTTAAAGTATCTAGAGCACATCCCTGAGAGCCGTCCATAATTTCACTCAGTGTAATGAAATCACTAGAAACAGCATGTCATAGGTAGTATAAAGATGCTCACTCTGTAACATGGTAACAACATGTTAAATAGAGAGATCTGATTATTATTATTATTATTATTATTTATTATTATATTATTATTGTGTGTTTCAATAAAAAGCTCACTGTGGTGGTGGTGATTTGTCTCTGATTTTTACATGGCAAGGATTTGTAAACCTATGGAATTTTCTAAATAAATAAGTATTAAATAAATAAAACAGGCTAGCAGATAGGAATGAATAAAACAAAACACAGCATTCTGCTACCTCAGTGTCATTGTTGAGTATGTGTATTGTAGCTTCTATTGCCCCTTGACCACATCTTCCATTCCTTTATTTCTTATGTCTCCCAGTTTCACTCTTTACTCTGATCTAAAATTGCGATTTTTTTCTTCTTTCTACTATTGTCTTGTCTTCTCCCCCCCCCCCGCTTTTTTTTTTTAAATTGGGCCTCCATATTCTTTTCCCTTACCAATTAATCTCTTTCCCCTAGGGACACCCACTCTAATTTGTTCCCTTTCACTTTCCCAGGGTCTCCCTATTCTCTGTTCCTCTCATTCTCTCTCTCTCTCACATTCTTCTCCTCTCCAATTCATTCTATTTATTTCTATTTCTGCCTCTCCCATGTATGTTCAGACTTCAAACTGTGTGAGGAAATAGCTCTCACTGGGCAGCAAAGTAGACATTTCATCTGACTGTCTCCTGCTTCAGCCTGGCAGCCTAGCAATTTTGCTTCTTATAGGTGACAGAGTATGGGAGAGCTGCTTTGATCTCCCACATCAGGATGGGCTCCTTGCTGGGGGTAGAGGGAGGGATCTTTGGTGTGTCTATAGCCCCCTGCTCTGGGCATGGACTCCAGTTGGTTGGGGACCTCCAGACATAGATGGAAGGGGTCTATCTGTTAGTGTTCACCACCAATCAGGATGTGAACAGTCACATGAAGGCCAGTTGCCCCTCCCTTCTCCTTTCCATGGCTCTCTTGGCTGCCACAGACAGTGGAAGTTTGTGCGCTAAGTGAGAGCAAGAAGAAGCAGATTAGGGTGCCCCCTGGAATGCTACAGTCTGCCTGTGCATAGAGCAGCCTCTGAAATAGTGCAAGGGTGATGCCAAACACTTTACCAAAGTTAGCTTGCTCACAGATGTCCAGCCCCCAAACTTAGAATGCCTAGCGTGGAGAGAGAGGGTGGGCCAGAGGTTTGGGC
This sequence comes from Mauremys mutica, assembly GCF_020497125.1. Taxonomy (NCBI): domain Eukaryota; kingdom Metazoa; phylum Chordata; order Testudines; family Geoemydidae; genus Mauremys; species Mauremys mutica. The sequence goes on from NC_059072.1 coordinate 167,586,440, forward strand.
ACTAGCCTAGGATCTGGGAGAGCTGCGTTCAAGTCCATGGACTTCCTGTGTGACATGGGCCAAGTCTCTTATCTACTCTGTGCCTCACTTTGCCATCTGCAAAATAGGAATAATAGCATTTCCCTATCTTCCAGGGGTGCTGTGAGGATAAATGCTTTAAAGGCTGTGAAAAGTTCAGATATTGTAGTCAAGTAGGCCATATAAGTGTGAATTATAGATACAGCTGGTAATAGAAGATCATCATCACTCTCAGAAGGTTATGTATCCTAATTCCTGATTTAAAGTTGTTCCCTAATTTATATGTCCATGGCATACTAATCCCGGTTTTCTAGCATTGCCATAAACAATACAGTAAACAAAGGTGGTTATGTTGCATTGCATGAAACAATGCCAGCTGCAGAGTTCTGACTGAGGGTATGTCTACACTACCTGCCAGATCATCGGGTAGTGATTCATCTATTGGGGATCGATTTATCACGTCTACTGTAGACGCGATAACATCGATCTCCGATCGCTCTGCCATTGACTCCGGAACTCCACCATGGCGAGAGGCAGAAGCAGAGTCGACAGGGGAGCGGCAGCGGTCAACTCGCCGCCATCCTCACGGCCAGGTAAATCAACCTAAGATACGCCGACTTCAGCTACGCTATTTACGTAGCTGAAGTTGCATATCTTAGGTCAACTCTGCCCCCACCCCCCAGTGTAGACCTAGCCTTGGGTGCATATATGATAAACATATTTGTTTCTCAGCTGAATATATGTTGAACAGCTTGTTTACTTTGGATCCTGCTTATTTTTCACAAATACTTAAAGGTTCTGCTGACCAGAAAAAAACAGTCTGAAGTACCAGGAGAGCTCACATCAGGATACTGAGGCAAAGAAACTATTGAACAATATGGTGATTGGGCTCAGAGATGAGGCATTCTTGAGCCAGTCAGAGGGATATTCAGAGTGAGGGTATGTCTACACTGCAGCTGGGAGTGTGCCTCCCTACATGGGTATAGAGACGTGGTTGTTTGACTTGTAAATAGCATTGTAGATGATTGGCACTGGTGGCAACTGGGTTTCTACTTGGGCAGTTAGCCCATCTGACCCTCCTGCATTCATACTCAGGCAGTGCAAGAAAGAGAAAATGGAGCTGCAGAGACAGGGGCTAACTAACCTTGAAAAGGCCAGATCTGGCTGAGAATTGAAACGATGACATGTTAGGGTTGGAATGACTCTGCAGCCGACGACATACAGATTCAGTGAAATCAGACACTGTACATACAACTCTTCAGGTAGCACAGATGATCACCTTTGATGAAAAGATGGAGATGACATTGATATATTTCTAAAAGATTTGAAAGGGGCTATGAATTAAACCAATCTTGAAGATTTCCAACACCATCCATCTTCATCCTTTCTCATCTCACACAACCCTGTGAGGAAAACTCTGTGGATTTAAAAACCAAATGTCTAGTTAAACAGGGATGTGCTTTCAGGTCCTAATGGCAGATAAACAACTGAGTATATGGAGGAAACTGAAGTACTCTTATCTGGGAAGACCCATTCCCAGAAGTCCCTATGGTAGGATAGGGTGGATCTGTGACTGCCCTCCCTCACTAGGGAAACATTTTCTGCAGATGTCTTTAGGGTATATAATATTAGCTAGATTAATTAATATTGGTTAGGGGAGTAATTGAAAAATGGCAGGTTTTTTTTTTATTTTTGTATTCTTAAAGTGAAATTTCAAAATACCGAAACAATTTTGACTAGCTCTTCATTTGGTTGAAAAGTAGGGGGTGGGGAGATAATTTGTCAAATACTTATTTTATACACAAGCTTTCATTTTCTTTTTAAAGCTCATGTGCTTCTTCAGAACCTTCCATCTTAAATTTCAGGGTGCTTTACAAACAGTAACACACAAAGCTTCAGAACTCCTGGGAGATAGATGAGAATTATTACCCATTTGAAAGACAGGCAAAATGAGGCACAACCTGTCAGACATGCAGTATGGGGTGGAACCAAGAATATCAGCCAGGTATCCTGATTTTCAGTTATGCACTTTAACCACAAAACTGCCCTTCCACGTTGTTGGTGATAGCTGATCAGTAAATGACGGAGCGAGGGGTATTAGCTCAACCCCAAATACTTGCACATAACAGCAATAAAGGAAGAATACTGCCATCTCTGCCCCAGCCTGATAAGACAGTTAGATGTTAAAACAGACATTCAAATATTGGAATAGGCCCATGCTGTCTTATCTTTAAAGGCCAGAAAAAGAATCATGGCTCCGTTATGACAAGCTGTGCTTACCCAGAAAAAGCTGTAGGGCTGGCTGGATGATGAACCTCTTAATCCCATGTAGAAATATATACAGGCCGACAGATCTGGCCCAGGGTTGCAAAAGATAAGTAAACAATTATAGAGAATAAAATCATCTTAAATAGTGATGTATAATGTGCCTCTTCTCCAGCATCTCCTTCTAGCTATATCAGAGAGGCAGGATTGTCTAGCGGTTAGGGTGCTAGCTTGGTATTTCGGACACCCAGGTTCAATTCCCTGATCCGTTACAGAATTCCTGTATGACCTTAGGTAAGTCTCTTTCTACCTCAGTTCCCCATCTATAAAATGGGGATAATATTTCCAGTGATGATGTAGGGATAAATACATTAAAAGATTGAGGTGCTCAGACACTACAGTAATGGAGGCCATAGAAGTGCCTAAGCTGGACAGAACTAAGCTGCCACATATTTGCACATAGCAAGAACTTAGAAGCCTCAGGACCAATTCTGTTCACCCCCTTGTCAGTGATGTTTGCACGACACCTACATTAACACAAAATGTGGCCCCAAAAGGTTGCAGATGTCATTGTCCATTTACTTCCTAACTAAATATAATTTGGACAGTCTGAGCAGCTGTAATGTGGCTATTGCTGCTTTTAAATACCAGTGTAAGAGTTTCAGCTGTGTAAACCGGTGTGGCTCCATTTAAATCAATGGCGCTACCTCAACTTACCTCAGGTGAGGATCTCACCTTAGACAGAAGCAGTAAAGTGGAAACAAAGAGTGCCATTTTCAGGAGTGCTCAACATTGAACTGTATCTGTTTCCATTCACTTTAAAAGTAAGATTCCCATTCATTTTGTTGGCCTACCTCTGCTCCCAATGCTGTGTACTTTGGAAAATCCCTTCCCTGATGTTTAAAGTGTCTGGAATTGCTACCTGGAGAGAGCGAAGTAACTGCAGGGAACTAGTGAATGGAGCCTGCCCTTTGTGTAGGCCATTTGCCCTAGTGGGAAGTGGATGTAAAATGCTACCAAATGATTGTGAGTGTTTTATATCCAGTCTGTAATGGTGTACGTGACGTACACAAGGGGCAGGGCAATCGTGAATTGGGCAGAACAGACTCCAGATCACTCTCACACTGCAGCATTGGCTTAGCACTGCAAGCAACAGTGAAACCTCTTTTTAGCCATTCCACATGCAGATGAGTGACTCAGTCACAGGTTGCCGATGTAGGCACATGTTTGTTTATGGTGATGAGCAGAGTAATCTTGTCTAGCTAGCTAAAATGAGTCAGGAAGGGACGTAAAATAGTAACACTAGCTTGTTTTCAAATTCTCTAATGTAGTTTCTCAAAAATGTGACTCATACACAGACTAGACAATGTATCTGGTGGTGATTGGGGAGGATCTGTATGCCTCACTTCTGGATTCCGCAGTTGTGACTCTTCATAGACTATCAGCTATTTGTAGCAGGGACAATATCATTTTATGTAATGGTACAGTGCCCATTGCAAGGGAGTCCTGATCCTGATTGTGGCCTGTAAGAGTTACTGTATTAGATGTTTGTACGGACTAATCCAAAATGAGTGCTGATAAAATACAGTTGTGGCAGGCATTGGCAGATAGTACTGTTACATATAATCTTTCAAGTTCTTTTTCCTAAATGTGTGAGCAAATGTTCAGTCTGGGATAGACCTGCTATATTGTTAATTGTTATGCAAAGCTCTGTGGAGGCAATGGTCCTTGGAGAGGGAGTTGTGTGAGCAGCAGGAGAATTTGATTTCTGCATTGGTCTTTTATTAGAGTCAGTTCTTGAGGAAGAGTTGTCCCTGGGAACTAGGTGTTGGGCTCAGATTACTGAAAGAAGAGATTACCTATGTGCTATTGTGACATCTCTAGTCCAGGACTGGTGTATAGATGTAAATTGAACAAGTTATACTAGGAGTACAAGCAGACTCTGCATCAGTGATTTCTCCTTTACTGGAAAGCCAACCTGCAAGCCTTGACGTTGCACTCTATATGATTTTATGAAAATATGCTAATGTAACTGGAATACGCTTCATGCAAAAGGTCTCTTGTAAGGTATCATTACAAAGTTTATAATCTACTGTGTGAGATCATCCTATTTGTATAAATGTAACACTCTTGTATCTGAAATTAGAAATATGAAATATAACTCTGAGGGACTATTGTAATTATGCAAAGTGTGGGCCATTAATGGTGGTTTGGAATCTTGATGACTCCATTAACCAGGACAATTGACTGCAGATGGCTCTGTTTTACATGCAAGTCTTCCTGTATATGTGTGTGCAAGTGGGTAATGAAGTCTTACAGTGACATGTGATCATGTCATCTGAATTGGAATCCATCTTTAATCTGGTGCTTTTCCTTTGTGTGTGGGGGCGGGGGGGAGGACCCAGAAGGACAAAGGATTCCCGCCTTATGCAAAAGATATATAAGTGGGTGGAACAGAGAAAAGAGTGTCATCATGAGGAATCCCCTAGCTACCACCTGAGCTGGAACAAGGGCTGTACCAGGGGAAAAGATTGTGCCCAGACTAGGAAGGCATCCAGTTTGTGAAACAGACTTATTGAAACATCTTTCAGAATGAGATTTTATCTGTACTAAGTTGTATCACTGTATTAGGCTTAGATTTGCGTGTTTTATTTTATTTTGCTTGGTAATTCTCTTTGTTTTGTCTGTTACTACTTGCAACCACTTAATTCCTACTTTCTGTATTTAATAAAATCACTTTTTACTTATTAATTAACTCAGAGTATGTATTAATACCGGGGGGGAGGGGGCAAACAGCTGTGCATCTCTCTCTATTAGTGTTACAGAGGGCAAACAATTTATGAGTTTACCTGTATAAGCTTTATACAGGGGAAAACAGATTTATTTGGGGTTTGGACCCCACTGGGAGTTGGACATCTGAGTGTTAAAGACAGGAACACTTCTGTAAGTGGCTTTCAGTCAAGCCTACAGCTGTTAGGGGACGTGGTTCAGACCCTGGGTCTGGGTTTGCAGCAGGCTAGCGGGTCTGACTCAAACCAGGCAGGGTGCTGGGGTCCCAAGCTGTCAGGGAAAGCCGGGGCAGAAGTAGTCTTGGCACATCGGTTGGCAGTTCCCAAGGGAGTTTCCTGTGATCCAGCCCATCACACAAGCAGCTGGACATCTGCTACTACTTAGCAAAGCGGCAACGCTAGTGTGAGATCAGGACACTAATGTCAGAAGAAGCGACACCAATATTTATACTACCCCACACCATCCTGTATCTTCTATCTTCTACATTAATGTAACCAACATGTTTAGGGCTAGATTAATAGACTGAGTCCAGTAGGGACCATTAGGATCATCTAGTCTGACTTCCTGGATAAAAGTGGCCCTATAATTTCATTCAGATTATGCCCTGGCTCTATGCAGCTATGCCGGGCAGTAAGGCTCCCTGCATGATGGCATATGACCTACCTGAATATCGAGTTCAGGTGTGGGGAGTGGTTTTGTACCCAACTTTTCCTTCCCATGGTCCATACTTATTCCCCTGTGGGCCAGCCGATGCAAGGGAAGGAGTGTGTGAACCTTGTAAAGGGTTGATGCAGCATTCATCCTCCAGCCCACTCCAGTGGAAAAAAGGAGTGACAAAGGAATTGTATTTCAGACACTCTAAAATACAATACTTTCCCAGCACCCCTCCAGTACTCTGCGCCCCCAAGCACATCCCTATGTAGCTCAAAATTTCTAGGTATAGGCAAAAGGCACAAATGATACAAATGTTTGCATTTCTCAATAACCAGAGAATAGCCATGGATTTACTGCACCCCCAAACAGTGATGCAAACCTCCAGATCTTGAAGGTGTACAAGATGCCAGTGTATAACACATCTCGGAGCAGCACTTCTAATTTCTATTTCCACAAGAATTTCAGAAGACTTTTAGATCCAGGCAGTTCTGTGTTAAAGCCAACTTCATTATGTATCCTGAAGTGTGGGCCTTTTTGTTTTTCATGTTAGTATAAAAGCTGAAATCCTCAATATCGCTTCTAATTTATGTGCTGAATCACAGAATGCAATAGCATTGTTCAATTGACCTTGACCAATGTTTTCAACCATCAGTTGTTCCTTGCTGTATCAAGACTGAGGTCCACCAGATGTCAGTGCAATATAAATAATCCAGATTTTTATTTAAACCAAATCAAATAAAGGGGTATTAAAAAGAAAACTGCATAATAGTGAAACAATATTATCTAGGAAATAGAAGATCTTAACTGTAAGGGAGCAGGGAACACGTTACCATAACTAGAGAAGACAAGTGTCAGAATGATTTCTTTAAGTGCTTTTCCACTAATAGCACTGTGTCCAAAACAGCGCCAAAGTGTTAATGTAAGTTGATCAAGCTGATTATATAGCAGTATAAAGGCATTTTTTCCATCTTCTAGCCTCATCATCATTCATTTACGGTATGTTGCAACTGACTTCGCTATACATCAGTGGTTATGTTCTATATACAATAAAATTACCACATTGCATGTTTGCTTTGATATATAGCCTCTTTACTTCGTGATGATGGGAAACTTTCCCTCATTTTGTAGCAATTGCTTTCATTTTGAGAGCATTTTAACATAAGAGCTGTTTCAGGTCCAATCGTTGTGCTTAAAATGCTGTAGTTTTGCCTTGCATAAACAGATAATGTGGCTACCTTTCTGTTCTGTTTGTTCAGTGCCTAGCATGATGGGTTCCTGGTCCATGTTTTAGGCACTACAGTAATACAAATAATAAAAATCTATATTTACACGTATTCTATTAAGAATCCAGCAGAGTCACACATATCTGACCATATGCTATACTGATGACATGTATTTTAAAATACAATGTAGATCAATTGCAGTGGATATGTCCGTTTATACCAGCTGAAAATATGACACAGCCTTGCCCCTTCTGATATTTAGTGCTCCAAGAGAAAGTGCTGTGATTTTTTTTGTAGGATACAATGTATATTTTCTTATGTAGAAAGACAAGGACGGCTCCGGGCACCAGCCGAGCAAGCTCGTGCTTGGGACAGCAGATTCTACGGGGCGGCATTCTGCCCAATCCTAGCACGGCACGATCCGACTGCCCTGTAGGAGGCAGAGGAGGGGAGCGCCCTGCAGCAAATTCGGCAGGGCAGCCTGTGTCCTTCCCTCCCAGCCGACCGGAGCGGCGCAGAGCCCTCCTGGCAGGTGGCGCAGTGGTCGGGCCCGTGGGGCGAGCGCCCCGCTGAAGCACTGGCTGCCCCCCTTCTCTCTCTCTCTCTCTCTCTCTCTCCCCCCGCCCACCCCGCTTCCTCCCCCTCTCCCCCCATTAGACTGGGCACACACTCTGCAGCACAGGGAGTCCCCCTGCACCCTGGCTCCGTCTGCCCTGTAGGGTTTTATTGTTTTGTTTTTTTTCCGTGCTTTGCCGGCCGTGCCGTTTCTCCCTTCTCCCCCCCTTTGCCGCTCCAGCCGTGCGGTTTTTTGTTTTGTCCCCTCCCTGCTTTGCTGCTCCATCCACACCATTTCCCGCCCCCCCCGCTTTGCCGCTCCGGCCGCGCCATTTCCCCCCCCCCACACACTTTGCCGCTCCAGCCATGCCCGTTCTCCCCACCCCCCTGCTTTGCTGCTCCGGCTGTTCCGCAGGTTTTGGGGTTTTTTTTCCTCCCTGCTTTGCCGCTCTGCCCTCTTCCCCCCCTCCTTTTTTTTTTGTGTGGGGCTGCAAAAATGCCAGAGCTAGCCCTGTAGAAAGAGGTTGAATTCCTGCTTCTAATCCAAAATTTAATTTAAATTTTTCTATAGAGCTACAACTGGTACATCCATATATGATTGAACGTCTCAGTTTGCATCAGAAATGAAATCTTAAGAGAAGGGAAGCAGGAAAGAGCCTTTTAAAAGTTAGGCAATAAAACTATTGTTTTGATTAGAAAACTTTTAATATTAGTATTCATATCAGAACTCATGTAGTGCCAGCTCTCGTAATTATCAAAATATAGAAACTGTGGGCATGAAGGGACAATCTGGAAGTATGCACAATGAAAGACGTAATGTCTACATTGTTGTTGTTTTTGGAATTTTCCCTTTTGTATTTCAGAGAGGAGAACATATTTGTCATCCTTTCTGCAAGTTTCACTAATTGTATTGTTTCCATTATTCTGATTTTGGGGAAACTTGGTAATCCTAATATAACTGCACAGCCACCAAACAGTGTAGCCCCAAAATGGAAGCAGCTTATTAGGAGATGTTATCTTCACACCAAGGGACATTTCAGGGAAGTAAATAGCAGCTTGTGGAATGAAGCAATTGAAAATATGCAAGTACACTCAGCAAACAGATGGTGTTTAGAATGAACAAGATTCTCTTTCATAGCAGTAGCTTGAAATATTTGATTCAATAGTTCACATTCCCATTTTTTTTCTGTAATCCTTTCGAAGGCTCTGGCTGTCTTGAAGGTTATCTGTCTCCTCAGCTTCAATGTAGACTTTCATTTCTTGAGTAAGATCTCCCTTGCAATTAAACCATATAGAATTCCAGATATGCTCTTCTATTAAAAAAAAATACAGCTTTGCACATGCCAGTCCACCAAGGAAATGTTACTGAAATAACTCCAATAAGTAAGAGGAGTGTGTGTCAAAGAAATTATAAAAGCTAAGTAATACACCTAATACGATGGGCCCCAGTTATTCTGGAAAGGATCTTTTTAACAGAGATCTGAGAAGAGTTCAACCAGCATTCCTGATCAGAAAGGGCTATTCCCTGGGGGAACTAAAACCAGTAAGAGCCAACCAGAATGAGTCAGCTGTAGTTGACTATTGCTGCTGATTGTTTTACAGATGCTCAGTCACTCTTCCAGCCCTGTTCCGCTGAGGATGAGGCCAGGAGTGGGTAAGAATCAGTGTCAGAATATGGTCAACGTGAGAGGCTAGGAGTGAGAATAAGTTTGGAAACAGGAATCTAGCTCACATAGACTCATTTGTATTTTGAGATGTTTGGAGAATTGTTTTTCTTCACTGACAATTTTGACAAAATGGGGAAAAAATTGTTTCAATCAGAATTTTAGCAGAAGATTTCACCTTCTTTTCCCTAAAATCTCAAAACTTGGGGAAAATGGATTTCAAATGAAAAACTGAATGTTTTGGAGGAAAAGAAAATATGAAATTTCTGTGAAAATGTTTGTCAGAAAGGCAATTTTCCATTTAAAAAAAATTCAAGATAACATTTTCAACCAGCCCTAGCTGTGTTGTGTCTCACCTTGACTGTCAGCTCCTCAAGGGAGGGAACATGTCCTTTTTTCTCTGTGAAGCACCATACACATCTATCTAGGGCAAAATATAAACAGGCTAATTCATTACAATTATTTGGTTATGAGAAACAAGAAGGGAAGAATGATGGGAGAACACGACAGGGCAAGATTGTGGATGTGGTAGAGAGTGAGATGTTTGTGGAAGATTAGAGAAGACGACAAAGAATAGGGAGGACAGAAAGAGGAAAAATGTAGGGCAAGGATAAATATATAGAGATGGACAAATTAGACTGAGGAGAAAACCAACTGAAAAAGGAGAAATACCCCATATCTTAGAAAGAAATTGGAGGGAAGGAGAAACAGAACAGAGGCAGGAAGATAGGTATTTCTTCCTTGTTTTCTATTTTTATTATCAAAGGTAATGTTACATAAGAACGGTTATACTGGGTCAGATCAAAGGTACATCTAGCCCAGTATCTTGTCTTCTGACAGTGGCCAATGCCAGGTGCCCTAGAAGCGATGAACAGAACACGTTATCATCAAGTGATCCATCCCCTGTCGCCCATTCTCAGCTTCTGGCAAACAGAGGCTAGGGACATCATCCCTGCCCATCCTGGCTAATAGCCATTGATGGAACTATCCTCCATGAACATATCTAGTTCTTTTTTGAACCCTGTCATAGGCTTGACCTTCACAACATCCTCTGGCAAGGAATTCCACAGGTTGACTGTGCATTGTGTGGAAAAAAATACTTTCTTTTGTTTGTTTTAAAGTTGCTGCCTATTAATTTCATGTGATGGCCCCTAGTTCTTGTGTTATGAGAGGGAGTAAATAACACTTCCTTATTTACTTTCTCCACATCACTCATGAATTTATAGACCGCTATCATTTCCCACCTTAGTCGTCTCTTTCTCCAAGCTGAATAGTCCCAGTCTTTTATTAAGCTCTCCCCATATGGCAGCTGTTCCATACCCCTAATCATTTTTGTTGCCCTTTTCTGAACCTTTTCCAAGTCCAATATATCTTTTTTGAGATGTGGCAACCACATCTGCACACAGTATTCAAGATATGGTCAGACCATGGATTTATATAGCAGCAACATGATATTTTCTGTCCTATTATCTATCCCTTTCTTAATGATTCCCAACATTCTGTTTGCTTTTTTGACTGCCGCTGCACATTGAGTAGATGTTTTCAGAGAACTATTCACAATGACTCCAAGATCTCTTTCTTGAGTGGTAACAGCTAATTTAGTCCCCATCATTTTATATGTATACTTGGGATTATATTTTCCAATGTGCATGACTTTGCATTTATCAACATTGAATTTCATCTGCCAATTTATTGTCCAGTCATCCAGTTTTTAGAGATCCTTTTGTAGCTCTTCGCAATCTGCTTGGGACATAACTATCTTGAGTAGTTTTGTGTCATCTGCAAATTTTGTGACCTCACTGTTTGCCCATTTTTCGAGATCGTCTATGAATATGTTGAATAGGACTTGTTCCAGTACAGACCCCTAGGGGACACCACTATTTACCTCTCTCCATTCTGAAAACTGACCATTTATTCCTACTCTTTGTTTGCTATCTTTTAACCAGTTACCAATCGATGAGAGGACCTTCCCTCTTATCCCATGGCAGCTTACTTTGCTTAAGAGCCTTGAGTGAGGGATCTTGTCAAAGGCTTTCTGAAAATCTAAGTACACTATATCCACTGGATCCCTTATGTCCCTATGCTTGTTGACCCCGTCAAAGAATTCTAGTAGATCGGTGAGGCATGATTTCCCTTTACAAAAAACATGTTGATTCTTCCCCAACAAATTATGTTAATCTATATGTCTAGCAATATTTTTGTGTACTATAGTTTCAACCAGTTTGCCTGGTACTGAAGTCAGGCTTACTGGCCTTTAATTCTGAGGATCACCTCTGGAGCCCTTTTTAAAAATTGGCATCACATTAGCTATCCTCCAGTAATTTAGCGCAGAAGCTGATTTAAATGATAGGTTACAAACCACAGTTAGTAGTTCTGCAATTTCACATTTGAGTTCCTTCAGAACTCTTGGGTGAATACCATCTGGTCCTGGTGACTTATTACTGTTTAGTTTATCAATTTGTTCCAAACCACCTCTAATGACACCTCAATCTGGGACAGTTCCTCAGATTTGTCACCTAAAAAGAATGGCTCAGGTTTGGGAATCTCCCTCACATCTTCAGCCATGAAGACCGATGCAAAGAATTCATTTAGTTTGTCCACAATGTCCTTATCATCCTTGAGTGCTCCTTTAGCATCTCAATTGTCCAGTAGCCCCACTGATTGTTTAGTAGGCTTCCTGCTTCTGATCTACTTAAAAAAGATTACTATTACTTTTTGAATCTTTGGCTAGCCGTTCTTCAAATTCTTTTTTTGGCCTTCCTAGTTATAATTTTACACTTCATTTGCCAGAGTTTATGTTCCTTTCCATTTTCCTCACTAGGATTTAACTTCCACTTTTTAAAGGATGTCTTTTTGCCTCTCACTGCTTCTTTTACTTTGTTGTTTAGCCACAGTGGCACTTTTTTGGGTTCTCTTACTATTTTTTTTTTAATTTGGGATATACATTTAAGTTGAGTCTCTATGGTGGTGTCTTTTAAAAAGCTTCCTTGCAATGTACAGGAAAGTTTCCATGCAGGTTGCATTTCACTTTGGCACTGTACCTTTTAATTTCTGTTTAACTAACTTCCTCATTTTTGTGTAGTCCCCCTTTCTGAAATTAAATGCTACAGTGTTGGGCTGCTGTGGTGGTTTCCCCGCCACAGGGATGATAAATTTAATTATATTAATGGTCACTATTACCAAGCAGTGTAGTTATATTCACCTCTTGGACCAGAGCCTGTGCTCCACTTAGGACTAAATCAAGAATTACCTCCTCTCTTGTGGGTTCCAGGACTAGCTGTGCCAAGAACCAGTCATTTAAGGTGTCAAGAAACTTCATCTCTGCATCCAGTCCTGAGGTAACATGTACCCAGTCAATATGGGAATAGTTGAAATCCCCCATTATTACTTTGTTTTTTATTTTTATAGCCTCTAATCTTCCTGAGCATTTCATAGTCACTATCACCATCCTGATCAGGTGGTCGATAGCATATCCTGACTGCTATATTCTTATTATTAAAGATAGAATTACTATCGATAGAGATTCTATGGTACAGTTTGGTTCATTTAAGATTTTTATTTCATTTGATTCTATGCTTTCTTTCACATATAGTGCCACTCCCTACCAGCACGACCTGTTCTGTCCTTCCAATATATTTTGTACCCTGGTATTACAGTGTCCCATTGATTATTCTCATTCCACCAAGTTTCTGTGATGCCTGTTATATCAATATCCTCATTTAATATGCAGCACTCTAGTTCAACCATCTTATTAAGACTTCTAGCATTTTGTATATAAGCACTTTAAAAAACTTGTCATTTTTTAGCTGTCTGCCATTACATGATGTAATAGAATGGGATTCTTTTTCATTTGACTGTTTTACATCAGATCCTACCTGTATTTTATCATCTTCCACCCTTTCCTCCTTAGTAGAACACACAGAATCTCCATTAATAGATCCTCCCCTAAGGGATGTCCCTGTCTGAACCATGTGCTCCTCCGTACCTGTCAGCTTTCCCCCAGCCCTTAGTTTAAAACTGCTTTACAACCTTTTTAATTTTAAGTGCCAGCAATTTGTTTCCATTTTGAAATGTTGAAAAATTGTGCAGTACACTGATGTCTGATGCATGCAAACCTACAGCCTGAGCCAAGGGCTATTGAAGTCAGTGGGAGTCTTTCTATTGGCTTTCATGAACTTTGGATCAGGCCCTTATAAACTATGTTTACAGGAGTATAAAATTCTACCATAGCATTTAACAGACCTATTTTGCAAATGGATTCCTTAGGCCTGGTCTACACTAGGAGTTTATGTCGAATTTAGCGGCGTTAATTCGACTTAACCGTGCACCCGTCCACACCAGGAAACTAATTAGTTCGACCTAGAGGGCTCTTTAGTTCGAATTCTGTACTCCTCCCCAATGAGGGGAGTAGCACTAAATTCGACATGGCTATGTTGAATTAGGCTAGGTGTGGACGGAAATCGACCTTAGTAACTCCGGGAGCTATCCCACAGTGCACCACTCTGTTGATGCTCTGGACAGCAGTCCGAGCTCAGATGTTCTGACCAGCCACACAGGAAAAGCCCCGGGAAAATTTGAATTCCTTTTCCTGTCTGGCCAGTTTGAATCTCATTTCCTGTTTGGACATCGGGGCGAGCTCAGCAGCACCGGCAGCGATGCAGAGCTCTCCAGCAGAGGGGTCCATGCAATCTCAAAGTAGAAAGAGGGCCCCAGCATGGACTGACCGGGAAGTCTTGGATCTGATCGGTGTGTGGGGTGATGAGTCTGTGCTTTCGGAGCTGCGCTCCAAAAAACGGAATGCAAAGACCTACGAGAAGGTCTCCAAAGCCATGGCAGACAGAGGATACAGCCGGGATACAACGCAGTGCCGCGTGAAAATCAAGGACCTGAGACAAGGCTACCAAAAAATCAAAGCGGCCAACGGACGCTCTGGAGCCCAGCCCCAGACATGCCGCTTCTATGAGGCACTGCATGCCATTCTCGGTGGGTCTGCCACCACTGCCCCACCAGTGACCGTGGACTCTGATGATGGGATACTGTCGACGGGCAGTTCCTCGGCGATGTTTGCGGATGGGGAAGGTGAGGAAGGGTTTGAGGAGGACGAGGCAGGCGACAGCGCTTACAGCGCTGATTTCCCCGACAGCCAGGATCTCTTCATCACCCTCATGGAGATCCCCTACCAACCCTCCCCGGCCATTAACCCGGACCCTGAATCAGGGGAAGGATCAGTCGGTAAGTGTGCTATAAACATGTAAACATTTATTTTTGAAAGAACAGGAATATTAACTATGTGAAAAGAAGGTCAATGTATATGGGGATAGAACAGAAATCCTCTTGGGAGGTCTCCACGAAGCTCTCCTGGAGGTAATCGAAAAGCCTACGCATGAGGTTCCTGGGGAGAGCTGCCTTATTGGGTGCTCCGTGGTAGCACACTTTTCCGCGCCAGGCTGTCATCAGGTACTCTGGGAGCATTGCCTCCACGAGCATGGCAGCATAGGCCCCTGGTTTGTGCTGGCTTTCACGCAGCATGCGCTCTCTATCTGCCTCAGTGACCCTCCTCAGGGTGATCTCGCTCGGCGACTCCTGCATTTAATTAGGGGAATTAGTGTAATGTTAGTATTGGGAATGCTTCACTTTTCCTTTGCATAACAATAAGCGTCGGTTTACAGCAACGTGGTGGAGGCTGCAGAGGGGCAGCATACAGGGATCTTTCCCGGGGACAGCCGCGAGTGGGTGGAACAGGGGCAGAGTTTATGCTTTCCGGATTGCCTGCAGCAGGAGGGCACTGCTATACATTAACTTTTAAGCAGCCTAAAGTCTACGGCTTACCAAGCCTGGCTGCTCCACGGATTCTGCTGTCCTGAACCGCTTGTCTGATCTCCAGTGCAAGACCCCAGGCAATGAAAGCGAAGGCTGAAAATTCGAATTTGTCCTGAGTGCGCGTGAGATAGGTTCTGTGCATGGTCTTGTTCACAGAGGCAGACTAGACTGTGTTCATTGTTCGCAAAAATGTATCTTTGCAAGGAATTCACTCCCTTTTTCCCATCACACAGCTGCGACTGTCTCCCGACCTGCCCCAGCATCCCCCTCACAGAGGCTGGCAAAGATTAGGCGGCGAAAGAAAAAAGACACGGGACGAGATGGGCTGCTCCCGAGCCGAGGCGGCACAGTAGACCCAGTGGAGGGAGAACCTCTCTCAGTACCAGCGCTCACACAGTGAACGGGAGGAGAGGTGGCTTGAGGAAGACAAGCAGGCGACTCAAACGTTGCTTGGACTAATGAGGGAGCAAACGGACACGCTCCGGCGTCTTGTGGATGTTCTGCAGGACCGCAGGCAGGAGGACAGAGCCCCCCTGCAGTGTATCTGCAACCGCCCTCCCCCGCCACAAAGTCCCATACCCCCCTCACCCAAAATAACAAGAAGGAGGGGCGCCAGGGGCCGTGAAAACTGTCACTCCACACCAGCAGAGTGCTCAATTACCCAAAAGCTCTCATTCCCTAAATTTTGAGAAGTCCTTTCCTTCCTGACTCACCCAAGCCCCAATCCCAGTTTCATCCCCTAACTGTTTAGTTGATTATTAAAAATACTTTGCTGTTAATTACTGTTTCCGTCATGTTTTTGTACAGAAGACTGTGTTTGAAGGGGGGGAAGGGGGTTGGTAATTGCATAGGACAGTCACCTTTACCAGGGTACAGACACGGGGGCAGGATCAGCAGCAGGTCACACACACAGTGCAGTCAGTAGGTACCCTGGTCGGTATGGGAGGTGGTTTCCATGTTCTGTGTGGGTGGGGGGTACGTGACTTTGTAGCGGGGGAGGGCGGTTACAGATCTTATGCAGCGGTCCTTGTCCTGGACCACAGAGCCACGCAGCAGGCGAATCTGTAACCATCCTCCCCCGCTGCAAGGTCACATAGCCCCCGCACACAGAGTCCCAAAAAGGAGGGATGGCAGGCTCCGTTGAAACAACCAGTCCGGCACTGCGGACCGCTCTAGGAGCGGGAGCCTGTCATTCCTCGAGTTTAGAAGTGGTCTTTACATCACTACACACCCTACCCAGCACAGTCTGCGTCCCAGTTTCAACCCTTTAACGCAAAGTCATTAATAAAGAAAACGTTGTTAAGTAACAATGAAACATGGATTTTATTTTTACACGTGTGTTGGAAGGGGGGAAACGGGGTGAACGGGGTATGTAACTGCAGAGGAGAGTCAACAGTAACTGGGTAAAGAAACAGGGGCAGGTTCAGCTTCTCTGTAAAGAAACTGAATAGTCACAGGTCACGCTGCTCGCTGAGGAACCTAGCTTTCAAAGCCTCCCGGATGCACAGCGCTTCCCGCTGGGCTCTTCTAATCGCACGGCTGTCTGGCTGAGCGTAATCAGCAGCCAGGCGATTTGCCTCAACCTCCCATCCCGCCATAAAGATCTCCCCCTTGTTCTCACAGAGATTGTGGAGCACACAGCAAGCTGCAATAACAATGGGGATATTGGTTTCGCTGAGATCCGAGCGAGTCAGTAAGCTCCTCCATCACCCCTTGAGACGTCTGAAAGCACACTCCACCACCATTCTGCACTTGCTCAGCCGGTAGTTGAAGAGTTCCTTGTCACTGTCCAAGGCACCTGTATAGGACTTCATGAGGCAGGGCATTAGCGGGTAGGCTGGGTCCCCGAGGATCACTGTAGGCATCTGCACATCCCCAACAGTTATTTTGTGGTCCGGGAAGAAAGTACCTTCCTGTAGGCGTCTAAACAGACCAGAGTTCCTAAAAACACGCACGTCATGAACCTTGTCCGGCCATCCGACGTTGATGTTGGTAAAACGTCCCCTATGGTCCACCAGTGCTTGCAGCACCATTGAAAAGTAGCCCTTTCGGTTAATATACTGGCTGGCCTGGTGGGCCGGTCCCAGGATAGGGATGTGAGTTCCATCTATAGCCCCACCGCAGTTTGGGAATCCCATCGCGGCGAAGCCATCTATGATGACCTGGACATTTCCCAGGGTCACTACCTTTGAGAGCAGTAGCTCAACGATTGCGTGGGCTACTTGCATCACAGCAACCCCCATGGTAGATTTGCCCACGCCAAAGTGGTTCGCTACTTGCTGTCTGGCGTTGCAAGTTTCCAGAGGGCTATGGCCACTCGCTTCTGCACAGTCAGGGCTGCTTGCATCCGGGTGTCCTTGCGCTTCAGGGCAGGGGACAGCAAGTCACACAGTTCAAGGAAAGTGCCCTTACGCATCCTGAAGTTTCGCAGCCACTGTGATTCATCCCAGACCTGCAGCACTATGCGGTCCCACCAGTCCGTGCTTGTTTCCCGGGCCCAGAATCGCCATTCCACAGCATGAACATGACCCATTGCCACCATGATCTCCATGGCGCGGGATCCCGTGCTTTCTGAGAGGTCTGTGCCACTCTGAGACTTCATGTCCTCACCGTGCTGCCGGAGCTTCCTCCCCCGATTTCTCAGCAGCTGACTGTGGAAGAGGTGGACGATAAGGTGCGAGGAGTTGACAACGGCCATAAGTGCAGCGATGATCGCAGCGGGCTCCATGCTCGCAGTGCTGTGGCGTCTGCGCTGTCACTGACCAGAAAAGTGCGCGAACAGATTTCCCGCCAGCGCTTTCAGGGAGGGAGGGCAGGAGTGGCGGTTGAATGATGACAGTTACCCAAAACCACCCTCGACGCATTTTTTCCCCCAGCAGGCATTGGGGGCTCTACCCAGCATTCCAATGGGCAGCGGGGACTGCGGGAACTGTGGGATAGCTACCCACAGTGCACCGCTTCCAATGTCGATGCTTGCCCCGTTAGTGTGGACTCTCAAAGTCGAATTAGTGTCCTTAGTGTGGATACACAAATTCGACTTTGTAAGGTCGATTCCACAAATTCGAGTTAAGTAGAATCGAACTACTCTTGTAGTGTAGACATACCCTTAGTCCTTTCAGACTTTAACATAACATAAGAACATAAGAACATAAGAAAGGCCGTACCGGGTCAGACCAAAGGTCCATCTAGCCCAGTATCTGTCTACCGACAGTGGCCAATGCCAGGTGCCCCTGAGGGAGTGAACCTAACAGGCAATGATCAAGTGATCTCTCTCCTGCCATCCATCTCCATCCTCTGACGAACAGAGGCTAGGGACACCATTCTTACCCATCCTGGCTAATAGCCATTTATGGACTTAGCCACCATGAATTTATCCAGTCCCCTTTTAAACATTGTTATAGTCCTAGCCTTCACAACCTCCTCAGGTAAGGAGTTCCACAAGTTGACTGTGCGCTGCGTGAAGAAGAACTTCCTTTTATTTGTTTTAAACCTGCTGCCTATTAATTTCATTTGGTGACCTCTAGTTCTTGTATTATGGGAATAAGTAAATAACTTTTCCTTATCCACTTTCTCAACATCACTCATGATTTTATATACCTCTATCATATCCCCCCTTAGTCTCCTCTTTTCCAAACTGAAGAGTCCTAGCCTCTTTAATCTTTCCTCATATGGGACCCTCTCTAAACCCCTAATCATTTTAGTTGCTCTTTTCTGAACCTTTTCTAGTGCTAGAATATCTTTTTTGAGGTGAGGAGACCACATCTGTACACAGTATTCGAGATGTGGGCGTACCATGGATTTATATAAGGGCAATAATATATTCTCAGTCTTATTCTCTATCCCCTTTTTAATGATTCCTAACATCCTGTTTGCTTTTTTGACCGCCTCTGCACACTGCGTGGACATCTTCAGAGAACTATCCACGATAACTCCAAGATCTTTTTCCTGACTCGTTGTAGCTAAATTAGCCCCCATCATGTTGTATGTATAGTTGGGGTTATTTTTTCCAATGTGCATTACTTTACATTTATCCACATTAAATTTCATTTGCCATTTTGTTGCCCAATCACTTAGTTTTGTGAGATCTTTTTGAAGTTCTTCACAATCTGCTTTGGTCTTAACTATCTTGAGTAGTTTAGTGTCATCTGCAAACTTTGCCACCTCACTGTTTACCCCTTTCTCCAGATCATTTATGAATAAATTGAATAGGATTGGTCCTAGGACTGACCCTTGGGGAACACCACTAGTTACCCCTCTCCATTCCCCCTTGTCCACATGTTTGTTGACCCCTTCAAAGAACTCTAATAGATTAGTAAGACACGATTTCCCTTTACAGAAACCATGTTGACTATTGCTCAAGAGTTTGTTTTTCTATGTGTCTGACAATTTTATTCTTTACTATTGTTTCAACTAATTTGCCCGGTACCGACGTTAGACTTACCGGTCTGTAATTGCCAGGATCACCCCTAGAGCCCTTTTTAAATATTGGCGTTACATTAGCTAACTTCCAGTCATTGGGTACCGAAGCCGATTTAAAGGACAGGTTACAAACCTTGGTTAATAGTTCCGCAACTTCACATTTGAGTTCTTTCAGAACTCTTGGGTGAATGCCATCTGGTCCCGGTGACTTGTTAATGTTGAGTTTATCAATTAATTCCAAAACCTCCTCTAGTGACACTTCAATCTGTGACAGTTCCTCAGATTTGTCACCTACAAAAGCCAGCTCAGGTCTGGGAATCTCCCTAACATCCTCAGCCGTGAAGACTGAAGCAAAGAATCCATTTAGTTTCTCCGCAATGACTTTATCATCTTTAAGCGCTCCTTTTGTATTTTCATCGTCAAGGGGCCCCACTGGTTGTTTAGCAGGCTTCCTGCTTCTGATGTACTTAAAAAACATTTTGTTATTACCTTTGGAGTTTATGGCTAGCCGTTCTTCAAACTCCTCTTTGGCTTTTCTTATTACACTCTTGCACTTAAGTTGGCAGTGTTTGTGCTCCTTTCTATTTGCCTCACTGGGATTTGACTTCCACTTTTTAAAGGAAGTCTTTTTATCTCTCACTGCTTCTTTTACATGGTTGTTAAGCCACGGTGGCTCTTTTTTAGTTCTTTTACTGTTTTTCTTAATTTGGGGTATACATTGAAGTTGGGCCTCTATTATGGTGTCTTTAAAAAGGGCCCACGCAACTTGCAGGGATTTCACTTTGGTCACTGTACCTTTTAACTTTTGTCTAACTAACCCCCTCATTTTTGTATAGTTCCCCCTTTTGAAATTAAAGGCCACAGTGTTGGGCAGTTGAGATGTTCTTCCCACCACAGGGATGTTGAATGCTATTGTATTATGGTCACTATTTCCAAGCGGTCCTGCTATAGTTACCTCTTGGACCAGCTCCTGCGCTCCACTCAGGATTAAATCTAGAGTCGCCTCTCCCCTTGTGGGTTCCCGTACCAGCTGCTCCATGAAGCAGTCATTTAAAGTATCGAGAAATTTTATCTCTGCATTTCGTCCTAAAATAAAAAAGGTAATAATTGGAGATATACCAATCTCCTAGAACTGGAAGGGACCTTGAAAGGTCATCGAGTCCAGCCCCCTGCCTTCACTAGCAGGACCAATTTTTAACCCAGATCCCTAAGTGGCCTCCTCAAGGATTGAACTCACAACCCTGGGTTTAGCAAGCCAATGCTCAAACCACTGAGCTATCCCTCCCCTCATTTCCTGAAGTGAAATGTTCCCAGTCAATATGGGGATAATTGAAATCCCCCACTATTATTGGGTTCTTAATTTTGATAGCCTCTCTAATTTCCCTTAGCATTTCATCATCACTATTACTGTCCTGGTCAGGTGGTCGATAATAGATCCCTACTGTTATATTTTTACTAGAGCATGAAATTTCTATCCAGAGAGACTCTATGGAACCTGTGGATTCGCTTAAGATTTTTACTTCATTTGAATCTACACTTTCTTTAACATATAGTGCCACTCCTCCCCCTGCACGGCCTGTTCTGTCCTTCCGATATATTTTGTACCCCGGAATGATTGTGTCCCATTGATTGGTCTCAGTCCACCAGGTTTCTGTGATGCCTATTATATCTATATCCTCCTTTATCACAAGGCACTCTAGTTCACCCATCTTATTATTTAGACTTCTGGCATTTGTGTACAAGCACTTTAAAAACTTGTCCCTGTTTATTAGCCTGCCTTTTTCTGATGTGCCAGATTCTTTTTTATGTGTCTGTTTGTCATCTGATCCGGCCCTTACATTATACTTCTCATTCCTCTGCTCCTGACTATAACCTGGAGATTCTCTATCATCAGACTCTCCCCTAAGAGAAGTCTGTGTCCGATCCACACGCACCTCTGCAGCAGTCGGCTTTCCCCCATCTCCTAGTTTAAAAACTGCTCTACAGCCTTTTTAATGTTTAGTGCCAGCAGTCTGGTTCCACTTTGGTTTAGGTGGAGCCCATCTCTCCTGTATAGGCTCCTCCCATCCCAGAAGTTTCCCCAGTTCCTAATGAATGTGAACCCCTCCTCTCTACACCATCGTCTCATCCACGCATTGAGACTCTGAAGCTCTGCCTGCCTACCTGGCCCTGCGCGTGGAACTGGGAGCATTTCTGAAAATGCCACCATAGAGGTCCTGGATTTCAGTCTCTTCCCTAGCAGCCTAAATTTGGCTTCCAGGACATCTCTCCTACCCTTCCCTATGTCATTGGTACCTACATGTACCACGACCACCGGCTCCTCCCCAGCACGACACATAAGTCTATCTAGATGCCTCGAGAGATCCGCAACCTTCGCACCAGGCAGGCAAGTCACCATACGGTTCTCCCGGTCATCACAGACCCAGCTATCTACATTTCTAATAATCGAATCTCCCATTACTAACACCTGCCTTTTCCTAGAAACTGGAGTTCCCTCCCCCGGAGAGGTAACCTCAGTGCGAGAGGCAACCCCAGCACCATCTGGAAGGAGGGTCCCAACTACGGGAAGGTTTCCCTCTGCTCCCATCGACTGCTCTACTTCCCTGGGCCCTTCTTCCTCCTCAACAGCACAGGAGCTGTCTAAGCGGAGGTGGGACAATTCTACAGTGTCCCGGAAAGCCTCATCAACATACCTCTCTGCCTCTCTCAGCTCCTCCAGTTCCGCCACCCTGGCCTCCAAAGTCCGTACATCGTCTCTGAGGGTCCGGAGCTCCTTGCACCGACTGCACACATACGCCACCCGCCCACAGGGCAGGTAATCATACATGCGACAGTCAGTGCAATAAACTGGATAGCCCCCACCCTGCTGCTGGGCTTCTGCCTGCATTGTCTCCTAGTTAGTGAAAGGGTGGTTTACGGAAAGTAGTTTTGGAATATGGTTCGGTTTTTAGGGGGGGGCCACGGGGAAGGGGTTAGGGCTGGCGAGGGGCTCCCACTCCCTTCCCACTCCCTTGCGAAACTCCCTGTTAGCAGCCCCTGTTCGCAAAGCTCCCTGGTCGCTTGTGCGCGGCTTTATAAAGCCCTGGCCTGGCCTGAGTGAATGCCCCGCCCACTGATTAAGGCTCAGCCAATTACCAGAGGCTTCGAGCTTTCAAACCTGCCTCCAACTGCCAGCCAGAGCACACGGTCCCCCAAACAACCAAACAGACTGACAAACACAAGCTCAGCGCACAGCAAGTAACCCCCAAACACAAACAAACACACACTACAGACAGTCACTTACCCCACAGATGCTGTATTAGCTCCTCCTTCACCTGGAGAACTCCCTTGCGAAACTCCCTGTTAGCAGCCCCTGTTCTGTATCTGTAGGCTGCACCATTTAAGGACACATGATATAATTGGAATTAGCAGTGTACATGTAGAGGCACAAATACAGGATTCTTATCAGATAGCATACGTCAACCCCCATGATCTTGGAGAGTGATCTTGGAAATATTCCTTCGTAAAATCTTCATGTAATCACAGATTGAGTCATCTATCTGTGTGCACCACTTTTTTCCCCTCACTCCTGGCTTCTAGAAAGAGGACCTCTTATTTAAAAGTATGTAATTGTTTGTTTCTTCTTTCTTGAGATGTAAGGTATTCATCTTCTCTCCCCTCTCCTGCTGCCTTTTAACAGTAGTCAAGGAATTGAAATTAAGAGGTGACCTCATGTCAGCATTGTAAATCATAATTAATGGAAAACATTCTTAACACCCAAGGTCTGCACAATTAAAGCTGGAAATCTGGGAAACAGCTAAGATTAGAAGATGGATCTTTCTACAAGTTTAATTTCCCTGTATGGGAGTTTTATGCACTGAAAAGTTCAGCTAACGCATTGAGAGAAATTTACATAAATTCCTTTGTTCTTCTATGCAATTACTTAGCCATTTGTTTCCATGGAACTGCAAGCAATTTACCAATCTTCAAATAGTGTTGTATTAAACTCTTAAAATATTCACATTATGGCCCAGATTCTCGCTAGTGCCAAGATCCACTTGGAACAAGTCCGGGGTCATGTGACACAACAGATGAGGCAGGGGCATCCAGAGAATCAGTTAGAGCAGCTCTTGTCCGATTTACCCTATGCCAGGTGGCTCCATCCCAAGAGACCGGAGTGCAGTTGAGAATTGGCAGCATGCAGTTCTCTGCCTCACCTTGACTCACCCCCATGACAAGGTGTGAGGGAGCAGCTGGCATAGGAGCTGGTTACACTTCTTGCCAGCTGAGAGATCCTGTACCTAGGGGTAATTTTGCAGTGGTCAATTAGGGCCAGATTCTAACACTTTGCTCCTGTCCTATGATAGTTCCTTCTTATTCTCTCACCTCCATGCTTTAATCTGAGTCCTCAGTCTTCTGGGTCAAGATGTTAAAAAGTCAGAGCCTAAATCCATACTGAGCCACTTTTGAAAATTTTACCCCAAGGCACCTTAATTAGTGGCTTGATTTCAAAATTGCTAGTCACCCAACAGCTCTCACTGAAGTTTATTTGGAGCTGCTGTGCACTCAGCATTTTTTAAAAATCAGGCCACTTATGGGTACGTTTACACTTACCGGGACGGTCGACGCGGCGAGTTCGACTGCTCGGAGTTCGAACTATCGCGTCTGATCTAGACGCGATAGTTCGAACCCCGGAAGCGCTAGTTCGAACTCCGGTACTCCACCGCGGCAGGAGGAGTTGCCGGAGTCGACCCTGGAGCCGCGGAGTTCGCTTCCGCGGCGTCTGGACAGTAAGTAAGTCGAACTAGGGTAGTTCGAATTCAGCTACGTTATTCACGTAGCTGAATTCGCGTACCCTAGTTCGACCCCCGAGCTTAGTGTAGACCAGGGCTTAGGTGCCTAAATAAGAAGCCTAATTTAAGATGAGTGTTGGGTTTGGGTGGGTTGGTTGGTTGGCTTTTCACTCTTGGCCCTGTTCTTTGTCTCCTTTTTTCCTGCTTCTTTATAAGCAGAGTGACCTCATCTGCTTATTTTACAGCATCTATTATCTCTTTGACATAATCCTGATGTCCTACACCGGGTCCAACTCAAAATCAAAGAGTCAGAGAGCCTCATCTTTTCCCACCAAGCCTTCTCATCTTCCCCCTTCTCTATAAGCATCCACCCCAGTCTATCATTGGAATCCTTGTTGGTGTCACTTCTGAATCCTCTCTCCTTCTTCCCCTCACACAGTCTGATACTAAATTAGTTTGGTTCTCTTCCCATTACTCCTTTAAAAATCCAACCCTTCTTTACTGTTCACATAGCTAAAACACTTGTTCCCATTTTGATTATTGCAACCTCATAGTTTTTCCTCCGGGAATCTCATCTTATTCTAGTCTATCCAAAAATGCAGCAACCAAGATAATTTTTGACTGCCATTCTGAACCAGGTCAGTCTCTTTTTCCAGTCCTGGCACTGGCTTCCTCATCAAATTTAAGATTCTGCCTCACTTTCAATTTCTACACAATTCTGCCCCTGCCTACTTCTTTGCTCTTACTTTTTACTACTTCCCCATCCGTGCTCCCTCTTTTCATAAACTCTCTTCCATTTTAGGAATTTCCCCTCCTCTCTCTATTCAAATCCCTACTTAAAACTCACTTCATACTTGTGAAGCTTACCAGTGCCAACCTATGACTGTAAAAGTGTGTCCGTTCTTCATAGGCCAGATTCTGCCACCCTTAGTAACTCTGAATAGTACCTGAAACAGAAATTAATTTTCACTGAAATTAATGGTCTACTCATGTAGTAAGACCTATTCACCATTAATATGTGTGGAATAATCTGTCCTAAATGTAGTATATTATATAGCTTATTACCATAACTGAAAGAGAGTCATTGTGAAAGAAAATGATTCTTTGGATCACTCAGTGCATTCATTGTGTATGAGTGTCTATTTAAGTTAGAAATTCTTTGGAACAGAGGCCTACTCTTCCTTTGTCATGTCTATTTCAAAACATATTGTTGTTAGTTAATAAATAATTAATGCCTGTGGGTTCTAGCATTACTGGCAAGTAGAATGGGAGACATAAAGTGGTTACATTCAAAGTTACAATAAGAACATTTAAACAGTCAGCATTTCTGTTATACGTAGTGTCAAACTGGAGAGGTAATCATAAGAACTCAAGCAGAGGAACAAGTTATGGAACTACTAGTTCACCTGTAACCTGCCTCACCTGTGTTTTTTAAATAGCACATGCTACTGGAAAGTCTTGTGCAGAATACAGGAAAGGAAACCAAGAGATTCAACATTATGGCAGCTGTCAAACATCTTTTAGCTATTTAGGGGCTTCAGTTCACTTGCAGCATACAGCAGCCTGACTTACCTGATGTCTGAAAGTACGGTGGGGGAGGGAAAGAAGCTGCTGCTCTTATTAGTAAA
The DNA here is from genome assembly GCF_020497125.1 of Mauremys mutica. Taxonomy (NCBI): domain Eukaryota; kingdom Metazoa; phylum Chordata; order Testudines; family Geoemydidae; genus Mauremys; species Mauremys mutica. Next base: position 167,612,248 of record NC_059072.1, read on the forward strand.
GCTGTCTTTGACTAACTGACACTTGTCCCTTTCTACTACAATATTTTGTGTCCAACTAATATTTTATGTGGCATGCTCAAAACAGTATCATTTGCTAGGTACTTTGACATTATTGTAGTGGCTGTTTTTCAGGTCACTTTTTTTTAAAGTTTCTCAACATTTCCTGTACAAACATTCATTTTTCAGAGCTTTAAAGCACTGTCATTCCCAATGAGGATACTGAGCAAGTAAATGACCTGCAAAACAGTAGGTGGGATATGATGGTTCTGGCTCGTTTTTATTTCCCACGCAGCTAAAGCAAAAGCACAAATGCTGCACTAAGCTTCCACTGGTTTATTTGGAGATATGAAATCAGATGGGGTACAAGATTGTACAAATGCAATGCCATCTGTGGATGCCAATCATGAGCATAATTGTTGTAGACTTCTTTTAGATTCAATGAACCTTGCATTCATTTACACTGGCGTAAGTCAGGAACAACTCCACCAGAGCCAGTGCAGATACACCAGTGTAAACCTACTGTGACTGAGAGCAGAGCCCATTGTTCCATTACTGTCTCTTTTGAAGTATACATAAAGGAAGGTTATCCTATGTGACAGGGTCAGGCCCGATGGCTACAAGAGAGGTAGGTCGAAGGTAGATACATTAGCTCCAGGTTAAGCAGGTCCCTTTTCCCTGGGTAAGATAACAGGGACTATTCCAGAACACTCAGGAACTTTCTAGAACTAATTAAGGCAGGCAGGCTAATTAGGACACCTGTAGCCAATTGGGAAGTTACTAGAATTAAGGCTAATCAGGACACCTGGTATAAAAAGCCTCTCACTTCAGATAGTAAGGTGTGCGTAAGGAGCTGGGAGTGAGAGGACGTGCTGCTGGAGGACTGAGGAGTACAAGCATTAACAGACATCAGGAGGAAGGTCCTGTGGTGAAGATAAAGAAGGTGTTGGGAGGAGGCCATGGGGAAGTAGCCCAGGGAGTTGTAGCTGTCGCGCAGCTGTTACAAGAGGCACTATAGCCAGCTGCAGTCCACAGGGCCCTGGGCTGGAACCTGGGGTAGAGGGCGGGCCCGGGTTCCCCCCAAAACCTCCCAACTCCTGATCCAACACAGGAAGATCTCTGAGGCTAGCAAAATCCGCCAATAAGCGCAGGACCCACCAAGGTAGAGGAAGAACTTTCACACCAAAGAAGTCCTTTTTAGATGCACATTTCAGAAACACCTGTTGTCTCAACTCATGGAGAAGAGCCAGTTGCCCTGATGTTGGATATACCATCAGAGGGTTCAAAACCAAACAATTCTGCAGAATTTCAGGGAGCTTTACCCAGATTATCAGAGGCTCTCAGCACAGGAACGAAGGGAGCTTTCAGAATTGCCTTATTGTGAGACGTGGATCCACTTCAGTGGGCTGTTATGGCAAACTTGTTCCAGTCTCCTGGTGTGAAGCTACCCTAATGCCATCAGATCCAGCTGCTGAAAGATTTTATTTGTTCTAGGACATCTAGCAGAGACATAATGCCCCTGCAGTGGCTCCTACAACTCTCACAAGGCCTTGTATTTAGAGGATGTGGCTGGGGAAAAGAGGATGTGATTAGGCATCCTTTTGCCCCAGAGATGTTCAACTCCTTCAGTGATCGCTGGGAGCAACTGGCAACCTTGAGGCTGCTCCAAACTATGACAGTGACTTGGGTTGGCACAGAACCATTCCCAGGATTGGAAAGAAGGGGCACAAATGGCTCCTTTGTATTGTCTTCCAAGGTGGTGGTTGTGATAGGATCCTGGAATACAACCTGGAACTGTGGGACCACTGTTCCCTCCCCCACCTTAACTCTCCAGCCTGGGCTGTCTCTCACAATGCTATGCCACTGACAAAGCACCAAACCCCTCCAGTGCTGTGATCACTCAGCCATAAGCATGTGGAGACCCACACCCAGCTAAATCACATGAAAACTCTCCAAGCCACTTGTGAATTATACAGAGAGAGGCACCAGCCAATCGCCCTACCCTTGCGCCCCAGAAATCTACCATCTTGCACAGCTCAAGACTCCCTTGAGGTGGGGGAGGAGAGAGGCCAAGTGGCGATGTCATTGACCCTCACTTACACTTTCTGTCCAGGTGCTAGAAAGATCCTTGCTGTGACATTGGGGTTAGGCAGTTCCCATTGCATACGTGCCCTCTCTGAGGAGTCTCTGGGAGGGCCACTGGGAGAGTGGATTCTCCTTAATGGGCCATCAACACTGTCTGGCCAGTGTTTAGTGGATCCCAACCTCACAACATATTTCATTCACACACACAAAGCAAAACTTCATAACTTCAGAGACAATGATAGTATATACAATTCAACAGGAGATTAATGTTCAACAGATTGAGACTTCTTAAATGATACCTCAGAAGGCATAGTCTGTACAGAACATATCATATCACAGTGGTGAATATGGGGGTTCCAGGATGCTATTCTGAGGTATAGAGTGTCACAGTGTTACCCAGCACTTCGTGGTCAGAGCTGAGAATCATCAGCAAAGGAGAGTTACAGCTTCCTTCCTAAAAATTCTGACCTGTTTTGAACTGCTGGGGTCCTGTCTGAGGTTCTCACATACATGGTGATTACTGGGTCTTCATATTGTAACCCATCCTGCCTACATAAGTGGCGGGGATATCAAAAAATATCATGACTAAACCACAACTTGGAGCATATAGTGCAAATTATATTAACTTTAATTAGTGAGAACCAAAGTTCATTAAAGTCAACAGGAAAACTCCCATTTCCTTCAATTAGCTTCAGATCTAGCCCACAGGAAATTGTATATGGATCTAGATTCTTGGTCCTCATTAAATCCTCAGCAGGTATGGGTTTAAAAATAGTCCCTTTTTCAGATGCACTAGATTTCAGAAAATCTTGAAAATCTGACTGTTGAAAGTAAGTTACTGGTGCAAATATGGTGAGTTAAATGGTTGCACTCAGGCACAAGCTATGATATTGCCAGGTAGTTCAGTTTCTGGCACACAGTTTAATTCAATTTCGGGATCTTATCTCCTGATCACTTACCATTTATCCTTAGATTTGTTGGCAAGCTAAGGGGAAAATTTATCTGCTGCTCAGAAAATAATTATCCTCAGAGCATCATTCATTGCCAGAAATATCCTGCAAACATGGAAGATAAAAGAACAAACTGGGATTTCTCTTTGACTAAATCACTCAGCTTGTTATATCAGGCTAAAGAGAGCCTCTTTTCTATGTACTTTCCTTAGAAGTGGTCTGGTCAGTGTTCCTAGTCATTTATGTTTAAAATGCTCTCTCGTTTCCATCTCCATCAACAAAAATCTGGTCTTCGTCTTGGCCAATGTATGCTGTTCCTTGCAGGCCTCCTTGACTCCCACCTAAGGCCCCCTTCAGTCGACCCCACATAATGAAATTAAATCGTCACTCCCCCCCGAAACACCCCTCCTGGATGGCTATCTCTTGTCATCTGTGTCAGGTGTAAGCTCCTCATCCTTATGTTCAAGGCTCTGTATAACAGCACATCTCTGTTTTCATCTATTTCTCCTTCTCTTTTATGCCATGCATAGGAAGGCTGGATGAAAATTTCATCTTTTGCCACCACAAAATCAGGTTTTCAACAAAAGCAGACACATTCCATGATTTTTTTTTATCTTTTCATCAGAAAATTGAAAACCCAACAAACAAAATATTTGGGGCAAAAAAAATCATTTTTTGACAAAGTTGAAATTTTCTGCTGAAAACTGACAAAATCAAATTTATTTGCTTTCATTGGTATTTCTCTCCCTCCCTTCTTCCCCATGAAAAATGTCAACCCGGTCTAATGAATACCTCATTAACTTTAACTACTCATTCAGTATCCTTCAACTTCAGACTTTCATGCTTCCCTTTATACCTGCTGCACCCTGCCTTTTCACAAGCAATGCTACATGGCTGTGTGATTATTCCATCTTCTTTTCTTCTGATGCTTGTGTCTAATCTATGGTCCATTGTTTGTTTGGGTGTAAATTCCTCAAGGCACGGACTACGTTTTTCTTCCATTGTGTACACTGCAGAGTATATTGCTGGTCCTCAACAAATAAATAAATGAAATACAGCTAGGTGCTATCATGAGTCATATGAGGATTGTAAATAATGTTGTATTTGGTATCCAGCTTCTTTTGATTCTTGCTCTGTACATAGAATATCATATGTAACACAGAATCTGTTCTCTCTAAATCTGGATGCTCATACAAATGTATGTGTGCCTCAATATACAGTATCTCAATAAAATATATATAAAAACCTTTATTGGTACTCAAACTAAAATTCTGATTAGCTTTTAAAGCAGTCTGTGGGCCTGCATAGATACCTGCTGGTTGCTTCAGTGATTCTTACCCATACTTTATTTGAATGGGGGAGGGATATTAATATTCAGTTATTTTAAACAGCCTTGAGGTATGCCACTTAAAAGGCGAATGGTTCAAAAAGCAAACTTTTATTTTCAGGAAATTTGAAGTGTCACCTTCCAAAAATCTAACCTGTTGCCTTCTAACAGCTGGTTGAAATGTACATTTCACTTGAATGTGCAATGCTTTATTCACATATTTAAGCACACATTTAACTAATAGCCAGTAATATACTAAAGAATCTAATAGTCTGCTGAGTAAACAGTATCAATTTTCACCATGTAGTAATATATTTACCCATGACATTGGAATTGTTAAGGTCAACAGAGCAATAGTCCCAGAACCTTGATTTCAGTCAAGTGATACTCATCACAGCTCAGGAAGGATTTAGAGGTGGTTTTAAACCACTTTTGTGACCTCTCCAATTCTAGAACCATCCAGCTGCTGGTCTCCTGTATAAATTAGAAGAGCCTGAAGGATGCTCTAATAATCTAATGCTGAATGGTGCATAGATTGAACATGAGAGGAAGGATAGGTCAGAGATTACGGAAGTATTCTTGGTGTCTGTTCCTCAACTCCCTGGCTGTAAAATGGGGATAATGGCACTTCCCTACCTTATAGAGGTATTGTGAAGATAAATATATGCAAATCTTTGAGGCACTCAAACTGTGGTAGAGATAGGGTCCATACAGGTGCCTTAGATAAATGGTCCCAAGGTATTACTGTGGTGGGTCAGGGTGTAAACACCCTGGCCATGTCCTTTAAATTATTAAAAATTTGAATAGGATGAAGAGGTATGGTGTAGCAGCCATAAGAGTGGCTCTCTGCCACCTAAGGTTACCCCTGGCCTAGCTAAACCAGATATAGGCTTGCTTTCCTCCACTGGAGCAGTGTAAAGCTGCTGGGGAGCACAGGAGAATCTGGCCTAGAGAATGCAACATATCAAAACACATGAGCACACGTATACGGAGTCAATATTATGCCTTGAAAATGCCTTCTAAATATGCATTTAACCACAAAACCAGAACAACTCTTTTAGGGAAATAAACCCTCTTAGGGAAAGTAACATCCTGTAACAAATTATTTTCAAGAAATTAAAATAAATAAATTAATTTAAAAGTCAATTAAATGCAAATACAGTAGAACCATGTTAATTTGCACTAATGACTGGGAGACCCATTACAAATTACTGAGTTTTCTGAATTAGCAAGTGGATAAGCCCTAGAATAATGCAGCACAAAATGTTCTTTGTTTTTCAGTCGCAGTGCAGCTGTAATTATGATATGCTATAGTAATGAAGAGGTCACTCATAAAAGCATTTTTAACTGTCTTAGATAACTAGGGCCCCAATTCTGTATTTAAAACCATTTAGTTCTTAAGGTAGAACCAAGGGTAATAAAAAGTTTCCTTAGTGTCTGCAGTGTGTTTTAGTATTCCTTATACTAAATATAAGAGTACTGGAAATGCTGAGGTGTGAGTATTGATCCCCAGGCAAAACTGGTAAAGCTTTTAAAGGACAAGCACTGTAAATACTGTAAAAGCAATAGACTCTTTGCTAAATGAGACATCTCTATCGAGCTATGTACTTAGGGGCCATTATCACTGTAGTATCTGAGCACTTCATGATCATTGACTAATTTTATCCTTACCTCCCATTCTACATATGGGGAATAGTGACACAGAGTAGATTAAGTGACTTGCCCAAGGTCTGTTGCTGAAGTGAGAATTGACCTTAGTCCCGATCCAGTGCCTTATCCATTAGATCAGCTTTTCACTCACTCAGCATCATCTTACATCTGTGCTGAGGAGTTAGGAGCAATCTTTATTTGTGATCAAATCAAAAAATACAGTTTTAGGACAATGTGCATTAGAAGGTTCCACTGTAACAGCAGTTTCAACTGTGTTTATGGATGATGGCAATCACCCAAAGGTGGGAATTTTAAACATAAACCACAATCTCCATCCTTGCCTATACTTTTGCGATCTGTCAAATTGCAAGTAAGATTCTCGTCCACAACGATCTGTGTCACCTTCCATAGGGATCATACTGTGCCATATGTTATACAGAGTGCTGAAGAAATAATTGGATGAAGCCAACCCTTCACCATTTAGATAATGTGTATGGAAAATTTTACCTTGCAATGTAGGAGTAGGGGAGATGAAATCATAAAACATAGTAACAAAAGCAAAAAGATGAAATGGTATAAATTGCTAGATTAAAGTTCAACCCATATTTATTCTTCCAGGTGTTCACACAGGCTCTCCCTTATAAAACTTTCTGGTATTATTAAAAGAGCCTAGGCTTCCGATTCTTGAGCTCAACATTCACTATTCTTTCATCCTCTTCTTCAAAGTTACTGGTATTGTCTTTTCTCTTCTCTTTGGCCATGAATCTCTCCTCATCAGAAGAATCTCTAAAGCATATATTTTCCTGGTGGCAGCCCTGAGGTTTGCCAGATATGACAAGATAGATGTAATGCCTTTCTCTAACAATGCCTCATTAAGTGGTTGGGAGGAACTTCCTGAACTTGGATTCTGTTAAATCAGTGCTATCGAGGTAGAAGGAGGGAAAAAATAAATTACTATGATTTTAAAATATAAATGAAACTAAAGAAATAAAGTTCTATAAATCAATGTTAGAACAGGGGTTCTCAGCCTGGGGGTTGCCAACAGGTGTTGGGGGGTTGTAATAACCTTAATGTCTTTCCCACACTGCTAAATGGAAAGGGCTACTGGCTATATTCAAAAGTGAGGAAGGTGGGGTCATGGTATGGAAAAAGGGGTGCCCCAGTATTCGCAGTTGGAAGCTGCTATTAATGATCAGTCTCCTATTTTACTCTTTCTTCATCATCCAGTATCCCAGGGAAGTTGTCTGCTCCACTACCTACTCAGAGCCCCAAATGCTAGAAATGATGGATGGGACCAAAACATATTGGCCCCCGTCCCGCATTGTTATCTACGCAGGCAGACTGCTGCACTGGCATTGCAGGATTAGTGCCATAGTCAATTCTACTGCCAGTACAGAACTGTTCACCATTATATTCCCCATTTCTTTGTGCAGTCTGGCTTTAAGTACATCAAGCAATGAGGCTTCTTCCATCCCCGTTGGGAAATGACACCCACAAACTAATACACCTCGCTGATATTCAGTCTAAATTGTCCTTTGTTCTGTTTCATCTTGTTACCACTTTAGTTACATGATACAATTCCTTTCCCGCCTTAGTGTTTACAGTTATATATTTGTAGACTGTTATAATATACCTTATTCGTTAGCCTTCAGCTGAGCTATAACTATTCTGGGGCATTTTATCTATCCTCATATGTCAAAATCATCCAAGCCCCTTAATCATTTTTGTTGCTCTTCTCTGGATTCTTTCCAATGTGTTGACTTTAGTTTGGTATTAAGGTGCCCAGAACTATACATAATATGTCTGTAAGTGTTGGGGTGTCCCACAAAAGAAATTAACAAGGCTGAAATGCACCTCTCACTCCTCTCTTTTTATCTCCTTGGAGGAGATGTTGTATCCTGATATCTGTTATGGAACAATCCCTTATTTTTTATATCTGCATTCAGCCCACTACCTTGTGACATTATGCAGTATAAGTGTCAGGTACAGTACTGTGAATTACAGCTAGTTGAAATATACATAATGAATTTTTTTCAGTGAAATTGAAATGTTTGGTTTTTTTTTTAATGGCATTGCCTGTTTTCAAAGACACAACAAAATTAGTTTTAAAGTATGGATTATTATTGCAGTGCATTTGCCAAGCCTTATAAGAGGGTTTGTTAGCCCCAGGGCCACAGTTATCCTTAAAGGGAGCAAGCAGTGCTGTTACACGCAGTTACACCTATGTAAAATGGGTGTACATGAGATCAGAATCAGGTCCATATTGTGTTTATCCTCTAGAAACAGCACACTGCCTAACTCCAATACTACTGCCTTTAAACAGCACTTTACAAACCCTATTTATTTAGGGATCACTTACCTCCTAAAAGATAAGGAATATAACTTCAGAAAACAATCTTCGGAATCAGTATTAAAATGCAAGTCCCAATCCACCAATTGCAGAGTTAATTCAAGCCATGTTGTCCACCACTTAGTTGGATCTCTCTACCCCCTCCTTAGGTTGGTAAAGACCACTAACCTTGTTTAACAAATAGGAACACTGATAGAGAGAGAAGTGTTATATGTAGACAATATCGTGAGTGCTCTAAAATAGTTCTTTGTTTCCTGCTTCTAGACCATGGCCCTGATCCTGCAAACATGCTTAACTTTACTACCACAAATGATTTTAATGGGACTACTCACAGTTGTAATGGTAAACACAGGTTGTAGGTTTTTGCATGATCAGGACCCATATTTGTTAATGTGTCACATTTGTACTGAATGCTGTCTAGAATAATGTATTATGAGGCATTGGCAGTGTGCATAAGTGTCCTTCCCTACTTTCTCTTTGGACAACGTGGCTTGAATTAACTCTGCAATACAGAGTTACACTCTCAGAATAATTCTTTTTTCCCAGCAAGCCTTTCTGCCTTTTGACTCTGGCAAATTTAAACAGCAGCAGCCCTAAAGTGGCTGTTTTGCAACTGCTGTCTGACTGCTGTAACTGTGTCTTCCAACTGGTAAATACTCTTCACTTTGGTTATGTTTCCCCTCCATGCTTTCTTTTATATTTCTGAGGAGATGTTGTATTCTGATACCTTTCATATTACAACCAAGGGCATTAGCCTTTATGCCCAAATTTAAATGTGTGTGTTTGGTAGAATCCCGCCCTGCTCTACAATATCACCAACCTCAAGCATCCAAAAATAATGTTAGACTGGCTTAAAAATCATGAGTTTCTATTTTTAAATAAAAAAAGTAGTTAGGGGTGGGGCTGGGGTCTATTTGTTTGCCTTCTCTTATTATTTACTTATTTTTTCTTTAACCTTTGTCGGTCATAGCTTTCAAGTTTTATTTGGTTTTTTTTTCTCTGCAACCATAAGAACTAAAAATTCTCACTAAAAGCTCGGGTTATAAGAAATAAACTACAGATCATGAGATTTGCAGTAAAATTGTTGGCAACTTTGCTTTCAAATAGGAACATTTGTTATGAAGGCCATTATAGGATGTGGGGACACCAAATTTTCTAAAATGAATCCAGACCATTTAAAGAAGTTGAATATTGAACAAATTATTCACCCCTATCACCTTTCAATGATCATATCACATTTTAAATCTCAACTGAAAACATTATTCTTTGCCTACACTACTTTATTTATCTTTCCCTCTGCTACTGTTTTTGTAACTGTGATCTTATTTTTCTAACATTTGGGAATGTAGTTTGCATGAAAGAAACTACAAAATAATGTTCTGAATTGAATTTTCTTTAATGTGGGACTCTGAATAGCTCTGGCAAAGCAATATGCACAGAGCAGTAGTGATGATAATTCTGTTACAATTGATTATTTCAGAAAAAACCCTGCTTCAGAAGAATATTATTTAGGCTGCAAACTCAAGCACTCAAAAAATCAGGAAATGTCAGATTTGCGATTGTCTGTGCAACCTTTATTGTGTCTCCTTGTGTGTCTATCCTGTTGAATGAATGATCCTATGGAAAAAAATATGTGATTATGTAGTTGCAGACTGTACCACAATGCAAATGTACGTGGGGGCTGCATTAACATTGCACAAGCAACAATAAATCTGGCATTTCCTGACTTTTGAGTGCTTGATTTTTCCAACCTTAACATTTTTAACATCACACTTTGCATGTAATTAACCGCCCTCGTCCCTTTTTTTTTAAAAAGAGAAGTTTAAAAAATTAAATAAAAGTGCAATAGCCACCCTCATCCTGCAACATCACCAGGGTTTAAATCCTGAACTATTAGCTCTGCAGCACAGACATTTGTCACTTGAGCTACATTAGCTAGCAAGAAGCTTGTTTTTTTTAAAAGGGGTGCTGCTGGGGCCAAGAGCTGGGTTCGAAGAGGATGGCTGGGGGAGTGGGATCTAGCTTTCTCTCTATTTCCTTTCTCCAAGAGCTGGGGGACCACCTGTCCCTTGTGGTATCACAGGGTGGGGACTGTCCTCTAGGGATAGGGTGGGAGATTCCAGCCAAGCTCTTCCCTGAGCCCCTCCAGAGTCACAGAAGCTCCCAGCTGTTAGCAATAAAGGCATCGGCCTGGTCTTAGAATGTTAATCTTCCATTATTTTGGCACGAGCAAAACTAGTGAGAGAAATCACTTCAGTGGTGCAACTTATGGAGGTAAAATTAAGCATGTACATTGAATGTTTGTGGGATTGGGGCCTGAGGGTTTACAATCAATGGACCAGAACCATATATGATATAAACTGGCATAACTCCATTGACTTCACTAGATCTAAACCAAATTTCAGTAGCTGACTGTCTGGCCCAATGGAAGTTGAAGGCACTAAGCAGCTTGGAGAATTGAGCTAGCATTTAAAATTTGCAAACCAAATTGGAAGAAAAAATAACCTTAATTTGGGTGAATTTGTATCTTCAGTCTCTAGGGCAAACAGGATTTTGAGGAACCTTTGGCTGAAAGACAAGTCTGAGAATAGGACAAAATATGCTCTTTAAGCTTTTAAAATTTTCCATAAAAAGGGAACCAAATCCATTTTAAAAATAAAAGTTTGAAAGGGCTTGTAAACAGTTGTTGCATAGAGATTAAGCCTCGTGTGTGAGAAGGAACATAGAGTGATTCATTCATTCTTCTAATGCAGCGGTTCTCAACCTATTTATCATTGTGGGTCACATATGTGGACTACAATATGTTATGTGGGCTGCAGGTTGAGAACCTCAGTGCCTCCCACAGAGCGGGGCCAGGAGCGGAGCCCAAGGTGCAGGGCCAGACAGACGGGATCCAGACCCCAGGGTTTTTTTAGCACACAGCTGGGCTGCACTATATGCTAATTGGGCCGCAGGTTGAGAAACACTGTTCTAATGTACCCTTATTTAAACCCCTTCCTTTTAGGTGGGAATTAGAATACACCTAATCTGGGATGTTTTCTAAATTCAGCTTTAGGAAACTGAGATTTTCTATGCTGATTTATATTCTGTTTCAGTCATCGCCAACACTGAAGATGGAATCTGATTACATGTATGATAGGTAGGTTGAGGGCAGTGTTCCCTCTAATTTTTTCCATCCATGTGTGGAATGAATTTTGTTATGTGCACCAATATCAAGGAAATGTGTGGATGCGCACCTCCAGTAGAAACAAAAAACCTAGATATATATTATATATTTTTAAAAAGTTACCATAGGGATAATTACTCCAACCAGGACAGGTTAGGCATTTTTAAACTCACTACTCAAGGAATTAAATGTAAGCATAAGAAAAAAAAATTATGAAATGCGTAGACCAGTCAAAAACTAAAATAACAGCACTCTGAAAGAATAAAATTACAGAGAATATATGAGCATTGCAGGAAGTACCAAGAAGTAACAATAATAACACAAGTATGTGTTCAGATGTGTGTGTGAAAGAGGCTGTGTGTGTGTGAGAGAGAAAGACACACTCTGTGTGTGTGTGTGTGTGTGTGTGCTGGCTGCTGGGGAAAACTATGAGAGACCGTGTGCTGTCTCTTTAAGCATAGCACCACTCACCAGAAGGCTCGTTCAGACTGCAACAGCTACTAGCAGCTCCGTCCTGCTCCTGAGCCCTGTCCCCCTTCTCCCACTCTGCAGAAGTGGGGTACATGAGAGGGAGGGGGACACCCTGATATCAGTGCCCCTCCCTTCCCCCCTACGCTCAGTACAACAAGCAGGAGTGTCCCAGGAACAGCTGGCCAGGGGCTCCAAGGCAGAGGGCAAGAGTAGTGCGGCTGCAGAGCAGTGGCGGGAGGGGCACCTGAACATGTCACCAGCTGTGCGCGGCTCTGCTAATCAAGTGTGTGGCACTTGATTGACTCTTGGTTGGCCGCGTGGCCGTGCAGCTTAGAGGGAACACTGGTTGAGAGAACTGGCCACTGCTCCTCAGCACAATCAAAGGGTTTCCCTCTCCACCATAAACCTTTCTCAGTGGGCATGTTCTTCCCCTAATATAAAACCACATAGGGGTTTTATTAGTAATGATTGGCTGATAATGTCCAAATTATCCATATACTGTGTTGAACTTGGGAAAAGTTTCGTTCACTAACTTTTCTGCTGCCTACTTCAGTGTGATTGGAACTATTTCTAAGATTTCTTCTGCGATTTTTCAAGTCAGTCTCCTATTGTATTGTATACATACGTGTCTAGTTTAAGTAGATCCAGTTAGGAGTGGAAACAGAACTACAGATATCAAGCAATGTATTTAAAAGACAATCTGTTCAGTGATCAGTTTATATAAAAAATTGTGCTTGTAATTTTGGACACATTGGTCAGATGCTGTTGTGACATAATCCACCCTTTCAAATATTTGACTCCTCTTGTAGTCAGAACTACAGTTACAAGTTTAAATCTCTAGTTTATGGCATTAGTAAAGCAGTGTCTCCTTTACTTCAGACTTGGTTTGCACTATAGGTATTTCCCACTTATGTATACAAATAGCTAACCCCAGGGAGCACTTGACTGAATGCTTCCATTATAAATATATGATAATTGAACAGGCAGTAAAATTCCAGTTGGATATAGTGCTTTCTATCATATTTTTCCCAACTTTGTCTGCAATCCTGCAAAGGCTTAAGTGTGTAAATAGCCCCACAATGCATGAGCAGATCTGCTGAAGTTAAAGTTACTTGTATGTACAAGACTGGCTCTTGATTAAGTTCAGCTTTGTTGCTCCTAAAGCCTCTTAATCATGTAATGTGTTGAGCAACTTTAACAAGCTGGCAACTTCTGCCTACTGTTTTTTTGTTTTCCCCACTAAGTAGTTCCCTTTCACATCTACATTATATCTTTTCTATCTTGGGTGGAACTGGGGAACATATTCATAGATTTTAGGAAGCACTTTCCCTTCATTTTAAGGCAGGAAGCAAATAATTCATGACCACGTTTAAGCAGTGTGGAAGAGTGTGGATTACAATATGTGTTTTGACTGTAACAAATGTGTATGCCAGAGTGAATCTGGTGGGGTCAAGGAGGTTCCAAATGAATTCTGGATCAGTCTAATCTCACAGCAGTCTTTTATAAATGCTTTGCTTATTAATCTACTCATTTTTAAAACACAGTCATAAGCATCTATCTATCCAGTGCTCTGAGTGTCTGTTATTTTTAATGTAGAGATTAAACATCCCACAAGTATATCCACCCATGGTCACCCCCACTACAATTGCCTTAGAGAAGAGAGCACTAACCATGAGAAGGGTGAAATTAAAAGGGACCAGGTAGGAAGAGTCGCAGGGAAGAAGCAGCAACAAAATGAAATTGAGCAGTTTGTAGCTGTTGTTTATATAGTTCCTGGGTTGGAGTCCAGAGTAGTGACCAGGTCAGACTTCCTCCAGTGGCCACAGGTATGGTGACATAAACCGCAGGAATGAGACAGGGATTATTTGAGAACCCAATCAAGGGCTGAATTTGGAGGGGCCCAGAGGCAGGACTGGAGAGCATAGTGAGGGCAAAAAGGCTGCTCATTCATTGGGCTCTTTACAACCCCCAGAAGGGGTTCATTCAACTTTGACTTGGCCAGAAGGCCAAAGCACTAAAGCCCTGCCAAGCCAGGCTGGCAACCTACAGAGGGCATCAGGAGCAGGAAAAAGCACCACAGTACCACACCCAGGCACAAAGAGACGCTCAAGAGCAAAGTGTCTCCTGTCACAGTAGAGCACAGCAATCAAAATGTAAGTGTGTCCATATGGAAGTTTACTATTTGACTATGGCAGACTATCTCTCTGAGGTAACATTCACATGATATCCCTAAGTTTACTGGAGATCATACATAACTTTTTCAGTGCATGGCTTCTTAGGACTATGCCAAGTCTATTTGGATAAGAATTACATTTGGGCTGGAACCGAAAACCCTAGATCCAAACACCTCTGAACACTCGGAATGTTCAAAACTTGACCCTAGGTTTAAATCCAAATTTTACAAATGGCCCCTATTTCAGTGGCAGGCTCAAGCACTATGGATACAAAAGCATGCAATCTTTGGGAGTATGCCAAAGCTGGATCCAAATTTTGTGACTTGAACCCTTCCCTAATAAGAGTCTCTTTAAAAAACAAAAACAAACAAACAATAAAAAACACCCCACATTATTCAGAGCAATCAACATAAGAAATTAATGTTTGCTGGAAATTTCATTACAAGGTAACAAGAGTTCACATAATGCTTTGTGATGCGCTTCTTTTAAGATTGCACAGCTTGGGAATTTGCAATATATTTTGCTTTTCATTGTCCTCATTTCAAGCAGTGTCACTTGACTTGAAGCAGGCACTCAGATTGTTCCAGGAGACCCTGTTGCTCTGTTAAGTTTCGTAACTTTCTCACTTTGAGGGGGTCAACAAACATGTGGACATGGGGGATCCAGTGGATATAATGTATTTAAATTTCAGAAAGCCTTTGACAAGGTCCCTCACCAAAGGCTCTTAAGCAAAGTAAGCAGTCATGGGATAAGAGGGAAGGTCCTCTCATGGATTGGTAACTGGTTAAAAGATAAGAAACAAAGGGTAGGATAAATGGTCAGTTTTCAGAATGGAGAGAGGTAAATAGTGGTGTCCCCCATGGGTCTGTACTGTGTCCCCCATGGGTCCTTTTTAACATGTTCATAAATGGTCTGGAAAAAGGGGTAAACAGTGAGGTGGCAAAATTTGCAGATGATACAAAACTACTCAAGATAGTTAAGTCCCAAGCAGACTGCGAAGAGCTATAAAAGGATCTCTCAAAACTGGGTGACTGGGCAACAATTGGCAGATGAAATTCAGTGTTGATAAATGCAAAGTAATGCACTTTGGAAAATATAATCCCAAATATACATATAAAATTATGTGGTCTAAATTAGCTGTTACCACTCAAGAAAGAGATCTTGGAGTCATTGTGGATAGTTCTCTGAAAACATCCACTCAACGTGCAGCAGCAGCCAAAAAAGCGAACAATGTTGGGAATTATTAAGAAAGGCATAGATAATAAGAAAGAAAATATATTGCCTCTATATAAATCCATGGTATGCTCATATCTTGAGTACTGTGTGCAGATGTGGTCGCCCCATCCCAAAAAAGACATATTAGAATTGGAAAAGTTTCAAAAAAAGGGCAACAAAAATGGTTAGGGGTATG
The DNA here is from genome assembly GCF_020497125.1 of Mauremys mutica. Classification (NCBI taxonomy): domain Eukaryota; kingdom Metazoa; phylum Chordata; order Testudines; family Geoemydidae; genus Mauremys; species Mauremys mutica. Next base: position 167,627,829 of record NC_059072.1, read on the forward strand.
GAACAGCTTTCGTATGAGGAGAGATTAATAAAAGACTGGGACTTTTCAGCTTGGAAAAGAGACGACTAAGGGGGAATATGATAGAGGTCTATAAAATCATGACTGGTGTGAAGAAAATAAGTAAAGAAGTGTGTGGCAAATTGTCAGCACTATTATGATGGGTCCCGCGCTTTCTCTTCTTGCGGGGCTTCAGGGTGCCGTTTCTTACCCCTGAACTGGAGTATCAACTGTCCCACTAGTGTCCCAGAAAAGGTGAGTGGAGAGGGAGGGACTCGGGCCTGCCCTCTACTCTGGGTCCCAGCCCAGGGGCCCTAGGGATAGCGGCAGGGCCACCCAGAGGTTTCAGGGGGCCTGGAGCAAAGCAATTTTGGGGGCCCCTTTCATAAAAAAAATTTGCAATATTATAGAATACTATATTCTCGTGGGGGCCCCTGCGGGGCAAATTGCCCCACTTGGCCCCCCCCTCCCCTGGGCGGCCCTGGATAGCAGTAAACTAGCGATTCTGTCCCCTGGGCTACTTCCCTCTCTGGCCCCTCAGCTTGTGGGGCTTCCTGCCCTCTTTCCGCTTGGCCCAAGTTTCTCCCAACCCTTGTGTCTGTAGAGTCCCTCTGCTCTGCACAAGCCAGGTTTCCCTTTAACTAGGGTCTTGGTTTTCTGGCCTGCCACACCACGTCTCCAAACTGCTCTCCACTCCAACACCAAACCACTCTGCTTCAACTCCTCCAAACGGCTCTCCTCCAAACTGTTCTTCGCTCCAACACCAAACCACTCTGCTTCAACTCCTCCAAACTGCTCTCCGCTCCAACACCAAACCACTCTGCTTCAACGCCTTCAAACGGCTCTCCTCCCAACTGCTCTCCGCTCCAACACCAAACCACTTTGCTTCAACTCCTCCAACAGTCTGATTGAAGCAGGGTATTTTTTTTCAGGTGACTGGCTTCAGATGCTCTAATTGGCTTAATTAGTTTCAGGTGCTCTAATTAATCTCTTCCCTCTACAGCAGTGGTTCCCAAACTTTAATAGCCTGTGAATCCTTTTCACTAACACATCAAGTCTCGCGAACCCCCTCTTAAAAATGAATATTTCCAGGGTTTTTCTCCTTTACCTAAGTATAAATTATAAAAGCAGTGATCTTGGAAATATAAAATTTGTTTTTATGACATACTTATTACACACTATTTAGTATTAATTATTATTTATCATTACAGTATTTTTATTACATTATGAAAATGGCAACACTCTTCCAAGATCTCACTTTCATAGCTTGTATCACTTTGAATAAGCCTTGTATAAGACAAGGCTCCTCCGTTTCATCAAGGAGTATCAGATGTGAAACAGCAGAAAGGGTTTTAAGAAGCCAACTCAAAGAGCTCCTCCTACACAAGCATTCAGGTCTTGAGCAGTCCAGGCAAACAACACACCTTACAACAAAGCTTAAACTTGTTCTTCATAATAATTTAAAAAACAATACTAGCTGCCTATTTAATTTTAAAAACAGCAAAAAATATTCACCTCCCTTTCCATTTCTTATAGGGAGTCTTGAAGTTTAAATCTTCTCAGTGTTATAGATATGCTTGCTTTGATCTGCTTAGCTCTTGGAAGTCCAGGGTCTCCAGGCTGCTGGCCCTGTGCTGCTCAGGGTCCCTAGGGACAGCTCTGTTTGCCATTAGGGAATTTTTTCCTGAGAACCCCCTGTAATATTTCACAAACCCCCAGGGGTTCATGAATCCCAGTTTGGGAACCACTGCTCTACAGGGACTAAGGCTCTCATCATCCTGGGTCTTACGGCATCTCCCATCTATCACTCTCTTGCTGCTCTCTGGTCGTGCTATATCACAAGTGGTATTTACTCCTTCTCATAACACAAGAACTAGGTGCCACCAAATGAAATTAATAGGCAGCAGGTTTAAAACAAACAAAAGGAAGTACTTGGAAATCTCAGAGTATTTCCACAGACTGACATCACGTGAAGATTAGCAGTGGGACATTATTAACCTCAAAGTGTCCCAACACAAATGCATCCCTTAGAGCTTTCTGTCGAAAAGAATAAGAGGTAGATGTTGACATGGCCAGAGATAGTAGAAGCTGATGCAGAAGTATTAGTAGCAGTAGGACAGGTGGATAGATAGCAGAAGTATCTCTTCCAACTTGGCCTGATCTTGAAAGGAGCTGAGCATCCTCATCTTCCCAGTGAAGTTATCACCTAACAGGATGGAATCTCCTGTGCCTACACACAGATTGTTCTCCATGATCTTGCCACTTCCATAAGAAAACCAAGTTATTTTGATAATTTTTAGTTTTGTTTCTTTTCAGTTCCTTTATATGATTCACCTGTTGCAGACACCTCATTTTTAGCACTCAGCGCTGAAGAAAAAGAGGATGGTCCAGTGGTTTAGGGCATTAATTGAGAGCTTGGGGGATATGGGTTCAGTTCCTTGCTGTGCCACAGGCTTTCTGTGTGACCTTTGTCAAGTCACTTAAGTTATCTCTGCATTTACGGCAGCGTGTAGACTACAGACACTGGACACCTAGCTCGCATGGGTATAAACAGCAGTCAGGCATGGCTTAGGCAAGTAGAGTAAAGTGCCCTACACACCTGAACCCCCTGGGTATGTACTCAACACAGCTCTCTACATGCCTAATCAGTGCCTTCCCCATCTACACTGCAATTTTTAGCAGTGTAGTGTCCCACTGCCTCCCCCTGCAACAGTGGGAGGAGGAGGAGGAAGTAGGGGAAGGTTCTGGGAGTTCCTCACAACTGAAGTCTTCAGCTCTGTCGGAGGGAGGCAGCAGGGAAAGCCGGAGGCTTTCAGCTTATACCACCCCTTGTATTGTCTGTACTCTACATGGCACCATAAGTGTAGTCCTAGCCAAAGTCTCCCTGGGCCTTAGTTACCCACCCATAAAATACTTCTCTACCTAATAGGAGTGCTGTGAAAATAAATACCTCACCTCAGATATTGTGGAATTTGGATGTTGCAGTCATGGGGCTATATAAGTACCTTATCAAGGTAGATAAACTGTACCTCAGGAAGAGTTCTTTCTTTGGCAAGAAGCATGACTTAGTGGCTGAAAGCTAAGCATTGGGAAGCCTGGGTTCTGTTCCAGCTCTGCCTCAGACTGGGTTTGATCTTGCCTCTGTTGCCATCAATGAAAGTTTTACCGTTGACTTCAGTAGGAGCAGAATGTGGCCTTGGGCAAGTCCTTTCATCTCCCTTTGCTTCATTTTCCTCATGCTTAAAATAGGAAAAGTAATTCTCACTTCACAGAAGTGTTGTAATGCATGGTTCACTCGTACTCGTAAAGTGCTTTGAGATGGTCATTTTTCTGGCTAGAAGCTCAATAATGTAACATGCCTCTCTAATTCCGGGTGGTCAGATGCCTAGCAAATCTAGGAGATGGGACTCAGAGCAATGACCATGCCCTGATATTTCCCTTGTGCGTCTTTCTCCCACTACCTTTTATGTTTTAATAAAGAGAATGAACTTTTATATGAACTATTAGCATTGAATAGCAGATGAGGGAAATAAGACTTCACTAAAATATAGAAGACAAAAAAGGCTGGCTGTACTTTGTGAATGTAGACAAAATCCATACCTAATGAGATTTACTAGAATCAACAGGCCAACATATTAGGCAGCCAAACAGTAATCACTAATGTAGTATACTAGTCAGGTGAGCAGCCTTGTTGAACCTAAAGAGACTCAACCAGAAAGTCCAACACCCTCAATGGACCTGCATATATTGTATACTGTGTATACTGTATATATTCATGTTTGCATGAAACACATTTCCAGAAACCCCATCAGCAAAATAGCCCCAACAAAATATTTGCTGTTAAGCGAGCATCTGACACCGTTATTTAACTTCTGAAATCACTTCATCAAGTTCTGAACAATGTACAAAATGAAAAATGGCCATCGAGTGCAAACAGAATAAAACAGCTAGAGTGTCGATCAGACACTGCTGTGCTGTATTATCAGACACTGCTGTGCTGTATTATTCCATGCAGGTTGGAAACAGGAACTCCCAGAATGCTGAAGATTGCCCACCTCCGTCCATAACTAGTTTGTTTACCATGAGCCCAAATTGGTAATGTACATGCATCTGAAGGATGTTTTGATTTCCTACACACCAAGAAAATTGTAGGAACTAGGCAGGGAAGGAAGACGGGAGTTAGTGTGTATGTATGCTGTACTCTTTAAATTTACTTTAAAAATAATAAAAACACCTTTCACACAAAGAATAAATCAACAATTATATTTTACATTCACTTTGATCGGTCTCTGATTTTACTGGATCAAACGAAGGTCCCGATCCTGCTACTGGTTCTGTGTGGGTGAACCCTTAGTCAATATTGCCAATTCCTAGCATTCAAAAACCATGATTCTTCTTTGAGTAGTGTCCCTGTAGGTGTATCCACATCCTTGCACCTCAAATCGGAGATTTTAGGTAGCAGTGTCCGTTAGGCCCACACATGCTCTCCCTGCGTCAGTCTCTGCATCAAAGCTATCTAGCACTGCACGGGCAAACTACCCTCAGTTCCATCTCAAATGCTGTTGGCCTGAGACAGAGCATTAGCAGAGTCCAAGTGACAATTTATCGCTGAACTTTATTCCCAGTTAGTAGCGTAGCTAGTAGAGCTTCCATTTGTTAGGTTAATAATCAACCTTTTCTTTTCTCTTTTTATCTTCTTAAAATCTTTGTCTTTCATTGTGTTTGAAGACAGTTAAACTGTCTTCCCTGTCCTTAGTTTTTTTTCTTCATCTCTTCCCTTTCAGGAAGTGAAACCCAAAGGGTATGCCTAGCTCCCCCAGGTTTAAATGCTGTCTCTTCTGCAGAGAAGCTATTCCAGTCAGCAATGGCCATTCATGCTGCATTCGCTGCCTTGGAGAGTCCCACATATCACAGCAGTGCACTTTCTGTCCCAAATTAAAATCAAGGGCAAGAAAAAATCATGAACTGAATCTCAGATGACTCATGATGGAAAGGTCACTTAAACCAGCATCCAACCCCGGATCCAGGACCCCCGGTACAGCAGTCCCCGATGAGACCAGTCACATCAATGTCCTTGGTGCAGCACTCTGTTGTGACTTTAAAGTGGAAAACTGGTGATTCCTCTCAGAAAAGTTTCAAAAAGCATGCTGCAAGGGCCCAAACAAAAGAATTGACCTGGAGCAAGAGATCCCTGGCCAAGTCAACCATCTCAGTACCGACAGATCTGTGACTGGGTACCAATGAGTCTCTAGGCTCCTCAGGTGCTGGTAGTACTAGTAAGCCTGCAGACCTGAAGGGCACAGGCTTGGGGACATCAGTATTGTCAGAGGAAAGGAGTGGTAGAGAGTGATCCACTAAAATGGCACTGCTGGAGACAAAGAGAGCCTTGGTACCAAGCACTTATACCACTCAAAAGACTAAGGTATTGTATTCTGGACACTCATTGGCATGCAGGAGACTTCAGGTACCATTGACTCCCTCTACATCATCGCCGCCCTCTCAGCAGACCTTTATGAGTGCCAACTGCTACCACAAGAATTCTGTTTCTCCAAAGACCCGCTGGTCTCAAACACTGGAATCCCCGTTACTCGGTACCAACTATATCGTGGTCTCCTGAATTCCCTAGGGTACCGAGAGAATCATTATCAGCACTTTTGACTGCTCCATCTCTATCAAGCGAAAAGGATGACATATATTCAGTCTCGGTGGAAAGATCCTCAGGAAAGAACATCAAGAGACCAGTCACCCAGAAACAGTCTGAGTCATTGTAACACCATGAGAGACAAGGCCTTCCCACTTGGTATGGATGCCCTTGGTGCCACGACCCATGCCCTTTGCACCAACCAAGTGACCATATTGGGCAGCCTACAGACACCAATTCTCTAGGAACTTGAGTGTTTCATATCAGGACACAGGAAGACTGTCTCCCTCAGCTTTTATTTCTTGATCTTAAAGAGGAGACTTTTGAAGAACAGGAAGCAAAACCGGACAAGATTATTACTTCAGCAACAAACATTTCCTCATCCTTGCCTGACGAAGCTGTAATGCCTCCTCCACCAACCATGGCAGATGACTTCAAATAGCTCCAGGATCTTACTAAGAGAATAGTGGACTCACTACAGATTTCCTTTTCTAAGAGAAGGAGTTGCAACACAAGCTGCTTGACATCCTGCATTCCTCGTATTGCACTCCCTATCAATGAGGCCCTGCTAGACACAGCAAAAACAATCTGGAGACACCAGCCATGATACTGCCCACATGCAAAAGGGCAGATAAAGATTATGTCACCTCTAAGGATGTGGACTTTTTTTATTTTCTCATCCATCCCCAAATTCCCTTGTTGTAGACACTGTAAATAAATGTGGCAGACTGCACCATGCTAAGTCCAGATCCTACGGCAAGAGCTAGAAATGACTGGACTTATTTATAAGGAAATCCATACTCATCAGCAACCCTACAATTTAGGATTGCTAATTATCAGGCCTTTATGGCTAAATATAATCACATCAATTACTCGAAGCTGAACACGTTTATTGAACATCTCCCAAATGGCTAAAGAGAGTAGTACCAAACCATTATTGCTAAGGGTCAGCTGCATGTGAGGACATCCATTGTAGACCTTTTTAGATGATGCTGACACAGCTGTCCACTCCATATCAACAGCAGTAGTAGTGGAGAGCTTTGTGGCTTCACCTTTCCAGTCTCCCCAGAGCAATCTAAATTACTGTGGAGGTCCTTCCATTCGAAGGATCCAAATTGTTTGTGGGAAAAACAGATAAGTGGGTTCTGGAGATCATATCCAAGGGATATTCAAGCCACTTTACCACCCTTCCTCCCCATTCCTCTTCAGGGACCTTTCTCATGAGCACATGTTATGTCAGGAGACAAATTATCTCCTAAACCTGGATACTATAGTACCAGTTCCCACTCAACACTGAGGACAGGGTTTCTATTCCAAATACTTCCTGATACCAAATAAAGAACAGCAAATCCAGAATGGGTCTCCATCTGAGCTCATTCACAGATATGTAAAGATACAATGATTCAGGATGGTTACTTTAGCAGCAATAATACCATCTCTGGACCAGGGAGACTAGTTCTCAGCCTTTGACTTACAAAATGCTTATTTTCATATCACAATAGACCCATCCCACAGGAGGTTTCTAAGATGCATCCTGGGTCAAGACCAATTTAAATACAGGGTGCCTCCATTTGGCTTATCTGTACCCAGCGGGTTCTCAAAGGTCCTTGCTGTGGTAGCAGCACATCTTCACAAACAAGGTATTATGATATATTTCCATATCCAGAGACTGCTTACTCAAGGCACTATCCTTTTGATGCCTAGTCACGCAAAAGACTATAGATCTATTCATGCAGCTGGGACTACAACTAAATGTTCAAAAGTTTACTCTGACTCCAGTACAACATCTAGAATTCATAGGAGCCTATCTACATGCAGAAAAAGTCAAAGTCTTTCTCCCACTGCTGGTGTTTAACACCTGAAAATGTCTTCTGCTTTCCACGTAAACCAACTTGTCCTGGTGTGGCTTAGGGAAAAAGGCTGGGAGGAGGATAAGAAAGACGCAATATTACATACACTCTATGTCAGGAGAGCACTGGCCTTCTATTTGGATAGAACTAAACCTTTCAGAAAATCTCCTAGACTATTCCTTTCTATTACAGAGAGATCTGAAGGATGCTCAATCTCTAAGCAAAGACTCTCTCTAGATGGATGTCAGACTGCATTACCTATTACTATTACTATTGTACCTACAATCTCCAACCTCCGTTTGGATTTTGAGCTCATTCTATGAGATATCTTTCCGCTTCTGTACCCTTCCTCAAAAATGTTCCCATCACAGAAATATGCAGAGCAGCAACTTGGGCATCTGCTCATACTTTTGCTGAATATTATGCACTCACCATGACTCAGCATCCGATTCCATATTTCGGTCCACCATATTACCCACAATATTAGACTCGACTCTAAAGCCCCACCCCTTCATCACAGGTATTGTTGTAGAGTCACTTACAGCGGAGCACCCATAGGTACACTACTCAAAGAAGAGGGTTACTCACCTTTTGTGGTAAATCTGGTTCTTCGAGATGTGTCCCCCCCATTGGTGCTGTGCCTTTCTCCCCTCTATTTCAGAGTTCTTATCAATAGGCTCTGTAGTAAAGAAAGAACTGAAAGTGGTTCATCTGCACAGCATTAGATAGCCTCAAGGCAGAGACCAAGATAAGGAGATCGCATGTGTGGGCCAAACAGACACTGCTACCTAAAATCTCTGATCTGAGGTGCAGAGATGCAGATACCCCTGCAGTGGAGCACCCACAGGGGGGACACATCTCGAAGAACCACAATTTCTGCACAAGGTGAGTAACCCTTTCTTCAGCCCCCTTCCACCACCCCTCCACAAAAAGACACTGTCTTAAAAAGATCATGTATTTAAAAAAATGGGGGCTTTTGAGCATTTGGTTTTATGTTTTCCAGATTTTGGATGCAGTTATGAAGGCTAGTCTATTCTTTATAGTTTCTTGTATCACATTTATCACCAGTTTCTGAACACTTTCTGGTTTACTTAAGCAATATATCTACACATGTCATTTGTTCTTTATCCTGGCTAGAGCCTCTTTAAGTGAAAGCTGAGATTCTCATGGAACCACCTGATTCCAGGAGCTAGGGCTTGATGGAAAACACCAAATATCATGAGAAGCATGATAAAATCTCAAGATTGGGCAATGCTACTTATTTCACATGGAGTCCCACTGAATTCCACCTAGCTCCGCAGAGATATGTAGGGTCTGCTGGCATGGATCCAATTGCAGAATGTGGGCCTAGAATGGCTGTAGGAAAAATTCACTATCAAAAATAATGTTTCTTAAACAGAATGATTTCCTATTTGGTAAATCTTCCAAAGGAATTCAAGATAAAATTCTTAGTTGGGAGCAGTAGATGGCCATTATAGGAATGGAATCCTATAGATCTTTGCCTACTTCTTAATAATTATTACAACTTCTATTTTGCATTTCTATAATGTAGTTCTTGCAAGGATCTCAAAACCCTTTTCAAAAATTAATAGATTAAACCTCACCCTGGACTACAGAGTGCTATCTGTTTTTCAGCAGAACTTCCCGGTTGGCATTTTATTACCCTGTGAGTCAGATGATATTGCAATGATGTCCCTGGATAGATTGTCCATGTGGATTGAACCTAAAGCCTCTGGAAAGTCTACTAAAGTCTACTGCTTTAGCTAACAAAACAGACCAGATCAGTTAGCTTGGAAACCTATTTTGCAGGCAGTAGCAGGTGCATAAACCTATGTGGTTTAGCCACTAGAGGGGGCCAGAGATCTACACTCAGGTAAAAGCGGTTCCACATTGCAATAACCAAAAATTGCCACTGGTTAGGCAAGTATTCAAGAGTAGATATGTCTGTTCTGTAGATGAAATTACTTACTGAATAATGCAGGCAACATTTCAAAAATGGTGGGGTTTCTTCTAAGTTTCCCTAGCGTAAATTAGAAATAATTCCACTGGAGTAAGTGGAGTTACGTTGGTGTAAAACCATTCGTAGTAGTAGCCTGAGAAGGCCTTGTATATTTGTTACGTATGCCCATGATGTGTGTTCTGGAGTTCAAATTCTTCTATTGTATATGATATAATTGATATAATATAATTGTTGAGACTTTGGTTAGATCATATATTTACTGTTTTATACTGTCCCATACAGTCTATAGACTGTCTATCAATTATTCTGCGCCAGATTTTTTAACTATATTACGTCTTTCAAGCTGAGTTGAATTTTTCATGTGGTGGAGGGACTCCCATGCTTCTGACAAGTAGAGAAAAGTCACCTTCTTCTAGGGAAGAGGACAGTTATGTCTGTTAGGTGCTGTTGGAAACTGCGGGTCTGCGTTTACACAGATTTTTTATACCCATGTAATGTAATTGACTTTCAACAGTAACTCCTGATGTAGGCTTCAGTTGAGCAAGTGCATGCCTGGCTTTAATGGGACTATTCACCTGCTTAAAGATAAGCATGTGCTTAAGGGCTTTATAGAATAGAGATGGAGCTACTTACATACTGACAGTTAAGCATATGCTTAAGTACATTGCTGAATGAGGGTTTAAAAGCCTGTTCTAAAGCCCACTGAAATCAGTGGGAATCTTGACATTGACTTCAGTGGGTTTTGGATCACTTCCATATACCAGTGTGAGAGCAGAATTTGCCTGTATATCTGCAGTACTTTTGACTGTTAATAAGTTTGCACATTTTAGCTGCTCAACAGAAAATAAAGATGATCAAATTACATCCTGCTCAACTGAGAAAAGAAAAACAAGTGGTTCCGCAGCAGCAATGAATTATGATGCTATTTTGCTCAAACTAAAGCACTGACAGAAGTTTACTGGTTTTGTACTGCCTGCCTTCTCCATGAAAACTAAGATTAAACTTAGCAAAGTAATATTATTTTAAATTAATATTAAACACTAAAAATCCTGGATGTGTTTTTCACCTTGGCACTCATCAATTAATTTTGGATTCAGTGTTCCTTTCTTTACAGGTTAGATGTTCTTAATATAGCTGGAAACAAGAAGTGGTTCTAATGGAACAGGTATTTCCAAAGAAAGGAAAGAAATCGGTCTGTTGATAATGATTGATTCCTATGCTGGAAAGTCCTGATAACAGAATGTATCATCTCATGTTATGATGTAAAACACTCAAGGTTGTTAAGATTAATGTTTCTTTCTGCAATGGATGAGTCAGCTTTGAAAACCACATACTTATCCTCATTGATTCACATTATCACTCAACTAGTGATGGGTCATTTGTGGTTTCCGTTCTTCTGGACAAGCCATATGGCATCTCAGGGAAGCGGGGCAGTGACCCTGGGCTATTACGAGGTATACATGGTTGGTACGCTCGATTACTGATTAAATATTAACCACAGCAGACACATTATTTCCACTCTGCTTTGAAATGAGTCTTTAATTAGAAAGAAAATAACAGCAATGAATGAAGTTTCATGCTTGTTGTGTGAAATAAATATTTTGACCCATATGCCCGTGTTACAAGCTCAAAAAGTCCCTTGAGAGTGTCAGGCTGCCACTCTTAGACTAAACACAGGTGTCTAAAACTGCACATTGCTTTCAATCATCAGGCACAAGAAAAAAAGCTTAAATCTGAGAATTGCTGGCCTTGCTTAAATCAGAGCAGATTTTCCTGCATTTGGCTGTGCCTTCTTCCGAACAAATTACTTTAAGGTATCATTGTGCTAGCAGTTGAAAATTGAGGATTTTTTTCTGGTATGTTGGAATCCCTGATAAATGTAAACTCTTGTCAAATAAATTTACCAAGAATTTTTTAATATGATTCTTTATTTCCCACTCTCGTTTACTATTCTTATATGCCCTGTATGCCTTTAGGTTTAATTACATTCAGGGGGAGGGGAAATAACCATTTAAAAGCACACATTTTACATCTCATGAATAATGTATGCTTTTAGGTACATAACTTCAGTTTTATAAGATGCTGAGATAATCCAGAACTTATTTTGCTGCCATCATAAATGAAGAGGCATTTAAAAAAATATTCCTGGGCCCTTGATTTCTTCTTCGCTGTTTTTTAACCCTTGAGAAATCTTTCCTAAAAAATAAGTAGATTTTTAATGCAGAAAAAGCAAACTATCCTTTTATTAACTAGAAATGTATTTGGGGAGTAAAAAATAATAATGAAAAAATGCTCCTTAGTTAAGAGAATACTCCCTTGAATTTTCTTAACATAAGTGGTTTATACATTTAATTCTATATACAAATATGCATTGCGGAGAGAGGCTGTCGGTTCTTTGTTTCAGTGAAAAGACATGCATCTTATCCATTTATAACAAGGCACTTCCAGATTCTTTTGATAAAACTAAATCTGATTAAGCCATTGATTAACTAATAAATGTGCGACATTGGGTTAGACATAAACTTTGCCCTTCCTTTTTCATGTCACGAGCTTTTTTAAAAAATTGCCGTTTTGTCATTGACAGAGCAGGGTTGCAAGACTAGGTTAATTGAAATGAAACCGCTCTTTTGGTGCTGGTTCTAGTTCAGTTTTTACTCATTCATAATTAAAAATATAAATATGATTAAAAAAATGCGGCCAAAACATGACAAGCCTGTTAGTTGATACGAATATAGAAGTTGCCACACTGGCTCAGAGCAGTAGTTCATTATAATGAACGTAACAGTGGCTAGAACCAGATGGTTCAGAGGAAGGTGCTAGAAGTTTTATAGTGGACATTGTAACCTGCCCACTGGGGATGTTTCTTGCTAATCCCAACCAGTTCGTGGTTACTTTATGCCCTGACAAGTCTGATTTATCCTATATTAAACACTTGCCCTTAAACTAGTGTTTACAATGACAATTTCTCAAAACCATTATTACTTTTCTTCTACAATGTTTACACACTCAGGACTTTGTTCTGTGTGGTGGGAGCAGTATATCTTAGAAATAATGTAACATCTAAGTTAATTTTCTTGTTAATTTAAATGTCTGAAGGCACAGTAGCCCGCTTATTTTGGATGAATTTATTTGGGGTTAATGCAATCATCATGAATTTGTTCAACATCCTAATTTTAAAATAAAAAAAAGCCAAATTTGGTTATGTTCTTGCATCCTTACTGACTTTAGCAAGTTTATATATGGCAGAATTGGGCCTAATAGGCTTTAGAGTCACAGCATTTTAATTCACAAATCAACTGTTAGACAAGGTGAGTGAGGTAGTCTTTATTGTAGCTACTTCTGCTGGTGGAAGAGACACACTTTGGGGCATCATAGAAGAGCTCTGTGTATGCTCAAAAGCTTGCCTCTTTCACCAGCAGAAGTTGGTCCAATAAAACATATTACCTCACCCACCTTGTCTTTCTAATATCCTGGGACCAACAGGGCGACAAAAACACTGCCAACAACAAATCAAGATGAACATTTTCAGTGTAAACCATTAGGAAAGGTATCTCTTTAAGCAAGGGAGTGTATAACAAAAAATACATCACATGTATTTGAACTGAACAATCCTGGCCTTATCAGATCAAGGGCAATTGCTGCCTATTCCGTATGCTGATGCAGAGAAAACCCCAATATACTGTGGAACTGCTGCAGTTCCACCGCAGTTGGTGGGAGGCAGGAGCAAACCGCAGATTGTGTGCCCTCTGAATTCTATGAAATGTGAAACTCTGTTCTCTAGCAGGTGTCTCTGCACCTTTGAGAATCGTCTCAGTCTTATGTAGGTGCCTGTCTTAGGCAGCCCAAACCAAGCTCCCTATGAGTGGCATCCCAGCACAGAATCACCATTGGAGTGTGCACTATGACCCTGCCCCCTTTGCCTCCCAAGATATCACCAGAGCACTCTCTACTCATGAGCTTTTAAAAGAGGAATCAGCTGTCCGCAGTTTCTGCGCCAGCGGAATTCTTTCTTTGATGGGTCCAGGAATTTAGTGCTACTTCAACAGCATAAAGGGGCCACAGCAGATGGGAGTATCCCTCCCTTAGTGTTTGTTGTTGCAGGGACACAATGTCAACAGACATCACTGTAAATTACCAAAGATGTTCAAGAACATGAGCATGATGCTATCCTCATCCGTGAATACAGATCAGGGCCAGCTCCAAGTTTTTACCGCCCCAAGAAAAAAAATTTCCCGCAGCCCTGCCCCAACTCCACCCCTTCCCCAAATCCCCGGCCCTGCCTCCTCCCCCGGGTGCGCCGCATTTCCCCTCCTACCTCTCTCTCCCTCCCAGGCTTGCCTGGGAGCGAGGGCGGGGAAAGTGGCGCACTCGGGGGAGGAGGCGGAGGTGAGCTGGGCAGGGGGACCGGTTCATCTCCCCCCGCTGGGTTACTTCCTGCAGCCCTCCCCACGCCCCCCACTGCCACAGCTCACCTCCGCTCTGCCTGCTCCCCTGAGCGGGCCGCTGCCACTCCACTTCTCCCCCCTCCCTCCCGGGCTTGCCGCAAAACAGCTGATTCGTGCGGCAAGCCTGGGAGGGAGAGGGGAGAAGTGGACTGGCAGTGCGCTCAGGGGAGCAGGCGGCAGTGGAGCGTAGGTGAGCTGGGGTGGGGGGAGCGGTTCCTCTGCCCTTCCCCAGGGTTACTTCCTGCAGCCCTCCCTGTGCCTCCCACCGCCATAGCTCACCTCCGCTCAGGGCCGGCTCCCGGCTTTTTGCACCCCAAGGGAAAAAAAAAAGGAGCTGGAGTGCCGCCCCTTGGAAAGTGCCGCCCCAAGCACATGCTTGGAGCGCTGGTGCCTAGAGCCGGTCCTGATACAGATCCTGATCCACATCCCATTAAAGTTAGTGCTAGTTTTTCAGTTCACTTCAGTGGTCTTTGGATCAGGCCTATAATGCTTATCAGCCCTCCACCTCTGAGCAGCCACCCCAACCATGTGTCTTTTTCCAATACCTTACAAATAAATTAATTTTGAGACTTTGTAAATTCATTTAGTTAGTTACATGGTGGAGAGAAATGAATGTTTTTACTAAGTCAGTAACCTAGACAACAGGTCAAATTCTACTGTTGGTTACACCTGTGAAATACAGAGTAAATCTATTGTAATCTGAGTAATTTCCATGAGAATTACTTTGAGTTTACTTTGGTGCATAAATAAGAGCAGAATATAGTGATTGTAGCTAATTACATGAAAATCATCTTGTAAATGTCTCATTAGTCTTTCTGTTTGTGCTGCAATTTTTCTACATTCATCATTCCAGCTGATATGTGAGCGATATTGGGTCTGGTGTTTATATACCGGGACTGCAATATTGTGTTCTGTTTTGCTCACTAGTACCTTTGCTTGTCTTGACAATAATTGGCCTTAGTTTAGCAAAGATAGGAACACTTTGAAACGTGTGCACCGAGCATGCACAATAGACTATTCTTTTTAGTCTACAGGTGCATGTTTAGGCCCTAGTCTTGCAATGCACTCTATATGGGTGACCCTTTGTCTGATTTCAGTGGATTGCCCTGCAGTATCAGGGCACACATTGTTCTTGTGCAGGCAGCTGGGTAAATACACACTTATTGGTTCAAGGTTGCTATGCTGTTCAAATGGTAAATACACATTTTACTGAGCAGGAGAGTAAATGAGAAAGCAATTAAATGCTGAGAAGTGAAGTCATCTATTCACACAGGAATTTCTGCTAACTGGTAGTGCGGTGTCTAAACGACATCACTCTGGGCGGTGATATTGTCAGATCTCTCCCACTAAGAGCAAGGTTAGTAATTTGAAAGGTGTCCTCCGCAGAAAATCCAAGTAATGTAGGAAGTGGCGTTGGTAATTGTTAGGAGGCAATCTTCAGTGTATGTCAGTACTGATACGCCAGTACACCAGCATGGCACTAAGGAGCACTATGCTACAGAGGCCCTTGTTTAGCATGTGAAGCAAAACTATGGTTCTGATCACTTGTCATTATAGATCCCATGGCTGTTGATTGTAAAGTAAGAATGTTAGCCATATCTCCAGTCAGTGTAATTGGGACAATTGCATTCTGTTTGTTTAGATTCTCCTCATGTTTTTTTGTATTGCGTATAGAATTCTTCCTATCTAGTTCCGAACCTAAGTTGTGTTGTGTTGCACTATGTGCAGTTGTCCAAGGCTGCATTTTGTGGATGGAGGCATTCTTATACTTGATTTGCAAATTACTTTGGGATGGAAAGGATCACATATAAGCATACATTGTCATTATTAAGAACCAAGTCACTTTCTTTTCTTTTTTTAAAAAAAATCATTTTTTTTTTACCCTTTATACCCATTTTATCATTTGGAGCTAATGGACAAAACCGTACCCTGACTTACATCTCATACAACCCTGAATCCCTTCAGGGCATAAAGACACAGCATATTTATGCTGTCAAAGAACACTTATAGAATTGTATCTAACCTTATGTTCAACCTAACTAACCCTAGAAAATAGAGCCCATGAACCCTGACTGCTGATGTGTTAAACAAGACATGCTGAGACATTAATAGGATGGCAGGCTGGCTGCTTTCTATCCTTTTTTCTCCAAGGAGTGCAACAGTTGCTCAGAAATGACCCAAATAATTTTTATTAATGGACCCAACATTACTTTCATTTTAAAAGAGACAAATCATTTAATAAAACATGTATTCGGTTGTGTTCATTAGTGCTAATCAGCAGCTGATTAAACCTTAATCATATCAAGTTCAGGCCACTAATATTCAGGTGTCCTAATAAAGGGCACAGCAGTAAAAGAACACACATTACATATGCAGGAACATATTCATCCATAGCATACCCTGCATGAATACACACTGCCCATTAATTTGATTGCCGTGGATTTGAGGATAGGGATGCAAAAGAGACAGAAAGCAGCAAGTACACACCACAAATGCAGAACAGCACCCAGGCATATGCTGGAATTGTAGAGAATGTCCTGGTTATATAATGGGCCATATCTTGCACTCCTGCTCACTTCAGTGGGCGTGTTCCCTGAAGCAGGACTTTGTAAAGACTCCGAGTTTTGTGCCAATGAAAGAGTGAAGTACAATAGTGGAAAACCCCAGGACAAAATCTAAACGTGCAGTAAATATTTAGGCCTAAAATGTTGAAAGGAAGATTGTCACTGATTATAGTGACCTCTGAGACTGGTCAAAGAATACCAGATATAGGTTGTGTTTTATTGAAGTACTTAAGCACATGTGTAACATTTAAAGGCATAAGGAGTCCAATTAAAGTAAATGGGAGTTCTCACCTGCCTAAAGTTAAGCAAGTGCTTAAGTACTGTGCTGCATTGGGGCCATAGTTTTGATGCCAGGATCTTTTGCCTTAGGCTCCTTTCCAAGAATGAACATTTGATAGTTGGGTAAATTGCTTTGAATATGTAAAGAACCAGCCCAAACTTTCCTTTTCACCACAGATTAAACTGAATTTGAACAAATGTATCTCACCTTTACTTTTTCTTATATGTAAAGCCTCTCTGATTTTCCTGGTTTGAGTGGACAGGAAGCAGAAATAATGGAATGTGGAGTGAAGATTGGTGGTGTATTAATTTGGGATCAGATCTATGAAGCATCAGAAACATCATGAGCCATCTTACTCCATTTTAGAGCTGATACAAGTTTGTACAACCATGTCATTTTTGAATGCTTTTCTGAACCAAAGCAGCGATGCTAATAACACTCTTCATACCGATAAAGGTGATGCTCCAGGAAGAGTGATGTCTTTGCTCCTAGTAGATTCATAGATTCCAAGGTCAGATAGGACTGTTATGATCTAGTCTGATCTCCTGTATAAACTTGTTCTTATTGTATTTGGATGAAGCAAACCACGCTTCACATATTCTCAAACACTGCTGAAGTCAGACACCCTTTGTGAGTTTTTGGGGTCCACTTCTGAAAAAATCTAGTAATGCATAAAGAGTCAAGATATTGTTTTCTTCTGAAAATAAGATCCACCTTCCAGATGTACAAACTCTATCCAGGCATGAGAATCCTTGTTCAATTTGAGTTGGACCAGCTGGTCATAACCAACTATAAAGTCTTTTAAATTTCCTCCTACCCCTTGTTTCTGAGATAGTGGTAAACTACTGTAGGTAGTGCTAATAGCATATGTCAAGCAATCTGAACAAAATAGCTCAATGTCTGAACTGACTTTTCAACCTACACTAGGGCCAGGCAAACTTTTTTTGGCCACATCGGGTTTCCAAAATTGTATGGAGGACCACTTTGGGGAGGCACAGCCTCTGCTAACCGGTCCTCCATACAAACAACCAGGCGTGGCCCAGCCCTGCCCCCTGTCCGACCCTTTTTGCTTCTCACCCCCTGACAGCCCCACCCAGGAGTCCTGCCCCATCCAACCCCCCTCTGTTCCCTGTCCCCTGACAGCCCCTGGAACCCTGCCCCTGACTGCCCTCTGCCACCCCATCCAACCCCCCCCTTCCTGTCTTCCCCCCGGGACTCCTGCCCCAATTCAACTCTCCTGTTCCCTGCCCTCTGACAGCCCCGACCCCTGTCCACCCCCACCCCACCCCCCCGCTCCCTTACGGCGCTGCCTGGATCACCGGTGGCTGGTGGCACTACAGCCAGAGCACCAGAATAGGCTGCCGCACTGCCCGGCTGGAGCCAGCCACGCCACCGCACAGCACAGAGCACTGGGTCAGGCTGTGGCTCTGCAGCTGCACTACCCCGGGAGCTCGCCACCCAGAGCATTGCGCCGACGGCAGAGTGAGCTGAAGCTGTGGGGGAGGGGGAACAGCAGGGGAGGGGCCGGGAGGTAGCCTCCCGGGCAAGCAGCTCAGGGGCTGGGCAGGAGGGTCCCACAGGCCGTATGTGGCCTGAGAGCCATAGTTTGCCCACCTCTGACCTACACAGTATTGCTACAATAGATTTCAGTAAGAGGACAAGAGAAAAAGACTGCCCTTTTCTCTCTACTTCTAAATTACCAATAGCAGGTGGAGCCTAATTATTGCTTGGTCTCTGAATAACTTTTTCTTGGATTTTGCACAAGGAAGAAAGTAGAAAACACTATATAGCAATTTATATGAAATACCCACAGCATTTAATAAATTACTTCTAGATGCGTATGCAACACAGCTATAAGTTTCTCCCTTAAGATAGCAAGTCATCATATCCCTTCTAACCACAGTTGTGTAAGTAAATGGTGAATTTGCTTTCCCAGCCTGCTCTCTCCAGAAATAAGTTGCATGTGTACAAAATGACTTCAAGTACTTTCTCTTTACTATCTTGATCATTAGTATGAGTGTGTATTCATCTAGCTTGTCTGACCCCATTTTGTCTGCCTCCGTGTTGACTGAAGACTAATATCAAGCATTACATCACCGTGTCTCAACACTTTCCTTAAATAAAGCTAAAAACGTTAAAAATAAGTTTGTGATGCCTTATTTGGGTGGAAGCTTTTAACTAGCTCTCTAAGGAGCAGCACTGGTTCCGACAATGCTGCCAGGCCTGCAGGATATCATTGGCACCCCAACCTGCCAGGGACCTGGTTGAAAGGATAGTATGACATTTTCTTCTCATGCTCCACTGCTACCTAGTGTGTAGTACAAACTGTCTGGTGCTGATTGACAGCTCAGTGATGATATTTTGAGCCCCAGGGGAAAAGTAGATACATAATTTCTGGATGTTTCCCCCCTCCAACTGGACATCATCCTTCCTGTCTGCTGTGGCAGAGCAGTATAAGGGGGGGATGCAGAGTAGGAGAGAAGGCCATGTGATAAACCCTGATCTCTTTATCTAGGGGACCAATTTAATGGCTTTGCAGAAGGCTCTAGATTTGAACCAACTCTATCGAGATAATTGTCTGAATCAGGGCCCTGCTGTACTCCTGTGCTAGCTGCCATCCTGGCCGGCATACTGGGGATTGAACTGGCAACCTTTAGAGCAAAATGCACGAGCCTTTATCACTTAAGATAAAAAGCCAGGTACTTAAATTGAGGCTGTAATAGACTCATGTCTTCTGTGAATTGGGACTAGCGGAGTTCACGACGCTACCAGAATATAAATAATAATAATAATAATACTGTAAATTGAAGAAGGAAAGAAAGTGAAGCAATTTTTTTTAGTAATAGATGCTGCCCTTAAAGGTTAAACACACACATTGTCCAGGGCATAACAATTTAAGTTTATACTCATGAATTCTTTGCAAAACATTAAGAATCTTAGCTTGTGATACCAATAAAATACTATATTGAAAGTGAATGTCCAGGCCCATTTTATATAATAAATATAAATCATTGTGAATGAGAGCTGTTTCTGAAACAGACATGAAAGGGGGTGGGATCAGTGGATGGCTCAAGGGATTGCTAATGTGATGTAGAACCTTTCACTTCATCTCTTTCCAATCCAGACAGATGTGGTAATAACCAAAGCTTTTCTCTTGCCTGCTGTTTGTCCTATATGAAATCAGTTTTTGTGGCTCTCAGTCTAGTTCTTAGTGTCAGATGTTCGCATCACACACACACACACACACAAAAGGGGCATGCTTGCTGGCTGTCTCTCAGGAAAAGCCAATGAGAGACTAGGCATACAGTTTGAACCTCTAGCAGAAGTTCTTCCTTTCCTTCTATCATCTTCACAATTGTCTTAAATATACATCTTTTATTTTATATTTAATAGACCTAGAAAATAAAGTAGCTGCAGTCCCCCCTCCAATAGATGCTACAAAAATGGTCCAGTAAGATTAATTTGTTTTGTAAGGGTCAGAGCCTGCATTCCTTGCACACTCAAATTCACCACAGTTGAATGGGATTTTGAGTGCCCAGGAAATCACAATGAGGCTGTAATTGGTCTCCCCTTTTACACCATGTCTCTTGAGGCTCCTTAACCTCTCTTGATCTGCTGATGTTCCTCCAGCCTACTTCTGTAGTCACTGTCTTCCCAGCCTTTTTCAAGGCTCTTGTTGGCCATGTTTCATGTTCCAGTGTTGTTCAGATTTTTGTAGTTCTCTTCAGTACTACCCTGATCCTTTGGGTGCTCAAAATACATCTGAACGGGATTGCAGAAAGCATCTTCAGACTTCTGTTATGGAAGAATGGTTTCAGTCTAAACCAACACATTTGGTTCTGTTCATGTGTGTAAGAAAAACTTAGGAAAAAAAACTCTGTTGCAGCTGATTAAAGTTTTTTATTAACTGATTAAGGTAACAAAAGAAGCTTATTGGAAGTATAAAATATTGAAGGAGAAAGCTGGTGAAAAGGTATATAGAAAAAAGGTAATGAAGTGTGAAGAGACCAGGAGGAAACAGGAATGGTAAATGAAGTAAAAATAACACAAGAAATCAAGTTAAACAAACAGAGTATTTTTACATATACAAGAAATATGTAGCTCGGCAAAGAGTCAATGGGGCCATTAAAGCATCTGACTAGGAAGTTAATGACAGATGAGGTTAATATTGCTAAAAGCTGGAATGGATTCTTTACCACACTATTCACAAGAGCACCTGAAGGTCACATACCAGAGACTGTGATAGATTATCCTGGGGCAGAAAGTGAAATTGCAATAATATATACTTACAAAGCCCCACACATGGGAAGTTAAAATACCAGATGAATTACTACATCTATAAAGGCTCAAGTAAGTAGGAAGGGAAACTAGAAATGCCACCAGTAGGATTTCTGATAACAGGCAGAATGTAAGGGAAGTATTCACCATATGAATGGTGTCTCCTGCTGTTTCATTACTGAATAAAAGATCTATTGAAGTTATATGACAGTGAGTGTTATACCAATGCCTATAAATACATTTAAATTAAATAAAATGAATAGGAAACTTAAACTTGCACGTCTTTCTTGAGTTATTGGCCATTGGTTAAGAGAAGATTTATGCTGTATTTAGAAATATGCAATTTGGTAAATGAATGAGATCAACCACTAATGATTCAGGGGAAGACTTTCAAAAGTGCCTAAGGGATATGGGAACACACACAACACTGAAAATATTAATGGGATTTGTGCTCCTAAATCCACTGGGTACTTTTTAATTTTCCCCCCCCTGGAGAACTGAAGAATAAGAAAGTAAAATCTTTCCAATAAATCTGCCTGAGTTTCAGGAGAAGTTTGTTACTGGAATGTAGAGCTGCCAAACAGTACAAAAAAGTCTATGATTGCTTTGAATTTAGGGAAAAAATTCACTTTGACTAAGTTCAAACTCCTTTTGCATCTGCTTCCTGTGAAACTTCTAGCAGACATGTTTCCCGGGCACGATCTCTCATGGAAACAGAAAATTGTAAGTGAAGGGCAGATGATATTTACAGAAACACTATTTTAAAATTATAAAGAGAACTATAGGCTTTGGAAACCTGATTCTGAGGGCTTGTCTACATTACCGGCTGGATAGATGGGCAGCGATTGATCCAGTGGGGGTTGATTTATCGCGTCTAATCTAGACACGATAAATCGACCGCAAAGCACTCTCCTGTCAACTCTGGTACTCCACCAGGGCGAGAGGCATAGGCGGAGTTGACGGGGGCGTGTCAGCCATCAACTTACCACAGTGAAGACACTAAGTACGTTGACTTCAGCTACGTTATCCATGTAGCTGAAGTTGTGTAGCTTAGATCAATTCCCCACCCCCCAGTGTAGACCAGGCCTGTGAGTCAGCTCACCCAGAGAACAAGAACATAATGGAGCCTGTCCTAATGAGTCATCACCAGGGACCCTAGCTTTCTACAATTTAAAAATAACCACCCACCACAATTCTCTAATGATAAAAAAAAAGAATAAAAATCTGCATTTTTCCACAATTAAAATGAACCACTGAACTTCAGTTTCCCTAGCCATAGTATATTTAGGTATCAGTTAAACACAAAGCTTTATTAATATATTTACAATTTTTAAGGAAGTTTGAAGCTTACCTGTGCCATCAATCATTATAATAAAATAAAATTAATAGAACTCCAATTTGTATTTCTTAAATATACCAAATATTTCTATTTCTGTATCCTATATTTTCAGAAAATTGTTTTTTCAAATGCACCAAAAGACTGGAATAGCCCAGTTACACTGCATTGTTTTTTTTTTACTCTTGTCAATGGCCCTGCTGTTTCAGCCTCTTGTTTTTTTTCCTTTTCATTCAGTTTGTTTAGTGCTTTCCATGTGTTCTACAATTGTCTGCCTTTGAACATAATCTACATTCTTGCTGCATGCAGTACAGAACAGCACATTACCATCAACGTGACATTTGTACTTGCCAAACTCAGTGACATGGTCTTTAGGTGTGATTTTTAAAATTTTCGGCATCTTTTCATAACTTTAATTACTCGCGTCTGGAGGCTGAAGTGAAATTTGAGCTGCATGGAAACACAAACCTCTATATGCTGAGTAACTTCTATACTCTATAAGCAATTTGTTGGAGTATGTTTAGCTATGTAAATCTAAAGTTCATTCCAAAATCAACCACAAGATGGGGAGGTTGTGCACATTGAATAAGTACATTGAATGGTACTTTCAGTAAATTTTAGTAAATATGTTTTTATTTTTTCACAAAATGTAAAAACTACAAATTCTCTGTGAAAATGCAAATTCCACGTTTTTCCACAGCAAATTGATTTCTAGGATCCCCGGTCATCATAGCTTGCATGTCAAATCCTCACAACAAACTGTTTGTGGAAAACCTGTAGAGCTCTGTGTGTGTGTGTGTGTATGTGTATGTGTGTGTGTGTGTGTGTGAGAGAGAGAGTCTGGAGTGGGGACACTGAGCAAATGGTGGGGGCTGCTGGTGGTTGAGCTGTTGCTGCTATTTTTGGGTAGTATGAGCATATTTCATTGTGAACGTAACTTTGAGAGTGGTTCATTCTTATTGTTTCCTCTCCTCTTTTCTCATGTTTCTCTTCTCCCAGTTTAGTTGTTGTTGTTTACCTTCAATTACTTTTGTATTTATTCTAAAGTTTATCAAGTGAGAGTATTCTTTTAAAAAAATTGTTAAGATATTGATCTCTGCTGATCTCTTTGAGTTCCGCTGTAGTCAGATGGCAAGCTGTGACTAAATGAATGGATTGATATATATAGTGCACAAAAACAGCCCAGTAAAGTCACAGGTTTTGGCTTTGCTCTGTTCTTTCTGGTCTTAGTCTAAGGCAGATATAAAGGTATCAGATGAATGACTTGTCACACTGACAGACTAAGAGACTGTCTACTGTACAGCAGTTTAGGTCATTATGCTCTGGACCAGTGGGCATATTATTATCCCAGATCAGAACTGCCCATGCCACAAGGTGTGGAGACAATGTTTTCATGATTACCGTGATGTTGAAATCCATTTGCTAATGATGGGGTGCAGAATAAGGGGATAAGGGGTGTGAGGAATAGAACAGGTGTAACAAAATTAGGCATAAGTAAAAACAACAAGGAGTCCTAGTGGCACCTTAGAGACTAACACATTTATTTGTGCATAAGCTTTCGTGGGATATAACCCACTTCATCAGATGCATGGAGTGGAAAATACAGTAAGCAGGTATAAATATACAGCACATGAAAAGATGGGAGTTGCCTTACCAAGTGGGGGGGGGTCAGTGCTAATGAGGCTAATTCAATTAGGATGGATGTAGCCCATTCCCGACAGCTGACAAGAAGGGGTGAATATCAACAGAGGGGAAATTACAAGGACTCCTTGTTGTTTTTACTAATACAGACTACCCCTCTGAAAAATGAGGGATAGATATTTGAAATCCATTTGAGGATGTAGGCAGGAGAGGAAGCCAGAAGATTAGTTGCTTGAATTCTCATGGTTATTCCTAGCCTAAAAGTGATTTTTTTAAAAAATTGATTAAATTCTAATGGGATCCTTTTTGATATTAGCAGATAGTGATATATAAATGACCACAGTTAACATACCATAATAAAAGTGTGGGGGTGGGGGGCGGGGGGCGGGATTCAGCCAGTTAAATGAAAAGGCAGATGTTTTTGCTCTTTGATAACTTAAAATTCCAATTTAGCATGAAAATCAAGCTTACCTTTTCTTCTGGAAAACATTGATTGTGTGGAAGCTGCATTTTCTGTCAAAAAAAATAAAATTGATGGAAATTTCCCAACCAGCTCAATATACGTCATTTGAATGTCATGCAGAATGTCGTCCACGTACAGCATGTCATGCATTTATCTGAATGTGCAATCATTCAACTCATTAGCAATTGTCTCTTCCCACAAGAGTATGAATGCATTTCATCCATCTAAGATATAATACATATATAATACTATATCAGTACTAAAATACACTGAATATTGTTGTAGTTCACATGTACAGGACTAGATTTTTAAATGTTCAGCCCCGTTTGGGAGAAGACTTAAAAGAACTTGGCTCCCATTTAAGTGCCTCAATAAGGGCCGAAGTTTCAAAAATGTTCTTAAGTCAGCAGTTCCCATCATGACACTTTGGATCAGATTTTCAAGAGAGTTTAGTACCCAATGTGTGCTCAGCCTGCTGTGATCTTTTGAGAATCGGGTCACTTATTTTGGTGCCTAAATGAGACTGGAGTTGTTTTTGGAAAACCTGGCTCAGATCATGTGTGCTCTGAGCTCTTTTGAACATTCTGGCCCTAGAGCCTCAAAGGATGCTAAAAGCTTTGCAGCGACATATAAAAAAGACAACTTCCTTCCCACCCTCACAGAACTTATGGTCTAATTTAAAATGTGATGCGATGAGAGACTAGTATTTAATAGAGAGGGAAGGTAGTGGAAGGGCTATGGTTACAGTTGCAACCACTCAGCTTTGGCAACTGTGCATTTTCAGATTCAGTTGCATCTTGTTTGTAATTCATGTTCATAACATTTTTACATTGAGCTATTTCTTGTATATGATCTGGCAGAGGCTCAAGGTGGCATTTACAATCGGAGAGGGTGGTGAATTGGAAGACATCCCTGTTGTGTATTTGGTTGTCATGGTTTTTGGTTCCTATGGTAACTAAGTTAGATTATTAGGGGATAGCTCAGCCAGCTTCAGCCGGCTGGGTGAGTTCTCTGAGTCTGTAAATAAAATGGTGGTTTTGTTAGCTGTCTGCTGTCTGGCCTCAAGTGATTTCTTCCTAAACCGGCTGCCCCCAAGAATATAACAAGTGGCGACGAGGTTGGGATCCTGGTGCTGCTCCAGTAACAGAAGGAAGTAGAAGTCAAGGTACAAAACAAACAAATAAAAATACTGCTTGTTTGCACTGACTGTGAAAGTGAAACTAAAATCATGGCTATTCTGACCAGGCCACTGGAACCTTTTGATGAGAATATAGAGCAGTGGCATGTGTATACTGAGCGTTTTGAGCTTTTTGGTATTGCAAATGACATTACAGAAACAAAGAAGGTGCCAATATTCTTAAGTGTTGTAGGGGCTAAAACCTACTCCCTGCTACGCAGCTTACTACACCCTGTTAAGCCTGAGACTAAATCTTACAGTGACATTGTGGAAATCCTGGGGTCCCATTTCTCCCCAAAACCACTGGTAATTGCTGAAAGATATAGGTTCCACAAAAGAGACCAAAAGGAAGATGAAACAGTTGTACAATTTGTAGCCATTTTAAAAAAGCTAGCAGAACACTGTGAATTTAAAGAGATGTTAAATGATGCCCTGCGTGACAGGTTAGTGTGTGGCCTGTACAGTGAAGCTATACGGAAGCGCCTACTGACAGAAGCTCAACTTACCTTACAGAAGGCTGTTGATATTGCTGTCTCCATGGAACTGGCTACAAGGGAGGCGCAATACATCGGTGCATCCCCTAGGGTGAAAAAAGTGTCACAAAAACTGACCCACAAAACGGTGCAGAGTCAAGAATGTTACCGCTGTGGTAATCCGGGTCACCAGGCATCGGAATGCTGGTGTAAGGACCTGGTGTGTCGACACTGTGGCAAAAAGGGACACATTGAGTGTGCCTGTAAACAAAAGAAAAGGAGGCCTGTGGTCTGGCCGACAAAAAGAGGAACCTTGCATACCCTAGAGCAGACCCAGGATGATCAAGGTGACACCTCAGCGCAAGAGAAAGTGCCACTGCATGTTTTGTCTTTGGCAGTGGGCTCACATGAATACTGGGTAACCCCGTTATTGGATGGCAAACGTATACGCATGGAACTGGACACCGGTGCAGCCATCTCACTGATCTCCGAAACTGTGTATAAAGAAAAGCTACAGCATCTTCCACTTAAGGCAACAAAAACTGTTCTGAAGACGTATACGGGAGAAGCAGTGCCTATGCTGGGCACTATTGATGTTAAGGTGGAGCTCAATGGACAGGTGGCTAAATTGCCACTGTTTGTGGTGAGAGGTGACTACCCAGCCTTAATGGGTAGGTCTTGGCTTGGGAAGATTCAACTGAACTGGGCAGAAGTGCACCGGATGACTAAAGAAGAAACCAGTCTAACCCCTATACTAAGGAAACATGCTGCTGTTTTTGGAGATGATTTGGGAAGTATGAAGGGAATCACTGTGACATTGAACATTAAACCTGACAGTCCACCAAAATATCTGAAAGCCCGAACTGTGCCATATGCCATCAGGCCAAAAGTTGAAGCAGACCTGGAGCGCCTGGTCACCAATGGAGTCCTAATACCAGTTACCCATAGCTCATGGGCCACTCCTATCGTTCCAATAGTGAAGAAAGATGGCTCTCTCCGGATTTGCGGTGATTTTAAAGTCACTGTCAACCCAGTGTTGTGTGCAGAGCAATACCCGCTTCCCCGCATCGATGACCTCTTCGCAGGCCTGGCTGGGGGACAAAAGTTCAGTAAGATTGATCTGAGTCAAGCATATTTACAGATGCACGTCGATGAAAAGTCCCAAGAGCTGTTGACTATTGTGACTCATAAGGGGCTTTATCGATACTGCCGCCTACCCTTCGGAATAACATCTGCTCCCGCCCTGTTCCAGAGGGCTATGGACCAGATCTTGTGTGGCTTGTCAGGAGTTCAGTGCTATCTGGATGATATCCTGGTCACTGGAAGAAATGAAGAGGATCACTTAAAGAATTTAGAGGCTACCCTACAAAGACTGGAAGAGTATGGCCTACGAGTTTGCAAAGACAAGTGTGAATTCTTCAAGCCCTCTGTTGAATATTTGGGACACATCATTGATTCTGCAGGTCTTCATAAGGCCCCTGCAAAAGTTAAAGCTATTGTGGAGGCTCCCCCACCTCGAAATGTAAGCCAGCTACGCTCGTTTCTAGGACTACTGAACTACTATGGAAAGTTCATCTCACAGTTAGCCACACTGCTAAAACCACTCATGAGCTCCTTGGGCAGAACAAGGCCTGGAAGTGGACTGAAGCCTGTGATGTTGCATTTAACAAAGCTAAGGATGCATTGCTAAATTCTGAAGTTCTAACGCACTTTGATCCATCCTTACCCCTACAATTGGCCTGCGATGCCTCCCCTTATGGAGTGGGAGCAGTCGTGTCACACATTATGCCTTCGGGAGAAGAGAGACCTATTGCTTTTGCTTCACGCACTCTAAGCAAAGCAGAAACTAACTACGCCCAAATCGAACATGAGGCATTAGGAATTGTTTTTGGAATTCGGAAGTTTCATCAGTACCTGTTTGGGCGAAAGTTTACTCTTCTCACAGACCATCGACCTCTGATGTCAATTTTTGGACCCTACACAGGCATTCCCCCATTAGCTGCTAGTCGTATGCAACGTTGGGCATTGTTACTTTCAGCACACACATATGAAATCAAATATCGGAAATCCACTCTGCACGGCAATGCAGATGGCCTCTCAAGGTTGCCTTTGCCGGTCAAACATCAAGATAGTGCCCAAAAGGAAATCTTCTACTTTAAACAGGTACAGAATACACCCATCACTGCTACTCAAATAAAAAAGGCAACCCGCGTTGACCCAGTATTGTCCCAAGTTATGGACCTGGTGATGCATGGAAAATCTCGACAAACCTTTCCGGTCTCATCTGACCTTGTTCCCTACATGTCCAGAAGGACGGAGTTATCGGTCCAATCTGGTTGTTTGTTGTGGGGGAGATGTGTCATTATTCCACCACCACTGAGATCACAGCTGTTAGAACAGCTACATTCTGGTCACTGTGGAATAGTGCGCATGAAGGAAATTGCACAAAGCTATTTTTGGTGACCTGGATTGGACAGTGCTATTGAAGAGAAGGCAAAAGCTTGTATGTCATGTCAGGGTGTGAGGAATGCACCCCAGTGGGCACCCCTACACCCATGGGACTGGCCTGAAAACCCATGGCAACGTATTCATGTTGACTTTGCTGGCCCCCTTGAAGGAAGCATGTTCTTGGTGGCAATAGATGCCCATTCTAAATGGCCAGAAGTCTCTATAATGCAGTCCACTACTGCAGAGAGTACTATCCAAAAACTACGAGGACTCTTTAGTCGTTTTGGTCTGCCAGAACAACTTGTGAGCGACAACGAACCGCAGTTTGTCTCTCAGGAATTTCAAAATTTTATGAAGGCAAATGGGATACACCACATCACGTCAGCACCATATCATCCATCCACCAATGGATTAGCTGAAAGATTTGTGCAAACAATGAAAAACGCTTTAAAATCAGCAAGGGGACAACACTCCATTCAAAAGCGTCTGGATACCTTCTTACTTTCCTACCGAAACACACCTCATGCTACGACCCAGGCATCCCCAGCCTTTCTAATGTTGGGACGACAGCTGCGCACTTGCTTTGATCTGCTGAAACCTTCTGAACCCAGACAAACTGTGCAACATCAGCAGCAATATCAAGTCATCAGACGGGCACCCAGAGCAAAAGACCGAACCTTTAGCCCGGGACAGCCAGTTTTGGCTCCGAATTATACTTCCAGAGCTAAATGGGTCCCGGCCACAGTCATCACTCAAACAGGACCTGTTTCCTACACAGTCCAGACTGCAGAGAATCTTCCCTGGCGGTGACATGTAGATCAGCTGTTGCCAGGTCATGCCAGTCCTCAGGACACATCTGCAATTGAGGGGTCTGACTTCACCTCTTCTGGTGAGACACCGAATTACGAATCACCTATTCCTGACTGTCCTCCTCCATTACTGCCAGCGGCTGAGATGCCCCTTTGCCCAGCACGAGCTGATACCACCTCCTCACCCGTTCGTGCTGCGGACCCTGAGCCCATGGTACTTTCGGGTGCAACAACACCAGAAGTTCGCCATAATCCACCTAGAGACAGAAGGCCTCCTCATCGGCTGTATCTTTAGCTAGGGCGAACCCATGGTTATGGGGCAAAATAATCCCCAGGGTTTAGCCGGGAATGGAGGCAGTCTACCCTCCTTCTCTAGTCTAGTGTGTGTTTTATTTAGGGGATGTTCTTATTAGGGGGGGAGGAAAATGATGTGTATTTGGTTGTCATGGTTTTTGGTTCCTATGGTAACTAAGTTAGATTATTAGGGGATAGCTCAGCCAGCTTCAGCCGGCTGGGTGAGTTCTCTGAGTCTGTAAATAAAATGGTGGTTTTGTTAGCTGTCTGCTGTCTGGCCTCAAGTGATTTCTTCCTAAACCGGCTGCCCCCAAGAATATAACAATCCCCTGTATAGGAAGCCGCATGGAGTGCATATGCCAAAGGAAACCGAGAGATTTAGTTGCTCTATGAAGCATAACTATATCGTGATGCATGGCTAGAAAGGGTTAAACATCCTGCAAAATAAACAACCTTCAAAAGATGTGTGAGGAGATAATGTTAGTGTGTTTGTATATTTACATATGTATGAGTAGGGTGGACAATGTAATCAACAGTCCCTGTCTATGCTATATTCTGATAGTTCAGAGATCAAAAGAACATCCTAGCATTTAAATGAATTGTAAACACGGGATATCTCTGTATTCATCTCTCTTTGAAATATATAGCAAATAATCTGTGAATGATTGCCTTATGTTAATTCTATAGCTAAGTAGCAGTGATGAACCACCTTCAAAGTCATCCTAATTACCTTTTGTTCCCAGAGGAACTCCCAACTTGCCAAAGAGGACATAAAATTGTATAAAAGATACTTGGGTCCCGATTCTGTCATCTCAGATCTGCTTAAGCTTCATCAGGGGAAGTTTGAGTTGCAAGACTGGGGTCCCAGGTATGCTGATACGCCCTGAATATTTGGACATTGGACTATAACCTATTCACTGAATTCTGTAAGAATTCTTTGCAACTACAAAATTCACCATCTCTGCTATGAATCTGCACCTCAATTAATTGAACTCATGTCTGTATGTATATTGATCTTTTAACCATACTTGTTGTTTTTAATACATTTTAGTTTAGTTAATAAGAATTGGCTGTAGCATGTATTTGGGTAAGATCTGAAACATTCATTAACCTAGTAGGTAATGTGTCCGATCCTTTGGGATTGGTAGAACCTTTTCTTTTATATGATGAAATAAGATTTTCAGAAATCATCATATTTGACTTAGGTACCTGGATGGAGGCCTGAGGCCGGATCACTTTAAGGGAACTGTGTTGTTTGGACTTCTGAGTAACCAGTAAGGTAATAAAGAAGCTGTTTTATGCTGGCTTAGTAAATCTAAGTATTGGAATATCCAAAAGCTTTTTGGGGATTGTCTGCAGGGCCGGCTCTGGCTTTTTTGCCACCCCAAGCAAAAAAAAGGGGGGGGGGACGGAGCGGCAAAGCAGGAGGGGGAAAAAACAAAACAAAAGAAAAACCTGTGGCGCGGCCGGAGCAGCAAAGCGGGGTGGGAGGCACCTGCAGCATGGCCAGAGCTGCAAAGCAGGGGAAAAAAAAATGGCACGGCCGGAGCGGCAAAGCAGGGGGAAAAAAACAACAAAAAACCCCCTGCCGGGCAGCCGGAGCCAGGGTGCAGGGGGACTCCCTGTGCTGCTGACGTGCAGCGGAGTGCGCACCCAGTCTAGTGAGGCGAAAGGGGAGGGAGCAGGGGGGTGACCAGGGCTTCAGCGGGGCGCTTGTCCCGCAGTCCCAACCACTGTGCCGCCTGCCGGGAGGGCTCCGCTTCGCTCCAGTCGGCAGAGAGGGAAGAACAGGGGCTTCCCTGCCCAGTTTGCTGCAGGGCGCTCCCCTCCTCTGCACTGCCGCCCCCTACAGGGCCGCCGGAGCGGCAAACCAAAACAAAAAAAACCTGGCCGTGCTGCCCTAGGATTGGGTGGAAGCCGCCCCATAGAATATGCCGCCCCAAGCACCAGCTTGCTCAGCTGGTGCCTGGAGCCGGCCCTGATTGTCTGCCCCATTCTTTGCAGTTCACCCTAATTGAGTGACCACAGCTGGCCCCCCACTAGGACCCCGGTCACATATGTATGTTCAGATTTTTGAAGAGTTAAAAATCACCATTGTAACACAGCAAATTTGTTTTGTAACTAATTACGTTCTAATTTTGCGAGGGGGTGGAAGGCTCCATCACATTTTCTGAATGTGGACAGGTGCAGATCTTACAAAAGTCACATGCCGCATTTCTTTCAGGGAGAGCACACCACGAACGCTGCATTGCATAGTGTATGGTGAAAACTATTGCAGCAGATGGGCTTTCACCAGAAATCTGGAAGCAGAATAGGGGGTGGGAATGAATTGGCATTCCTCTTGTGTCAGTCTTGCTAATGGCATCAGGTGTCCAGTTAGGGAACAGGCTGAATTTGGTTAATTACTTGAAGACTTGCATAAAGGAGACATGAGAGACAGGTTCTGAAATGTGAATGGCTTTCCGGGACTGCAAAATGATTTTGGCTCTCCACATTATATATGTGTATAAAAACCATGTCATGAACCCCTCTAGTTATTCATTTCAGAGCTGCTAATATCCTTTGATGTGCTAGGATTAGATGAAGAACTCTGGCTCAGCTGGCAATATCCCACAGAGGGCAGATGCATATATATAGTAATGAACACAAATTCTCTTTGAGACCTTACAGAGAAGCAAGGTTTAGATGCAGATTTAACAAACTGTTTTGGATTTCTGTAGGAAGATCTGAAAAGTGGAGCACACAACAACAACACTGTGTGTGTATATATAGCACACTTGAGGTGTAATTGTCAAGCGTTCTAAAAAGATGTGTGAAGTACTTTGGGAAACTGAGGCACAGAGGTTAAGGCCCTGTTTTTCAAAGCTGGTGAGTGCCTGCAGCTTCTATTAACTTCACTTGGAGTTAGGAGTAATAAGTACCTCTAAAAACATGTCCCGAGTGATTCCCTCATGATCAGAGAGTGAGTCAATAGCAAAGCTCCCCATAAACATCTGCAACTCTAACTCATCATTCTCCTTGAAGCACTTCTTTGCCATGATCCCTACAGAAACTTGACAGCCATTAGGCTGCTGATGCACTGAAATCACTGCCTATCATTCTGACCAATATTGTCTCATTGTTGCCTTGTCCTCTCCTGTCAACCTCTCTATAGCCATCTGCTGTCTCTTTTCTTATACTTAGATTGTGACCTCTTTGGAACAGGGACTGTCTTTTTGTTCTGTTTGTCCAGGTCCATGACTACAGTAATATAAACAATAATAATAATTAATAATGAAGAAGAAGAAAAAGAAGAACCGAGAGGGTTTTTTTGCCTCCTACACCCATCCTGTGGCCTATCTACCAACTTAGCAATGCTTTACTTCTACTGACAAAGAGTTATATCACGGTCAATCTTTTTGGCCTCAGGATTATTTCAAATACCGGTAATTTAGGGATGCTGTAGCAAGATGTGCTAGTCAATACATTTGTTCTTTTTTGGATATGGAACTGCAATAACAAGCCATCCATGGATTTTATTAAGCAGTGCTAATTTTCTATTAGTTCTAGGAGCTATAGATTTTCTGAGAGAGAAGTTTGGCTCAGCCTCAAAATGATGGGGGTGGGAGGGAAGCATTTAATTCCTTATGACTACAATTATATAGACAATTTAAAATATCATAGCCTGGATTTAATACCCAGATTCCTAGAATTAATTAACTGAATAACTGATTCAATAATTTGAATCAAATAACTTATCTGAGAAATTTAACCTTTTTTTTCTTTCTCTCTCTTTTTTAGTTTTCTATTTTCCATGAACAGATCATACTGGTTTCTTCTTTAATTTTCTTAGAGTAGAGCTTACCGGTCTCCACTGAGATCATACTTCCATTATGTTAGCCTTCGTACCGACACACAGTATGAGACAATGTCCACCCCCCAAAACGTATGAGCTAAATAGACAAACTGATAAGTGGTGGGGAGGGCAAAACAGAACTGAAGTGACTTGATCAAGGTGACACAGCAGGTCAGTGGCAGAGCTGGGAATAGAGTCCAGGTCTCTTGAGTCACAGTCCACTGGACCAGTGTCTCTCAACCTTTCCAGATGACTATACCCCTTTCAGGACTCTGATTTGTCTTGTGTACCCCAAGTTTCACCTCACTTAAAAACTACTTGCTTACAAAATCAGATGTAACAATACAAAAGTGTCACCGCACATTATTACAGAGAAATTGCTTACTTTCTCATTTTTATCATATAATAAAATTAATACATTGGAATATAAATATTGTACTTACATTTCAGTGTATAGTATATAGAGCAGTATAAACAAGTCGTATGAAATTTTAGTTTGTACTGACTTCACTAGATCTTTTTCTGTAGCCTGTTGTAAAACTAGGCAGATATCTAGATGTGTTGATGTAGCCCCCGGAAGACCTCTCTGTACCCCCAGGGGAACACGTGCCTCTGGTTGAGAAC
The DNA here is from genome assembly GCF_020497125.1 of Mauremys mutica. Lineage (NCBI taxonomy): Eukaryota > Metazoa > Chordata > Testudines > Geoemydidae > Mauremys > Mauremys mutica. The sequence continues at coordinate 167,661,944 of NC_059072.1, forward strand.
CACAGCACTAGACCATGCTGTCTCCTTCAAATGTATTTATTTGAGTATACTCTTCCAAATATTTGTTTTTACCCTGTGGCTTGATCACAAATAGTTCATTGGGAGTAGTCTATATTTGTTAGTTGAACTATGTTTCTTTGTTGTGATTGGTTAAATAAATTACAGGGCATTGGTTGGATCAGCATGTGACACTTCTGGAACAAGTCTTTGCAATTACTTTGCAATTATTTTCTGTTAACATTCATGCATGTAAACCTCAATTTTTCAAATGTTGGTGGATACTGAAGGCAAAAGGGGAACACACACTACCAAATTAAATGCATTTAAACAATTGCGTGAATATTTGCAGGGATGTTTCTGCAGTGTTCCCCCAGCTCTAGGAATGATTAGGGGTGTGAATAGAAAACAGTGTCTTTCAACAGAAAAGCAATATAGTAAATTTCTTGTGTTAGCTTCAGAGCTAAAATATAGATCTGGCCTATGTGTATCTATTCACCCCAAAAGGTGCAGCCAGCCCATGAACTTCAGAGTAGAGCTAGGAATCCTGTGGCACCTTATAGACTAACAGACGTTTTGGAGCATGTGCTTTCGTGCAAGTCTTGCATCCGACGAAGTGGGTATTCACCCACGAAAGCTTATGCTCCAAAACGTCTGTTAGTCTATAAGGTGCCACAGGACTCTTTGCTGCTTTTACAGATCCAGACTAACACGGCTACCCCTCTGATACTTGAGAGTAGAGCTATTGCATCAGAATCTGGGTCAAGTCATCGGATGATCATATTTCCCAAAGGAAAAATGGGACACGTGTGGCTATCCTGAGTGCCCCTCCCATGCATCTGTTTTTTAAAAAAACATTAATTTCATGATTAAGTATTTGAAAACAGTTTATTTTTCTCCCATCTTTTACAAATATCCACATACAGTCTACTTGAATTTATAATAACTTACCTAAGCACTGTGGTGTGTATATGTAACTAAGCAGAATCACTAAGCAAAAGGTAGGGGGCCAGATCCAGAATGGATAGTTGATTCAGTATGTGATGCAGTATGTCATACCAACATCTAAGGTTGCAGAAAATTAACAAGTGGGGCAATAGTAGGGTCAGCATTAGCGTCAGCATTAGCGTCAGCATATTTTTCATTGCTTTCTATTTTGAATGACCTGTTTGCTTGTAAAGTAGCAACATCAGCCTCCAGCTGGAAATGGGGAAAATTCTGTGTGTATGTGTGTGTGTCCTGAATTTCAGCTGAGCTATACCACAAACACACAAAAATACAAAAAAAAAACCCCAAAAACACACCTCAAACTAAAAAAAGTCAAAGGATTTGGATCAAAATGTGATGGCAATATAGCAGTTGATGACCGTGAGAAATGGACCTGAGCATTATGTGCAATCTTTAACTATAGTTTTTAAAAGGAAGACAAAGACCTTTTCTCTACAGAGTAACTAAATTAAAAACAGTTAATCCAGTTTTGTGCTTCAGTTGAAATAACAGTCCAAGTTTAACATATAGAGAAAAGCAGGAAAGCAAGATGGTTTTTCTTCTTATTTGCCCCACCTCCCCCACACTACGCATCATTAAAATTCAAAAGTAAGATAAGCAACAAGTAGTTCTGATGATAATTAGTGGATTTCATTTTGTTCTAGGAAATTGCCACTTCATAAACATCTAATCTTTCTATAATGCCTTTAAATGACTAATTGTGTTGACTTCAAGAACTGTGAGTTGTCTACTTTAGAATTGGAAAGATTGCAATAAACTTAATGTTCTAACATTTTAAAAAAATGAAAATTGTCTACCTGCCCTCCCTTCAAATTTGAAGAAAGCTTTAGCAGAGAGCAATTAACATAATTAGGATTTATGGGGTTTTAGTTGTATGCAAACTGTTTTTCCCTCAGTTACATTTGTGGAACCCCACTGACTTTATAGGGTAGCATGGATGTCACTAATAGCAAAATTTGTGTGTCTGCCATTGGTTTTCTGCATTAGTCTTTAGCTCTTTTAAGAAGTGTGGAGAAGTAAGGGGCTGGATGACTTAGGGACTGGTAATGGGATACAGAGCCTTTCGCCTCTACATCACTGCTTCAAATCTAGCCTAGATCAGTACTGACCGAAAGCCTTTACTGGCTGATGGCTCTTTTGTTGTCCTAAGTGAGATGAATTGAAAGGTCCCTGTGCACTTTCTAGTGAGCAAATGCCCAGGCTATAAAAGCTACCACCTAAATGATTATGATGTTTACATCTTCAGTAGAAAGATGAGCTTTCACTTTGACATTTAGAAGTGGCTCTTCTGGAGAGTGAGTGAGGCATGTTGGCTGGATAGTATGGGGAAACTTCCATTGTTTTTTCTTCTGATAAACAGAGGCCTTCAGTTAGCAGCACTGTCAGATTAGCTCCTTTTGTTTAGCACTCAGTTCACTAATATTTAGGAGGAAAAAAAGCTGGGAGATGAGAGGTGTTAATAATGAAAACTAAGGCCTTGTCTACACTACAAGACTATTTCGAATCAGCTTAGTTCGAATTTGTGGATTCGACCTTATGAAGTCGAATTTGTGTATCCATACTAAATACACTAATTCGAATTTCTGAGTCCACATTCACGGGGCCAGCGTCGACTTTGGAAGCGGTGCACTGTGGGAAGCTATCCCACAGTTCCCGCAGTCCCCGCAGCCCATTGGAATGCTGGGTAGAGCCCCCAATGCCTGCTGGGGGGAGAAATGTGTCGAGGGTGGTTTTGGGTAAGTGTCGTCATTGAACCGTCAATCACAACCTCCCTCCCTCCCTCCTTGAAAGCGCCTGCGGGCAATCTGTTCGTGCACTTTTCTGGTCAGTGACAGCGCGGACGCCACAGCACTGCAAGCATGGAGCCCGCTGCGATCATCGCCGTTTTCTCCTCCTCGCACTTTGTCGTCCTCCTCTTCCACAGTCAGCTGATGAGAAATTGGGCTACTTTTCAATGGTGCTGCAAGCACTGGGGGACCATAGGGGACGTTTTGCAAACATCAACGTCGGGTGGCCGGGCAAGGTTCATGATGCGTGTGTTTTCAGGAACTGTGGGCTGCTCAGACGCCTGCAGGAAGGTAGTTTCTTCCCGGACCACGAAATAACTGTTGTGGATGAGCAGATTCCTAAAGTCATCCTCGGGGACCCAGCCTGCCCGCTAATGCACTTGCTCATGAAGCCCTATACAGGCGCCTGGGACAGCGACAAGGAACTCTTCAAATACCAGTGAGCAGCGTGACCTGTGACTGTTCATTTTCTTTACAGAGAAGCTGAACCTGCCCCTGTTTCTTTACCCACTGACTGTTGACTCTCCTCTTCGGTTACATACCCCGTTCACCCCGTTTCCCCCACTTCCAACACACGTGTAAAAATAAAATACATGTCCCATTGTTACTGAAGAAAGGTTTCTTTATTCATGACTTTGCGTTAAAGGGTTGAAACTAGGAGGCAGACTGTGCTGGGTAGGGTGTGCGGTGATGTAAAGACCGCCTCTAAACACAACGAATGACAGGCTCCTGCTCCTAGAGCGGTCCGCAGTGCCGGAATGCTTCTTTCAACGGAGCCTGCCATCCCTCTTTTTCGAATTCTGTGTGCGGGGGGATATCTAACCTTGTGGTGGAGGAGGACGGATACAGATTCCTCAGCTGCGTGACTCAGCGGTCCAGGACAAGGACCGCTGTATAAGATCTGTAACCGCCCTCCCCCGCTACAAAGTCACATCCCCCCCGCCCACACAGAACCTGGAAACCACCTCCCATACCGACCATGGTGCCTACTGACTGCACTGTGTGTGTGACCCACTGCTGATCCTGCCCCCGTGTCTGTACCCTGGGAAAGGTGACTGTCCTATGCAATTAACAACCCCCTTCCCCACGCCCCCCATTCAAACACAGTCTTCTTTGAAAAAACATGACGGAAACAGTAATTAACAGCAAAGTATTTTTATTACTTAAGTAGACACTTAGGGGATGGAACTGGGATTGGGACTTGTGTGAGTCCGGAAGGGAACGACTTCTGCAAATGTAGGGTATGAGAGCTTTTGGGTACTTGAGCACTCTGCTGGGGTGCAGTGACAGTTTACACGGCCTCTGGCGCCCCTCCTTCTGGTTATTTTGGGTGAGGGGGGTATGGGACTTTGTGGCGGGGGAGCGCGGTTGCAGATACACTGCAGGGGGGCTCTGTCCTCCTGTGGTCCTGCAGAACATCCACAAGGCGCCTGAGCGTGTCCGTTTGCTCCCTCACTAGTCCAAACATTGTTTGAGTCGCCTGCTTGTCTTCCTCACGCCACCTTTCCTCCCGTTCGCTGTGTGAGCGCTGGTACAGAGAGACGGTCTCCCTCCACTGGCTCTGCTGGTCCGCCTCGGCTAGGTAGCAGCCCATACGTTCATCGAACATCTTGTCCCTTGTCTTTTTCTTTCTCCGCCTAATCTTTGCCAGCCTCTGCGAGGGGGATGCTGTGGCAGGTCTGGAGACAGTGGAAGCTGTGAGATGGGAAACAGGGAGTGAATTCCTTGCAAAGATACATTTTTGCGAACAATTAACTGAGTCTAGGCTGTCTCTGTGAATTCTGGGTTGAGACCCCTGTGCCTGCTGGGGCACAAATAATTTTCGCGGTGGATTCTGGGTAAATGTCGCCAGTCATTCCTTCCTCCGGGAAAGCAACGGCAGACAATCATTTCAAGCCCGTTTTCCCAGAATTGCCCTGGCATACGCCATAGCGTGGCAACCATGGACACTGTTTTGCCTTTTGTGTATGTCACCGTATGTGTACTAGATGCCGCTGACAGAGGCGGTCCAGCAGCGCTACACAGCAGCATGCTTTTGCTTTTGCATGACAGCAGAGATGGTTACCAGCCATATTGTACCATCTACCATACCATAAATTGGTAATAAGATGGGCATGGTTACCTGTCCTTTTGCACTGCACCATTTGGTGATGTCATAAGTGCCCCTGGCCGAGCAGCCAGGGGCGCAAAAGCAAAAATTGGGAATGACTCCCTGAGTCAATCCCTCCTTTTTGGTATCTAAAAATAGAATCAGTCCTGCCTAGATTATGGGCAAGTGTACTAGAGAACCACTGTATCATAGAACCAGATAGCACAGCTGCTCTGTGTCCGATCCTGCATAAATTTGGAGCTGTATGCTATTCACAGGGGGTGCTCCTGCAACAACACCACCTGTTCATTCCGGCCTTCCCACAGCCTTCCTGGGCTACCATACCATTGTCCCACCACTTGTGTGATGAAGTAATAAAGAATGCAGGAATAAGACACAGTGACTTGTTTGTGAGAAATGAGTGGAAGGAAGCCTCCAGCTGCAATGATAGTCCAGGCAGGACATTAATTACTGTGGATGAAAGGGCCCATCATCCCTCTGCTAGTCCAGGGGCAATTCAATCTTTTCTTTACACATGAAGGGTGGGGGCTGATGGAGCTCAGCCCCCTGTTGCAATGATGAGGACGGTTAACAGCCATATTGCACCATCTACCATGAAAAATTAGGGCCAGGTGCCCTTGATCGACCTCACAGATGCTAGTACGCATGGTTACCAGTCCTTTTGCACTGCCCCATCTGCCAATAGGCTGATGATGAGGACGGATACCAGCCATATTGCACCATCAGCCATCCATAGCGTGGGGGGAGCAAGGATGTTGGTGTTGAGTGCTGCACCATCGCGTCTATCTGCAGCATTCAGTAAAGATAGGGTGACATGTAAAAGAGTCAAGAGAGGATTGTTTTCCCTTTCACTTCTGGTGGTGGGTGGGGTGTGTGCGCAAATTGCCGAACTATGCCCTGACCCACCGCAGACACTGTGTTTGACCCTAGAAGTATTAGGAGCTCATCCAAGAATGCAAATACTTTTCGGAGACAGCAGGAACTGTGGGATACCTTGCGTCCTCATTCCCCCCTCCCTCCATGAGCGTCCATTATATTCTTTGGCTTTCCGTTACGCTCGTCACGCAGCTGCGTGCTGAGTCTGTGCTATGCCGTCTCTCCGTGGATTTATTAAAAATACTTTGGACCAGGCGCTCCATAACAGTAATTCCACTACTTAGATGCATGAGTCTCCTAGCGAGATCACCGTGAGGACGGGCACTGAAGGAGATAGAGAGCGCATGCTGCGTGAAATCTATCACGAACCACGGACCGATGCAGCCGTGCTCGGGGAGGCAATGCTCCCTGAATACCGCATGAAAGCCTCGCGTGGAAAAGGGTTCCATCACGGAGCACCCAATAAGGCAGCTCTCCCCAGGAACCTCCTGCTGATGCTTATCGATTAACGGAAGGAGAGCTTCGTGGAGATCTCCCAGGAGGATTTCTGTTCTATCCCCATATATAGAGAGACCTCCTTCTCACACACTTCAGATTCCTGTTCTATTAAGAATAAAAGTTAACATGGTTAAAGCACTTACCGACTGCTCCTTCCCCTGATTCAGGATCCGGGTTCATGGCCGGGGAGGGTTGGTAGGGGATCTCCGTGACGGTGATGAATAGATCCTGGCTGTCGGGGAAACCAGCGTTGTAAGCGCTCTCGCCTGCCTCGTCCTCCACAAACACTTCCTCATCTTCCCCGTCCGTGAACATCGTCGAGGAACTGTCCGTCGACACTGTCCCATCATCAGAGTCCATGGTCACTGGTGGGGCAGTGGTGGCAGGCTCCGTAGCGTCCGTTTGCCGCTTTGATTTTTTGGTAGCCTTGTCTGGGGTCCTTGGTTTTCACGTGGCGATGCGTTGCATGACGGCTGTATCCTCTGTCTGGATCATGGCTTTGGAGACCTTCTCGTAGGTCTTTGCATTCCGTTTGTTGGAGCGCAGCTCCGAAAGCACAGACTCCTCGCCCCACACACTGATCAGATCCAAGAGTTCCCGGTCAGTCTATGCTGGGTCCCTCTTTCTATTCAGAGATTACATGAACTCCTCTGCTGGAGAGCTCTGCATTGCTACCGGTGCTGCTGAGCTCGCCCCGATGTCCAACCACGAAATGAGATTCTAACTGTCCAGAAAGGAAAAGGAATTCAAATTTTCCCGGGTCGTTTCCTGTGTGGCTGCTCAGAGCATCGAAGCTCGGACTGCTGTCCAGAGCGTCAACAGAGTGGTGCACTGTGGGATAGCTCCCGGAGCTACTAAGTTCGATTTGCATCCACACCTAGCCTAATTCGAGCTAGCCATGTCGAATTTAGCGTTACTCCACCTGTCGGGGTGGAGTACCAAATTCGAACTAAAGAGCCCTCTAGTTCGAATTAAATGGCTTCCTGGTGTGGACGGTTGAGCGGTTAGTTCGAATTAACGCTGCTAAATTCGATTTAAAGTCCTAGTGTAGACCAGGCCTAAGAGATATAGCAGTGGCGGGTAAACAAATCCCAAATAGACTTTAAGGCCAGAGGGGACCATCACAATCATTTAGTCTGACTTCCTGCACATCGCAGGCCACAGAACCTCCCCCACCCGCTTCTGCAATAGGCCTATAACCTCTGGCCGAGTTACTGAAGTCCTCAAATCTTGATTTAAAGACTTCCAGTTACAGAGAATCCACCATTTTCTCTGCTTCAAGCCAGCAAGTGATACATGCCCTACGCTGCCAAGGAAGGAGAAAAACCCAGCCAATCTGACCTAATGAAAGATTAGGAGAGAGCTCAATAATAAAGTGCAAAGATATAAAGCTAACATTACATTTGGTAGTCAGCCAAACTTCCAACAGACATAGCCCATGACTTCATGGGTTTGTAGACAACATACCCTGTAGTCGTTCCAAGTTCTTTGAGAATTAACAAAAAAATCTTTCAGTACTTGCCTCATTGTTACTTTCATTGTTAGCACAAAGTGTAGTGCTGCTTATGTGACAATTAAACTATTGTGTATTCTGTTCTCAGGTACACTGATGCAACAGAGAAGTCAATAGAATTACACCCATTGGTGTGGAAAGAATATAGCACCTATTGTCTGAGGGTGGCTTTTAGATGCATAAAGTTATTGTTAGGTATAACTGGGCCAAAATATACTTTTCCTTTTATTGTTTTTAGGTGGACTTTTTGAGACCAAATATAGTATTAAAGGAAAGAGATTAGTCAAAAAGGAAAAAAAAAAGTAGAAACCAACTCTTACATGTCTGTAAACATGAGCTATCACATTACTTCCTACACACACACACACAAAACCACCAAAAACTCCTGGCAAAAGCTTTTCCTGTTAATTTTGTTCAGGGGACAATTCCAGATCTAATCACAGCTGGCTTGGGAGGTGAAGTGCAAATGTAATTCCCCTTGTCTGTCCACCATTTGATTTGCGGTAGAAGATAATGTACAGCAGTAAACTCTGTGCTTCCGACTCCTCCAGTCATGTCTCTTGATAAAACTAGCATATTTAATACCAGAATGTAAATAGAAATAATTGAAAAATAACATCTGTTTAAGTAGGCATTTTCAGGTTAAAACATTTTATTTTAAAAATACTTTTAACTCACATTAACAATGAGAATAAATTGGAAAAAATAAAAAAAAAATTTCTTCTCTTCTCTTCACCCATCCTTAGATAGTACTTGTATAATTTTTTAAAATGTTGTTTTCAAGTTGGCTATGCCTCTTTTATTCTTTGGCTCTTTGGCACTTGTAAGATGATATGATGTTTGGATTGCAAAAACACTGGAAGTAGAAAAATATCTGATGGAATCAGATACTTGTCTTTAAATTTCCTTGAAATATTTCTTTTTGATTTGACTTCATTCCGTCGTGTTTTTCAAATTCTAGTCAGTGTTTATCAAAACTGTGCAAATGCTACATGTTTTCTTTCTTTGCTTTTTAAAAATATTTTAAACAGAAGAACTTTTACAATCTAGCCAAGAGACCCAGGTGAATATTTTCCGAAAAGGGGTGTCTAACATTAAACTTGTATGTACATGTTCAAGTGCCTAAAGAAGTGGCCTGATTTTTCAAAAGTGTTTCCACTGAAGTCCAGGGAAATTGCTGTTTCCTCAACCCGTTTGAAAAAATCAGGCCACACCTTTAGATGCCTAAACATGGATTTAAGAGCTTACTTTTTGGGATGTGTTTGATTATTTGTTTTTGGTAATTTGACCTCTGGGACTAATCAACCTTTTTGGGATTTCTGAACTGAGGAAAAGACTCTGAGTTTTGACAGATAGAGCCTCTATCTCATTATTTCCTCTGAGTTGTGGTGGTGATGGAATAAGCCTGTTTCTAACATCTATAAAATAATGACTCGGGTCCCTAAAACCTGCAGCTCTCCTGAGAGCTAAGGAGACCTGCCAGAGGCTAGCACCCATGTGTGGAGGTTCTGTGCTTCCAGACTGCTTCTCGCTCCCCAGCCTTCATTGCAGTGTGATTCCTATCACAACATCTTCTGATTGCTGCCAATGACCCACCACCCCGTCCTGTTTTTGGCAATAATGGAGTATGTTAGTAGTGAGGCTGTGGTGAGGTTGAAATATTGGAGGTCCCCTTTCCTCCCCAACCCCTTATTCTGCATCCTCCTCCCTGCAGAGCTCTTGCAGATAGACTTTAGCAGGATCAGAGGAAAGAGGGATATCATTTAGCCACATGGAAAGGAAAACTCTGCCAGGCACTGAGCAGGAGAATTATGCTTACTGTGAGTTAAAGTGGTGATTATATCAAGAGATATAAATGTATGGACAGAGAATGACCCTTTACATTCACCTGAAAATAAGAAGCTGTCGGACATTGGTTTAAACCATCCTTGCTGTGTCCGCAACTGACTTGCTGTCCATTTATCATTTAATCTCTGAATGTACTTTTAGTCTCACAGTTAGGACTGCTAATGATTGATTAATCCAGCTCTGTATGGACAGAATACACCAGGCTTTTATAAAAGGACCTTTACAGCGTCTCTGAAAATGCCATTTGGAGTAGAGATGAACAGCAGTAGTTGGATTTCTTGGCCATATCCTGAGCCAGTTAGGACAGAACCTGTTGTGTGTATTGGCTGCTAGCTCAGGAGGAGATGGAGAAGGAACAAGCAGTGTTCATTACGTTGGAAATCAAGATGCACACTTTTCACATAGTATTTTGAAAGGTGGGGGATAAAAATCTCCAATTATGGAGCTGATGGCATTTTCCCTCTCTTTGCACACATGTAATACAGATAGTGCATACTAGCACTTAAATACTACATGTTTTGTTATAAATTATTTTCTCCAATGTACATATGTTTCCTCAGCTTGGTAAAAGTATAAATGTTAATGATGAACCAACCACCATAAACAAAGTTATTTTCAAAATGTTAATTATAGATCCCCACACCATGATCCCCAAAGTGCAAAATTAGAGTTCATCTGATGGTTACCAAAGACTTAGTCTGCATTATGTGCACTAAAGAACAAGATATTTGTAAATCAAGCCGCTGTATATTAGTAATATGTGGAGAACTGTGAATAGTGAAAAGGCAGGATTTTGCTGTTTAGGCATCAGAAGACCTTATTAGAGCAACTTGTTAGTGAATAAAACAGCCAATTTTCCTTTACAACTGAATGCTCTCATTTATCCACACCACTCTGTGTTTGCTTCCTGAGCATCTGGAAGGAAGATGGAATTTTTTTTTAAAAGGAAACAATCAACAGTAGAGCAGAAATCACAGAGCTTTTGCATTTAAAGCCGCTTATTTTTTCTGAAATTAGAGTATAATGTGATTCCAGGCTGCTCAGATTCTGATGTTAACATGTCTTTTAGGTTTTGATGACAGTTAACATAAATATTAATGACAATTTCATTAGAACTTGATTTCATACAAAAGTGGATTATTCTTTGTATTGCTTTCTTTGTGCTAACTGTCGCTCCCTGTTGAATATATTGTAGCATCATCCAAAATTGCCATGTATGACATCTACTTTATTACATGCCTGGAAAAACAAACATTTTTCAAATTACAGGCGTTTACGAGGAGTAAGAATAGGGTGAGCCCACATTTGATATAATGACTATCAATTATCTTGTGGAACAGTATAAGAGAGTGTCATGAGAGAAATTAGAGGACAAAGCCAAAGGACAATTAGTACAGCAGGTGAATAGGAGACCGATATATTCTTGGCAAAACATTCTTTCTTTATATTTTCCCTTCCTTCCTTCCTAATATTTATTTCACTGGGTTACTTTTCCTCGAGTGCGTATATTAATTATGGCAAAAATGTGTGATTAATATTCCGTTACTAGGCTAATTCTTTGTTTTGTAGGACTTCTTCTTTGTGTTGTATAGCATTTGTTGATGTGCTAGCTTCTATCCTTCATTTACGGTAATAGCTTTACTGTAAATGATTCCCTTACAGAAAACATATAAATACTACAGTTCCCAGCATTATGATGTCATAGCACCTATAAATACTCGAAGAACAGAAATACATCCTTTTAAATTGAGAGTTTATAGTTCTCATGTGGATACCTTCCAGCCAGAGGATGAGCAGCTCATAATTCCTTTTTTGACAGGATAAATGGGAAATCCATGATTCCTATCAAGTACTGTAGAAAGATCCAGACACCCAAATCCATATGCCATACTTTGCCTTGTACATGTTTGAAGTGCTATAGCTGACTTAATTGTTTTGCCCTGGGGATTCTTCCAAACGACTGTTGGCAGATACAAGTGATATTAACAAGACAAATATGTCTCAGTATATTTAACAGGTGATTACTGCTATTTCAAGGTAGTAAATTCTTGTATTTATTCATCTATGATGTTCCTGCAGCAACAGAAGGCAAGTTTGATTTTGGGGACGGCAGCAGGCTCAGACAGTGCTGTGAAGGCACTGAAGCAGCATAGTTCTACCATTAATTGTATTTCAACAGGAACATTTAAAATCACTAGCATTTCGCTCTGTGTATACAAGTGATTTATAATTCTACATACCCTATGTGATGGCATATGTAGCCTCCAAATGTCTAAGCTGTTTCTAGGCACTACGAGTGGTTTTTTTTAATCACTGCAATATGTTGGATGTACCGAGGACTCACTATTTAACTTGGATTTTTGTCTGTATTTCAAGTTTTCAGATGTCTCTCTATTAACTTGTTTATCTCTGTGACGTTTAATAAATATAAACATCATACCTTCTTCCTGTCTCCTGTCATCTCATCTCATCTCTCTCTCTTTTTGTTTTTTTCAATACAAGACTGTGTTGGTTATGACTAACTTACTATTTTGCTCAAGATACAAAGAAGTTTTGCTCTTGTAAATGTGTCATTTATATGCCTCAACTCTGCTGGTAGTTTGCTTTAATGGAGCTGACTAAAGACAAAAACAGCTATGCCATCTTTAACATAAAACCTTAATCCCACAGCTATCCATGAAACCAATAGAACTGCAAAGGAAAAAGTATCCTCCTTTAGAGAAAGCTATAACTGTGATAGTCAGCACTATTTGAAATGTATTCATTATACAACTGCAAGGATAAAAGGATTTACTCCAGATTCACCTAGTGTAAATGAAAGCAGAATCTGGGCCCCATGGCCAAATTTGCCTTCCCTGATACTGTGCAATCCAAGTGACATCCCTGAAATTGCACAGATGTAACAGAGGGCAGATTACAACTAATATAGCAACATAAATGCTAATTCTGCTCTCATTTATGCCTCTTTTTATGGAAAACTCCCTAAAGAATTTAATACAACATTCTAACCTTTCTATAGGATTCCTTAATCATTCTATATTATTAATTGTTTTTGTGTGTGTATTTTATCTATGTTAATAGAGTATTACTAAGGTTGCAAAGTCAAGCACTCAAGAGTTAGGAAATGCCAGAATGAAGGTTGCCTGTATCATAGAAGATTAGGGTTGGAAGAGACATCTAAGGTCATCTAGTCCAACCCCCTGCTCAAAGCAGGATCAACTCCAACAACCTTCATGTGGCCCCCTTGTGTATATGCATTATGATACAGTCTTTAAGTATATGATCACATGCTCCTAGCTTCAGTCTCCCTCCCTGAGATCCTAATTCAGTCTGTCTGTACCCTACCTCCTGCCTATCCCCCACCCCACCGGTTCCTAGTCTGTCTCCTTGTTCAGCCAGGCCCAGTCTCCCCAAGCTCACCCCAGCTCCTTGCCCAATCTCAGTGCCCCCCAGCCAACTGTCTACTGGTTCCCCCATTTCCCTCACTGGTTCCCAGTCTCCTTGTCTAAACTGTCCCAGTCTCCCCACTTCAACTCTTAGTCACACTTTGTCTCTGCACTCCAATTCCCATCTCACCAGACTTTCTGTCCCTTTACCTCCCCTTGGTCTGTCTTTTGTCACCTCTGCATCTGTATCGGAGGCTTCCTTCTCTATGCTGCCAGAAGGCTAGTTGGGGGTGAGGGGCATTGACAGCACAGGAGAGACAGGCTCTCAGTTCTAGTGTCTGGCCCCCACCCTAGCCTGGATCAGTCATTATAGGGAATGTCCTGCTATAACTCTGTGCTGCTAGAGTATGCTGAGTTACTCTGTTGGGACAGTGTGCACAGAATCTGGTCAGCATTAGAAGCTGAGAGAAGCTTGAGAATGCTTATTGAGTATAGACTCTTTGGAGATTTTAGCTATCTGGTTTCTACTGAGCATGTCTGAACTGTGATTTTTTTTTTTCACAAGCTTATAACTAAGCCAAATTTGAGCGGATTTTCACAGGGACAGCAAAAGGCACATCCTTGGTACAAAAGCCCAGCTGACAAATTAAGTCTCTGCACCATAAATGGGGGTGAGGGCCTGGAGATTAAAAAAAAAAAGAAGTTCCCAGAATTCAACACAAGCAAAACAATGCATCTTTTTTTCCTCCTACCCATATTCTCAGAAATGGCTGCACTATTCTTGCTGAAAATTTCCAAAAATATTCAGCGGACACCCAGCATGGAAAATGTCAGCCCAAATGGTGAAAGTGTTGCTAAGTTATAAGCAACTGAAACCAACAAGAATGTCCCAGCTAGAGAATTCCATAGAATGATTCAAAAGACCTATAGAATGAGTATCATCTGCTGCTTGGTTCTGTAACTAATTTCTGTAGAACCCTCTTTACATTTTCAGATAAACCAACTGGTTTAATATAGAACTTTCCATAAAGGCCACGCAACTCCACTGAAGTCAATGGAGTTGCACAGGATGCAAGTAAGCATAGAATTTGGCTCTAAGAAACCAGTGATGTGGTGCCAGTTTTTTTTAAACATTGGGCTTCTGCAGTAATTTTGCTGTTAGCATGTGATTAAAATCTGCATCCTGGGGCATGCCTGTTGAGGTGGGGGTGGAGGGGAATGGAGGAATTTTTTATTAGTTTTCCTATTTAAATAAAAACACTTTCTCAGAACTATAATCAAGGAGAAAGATTCAGTACCTCTGGCTGAACGAATAGTATTAGCTAAATATTGCTGGCACAGTTAAGACTTTGTCCCTGAGAAATACACAGTGTATATTAATAATATAGCACAGTGTTCAGTTTGTGATTTGAAGGGGTTTAGGGAAGGAGGGAAGGGTTTTAGACTCTTCCCTCTTATGAAATTGTTTTGAAAATACCTGCTACTCAGTGAAATCTGGTTCCTTGCAAAGACAAAAAATTGCTGTTCAGAAATATTTTTATGACATAAACAATTTATGTCAGGGATGTTTTAGCAACAGCCAAAGAAGGGAAGATTCTATCAGAGGCAAGGAAATCATTGCCCCAACTCTCTCTCTAATTTTGTTTCTGAAATTTTAACAAGGAGCTCCCAGCGGTCTGCTCCAGTTCCATTAGTCTTAACTATAAAGGCCACATTCTGCTCCAATTTAGAATGGTACAGACCTAGAGTACCTCTTTTCTGGATTTACACTGTTAGCAGAAGCTGGTGTTAGACCTATTAAATAGGCTTTCTTTTCTTACATCTGAATATTAATGAAAATGGCCTGATTTACCAGTTCTTGTAGGCTCATTTTTATTTCTGGTTGGCTTAATTGCTAAACTCAAAAGAGGGCAAAATTAAAATAAAAAAACAAATGCTGTTTTCAATACATCTGATGAATGGCTGTTCTTTTCCCCTCTTAGACAGTCTTTGATTAGAGAATGGGTCCATAGTAAAGAGAAACAAACAAAGTTAGTTGTATCTTGGCACCAAATCTTTTCATTTTAAGTCGCATGTATGTAGGAAAGAATACTGGGAAGTTACCAAATAGCAAACTCCCTATGATAACTCAGTCAATAGAACTGTATTCACTATTTTATTTCAAAATACCAAATTAGTTGTTATGATTTGATATATACTGAGCTAATGGATGTAAAGACACCAATTTTAAAGGCATCTTTAGCCTACATACTTCTTCCTTTACATCCACGGCATATTTTGGAAGCCAAAGAATTTCCACTGCATGCTTTTGAAGGACCATTCACAATGGCCCCCAAGGAAGTTGCAAGCTGCAGTACAGTACCCTAATTTCATAGGTGACTTTGTAACAGAGCTCCACACAGTGGGACTGCACTGAAAGTAATAAAATTACTTTGACAGCTAATATTCCCTGTTGCTACTGAGTTTTCAATGGAGCCTTGATTTCTCAATAGTTATTACATTTTGATTGCTTTGCTATCCCAGTGTCATGTAACAAGGCAGATCATTCTTGATCATATCCCTCCATTTACAAAGGGCTCTGCAAGGGTGAGGTACAGAACTGGAGGATCACAGCAAAAGTAAGGGCAATAAGCTTAAAATAATGGCTGATCCTGCAATTTTTAATCAAGCAGACCTTGCATTGGGCCAAGTACAGAGGAGAGCTTATGCAGCTTACAAGGTTGTATAAGCATTAGAAGAAGACTGTCAGCCACCTGGGATGAAGGCGGTCAGGCCTAGTGGTCAGAGAAGATGTCAGGCCTAGTGGGTAGGGTCAGAGCTGGCATCAGTAATCGGGGCCAAAGCCAAGAGTCAAACTGGATGGCAGGAGATGGAGCAAACAGAGTATCAGGCAAGGAGGGGTTTAAGGCAGGGGCAGAATGCAGGTGAGGCTAGGTGCAAGGCAGGAGCAGCAGGAATGAGGTAAGGCAGGAGCAGGCACAATGGTGGGCATGAGCACTGAGAATCCTGGGAGCTGCTGCTGCTCTTGGCTTAAGAAGCATCCCGTTGGCCTCTGCAGCCAATCAGGCAGTGCAGCTAATCAGGCAACCTGCTGCAGGCCAGCTGTACTGATGAGACTGCCTGGAGACTAACTCTGCTGCAGGTGCTGATTCCTGACACAGGCTTGGTAAAACCAGACCTCTAGCAGACCAATCTATCCTGGGCAATTTCAGCCTGGTGCCCAATGGGAAAAGAGGGGAACCACATACACAGGATAATGCAGGGCTCAGTGTGTGCAATTTGAAGGAGGTTATTTTTTAGCTTTCTACTGTTTCACTCATTCCATCGAAAGGAGCCTGCAGTGTTGCTCAGGGGCTAGGGAAAAGCATGTTTTAGAAATTTCAGCAAAAGTTCTGCTAGCTAAACTAATGTACGTGAGCAGGGGCGACTTTAGGAATTCCGCTGCCCCAAGCAGGGCGGCGCGCCGTGCAGGGCGCTCTGGCGCAGGGCCGCCCAGAGGATTCCGGGGACCCGGGGTCTTCAGTGGCGGGGGGCCCTTCCGTTCCAGGACCCGCCGCCGAAGTGCCCCGAAGACCCGCGGCGGGAGCCCCCCGCCGCCGAATTACCGCCGAAGCGGGACCCGCTGCCAAAGTGCAGCCCGGTCTTCGGCAGTAATTCGGTGACAGGGGGCCCCCACCGCGGGTCTTCGAGGCACTTCGGCGGCGGGTCCCAGAACAGAAGGGCCCCCCGCCGCCGAAGACCAGGCTGCGCTTCGGCGGCGGGTCCCGCTTCCCCCCCGCCCCGGCCCCAGCCTCTTACCCCCGGCTCCCTCCTCACCCGGAGTCTCAGCGCCTCGCCGGAACAGCCGCAGCGTGCCTCCAGCAGGGCCTGAGCCCCGTCCCGGAGCTCGCAGCCCCGCCCCCTCACCACGCGTTTCGGAGCGGGGCGGGGCTCAGGGGCTCCGCCGGAGAGTCGGCGCTTGATGCGCTGAGGCTCCAGGAGAGGGGCGGAGGCGGGAGCCTCCGCTGTTCTCTTGGGGGCCCCTGCGGAGCCCGGGGCCTGGGGCAAATTGCCCCCTTTGCCCCCCCCTCTGGGCGGCCCTGCTCTGGCGGTCACCGGTCCCGCGGCTCCGGGGGACCTCTTGCAGACGTGCCTGCAGAGGGTCCGCTGGTCCCGCAGCTCCGGTGGACCTCCCGCAGGCACGCCTGCGGCTGCTCCACCAAAGCCACGGGACCAGCGGCCCCTCCGCAGTCATGCCTGCGGGAGGTCCGCTGGAGCCGCCTGCTGCCCTTCCGGCAAAATGCCGCCCCAAGTGCGCGCTTGGCGCGCTGGGGTCTTGAGCCGGCCCTGTACGTGAGTTACTGTTGGTTGTGCTCTTGTGACATTTCTGTGCCTACAACTGGCCCTGTTAACTTTGATGGTAGCTTTTCTGGAGAGACTACAGGTTTGGAACCCACGTGGGTTTTATTTCTGTAGCATTTCGATTATTCTCATTTTCCTGATTCAGCCTTACAGAGATGAATAATGTATTGAATTAAAGTGTGATAACGCCAGGTCTTTGTGGCATAGTTATAAATGCAAGTTTAGAATAAGGAATGTCCTTTGTAATGAGGAATAGTTGAGAGATGTTCACTGATACTTTGATATGAAAGTAATGCTCTATAACCATACCAGCACTATAATTGTCCGGGCCCATCAAATAATACATCTAATGTAACAATGAACTAACTATTAATCATAATTCAGTAAGCAGACTCCCAATTTCCTACTCTCCATCCCACGGCATGTCCAGTCAACCAGTTCCTTAGCCCCACATGCTCATACTGAAAGGGCATGAGTCCTTGGTTCCTTATCAGTTCAGAACCTGATGGAGAGTATTTGAGCTTTTCTGAGCTGTACAGTGGCTGCATGAACCAGCACAATTCATTAGAGTGAATGCCATCTTCCAGGAAGTCTGCTCTGGCATCTCACTGTGGTTGGTTGGCTCTCCAGAGTCCTGGCAGCCCAAATAGTACCCAGATCTCTTTCTATTTTTCCTACTCAGCTTCTGCAACTAGTTCTTTCATCAAGTCTCCTGTAGCAGAACAGCCCACGTATAGCGTTTGGCACTGTGAGCTGAACTTCTCGTGTCCTGGCACCTACACTTCTGCTTTGCTTGGCCACATATTATCATTATATAATGTGCAACCTCCATAGTTTCTGATCCTCCCATTTTTTTTTAGCTGGAGTGGCTGATTTCACTTTCCTGGGACTAATAATCTCCTCCTTTTGTTCTTGTCTGGCTTGTGTGGAGGACAACATCATTTATGCAAATACATTCAGTTATGTTTCTACTCTCCCCTGAATCAGTTCATGCTATGCCAATAAAAGTAGATTTTCCCCCCACCCATTTTTCAATAACAACATTTCCTGTGCAACCAATTATACTCAGCCCAGTAAAGTCACAAGAGCATTTTCTGAGCTCTAATCTTGGTTGGAAGGCTCCTATCCTGTTTCACCTACATGATGATGTGAGGCCTTGCATGACTTTCTAACCAGCCTGCTCTTTTTTTCTAGTAACATGCAGTGCCTTAGAATCACAGGAGTTAGAGACACAAAAATCTTCTTAAGTCATCTACTCCAATATGCGGGATTGTTCCCTACAGTAGATTTTTTGCTGCTTTGTCCAATCTAGGAATAAGTGTCTCAAGAGATGTGGCTTCCACTACTTTTTTTTTTTTGGAGACTATTTCATAGCCTAATTAATCTAGTTTTTCCTGATATTCAGCCTAAATTGTCTATCTTTTAAATTTCTTCCCATTACTCTTATTTATAGTCTCTTGGGCTGTGCTAGACAATTACTCTACCTTCTTGCTTTTTACGCCCTTTCAATACCATTGCAGGCAGTTATAGCCCTGATTAATTATTGCTTTGACAAGTTACATATTCTTGGGGTCAGATTTTGCTCCTGGATTTATACAGGGTTGCAAAGGTGTAACAGAGAGCAAAATTAACCCTTGGTGTAAAACAGCATTCTGCAGCTGCCGCTATCTTCTTTTCTCTCACATGCATCTTCAACCTTTTACGTCCCTTAGTTCTCTCTGCTCCCGCATGTTACCCACTGTATTATGATTTTCTTCACTGCTCTATTCTAGCCACCTCCTTGCACCATACACTTCTTCATTCCCAGCCCTTTCTATCCTCTCTTCTTCCTAACATTCTGCTTCATGAGGCTTTCAGTTTCTCTTGGGTGCAACACCTAGTTACTTTAAGGATTTACTAATTTTAGGACTTTATCACCATCCTTCAATCTGCAGGGTTATCACAATTACCATTAAGTGCACTTAAAAGAAATCTTTCACAAACAGTAGTCCTGGAATTTCCTGTCAAATAATGTGTTCCACATAAGGATTACACTGTTTCTTCATGAAATGTTTTCTCACTTAGAATTTATCAGCTCCAATGAAAATGTTCATATCTATGTGTGCTAGAAAGCACCCAAATCCCACATCTATACCCAGTCTTTTGCATCCTCTCTATGTATTTATTAATGTGATTCATTTATTTGCATATCTAATCTAAAGGAAAATTTATCCATCCTAGGCCCTATGAGCCTTTGACATGATTAAAATTGCAATGATGTAAAAGATCAAACCAGCAACTTCCCTAAAACCAGAAAGCATTCTATCAGAGATAACAATTACACTCAAATGATGTCTGTCAGACCCCACAGGTTGCAGGCCCATTACATGCCCCTTGCCTCAAAAGCCTGCATAAAGTGACAGACTGGGCAGTGTCTCTTAAAATCTACAACCCCAGGCTAATTTGAAACAAGGAAGGATCTCAGCTGTCAAGCTGAGAGGAGCCTGCGGGAAGAATGCCTTGCTGGCAACTTCCTTCATTTATACCCCAACGGCTTTAGTTTAAGCACCTCCTCTGACAACATTTATGCAGAATGGAACAGGGAGAGAGATGTTCTCTCCGTCAGACAGAGTTTCTAAACCATTTAGGGCTTTATTGGTAAATAGTGCCACATCAGACAGCATCAAAAGGGAGCCAGTGCAAATCTCTGAGCACTGGTACCACATGCAGAGTTGAGCAAATAACTGATCTTTCAGTTCTCTGGAAGTTCTGAAAGATAAATAAAGACAAAAATTGATTAGACCCAGACCCGAATCCCCAATTTGTGAAAAATTTCAGTGAATCAAAAAAATCCATTTTGACATTAAACAGTTTGTTTCAGGGATTTTTAAAGGGCTAGACTCAGAAACAGCTGGGGGCATAGTCAAGTGGCTAGGGTGCTCATCTGGCACATGGGGGTATATCTACACTGCAGTTAGACACTCATGGTTGGCCCATGTCAGCTGACTTTGGCTCATGCTTCAATATTGTTGTGTAGATGCTTGGGCTGGAGCCCAAGCTCTGGGACCCTGTGAGATGGGAAGGTCCCAGAAGCCCAGGATCCAGCCCAAGACCAAATGTCTACACAGCAATTTTACAGACTTACAGCCTGAGTGAGCTGACATGGACCAGCCATAGGTGTTTAATTGCAGTGCAGATGTAACCTGAGAGTCCCAGGTTCAGTTCTTCCCTGTGTCTGATGTGGTGAAGGGATTTGAACTTGGATCTCCCACATTGCAGGAGCACACCCTAACCATTGAGCTGGGATATTCTGCTGTGAGTTTTTCTCCATCTCTTCTGTTGAAGATGGTGCACTGTGCCTAAATAATTAAATAGTCATTAGAGCAGGGACTTGAATTTGGATCTTCTGCATCCTTGCTGAGTGTCCTAACTGCAGGTCTATAGAGTCATGCTCACTCTTTGATCCAATGACTATTCATAACAACAATGAATAGTCATTAGGTGAGGGGAAGAAGACCCTGTGTGCCAGTTTTTCTCTCCACTTATTGCTCGCTTCATTCCCTTGTTCACATAAATTTATGCATCTCAATACATCTTCCGAATGTCCTTTAATACTATGTTAGTCCACTCCAATATCAAACATACATTTTAGTATTCTTGGTAGTAGTGTGCAATTCCAATATGCACATTAATAAACCTGGCACCAATTTCTTTCTCATTCTGCTGAATATAACATGATGGTCAACATCTGGAGAATGTATTGCACCCTTTTTTCCCTTTCTTGGATTTAGATGTATATTTTGCTTAGTGTGCTAATCCAGAAACTAAAGGTTAATACCTCCATTGAACATGGGTTTATGAAAACACCAGGTATTTGTCCCTGTTCACAAGAAGAACTTGGAAAAGACAAAAGATGATACATTGGTACAATTAGCATTCTAGCCTGCACCTAGGTTTAATTGGTCTAGAGACTGGGTTGTGCAGTAGAGCAGCTAGCAAGAAGCATGATTATGGTTCGACTGCTGCTTTGATTTTCCAGAGCTTGGAAGACTTCTTTCTATCCTTAAACAAACAAATAAAATTTAAAAAAGGCATTTTACAGTCAATTTAAATGAACTTTCTGTAATTTTTAACACACAATGTGTACAACGCTCTGAGAATAATCTTGTAAGGAAAACAAATCACTTGCATATAAAAATAATTATTTCAAACTGGATAGCCTTTAAAGGATTTGTCAGGCAATCATTCGTGTTATAAGATCTGTGTTAATGGCTGGTTCTGTGAGAGTCTATTGGGGACATAACTGATACCTATTGGTTACGTACAGTACATCCACATAGCTTAACTGAAAGCCTATGTTGACTCTCTTATTCTGTATGTATGTAGCACACTGTGTAGTGTTTGCATTTCACGGTTTGCTGCTTGAATTTGTTTGTACAGTGTACAGTTCCATACATTAGATAGAGATGCCACTATAAACTGTGTCTGTAGCTTGTCGGTTCCAGGGTATCAGAAAGACAAGGTGGGTGATGCAATATCTTTTATTGGACCCACTTCTGTCAGGGTGAGAAACAAGCTTTTGAGCTTACACAGAGCTCGTCTTCGTTGGCAATCACAATCAATCACCTTGTCCAGCTTCACACACTGCACAAAAAGGGTACGAGTAATAGCAGCAAGCAAATCCAGAAAAGCATATACGTTTTAAGTGAGGATTTAAATGTAGCTAAGTTAACTCTGTCAGCTGATTCCACATGAGATGTGAGGGAATTCTACAAGTGAGGGGAAGCAAAATTAAACAAGCTGAACTTACAAGGCTGTGTCAACACCCAGGGGCAAAATAGGTACAAGGTTGAGCTCATCAATATTTTCAGTGCCTTCTCAGCAGTTAATGTCAGGCTGTCCTCACACTTTGGCACTAAGTGGGGATGCGAAGGTACAGTTAACAACACAATATAATACTGAGAAGATCAGCATAGTTCACATGGATGTCGCAGCTGCTCCCATCATATTAGATTTAACGAAGCATTTTGTATAGTTCCTCTGAATAGGGAAAGTATATTGCAGTGGCCAGGGTTATTGAGATGTTTATACTGAAAGTAAGGGTATGGGGCCAGGTTCTGATCTCTTTCCGCTTGTGTAAATCTGAAATAACTACTAAACTTGCTGTATTGACTCCATATTTGCACTGGTATAATAGATTAGAGGCTGCCCCCCTGTGATGTTATAGTGAGACATGGCATGCAACGGGGCTAAAAACTGTCATTTGTTTTTTTGGCTTAGTTTTGTAGATCCAGGCTTTGGCCCTTAGCTCAGGAAAGCGACTGTGACTCAAAGATTAGTATCCCAGGTAGCACTGGTATGTTTATGCTGATTGGTGGTACTTGCAAAGGAAATGCAACAAAATGTAGTGCCTGCATTAAGGAGGAATTATTCAGTTTGAGCGGGAAGTAAGGAAGCAAGTTAGTGTGATACTATTGCTTTTATTTCATTATTAAAGGACCATGATAGGTTATTATGGAACAGTGTTGGGGGAAGGCCGTGTCTGTCTTAATATTCTGTATGCGACTGAGCACACTGGTGGTGATTATTAATAATGATTCAAAATCAGATGTAGAATGAGATTCATCCCTGCATTTCATAACTGATTTTTTCCTCAACATGATGGTCCTGATCTTCAGTGATGTAAATTGAAATAGCTTCATTTAATTCAGTGGCGCTACACTAGTTCATGCCAGCTTCAGACTTGGCCCAGTTTTTGAATCAGGAAAGATTGTATTTAACAGTTATGTATTTCACATATCATATCCAATAGGGAAGTGCACATCCAGATAAACAATAACAGGGACATATTAACAAAAAAGAACATACAAAAAAGAAGGAAGGGACACTCATGAGTCCTCAGTAGGAATTCCCATACTACCACACTAACCTGGAGGCATTTGACCCTGCACTCCTGCAGGCCTCAAATCCTATAAGCCCTTGTGTAATGCACAACAGGGGGTGCCAAACCGTTGTGCTGCAGCTCAGATGGCCCCCCCTGCACTGCGAAGTACTAAATATCAATCCCTGTTAATGCCCATGCAAACAGATGTTTGTTCAAAAGGAACCTGAAGGTTAACTGTATTTTCTCTTCTATGCTAACTTTGCCACACCAACCCAGTTTAATCTGTGAAGAGGTCGTGTGTGTGTCTGTGTGTGTACAAAATATTCCATCTTATGTAACTTTCCTTAACCTCTTACAGTCATCAGTCTAAAGTTGGTAATGTATAATGCACCTTCATCTCTTCATAGGAGGTTTTTTCCCCTTGTTTATTTTATCCCATGTTGTAGAGTGCCATGTTACCATTCTTGGAGAACTCTCAATTCTTAGGCTGCTTCTCACATACTTTGAATTTGCTTTCCACATTTTCCTACTTGTGTTGCTTAATGTTCTTTCTTTACCAACAAAAAAACCATGTGGCAGTATTAACCTTTGCCGCATACGGATATTGTGATAGAGTTCAAAGTCTCTGTCGCATCCATTTTTTGTGATAAATTCTGATCAAAATAGTTCCAGCAGGCAATCCACTAAGCCTAAATCTACATTTCTTCTGAATGAAACATGAAGAGAGATTTGTTGGTTCATTATTTTTCAATGCTGTTTGTTTTCAGAGACTTTAAGAAATAGTTTTAAAATCTGAGAAGGAATACATAATTACTTTTTATTTTGTTGCAGTATGTTACATTGGTTATCATAATGTGTGTGATTTCCAGATGTTTTCAGAAAGTGCGGGTTCCATTTTAAGATAAGCATCATCAATATCTTGCGACAGGTTTTCCCCCTTTCCTTTATTCTGTTGCCTGGCCTTGCTCTGTATGTGTGTGTGCATGTGCAGTCTCAGATTGAGAGAGAGAGAGATGTCTGACTTTATGGTTGACCTGGAAAATGGTGTGTAAAATATTGTAATGCATCAATTTATCAAGCCATCTCCCCTGAGAATACTGAGGGAGTTGATTGAGATCACTATATTAGACAGCTTGAGCATGACACCAAAGTTAATATCCCTTCATATATAAGATGTGCAGTTACGATTTCAGCTCACCTTTGTTATTTGAATTCCTTGGAAACCCATCCTCTGCTTTTAATACCCGCAAAGAGGAACAGTTTGTAGAGATGTGACCTGGGCTCCATAGAAACAAACAACTGGGAATTTCCTTGCTTACCAGTACCATAATTGTGATAACTGGTCTGATTGCTAGGCCCTGGAGCTCCAGCTTTCACACGTGGTACACAACTCTATAAAAGAAACAGCTCTTCTTTTAGATATGTTGTACTTCTTTTACTGTATAGACTTTTCATCATCTTGCTGATGATGAAATAACATATTACATGTGTACTTTATATTAATGTATGGTTGATGCGGCTTAGAAGGGGGCAGAGAGAGGCTAGATCATGATAAAACTACTGGAGCCAGGCAAAAATCAATAGATTTGAATCTCAGGGCTTCCTGCAAACTCTTTTTTTCCTCATGTTTTTGATTCTCATACATTTATATCCCAGAAATTTTGCTTGGCTTTTCAGGTTTAAATAACTCTCCAAAACAAGAGTTTTTCCCTCTGGTTTTGAATCAAAAGTACGGTACTTTTAGCATGGTCACCCCTAGGACAGAATACATTCCTGTGTTCACTCCCTACACATTATTGCAGTCATCTTTGTACAAGTTATGCTGTGTGCAGGATCATTTGAAAACTCATAACTTGCTGATCCGTAATATCATGGTAAAAATGTGTAGCAGCTTTATGTGTAAAGTTATAAATTTCCCTGTATTATGTTAAAAATACATGTTCAGTCTCGATGTAGCACCAAACTGGACAAACAGATTTGTCTTGGACAAAGGAGTAAAGGCTTGTTTCAATTTGCATTTAAGCAGTAAACAGAGTCATTAAGCGGGAAGGGGGAAAACAAAGAAAGTTCACACAGGTGAAAAAGACCAGCACGGAACATCCTTCTTCCAAAAGAGTGCCTGTCTCCTGGTTCTCAGCTGGAAATGCTTTTCAAAGAGGTGCTAAAAATCTATTAAAAAAAAAATCTCGCCCTGCCCACCTCATTCTCTGCACCTGAGCAGACAAAGCAAACAGCTGTTGGACTCTTGGGGAGAGGTCCTGACCTGAAGAGTTTGGTTAGTAAGACTGCTGGAAGCATGTGGTAAGAAACTTTGCCTGACTCTGATATAGTTTGTTAGGCACTAGAAAGCATTTTATCTTTATTTTTCTTGTAACCATTTCTGACTTATGCTTCATTACTTATACTCACAAAAAATCTCTCTTTGTAGTGAATAAACTTCTTGTATTGTTTTATCTAATCTGGTGTGTTTCAGTTAAAGTGTCTGGGTAATTCTATTGAAGGTCATAATCTGTTGTGTATTTATTCCCTTAAAGGAATAATAGACTTAATATGCTTGGACTGTACATGATAGGGCTGGACAGTACAAGACATGTGTTTCTGAGACAATCCAGGACTGGGGGTGTGTTGTGGTCAAGGCTTGTGAGAGCCAGGGTGTGAGTGGCAGGCTGCAGTTACACAAACACATCTAGGAGTGACTTACATGCTGGTGGCTGTTTGTGAGCAGTCCGGATTGAGGCCACAACAGCAAAGCAGTGTGCGGCACCCCAGGTTACAGGGCAGGAGTGACACAGCCCCTCACTGGTCTGGATTGTACTCCAGGAAGTCACAAGCACCCAATACAGGGTCATTAGACTGACCTCACACTTGGTAAGGCAACTCCCATCCTTTCATGTATTTATACCTGCTCCTGTATTTTCCACTCCATGCATCTGATGAAGTGGGTTCTAGCCCACGAAAGCTTATGCCCAAATAAATGTTAGTCTCTAAGGTGCCACAAGGACTCCTCGTTGTTTTTGCCAATATAGGAAATCAGCCCACATCTTGCTGTTTGAAACTCGTCTGCATTTAGTGAACCTAACTGTGATAATATTTTCTACAAAGCTGGCCTGAATTACAGCATTAGAATTAAGACTGCAATCCTGCAGACTGCTGAAGGAAGTGTGGAGAGAAGTGGTAGCACTGAGCGCTCAGTTGCAGCTCAGCAAGAGTGCTGAGCATTGAGAAATGTGCGGAGTCCTTATTGGCATGGCAAACCTCTGGGCGCATGCTGAACTGAGCACTGGTGGGAAAAGCAGTGGGCATCATAGGATGGCAGTAATAGAAAATGGCAAGGGCACAGGTACTTAAGTAGGCTCAGTGAATATAAATGATGTGTACATTGGTCACTTCTAGGTTACTCCTACAGGCAGGTTGGAGCAGCAGTTCACTCAGTGATCAGCTACTAACTCAGAAATGCCCTCAAAGTTTCTAAGAAAACACTCACAGGCAGCTTCTTGGTGCTGGCGTATTCTGGGCACAGTATTCAAGCCCACAGGGCCTGCTATCATCAGGTTATTTTATGTTCCTGAACAATGGGTAATGAAGCACCATACCCAGCAGTCCCTCCAATGGCTCAGTGCTGCTCTCATGTCTGTCACCTGCAGAGACCAGGGAACTTTGACTGGTTTGGGGCTCTATTATAAGAGTTTCACACAGGACTAGAAATTATGTATTGCTTATGTGATGTTCATTTTCTGGTGTCAGTGTGACCTGCAGAACATGTCTTGATACTGTCAAGCAGACTTGGATTTTTTTGTTTGTTTGTACTGTTAGAGGCAGAGATGGGGTATCTCTTTCATTGTTGTCAAATAGATGGTAGGAAAATGTTGAAGCAGTCAAATGTAATTTTGTTAGTCTGCAGCAATGTCCATAGCTCCATTACCATATCCCCCACAAACCACTTGCTGACTGCTGCTTCCATTTTACATTCGATACCCGTGATCCAAGCTGACAGCAACTGTGCAGCCCACTTCTCCTCCAAAAAGGAAATTTCTTAATTTTTACATCATTTTAACTCATCTTAGATTTTACTGACATGTAACATCGCAAGGGGCACTGGACATGCAACAAAATAAAAGTGGTGCAAGACAGCTGGTCAGAAAACTGTGACAGCTGAAGTGAATGCTCTGGATTGTATATAGAAAGATTGGAATCATGGGTATTTGGCCTCTTTAAGTCCTAGAATATTATCAATTCAACTTTATGTATCTTGACCTAAAAAAAAGAAAAAGTAAGTTACTATGGTAAGTCACTACATGTAAAAATCTGCAGAATCAAACTGTCACCCAGAACTATTCAGTTAATTATTTTACCCCATATTTGCAAGCCTCCTCACTCCAGAGGCAGATTAAGACCAAAGCAGGCTCAAATCCACCTATGCCTTTCTGCTCCTACCCTAATATAATAATTTAGCCGTATGTCAGTTGTGGGTGGCATATTGAACTCCACGTGGCTCTCAGCAACTGTGTGTTCCCTTTCCTTTCTTCATAGTCTCATTGGACTATGGCTTGCAAGATGGAAGGAAGGCATCTGGGATGGCCACTATGCCCCCTCTCTGGAAAAGCACGTAGGTGCATGTTGCATTATAAGCACTGAGTAATCCCATTATTTCAATGGGATTATTCCCATGGTTAAAGTTAAGTATCTGCTTAAGTGCTTTCCTTGGATTGGTGCCCATTAGCTGGGTGAATTTTTGCCTGCTGCTTGCTGACTCGCTGCTCTGTCAAGGCCTGCCTCTCACCATGAGGTCCTGCTTTCAAATATACTGCTTGGATCTGCCTGTGTTACAATTCCTGATCTTTGCTGGAAATTGAAATAATATCCCCAAATGAAAGGCTATTGTGCTGGCATTTCATACCCAGCCAGAACTGACGTACCAGACATCTCACAAGACTGCATGTTCTCTTCAATTTTCATGTTCTCTTCAATTTTCAGATCAACAAGGCTCAGATAAGTAGAAATAGCCATCCAAATTTAACTGTACCTTCCGCCTTTGGATGTTTGTCAATCCCTACCAAAGCTACCAGCAAAATTGGCACCCTTCTGGGCATGGACAGGCTTGGAGTCTGAACTACCCTCAGACTGAACCTGCCGGGGCTGTGGCATATAGGTGAGACAACGTGGTTTCAATGTACTCCTTTTGTGGACAAAGGGACGTCTTCAATCTCCAGAGCAGTCAGTCAGCATCATTCATTAGCAGTACATTCGGTTTTAAAGAACGTAATGCCCTCTCCCACTAATTCCGTTATTTTACCTTGCATAGCAACAAGCAACGTGAGAATGGAACTTCAAGCTGTGAAGTCCAAATGAAACATTTCTGCACCCTGTCTGTACACTGTGCTTAGGCTGGTAGCTCTTTAGAGTGAGGACCTTTGTTTTGTTCTGTTTTTGTACAGTACCTAGCACAATGGGCCCTGGCCCATGGCTCAGCCTTCTGTGTGCTACCACAGTATAAATAATACACATCAGTAAATGCAAAAAATGCATTTATATTGCACATGGGCACATAATTTAATTTAATACTAATCTGTTAACATCATAAATGTGTAGATGACTGTTGTATAAAAGACAAGAAGACGCTGACCTCTATTTTCCATTTTAACAGGCAACGTAATGACTGTACATGGGTTGGTCCATTAGAGAGTGCTGATTGAGATGTTCCTGTTCAAATTATGTTATTTTCCCCCTCAAAATGCTATTTCCAGAGGTTTATTGCTAGGGTGTGCAAATTCACTCAGGGCTGAGACCTGCTTTTCAGTTAAGTCTCTGTTTGGAAACATTTTTGTTCTCTCTCTATTTAATTATAATGTGTTTTTAAATAAGCATAGCTGTATATGAAAAATTGCATTACTTTTTATGGTTTCACCTTCTTTTGTTCTAATTCAAAAAGCAATTTGATTTATTTTTTTAAATTAAATGTTGTGAGTCTCTAGTCTATAAACTGAACTGCTGCCTTTGGATTTATATATTTCAATTTTGTTTTTATTTAAATACATGAAATTTTTAGCAATATCACTTAACCATATGAATGGTAACTTTTTGTTGTTGCAAAAACATAAGGCCCAGATACAATAAAACATTTAGGTGCCTGTTGAATCTTAAGTGAGTAGCTCCATAAAAGTCATGGGACTACTCATTCCCTTAAAATTAAACACCATGTTTAAGTGCATTGCTGGAGTGAGGTCTAAACACACAGACTATACTAATGGACTATATCTAAATTGCAGGAAATAGATTCTGATGCTTACCCTGTTGAAATCAATGGTTACTTTGTCTACATTGGTATAAATGAAACCTGAATGTCACAATAGCCATTATGTAAAATACATACAGAGTTACACCAGATAAATACCTGCATCTGAATTTGTTGATCTGTAGGGTGTGATACAATGCTTATCTATTTGCGGAAGGATGAAGTTTGTTTAAGGTTGTAAAAGTTTATTTGGGGGTGTTGGAAGGAGCTATGATTACCCCAGGGCTCTGGCAGCAGGGCTCTGGCAGCAGGGCTCCAGCACCAGTTTAAAGGGCCTGAGGCTCCAGCCACTGCTGGGAGCCCCAGCCCCTTTAAATTGCTGCCTGAGGAAGCCGGGCCGCCCTGGTACGGCGCACCAGCTCTTGTCGGTACGCTGTACCAGGGCATACCGGCTTACTTTCACCTCTGTTGGTAGCTGTCCCTGCTCATGCTAGTGTTTGCAAGTGACTCGCATGCTCCTGGACAGGAGACACAGACTTCTGTGTGAAGGGACTCCTGTCCGGGAGGGTGCGAGCCACTTGCACACACTAGCATGACTAGGGACTGCTGTTGGTGAGCCTGGTGCCCGCCCCAGTGTGCAGGGCTGGGGGCGGTACAACCATGCCAGAAGTGCTGCCAGCACAGGGCGCTGGCTTCTGGGAGCAGTGGCCCGACATCCTGATGCTTTGGCCACTGTGGTTCCTGGTAGAGCTCTGCAGCTCCACGGATATCCACCTTATAACCATGGATATCCACATCGGTGGGTATCAATTTTGTATCCATGCAGGGCTCTACTAAAGGGGCATGCAAGTTACCTCTGCTGCATAATAGGATGCGAGTTATTCACATTAACTGGTGCATGGGTTTGCTGTCCAGCTTGATTTTCTGATTCACTTTTGAGAACAGTTATGCCAGTCGCAACCTCAGTGCTGCTATGGATGAGAAGTGTCTTCGCTTCTCTCATACCCAAGGCTGGCTCCAGGTTTTCTGCCGCCCCAAGCGGTGGAGGAAAAAAAAAAAGGCCAATCGGCGGCAGCTCAATCACGCCGCTCCATTCTTCGGCAGCAGTTCGGTGGCAGGTCCTTCAATCCCTCTCTTCCACTTCGGCGGCAGCTCAAAGAGGAAGAGAGGGAGTGAGGGACCCGCGGCCGAATTCCTGCCGAAGACCCGGACGTACCGCCCCAATAGCAGGCGGAGTGCTGCCCCTTTGTATTGGCCACCCCAAGCACCTGCTTCCTTAGCTGGTGCCTGGAGCGGGCCCTGCTCATACCAGTGCCTTATTCCTCTCAGAAAATCTTGGCTTCTGTTGCAGATTTCGAGTGGGTTGTTTAACCACTGATGTTCTAATAGTCTGTGTCTATGTGCTGCAATGGAGATTGTATGTTTTAAGCTTTTACCAATGGTAAATCTAATTTGCTAGTGTGATCTTGGATATGTCACTTAGCTTAGCCTCAATATTCTTATCTATAATTTGGGGAAAATCATATTTTTCCTGTGTTATGGGGTGGAGAAGCATAATTAAATAAATTCATAAATGCTATGAGTGCAAAATATTAAAAATACACTGGGATGGCATGTATACTTCCTGCCACCAGCACCTTCAAAAAAAAAAAACAGTGTAAATTTTTGAGCAAAAGTAGCCTCTTGAAGTCATGCAAAAATCCATGTAATGATAAATGTGTTGTTCCAAATGTTTCTGAAAAATTCCAGAATATGATGTAATTGCACCAATTTCATGGGAAACCCAAGAACTATAAATCCAGATACATTTCATCTACAAAACATTCACAACAAATTTCACCAAGTCCTAATTCCAATTATCAGAACTATTTCAACTTAATCACAATTAAAATATTGTTCGGGGTGGGGGAGGAATGGCTCTAGGAGTCAGCTCTGGGAGTCTAAATTAATTCAGAGTTGGGATGGAAAGGGGATTATTTCACATGGTCCCAGTTCAATGCTTTTCCTGCCTAGGTTTGATTTAGGAGAGAATGTTTCACATCTGGATTTTTCAGATTTTCCAGAAAAAGTGAGAGTTGAAACAAAGCAAGAAGATGGTTTAGTTTTGGTATTTGTTCTGTTCTTCTTACCTGCATACACAGATGGCTAATTGGCCATTATGTACCCTGCTGGGGATTTTCAAGGTATAAGAGAGAGATGTCCATGGGCATTTTAAATCCAGCATGTCTACACGTGCATCATTTTTCTTGCTAGAAAAAGAACATGGATTTAAAAAAAAAAATGGGAAGTTGTTGGTTGTTGTGGCTTTTGATAAATTTGGGGGCTAAATTCCATTGCATTCAGGGTGATTTAAGCAAAACAGAGCTGAGGAAGAAGGTGAAGGCTCATTTTCTGGCGTTCTCTACACTGACCGAGCAAAATTCAGTTCAGCATCAAAGGAGTATAAATAGGGATAAATGTAATGGCAGCCTTTTGTTCTGTGAATGCTGTCACAGAGGGCTTGAAAGCCTGAACAAATAATGAGAGAGGCAGAAAGAGCAGCAGCAAGTTCATGAGGGAGACAGCACAGCAGAGAGCAGGAACTGCTGGAGGGAATATCTGTCGCTATAATCATAGCAGAGACAAAGGGAAAACCCAGACGCCAAGGGAACTTGCTGTGAGCAATAATCTGAATATAAAAGTGCAAAGTCTAGAGTGGAGGATGAGATTCAGCAATATCGCTTCCCTAAAACCTCCTCATTACTTTTCCCCCTCGCTTTTGTGGTTTGATTACCTTGCAGCTCATTCCTTGATCCTTTGAATCTTTCACTCTCGCGTACTCTTTTTAGAGTAATTTGTATTTTTATCACAGCAGAGGAGCAGTCTGGCCTCGCCATTAGTTTCTATCAGCTCAAATCTTGCTAGTTATTTTTCCACTGATTCCAATAATTGCACTTCGGGGGTGGGGGTGGGGAAACTTAAGCAAGTCAATTGTTATCTCCTACACAGGAAGCCCAGACAACCAAACATAAGCTCTTTTTCAATCCTGTCTACTGTAATTTTCAGGATTACTTACAGTTAATGATAACCCTTGATCAGGATATCTGTAAGCAATGGGGCAAAAATGGTAAATGTCGTCCGCTCACAAGATTTTCTGTTCAGAGAATTTAAAGTAATGAATCTCTCTTCTGCTGCAAATATTATTCATCCTTCAGCAGGAAGATGGACCTAAGAAGATCAAGATACAGCAAGTTTTGCTGATTTCAGCTGACTTAAACTCTGTCTTCTGGCATTTCAGACTGGCTAAAGCATATGTCAATGCAATGGGAAAAGATCATGCAACACTGTTCTCCTGGGAAACTGCCATGTAGTTAGTACAGATAGTGGGAAAGTTTCCTAGGGTGGGTGCTGGGAGCGGGAGATGCAAATAAGATGTGAGAAAGGAGGAAGAAAAATGGCAGAACGGAATACAAAGGAAGTGGGTTTATGTTTATTTAATCAGTACTTATATAACAGACAAAGCTGAGATTTCAGAGGGGCCTGAGAGTTAGTTGTCTAACTCATTTATTTTTTTTTCCTCTAGCTCAGATTATTTTCTCCTTTACAGTCCAGCTACCCCATAGAAGTAAAAGGCTCACAAGAGGGTTATATGAAGTAGGCCTTGTTTATTTCATTAAGACAGAGCAGAATCTGGATCATTTTTGAAAAAGGGGCATGTAGGATATTCTGTAAAATATAAACTCGTGATTGTAGTTGCGCACACAAATTATGTATGCATATTTGTGTATGTAACTACCTGTTTGTGGATGCAACTTATGGGCATTTTTGGTTAAATTTCCAGTACTGTACATTTAGGCCTCCTATTAACATGAGGTGAAACTGTACCCAAGCATCAGAGAACATTATTGATCCCTTGTTGTATTTCACGTTCTTTGTTTTCAATTTTAGAAATACAGGTGAGTGGCAAAAGTAGTTATTTATGGACCCAGCTTCATTTACAAACTTATTTAATGCAATCAAAACAACTGCAGCAGTTGTTCAGACATATTGCATACGTTTATTATTGGTAGGTATTACTTACAGTGGAATATTTCAGCTTCATGGTCAAAGTTCACGTAAAGTTACAATATTCAAAGGGCTATTTCTGACTAATTATTTCAAACTACCCCTCCAGGGCAGTCAGAGCTGTGTACAGCTCTTTGGGTCATTTTTTTTTCCTGTCTGCATTAAACATGATTTAGAGATGGCTGAAATTTTTTGGTAGGAATATTTTTGACCAAAAATGGTTTTTCAACCAGAATAAATATTTACATGGGGCACTTTTACAGTAAAAGCTGTGTTATCTGGCACTTTACCAACTGGAAAACTCTAGAAACTGGCGGAAGTTATTTGAGACCCGAGTGTTTCCGAGAACAGTCAGACTACATTCGAGTTAGCCGAGAAAAGCCAAATGCGGTTCTTTCCTTTTGTATCCGCCATTGTGATCGGTCCGTTTATTACTCGGTGTATTGGCCGGTGTTTATCATAAAATATCAATGTCACCCTACCAATATGGCATCCAAAATACCAGCAAAAAGCAAAGGAGAGAAGCGTAAGAGAATTGTTGACATAAAAACAGAAAATAGGTATTTGTACATGTCTTGAAAAGGGCGAGAATAGGAATGTTTATTCATTTTATTGTATTCTAATTCTTTGAAAATTGGTAATCCATTGGTAAGTATAATTCTTAGTTAACCAGAATTTTTGACTAACCAGCACTCCCTATTGCCCTAATATGCCAGATAACAAAGTTTTTACTGTATATTGGTTGAACAAATATTTAAGAACAAAAAAATGAAAACTGAAAAAAAATCAGTTAGGTTTTTTTAATCCTAAATTTTAAAACAAAAACCCATTTTTTTTGTAATTGAAAATGTTTTTTAAAAAACAAGAGAGTGAGGATGATCCAGGGCACCAGCTTTGGACTTAGGAGACCTGAGTTTAGTTCTCTGCTCTGCCACACACCACTTCTGTGACCTTGGGCATGTCACTTAGCTGCTTTGTGCTTCAGTTCCCACTCTGTATAATAAGGATAAGAGCACTTCCCTACATTGCAGATACCATAGTAATGAAGACCATATAAGTGCCTAGGATCAGGGCCGATGCAAGGATGTTTCGCGCACTAGGCGAAACTTCCACCTTGCACCTTTCCCTGTCCCCGAGCCCCCACCCTGAGGCCCCCCCTCACGGCAGCTCTCTCCCTCCGCCCTGAGGTGCCCCCCTGTGACAGCTCCCCACCCCCGACCCTCTGCCCTGAGGCACCCCCACCCGCCCCAGCTCACCCCTGCTCCGTCTCCACCCCGAGCACGCCGTCACTGCTTCACTTCTCCCGCCTCCCAGGCTTGCGGTGCCTAAGCTGATTGGTGCCGCAAGCCTGGGAGGCGGGAGAAGTGAAGCAGCTCACCCCTGTCCCGCCTCCTCCTCGAGCACACTGTCGCTGCTTCACTTCTCCCACCTCCCGAGCTTATTCAGTCCTCCCACACTGATAGGGCACAGCTTAATGCATGGAGGCATTCAGTGGCAGAGGCCAGGAAAGAATTAAGTGATCACAAAGAGCAGAGGCAGGATGCAATGCTGAAGCTAATGGGGGCGCAAACAGACATGATGAAGCATCTGTTGGAGCTGCAGGAAAGCCAACAAGAGCACAGACCCCTGCTGCATCCACTATATAACAGCCTATCCATGTTATGAGCACATTATGTTTGCTATCTCAGGTTTTTGGTCTCATCCCTGTTCTGAAACTTACAGTTCTAGTTATGGACAACTTATCACTGGCCCAGTTGGGGCAGGGACAGTTCTTTGGGGGCAATTCCACGGCTTGTGGAGACTGTAAATATGTTTCTAGTATGTTGAAAGAAAGAAAACTGGTGGTTGTCTGAAGCTGGTCAAGGATTTGGAATATTAGAATAAATCCTAGGGCATGGGTTAGTGGACTGAGGCCAAGTGAGTTACTCAAAATTCATTGCACATGGTTCTCACCTCCAGACATTGTGTGTGTGTGTGTGTGTGTGTGTGTGTGTGTTATTTAATACATACATTTATAGTATACTGTATAAGCCAGTGGTGGGCAACCTGTGGCCCGTGGGCTACACGCAGCCTGTCAGGGCAATCTGCTGGCGGGCCACAAGACAGTTTGTTTACATTGACCGTCCGCAGACTTGGCCGCCTGTAGCTCCCAGTGGCTACGGCTCACCATTTCTGGTCAATGGGAGATGCGGGAAGTGGCGTGGGTTGCAGGGACACGCTGGCCACTGCTTCCCTCAGCTTCCATTGGCCGGGAATGGCAAACCGTGGCTACTGGGAGCTGCGGGCAGCCGTGCCTGCAGATGGTCAATGTAAACAAACTGTCTCACGGCCCACCATCAGATTACCCTGACGGGCTGCAGGTTGCCCACCACTGGTATGAGCCTTTTAAAAATGTAAGTGTAAATTTATATACAATACATAAAATGTATAATATATGTAATAGTACACAGTGTAATACGCACATTTTATATCATCCTCTCTCTCACACACAAAGAATATATGCAAACCCAATCTGCAAAGTGGATTAATCTGTTACATAAATCGAAAGTTGTCAGTGTGATCTATTATCACTAGTTCTGCTGTCAGCTGTTCTATAAAGCACAAATTCAGGAGCCTATTCTCCCTGATGGTAGTGGGTACTTAGATACTATACCAATTAATTATTATTTTGCTGATTTCTGTAGTGCCTATCACTATGGCAACTTTTACTACAGGGATTAAAATACAAAACAAGAATAGATAATCAAATAAACACAACAAATGTGCCTTGTATTGTGACCTAAATAAAAAGACTGAAGCAAAGAATCCATTTAGTTTCTCTGCAATGTTTTTGCCCCATCAGGTGTTGGGAGCTTAACCCAGAATTCCAATTGGTGGTGGAGACTGCGGGAACTGTGGGATGGCTACCCACAGTGCACCACTTTGTAAATTGATGCTAGCCACAGTAGTGAGGATGCACTCTGCCGACTTAATGCGCTTAGTGTGGACATATGCAATCGACTGTATAAAATCAATTTCTAAAACTCGACTTCTATAAAATCAACCTAATTTCGTAGTGTAGACATTCCCATAGACTTTAAGGTCAGAAGGGACCATCGTGATCATCTAGTCTGACCTCCTTCACATTTCCGGCCACAGAACCTCACTCACCCACTCCTGTAATAGACACCCCCCATCTCTAGCTGAGTTACTGAAGTCCTCAAATCATGTTTTAAAGACTTCAAGTTACAGCGAATTCACCATTTACACTGTTTAAACCTGCAAGTGACCTCTGTCCCATGCTGCAGAGGAAGGTGAAAAACCCCCAGAGTCTCTGCCAATCTGACCTGGGAGAAATTCCTTCCTGACCCCAGATATGGCGATCAGTTAAACCCTGAGCATGTGGGCAAGACACACCAGCCAGACCCCTGGGAAAATTCTCTGTAGTAACTCAAATCCCTCCCCATCTAGTGTCCCATCTCTGGCCATTGGGGATTTTTGCTACTGTCAGTCGTCAATGGGCCCCATGCCATTGTAGGCAGTCCCATTATACGATTCCCTCCACAAATGTATCAAGCTCAGTCTTGAAGCCAGTAAGGGATTTTTTGCCCCCACTGCTCCCCTTGGAAGGCTGTTCCAGAAGTTCACTCCTCTGATGGTTAGAAACCTTCTTCTAATTTCAAGCCTAAACTTGTTGATGACCAGTTGATATCCTTTTGTTCTTGTGTACACATTGGTGCTTAACTTACATAACTCCTCTCTCCTCAGCCTTCTTTTGGTTAGGCTAAGCAAGGCAAGCTCCTTGAGTCTCCTTTCATAAGGTAGGTTTTCCATTCCTCAAATCATCCTAGTAGCCCTTCTCTGCACCTTTTTCCAGTTTGAATTAATCTTTCATAAACATGGGGACCAGAATTGCACACAGTGTTCTAGATGAGGTCTCACCAGTGCTTTGTATAATGGTACTAACACTTCCCTGTCTCTCCGGGAATACCTCACCTGATGAAAAGGCCTGCATTAGCCTTTTTCACAGCCACATCACATTGGCAGCTCATAGTCATCCTGTGATCAACCAATATAACCAGGTCTTTCTGCTCCATTGTCACTTCCAGTTTTGCACATCATCATTCTGGGGGCTGCTCAGTTTAGCAGAAGCCATGTTCACTTGGTTTCTCTAAGACAGTGTCCGCATTACCATTGTGCTCTCTGATCCAGCTGGAATAGTAAGCAGCTAACATGTACTTCTAGCCCTTGTATATTTCTGACTCTGGCAAGCAGTAGCCCACTTCTGTGATTTCAGCAGGTATTGGGAAATCTCTCCCTATCATCTTATATTTTGGGTCCCATATTTATATCTCACTCATACCTACCTGCAATGGAAAATTGAAAAGCCTAAGACTTTGGTTTTTACTTATCTGCCTCCTGAGATTCCCTGTCTGAAAAAAATGACACACACATTTCTATTTTTTTTTAATCTGGAAATAAAGTAAATATTGCTCTTTAATAGGTCAATAAGTGCAATGGATGGGATCAAGAAATACTGTTTTGGCACTTTGACTGCATACTTTATTCTCCTTGTAGTCTATGCAAAAGCCTGAGGGAGAGCTTAGAGTGCTTGTCCGTTACACTGTTCTCTAAACTTATAGAAGACTTAATTTTGGTACCACTAAAGGTTTGGGACCACCGTTGAGGTGTTTGGGCTTTTGGAACCAGTTCATCTATCTGTAGTTGCTGAAAAATACATCCATGACTTTTCACATTATGCAATTATAGTTCCCCTATTACCATAAACAGAAGGATAATGTATGTAGTTAAATAATTATTTGAATTGTCATTATAATTATATATATAAAGAAATAGAATAGCATACTATGTATCTGATCCTTGGGGGGGAAAACATTGTTTTCCATCATGAATTATGAGAAATGTTTGAAAGTCAATGTGCTATAATGGTAATTTTGATTTTTTAACATGTAGTGATGATTCAACTGACTGCAATTCATAATGGTCAAGCTACAGTCCAGGCACCCTGTTTTCAAATACAGAGAAGAAGCACCACCAACTGTGTTCAGTGTGACTTGCTTGTATCTAGTGGTGAGACTATAAGGCAGCCACCAGAATTATGATCAGTTAAAATATCACCATTCCACCTCTGAAGCTTGTCATTGCAATAGCTCAGTACCACCGGAGGTAAGAGTAAGGTATGCTATATTGTCATGATTTTATTGAAGAGAGTCAAGTTCTCCCCCTAGATCAGATTACAGAGTGGCAAACGCTTGCAGTCACAATATTTTAGGGTAAGACACTTCATTTCTGAGAGCAGGGACACTCCATTAAGAACTCTAACCATATTTTAAAAAATATTTTTTGAAACTCTGATACAGATATTGCTTCCAAATTGTGTTTACTTTTGTTATATATTCTCTCCTGCATAGCTAGCAGTTTTAATATTAGTGTTCAATCAGTGTCCTTGAAACCTGCCTAATGTTAAAGAATACTGACTTTTGAAACACCACTATATCTCTAATAGTGAGATTTAGCTAATTACTCAATACCAAACAGTAGACAGGACATATGACTCCTCATATACTACATGATATTGGTAATTCTATTGCAACAGTAGGTGAGAATGGATTGTGAAAACTTCCACCATATGTGGTAGCACTGTCTCACAACTGACTCCTTCCTGGAGGCAAACTTTCCTATGTTGTTTTCTGTTCTTGGCAGAAGATAAGAACATAAGAACGGCCGTACCGGGTCAGACCAAAGGTCCATCTAGCCCAGTATCTGTCTACCGACAGTGGCCAATGCCAGGTGCCCCAGAGGGAGTGAACCTAACAGGCAATGATCACGTGATCTCTCTCCTGCCATCCATCTCCATCCTCTGAAGAACAGAGGCTAGGGACACCATTCTTACCCATCCTGGCTAATAGCCATTTACGGATTTAGCCACCATGAATTTATCCAGTTCCCTTTTAAACATTGTTATAGTCCTAGCCTTCACAACCTCCTCAGGTAAGGAGTTCCACAAGTTGACTGTGCGCTGCGTGAAGAAGAACTTCCTTTTATTTGTTTTAAACCTGCTGCCTATTAATTTCATTTGGTGACCCCTAGTTCTTGTATTATGGGAATAAGTAAATAACTTTTCCCTATCCACTTTCTCAACATCACTCATGATTTTATATACCTCTATCATATCCCCCCTTAGTCTTCTCTTTTCCAAGCTGAAGAGTCCTAGCCTCTTTAATCTTTCCTCATATGGGACCCTCTCCAAACCCCTAATCATTTTAGTTGCCCTTTTCTGAACCTTTTCTAGTGCTAGAATATCTTTTTTGAGGTGAGGAGACCACATCTGTACACAGTATTCGAGATGTGGGCGTACCATTGATTTATATAAGGGCAATAATATATTCTCAGTCTTATTCTCTATCCCCTTTTTAATGATTCCTAACATCCTGTTTGCTTTTTTGACCGCCTCTGCACACTGCGTGGACATCTTCAGAGAACTATCTACGATGACTCCAAGATCTTTTTCCTGACTCGTTGTACCTAAATTAGCCCCCATCATATTGTATGTATAGTTGGGGTTATTTTTTCCAATGTGCATTACTTTACATTTATCCACATTAAATTTCATTTGCCATTTTGT
This sequence comes from Mauremys mutica, assembly GCF_020497125.1. Classification (NCBI taxonomy): domain Eukaryota; kingdom Metazoa; phylum Chordata; order Testudines; family Geoemydidae; genus Mauremys; species Mauremys mutica. The sequence goes on from NC_059072.1 coordinate 167,702,072, forward strand.
TACCCAATCACTTAGTTTTGTGAGATCTTTTTGAAGTTCTTCACAGTCTGCTTTGGTCTTAACTATCTTGAGTAGTTTAGTATCATCTGCAAACTTTGCCACCTCACTGTTTACCCCTTTCTCCAGATCATTTATGAATAAATTGAATAGGATTGGTCCTAGGACTGACCCTTGGGGAACACCACTAGTTACCCCTCTCCATTCTGAGAATTTACCATTAATTCCTACCCTTTGTTCCCTGTCTTTTAACCAGTTCTCAATCCATGAAAGGACCTTCCCTTTTATTCCATGACAGCTTAATTTACGTAAGAGCCTTTGGTGAGGGATCTTGTCAAAGGCTTTCTGGAAATCTAAGTACACTATGTCCACTGGATCCCCCTTGTCCACATGTTTGTTGACCCCTTCAAAGAACTCTAATAGATTAGTAAGACACGATTTCCCTTTACAGAAACCATGTTGACTATTGCTCAACAGTTTATGTTTTTCTATGTGTCTGACAATTTTATTCTTAACTATTGTTTCGACTAATTTGCCCGGTACCGACGTTAGACTTACCGGTCTGTAATTGCCGGGATCACCTCTAGAGCCCTTTTTAAATATTGGCATTACATTAGCTAACTTCCAGTCACTGCGTACTGAAGCCGATTTAAAGGACAGGTTACAAACCTTAGTTAATAGTTCCACAACTTCACATTTGAGTTCTTTCAGAACTCTTGGGTGAATGCCATCGGGTCCCGGTGACTTGTTAATGTTGAGTTTATCAATTAATTCCAAAACCTCCTCTAGTGACACTTCAATCTGTGACAGTTCCTCAGATTTCTCACCTACAAAAGCCAGCTCAGGTTTGGGAATCTCCCTAACATCCTCAGCCGTGAAGACTGAAGCAAAGAATCCATTTAGTTTCTCTGCAATGACTTAATCGTCTTTAAGCGCTCCTTTTGTATTTCGATCATCAAGGGGCCCTCAAAGGGCTTCCTGCTTCTGATGTACTTAAAAAACATTTTGTTATTACCTTTGGAGTTTTTGGCTAGCCGTTCTTCAAACTCCTCTTTGGCTTTTCTTATTACACTATTGCACTTAAGTTGGCAGTGTTTGTGCTCCTTTCTATTTGCCTCACTAGGATTTGACTTCCACTTTTTAAAGGAAGTCTTTTTATCTCTCACTGCTTCTTTGACATGGTTGTTAAGCCACGGTGGCTCTTTTTTAGTTCTTTTCCTGTGTTTCTTAATTTGGGGTATACATTGAAGTTGGGCCTCTATTATGGTGTCTTTAAAAAGGGCCCATGCAACTTGCAGGGATTTCACTTTAGTCACTGTACCTTTTAACTTTTGTTTAACTAACCCCCTCATTTTTGTATAGTTCCCTCTTTTGAAATTAAATGCCACAGTATTGGGCTGTTGAGGTGTTCTTCCCACCACAGGGATGTTGAATGCTATTGTATTAGGTCACTATTTCCAAGCGGTCCTGCTATAGTTACCTCTTGGACCAGCTCCTGCACTCCACTCAGGATTAAATCTAGAGTTGCCTCTCCCCTTGTGGGTTCCCGTACCAGCTGCTCCATGAAGCAGTCATTTAAAGTATCGAGAAATTTTATCTCTGCATTTCGTCCTGAAGTGAAATGTTCCCAGTCAATATGGGGATAATTGAAATCCCTCACTATTATTGGGTTCTTAATTTTGATAGCCTCTCTAATTTCCCTTAGCATTTCATCATCACTATTACTGTCCTGGTCAGTTCTTGCTCTCTTAAGGGAAGATCCTCTGCTCATCAGAAGATTGGCCCAGAAGGAGGCAAAGTTTTGTTACCTTTCTGGTGCTCCAATTGTGGGGTGAGTGTGGTCGTAATTTGTGTCTACTCTCCAGAGCCTAAAGGGGCCATTTCGTCAGCTAGGGATCACTGGCACATATAGATGCCTGAGGCCCTTCCCATGGGAATGTCCCCATTCTGGTTGCCTATAGAGCTGTGCAAAATAACTGATTTTTTTTTTTTTGCTGTCCGTTCCATAAAATTGGGGGGGGGAAATAATTCAGGTCAACCTGAAATGAAAATTTCAAAATTTTCCAGAAAACAAAAAAAAAATTAAAATAAATAAATGATTCAACCCAAACTGAAACATTTTGGTTTTGAGCTGTTTTAAACATTTATTTTTAAAATAAAACCGAAATAAATGTTGAAATGAGAAGTCATTTTGAATTAAAAAATAATCAAAAGTTTCATTTTGAAAATGTCAAAGTGAAATGGTTGGATTTTTTCTGGAATGTTTTAGGTTTTATTTAATCAAAGCAATTCAGCAAATTTGACACAAATTTGCAAAATGTTTCAGTCCACCTGAATCTCCATTATTCAACTGAAAAATTTCACCCAGCACTAGTATGAGAGGAAGGAGAGGTACTATAGCAGCCCACCACCATCTGAAGATTTTCTCACACAGGAGAATTCCAAGGCAGCTGTATCTCCCACTGTAGACTGTAAACTACACATGTTGATTCTGTCATTTGCTATTCATGGGCTGCAGTTGTCTCTCCAAATTACATGATCTTGTTTCTGCTCCCTGATGGAGATGAATGAAATTATTTATACAGAAAAAACAAATAGCAAAAAATGAATAATGTGCATCTGGTATGAATGTTCAGACAAATTATCATTCTTTATTAAAATTCCGAAAACTCTTTGGATCTGGAAACATTTTCATGAATACCCAGAAGTTATCAGAGGACTTTCAAATATTGACTAATATGACCCCCCATATAGCAGAGTGAAGCCTATCCATTTATTTGCAAATGTGATTTTGTGGTGTTCAATAACTTCTGGTTTCCAGTATTAGTGGGGGGGAAAAAAAGCCTTTTAAAAATAAGTGTCAATATCTGAGAGACTGAGTTACATTTTTGTAAGGGTTCCTTCCAGCAGTGAGCCAGTACTCTTTTCAGCAATTTTGATTGAAATAGGAACTGCTATTTATGGCTGTCTTCAGTGCCCCTTCAAGGCGTTGACTAAATGCATTTTTTTTAATCATTTCTGCCTTGTGCCTTGTTTATAGATAAAGGGGATTATTGTGTCCTGCCAAATGAACTTCAAAAGGGCAATTTATGACAATGTTTTCAATTTAGAATGTCTATAGAATTTCTCTCTAACATTCCTTTAGACTTCCAGTTAAACTAGTTTCATTTAATTTCTAAAGGATGTTCCACAGAATCTCTACCAAAAATTGGCCCATTTTTCTTTTGTCACTACAGTTCCTAAACTACTTTTCACAGAATGCTTTTATTTCAGAATTCTATAGTATTTTTCCCCCACAAGGAATGTTGTTCCAAAAACTTTACCAACCAAAGCATGACATTTTTAAGGCACAAAGTAGGTTGTTCCCTCCATCCTCCTTTATCACACAGATGGTGGCCTCTTGTAAAGATAAAATTTCATCCTATACATTTCAGAAAATAGTGTGGACTGAATTCACCCCATCTAAATATGCTTAATATAAGGAATTACACTAGGGATGAATTTTATGTTTTGACATTTATATTCCACAGAATGTTTTGAAATTTTTTGCTGCTGTTATCACCTCTATAATGCCCCAATACTTAGATGATCCCATATTATCCTGGCTTTGATGACCCTCTGTATTTTTTTTAAATTAACGATTCTATTGCTTGCCAGCCCCTTTGCATACTGCCCCATGGTCTATTCTGATTCTCTTTTAGTCTTTGTTCATGATACTCTGTTCTCCATTGATAATCTGCTGGGACTTGGGGGAGTGATCTACCAGTCAGTATCACATAGGAGTCAGTTAAAAAAAATGCTCATAGTGCCGCTGCTACCACTACCACCACTTTTCATATAGCTTAAACACAGTGACATTGCCACAGTCTCCCTTTATGGAGGGGATCAGCACATCTGCCATGTCATGTGCAGATGCAGTTCAAAGTGGACCATATTTTCTGTGGAAGTGAAAAGCTGCTGGGTTCTTTGGTTGGGTCCTTTATGAGGTTTTTGTTGAGGATGTTGGCATTCTTCCTCCTTGCTTGCCATTGATTTTCAGGGGAAAACCCCAAGTCTTCAAACCCTTGCACTGCAAGCCAGAAAAGGTTTTCTGGATTTGAGTCAGACTCTTGATATGTTGTTTAGGTCTTCATGTATTGGAGGATCCTTGTTCCCTTGAATGCGAAGGACTCCCAAAGTATTCTCATGTTATGATGAATTTGGGGAGCGTGGATATGTGTCAGTATGGGAAGGCACTGTTTTGGAATTAATTTTACTGTGCCCATAATGATCTGCATGACGGTGTTAAATTGAGAATCAGCAAGTGATACATGGGAGTTATCCAGGCGGATGAGTGAGAAGTAATGTATGGTACAGGAGACGTGGCCCAGTGAAGAAGTCAATGGAGTTTTTCCATTGGTTCCCTACATAGTTCTGCCAATTTCTGGATGAGATTTATACAAGGTCTCAGTCTAATGTCACACCAAGATATTTTGGGGGTGGGATCGTATCTTATCTGTGGGCCACAGAAGTCCATGTGCAATTCTGCTCTAGCCTTTTGATTGTTTAGATGAAATGCTAACACAACAGTCTTAGTGGGGTTTGGTTTTAGCCTCGGATGTAACAAATATTCTTCCATGATTTTAAGGTCATTAGTTAGATTTTGTTCAATGGTAGGTGTCATGTTGTCTGGAATGGCTCATGAGTGCCAGACTGTTAACAGGCAGGCCAGAAACCCAAACTGGTTGTATGTTATAAAATTAGATTTCACCAACCCAGTAATAAGTATGAACTCCTAAAGCACTGTAACACTTGGAGTTACAGACTGAGTGGAACGGCCAAGAGGACTATGTCCTAGATGGTCACTTTGCACCAAAAATCACATTAATATCCAGGTTACTCCCAGTCCCAAAGGACCATCACTTACCTCAAATCAGTTGTATTCAGATCTCAAACCACAGACACTTGTACCCAACACTGTAATTAACTAAAGATGTATTAACTAAGAAAATAAGTGAGTTATTTACAAGATTAAATCATGTAAGCGTACAAACACATAAGAGGTACAATCTTAAATTCAAAGGGTTATAGAAGCTTCTATAATAATCAAGCTTTTATGTCCATTGGGGCTAACTCAAGTCAAGAAGCTTGGAGATCTCTTGCTTATGTCTAGGAATCTTTGCCTTTCAGAGTGCACGCAGCATAGAGACCTCACTTTCTTCTGGTTACAGATTTTTACCGCGCCCCTGCCCCCAGCTAGATTCCAAGCAGATGGGACAAGCACTCCTGCAGTGGAGGGAGCAATTGGCAAAGTCATTGTTCCACGATGGCCCATTTGTATTCAGTCATCCTTCCTGATGGGAAGAAGATAACACTTCTTGGGGTAAACTAATATTTAACATTGGTACTGCTTCTCCCTGGCAGTGGGGAATTGACAATCTTAACAAACATTTTTATAGCTACAGAGCAAACATTTAAACGTTACCTTATAACTTGGGATACTGATATTACAAGTAGGATTAATACATGCAGCATCCTGCAAGCATTCCATAAAGTCTAAACACATTGCTATAATTCTAATATCTATTTTGATTACTGTTAACACACACATAAACAAGACTGGTTTCCAGCTATGCATTTGTAGGTGTTCAGTGAGGCCTAGGGATCTTGATGTGAGCTGGTGCCTGGTCTGCCAGTGTTACAGTAGGTTAAATCTCATGCCATCAGAGAAATGTCATCAGCATAGACAAAATGTCCATGATGTCTGGGGAAGATCACTGGTATAAATATTAAATAGGATCAGCTCTAGGTAGGATCCCTGTGGTAAGCCATTATTGGGAGTGTGTGGCCTGCTGAGCTTTTCACCAAGGAAAACATGAAATCTGTGACTGATCAGAACTTCTTGGAAGAATTTTATCATTGCATTGCATGGGATAATTTTTCTGGTTTTCAGGAGAAGGCCTTCCTCCCTAAGGATGGTGCAGGTGATAACAACATTCTGATGGTCTGCCCTATTACATGGTAAGACACTATGTCATCAAAATCTTCATCCGAACATCACTCAGTGAAGTCCCAGTTTGAGTAGCAACGGGAGGAATTCATAGTGCCTATACCTGTGCAAAAATAAGCACAGAAGTTTGAGTATCGGCAGGCAGTGGTACGGCGCTCGCAAGACTATCATTACAATACTTATTTAGAAGACCTGTCTAAGGTCATACATTAACTCCCTGGGTTGGGTCAAACTGCTAGCAGAAATTCTACAGCGTGAATGACCCTGTTAGCATCATTCCCAACTTCTTCTCTAGCTCATCACCTTTGTGAGCACGTAAAGCCTCCTTAGGATCAAAATTCATAGTATGCCTTCTTTGCTGATTGGGGTTTGGGCAGGAATAGAGCAAATTAACAAAATACCATTTGGAGGCCTTAAAATGCTTTGAATAAACCCTATCACAATGTTAGGTCAGATTAAGGATAGCAAGGAGATTGATGCCAGCTACTTAATATGAGTCAGATTTGGTAAAAGAGCATATACAAAAGCATGGTCTCTATGGGAGCCTGCAGATTAGCACTTCCATTTCTCATGCTGAGATGTAATCCCCTGCCATGTTGCATTCCCCAGCATTTCAAGGTAAATCTTGGAGGTGGTTTGCCTATACTCAATCCCTATATTTAGGCTGTAAATCTAGCAGGCCTCATTTTACCCTTCTGCAGCATTTTACTAAGACTTTGCTGGCTCTACCAGCTGCCTCTTGAGAAGTGACTCCCATAATTCTTCAGACCTACAAAATTCACACAGTAATGGCAAATTTCAACTTGAACAGAGAAAATGAAAATAAAAATAAATGTCTCCATTTTCTAAATATACTTGCTACTATTGAAAGGCTTCTACTTAAATTCTGAGACTATTAGAGCATCAAAGGCCAGTAACTACTAAAGCCACCCACCTTGTCAAACAATTTAAAAGCCTGAATGTTGATATTTGCACTTTCTTTGAAGTGCACTGGCCAGGATTAGTGAAAGGAAAGTTAAGGACCACAGGTTTTTATTATCAGGCCTCCTTGACAGGTTGCTTCAGCAGGAGGTGGCCTTTGTACTTTCACCCAAATGCGAGACAGGCAATATAGGCTTGGTAGGAAATTAATGAATGACTCGTCAGCATCTGATTCCATAACAGCTGTGGGCATTACAGCATATCATCACACCAAAATCAAGGCAAACAAAGTGGCTGCAGGTAATTGTTACCAGCAATTGCAATTAATGCTTAATGAAACTCCAAGAAGAGATGCTATCATGATCCTGTGTGACTTTAATGTGCAGGTAGGAAGGAATAATGACACCTGGGCAGGTATACTTGGGAAGGGTGATATCAAGCCGAAGCATAGGAACAGGCAGTGACTGCTGGACTTTGTGGCTACCAATGACATGGTGATTGCTGCTGACTCCTCCATCACCCAAAGATTCACAACCAAACATGTTGCAGCCCAGATGGTTCACTAGGACTGCTGTTGATCATGTCGTTGTCAGCAGTCATTGGTGATCATAGTCCTAGATGCAAAGGTTCACAAATACTGAACTTGACGCTGACCATCGGCTTCTGCTGACAAAAGTGCACCTCTGACTTTGAAGATAGACAGGTAATGGGCCAAAATTGTCTGAGTCAACTAAAAGCTCGTAGTATGACCAAGTTAATGGACAGTTTTCTGTTTTGAACTGCTATCAAAGCATTAGAGACTAAAGTCTCACTCCCTTTGTCATCTGATGAGGGAGTCATGAGAGCTGATCATTGTGAGTTCAATGCTGGGTTGCAGCCCTTCAAAAATCACCCATGGATCAGTGAGGAGATGTTCACTGCAGTCAGAGCTAAGAAAAAAAACGACGATACAATTTGAGTCTTCAGACGTGTTCATCGAGGAGCAAAAACAAAGACTGAATGGATGTGACTTTGGAACAAGAAAGGAAAGGAATCCTGGAAGTTGACTCAGTCAGCCAGTTTAAAGCAGGCTGCTGCCAAGCATTATCTCCGCACCTTCTATTTAACTTTGCAGTGTTTGTGGGGGAAGGTGGCACCAGCTTGTCCAGCAAAGAACTGGGATAGCAGTATCAGCCAGAGTCTGCAGAATCAGTTGCATCAATGGGAAAATAATTTCAAGCTGCTCCTCAACTGTCCAACTGTCCACCCTCTGCTATTTGAAGAGGGGCAGGAAGCAGGGGCGGCTCCAGACATTTTGCCGCCCCAAACATGGCAGGCAGGCTGCCTTCGGTGGCTTGCCTGTGAAGGGTCTGCTGGTCCCATGGCTTCAAAGCCGCGGGACCAGCGGACCCTCCACAGGCAAGCTGCGGCCCGCACAGCGCCGACAGAGTGCCCCCCACGGCTTGCCGCCCCAAGCACGCGCTTGGCGTGCTGGGGCCTGGAGCCGCCCCTGGCAGGAAGTTCCAGTAGAGCCACCTTCCTTCAGTCAAGAAGAGATCTGGATCGTAGTCCATAAGCTGAAGTTTGGGGAGGCAACAGGGGTTTGTAAACATCAGCCTTGAGTTGCTGAAGACAGGTGAGAATTTTGTTCTACCATGGCTGCAAAGGCTTTTTCTGGACCATCTGGCACATTGATATCATCCCTGATGGCTAGAAGAACGGCATTATTCTGCCTTTGTTCGAAAAGGACAATAAGGCCAAACATTATGCTTTTGTTGGTGCCGGGGAGAGTCTTCGCTTCTGCATTAACATCTCAAATCAATGATGTAGTTTGTGGCAAAGGCTGGGATACTCATGTGGTGTTCAACCTGGTTGTTCCATTGTCAACCAGATCTCTACCTGGGGACAGCTTTTTGTGAAGGTGGCTGAATTTAATAAGCCACAAGCATAATTTTTTATAAATTTCCTTCAGGCCTTTGATTCAGTGCATCAAGCAGGTTTTTGAGAGCTGATGAGGCAACTCAGCATCCCTGAGAAAATAGTGTCATAGAAAGAAGAGCTTTCTAGAGCAGTGATTTTCATCCTGTGGTCTGTGGACCTCTGGGGGTCAGCAGACTAAGATTTCCAAAGGGATCCACATCTCCGTTTGAAAATTTTTAGGAGTCTGTAAATGAAAAAATATTGAAAACCAGTGTTTGTAGAGGAATGGAAAGATGTGCCTGAGTCAATGGAAGATATACAGCATGGTTTCCTAGCTCCACGGGAGTTCAGAAATGCTCCATTCATTCTATCACCATCATTGTTCAATATCAGCATTAATTAGTTGACAGATAACTTCAGGAGGCAGATGTCAGTGGCACTAAGTGGAATGCCATTCTGTTTTGAGATCTTCAGAATGTCAATATTGTCTTGTTGTCTCTGTTTGGTGAATCACTGCAGCTAATGGAGTATTTGCTTGGGCAAGAAGCAGCATGCATTGGACTGGTTATTAATCCAGATAAAACTAAGTCCCTAGCCATTGCCATCAAGCAACCTCCAGCTTGGTATTTAACGTGCCCAGATTTGATGTCAAGCAGGTGGTGATGGTCATAGGTGGGCAGCGTACAAACAGTGCTGGTGGATGTTTAAAAGATTAGGTTGTGATGAAGGGCTGGCCAGGCCAAACGTGTGGTGCAACCTTGTGCACCAGGTCACAATGCTACTAGCTCAATTTTCAACCTGCTGCACTTCCGTTATGATGGAGGGGCAGCTGGACTTAACTTGAGTGGTCCTGCACCCCAGTGCACCAGGTTGCAACACCTGGAGCAGTGTGTCAGGCCCAGCCCCATGGGACCGGAGATGTTGCTGCTGGGTGAATGAGATGCAGGCTTGCTCTCTAAATTCCTTTTCCTTTCTGCCCGCCCCTCTCCCCCTCCCCTGACTTTCCTCAGTGGTAATTTTTTAGCAGCGTAGGGGGCCTCAGTTTCAGATTTTGTCTTGGGACCCCCAAAAAACTCTGTGTGGCCCTGGTGAACCACTCTTTAATTACTATTAAATTAAATACAATTATTTCAATTAGTTATACACCACCTTTTAGCAATTTCATCTAAACCGCATTTCTCTAGTTTTTGTATAAGAACGTCATGTTGAACTGTGTCAAAAATCAAGATATAGCATAACTACTGCTAGCCCCCTCCACTAACCCTGTCAAAGAAGGAAATTAGGTTGGTTTGGCCTGAAGAATTAGCAATTTAAATGGAATGGGTGATGGCACTTGCCCCCAAGGTCACACAGCAGTTTGGTGGTAGAGCTGGGAAGAGGACTTGGGTTTTGTCTACCAAAAGTACACTTTTATAGCATTCACAATTCCTTTTATTCACTTTAGGGGAACATTCTTGGAAGCAAAATTTTGAGCAAAGTAATATTCCTTAAAAAATGAGATGGTCTCATATTTTTCTGTGAGCTTGTATTGGAGGGCATTAGTGGAGAAAGTGTTTGCACAGCTGTCTTGAAAGCTCTTTGTAGGGAGGGGGAGGAGTGAGAGTTTTGCAGAAGTGTTAAGAATAAATAAATACATTTCAGTGGCATAAGCAGTTGTGAGGTGGAGATGGAAAGGTTACTGTTCCACTACTACCAGGACACACATCTTCTAATCTGGCAGGACTAGAAGGCCAAGAAGGCACCTGGTCATCTGTCTGTGTACAAGTATCAGAGGGGTAGCCGTGTTAGTCTGGTTCTGTAAAAGCAGCAAAGAATCCTGTGGCACCTTATACGTGGAATATGGCCAGAAGGATGGTCAAGGCCCTGTTAGAACTGAAGTCAGCAGAAAATGGAGATGGGTACACTCAAATGATCTTAGCAGATGTATGAAATACTTCTGTATATAGGATAAGAGTGTTTGCCAGCACAGCATGGTACGAGCTGTGGTGTTCTCAAAACCCCAAGTTAGGGGCATGGCACTAACATGGTTAATCAGAAGTATATGTGAGTGCATTTTTTGCAGATCATAGTTCTGACACAAACACAGTCAAATAAGTCAAATAAAGATCTGTCTGCCTCACCCTTCATCAGAATTATGCACATACAATTACTTTGTGAATGCGACAAGAAAATTAAATTTAAATTATTGTAAACAGAAGTAAATCTTGCTTTCAGTGGTTTGTGTGTCTGCCTCAGCCAAGGAGAAACCCAGGTATTTTAAAATCTGGGATTTGCGTATATACAGTCAGAATAATCATACTCTTACTGAAAAGAGGAAAGGAAAAAGTTTTAAATTTTCTGAAAATTCCATAGACCTGCTTCCATAGGTTCTGGAACTAGGGGTGCTGCTGCACCCTGTGGCTTGAAGTGGTTTCCATTATATACAGAGTTTACTGTTTGGTTCAATGGCTCTCAGCACCCCCACAATACAAATTGTTCCAGCACCCCTGCCTGTTGTCTCCTGGTAACTCACCCATTTCGTAAGAATAATCAAAGCCCCAGTGATTTTTTTCAAGCCCTTCTCCTGTTTGTTAAATTTCAGTTAGTCAGCCAGAGAGCAAAAATACCATGTCTTAGGTAACCAATCACATTTTCTGAACACCTCATACTCAAGGTGAACAATAAGATAACAACCCATAAGCTGAAGTACATTCACATGCAATAATTCTGAGTAATGACCAGATTTGTACAACTTCAAATCTATCCATGGATAACTCACAGATGAAAACAAGGGATAAATCTATCGTATAAATCAGTTGCTACCTCTACTCAGTGTCCTTGTCATTGGCTACATTCCATATAAATGAATAAAGATGACCTCTCTTCCATTGTGTATTTTTCCATTGTTTTACTATACTAATGTGAAAGCTTGTGTATTTTAATCTCATCTACTTCAGGATCTCACAAAGCTATGGATTCTTAGCCAAAATCTGACATTCTCTCAACTGGTTACTCTCTCTTTCTAACTGTTGAACTCACCCATGTTCTCACTTATTTTAAAATAAGCAGCCAATTACATTTACCTAAAATATATTAAAATAAGTAGGAGTTGGTGTTAGGTAAATGAGTAGATGCTGTCATTTTTCCTACAGATGAAGAAGCTTAGCCATTACTAAGGTATATAAATAATTAATAACATTTTATAAATTCCCTCTTTTATGTATAAAAAGCAGAAGAGCTCTGGTTTAAACTGGGCCAGAATGAAAAGAATCTGAACTCATCCAAAGGTCATGTTCCTAAATCTGAATTCAAATGTGTCAAGATTTGTATATAGTCTCACTAAGTCTTTGCTGGCTGACTGGGATGAATAGCTGTGTACATTATTTATGGCAAACTTTTACCTGATTAAACTGCCTTGGTTTTGAGTTTTATTTCACTTCTGACACTCAGACTAATTTCACTGATGTGCACTAACCTCCTGGCAACCTGTAGGCCACGTTTTCAGAGAAGTTGGGTTATTGAAAGATAGTGTGGTCTGAAGCAGATTTGAGAAGGCAGGTAGTACTGAGAAAAGCTGATATAAATTTTTTGACTGAAAATCTTTTTTTTTTCTCATTGGAAAATGTGGCTTTGCTAAATTACATTTTTTCCTTGGTAAAATGTTCCCCCCATACCCACACCCACTGGGGAATTCAAAACTTCCACTTAAAATGTGGTTTTGAAATCTCAAAATGTTGTTTTGACTGAAGATGTAAAAAAATCCCAAAGCAATCATTTCAATATTTCCATGTAAAAATTGTTGAAAGCCTTTCATTGTGTGAAAATTTTAGACTTTTTAAACTTTAATCCTGGTTTAGGATGGAAACAAACATCAAAATATCAGAATTTCCCATGAGACAGAAATTCCATTTCTTGACCAGCTGTAGTCCTAAATTCTAAACTCTGCTCTAACTCTGATTCACTGTGTGACCTTGGGCAAATCACTTCACCTTAGTTTCCTCATCTGTAGAAGGAGGTTAATGTTTATCCTCACAGGGTGTAATTATGATTAATTAGTGTTTGAATATATAGAAGCGCTAACTATTTTAAAACTCTATGGTTTTGTTTGGTAACTGTGCATAAGTAAATGTTTTGGGTTGACTTTTGGGTTGAGAGATTAGATTCCATAGTCATTCAATCATTTGCCACTCTCCTGCCAAACAATTGCATTGATTTGAATTAGGGTAACTGTCCATTAGCAACCTGACTGAGGCCACCAACTTATTTCATGTTGGCAACCAAATATCCATCAGGTACTACTGTTATCTTTAAAGGCCATGGCTACACTTGCAAATTTGCAACGCTGCAGCAGGGTGTGAAAACACACCCTCTCCAGCGCTGCAAATTGCGGCGCTGTAAAGCGCCAGTGTGGTCGCTCCCAGCGCTGTACGTTATTCCCCACAGGGAGGTGGAGTACGGACAGCGCTGGGAGAGCTCTCTCCCAGCGCTGGCGCTTTGACTACAGTCAGCGCTTCAAAGTGCTGCCGCAGCAGCGCTGCCGCGGCAGCGCTTTGAAGTGCAAGTGTAGCCATAGCCTTTTTTGAATCCTTCCGTTCCAGACATCTTTGGCCATATGAATTACCTTAAAGAGAGAGGCATTATATCCCAATTTCCAGGGATGGCTGACTGCACTGGGGCTAGTAGAATTGGAATCTTGAATATTCCCAACCCTTCATGCCCTCTCAACCTTTCTTTTGAATTTCATAAGAATGATTTATCATAGTTCAGATAACTCGGCTTCATGCTTCTATTTTCCCAATGTCTTCTATGGTATCCACACCTCCTACCTACTGCCATACCTGTTTGTGGCTACTAGACAATTTAGTTGCTTCCTCTTTCCTCTTGTGCCAAGCAGTGGTATGTTCAAAGTATTACCTTTTTTAAAGGTAAGAAAATGGACCATTGATTCCTGAGTGCCTGGCCCTTTTGGTCTGACTTCTGCTGTAAGCCTTCTGAAATTAGGAGTGACTATGCACCTTGGATACAACCCTGGCCCCACTGGAGTCCATGACAAAACTCTCATTGATTTTAGTGGGCCAAGATTTCACTCATTATGTTTTGCATACTGTCTTCATAGGCAGCTGCTTAGGGGTCAGTTCTATAATAAATTCCTTCCTCCTTTGTTTTTAATATCTTATTTTGAATTTGAATGTACTCATCAGGGGTTTGTTACTGCTTAATTAGTCCATACATTTCAACTGAATCTACGTTAACAATATGCTAAACCAGTCGATAGTGGCTCCATTACCATCACTACAGTTCAAGGTCACAATATTTCCATATTTTTTTTAGTGTTTTATAATTTGAGCCACAAAACCTTGCTTCAGGTTGAGTCTTGGCAAAACATGATATCAATTCCAGAAGTGATTTTTTTCAAACATTTGAAAGACAAAAAGTTCTGTTTGAGCTAATTTAAAATCACAAGAGAGCGTCAATAATATGTGTCATCTTATATTTTTTTCTATTTTAATTTAATAAAAGAGATACAAGAATTACCAACTGTACACATCCTAATTGAACAAGCACATGCTTATTTTTGCTATAACCTTTGTCCTCCCCCGCAGCCCGTCTCCTCCCATTTGCTATTTTGCTCATTGTGAACTGTGTTCAGCTGCTCATTAAACTTTAGGTTGTGATCCTGCATACATGTGCATGTGGTACAATGTTACCCATATGGGTAATCCCACTTAAATCAATGGGGCTGATTACATGAATGATAATATGCAAATGGATAAGAATTTTCAGTCCTGGAACCAAGGACTAAAACTTATGCACTATTAAGTAATCTGAGGTGAATGGGAGACTATTCATAAATGTGCAGTAGATCAACTGTGCAAGTCTCTGCAGGATCTGGGCCTTACATTGTAAGTTCTTTGGGGCAGGGACCATTTCATCCTATACCATCTGTGAATTATCTAGCACAGTGGTTCTTCTTCGAGTGATTGCTCCTATGCATTCCAGTTAGGTGTGCGCACCGTGCGTGCACGGCTCTTCGGAAGATTTTTACCCTAGCAACTCCGGCGGGCCGGCTGGGCGCCCCCTGGAGTGGCGCCGCTATAGCGCAGGATATATACCCCAGCCGGCCCGTCCGCTCCTCAGTTCCTTCTTTCCGCCCGTGACGGCCATTGGAACAGTGGAGCGCAGCTTAGCTGACCTCCACTTCCCTAGCTACTCGTAGTTTTCTCTCGTTCTGTTTATAGTGTAGTTAACTCTGTTTGTTTGTAGAATAGTATAGTGTATTTATTTTACAGGGGTTGGGGTTTATCCCCTTCCCCTCACTCGGTGCCGGGTCCGATGCCCGGTCCACAGCGTGTTCTAATGCTCGGCCGGCCGCAAGCCGCTGCCGACAAGAGATCTTCTCCTAAGTGCCTCGAGGGATCTTACCTCCCAGATAAGTGCCGCATTTGTGAGGCCCTTAATCAGTGAACAAAGGGGAGCGGGGCTTTCATTTTAAACAGCTCCTGCGGGAGGCAGCTCTTGCTCCTCCGCTCTCAGCGCCGAGCGCTGTTAGTTTTCATGGCGCGCTCCCTCGGCACCGGATCGCCGGTACCGCCAAGGCCTCCTGGCACCACCGTCGCTACCGACGTACCCTCGGCATGGACCCCTCTCCTGGAGGATGAAGAGTTACTCCGGCCAGGCAAGAGCCGTCGAGTCCGGTGCTGTAAAGCTCCCCGGTACGCACCGTGGTCGAGCTCGCCCGGAAGCTGCGTCCGAGCCGCCTGCTCCGCAGCCGAGCGCTATGCTTAGTCGGATCGCCTGGCACCGATGTCTGCCGCGGCACCGACAATATCCGCACCTTTCACTCCGGCCAGGCAAGAGCCGTCGAGTCCGGTGCTGGAAAGCTCCCCGGTACGGACCGTGGTCGAGCTCGCTCTGAAGCTGCGTCTGAGCCGCCTGCTCCGTAGCCGAGCGCTAAGATCCGTCGGATCACCCAGCACCGATGTCGGCCGCGGCACCGACAATATCTGCACCGTTACCTCCGGCCAGGTAAGAGCCGTCGAGTCAGGTGCTAGAAAGCTCCCCGGTACGCACCGTGGTCGAGCTCGCCCGGAAGCTGCGTCCGAGCCGCCTGCTCCGCAGCCGAGCGCGATGCTCAGTCGGATCGCCCGGCACCGATGTCTTCCGCGGCACCGACAGTATCCACACCGTTAGCTCCGGCCAGGCAAGAGCCGTCGAGTCCGGTGCTGGTAAGCTCCCCGGTACGGACCGTGGTCGAGCTCGCTAGGATGCTGCGTCCGAGCTGCCTGCTCCGCAGCCGAGCGCTATGTTCAGTGGGACCTCCCGGCACCGATGTCTGCCGCGGCACCGTCAATGTCCGCACCGTTAACTCCGGCCAGGCAAGAGCCGTCGAGTCCGGTGCCGGAAAGCTCCCCGGTACGGGCCGTGGTCGAGCTCGCCCTGAAGCTGCGTCCGAGCCGGCTGCTCCGCAGCCGAGCGCTCTGCTCCGTCGGATCGCCCGGTACCGATCTCTACCGCGGCACCGACAATGCCCGCACCATTTACTCTGGCCAGGCAAAAGCCGTCGAGTCCGGTGCTGGAACGTTCCCCGGTACAGGCCGTGGTCGAGCTCGCTATGAAGCTGCATCCGTGGTGCCAGTTAGGGTCGAGCTCACTATTCCCTCCACGCCGGAGACAGTGTCCACGGCGAGGGGGCTGATTGCAACGACAGCATCTGCGCTGCCTCAACCCCCGGCACCGCTGGTGGGGGTTACATAGTCAATGGGCAAGCCTGCCTTGATCAAACCACCCTACCTCGGCACCGCAGAGCAGCACCGTTCAGGGTCGCGATCCCGCAGAGGTTCTCGGTCCCGTCACCGATCTAGTTCTCGGCACCGTTCTCCATGTTGGTACCAGTAGTGCTCGCGGCACCGGTCAGCATTCTGATCCCTGGTCCGGGACACTCAGCACCGATCAAGCCCCAGGCACCGGGACGCTCGTAGCCACTCCTGATCATCGAGCCTCGCACCCTCGGTCGACTGCCCAGCACAGCTTCGGTGGCGGGTCCCGTTCTCGGTACCGGTCTGTCTACCGGTACCGATCCCCGGTGCCGCATCGAGCGACGTCAGTTACAGACGGAGACTCTACCAAGAGCTTTCAGCTCCTCCAGGGCCATCCAGCCACGCATCAGTGTCGTCCCGTGCGGACACTTCATATGCGTAGCACTCTGTTTCCGATGTGCCCTCCAGAGTCTTCCAGGAGACCTATCAGTGGTCATTCTGGACGCCTTGAGTGTACTACCATGCCAGAGGCGTACCGGTGACCCCATCTCGCTCCGTTCCCTCGGAGCTCTGGGTGCCAGGGGTGACAATTAGTCATCTCCGTCCGACCGGTACAGCGCAACCCCTGGTTCGGCACCGGGCTCCCAGATCCCACCGGATCAGGAGGTCGTCCAGGAGTTCGAGCCCACACAGGACCCGCTTGTCCCTGGCCTTTCTTCTTCCTCCTCCCCAGATGAGGCGGGGGCAGGAACATGCCCCTCCGGCCCTCCTCTAATCGAAATGCGACCAGCCCCTAAATCCAAAGAGGCTGGGCGTGTGGTCTTACTGGGCCGTAAGATGTACCCGGAGGGTGCCCTGCAACTTCGTGTAGCGAACCAGCAAGCCCTACTTATCCGCTACTGTGGGTAGCAGTGGGCAAATTTACAGAGTCGCTTCTTCGGAACTCCCGTCAAGAGTTCGATGCCCTCCTGCAGCAAAGGACGGAGCTGGAGAGAGCTTCCCTCCAGGCCTCGTTGGGTGCAGCTGACTCCGCTGCCATGACTCTGGCCTCGGGTGTTGCCACGCGGCGCGTTTCATGGCTCCAGTTGTCGAGCCTTCCCTCGCAGCTGCGGCACGCGATACAGGTCTTGCCCTTCAATGGCACAGGCCTGTTCTCTGAAAACACTGGCCCTAGGCTGCAGAACCTAAAGGGCAGCAGGGTCACTTTGCTCTCTCTCTCTCGGCATGCACACGCCGGTGATTCAGCGCCGACGTTTCCGTCCCCAGCCTCCGCTCTTACCCTGCGCCTTGACAAAGTCAGGACTTGGCCAGCGGGCGTGGCTTACACGGTCGTGGCCATCAATCCGGACCCCAAAGGAGCCGAAATTAGGGTCCTTCTAACCACCAATGGGGCAAAAGCCTACCCATCCTCGCTCCTCCTGGGGACCCCTCTCACGAGCGATTCCTCTGGCAAGAGGTGCGGACGCTCCTCTTCATCGGAGCTTTACAGGAGGTACCTAAGGGCGAAACCTAATCCCCTAGGCAAAGGGAGGTCTCAGACCTACCCTAGACCTGCGGGAACTCAACAAGTCACGATGCAGAGTTCCGCATGGTACCCAGGGCGACCGTCATCCCATCCTGGGATCCCGGAGACTGGTATGCCGCCCTCGATATGAAGGGCGCGTATTTTCACGTCACCATTTCTCTTCCACACAGAAGGTACCCTCGGTTTGGGGCCTACCATCGTTATTCTCAGTATACGGCCCTCCCGGTTGGCCTCTATACAGCCCAGGGGTATTCAAAGTGCATGGCTGTAGTCGCCGCCTTTCTTCGCCACCGTCGCATACACGTTCTCCGTATCTAGACGAGTGGCTCCTTCGTAGAACCACCGGGCCCAAAGTACCAGTCGTGTGGGCATCGACACGAACCTATTCCTGTGTCCAGGCCTGATGATCAATAGTAAAATCCACTCTGATTCCCATACAGGGAAGGGAATTCATTGGGGCTGTCCTGGACTCCAGACTCGCACTTGCCTAGGTTTCCTGAGTCACATGGCTGTCTACACGTTTGAAACCAAACATGCCAGGCTTCGCCTCTGTTCACTTCAATCATGGCTCACCTGGGTGTGCCACCCGGGCAGAGATGGCATACTCGTGGTCGGCTCGTTCCCCCCGAGCAGCCTAGGCTCCCTCCACCGGGAGTCGGCGTCCTCCCCGGTGCATCCGGGGATGCTGTTTCTTTCACCCCTCGGGGTCCCTCATGACAGACAGCCCATCTCTCGGTTGGGTGCGCACCTGGCGTAGTTTCGCACTCACGGCCTTCGGTCAGCGCAAGAGCTGGCCTTACACATCAATGTCCGAGAGCTGAGAGCAGTCTGCCTTGTGTACCAGGCGATTCAGCTGGCGGATCGCTTCAGCAGATCCTTCCTGTCTCACAAGTGGTGGTTTCCTCCCGTCTTTATCTATTCCGTTTTCCAGAAGTGGGTCTTTCCCCGCATAGCCCTCCTCGCTCTTGCGAGAACGGGCAGAGAGAGAGAAATTCTCCTCGTTCCAAGGCCTCTCCCCAGGCTCGGTCTTGGAGGTTTTTCCTGAGGCCGTGGATCAGCCATCTACCGTACGCTTTCCACTGTCCCCGCCGGTCCACAAGGTCCTACTCAAACTCCGCAGGGACAGAGCGCCCCTGATCGGGATCGCTCCAGTGTAACCTGGGCAGCAGTGGCACACCATGTTGCTACACCTGTCGGTAGCAACCCTCGTGGCACAGACCCCATGACGTGGGATCACGGCAACCTTCACCACCCGCTCTTGTAATCCCTGCACCTCACAGCAGGACTCCTGCGTGGCTAAACCGATCCGAGTTACGTTGTTCGACCTCGGTTCTACGGGATTCTCCGGGGTGGTATAAAATCGTCCATTCGGTTGAAGTATCTGTCCGAGTGGAAGCGTTTCTCATGCTGCTTCAAAACGCGCAAGGTTTCTCCCGCCGAGCTCCCGCTCCATTCCATCTGGTTCCTCAGGGCTTGGAGCGTTTATACACTCCCCCCAGTGGGGCCCCGCCATAAACCTGGCTCTTCAATCTGGTTCTAACCAGTTTTATGACTGCCCTATTCGAGCCAATGTCAACATGCTCGTTGATATAACTGTCCTGCAAGTCAGTTTCCGGTACCCTTTTCTGCGGCCACACGAGTCTCCGAGCTTCAGACTCTCACAATAGGCCCAAGGTATACTGTGTCCTCAAGGACAAGGGCAGTTATTACCACGTCCGACCTGCCTCCCTAAGGAGGTGTCGGCCTTTTATATCTACCAGGATATCTTCCTTACGGTCTTCTTTCCGAAGCCACTCTCTTTGCAAGGAGAGCAACGGTTGCCCTCCTTCGACATCTGTAGGGCGTCCGCAATCTATATCTAGCGGACAGAGCCCTCTCGTAACGCCCCCACAACCTTCATCGTACCGGCATACCGGACGAAGGGCATACCTGTCTCCTCCTAGAGGATTTCATCTTCAATGACGTTGTGCACCTGCACCTCTTCTGTTTTGGCCCATGTGCCATAGAGCCACCTTGCGGCACATTCCGCCAGGGCTCACGCTTCTCAGCTGCCTTCCTGGCTCGCATACCCTTTCGGGGGATGTGTTGTACACCTATCTGGTCCTCGGTCCACACCTTTGCCTCATTGGTCCCGGAGTCCAGAGCTGTTGCAGCCTCTGGCTTAGCGGTTGCGTTCTGCAACATCTAACTCCGACCCCACCGCCTATGTAAGGCTTGGGAATCACCTAACTGGAATGCATAGGAGCAATCACTTGAAGAAGAAAAGACAGTTACTCACCGTAGTAACTGTTGTTCTTCGAGATGTGTTGCTCCTATCCATTCCAGACCCGCCCTCCTTCCCCACTGTCGGAGTAGCCGGCAAGAAGGAACTGAGGAGCGGACGGGCCGGCTGGGGTATATATCCTGCGCTATAGCGGCGCCACTCCAGGGGGCGCCCAGCCGGCCCACCGGAGTTGCTAGGGTAAAAATCTTCCGAAGAGCCGTGCACGCGCGGCGCGCACACCTAACTGGAATGGATAGGAGCAACACATCTCGAAGAACAACAGTTACTACGGTGAGTAACCGTCTTTTCTCCCTCTGGGACTACGCAGAGGTCTTCCGGGGGGGGAGGGGGAGGGGAGAACGTCAACTCATCTACATAAGGCTACATAAAAAGCACTAGTGAAGTCAATACTAACTAAAATTTCATGCAGTGATTTGTTTATACTGCCATATATATACTATGTGCTGAAATGTAACTACAACATTTATATTCCAATTGATTTATAATTATATGATAAATAGAGAAAGTAAGCAATTTCTCAGTAACAGTGTGCTGTGACACTTTCATGTTTTTATATCTGATTTTGTAAGCAAGTAGTTTTTAAGTGAGGTGAAACTTGGGGTACTCAAAACAAATCAGATTCCTGAAAGGGGTACAGCAGTCTGAGAGCCACTGACTTATCCCACTTTAGTAGTACCCAAATAAAAGACTTTCTGCATTATATAATTCATAAATGACTTTTAAAACCACACAGGCTTGCAAGAAAATGGTCCTCTCTTGCTTTTTAAAAATAAATTTACAATATTTGACTTTGTATTTGGATCTTGAGTGATGAAATATTTTGAGCAAAAATGTTGGTAGGAAAGTTAGGACATTAATTTACTATCTATGCATGATGTCCATAATGACCCAGTAGACCAGAACATCTTCAGAAGAGCTGTCACAATATATCAAGCCAATGATCTGTGAAATATAAATTCTCTCTGGAAATTGTATGGGCTATTAAGTAAATAATACCTGTTTTATAAACTCAATATAGAGTTTATATTTATTAAAGAAGATTAAACCAATATGGATAAAATGAGTCTCAAACTCTGACTGAAACTTAAACTTATTTGAGCGTTGACAACAATTTGATTACATTTCCCCTCCCCCACTCTCGTTTACATGCCTCTGGCAATGCCTGGTTTCAAATATGACCTGAAGCTGAATGCCAAAACCCCTTAAAACAACCTGTTTTCATATAATTTGTTGGCCAATTTTTAGACTAAAGGAATCTGGATAAGTTAAAATAGACTCCAGCTGAGCATCTAACAAATTTGACCAAACCAGCACAAAGCTCCAAAACGTTTTAGGTTCACTTCTTGCTAATAGTACCAACTTGTTTTCAGGTGCAACTGAAGATGTTGGGTTTTGATGTATTCTATGACCCCTATTACAGTAGCATAGGAGAGCCTCACAAGTTTAAATGTAGTTATCCTTACAACACCCAGGAGGTAGGCCAATGCTGTTTTCCCCATTTTACAGATGGGGAAACTGAGAAAGAGACTAAGTGACTTGCCTAAGGTCACACAGGCCGCCTTTCCTATTTAAAAGAGGTGAGAACATGGTCTGGCATTAGAAAAACAGGAATGGGAGTGGAGATATCAATTCCTAATGCTCCTACAGGTTTGCTACATTATCAGTAAGATGGGGATAGTGTCTTCCTCATAGAGGTGTTGAAATTCTCAACTTATTAGTGAATATAAAAGTTTTTAGAGCTCTTCCAATGGAGGTACCCTAGAGATGCCAAATGTTAATATTCTTGAGTTCATAATCATGCCCAGAAATATGCCATAGATTATGGACCAGCTCCTTAGCTGGTGTAAATTGATTTAGCTCCCATAAAATTGATGAATCTATACCAGCTGATGACCTGGCTTTATGTGTATTACAAAATGTCAGTAATATAAGGGCAGATCTATAGCTGGCCCAGGTGCAGGTTTGCAAAGAGGTACCAGATTGAGACACCAATGGCAGTGCCTGTACATTCTCATGCCAGATCACTCCAGGAAATATTGTGACTCCCAATTGCTAGTAATAGCAGCCACAGCCTGCACTTCAACATTGGTACACAAATGTGCTGGACCTTGTGCTTTTTAGGAGCCAAATGTTTAGCGGGGCAGAAAGAGAGGAGGAGGTGAGTATGTATTTGTAGTGTGTTAAATGGGAACTTTATAATACGTTGGCGTGGAGCTGGGAATAAAAGTGCATAGTTTACTATTATTAGGCTAGCCTTCTAGATAAGTAGTTCCTTTTCACACCGTATAAACATTTTGTCCTGCAGCCAACTCTTTTTGCAGCCTTTTTGTGAATATATCAGGTGGCACCAACACTTTGAAAAATAAATCACCATGTCCTCCCGTCCACAATGGATAATTACCATCATGTAGCTTGGATTCTATTTAGAACATGACTGATTACAGCCAAAATTGTATAGTATGACTCATCAGTTGATAGTTAGATCTCCCCAATACAGTACCTAAGTCATGTCATGTCATAATCTACAGTGATAAAGGAAAGAATTACCGATTTCATACTTTCAGAAAATACGCTAGCTACAGTTTTCTAATATATTCATAATGAGATTGATAGTTTTTTGTGGTTTTTTTGTATTGATGTGCATTCTTACAAATTTTACTCACATGTGGATTCCTGCCATCTTTAATTGATTTCCTCATTTCGGCTTCAATATATTGTCTCTTTCTACACACACACACACACACACACACACACACACACACACACACACACACACACACACCCCTCCCTCCCACCAATAAACAAAGATTTAAAAAGGTAAATATATCTTTTAGGTTCCCGAGGTTTCTTTAAATGATGTATTAAGACAAAATGCCTTGCAACAGGAGATCTGCCAAGTGGCAGAAGTGATGCCAAGTACTGTACTAAGAAGTTTAGAGGAAAAACTACTGTAGATACTGAGTCAAAGCTACTTGGTAAACATTAGTGATGAGCTCACCTCTGGATTTTGCCTTAAATCATTATTAACATCAGTTGGAGATTTTTGCATTTTTTCAGTGGAAGCAGAATAGGACACTATGGCCAACATTTATATACATGGTTAAGTTTACTACCGGGAGTAGTTCCACTGATTTCACTGAACACCCTAAATTTTTAAGGATTTTTAAAATCTGGCCGTAGGCTTGGGTCCAAATTTTTCAAATGACCTGCTTTAAAAAAAGTGATGGGGAGGGGCAGGCAAGTTACTAAATGATATTTCTGTACTTGTGTTGCATCATTTACAAAACTTGCAAACACGTGAATATTTAAGGACCTCATCAATTTTACACTGTCTGTATAATGAATGTAAATTATTCATCTATTCACATCAAGTACAAAGAGATGCATATTTCATCATGACACAATAATTTCAACTTTACCCCGGCTTGATTTCTATAGGGCTATGCAGAGTAGAAATGTTACACATAGGCATGAGTCTCTGCAAGATTGTGGCCTTTGTGTATGACCACATATGTTGCCTTTTGTTTCTGTTTGTAGGTTAGAAAGAACAAAAGTGTCCTCTATAGATGACAACTAGCAAAATCTCACTATAGTTTAAGCAGAAAACATGTGGTTTTGGAGGCATGGGGCCAGTAGGAAAAACTATGATTATAAGTAAACTTCAGATATAAGCCCAACACAAAATCCACACAAAACACATTTAAATGATGTATGTA
Organism: Mauremys mutica; assembly: GCF_020497125.1. NCBI lineage: Eukaryota > Metazoa > Chordata > Testudines > Geoemydidae > Mauremys > Mauremys mutica. Next base: position 167,726,139 of record NC_059072.1, read on the forward strand.
CACTTTAGTAATACTTTAATCAGTCTCAATTGCCAATCTAGGTTCATAATTTCACCATAAATCAATAACATTATATACTTTTTTGATTTAAATAACATATTCAATATTATTCTCTAGAAAAAATCATAATTCCATCAGATGATACATTTAATAACTGATATTTCCCACCTAAATATAATTCTTAACAGAAAATATTTAGATACTGAATTTAGAATAACAATATTTATTAACAGAATCAACTGGTCAGAGTTAAGCTGGGTGTGTAATGAAGGGATATTAATTTCTTTGTACTCAATGTGAATAAAAATGAATAATTTATATTTCCTATGAGGACAGAGTAAAATTTCTGATATCCTTTACGTAGTTACTTATTTGCTTTTAAGTGCTTTAGTTTTATAAATGATATAACAACCTAACTGATATGTGCTGGAATGTAGATTCATAGATTCTTAGACTCTAGGACTGGAAGGGACCTCGAGAGGTCATCAAGTCCAGTCTCCTGCCCTCATGACAGGACCAAATACTGTCTAGACCATCCCTGATAGACATTTATCTAATCTACTCTTAAATATCTCCAGAGATGGAGATTCCACAACCTCCCTAGGCAGTTTATTCCAGCGTTTAACCACCCTGACAGTTAGGAACTTTTTCCTAATGTCCAACCTAAACCTCCCTTGCTGCAGTTTAACCCCATTACTTCTTGTTCTATCCTTAGAGGCTAAGATGAACAAGTTTTCTCCCACCTCCTTATGACACCCTTTTAGATACCTGAAAACTGCTATCATGTCCCCTCTCAGTTTTCTCTTTTCCAAACTAAACAAACCCAATTCTTTCAGCCTTCCTTCATAGGTCATGTTCTCTAGACCTTTAACCATTCTTGTTGCTCTTCTCTGGACCCTCTCCAATTTCTCCACATCTTTCTTGAAATGCGGTGCCCAGAACTGGACACAATACTCCAGCTGAGGCCTGACCAGCGCAGAGTAGAGCGAAAGAATGACTTCTCGTGTCTTGCTCACAACACACCTGTTAATGCATCCCAGAATCACATTTGCTTTTTTTGGCAACAGCATCACACTGTTGACTCTTATTTAGCTTGTGGTCCACTATAACCCCTAGATCCCTTTCTGCCATACTCCTTCCTAGAGAGTCTCTTCCCATTCTGTATGTGTGAAACTGATTGTTTAGATCTACATTCAAGTCCAGATTTTAAACGTCCTAGGATAATTAAACTTAGAAACTTGGTTTGGATCTAGTGAACTAGTTATTTGTCACACACTTAAGTAATTGAAAGGTAAAATGTATTCCACATCTGTGGGCTAGTTACTTTTCATATCTAGTGCCTATTCTGGTGCTTTAAGGTTTATTTTTTGTAGGGTTCACCCTGCTTGCTTAGTGCTTCACAATTGCTACTAGTAGCTTTTTTATTCTACCAGTTATCCAAGGGCAAAGAGTATCATTTTGGATATCACTTTAAGCTTTGTGTTTACTGTGCTTTTAAAAGAAATGAAACCTTAATAAGGAGTTTGTTGACTTGTGAGGTAGCAGGTCGGTTTCTGGTAAGCAGGCAGCTAACTAGCCCTATGGTTTGAGAGAAAGCCAAGTAGAAAACATATACTCTGTCTGTTCTTTCCTCCAGTTAGCTCTAGTGATTTCATTTTCTTTTTTTTTTAACCACCTCTCAACCTGAAAGAGATGAATGAAGGAGCCCAGGAGTTAAAACCAGATAGTCGCAGAACTCCCTATGGCTGCACATTGGTCCACAGATATGAAGAAGTGTGAGCATATGTCCTTACACTAGCAGTGAAAAAGCTATCCTCAAAATGGCTTAGTCCTTTTAATTCCCCTTTTATTCCCTTTGTCGTTTTGTTTTGTTTTTCATTTGGTGTGTGGGATACAAGCCACTCTGGGGAAAGTTATGATATCCTTCCCTAGATAAGTCTTTGTGAGCCAGGCTAGGAAAATGAGGGTTGTGGTTGATGATGCTGTGAGAAGAGCTGGGGGCCCCTTAAATCTGGCGCTTTCCCTCACTTTAGGCAGACTCGTAAGGAAATCCATGAAGAAGTTAACATGCTGAAATTAGGGTTGATGGAACCATGTGTCAGGAGAGGCTGTCAATCTTCTTGGCTTAAGAGGCTTGTTTTTCTTTTTAAAGTAATATGGTCTGGAATTCAGCTCTGAAAATTCCTCATGGGGCTTCCTGTTTCATTTCAGAGGGTATTTTTCTTGGCACGTGTTTTGGGTCAGTGAACAACTGAGATCACTGTAATCCATTGGAAATAAATGGATGCAGCTTGTACAACCCTGGAAATTATGCGGACTGATTCACAAGTCCTTTTTCACTCACTAGGTTTCTCTTAAAGTTACTCACCAGGGTGCCATGTAGAATGCCTGCCAGGGAGAAATCTGGAGACTCCTAGGAGTTAAAACAGTCATTAAGTCAGTGCAAGATGTAACCTTGCAACCACTCTGTCATTGGAAACATTCCTTGTTAACCAGCCTTTGTCAGGCTAAATTATTCAATGCAGCATAACTGCAATTTTTGATTCTGGTTCTCCACTTATGTTGCCAGATGATACTAAAAAGGACTAAGGGGGATGAATCACTCTTAGTATTTTTCATAGGCCCTGTTGGTGTACATCTGTTTAAACCAGAGGAGCACTTTCACTGGGAGATGATAGTCTCTGAGACATTTCATCCTGGGTTTTCTCTCTTCCTGTGTTGCCAGTCCTGGGTTTTACATAACAGCCCCAAATGGCAGTGCTGTTAAATAAACTCAAAGGATTTTAAAGGGGTTTCCTGTACTTTTCTCCTGTGCAAGTCAAAACAAGTCATCTGACTGACTTAAGCATGTGTCATTGGAGTGGGAAAACCAAACTTCCTTTGGTTTAAGTACTGTAGATTCTATGGAGACAAGCTGTATTTCAAACTCAGGCATGGATGACCATAGGCCAGCATCTGAACATCATCATTTAACACTGAACAGTGTCTGCCTTGTTAGAAAGAATGAACGATCACTGTGTAATATGAACCATGCTTGATGGATTCCTTATGTTATTCCTGGGATTTACAGTCTTGTCTAACCAGTAACAGCAACAATAAAACTTGCATGTATAATATGAGTCAATTATACCTATGCAACATGTTTTTACATCATGATAATGTTTTTGCTGCGCATGGTGTATGTGGAAATAATAAAGTTGACATCAGGTGGGCAATTAAAAAAAATCTAATGGTAACTTCATTCACTGAAGCAGCAAATCTAACATGTTGATGGGAATCAGATGGAGCAGATGGTACTTATTCTCCACCAGGAAGTCCATTCTGCGACCATTTTGTAATAACCACTCCTGAAGGCAGAATGCAGAATTAACAAAACCATGTGTCTACTAAAGGGCCTGAACCAGCTCCCACTGAACTCAACGGGAGACTTCCCATTGACCTCAGTGAGAGTTGGGCTGAGCCCTAATTGAGAGGAGACTTTACAAAATGGTCTGAAAAATCCATGTTCCCCTAATACACTACAATTCCTTCACTGTCGCCACTATAGTGTACAGTACTTCTTGTTTACCTAGTCTTTCCTGAGTCCTAAATCCTCACCATCACAGTCCCAGAGGAGGCCTGAAATACCATGCTACTGGCTTTGAGCTTTGAAAGAGTGCAATCTGCTGGCAAAGGAAAGGCAAAAATCAAAATGATCTTCATTACGTAACATTTCAGATTGGCGATTACATATTAGCTATTCACATTTCAATAGCAACTAGAAGCCCCAACAAAGAGCAGGGCTCCATTGTGCTCGGTGCTATACAAACACGTAGTAAAAGAGTCCCTGCCGTGAAGAGCTTACCCGTATGTATTCTGAGGAGACAAGAGTGTGGGGGAGGGGAGGCAAAGGAAATGGTGGGTTTGTCCCTGTTTGACAGGTGGGAAGCTGAGCCACAGAGAAGTGACTTGTACACAGGGTGACCAGACAGCAAGTGTGAAAAATTGGGACAGGGGGTGGGAGGTAATAGGAGCCTATATAAGAAAAAGACCCCAAAATTGGGACTGTCCCTATAAAATCAGGACATCTGGTCACCCTACTTGTATATGCTCTCACAGGATGTCTGTGGCACAGCTGGGCACCCAGGCCATGCCTTAGTCACAAGGCCACCCTTCCATTGTGGCACTCAATCTTATCTTTCAACAGCCTGCAAAGCACTTTTTCCCCTATATAATGATGTGAGCTTCCCTTGCAAGATGCCCATAACTATTAGATGGGTGGGACCCACTTTCCTACTCCACCTGAGTTAATATATAATGTGCCATTTGTATCCATACCACAAATTAGATATGTCTAGAGGAAGAAGGGAGTGTGCAATTTATAGCCTCTTCCCAAAGTTGTCTTTTTAAATGAGGGGGGGGGGCGGGGAGAGAAGCTGCCACTTTCTATTGAAACATAGTCTACACATGGGTGCATCTCCTTTTCAACCTCCTTTGCCATCTAATGTAGAAATTAATTTTGGTGTACTGTATCCTTATCTGTTGCTATTAGTGGTAGATCTTTTAACAGCAGATCTCTCCGCTTCACTAGTGGGCATGGTATTTGATCATACTGGAGCTCACCAGTGCCCACTTAAGGAAAAGCCTGAAGTTACTATTTTATACCTCAGCTTTCCTCCATTAGCTATTGCTACCAAGGTGTAATGTATTATGAAGGCCATTATTCCAGACATGAGCTGCTTAGTTTCTTTTCTCTGCTGGGAGGAACTTGAAAATGACTCTGAGCAACATTGTCAGCTATCATACAGCTGATTTCCCTGATAATGGATGGGGTGAGACTAACATTGTTGTCTTATTCCAATTGCCTCATGTTGTGTCAATGATATTAATAAAGCATCAGTTGTGCCTGCAGAGATACTGCTAAGCTCAGTGGCATAAAGCAGCTTCTGTAATAACTTCTTCCTAGAGAGTGATGGCTAACGGAGCCTCAGTTCAATTAGCTCCCAGGCTAAGAAAAAGGAAAAAACCATCCCCTGTGTATTCACTCTGTGCAGTTTCACAAGTTGCCCTGATTTTTGGAAACTCTCTGATTTGCTTTATTTCTAATGTTTTAAGTCATTGGAACCTTAACAGCAATAGATCAGCTAACTTTTATAGTCAGACAAAAATGGTAATACATAGAAGGGAAACATTTGTACAATGTAATTAGAAGGGGCATTCTTCTTTTAAAGATTAATTCCAGATGGGTTTGTATACCCTGTAATATGAAAAATAACACTGCAAAATAGAAAGCACCTGCATAATACAAAAAAGAGAGAGTTTAATACAAAGAGCAACCCTGATATAAAAGATGATAAAAATGGGAGGGAGAATTGACTTAATTTTAAAATTAAACTATCTGAACTGACTGAGAAGTGAACGTGCTTATCAGTTTGTTTTCCTACACCCCATGGATTTCTCTCCTCACTATCGCAGCTGGGTGAAAAGCTGCTGCTGCAAAAGCTGCAAGCAGGCAGCAGAGAGCAGTACTGATCTGTCAGTCTGTGCAGGAAATGGTTGCCGAAAGGACAACACTTGGCCCAGAGAAGAAGCCAAGATCCAAAAGAGACTGCTAATCTTCATCTCTTCTCCTATGTAGTAATTGGTCTTTTTTTCCCTTCTGACCCGGTGAGGACATGCACAAGAGAGAGCTAAAACAATGGTACAACTTGCCAGTAGTCTCCCTGCACTCTCAAATTGCTCCTTTCGGTATAGAATAATATTATGCTTTCCTAGGGTTATTCTCTGGCAAAAACTTTCAGAGCATTCCAAATAGGAGGATAATCAAGCATGTAAAAAGGAAAAAAGTGTATTTTAATTAAAAGTTAGAAAGAATGGCTTGTAAGTGGTATTTATCTGATTTACTGGAGTATACCCAACAGATGTCATTAACCAATGAGGTTGCTGTCTTTTAGGTGAAGGCTTTTTTGAAGTGGAAATGATATATGTTAGCTGTTTTTAATAAGAGGTTTGTTTTCCTTAATGAAACAAACTTTCGGGGAGTGGCACATAGGATGGATTATGTACTGCACATTTCATTGAGATGTTTAGTGCGATCTTACTCAGTGCATTTGAGATGGATGGATGGATCATGTGATATAACAAAAATAGAGTTCTTTTTTTTTTCAGGAAGGGAAGTTGGGCTCTTTTTCATAAGAAATATCAATTTTAGTTTAGGTTTCTCTCCCATCTCCCCAAACCAGCCCACTTTTGTTGATCTCTGTTTACTGTAGTGGACCCATAGCTCGGTACAGTTCTGCACACTTGTCAGTGAGGCACAGATACTGAACTAATGAAATAAAGAGACTGCTGAGACACTGTGAAGATGCTTATATTCCACCTCTCTGCACTGAATTTGCTCTGTGGATAAATTGTCCTTACGAGGAATTATTTTACATGTCCCCTTTGACACCCGCTCCCTTGTCACTGGTGACCTCCTTCCAATGTACCAAAAACACATCTCAATTTTAAGCACACAGATTTCTGGCAATTATGGTGGGCTTATCCTGATGATCACTGCAGACACTTCAGGTTGCACATAGCTTTATTGAAAATCTTCTGGATGCTCAGATCAACTTCAGGATTACACTGCTGTCTTTGCTGTTGTCAGGGGGATTGGAAGCCTCTGTAGAAGTGCCCCACTGGGCTCTCTCCTCTTTATTTCTAATATCTGCTAACTGCTTTGGGATGTTCTGCTTTGCAGAAAGGGAACCTCGGAGATCTGAATGCTTTTTTTATTACCCAACTGCTCGCAACCCAAGTTTGTCTGAAAAGCTAAGATGGGCGGCAGTTCCTCCCGGGCAGGATATAAGACTATCAGATCAGCATAAGTGGGGCCATACTTTTTAAATTATTATTATTATTTGTATTATATCAGGTTCAGATCCTGTGATGTACAAACACATAGGTGAACACAGTGTCCAATTTAGTTACTTTTCACATTGGGTAGCTATTTCCCTTTTTAATAGCTGTACTCTCATACAGTGAAAGCCTATCTTTCTTAAGATAACCCTTGTTTCCAGGTCTGGGTTTAAGGGTATAGACTTAGCTAAAGCCCTAACTTCTGGAGTTGTGCAATAATCTCAGAATTTCTGCTTTTGTTAGATAAAGTAAGTTTCTACAAAAGTGTCTTGATTGTGAAGGAAATGTGAAAGAAGAGTAACCAATGCAAGATATTTGCCTGGGTCTGAAGCCAGCCTGAAACAGTTGCTCTGTGAGGTCTAACTCTAGGACCCACTGCTCTGGAGGCCTCGTCAGCAGCCCTCCAGGCGTGGACTCTGTGAGACAGGAAAAGAAGAGTGAGTGGGTCCACCTAATCAAGCAGATACACCTCAGCAATATGTACTAGGGGCCCTGTCCTGATCTGCTGGTCTGGCTATCAGTTGCTGTCTTGGTGCTCAGGAGGGGAAAATGCCACAACTCAGGAGGACAGGTATCTAACGTGCCTTCCCCTTGTTTTGTGCTCATATCCTCCTGTGCGCGTCTGTGCTGCAGACTAGTATACCTAAATCTGACAATCATAATCTTGAGTACAATGAAATGAAACAAGACAGCTTGTTTGAGCCAGCCATGACTCAGTACCTTCAGAACGAGGTACATACAGTTAGCCACAGTTTATATATAAACTCATATTGTATCTTGCTATATTCAGTTTGAGAAATTAACATATATATATATCTTCTAGGATCCACAAACCAGAGCAAGAGCCTGCAACTCATTAAAATGAACTACTGATAGTTTGAGCTCCATATTAATTAATAATATTTTACACTGTACATATATGCGGAGAGATGAGATACAAAAGAAGCTTCTTGTAAAACTTTCACCTATTTAGGTTTGCAAAAATCAATAAGGCTTTACTCAGACACAGTGCATATTATCTCTCTTGCGCTTCTGCAAGCAATAAGCAATCCTACTATTGACGTTGTTTAAGCATTTTGAAAACTAACATTAAGTACTCCCAGAATTCTGTGGTAACAGATTTTTTTAAAACTTTCCAGGGAATTTTTCTGCAGGTCAAGGGTAACATGCATTGAATATCACAGCTTGATTTCCAATGGGGTTTTATGTAACGGCGAAGAATTTTATTGAGCAAAATTAAATAGGAGTAAAACCTAAACCTTCAAGGAAGATTAATCTCAGCTTCAAGAAAAGTGTGCGCATCTGAGAACATGCCAATTATAGGTGTATAACTGTATAAAAAAGTGTGTGTATGTACTGCACTGTGGATGAGATGGGGAGTGGGAGAGAAGACAGCACAGAAAGCTTCGGAAGCTGAATAGAACTTTATTGCACAGAGTATGAAAGAGTCACTTACAGTAATGTTTCCTGGTGCCTCTTTAGCTTCCCTGTGCAGGGCTCTCCTTAGTACAGATTTCTTCTGAACTGTGACTGGTCCTGAACCCATTTATGGCTTGGCTTCTCAGACTCTCTAACAGTATACCTAATAAAGGGGAAAGAGTCTCCCAGTCACATTAAAGGGTCCAGTTGTCACTTCATACCCTACATACTGCATGCTCTTACTCTTGTACCTCAGTGGCATTTTAGGGTCTGATTATATTATCTATATACTTTTGGATATATAGGCAATGGAGTTGTTAAAGTATGCATGTGAGAATAAGGGTATATTTTTCACACAGAAAAAAAACAAGCAAAATAATGTTTGTCTTAATGCCTTTTTATGGGGCACCAGCTAAAGGCAGCAACCAAACTAAGCTGCAGGACTGTACCAGGGCACTTGTAATAAAAATCAGATTATTATAATGGATTATCCACTGCAAATGACCCAACAGCAAGTGTGGTACCATCTTGGGAAGTGGAGGCATCAGCACAAGTACGTTATAGTGTAGTAAAGGACAACAAATCCCTTTCCTGAGTGTGAATAGCAGCAGAGATGAAGCATCATTATTACCTCTGAATATAAAAGGCCAGATAAAATGAGCCCAGGATAGGTTTGACTTCAGCCTGATACACTGATGGTGCGTGAAGGATGATGATGAATGGCAACAGAGACCTTCATGTCTCATTCATGTCTAGAGATTCCCAACTCCACTGTACCTTCTTCCTGCCTCCAGAAAGCATTGAACTCTGCTCTACTGGATGGGCTCATCCTGTTATGAGCTAACCAATTGTCTTGTGGGTCTTCCTTTGTACCACAGCATGGAGGGGAAAATGAGATGGTTACAGAGTATGAGGTGAGGGTAACTCAGTGCCCAAGTCTCGTTCATGGAAAGGTAATGCCATGCAGAACCTGACAGCTGCATTTCCCTTCCTTCACTGACTGGGTTGCAGAGAAATGCTGGGAGAATGGAAAATGAAATAAACCATGTTCTAGATGTGGTGCTCTGTGGAGAAAAGGTATGTCAGTGAGGGCTCTACTGTATTTCAAGGAGTGATAGATTTAAAGAGACCATGGTGACATCTCATTCATTCAGTTGCCCCTGATGCTACTGTCTGTGGATATGTGTATATTAATGAGATTTTATCTGAAGACTATATAGAATCCAAATAAAAGCTCACTGTTATTCATAGTTTGTGCCCTCAATCCTAACCAAGAATCATTTGCTGACTCACTTTAAAATTTACCTATAACATACTGAATCCAAATCAAATCTCCTTGTAGTATTAATATATAATTTTAATGTACTAGCTATATTGCAGAGATAATGATACATCAGTGGAAATTCTGGTGCCTCCTAATACTGAAATATTTATCTGAAAACAGAGTGCATGTTTCTGTTGCTAATCCATCATAAGTATCTGCTGAAAGATTTTAGGAGTCACAAAACACCTGACCTAAACCTTTCTGTGGGTGACTTCTCTCAGGTGACTCACTTCCTCTAATCGTTTTCCACCTCCCCCCACACACACACATTTTGGCAATGCTATGTTAAGTCACATCAGGTTGCATGCATCAGTCATGTTGCATTAACTTAATGTACATACTGTGCTTGATGTAGCCAGATATGACACATCAAGTTACACTGTGTTTACTGGGTGAAGGGTGGGGACAGGAAAGTGTACTAATATTAGCACAATCTTGTATTTTTTTTCTGGACCATAGGGTCAATTATGTGCCAGCACAAATCAAAACATTAAAATCCATAAATGCCAAAAAGTGCATGGGAATAGAAAACTTCCTCATATTGTGAAGGGGAAAAATTATCTGGAATGGCCTGTAGATGGAAGCTTTGGACCCAGTCAGTGAATTGAAGATTCTGTGCTTTCATCACTGCTTCACTGCTCCCAAAGAGATGCCTCTGGCCACTGTGGCTTAAATGATGTGTCCAAAATACCATGAGAAAGAACTTTCTGTCATTATATTTTCTCTAGGTACAGAGAAACTACAAACAAAAACAAACACACCACCTGGAGAATTTGTATCTCAGAGGTGGCTTATATTTTCTGGGGGTCGTCTGGATCCTTGTCAAAGTTGTCAACACTCTTGTTATATTCCCCTCCCCCATCCCAGTTTTCCCTTTCTACCCTCCCCAGTCCATCAAGTTACTGCACTGTGGCAACCATGCATCTTGCTGAGAGACTGAATGTGTTTCCCCTTCAAAGATCATAAATGTCACTCGTTAAACAGCTTGGAGGGGCACTAATGATCAAAAAGCAGTTCTCCCACCTCCTATAGCCAAACATATTTGTTGTCTCATACTTATTATGAAGGATGAGTAACCCAGAGAGTTGGCCTTCCAACTAGAAATTGACCAGTTGAATATGGCCAAATAGTGTTTAATTAGATGGGGGGGAACAACCACCAAAAGTGGTTTCCAGAAAATACATAGGAAAAAAAAAAGAACAAAAATGATCAGGAATATATCCCTTAGAAATAATAGTAAATCCTGTGCTTGTATCACAAGGAATGTTCTTTGTAAGAGAAATCATCAGTAATAGAAAAGATCAGAATCGGCTGCAATTTATGACAAAATCAGAGGAGAAAAATGTTTGCACTATTGGCCTTCAGATTTGCTTTGTCAAAATAGGAGCTGAATTATAAATCTGATATACCAATATATATAGAGAGAAATATATTGTTAACACATTTTGAATGATCAGTTAACTTTGAGACAAATCATAACTTGTGTGACAAGGATTATTATCCTTGTTTACAGTAAGAACCCAACCAAATTCCATTGAAGTCAATGGAAAGACTCCCTTGGACTTCAAAGCACGATAGATCAATTGTTTTCTCTTCTAACTTTGTGTCAAGGATTCAGGATAAAATTTTCAGAAGTACCTGATTTAGGGGCCTAAATCCAATTTTGAAAAGGGATTTAGGCCCGGTCTACAAATAGTTTGTGTTCTCATTTAACTGTTTCAGCTAAGGATGTGATATTTGACTAGAAGAGCTAAATGGGTATAATCCCTAGAGTGGACACAGTTATATTAGTGTAATGGTGCCTTAGACATTATAGCTTTCCCCCCTAAATTTACAGGAATAAACTATGCCAGTATAAGCATCTTTATCCCAATATTCCTTCATCCCCACTGAGATTGTATAACTTTAACTATACCAGCTTCAAACAGATATAGTTAAAGCACCGCTCAATGCACCATGAAACCAACCATGTATCTGAGATACATCAATGATACTTTCATCTGCTGGACAGATGATCCAAACTTCCTCATAGATGTCAGCGATCCATTAAGCTGGTTCTGGAACACTCCTACACCAGCATCAACATCCTGGACATCATGATCAGCTCCAGCAATGGAAACCTGCAGACAACTATATATAAGAAACCCCTGGATCACCACACATCCACAGATCCATCACAACCACCCCAGATATATCACAAAATCTCTTATTCAAAGCGAAGCACTCAGATACTGCAGAATATGCTCCAAGGAGAAATTCCAGGATACACACCTAAATGTGCTTAGAACTGCCTTCACTAAACAGGGACACTCCACCAGAGAAGTAGATTTGAATCACAGAATAGGCCTGGGAGAACCTGCTTCAGTAAGGAAAAGAAACCCTCTGACTCCTCATCCCTAGTTGTCACTTGCCACCCCTCACTATAACCCATGATATGTAGTATCATTAAACAACCTTATTCAATGGGGACCACATTCTGAAATAAATCTTCCCAGAATCTTCTCTTCTGGCCTTTGAACAACCATCCCACCTTGCCACATTCATCATCAGAAGAAAGATTCCCATGGACCAGGACATGCCAACTCAAAGTGGCACCAGACCCTGCCAGAACAATAGATGCAAAACCTGCAGACATATCTCCACTGCTACAGTGATCAATACTACCTTCCCCATGGCATATCTTTCAAGATTCCTGGGTTCTAAATATGCCTGTCACTATACATGGTGTTCTTCAGCTAGTGCATCCAATGCCCCAACAACAATGGTGGGTGAAACCAAACAATCACTACTTTCTTGATTAAACTCTCTCTCTCACACACACACAAAAAGCCAAAAACCCCATATCACCCACAGGTAAACTCTTTTTACACAGCAGTCACTCCATATCTGACCTGTCAGTCCTCATCCTGAAAGGAAACCCGAACACCAGCTCTAAAAGACAAGCCTGGGAACTTAAATTCATAACAGTCCAGTGGAGGGCAACAAAAATGATTAGGGGGCTGGAGCACATGATTTATGAGGGGAGGCTGAGGGAACTGGGATTATTTAGTCTGCAGAAAAGAATGAGGGGGGATTTGATAGCTGCTTTCAACTACCTGAAAGGGGGTTCCAAAGAGGATGGATCTAAACTGTTCTCAGTGGTAGCAGATGACAGAACAAGGAGTAATGGTCTCAAGTTTCAGTGGGGGAGATTTAGGTTGGATATTAGGAAAAACGTTTTCACTAGGAGGGTGGTGAAGCACTGGAATGGGTTACCTAGGGATGTGATGGAATCTCCTTCCTTGGAGGTTTTTAAGGTCAGGCTTGACAAAGCCCTGGCTGGGATGATTTAGTTGGGGATTAGTCCTGCTTTGAGAAGTGGGTTGGACTAGATGACCTCCTGAGGTCCCTTCCAACCCTGATATTCTATGATTCGAACTCTGCTGGATGCTGAAAACCATGGACTTAACAGAGACACTGGTTTTTACAACAATTTGTAACACCATCCAACTGCCTGCTAATTTTTTTCACTTCAAGTTGAGTGATTTCCTACAGCATGTGTGAACCCCTTACACTTAAGAATCTGTCCCACCTTATATTTATGTTGGACTCTCTAGCAGACCTGAGGAGGATCTCTGTGAAGCTCAGACGCTTGTCACTTCTGCCAACAGAAGTTGGTCTAGTAAAAGATATTACCTCACTTACCTTGTCTCTGTTAAAAAATTACTTCATTGCATTAACAATGCTTGAATTATGAATTTTTTTTGCAATTTTGCCAAACTACAATTAGTGAAAAACTATTTAAATATTTTATAGCTGTGCTGTGTTACACAGTAATTGTGTACTTAATAATATATGGTGTACATTACTTACGAGAGACATTAATTTGCTTCTTAAAGAAGTTTTAAAAATTAGCTAAAATACTTCATATCCTGTATGTTTATTGTTTCATAATATTACTCACATCTTTAAATTACATGTTTTAATTAACTACATTATTAAAATATTGGGCACTTGAACCAACTTAAAATGTCACTTTTTTGATGCAAACATGCTTAATGTCCTTTTAAGGTGATTCATTGCCCAGTCCTTGGGGGGGGGGAAATCTCTTTCCTCGTGTCTCTTCATTAGTGACTACAACACCAGGGTGCCAAGGGCTACTAAGAAAAATGAGCTAATAAAATAAGAGTTAAATAAATTTACCTTCATCCCATTTCTGTGCACCATTCCAGCTGTTAAAGGGAATCATTCTTCCAGATGAAGGATTCTTGTGGGGGCAGCTACTCTGGTGTACAGTACAATGCAGCTATAAACAATGTTGGAGGGTGCTTTAAAGCCTAAGTCAGGAAAACACTTAAGCATGAGCTTAACTTTAAGTCAGTTTGAAGTCAATATTGTGCTCCTGGAGCTCGTCGATGAAGTCCTGTTGCTCTTTTAGGCTCCAGTTCAGGAAAACGCTAAAGCATAAGCTTAACTTTAAGTCAATTTGAAGACAATGAGATGTAAGCAGTTGCTTGAAATTAAGCACATTCATAAGTGTATTCCTGACTAGGGATGAACTTAAAACAAGAACTTTATTGATGAACTTTATTCAAGAACAAACTTAGGAATGTGATTAACTTCAAGCAACTGCTTAAATCTCATTGTCTTCAAATTGACTTATGCTTTAGCGTTTTCCTGAACTGGAGCCTAAAAGAGCAACAGGACTTCATCGACGAGCTCCAGGAGCACAATATTTACTGCTGGAACAAGTTATAATGTCACATCTAACGCCACCACTCTCCTCCTTGCTCTCTGTTTGTCCACCTCCCACTTCCTCCCACCACCCTTCTTACTTCTATGCCTCTTTTCCTAGCTCCGAGTTTTTCACAGCATGACGCAATGCTTTCTTCTCTTCGTTGAAGAGGTTTCCTCTTCTGAAAGTTGCAGAAGAAAGTGGGATCCTCCTCCTGAGTTCACTTAGTGTAGGGGCCCATTTTAAGATTACATCTTTAAGTGTGCTCTCTTTTGAGAACTGTCACATTGGACAGAGAACACACTTTTCCACCCCCCGTCCTTTCCCTCCTTGCAGGTAGGAATAAGTAACCAGTAATTTGCATCCAGCAAACTTCTGATAGCATTATTTGTGTGAAAATACTTTATCTAAAATGTATAATTAAATTGAGACACATCTAGAATTTTAACTAGCTATCACACACTTCTCTATAAAAGAAAAGGCGGGAAACGTGTAATTTTTCTTAAAAGAATTTTATATTACATGAATAATAAAAAGTCTAAATTGGGAAAATGGCTATTACATGTTAATAATTAAATCTAGTATTTCACAATTTACATATTCAATCTAAAAAGCATCTCAAAACAAGCCAGATAACTGACTGAAAAGATTTATTTTTTACTTGAAAACAATTTTTTTCTGCTTAGGAGAAAGTATACAAAAATACTGATTTTTCAAAAAAGACTCCATACTTTGTTCTATTAGAAAAGCCCAATAAATCAACAAGGAGCCCAATGAATTCTACTCAATCTGATGGAACATAACATCATTTACCCCCTTCACATATTCATTTCTTCAGAGGTCATTTTAGTGATTGAGCAGCAGTAAGGTTATTTTAGAGTTTTTATTGTGTTTCAGATTCAACATTAGAAGGAAATCCCAGAAGAATTAGCCTATCTTGCAATTATAGCATGAAACGCTACCAGAATGCCTAGTAATAATAGCTTCCGACAATAATGGTTATTGAAAGAGGATTCTATCTCCTGTAGAAATAGCGGGAAAGCAATAAATTATTATTCTATAAATTATTAAATCTATAGACAGAAGATAACCATGAGTTGAGTTCCTTCTCATTAATTAATTAAATGAGGACATAAACTCATTGTTATTGTCTGTCTATTAATTTAATAATTTATTGAATAATGGATACTGCTAATACAAAGTTGAACAGGATGGCATCCATCTTCAATGCTATTTCCACACTAATGAGCTTGACACTACATTATTTACTCCACCCTTTTCTCAAATATCTATATTTAGCTTTGAGCAGCAGAAGATTTTGTCTGGACTTGTAAATCAAGCACATAAGTTATTTCCAAAAACTTTGTGTTCCATCATAATGGATGCATCTTTTAAATTCATTTTAACTGTGATTCAAAACAAGAAGCCAATTGGGTGAGTTAAATGGATCATCCTGACTAACCCTATTTAAAGCTCTAATCCTGTTATGGAGAGCTTGACAGATGTTTTCCTAAAGTACACTTAGGACATCACATTATCGGTCTAATAGTAGTTAGAAAGTGAGGTTAGGAGTAAATACAGAATTATATTCTTGCCTCAGTAAGTGATGTTGGGTAAGTCAGTTTAAACTCTGTGTTAGTTACCCCGTCTCAAAAGTGGAAATCAGAAGTATTTCCTCACTTTTTGGAGCTACTGGAGATCTGTTTGAAAAGCAGTACCTAAGTGCTGATCATTATTTCTAACAGGGAAAATGTGATGCCAGATGTATATTTTTTATACAACATTCTGATTAAACTGATTTTACTAGAAGTATAAACTACCGTGTCTACCAGAAGTAATTTAATGTTAGTTACAGTACTTCTGGAAACATCTCATTTTCTGGCCATGGCAATAACTCCACAACGCTGTGTTGCTTTTCAGTCTTAACATTAATGTAAATCATTAAATACTAAACCAAAGGACACAAACGCTCACTTGTCACAGTGACCCATGGCTCATGTTGTGCACAGCACAGAATGACTCCTGAAAGCCACATTGATTCTGTATTATCACATGCAACAAATGATCTTGAAGAATCACATTCAGTAGATAAATTACGTAAGTGCATTTAATTTAATTCACATGCTTCTCTGCAATAAAGTAAGGAGATGTCAAAAAACAAATTACATTTGCTTTTATGTTTCTTTTAGCTAAAATGATTAATCACAATGCTCTTTTTACTGCTAGGTCATCGCCTGCATGCAGTCACAGCAATATCAAATGGAAGAGGAAGTTGGGAAAATTCACGAGAGAGAAAATTAACTGAGCTAAAACTGACTTGCACCTAAGAACAACGAAGATCAAGCATCAGAACTTAATGATTTAAATACAAGAGGACAAATTTTTATTTTTGCTTTTACGTAAGTAAATAGAGGCCTGTAAAAAACTGCAGGGCAACAGTGATTTCTTCCTACAGTGGGAGTCAATAAGAACTAACAATCATCACCTCGGGTACCTGCAATAATTCTGATATCTTTCTATACTTACACAAATAGGGCCAAGGCTTCAGTTCAGCAAAGCATTCAGCAAGGCAATTAAGCCTGTGCTTAACTTTATGTACGTGCTTTGGGGCATAAGCATGGGCTTAAATGTTTTGCTGATTAGGGATGAATTGCTCGACTGGAATTCAAATTCTGAAGTCCTCACCCACACAAAACTCCTTGAAATCAATAGAAGATTTTCTTGAGTACAGGCTTCAGAGTTGGACTCTCAAAGTCCAGTAACAAATACTGTGCCCACTGATATACTTAGTGGTGGATGCTCACTTTGACAAAACTAACACAATGATTGCTTCAAGAGATTGCAGCTAGAAGCAGAAATTAGGGGACTGATCCTGCAACCAGCTTGCAGGTAAATCTCCCAGTGAAGTCAACTGGAGTTGTGCTTGTTAAGGAATGTAGAATGGTCCCAATTCAGCTCCTATCGAAATCCATGGAAAGATTCCTTTGGATTTGATGGGGAGTAGGAACAAGTCTGATAAATGCACCAGAATATGGCAGCAGAGAAAAGGAAGCTATAGGGAAAGTAATTGTAGTCTCATGGGTATCCAAAGGAATGAGGTGAGATTACATTGTCTAAAATAACCCAATCTAATGACATGCAGCCAAAGCCCTCACACAGCAAGGGCTGCCTCTCCTAGACCTGGCGACAGGTAGCTTCACCTGCCAAAAGAAGACTACTTTGTTTCAGTTCCTGTTTCCCAGCCTTTCTCTCAAACCACACTCACCTGTATCCCAGCCAGTGAGGGAGGGGAAGTCCATTACACAATATTGAAATATGGTTCAAGGAAGTGGAGAAGAATACATAGAGAATAACTCTTGGATATTTGTAGGCCTAGGCCCCTGGAGATTGCTTTTCTAGGCTGAAATATACCCCTGTGCGCAGTCAGTACAAGGTCTATGAAACACTTAACTTCTACTTAGCCCCTATTTTTGAGAACTTAAGTGAGGCATAAGCTTTGTGCTGTCCATCTGCAAAGGGATGACTTTCACCCCCAGAGCAGAATTCTCTGCTTCTGTCTGCTGCAGTGTGGAGGAACCAATGCAGACTATTCTAAACATGCCACAAAATTCTGACCTGTGAATCAAAGAGGAGAATTTTGACCATTAAAGAAGCAAGTTTTACTACTGCATATGTGTTTTTATGATTGCAAAATGCATATAATATTACATATAAAATCAATAAATGAAATGCTTTTAAAAAAAACATGAGCTGGAAAGAGAATGAAACTAAATTGGAAGAGTGGCATCCTAGTAGGTTAACCAGGAAAGGATAGGTGGGGAGCAACAGAGTGATTTATTATAATAATGGAGGAGAAATATATGTACCCAGTCATAAACTCCTGGGCAATCTATTTTTCTCTTTTGCTAATCATAAATCAGCATTTTGCTTTTGTGCTTGAAAAGAAACACCTCATAGTACCTGAGGCTGTAACAAGGGGGAAAAATGGTTTTCTTCCAAAGGTCAGGACTGAAACTCATAGAAATTTCCATTTTTATACCACCTGGATACAGATAATACAGTACAGTATTTAGATCCAGATCACTGTTAATGGCCCTGGTGACAGAAACTCCCCTAAGGGTGTGAGGTTTAAATAAGAAAATGTCAATGCCCCATTCAGACAGAACTAATTTGCCATGAGATCTGCTAGCGATTTAAGTGCCTACCATTGGTATGTCATGGTGTGTGCGTGTGGTGTATCTTCAGTATTGATTAAGAGTAAGGGCAGATCTACACTGAAAACTTACATCTGCATAGCCACCTCTCTCAGGGGTGTGAAATCCACGTCCTTGGGCAATGCAGCTATTCTGACCTAATCCCCGTGTAGACAGAGAAATTCCGTGGACCTAGCTACTGCCTCTTGGGAAGGTGGCTTAACTACAACTAAGTGTCCACACTGAAGCACAACAGTGGCATGGTTGCAGCAGTACAGGTGTGACACCTGAAGCTTTTTAAGTGTAGACATAACCTAAATATTGACAGCAAAGTTTGTTAAAGAAAACCAATAATCAGATGAAGAAACATCCCGTTTATCTAACTCTGTGTGCAAAATTAAGAGGATATGAGTTAAAACTCTATGAAAAGTCTAAACTGTACTTTGATCGCCACCAGCCAATCCACCATTAGTCCAACGGGTGTATGCACAGGCCAAATTCTTTTCAGTCAGAATTTTGTATAAGGACTACAGGACTGGGCCACATATTATTAACAGAAGTAGCTCAATCAAAGTACTTTACCAGACTTGTCATTCTTGCCACTATCTGCAGCAGTGGAATTAATTTTGGTTTATTGTATTATAGTTATGTCTTACTCTCCTTTGCAGGCTGACATAGGAAAGATATTTCATATTCAGTGTGACATTCCCATGCTATCTTATGTCCTGTTAATGCCATGTTAGCTGTCCTGAGCTTCCTTGTCTGATTAAGAAGGGAGAAGTAAATTGAACATAATTTTATTTTTGTCTTCCTCCCACCAAGCAGTGTGTAGGGTAGTTTGACACAAAAGCATAAGAACTAAAATTCTTTCATTAGCATGTTTCTGTTTTTCTAAGAGACAACCATCAGGTAGACTCAGAAGAGGATTTTGATACATGGTTCTCCTGGCTATCTGGTGAAGAACAGCAGAGGATTATAAAACACAGTCTCATGGTTCTCAGTTTTAATTGAACAGGAACCAAAATGGGGATGGTTGTGGGGCGGGGAGAAGCAGGAATACACAATCTCATTGTTTTAATCTAGGAACAGGCTCATCTGGTTAATGCTTTTCTGGTTTTGAAGGTCCATTTTGTTTAGCGAGGAGGAAAAGTTTGGTTAAACATGTGGATGCACTGCAGTGTCAAGGTGTGTCTACACTGAAATAAAAAACCCGCAACCTCACGGGCCTAAACCCAAATGTCTGCACAGCAATTTTACAGCCTTTCAGCCCAAGCCCCACAAGTCCGAGTCAGCTGACCTGGGCCAGCTACAGGTGTTTAATTACCGTGTAGATGTACCCTCAAAGAGCACAGGAAATCAGAGTGAGCTCCACCCACTCCAGCTCTCACCCTCCAATTGCCACATTCTCTTAGAATCTTTTCCCCAAGGCATCAAGACTCCTTCTACTGGATTCCAACCTTCTCTTGGTATAATCTGACTGCCTATTAACCACAGCTACCTGATTTAGCTCTGGGGGAGATTGATCAGGGTCTCCAAGACACTAAAATTTTGTACTTTTATATAGTGCCAAGGATCTCCAAGGGCCATGTTTTAAAATGCATTTAGATGCCTAAAGATGCAGATAGGTGCCTAGTGAAAATCCCTCTAGGATCATATCTGTGTCTTTAGGTCTCTATGTAAAGTGGGTAAATATTTTTATTCCCATTTTACTCAAGGAGAAATTGAAGCAGAGAGAGGTTAAGTGACTTCTCCAAGATCATATAGTAGGACAGTGACAGAGCTGGACCCCAGGTCTTCCAATTTCCAATCTTGTGTGCTAACCGGTAAGCATGCAACCTCCTAGAAGGGGGCATTGTGTAGCATTGCATTATATTGAGTCCTGTACCATGATATCGTCCCAAGAAGTAATGTGACAGAAGATCCAGGAATTGTCATTCCTGACAGCAGTAGCCAGAAAAGTTTGGCAACAACTCATGAAGTCCAAGTACCAAATCTATTCATGGACCTCTAAATTTCTTTGTACGGGTACTGAATTCTCTCAACTAATTTGGCTGTTTCCATTTTTTTTCTTTTTCTTTTTCTTTTCTTTTTTTTTTTAAGAGCCGGATGAAATTTTTCAACTGAAGCTGCTGCTGCTGCTTTTTGGGGGGCAAAAGATGTAGATTTTACAACACCAAAACATTTAATGAATTTGTGTTAATTTTGCCAAACTTTTAGGTTAAAAATTCCTAAAATAAAAATAAAAAAACTAAATGTTTCATTTTAACTTTTTTTTTAAACTAAATGTTTTGATTTTTTTTATTCAGAATAACTTTTTGTTTAGAAATTTCCTTTTAATTTCATTTTGAAATAATGCTCAAAATCAAAATGAAATGTTTTGCTCAATCCAAACTAATTGTTTTCATTTTTCAATTTGCCAAAAACTTTGAATAATTTTTTTTGCTTTGACCCAAAAGAAAATTCTTTTTCCATTTTTAGAAATTGCCAGCACACTCAAAAAATCTGTTATTTGCTAACCTCTGCTTTTTATCTGTTTCTAATAAAGATAAGTAACTAGAACAAGTCAGGCAAAATAATTAAGGTACCTAGAAGGTTTGCCATATCACACTTTCCACTTTGTGTAATAACTGGTGGGGTACAATTTGGGGTGTCTTGTGTCTCCTTCAACATTATTCATGCAACATCATGGAACTTGCATCAAATTGGCAAAAGGCCTTTATTTTGGAGAAGGCTTCACTCTTCTGCTGTAGAATATTGGCTATTTAAACTATAAAATCTATTTTAGAGAAGATATGCAAGCAGAATGAAAAAAACGAGTTTACATTTAGAATAATACACCCTAAATGGCATGCACAAGAGCTGTGTTTAGTCTGGAACTAGAAACATACCTTGGTGTGTCTCAAGTTCCCTGAAGTAGTTGTTGAAATGTGTTATTTGTATCTAGAGGCCCCAGTCAGAATCAGCTGCTTGTTGTCCTAGACTCTGTATGACTTTGTAGGAAAACAGTCTCTTCTCCAGGGCTTTTAAAAATAGCAAAAAGTCAAATGTTCTTCTCTGGGAAGGTAAAGATGAATAGAAGACTGTGATGTATTAAAAACTGTATTTAAAGTGGTAAGTTATTACTTTAAGTCCTCCGGGGGTTTCTTGTCCTGCTTTCAGGCAAGGGAGCTTTAAAGGGGAAGAGTGGAATCTGGGTCTAATAGCAGTGAGCCTGCAAAGAGCCAGCCTGGAGGAAGATGGGGTGCTTTAGAGAGCAGCCTGCTTTCTCTCTGTGTGTGTTTTTTTGGTGCTTATGTGTTAGAGGTCTGGGTTCTTAGAAATAAAGTAGTGTTAAAATGGTCTTTCTGAAAGCTTGCAATGTATGTTTTTATCCAGTTTCACTACTTATATGCCATGAACATAACAAAGACATGTATGTTCTCATAATAATAATTAATTATGGCTAGATTGACCCTTGCCCAACATAGCCATGCAGAGAATACTACAGAGTAAGGATGTCCCCTCCAACTCTGCAAAGTCACATTAGGGATATCCTGGGTCTAGGTCTCTTGCAGCATGCTGGAGTTGTACAACTACTGCTCCCACCCACAAGTGAGTGGGTGGAAAGTATCTAGGAGCAGGAGGAGTCATGGCTCCTTTCCCCCTTGCTAGCCTGTGGAGCTGGTTGGATAGCTAGAGGCAAGTAAGCTTCACTCCTTTCTCCCTGGTGCAAAAATGTTCCTCCAAGGGGTACTCCTAGGGCGATACAGCTTATGCATCACTCTTTACTCAGGGCAGTGCCTAAAGGCACAGTCTAGCCCTTAATTTGTAATAAACAAGATATACTGTAATGTTACCACTAACTATGCTGTAGTAATACTAATATTCTGTAATGTACTGTAATTAATACTAATATACTCAAATAATGCCCATTTACGTGACAGAAAAGAATGCATTTTGGAAGTGCTGCAATATCAACTGTCCTCTTGTATTAGCAGTTTGACACTGAAAATGCTCACCAGAGAAAGCACTTTTCTCTTAGCCCTCAGCACAGTAAATGTCCTGAGGAATATTGAGAAATAAGTCAGAAGACATTACTTCCCTGTAGTAGCTAGGAAAACCTCAGGGACATTTGAAGATGGTAATTTGTAGGCTGTAGAAGAAAGCCCATGTGTATTTTTTTTCTATTAAATTGTTTTGGATAACATGCTAATCTTGAAGTTTCAACTGTCCATTATACAAGGCCATCATGAAATTAAACATTGACAAATAGTAACAATAAATATGTCCTTGGAATGATGAGACACGATGAGCCGCTGCTTGTAAGCCCAGCAAACATTTACCTATGTATTCTGGAAGAGGAGTTCTACTGGGTGTTCTTTAATATAATGAATTTCTCCCTATCTGTTGAGGCTGTGTTTCTGTTGGAGCCCTATCTAGAGAGCTCTGGCTCTTGAGTTCAAGATGTAGCAGCTCATGCTTTTAATTCTGGAGACCTCTGGTTCAAACTCTAGTGTGTCAGCCAAGATGGCAGCTGTCACAATTGCATAGGCCACCTCTCTCTCCATTCATGGTGCTATAATATCCGTATGGCACCTACTTCTGGAGAAAAGTATTATTAGGAAAATGTAGGCTCAGTGCAGCAGCTGGAAAAAAGAAAGAGAAGTCTGCACCATGTGACCAGCCAGTGTCTATGGACCAACAGGGCTTCATGTGTCCCATTTCGGAAATGAACACTGAAGAACAAGGTGTGCTCTGTGTGTATATTTAAAGCTTACAACTCTTTATGTTTAAATACCTCCCATGATTATTAGAAATTAGAACTGGTTTTCTAATCAAGATAAGCTTTATCTCCTTTTATGCCCAATACAGCTATATTTTTTCCTATTTTCTATTTGAAGTTTGCTATCTGCAATGAATTGGGTGCTATTTACCCAGGGGGAAAAAATCACCTACTGAACTTCCAAGAGAACCAGCACAACTTTTCTGTAGCTTCACAAATCTTGGGTGAATTGTCTCCCAGTTGCACCTGCACACATTCAATTTGACTATGCCCAATCCTGGTTTTGCAAGTGGTAAGAATTATTCAGCAGAAGCCTCAAATATAATGGTAAATTGGTGTTTAAACAAGACTTACACAGAGTAGAAAGAGTGCACTGGGATGCCTAAGGGAATAACTAACTGGAATGGATTTTTGTTTATAGCCCAGAAGAAAAGAGCCTTTTGGGCAGATCTGAATGGAGAGAAGTAGCTTGGCAATCAGAATATAACTTAATGCACCAAAAAAACAAAGGAAAGGTGGGAGAATTTATCCACTTCAAATGCTACTTTATTCATCTAGGGCCTAATCTTGCTCCCATTGATTCCTTGCATTTTTCATTACCCGAGCCAGCAACAGATTAATCCTGTATTGAACAGACCCACCAATCCAGATCACAAACAATGTAAGGGTACCTACATTTCTGAGAATGGGAGCATCAGGTCAATCTGAGTTTGAACTCCAAAGGAGTCCAACTGCGTGAGAGCTGACTGTCACTTTCCTTTCGTAGCATCCAAAATTTCAAAAGCAGTCCTCGCACTCCATGGGGACTGCCATGTGTGATTTGTCCATTGCCTGACCCAGGATCGGAAATTGCTGGTTTTGATCAATCCAGGTTTCAAGTTTCCTGGTCCAGTTGGTGTAACAGGTATGTTCATGTAATCCTCTATCATTGCTGTACTTCTGAGAACCAAAATAAAAAGCAAATATAATGCTTATTTTTATGGGCTTATCTACAACTAAATCATTCCCAGAAGCACAAATAAACTCTGAAAGCGTTGGGCCAAATTCAGAGGTGATGTGTTAGGGGGTGTGAGCTTCACGTCGGTAAATGGGTGTGAGTTCAATTTAAAGTAACATAGCAGGAAGGAGGTGAGTCATTTTAGAGGTTGCCTATTCTAACTTGCATCTTTTTGTGTCCCCCTGTTAGTTGCTTCTGCTGCCCTCACTTCTGACCCCTCTGTTGGTTGTTACATATGATCTTAGACTTCCTTGTGCTCATTTAGGGCTTATCTATGGCCTAATCTACACTTAAATTTTAGGTTGACATAAATACATTGCTCAGAGGTCTGAAAAAATCCACCCACCTGAGTGATGTAGTTATGTCAACCTTACCCCTGTGTAGGTGCAGCTAGGTTGAGGGAAGAAAATTTAGCTCCCGTCACTCAGGGAGTTGGTGTTCCTATGCCGACAGAAAAACCCCTTCCATCAGTGTAGACTGCATCTATGCTATCAGACTATACCAGCATAGCTACAGCATTGTAGCTGTGCCAGTATAGTCTCTGTAGTGTAGACATGGCCTACATGAGGACACTCAAGGAAGTTAAGAAGAATTAACTAAATGTATGAAATTAATACGCATTAATTAAAGTGCACAAAATTGTTAGTAGATGCTCTTATTCAGAAGTAAAGTGGCCTTATTTCTTTTTAACTGGCCTGGTCTACACTTAAAATTTAGGTAAACATAGCTCTGGTGCTCGGGGGTGTAAAAAATCCACACCTTTGAGTACCATAGCGATGCTGATGTGCCCCCCCCACTCTGTAGACACAGCTGGGTTGACAGAAGAATGCTTCCATTGACCTAACTGCCATTGCTCAGGAAGATGATGTTCCTTTAGTGACAGAAAATCCCTTTTGGTCACTGTAGGCTGCATTTACACTATGGGGTTCTGTTGACATAACTACAGTGCTGTAGCTGTGCTGCTACAGTCTCTGTAGTGTAGACCTGGGCTTAATACTAGGACATTCAGAAGTAAAGTGTCCTTAGTTCACTAACTTATGGTAAGTCTATGGTACAAAATTAAGTTGACCTAAGTTATGTCAACGTACAGCCACCACAGTAATTATATTACTTTTGCATGTCCACACTACACTCCTTGTGTCAGCAGTGCACGTCCTCACTAGGAGTGCTTGCACCAGTTTAACTGTTGGTGTAGGTTAAGTTTTCTGAAAGGCAACAACAGTGGAATTAAGCAACGCAGTGTCTACACTGACACTGCGTCGATCTAACTACAGTGACCTAAGCGCTATGCCTCTCACGGAGGTGGAGTTAAGTTGGTGTAGTGGGCGAGTTACATTAGTGGGGGCTACATTTTAGTGTAGACAATTAGAGAGTTAGGTCAATGTAAACTGCTTTTTGTCGATCTAACTCTGTAGTGTAGACTAGACCTTAAATTTAGGGGATGAAAGTAAAGCAAATTAAGCCCACTTTACTTCTGAATGAGGGAGTCCACCCAGGGTGTTAATATGCTTTAACTAATACACTTTAACTTCTCACCTTTAGTTTACTCCTCTTAAATTTCCCTGAATGTCTCTGTGTAGACAAGCCCTTAGTGTGTGAGGAACAAATTAAAAGGTGATGCATAAGGATCACTCCAATGCCAGGCCCAGCCACACTGTGAGAGCACTGTTAGTACACACGGCTAACTCTGGCAGCACCGCTAGCCTGGCGGAGAGGCTCATAGCTAGTTGGGTGTGTGTGTGAGGGGGAAAGCACAATATTAGCCTTTAGCAGGGGTGGAATGAGTATAATATTTAGGAGGCAAGAATAAAAATAGGGGATTTGTTTTTGTTTATGGAAAGTTGAGCCTAAGAAAAGGGTTCCAAGTGTTTTAAATTGTACATTTAACCACACTGGGGAAACTGGCCAAGTGGGTCCATATTTTTTTACTTTGTCGGTGTACACTGTATATTCATCTGAACCAACTTTGAATTTTTCTCTGGGTATCTGCATTGTTCAGGCTGAGTCTGCTGAGGCTCTGTTTACCACAACTCAGATATAAAACAGCTATTATGTTACAAAAATCCAGAAGCATATTTAATATAATTATGTCGCATACCATTCACTGTTCCAATCTAAGTTTTTCAGGGATGTTTCTCTTGTCATGGTTTAGTGAACATCCTTTTTCCTCAGCATAGCTGAAGTTAAAAGCTCCCTTTCTACACACAAGATATTCACTTGCATTTTCCTAGTGGAGAAATGTTTCTTTCTTTTTTTTTTTTTACAAGAAATGTTGGTGTCAAAATATCCCCCATTGCACACACGTACACACACATGCTCACACAGAGTTCTGTGTTCAAAATCAGAAGCCTAATTGTCACCAAGTCACTTCAAATATCTAATTCTGTTAAATGTCCTCCAGATGAGGTCTAGATCAAATTAAAGGATGACAGGAATTTTAATTCTGAGTTCAGAGAAGCAGGTTTATAGCAGTTTATTGACCACCTAACAGAGGACACAATCTCTTGAGTGGTACACGAGGTAATTGTTTTAAAATCTTCTTTCAAAGAAGTAGATTTAATTGTTTAGTGCAAACTGCACTCCATTTGGTTCTGATTCATTATAAATGTTTTGGCTTCTTCCTGCAGGCTTAATGTGCTATTGACACATGTACAATGAATTCATCCTACTCTTTCCTTGTGTTTTTTAATCACCTGCTGATCCACTATTTCCTCCACTCTTTCTTCTTGTGTTAAGAGTCGCTGACCTCACCTCATCTCTTCTTTAAACAACACAGGGCAACTGGAAGCTTTAAATTCAACCCGCCTCTTTTCTTCCCCCCTCCCCTCCACCCAAGAAAAAAGCTGATGGCAGGAGTTTGAATGTTTATGTATGAAATTTACATATTCATAAAAATGAGGTCTTTTGAGCACTGGAAACTAGCATGCAGAGTTGCATTCACATTACAGAGTCTACTGCTTATGCACGTGCAATCCGATTGTTAGAGGAGTGTCCATGTTGAGGATTATAGTCTCCTAGCAATTTAAATGTGATTTATATAAAGAACAACAATACTTTACATCTGTATATCACCTTCCAACTAATGATCTCAGAACATTTTATAAATATTAATGAAGTTTCACAACCACCTCCCTCCCACCCTGCGAGTTGGGTAAGTAGGATGATCCTTATTTAAACTGATGAGAAAATTCAGACATAGCGAGGTTAAGTGACCTGCCCAGGATCACACAACCAGTCGGTTACAGGGCCAAAAATAGAACATGCATCTTCTAACCCTTAAGCTACTTAAGCCAACCAGAAGACCAGAGATATCTGAGAAAGTATTGCACTGGCTATTACTTTTACTACAGACTCTTTTTAACTACTAAACATGTTCCAGTGAAACCTTGCAGCAGTAGCACATTGATTTCCAGAGTACAACAGACTGTCATACACTGCATCTTTTAAAACTCCTGGGAATTAACATTTCAAATGAATGGTGAGGTTATAAACTCCAGGACTCTAAGGTTTCCATTCTCCTTCTATTCCTTGACTCTATTAGATTTTCAAACTCATTCGGGGATGCTTCCATCTTTACTCTCTTCCACAAATTCACCCTTGACATTACACTCTCTCCGTTATTCTATCTGTGTTGCCAATGAGAGCAGTCATTTCATAGTTGAGAGTGACACCTTTCTCTCCAAAGCACCATCCATGACATGTTTCTCTATTACCTGCTGGATTCTAAGAGATTTTGTCTCCTTAATTTCAGTCTTATCTATTCATTTGCTCTGACTTTGTTACTGACAATGAACACACCTCAATTTTAGACCTCTTCACACTTGTAGTTACCATAGTCCTCTAATATTCTCTCTCTGTCTCATCCATCTTGGGTGTCACATTCATGAATTTGATCTTTGGTATCCCTTTTGTGTTGATACCTAATCCATACTTGTGCACTAATGTCAGCGTTCCCTAATTTACTGATCATCTCATCCTCAGTAACTCCTTACTTCAACACAGCTTTACCCAAGTGAATATATCTGAAATTGGTATCCTAATAATGGGCCAGAAGAACATCCCCCGTGAAAACTCCACACCAGCTCGCTGCTTCACTCTAATCTAACTTTTGCCCCTATTGTGATGACCGTATATTGCTGATACACAATGAACTCTCTCTAGCCACATTTCTCAAGCCTTTAATTCTGCCTATTGTCATCCCTGAAGTTTTGCCCATATCAGACACTACCCTGTCGCTACTCTTGCTAAGCCCCCTTTGTCATGAACTTCCACTTCATCATGAAACAGAAGCTTCTCTTCTTTTATATTTATGTTTTATATTTAAAGCACCAAATCGCCAACATTTAGTCTGTCTAAAATGTACCAAAATGGGGATTATACATCACCTGAATCCTCAGAAATATTACCTGACTTTGTATTTTAAAATCCAATGCAGAATTGTATTCTTCTTGTGCTCTGCAAAATCCTAAATAAATTTTCCCTCATCCCATTTCCAGCCTCTCTAATATCCTCTCTTCCAGCACTTTCTTTGCTTTTCTCGCCACACTGCCCCATTATCTAGAGATCTGTATGTCCTAGCTCTCTAATAATATAGACAAGTCCTATTTCATGAGCCTCTTTTTCCCATGCTCCATTATTTTCCCTGAAAGTTGGCCATCGTATCCCTTTTGTTCTTCCCTACACCAGAAAAAACTAAATATTCCAATGTCATCTACATAATTTACCATGTTTTGCATTTATTCTCCAAAATTCTGACTGGCCCTTGTATCCAATGGTGGGTGAGAACTAGGAGCCTTCCATATCCACATCTCTCATTTTGCATCATCATGTATGGGCCAGAGACTCTCACAGTCTCGACAGTCAGGGGATCACATGGACTACGCGCTACATAAAGATGCAGAATGGAGACAGGATTCTGGTCCCTCACCCTTTCACTCTAGGGAGAGCACAGAGGCTGGACAGAGGCAGCTCTACCTACAACTTCTGCATATCCTAAGTTGCTTTCCCATAGGAACTCCTATTACAGAGGAACTATATTTCCCCTTAAAGTCTCTTCTGATTGTTACAGTCTGCACCGTATTCCTGCTGTTCATCAGAGGGCACAATCCAGCCTCTTCACTATCCCCATTCAAGGTTCTGCCTACTGGGTACAACATTGCTCTTCTTTCTAAGCATTTGATTCTTGTATTAGTTTCTCAGAGACTCTAAGATTTTGATAGAAATTGGAACTTTTTATATATTTTTATTTGGCAAATCTAGCCTTCAAATTGCAAAACAATATCCTGCTGTCCTATAAATGTGATCCTGTTCAAAATGTCATTCATTCCTATGTTCCAAGGTCAAAAAGGACCATAATAATCATCTAGTCCAAGGGTTCTCAAACTGGGGCTTGGGACCCCTCAAGGGATTGCAACATCATTACAAGGAAGGTCGTGAGCTGTCAACCTCCAGCCCAAACCTCCAGCATTTATAATGGTGTTAAATATATTTAAAAAGGTGTTTAACTTATTTGGGGGGTTGCACCCAGAGGCTTGCCATGTGAAAGGGGTCGCCAGTAAAAAAAAAAAGGTCTGAGACCCACTGGTCTAGTCTGATCTCCCATATAACACAGGCCACAGAATTTCCCTCAAATAAGTCTTAGGGCATATATTTTTAGAAAAACATCCTGTCTTGATTTAAAAATTGTCAGTAATGGAGATTCCACCACAACTTTTGGTAAATTGTACCAAAGGTTAATTACTCTCACCATTAAAATGTATGCCTTATTTATAGTCTGAATTTATCTTGTTTCAACTTCCAGTCATTGGATCATGTTATACCTTTCTCTGCAAGATTGAAGAGCCCCTTATCAAATATTTGTTTCCTATGTAGGTACTTATAGACTGTCAAGTTATCCCTTAATCTTCTATTTGTTAAGTTAAATAGATTGAGCTCCTTAAGTCTGTCGCTATGAGGCAGGTTTTCTAATCCTTTAGCCATTCTTATGGCTCTTCTCTGAACCCTCTGCTATTTATCAACATCCTTTTAGAAGTGTGGGCACCAGAACTGCTTAGAGTAGACAAGCAGTGGCCACACTAGTGCCAAATAGGGAGGAAAAATAACCTCTCCACTCCTACTCAAAATTCCTTTGTTTATGGATCTCAGGACCATGTTAACTCTTCTGGCCACAGCATCACATTGCGAACTTGTGTTCAGCTGATTATCTACCTCAACCCCCACATCTTTTTCAGAGTCACTGCTTCCCAGGGTAGAGTCCCTCATCCTGTAATGATTGCCTAAATTCATTGTTCATAGATGTATAACTTTACATTAATTACATTTGCATTAATTATATGATCCTCTTTAATTCTTTATTAATCGAGTCCTGTGTTAGCCACTCCATTATCTTGCTCTGGATCAATGCCAGGCTAACAGTCCTATAATTATCCAGGTCTTCACACTTACACTTTTTTAAAAAAATTGGCAAACATTAGCTTTCTTCCAGTCTTCTGGAACTTACCCAGTGCTCCATTTATTGAAAATCAACATTAACAATCCAGAAAGGTCTTCAGCCAGCTCTTTTACAACTCTTGGATGCAACTTATCTGGACTTGCTGATTTAAAAATGTCTGACTTCTGTTTAACATCCTCCAGAGATACTAGTGGAATGGAAAGAGTGTAATCTCCACCATATAATGAGACTATATCATCTGTTTTTTCCTCCAACTACAAAATAGAAATATATATTAAACATTTTTGCCTTTTCTACATTTTCCATCTAGTAAAGGACCAATACCATTGTCAAGATTTGTTTTTGTTCCTAATATATTTTAAAAATTATTTAAATAGCACTGAAGATTTGAACTCCCTCCTTGCTACCCAATTCACTTTGTTGTTTGAACTCTACCACCATGCTGCTGTTTCACTTTAATGAGGTATATTAACCTCAGGGTCTCAGTTTAAATGTTGTTATTTTACAGAAAGTCCTGTTTACCTCAATTCAATAGAGACAAACAACAACAGGCAATTTCCTTGTTCAGAACTTCTCAGTTGTGCCACGCCAGTCAGCTCTGTGCCCAAGCAGTTCTGTCTTTCTGCTTCCTGCCAGGGTCATGCTCACAACTCCTCCAGATTTCCTGCCTCTGTCTCTTTCCAGGGTGCAATCCAGACCTGTGAGGGGCTATGTCACCACCTACTCTGCAACCTTAGGTGCCCTTCAATGCTTTGCTTTTATAGCTTCCAACCTGGGCTGCTCACAAACAACAAAAGTGTCTACGCACAGTTGCAGTCCTGGTCTAACAACTCTGACCTCAGCCATCTGTGAGCAACACATCAGTCACACTCTGGCTTCCAGCAGCCTTGGTTACTACTTGCAGGATGACCCAGAACACTCTCAGTCCCATATTTCCCCCAAAACCTGTGTTATGCCCTGTCCAACTTTCTCCTGGGCAGTTCAGATATTATAGGTCCATTGCCGCTGTTTAAGGGGTCAATACCCAGCAGCCTGCTACTTTAATTGGAGTCACCAAACAGCTGTTTAAACACAACAATGGAGTAGTTTTGATTTAACTACAAAGAGAGAGATTTTTAAGTGAGTACAAATATAAGGTATTAAAGTCAGAAATGGTTACAAGAGAAATAAAGATAAAACACCTTCCAATGGCTAAAACTTAACCAACTAGACTTGGTTCGAGATCAAATCCTTTCCAGGCGTTGTGAGCAATATTGCTGACCAAATTTTCAGGTTGGATTCTTTGTCATCTTAGGTGTATGTTTTCCTCTCACTTTTATAGTCCAGTTACCCTTTGCAATGCATTTTCCTGGGGGTTATCCCTAGATAAAGTTCCTTTCCGCTCTGAGGACAGAGACATGGAGTCTAGTGGTGAAAGAGGTTCCATGTTGTTGTTCGCTAAAATACAGATCAATCTGTTCCAGTTTGCCAAATAACGACAACTTGACAGGTGATTGCCAATCAACTTTGACCCCTGGCTAGAGGCATTAGCGCGTCCTTTGTCTGAGAGGAACTGTCCCGAGGACCTTGTTTACTACTTGTATTTAAATAGAGGTAAACATATTTCTTTGTTTAGGATAGACATGTTTAATAATTTCTGCCTGAACAATGCTACAC
This sequence comes from Mauremys mutica, assembly GCF_020497125.1. Lineage (NCBI taxonomy): Eukaryota > Metazoa > Chordata > Testudines > Geoemydidae > Mauremys > Mauremys mutica. The sequence continues at coordinate 167,758,534 of NC_059072.1, forward strand.
AGGTTTGAATATGTAACAGAAACATCAAACAAGGGAATTCATAACTTTACATATATTCTGCTACACACGTTTCACCATAATATCATTGACCAGCAAGTTATTAGTTCTCAAATGATACCTCACAAGGCATATTTTATACAAAGATTATTACAGCGGTGTGTAGCATGGTAATACAAGGGTGCATTCAGTCACAGCCTCTAACACACACAAGGTTGCAAATCAATATTATACACCCTTCCCCTGCACCTACATTTGCAACCAGTGACAGCATTTAGTCGACACAGGCTTTGTGTGCCATTTAGACTAGTCCTTGAGTGGTAGCTGTCTTTGCAGTTGTCTTAACTATATGAAGGGGCTTTAATGCTCCTTTTGTTGAGCCTGAAAGAGGGGCTTGGCATAGCCATTGGCTTTCACTAGGTCAGTGATTGTTTTTGGATCTGACACCTATTCCTGGTGGCAGCCATTAGAACCTTTCAGCACAGCAATATGAATAATTTAATAAACCAACTTTCAGTACTTTAAAGAGGCTGGGCCAGATGTTCGGCTAGTATGAATCAGCATAGCTTTGTTGAAATCAGTGGGGCTACGACAACACACAGCAGCTGAAATCCTGAGCTTTAGTCTCCCACCTCTCAGAAGAGTGCTCTAACCACTGAGATATGGGATATTCTGTTGTGGAGTTCTGCTCCCTCAGTCCCTCCTGTTGAACCTGTTCCATTGTTGCTGAAAGGGTGAATGGAGCAAGGGAACTGGACCCTGGGTCTTCCATCTCCTAGGTGGGTGCCCTAAGCACTGGTTTATAGAGTCTTTCTCTCTCTCTCTCTCTGAACCAATGACTGTTCTACTGTGGATAAATACTTAAATAGTCATTTTTGCCCAGGATGGGAAATTGTAGTAGGGAAGACGAGAAGGTTTGATTATCTCAAACTAAAATAAATCCTATCATAAATGTATATTAAATCTATCCAGCAACTCTCATCAGTTGAATTTGCATTTGAGAGCCACATAAAATAGCTTGGAACAGAGTGAATTGATTGTTTTAAACATCTTGCCCTAACCATCTTCACTAAATGGACATAAATTTTGAAGATTTTTAAGCATTCACTCTCATATCAGCAATTATTATATGTAGGCACTTCCAGGCTTAACACTTCATCCAACTCCTATTGCAGTTGATTGAAAGCCTCCCACATTGGGATTTGGAAAAAAAGCAGTGTGCTGAGTCAACTTCTCTTCATCCTTGTTATGGAGCTTATTAGTCAGATAAACAAGCTTGTGGAAACAGAGAAAACTAATGTATGCTGATGATCTGGCCCTTTTGGCTGACGGCAAAGAAGTAATGGTAAATATGAATCAGAATGGGTATCTGTGTTTGAAGATCATGGTTTGAAGATGACAAAAACTAAAGTTATTCTAGTGGAAGAAGAGCTATTGATTGAAGTTTCAGGAGAGAAGCTGAATTAGAAGAAAGGATTTGTGTACTTGGGAAATACACTTAATGCCATCAGAGCGCGATCTGGAGAATTAACAAGAACCCAGTTTGCGTGGGTGGCAGAGAAAAAGGTAGCAGAAGAACTGTGGGACCGGCAAATAAATAACAAACGGAAAAGAAAAAGTGTATTCTCTGTGGGTTTGTCCCTGCCTCCTCTATGGTTTGAAAACAGTGGGTCTTATGAAGATGGAAGAAAAGAAGTTAGAAAGGTAGAAAATAATACACTGAGGAGAATGGCAGGCAAGTGGAGGGTAGACAGAGTGTGCATGGAAGAAATTAGGGGGTAGATTAACTTGAGACACTCAGTGATAGATAGTCTGGAGAGCCCATGTTTTAGGTGGGCTGGACATATGATAAGAGTAGGAGAAGAATGACCAGCAAAAAAAGCATGTGAGGAAGAGGACAGCAAGAAAGGATGTGGAAAACCAAGGATATGATGGAAAGACTCTGTCAAGAGAAATATGAAGAGAAAAGGACTGGAATGGAACTCATACGAATGCCATGGACCAGAAGAAGAGGCAAAAGTATCACAGGCACCTCAGACCCCACGTAAATGGGGAAAGGGGTTGAGAAGTGAAGTGAAAGCCTCCCACTGACTTCAGTGAGAGTTGACTAAAGTCTTTAGATAAGATCACAGTTCACATTAAATCTCTAAACAGCCAAAAGTAGAAGAGAAGCCTTTCAAAGACCAAATGTTGAGTATGCTGCACAAAACAGCAAAGGAGGAAACTTGGAATGGCAGAGTGATCCTGTCTTTCATATAATTAACATTTCCTATAACCTCCATTTCATAATTCAGAATATTTCTGATGTCAATAAATTACATTACTATGGTGCTTGATACCATCAGAGCAATGTAGCACAGGGTGAAAGACATTCTCCTCTTCATTAGTGCAGCTTTGGAAAGGTGGGTGTGGGAAATGTAATATGAACATTTTGCCTTTGACTGAAGGTAGTGCAGCATCTCAGATAAATAAGGGAAGCATTATTGTAAAAATGCAAGGGAGTTTAAAGCTTTTAATGGCTTAATAAGATTAAAGATTTACTTTGATAAGTCTGATTTATCAAGGGCCAATACAAACATTTAAAAATGCTACTGAATGGAAAGATCAGTGACCAAATAACAAAAGAACTGATCAGAGTCTTCAAACCCTGGCGGCACAAACTAAAGAATGTACACCTGTATTTTTTTAATGAAGTAAAGTTGTTATCCACTCACAAAAGAATAATATACTCTAGATGTAAGGAAACCCACCAATTAAAAACAAATTCTGTAAATAATTCAGATTTGGAGGCTAATTCCTTTGTGGTACACAACAGATTTCTGTGTAGACAGCAGAGTCCCTCACTTTAAAAAAAAAATAGTTCAGTCTAGTATGAGAAAGTTCAGCACTACCTTTCCTTCCGTAGGTCCTGCTTCCTCATAGAGCAAAGCTAAACAAAATCCACAGTGACACATGGATGAACAGTAAAATGTGCTCTGACTTTTTTGGAATATGCCCACTGCTAAAAATTCACCCATCTATGGAATGTTAATACCTGAAGTTACCAGTTCTACAGCCTCTATCTGCAGTATTTCATTCTCTACGCACAAGTGCTGGTGACTTCAAAATTTTTGGTTTTTAAGCCCTATCAAAGGATGTGTTGGAATGAGTAGCAATTCCACCTTCACCATGTACCTGAAAGGGATGCTTTCCACCGAGGGAATTAATAAGTAGTTGCTGCAATAGTCTATCAAGGAAACTGATGATACGACATTGAGCTTTTGTAACAAAGAGGATCATTGAACTGTGAGTCACTAATTTACCTGGCATACAACAGCTCTTTATGAAAACCTCCTATTCTGACACTGTGGATTCAGTGATGGATGTGACCATGGCTAGAATCAGATGGCAGACTATTCTGTTTATCTCTTCATTCTCTTGACAAGTGGGGGAGGAGGGCAGATAGGAATACCGGAGCTGTTTAGTTAGCTGCAGATTGGCATGCCAGAAAAATTCTAAAGGGTCCTCTACCCTGCAACTCCACTGTGCTTTTGCAACTGGTTAGAGGCACAGATAGTGTAACTAGTTACAAATTACATGGTGTGGTTTGTAACGGCAGCTTTTCTGCTGTCACAACTGGTTTTTTTCATCCGCACGTGCTGCCTAAATGTGTTTTTACAAGTGCATTCTGGGACATTCTAGCCTGTCAAGCCTCAGGGGCAGATGCCTGCAGCCAGGACTATGGGAATGTTTTAATAAGTTATGCTAAGTATTGTTGCTGCCTAATCTGGCCCTTGGTTCCTGTAACCAGTTATGCACACTAATGCCACTGTAACAGGTAAAGTTAGTTCTTAGGCTATGTCTACACTACCATGTATGTCAATATAACTCATGTAACTCAGGGGTGTGACTAAACCACCCCCAAGCAACATAAATTACACTGACATAAGTGCCGGAGTGGCCTGTGCTACAGCAGTAGGAGAGCTTCTCCTACCAACATAGCTACCATCCCGCATTGGGGGTGGATTAATTAATTTGACAGGTGAGCTCTCCTCCATTGGCTTAGAGCCGCTACACTAGAGAGTTTACAGTGGCACAGCTGCACTGCTGTAAGCTCTCTAGTGTAGACATAGTCTTAGTTAGAAAGTTCTCAGTCAAGCCCACAATTCAGAGAGTTCCTTCCATGGATCTTCCCTGCCACGCAGACAGGGCAGGAGTGGATGGACTGGAGGTAGGCCAAAGAAATGCTTCATGTCCCACCCTGAGCAGTTCAGGGGCTGAAAAATCGTACATTCTGGGAGTGTATTACTTTTTATTACTGTATTACTCTTGGCAGGGGACTCCCCCTCTAAGAACTAAGCTATGTCTACACTATTAGTAGAACTAAGCTTAGTCTACACTTAGTCTACATTAGTAGAACTAAGCTTAGTCTACACTAAGCAGCAGGACCTAAGCCATAATGAGTCATAGCTGCTGTGAGAGTACAGAATCTCCATGAGGATCTGAGGAGAGCTGCAAAACTTGTGGACAAGCCATGCAGCCGGTTCCACTGTGCGGCATTCCCCAACCTTCAGAATAGAGAGACAGGAGAAAAATCTCTGCAAGGAAAAACCTTGTAGAGATTTCTTCCCCTATAACCTACTTCTATTGGATTTCCCACACTGTAGGCAATAGGGCCAAAAGTAATTTCTGGCAAAGACAACAGACTGGCTATTATCATAGGGCTCATTTCATCCAGGACTTTTATTTGCTAGGATGAATTTAAGGGCTGCAGGATTTTTTTCCTCTGATATTTTTACATACATTTTGAACTGCAGATGGTATGCATGATTAACAAAGACAAATATCAGATCTTACCTAGGTGTGTACCCATCTAGGTAGTAGGATTTAGTTCATAGCAGAGGGAATCAAATACAGGATTAGGAAATGCCATTTTTGCTCAGATAAGAGCTTGCTAACACCTGGGGAATTTGAGTAGGAATATTCAAATAGGCATTAGTAGGCTGTTTTTAGAAATAATTTGTCGTTGAATTTATTGCTCATGAGTGAGTAACTAATAGAGTTGGCTGGAGATGAGGATCATGTAAGCAGGAACTGTGCAAGTTTTCCCACATATCTTTACACATGTTACTCAGCTCTGGGATGCAACCCGTCACCCCTGGTTATTCTACTCTGAAGTCTCTCAAACTGAGACTGACAATCATACTAGGTTGTGACAAACTGTGTGGATATGGTATAGTTTTTCTGAGGCATTATCAAATGGCTACAGGACACTCCCTAGCACCAGATTTATTTTAATGTTGGCCTTCCCAGGCCTCAAAGCCAGATCTCCGGTGATAAAAGGAAATCCATTCTCTTTAATAAAACAATGAATATTTTCTATTTTGGAGTTGTAGACTAAGCCTTGCCACACAGCAACTTTTTACCATTCCTCTAACCAGTTAGAGACAAAATTGGCAATAATCACAGTTCACATCCACACAGCACACAGCAGAGAATCTCATCTGTGTGCTACCCCTGCTAGTGCATTGTGGGATGTCTGTCTACACAGATTAACAGGTGGAGAGAGAACCTAAACACTTCAGTTCTATTCAGAAATAAAAATGGTTAATTGTCCCCACCCCTTAAACTGTAGCTTGGGGCCTAGTGGAATCACTACAAGATGGTACTGGTTATATATACAAGCTTTTGATGAGATCACCTCCAGTTTCTTTTCACAAGTGATACATTTCTCTGTAATTTCTGCAATACTGTATGAGTAGCCCAAGTGATCTATGTGTACATTACTCACATTTCCCACAAGAAAATGCTAATCTAATTTAATAGGGATTCTGTGTATCATCTGGCCCAGTTAACAGTTCAAGTTAATTAGCCAATTAACAGTATTGACTCACTCATTCTTTCAGTCACACACACACACCCTCTTTCACACATACACCACCACCACCTCTCTCCCATCACCCTCGTGTTGTCTTTTCATCACCAGATTCACTTCAGAATGGCTCTCCTTGTTTGCAGAGCAGTCCAGAGACCCATGCTACCCAACCTTGCTGACCAAAAGTGCACCTATTAACTCTCCCATTTAGTCCTTTAATCTGGGGTTCATCTCTGTCACCTGGTTCTCCAGAGGTGGGTGTGCCTCACTCGTTTGTGACAAAAACAAATAACGAGTACAGCTGGCTGAATTAGTCATTGTGAAAATGTTATCTGATTAATTTAACATTTGTGTGTGTGTGTGTGTGTGTGTGTGTGTGTTTGCCAGTCATTCACAAATTGATCATAATTTAACTAAATGAATTTATTATTCAGGAGCATTCATTTACATTTATTTGTTAGGATTAAAAAAATGCAATGATATGGTTCATGAAGACTTCCAGTTACATTAGATAGTACAAAAAAGAATGCAAGAGGCCCCCAAGTGTAGCGAGGGGTGTGTTTAGGTCACTACCGTGATGAAAGAGTGAAGAAGAACGGGACGATCTGGGTCCCGTGAGATTTCTAGCCCACTACAAGACTTCTGGGGTAGGTTTGAGGTCTCACGGGATTGGCACAAAGTTTGAAGCCGTAAGAGCCATTTGCTCAGAGACACTTCCTGTTTGCTGGTTTCTAGCCATCAACCCTCCTCCTTCTGCCTGTCTGTCTGGGGCCTCAGTGGGAAGGCCTCCCTGGGCTCTGCCTCCTGCTGCTGCAGATGGGCCAACAGCTGTGTGAGCTGGCAACGCCATGCCTGGATGACTACCTCAGAGCAATTAGCTTATGTGGTGCCCCCTGTGGAGCGGCTCTGGGGCCAAGGCAAGGGATGCCTCCCCTACTCTGAGTACCCTGGCAGGGCTCAGGGTGTTGTGGGTTAGGAATTCCTAGGGAGGACAGGGCTGAATTCCAAGGTCTGGAGAGAATCCTGGCGGGGAAACCTGGCTACCACAGGCTGTGGGCCATGCCCACCTGGGAGTCTTGCTCCTGGTACAGAGCCCCTTTCTATTTGAGCATTTTCCTATGCTCTCCCTAATCTCCTGTGGGGCACTAGCCATGCTTGCAGCCTAAAGCTATGCACAGCTTAGAATCTGGCACTTTTGGAAGTGAAAATGGAAACCTCCAACCATGGGCAATAGGTAGTGTGTTAATGGTGACTCTGTCCCTCTGAGATGTGTTGGATCAGACACCTATCGAGGAGTGTCTCCTTTCCATTCCAAATATAAACTTGGGGTCCTTTTCTACTTTAAGGGGTTAAAGACCTGCTTCAGAATCATGCCCTTTAGTTAGGGGTTTGCACATTTATATCGTTACATTAGGGCACACTTCCTTAATGTAGTTAGTACCTTAGACTTAGGAGGCTGTATCATGTCTGTCCACCCCAAAGATGGGAAATTTCTACTCCTAAGCATGCTATGCTTACAACTGTCCATTGAATTCTAGTGAACTTAGCTGTCAGTGCCAATAAATCCAGCAGTCCCTACAACACTTACAGGGCAGAGGTTATGAAAGAAGTCCCCTCCTCATTTCCCTCCCCCCCCCCAAAAAAGTAGAGGGCCTGTCTTCTCTTTATCTCTGTTCCTCGTCCGAGACTGCAGGAGACTTTGGCCCAGTCTACACTAACATAATTAGATTGACCCAGCTACATTGCTAAGGAGTTTGAAAAATCTACACCCCTGAGTGACTTGGTTAAGCCGACCTAACCCCTGGTGTAATCAATGCTAGATCAACTGAAGAATTCTTCCGTTGAACTAGCTATTGTCTCTTGGGGAGGTGGATTACCTACGCTAATGGGAGAACCCTTCCCATTGGTGTAGGTAGTATCTACACTGACGTGCTACAGTGGGGTAGCTGCAGCACTGTTTCCAGTGTAGACAAGCCCTAAGTCCATGAGAATGCAGCCTTTTAAATTCTCACGTTCAATATAAGCTGGGGGAGGACAATCCATCTACGATTGGCAATCAAATTACGACTCCCACACCTTGCTGAGACCCATCCTTCCCCAGGGAAGCCAGTACAATTGGGGTATTAATAGATCATCTAGTGAAAGATGCCCGGAAAGCCCTGTGATAACCGCACATTGAACAAACACTGGTATGAGCTGCAGGAAGGGGTTCGTATGTGAGGCTGTGCAGAACTGATCTGGTTGTGAGCTTATTGTGGCTGGTGTGATGTCTCAACAGAGACATTCCTCACCAGTGAACCCTCACTTTTAGAGCTAAAATGACTCTGCTTGTTAAGTAAGTCCAAGGCGCCACCTCTATGCTGGAATCTCTGCCATGCTGGGGATATGGGTAAATATGGCAGCCACCCACGTACCTCTGTCCCTAAGTGCTCATGAGACTGAGCCATGCCCCCAAAGCATGATGCAGCCTTCAGCCTTGCAGGGTTGCAGTCTGGTCTGTTAAATGGCAGAACCTGATGGTACCTCCCCTGAGTCCTAACTGGGGACTCAAGGCAAGGCATTGGTGTATGTGGGAGTTTAACTCTCCTTCCCAGCCAATGTCTGGATTATTACACTATGCCTTCAATGGCTCTCGGTGAGGCCACCTCTGTCCTTGCATACCATTCCCGCTCAAGCACATCAGTCTGTGCCAGTGCAGAATACTTCCAGTCAGATGGGTGTTTCATGGACCCATAGGCTGTCTGCTGTCTGAGTGCACCAGTCACTCTCTGGATGAACTGTACCAGATTCCTGAATGGGGGGAAATGGCTCAGTTTTGGAATTTCTTCCATGTCTCTCCTTGTGGGCCTTGAAGTGGGCATGGGGAGGACGAACAGGGGCTAAGATGAGCTGAGCTACCCCTGGGATGGAGTTCTACTCGCCCCAAAATGGTCCACACTTTGTGAAATGTGCACATTGTGCTCTGAACACTGGCGTCTCTGTCTCCTTTGTCCTCCCTGACAGGAATACACAACTCCACTCTTGCTGATTTAATGGCAAGACACCGGGGCGTATCGTATATCATTTCTCACCCACTGCCCTGTGGAAGAGATTTCCCTTCCTAGCCTGGGACACAGCAGCTCTTCAGAGGGAGGGGAACAAGTGACTCTATCTGCATGGAATCCTTAATGTGACTAAAGCTCTCAAAGACTCTCTTCTCTCTAGAGGTGTTAACAATTAACACTACCAGTGCAGTGCAGTGCAGAAAGGTGCAATATTCATTTTGCTGCCACGCATGTGCCTGGGATTAAGAGCAGCCTAGCTGATGCTCTTTTGACTGCAGGTCAGCAAATTCAGAGCACTAGCAGCGGAGGTTAGGGAAGTGCCAGAACAGATGCCAGCAGCCCTATGAAATCTTCGTTGCTAGAAGCAGTATCCGCGGCCAAGAGAACACTTGCACTGTGCACTGTTTCATCTAAAACTATGTCATTTGAGGAGTTTTGAGGGGGTTGACAGTCTCTCCGGGGCCTGGTCTACACCAGAACCCCAAATTTGGTGGTTCATGGTCTTGCTATAACTAACCAGTTATCTGGGGTGGCCTTTTACTGCAGGCCAGCAGGTCATTCAGATCCCTACCAGGCCTTCGGGATCCACAGGATGTTGGAGGTTTGGCCCCAAGTTGCTGGGATGCAGAGCAATGTCAGGAAGCCAGTGACCTTGCAGGTCCTTAGGCAATTAGTTGAGGTTCTTCTTTGGATTTACTGTTTGGGAGGTGAGGCTGTACTCTTCAAGGCTGCCTCTCTGTTGGCTTTCTTTGGAGCTGTCTAGGTCAGAATGGAGACTCTTCAGAGCAGGCTCTTGAACTACAGTACATGCTCAACAGCTCAAGGTCTATGGATCAAAAACTGTTCAAACTAGGGTGAACAAGGCTGTTTCTCTGCACCGCTCTGGTGAGGAGGACCTATGTCATCAGGGCCGGCTTTAGGCCAATTCAACCAATTCCCCTGAATCAGGCCCTGCCCCTAAGAGGGCCCCGCGCCCAAGCCCCAGTACGGCGTACCGGCAAGAGCCAGTGAGCCGTACCGAGGCATCCCGGCTTCCCCAGGGGACAATTTAAAGGGCCTGGGGCTCCCAGCAGGGGCTGGAGCCCCAGGCCCTTTAAATTGCCACCAGAGCCCCACTGCTGGAGCCCTGGGGTAGGGCTGTGGGGCTCTGGGGGCTATTTAAAAAGTCTGGGGCTCCCGTTGCTTCTACCGCCCTGGCCCTTTAAATAGCCACCGGAGCCCCACTGCTTCCCCAGGGCTCCCTTGGCTATTTAAAGGGCTGGGGCGGTAGAAGCAGGGGAGCCCCGGGCCCTTTAAATAGCTGAGGGAGCCCTGGGGTAGCGGGGGGCTCCGGAGGCTATTTAAAGGGCCGGGGCTTCAGCTGCCTCTGCCACCCCGGTCCTTTAAATAGCCGCCGAAGCCGCACCGCTTCCCCAGGGCTCCCTCGGCTATTTACAGGGGTGGTGGAAGCAGGGGAGCCCCGGGCCCTTTAAATAGCCCCCGAGCCCCGGGCTGCTGCTGCTACCACAGTGGGGGAGGGAGGAGGAGGGGGCATTCACCGTACAGGGTGGGCTGTACCCCCTGTACCCGCATCCCCTGCCCACAGCCAGCCCCTGTCTCCAGCCAGCCCCACACCCCCTGCCTGCAGCCAGCCCGCCTCCAGCCAGCCCCTGACGCACCCCCTGCCCTGCCCGCAGCCCTGCCCGCACCAGCACCTGCCACACCCCCTGCCCTGTCTTCAGCCAACCCCTGCTGCACCCCCCTGCCTGAAGCCAGCCAGTCCCGCACTTCTCTGTCTCCAGCCCTGCCAACCCCTGCCGCACCCCTCTGCGGCCCTGCCTGAAGCCAGCCAGCCCACCCCACACACCCCTGTCTGCAGCCAGCCCCGCACCCCTTGCCCTGCCTGCAGCCAGACCCTACCTCCAGTCAGCCCCTGCCCTGCCTCCAGCCAGCCCCATGTCCACTGGTGCCCTGCAGTTCCCAGGGCAGTAACCCTGCACACCTGCTTCAATGGGGGGGGGGGGCAGGAGCAGCTGGGACCCACACATGTGCACACCCTAGGGTGACCAGACAGTAAGTGTGAAAAACTGGGACGGGGTGTGGGGTAATAGGAGCCTATATAAGAAAAAGACCCAAAAATCCGGACTGACCCTATAAAATTGGGATATCTGGTCACCCTAGCACCCCCCCAGGGAGTTGGGGGACCCACACATGTGAAACGGAGCTCAGTTCTAGTTCGGGCCCATCTTTTAAAAAAAGAACTTTAGGTCAGGTTAACATACATCCGTATTTTCCCAGACATTTCAGGCTTTTTGGTTCTTAAATCACCATCCGGGACGAAAATATGGACGTATGGTAACCCTATTGCTACAAAAAATACATACTGTGGCACATCCCTTAAATCAGAACTTTTTATAGGGAACCGGTTGCTAAGAAATGAAAGGCTCTTTTTTACATGTTTGGGGTTTTTTAAGTCATCCCTGCCGGGGCGCCACCGAAAATGTTTGAATTGGGCCCTGCACTTCCTAAAGCCGGCCCTGTATGTCATGTATGGGTACTGCAGGCATTGTAGCTCAATGGCTACCCCAGTGAGGGCCCCCTGTTCCTGCATGGGGGGCTGTTCATTACTAACCAAATTCCAGTTTGTGGGAGTGGTTAGAAAGGGGCTGTCATTCCTGGGCTTGCCACTGGAAGAGTAAGGCTCCCAATCGTTCTGTATAGGAGCTGCAACAGCGGCTGCCCTGTTGGGTCTGGGGACATCAGAAGTCCAGGCTATAGGGCATGGGTGATCCATGGCCTATAAGTCCTATGTACAGTTACCTGATGGGAGGCTGATGCAGGTGGTGGGCCGTAAGCACCAGTGGTTTTACCTATGGCTGCTTCCTTCTCCATGTCTATCACATAGAATATATTGGAGTACACCTATGGCTGGGGATATGGATTTGCAGGCACAGCATTGTGCACTGGTCTCACAGAGAGCAAGGGGCATGCGGCATGTAATTCAGCAAGGGGCTTGCGGCTGGGCCTGGGATTTAATGTAACTTTTGTCTTGGCACAGAAGATAGGGCATGTGCTGGGACAAGTTTATGCCTCTTTGCATGGACTGGTGCCCCTTGAGGACATGCCGGATATCACTGTTAGCCACCTAAGGGAGAGTAACCTAGGAACATGCTCCAGCTGATTTGGAAGGCTAACAGGGATATTGGACTGCTGGCAGATATGTTTCCTGGCATGGACATAGTATAATTGGAGTTACTAGCCTTCAAGGTTTGGAAGACTGCAGTCCACCCATGGAAAAGGTAGATAGGGTCTAGAGCAGGGGTCGGCAACCTTTCAGAAGTGGTGTGCCGAATCTTCATTTATTCACTCTAATTTAAGGTTTTGCATGCCAGTAATACATTTTAACGCTTTTAGAAGGTCTCTTTCTATAAGTCTATAATATATAACTAAACTATTGTTGTATGTAAAGTAAATAAGGTTTTTAAAAATGTTTAAGAAGCTTCATTTAAAATTAAATTAAAATGCAGAGGCCCCGGACCGATGGCCAGGACCTGGGCAGTGTGAGTGCCACTGAAAATCAGCTCGCGTGTCGCCTTTGGCACGTGTGCCATAGGTTGCCTTCCCCTGGTCTAGAGGAATGGCAACTGGAAAATATTGACATGGCTGGAGTCCCGAGAGGGCTCAGTTATCAGCCAAGAGTGCAGCTGAGCTCTATCAAGAGGACAGAATACGTTTCTCTGATATAGGGGCTGATTTGTTCCTGGATGATCTTGGTATTGGGTTGGCCACTATTTCTAGGAAGCCTGTGCGGGGTGGCGGGGGAGGCAGCCAAGCAGATGCTGGTGCCTCCTCGCTGCAGTGCTCAGTGCAGGAACTCACTGATTTAGGCTCCATATCCAAAAAGGTAACATAGTGGGCATCCTGAGGGCATCTCTTTACAAGATGGGGCATCTAACCCCCAGCACAAATGCAAACCAGGGACAAGGGCACTAACCTGGGGGGACTTCCCTGACAGTGCAGTTGGCGGCGGTGCTGATTGGGGGTCAAGGTCCCATCTTGCCTCAACCCCCAAAAGGGGGAGCGATGCTAGTGAGCAAATTGGAGGCACCTAAGTGACCCTGCTAGTGTGGTGATTGGCTCTCACTGCAATGGGAACCCCCAAGAATCAGCAAAGGATCCGTGGGGTGTGAATGACTGTGCTGGGCTGTCCCCTGACAGGAAACTTGGATACAATTTGACTAATTAAGTTGTGGCCTGATTAAACCCATAACATGTGAGCTTACTGCCTTCTCCCACCCAGTGAGCACACCTAACACTCTTGCTTCAGGGCATATGCCAACCACTAGCAGCAAAACGTCATCTATGGGAATGTTATCTATTGGTTTATTTATGTTGCTTCCTCTGAAGCATCAGATGATAGACACTTTCAGAGTCAGGATATCATATTAGGGCCACCACTGGTCTGAGCCAATATGGTAACTCTTATGTCCTATTCACAGGTATTTTCTGAATATCTTGAACAAGTACATGTTAGTCTATGGTTACTTGTGAATTAATGGTTTAAACTCTGTGTAAAATCCTGGCCTCACTGAAGTGGAGGTTTTGCCATTGATTTCAATGGGACCAGGATTTCACCCATGTCTACAATTAGTTGCTATTCATCTCTTCTGTTGTGTGATTGGCATCCTTGGTCATCATATGATAGCATTTGTTTCCTTTTCGGAAGACTGAAATTTCTTTTTAAAATAAGAAAATAGTGACTGATGAATAGTGAATAACAAATGCATTTCTGGTACAGTTTTACAGGGGAATCATTTGTGCTAAAATGTTTGCAATTTTTAGGATTCACAAACATTATGACAAATAAGCTGGCACCAATCTGAAACCTCCCTAAAATCAAAGTTTGACCTTCATGAATAACAGCAGAGAGAACTTGGCACCACTTTTCACAAAAAGCGAATGACTTTTTGTACTATTTGACTAGTTCTAATTTGGAGTTTTCTTTCACCTTTCAAGACAGCAAGTCACTTTCCCTTCTTAAATCTAGCCTTAAGCTCTCCTTTTCCCTTGATTTTTATAATCAGCTCTCAAAAGAATTTTTTGATACTGAGGCTGGAATATGATATATTAAAATACACTCTAGAGTGCTGTGTTTTAATATTCATTGTTATAGAAACTTTAGTTTTAAGTGCAGAGCCGAGGACGTTGCTCGAAAAGGTGCCATCTCTAAAAACCAAATGATCTCATTTCACCCATGGAACCAATACAACCCATGCAGTGGCAGTGAAAGCTTCCTCACCCTGTCCACCAATGTACCTCAGGTGTGACACAAGGCGCGACCTCTCGAAATAAAATGCTAATCCACTTTCCACGGAACTGAACCTGATCTAAAGCCCATTGAAGTCAATATGGCCAATGATGCCTTGATCTGCCTACTCTGAAAACTGCCAGCAAAAGTGCCAAATAGTTACAGTTCTCATACACTGTGGTTACATGCGCTAATCCTGTGCAAAATGTATGTGATTCATGGCCTTTGACAGCAGCTTTTTTGTTGTTTTTTATTTTGCTTTTTCATTTCCCCCTCTTCTCCCAAATCCCACTTCCTTCACTGTTTCAGTGAAATGGCTATTTTTCACAATGAAAAATTGCTGAAAGGGAAATTGCAGCATGTTGTTGATGCAAAGTCCATCTTTGCTCAAAAACAAGGTTTATTGCTAGTTGAAAACTTCCCATTGCTGCTAGAAAATAGGCTTTTAAAAAAATATGTACATAAAACATTTTCAGGAAAAGATAGGCCCATTTGTTAATTTCGAATGAAATGTGAAAAAACCTTGAATTTCAGGCTGGCTTTTGTTATGAGTATTTCACACATTTCCATTTGTGTCACCCATCCACTGGGAACTGGGCTGAGACAACAAATTATTTTCACATAGGCCAATGGCAAGCCATTAGCCCTTTGGGGTGAAATCCAGGCCAAATTGAAGTTTGTGGGATATCACCCTTCATCACTATTACAGCTGGGCAAATACTGAATTTTTTTCTAAATATTCATCATCATCATCACTCCCATAACTGCATTGGTCATTGGGGCACCATCACTGATGAACAATCAACCAATTGTCTCCACCCCGATGAGTGTGTGTCAGTGCTTGAATCTCCGTAAAGTTCATTCTTGTCCACTCTTTTATGTTATCAATCCATCTCGTCTTCTGTCTACCTCTTCTTCTCTTCCCCTGTACTGTCCCCTTGGAGGATGATCTTGGATAGGCCAGATGATCTTGTTACATGGCCATACCACTGCATCTTGCTCTTCTTCACAGTCATCAGGAGGTCTTCATATGACCCAGAGCATTGGGTGATGATGTTGTGGATCTCTTCATTAGTGACGTGGTCGAAGTAGGAGATGCCCAGGATTTTACAGAAGAATCTCATCTCTACTACCTGCATTTCCCATTCAAGTTCTGCTGTAAGGGTCCATGTCTTGCATGCATACAGAAAAATGAAGATGACCAATGCATAGAGCAGTTTCATTTTGTATTCCAGGGAGATGTTCTTATTCCTCCAAATTGGCTTTAGCTTTGCCACTGCTGCTGCTGTTTGAGCAGTTCTTGCCAGAATTTCTGCCTTTGATCCTTCATCAGTAGTGATTGCCCCCAAATACTTGAACTGTTTCACTGTCTCCAGCTCTTGTCCACTGACAGTGATAGGTGAGCTGATCCCGTCACGTTTGTTTGTCATTGGCTTGGTTTTCTCTGCACTGATTTCCTTGCCGTATTTTGCGGAGGTTTCATCTAATCGTTTCACAAGGTTAGCAAGTTCATCTTTGCTACCTGCCAGGCCATCAATGTCATCAGCGAACTGAAGATTTGAGATTGTTTGCCCCCAAATGCTGACTGTGCATATGTGAACTTCTAGGGTCTCAGTCATTATGCGCTCCAAGTAGATGTTGAGCAGTGTGGGTGAAAGAATGCAGCCTTGCTGGACTCCAACAGTGGTGCGAAACCACTCTCCTATTGTGCCATTGATGAGAACTGTACGCTGGCCTTGGCATACAGTTGTTTAATGGCAAGAATAAGTTTATGACCAACATTGTACTTCTTCATGGTTGCCCAGAGAGCTTCGTGCCATACTCTGTCAAACGCCTTCTTGAAGTCAAAAAGATGTGGTAGATGTCGTGCTGGTGTTGTAAGTACTTCTCACATAGAACATGAAGGTTGAAAATCTGTTCTGTGGTACTTCTTCCAGCACAAAAGCCAGCCTGTTCTTCAGTGATGATATTCTCTGCTTGTGGCTTCAGTCTGTTCAATATGACTTTCAACATCACTTTGCTGGGATGGCTAATTAAGCTTATGGTCCGGTAATTTTGACACAATTGCAAGTTGCCTTTCTTTGGCAGAGTGACGTTTAGTGACTGAGTCCACGTGGAGGGCCACTCATGGGTCTGCCAAATCTTGTTGCAGATCTTAGTGAGTACATCTACTACTATTTCTCCTCCGAATTTCATCAATTCGGTTGGGATGTTGTCAATATCTGTAGCCTTTCCTTTCTTGAGTTATTTCACAGCTGTCTCTACTTCTTTGTGCAGTATTGGAAAGTCATCCTCCTCTGTTGAATCTGGGCTGTCTAGGACACTAGGATCTCCATTTGTCTGGTGGTTGTATAGATCAGAGTAGTAGTTTGTCCACCTATTGATGATATCTCTTTCTTCTGTAAGACAGTTCCCTACTATGTCTTGAATTGTGTTATCTTTGGTCCATATTTCCTTTGTCAGATCTTTTACAACCTGGAAAGCTCATTTGCTATTTTTATTATTAATACACTCCTCAATTTTAGAGCATTGTTTTTCAATCCATATCTCTTTGGCCACCATCATTCCTTTCTTGATCTTTTTGCCAATCGCTCTGTATTTATCAGCTGTTCTTGTCTCTACTGAGTTCTCTTCTAATGTCACACATTTGTAGTATTTCATTTGTGACCCATGGTTTTATCATCTTATGGTATTTCCGAAGGATGTCCATTGCTGTCTCATTCATTACAGCATTGAAATTGTTGGTCATTTGTTTCTACATCTTCCTCTAGAGCAAGCAGCGAGGCAAATTTTCTTGTGATCATTGCTTGGAATGACTCTGCAATGTTTCAGTCTCGGAGTCTTTCTAAATCAAACTTGGTTCTGGTGAACTTTGGCCTGATGATTGTCCTTAGCCACAGCCAAAAGTTTAGCATCACCAGGTCATGATCACTTTCAATATCCGCACCAGGGAAGCTCCTTGTTTTAGATCTGTTAATCCCAGAACAAAATCGGGTTTGCACCACAGTGTAGTCGAGCTTGTTGTGATGCAGATCATCAGGTACATGCCACATTGATCATCTGGATGCTTTATGTGCTCTTAATAGTTTGCAAAAACCAGATTGGTATAGGTGACAAACTCCAAAAGTCTCAATCCTCTCTCATTGGTTACTGCATTACAGAAAGGGCCACAATAATCTCACCAATCTGCCTGTGTGTCAGTACCCACTTTAGCATTCCCATCTTCCTGTACAATCACAATATCTTTCTTGTGTACCTTATCAATGGTGTTTTCAAGCTGATTGTAAAAATCTTCAATTTGCTCATCTTCATAATCTGTTGTGGGGGCATAGACTAGTACCACTGTGATATTAAATGGTACTGCCTTTAGACAGATAGAAATAAGCCTGCTGGATATTGGGTGGCATCCTAATACTGAATTCTTGATATCTTTATGCACAAGAAATGCTACGCTGTTGACATGTTTGTCCTCTCTACTGTAATAGTACATGCCCTTCTTCTGTTAGTGTCTCTTCAAAGTTCTTCCATCTGACCTCAGAGATTCCTAGGAGGTGCCAGGTGTATTGTTCCATTTTGTACATGAGTTCTTTCAACCTCCCTATTTGTCTCAATGTCCTTACATTCCATGTGGCTATGGTGATGTTATCCCTGCCACGGATCCGCTTTGTTGGGGTTACACCAGGAGTATACTTGTCGTGTATGCCCTGGTGGGAGACGTATGGTGCGGTCATTATTAACCCGGGCTGTGACAAATCTGGTATGGACATGGTTGACTTGCTCATCATATGGTGTGTCTTGGGCAAATTTCTAACCTGTCAGAGCCCATTCCACTCCAGGCAGCCCCCTTTTACTCACCTCTTATGACATGTAGGAGGAGCAGGGGAATATTCTTGACAACTTCTTCTTCCAGACATTAGTTTGGCTAAATACTGTGAATTCTCTTTGAAGATATCAGTGACCCCTTTGGTTTTCCATGAACATTCCTGCAAATAAGTGAATTATGGTTCATAAGTATGTCCATAGATTGAGGGAGTGTCACAAATAATTGTGTGAATGTACTTTTGCATGAGTATTCATATTATGAGTGCTTTCATAGCTGTCTTGAAAGCTATTTGTAGATTTGGAAGTCAGTCATTGAGTAGAAATTAAACTGTAGCTGGAACTCAGCCCCCATACAGACGACCACTTAGTCCTTCAGTCAGGGCCGGTTCAAGGATCTTTCGCACCCTAGGCGAAACTTCCACCTTGCGCCCTCCGCCCCTGCAGCAGCTACCCCCTCCGCCCTGAGGCGCCCCCCTTGTGGCAGCTCCCCACCCCCCACCCTGAGGCACCCTCCCCACCCCAGCTAACCCCTGTGCCAAGCACGAGCACCCTGAGCACGCCATCACTGCTTCACTTCTCCCACCTCCCAGGCTTGCGGCGCCAATCAGCTTAGGCACCGCAAGCCTGGGAGGCGGGAGAAGTGAAGCGGCCACGGCGTGCTCGGGGAGGAGGCAGGGCAGGGGTGAGCTGGGGCCGGGAGTTCCCCTGCATGCCACCCCCCCTTACTTGCTGCAGGCAGCCCTCCCCGTGCTTCCCTGCCCCAGCTCCCTCCCCCTAAATGCCAGCGGCAACCAGGGCGGCCGAAGATCTGGCCGCCGCGGTCACTGCCAAAGAAAATGGTGGCCCACAAATGCCAGTGTCCTAGGCGACCGCCTAGGTCCCCTAAATGGTTGCACCGGCCCTGCCTTCAGTATAGGACTTGGATGAGATTCAAGAAGTGCATAGCCCTTACCCAGGGATAAGCTCACCCTATGTAACTTAGATGACCAGTCCCTTATGGAAAAGGCCAATTCATTGTAATAGGGCTAAAACCAATAGAGTTTAATAGAAATTACTCTTCAAGCCTATAGAATTTAACAGAAGATGATACTGTTGCCCCCATTGGCCAGAGTGGTTTGCCACTATTCAGGGCCTTACTAGGTTCTTTCTGTTAAGAGGAGAAATTGATGATACAAGTCAGGTATTTCTTTGGTACATTTTACAATGAATGAGCCAAGTCCTGTTCCCTGAACACAGTAGCAACAAACAGCAGCAGGCAGTTTCCCTGCTGAGACATCTCCAAGTCTCTCTCTCCACTGAATTCTATGACCAAGAAACTTTCGGCTTCCTGTGAGGATCAGGTGGACAATTCTTGACAACTTCTTCCCCAGGCTTTCTGCCTCCAACTCCACAGGTTACAAACAAATATCTTTGTCCTCTTTGCAGTTGCAACCAGGGAAATCCTTCAGACCAGGTGTCTTAGCTCTGACTTGCCATGTAGCCTCTATTGTTAACTACATGAAGGGACTTTCCTTGCTCAGAAATCCCCAAGCCTGCCTCTCCAGTGATATCGGTGCCCAAGAAGCTTTGTCTTTCTGCTTCTGCTCAGAGTCATGGTCACCATAGCGTCTCCGACTTTCTGCTGACTTTCTCCTGGATTTTTTGTCTCTAACCCCAGATTGTGAACCTAAACTCCTAGCCCCTTCTCCTAGCCCTTGTTACTCTAGCTTGGTTAGTGTTTGCTTAGGCCTTGACATACAGCTCATTGCATTGGCCAGTAGCTTTTTTTTGTTTCCAGCTATCCCACTATACGAAGGGACTTGATCGCTCCTACTAATTAGCCTGACAAGAGGGTGGTCAGCAAATCCATAGGCTTTAGCCAGGTCTGTGATTGTCTTTGAATCAAATTGTTTCTTAAGAGCAGCTGTGAATGACTTCCAACATAACAATATTGTTTTCCTAGGGTGTTTTGATAACAGAGATAGCCTTTTTCATTTAATTCTATAGGATGCTCCAAAAAAGTCCATAGAAAATGTCTGATTACATTCTGTAATGCTTTTCCATGTGAATTCAAATAGCAAATTATGAACGGCAAATAGTTCATAAGCATTCCATAGGCTGAAATAATGCATAAATCATTAGTTGCATAATTATGAATAGTGATTCATGGGCAATTCACAAACAAGCAAAAGAGGCAACATTTGCTGTAGATAGTTCTCCCAATTTTAGTCATTTCTGGCCTGGATAGGCTTTAAATTAGTGACCTAGCAGGGTAGCAGTCTATAATCCATTACAAATCTCCTGAGCCATCCAGTCCTCCTCCTTATAAAGAGTTCTTAGCTTACCATGCAGATTTCCTGATTGGTTGTGCTGCTGCAAGGATTTGCTGAAAGTTGATAATGGCATTTAAGTTTATTTTAAATAAATCTACTTCTTCATCCCTTAAAGGCACCAAAGCATTATTTATTTTTATGTAATATAATTTTTATGGGGTAGCTTAATCTTTATTAGTGTTTGTAACTTCACTGCAGACAATTCTGAGCACATAATTAGCTTGTGCTGCGTGTCGTTTCTTATTCCAACTGATGATTAGAAATTGTACTGATTTCAAAAATGTTTCCAGCTCAAGTTAAAATTCTCACTCACCAACTAATATGTGGCTGGATACCCTTGTCCTAACTTTTTAATGCTTCCAATAGATGCCTTTGAGCAAACTAGAAGTATTAATAAATAGGATAGATAAAAAAAACAATCAAACCCCCACTGAGATGGCAACAAAAAAGCAATCAAAACATTTGCCAATGCTCTGAAATATGAGACATGCATTACAAAGTCACAGTACAGTGTAACTGTGAAGCAATCAGATCACTTACATGCACAACTCAATTGCTTCACAAGACGCCTTTTGTAATCTGTGCATTTATATAAAGACCAAATATTCTCCAAAGAATTAAACTCACCTGGGTCTTGGTCTCTAATGAGACATGAGGTGGAATAGTGAGACCAGAATAGATGGCCTCTCCTCTGTAGACAGTATGAGAGTGGGACCCGGGATAGAGAGAGGCACCCCTATACCTTAGCTGCTCCACCTGGAGATGGAGAGTGGAAACCCCTGTGGAAAAAAAAGGAATGAAGGAGTTGAAAAGCACCCTCATGAACTTCTGCTGGTAGATGTGGAATCTACTCTTGCTGCTGAACTCTGTCTCAGGTCATCTTGTTTCTGTTTTGAAAAGCATCTGAAAAAAATCTTTTTCATTATAATAGGAGATGTACCTATCTCCTAGAATTGGAAGGGACCTTGAAAGGTCATTGAGTCCAGCCCTCTGCCTTCACTAGCAGGACCAAGTTCTGATTTTTGCCCCAGATTCCTAAGTGACCCTCTCAAGGATTGAACTCACAACCCTGGGTTTAGCAGGCCAATGCTCAAACCACTGAGCTATCCCTCCCTCCAAATAGTTCCAAATATGTGTTAAGATTAACCTCACATGTATCACCTTTTTTCTCTCATTCTTTTTCCCCTTATTTTGTATGGGTCCCTCTTGTTTGCTTTTATTGGCTTGAATTTTAAGTGATATTTTAAATTGTTTTTGATATTTACAGTACCATAAGAGAAAGAAAGAGAGGGGAGTGTGCTCCCTAGCAAATAAAATAGCTGTTGTGGTTTTATTCATTCCTTCACGAGGTCAAAAATGGCTCGTACAAAACTTGGCTGGATTTATTTCCAGGATTGAACCTCAAAGTGATGTTATTTATTTGTATAATATTAGTGCCTCGGAGCTAACTTTGCCTATTGTTATAGATACTGTACAAATGCTTGGTCTCTCAAAGTGCTACAATTCTATTATTTTGTGATTAACAATCATATAGACAAGACAGACATGAAGTAGAGAATAGGAATGTAACATACAAACAGTGATGATCTGCAAAGGTCATGTTAATCCCAACAATTTTGGGGGATGGAGGTTTGATATATTTTGGGGTGGGGTGTGGGTAGGTGGAAATTAGCTAGATGGAAAGACAAAAGAAGGGACATTGAACATTAAAGAGATGGTGCAAAGGGGAGAAGGCTGAGGAGAAGAGGAAGGGGAGGGAAGAGAGGAGCCTAGAGGACAGGTGCAGTGAGCTGAGTTCAAGAGGCTGTGATGGAACAGTGAGAGGGGATTGGAGCAAACAACCAGTGCAGGGGAAAGGATGTTCACAGACAAAACAATAGAAGGCATCCTGATGACATAATCATAGAATCTCAGGGTTGGAAGGGACCTCAGGAGGTCATCTAGTCCAACCCCCTGCTCAAAGCAGGACCAAACCCAACTAAATCATCCCAGCCAGGGCTTTGTCAAGCCTGACCTTAAAAACCTCTAAGGAAGGAGATTCCACTACTTCCCTAGGTAACCCATTCCAGTGCTTCACCACCCTACTAGTGAAAAAGTTTTTCCTAATGTCCAACCTAAACCTCCCCCTCTGCAACTTGAGACCATTACTCCTTGTTCTGTCATCTTCTACCACTGAGAACAGTCTAGATCCATCCTCTTTGGAACCCCCTTTCAGGTAGTTGAAAGCAGCTATCAAATCCCCCCTCATTCTTCTCTTCTGCAGACTAAACAATCCCAGTTCCCTCAGCCTATCCTCATAAGTCATGTGCTCCAGCCCCCTAATCATTTTTGTTGCTCTCCGCTGGACTCTCTCCAATTTATCCACATCCTTCTTGTAGTGTGGGGCCCAAAACTGGACACAGTACTCCAAATGAGGCCTCACCAGTGCTGTGTAGAGGGGAATGATCACGTCCCTCGATCTGCTGGAAATGCCCCTACTTATACAACCCAAAATGCCAATAGCCTTCTTGGCAACAAGGGCACACTGTTGATTCATATTCAGCTTTTCGTCCACTGTAACCCCTAGGTCCTTTTCTGCAGAACTGCTGCCCAGCCATTCGGTCCCTAGTCTGTAACAGTGCATGGGATTCTTCCGTCCTAAGTGCAGGACTCTGCACTTGTCCTTGTTGAACCTCATCATATTTCTTTTGGCCCAATCCTCTAATTTGTCTAGGTCCCTCTGTATCCTATCCCTACCCTCCAGTGTATCAACCACTCCTCCCAGTTTAGTGTCATCTGCAAACTTGCTAAGGGTGCAGTCCACACCATCCTCCAGATCGTTAATGAAGATATTGAATAAAACTGGCCCCAGCACCGACCCTTGGGGCACTCCACTTGATACCGGCTGCCAACTAAACATGGAACCATTGATCACTACCCGTTGAGCCCGACCATCTAGCCAGTTTTCTATCCACCTTACCGTCCATTCATCCAGCCCAGACTTCTTTAACTTGCTGGCAAGAATACTGTGGGAGACTGTATCAAAAGCTTTGCTAAAGTCCAGAAATAGCACATCCACTGCTTTCCCCTCATCCACAGAGCCGGTTATCTCATCATAGAAGGCAATTAGGTTAGTCAGGCATGACTTGCCCTTGGTGAATCCATGCTGACTGTTCCTGATCACTTTCCCCTCCTTTAAGTGGTTCAGGATTGATTCCTTGAGGACCTGTTCCATGATTTTTCCAGGGACTGAGGTGAGACTGACTGGCCTGTAGTTCCCTGGATCTTCCTTCTTCCCTTTTTTAAAGATGGGCACTACATTAGCTTTTTTCCAGTCGTCCGGGACCTCCCCTGATCGCCATGATTTTTCAAAGATAATGGCCAATGGCTCTGCAATCTCATCGGCCAACTCCTTTAGCACCCTTGGATGCAGCGCATCCGGCCCCATGGACTTGTGCTCGTCCAGCTTTCCTAAATAGTCCCGAACTACTTCTTTCTCCACAGAGAGCTGGTCACCTCCTCCCCATACCGTGCTGCAGAGTGCAGCTGTCTGGGAGCTGACCTTGTCTGTGAAGACAGAGGCAAAAAAAGCATTGAGTACACTAGCTTTCTCCACATCCTCCGTCACTAGGTTCCCTCCCTCATTCAGCAAGGGGCCCACACTTTCCTTGACTTTCTTCCTGTTGCTAACATACCTAAAGAAACCTTTCTTGTTACTCCTAACATCTCCGGCTAGCTGCAACTCCAAGTGTGATTTGGCCTTCCTCATTTCACACCTGCATGCCTGAGCAATACTTTTATACTCCTCTCTGGTTATTTGTCCAATCTTCCACTTCTTGTAAGCTGTTTTTTTGTGTTTAAGACGAGCAAGGATTTCACTGTTAAGCCAAGCTAGCCAAGCTGGTCGCATGCCATATTTACTTTTCTTCCTACACATCGGGATGGTTTGTTCCTGCAACCTCAATAAGGTTTCTTTAAAATACAGCCAGCTTTCCCCGACTCCCCACTAATCCTGCTGGCTTTTGTCTCTGGCTGCTGGGTTAAGTGATTTGGATGGCATTGCAGCTTAGATTTAAAGCGACAAAGGTCTTGTGTGGAACTGTTTTGTATCCTGTCCTGCCTCCTTCCTTACTCCCTCATCCTTTGGGCTTCCTTCACAAGGAGTTATGCCTGTTTCAAAACTTTAGGATCAGGCCCTTTGTGAATCACAGTTATACATGCATCACTTCTTTTTATCCAGCAATGCTGGGAGTGCTACCTGAGAATAATAATTTTCATTTTCCGGCATCCTGACTCCGTGAAAAACTTCTAACAACAGTGAATTTGGCAAAGCACCTCAGGGGGCTCTGACAGAAATGAAGACCTGAGAAAATGAAGATGGTTGAGGTGTATTATAGCAGTGCTATTGTTTTCTGTGTTCTAGTTCAATTTTTTCTTTCATATGTCCTGTACACTTGTAGATTAGATTTAAATCCACATAAAACAGGCAACATTACACCTACAGCTTTACAAAAAGGAGGCTAGTGTCCCTTATTTGTTCACTCCCTTGGCTGAGTCTGTTTTCATGTCAAACTAAAACACAGGGCCCAACACAACCTTTTCTATTAATCTGGCAGAGCCTTTTAGCTCAAATGGTGGATAGTCCACTGGAAAGTTCATTGAGTTCATACATTTTTAACTTCATATTAATTTTTTTGGCCAATTCTTTGAAGACTTTCTTTAAACTAGTGTGACAAAATCTGATCATTCCTGTTGCGTAATATAGTCTGATATTTTAGAAATAAATGCAAATTATTTTTTCTAGTCCTCCTGCATGCAAAAAGCAACCTTCATATTGCAACATGATGCACAATTTTCTTGTTGAATCTGTCTTCTGCAACAGATAGTCTGAACCAGTAGTGTAAAGGAGAGAGTCTCCACAAACTTCTCCAATTCATCCGTAAGAGGCTGCTTACTTAAAACACAGGACTAAGGCCCTGCTTGAATTGCAGGATGATTGTCAAAAAATTGCAGCTGAGTTGCAGACAAGTCATGGAAAATTGTGGAAAAGTACTAATGGACCCTATTATTTGCAGTAACAAAGTCTATTATTACTTTACCGTGATTTTCCACTGTCAACCACCCAGGGCTGAGAGTGAGGGGTCCCGCTGTCAAAATTGCAGTGGAAGCCTAATATTGCAGAATCCACAATTTTCACAATATCGCAAGTTAAGTAGGGCCTTATGTATGATGATTTAAATGCTTGCATGGTTGACCATTTCACTTCTGATTGTTATGTCAGAAATAGTAATCTAAGGTAAAATTCTCTTCACTTCACCGCATATGGCCCGAATAAGTGTGAAGTGTCGGGAGACAAATTTCACCCCCACTCAGGGGAAGGGTATTGGGGTGCTGTGTAGCTTTCTTTGCAGCTGCTACTCCAGTCTATGTGATGTCATAGCAGATGCAGCCCCCAACTTGCTGGGTGTGTGTGGCAGAATTAGGGTCACTTAATATGTAAATGTGGAACCTAACCCAGGACCATTTTTGTGCTGTCCTCATATTGATCTTCTGCTTCCACCCACATATGGAAATCCTTTCCATTGAGTGGAGAGAATGCACAGACATCTCTGTGTGGCAGCTCAGCAGGTCACCTATAGGCTTTACACTTACAAGGGGGCCAGTGGTGGCCCTCAGCACCAGTTATGGATTTCATCCCTAGTGATTTTGTCCAATTTTATTAGATATACCTATTGATTCCTAAGAGAGTATTTATTTGGGTGGAAGTTCTCTAGCAAAAGAACCGTATGTTTTGCATGGGCAAATAGTCAAATATCCCATACAATATTTTTTCAGATAACTGTCAACATTCTGCCTTCTCCTTAATAAGGGAAGAACATGAGTGGTGCTTACAATAGTATTGAGTAATGAGTGTTAGATTAGCGCAGTGCGTCTGGTGAGGTTTGGTGCGTTTTCCATCCAGGCAAGTAACAAGCAATAGCACATGTAGTTAAGCCAACCTCTTCGCATCTTATATCGATATTGGTTATTTGTGGAAAATTAAGCAGAATGAAGAATGAAAGAAACATGCTTACCACGGCCTCTCCTCCACCACCTGCAGAAATTCTGTATAGTAAGGAGGATCAGGTTTTGCATAAAGAAAACCCTCTCTGCTTTCTTTCAGCTTTACCTGGTTTCCACTGTCAGTTTGGTGATTTCCCCTGCCCTAAGACTTTGGCAATTGGCAACGATGTGATTACTCAGATAGCTCTCCCATGGCAACATTAGTACCACTTGCTCCCAGAACAAAAACCAAATGTCTTTGAGGTTCAAAGAGCTTTTATATTTGCACTATTTTTCATTAGCTTCTGCCTTTTTCGGGGGCCAATATATTCTAAGAAAGCTTCTTTCTCATGTTATTTCCAGCTTGTCCTGGAGGTACTGAAATGTCACAAGTCAGCCAGTCTCTATATGAGATTCAGAACAGTTTTGCAAACCCCACTGGTTCAGATATTTGCACAGCATCTGATAAGAACATATGCTGATCCTGAACTCTAACACTTTTGAAAGAACTCTTGTCACCACATTTGATAGCACCTGTCTGTATGTCTTTATTGTATTTCAGGCCCTAATCACTAGAATAGCTATGCATTGATGTTGACCAATGGAAATAAGTTAGAAAAGTTAAGGGAAAGAAAGACACAGAATGCAAAGCATTTCTTGGCGCCAATGTGATCATTTTTATTCTGTTTGAGTCTTGGAAGTTTTGGAGGTATGACAGGAATGCACTGCTCGTAGACACTCAGTACAAAGACAAAGCCATGTTAAAAAAAAGGGAAATGGGACAAATTTAGGCACAAAGGAATGAGTCTAAGATATAAACAGGGAATTTTCCATTTGAGTGAGTGACTAGTCAAAAGGGCATCACCCCAGTTTAGCCACAATGCATACCTCCTCAAATGTTGCAAAAGAAGAAAAATATTTAATGCTTATTTCTGCTGTCAGAGAAACATCTCTGATTACTTAGGGTAAGGTCAAAGATAAGAGAATGCAAGACAGATATTCTCTCTCGTGAGTGAAAGGAGAAAATCAACGCAGATGGCTGCAGCAGTCATGGGTCAGAGCATGTAATCACTTTATCAAAGCTTAGGCAAATCACAGTTATAAACAAGTGTACCTTTAAATTTAATCTATGGCTATAATGTCTCCAGAAGCCCTGGCTGGAAAGTTGGTTGTCTTGATGCATGGTCAGTTGAATAAGACTCGTGGTTCTTGGCAATGTGATGCAATTACTCTTTCTCACAGGTATGATCATAGTGAATGGAAATTTGCTAAGGGGCCTCCAAAGCTAAACTTGTTGGGGGAGGGAGGGTTACTTGCAAAATACAAGAACCAGCCCTGGAGATTAGTGGGCAGGGGGGAACCACACAAACAAGAGAATGATGGCAATTTGTATGACACTTTCATCAGAAAACCTGACTCTGAACCAAATTTGAGTTTGATTTCAACCCAGAATTCCTGCAGATTTAGCAAGGTTCACAAATCTTTCAGAAAACATGGGTTGTGTGTTGAAATTCTAGCCTATAGGGACCAAATTTCAAGCAAACCTGAGTTGTTATATTTGAAATAGAGTTTATGCAAGACTCAGCGGGTAGGTCTACACTGTATTTAAACACCCAAGTCTGACCCATGGCAGCTGACTCAGGCTCGTGGGGCTTGGGCTACGGGGCTGTAAATTGTGCTGTAGACATTTGGGCTTGGTCTGCCGCCCACTCTCCAACACCCTCCCGCCTCATGGCATCCCAGAGCCCAGACTCCAGCCCAAGCCTGGGCATCTATACTGCAGTTTTATAGCCCCACAGCCTGAGCCCAAGTCAGCTGACACGGACCAGTTGTGGGTGGTTAATTGCAGTGTAGACCTACCCAATGATTTCACATGGCTTTGACCATAAATGAGGCTAAACTTGAGTACTAAATTTAAGCAGACTTCCACTTTGAGGGGGATGTGAATGCATGTATATTGAAAGCAGGAAAGGATTTTCAAGACACACCCCCTCCCTTGCCTTCTCCCAGCTCATGAAAGGGAATTGCTGACTTTGCCACAGTTCGGGTAATGGTAGTCATGGCAATTGGGAATAGTTCATCTGTTAACATCATCCAAAATGGAGCTTTACATGAAAATCTCTGTTGTAAATAATTTGCTGTATGTTGAAGGAGACATATAGTGTGTACCCACTACACTAATATGTATACATACTGTATATACATCTGCATTGTACATATATGGATGTAAGCAGAGTCAGGATGAGCTCTACCCTGACATCTGGTGGTAAATTATGGGGAGTGCAGAAAGAAGTTTCAAGTATTCACATTAGCATTTCAGTTATTTGCATTGGCACTCCCACCCCACTTAGCATATCGCACAGCAGCCTGGGATGGTTATTTTCACAGCTGTGGGATCCCCAAATTCTTTGTTATTGGGGCAGGAGGAATAAAATGTTGTCACCCTGATTAAGTAAATGAGGAACTACAAAATTGTCTTATGATAAAGGGTTTCATTATCAACTAAATAGCACTTGCTAGACAAGGGACATGGGTTCCAAAACCCAATGAAAAGAGAGAGGCTGGGACAGATATCTGTACTTGGTGGCATAGGCGCCTTGTGTGAGCCAGAAGCACCAGTTCTATCTATGCCTCTCTCCACTGTGGAATGTCCGAGTAAATTTTTGATTCCCTTAAGAATCTAGTTACAGGTTACTGAGCTGAACTCACTTTGGGCTAGTGGTGCACTGGCACTGGGTTCCCCTACTGTGAGCTGGAATCACTAAGAGCTGAAATCACTAAAGAGCTGGACTTGCCGAGCTGAGAGCACTGAGTACTGTGCTAACTAGTGGGGGAGCCTGAAGCAATACCGTGGAGCAGAGCAGCTGGCAGAGCGGAGTGGAGCAGTTTGTGAAGCCACTGGGTGAGTGGAGCCAAGCAGCTCGTGAGGACGGCTGGAGCAGATCACAGGACAGCTGGTGGACCAGAGCAGCTGGCAGAGCGGAGCAGCTGTGGGACAAGTGGAGCAGCCCACAGAGCAAACGGAGCTGAGCAGTTTGCGGGGATGACTGGTGGAAGCAGAACCCCACGAAGAGGCAGGGCAGTTGGCCCTGAACCACGTAAGGTGCCCCTTTCTACCCAGGCTGGGGAGGGGGACCTCTGCAGATAGACTCTCGAACGCTAGGGCTGCACTGACCCGGGACAGAGACTTTTGGATTATGGGACTTTTGGGACTCTGGGTGATTTGGGGGTTGCTGGACTCAAGGGCCCCGAGAGAAGGACACGGCCCAATTTGCTGGGGTGGGTCTTTGCTCACGGTTTGATCTATGAACTCTAGCTGAGGTATTTTCCAAATTTAACGCTTGTTGTTTATCTCATGTAATTAAATATTTTCTGCTACACCAAGACTCTGTGCTTGCGAGAGGGGAAGTATTGCCTCCTCGAGGCGCCCAGGGGTGTGTGTAAGATTTTCCCAGGTCACTGGGTGGGAGCTCGAGCTGATTTTGCATTATGTTGTGGGGAAGGGACCCCTATGTATTGAACCCGGCCCTTGCTGCTATCATTTCGGCCCGGCAGAAGGGTTACATGTATATTTCTAAGGCCAGCTTTAAGCACAAGAAAGAAAAGTGACTATTTTGCGGGGACTTGGGTTAATTTCAGCAACATATAGGTTGATCTTCTCAGGATAGAAGGGGAAGGCATATCAGGTATGACTAAAAAATCCCTTCATTAAGGATACAGGAGAGATAGCATAAAAGATCTGCACCAGTGGTGGGACAAGAGGAGGAGACCTCACACTTTTTGTGAGCCCTCTGGTATCCTTGACAACATACAGCTTGATCCCTTTACACAGAGGATGGTGTTATGACATGAGGCACAAAGACAAAGGCTGGGTAAATATTAACCACCCAAGAAGTGCAATAATAATCCCTTATGAATACAGTGAAGTGCCTCAGTGCTGTTATGAAATGAAAATCATAACAATAGATAGAGGCAGAGCCATGTGTTTACTAGGTGCTGTCACTAAGGACACAAGAGCCAGATAGTACGCTTCAGTTGCACCTGAATACAGCGTATTCACAAGGAGTGTTTATAAAAGTAGTAATTAAAGATGTTAAGCTAAATGATCAAATGACGCGCTCCACTTGTTCTCTGCTTTATTTTGGGCTATTTGCTTGCAGTGAGAAGAAAAAGATGAGCCGTCCCAGCTTGCAGGGACTGCAAAAGTGATTGGCACAAGGGGAAAAGAAGCTTCAGGCCCCTCCTGTGTGAACTCATGCAAGGATGGATCTCCGTCTGGCTCTTAGGAAGGCATATTGAAATCTGGAGGTCCACATACTCAGCCAGAATATAATATTCTGTCTTGTGCATAAGAAAAGAGGTTCACATTCCCTAGGTTCACTAATCTCCTACTACCAGTCCTGGCTATGAAACTTCCAGCATTATGCCAGGTAGAGCAGGCATCTGTCCTTTTCAATCATCTAATAATTATAGGTTTGGGTTGTCTTGTTTTTCATAAAAATTTTGCTTGAAATGAGGAAATGGCATTATCAATAATTGTAGCTACTCATCCAATTTAGCACGCACTAATGCAAGAGGTGACTCTCTCAGCCTTAATGTCATCAACAAATTGCAACAGAGCTCTGCAGACACATTCCTTACATCGGAAAAGTGGTCAGGCTGGTTTCTAACATTAGTGGCAACAACTGAATAGACTAGGAGGGGATTAACTTGTGCAATGTATGACTTGGAAAGTTCTATGTTCAATTTGAATGTTTCTCTTCTTTGTGTAATGCCTTTTATGTGTAAAATATTGGAAGCTGCTTTTGCTTGTGGAACTATATGCAGTTGTGTTAAAAAAGCTTATAAAAAGGACTGTGTTATTTTAACTCAAAGTTTCTAAGAATACTAAAAATTAAATGATAATGCAGTTTGGTAAGGTGGATTACATGGCTATAATGACTCATTTCTTGGTCATTTGAGTCAATCCTCTGGAATTGTATCTCCTGAACCTCGTGAGGTGTGTAGTAATATGAACATGGCTTGTATGGCCATGTGTTTCATGTATTACTTTTTGGGCATGATTTTCAGAGGTGCTGAACAGCCCCAGCTCCACTTGAAATAACTGGGAGCTACAGAGCACCCCAGAAAATAAGCATCTTAAAGTTGGATTTTCAACACAGTACTGACCTAATTCTGTTCCCAATGAAGTCAAGGTTAAAACCCCCATGACCTAAGCAGAAGTTTAGTTATCCTAACAATGCATGCTTTGGAAAAATCTCACTCCCCTTGCTCTGCTGTTTTAAATAGTTATGTAGTGTCTTTACAGCAGTGCACTGTTAAAGATCTCCCATGTTCCATCCTAGTTCTGGGTGAAATAATTAGGGATCACCTAAACTGCCACATCTGGATCCTGATTTTGGACTCTGCAAAGTTCTGTGGTTTTTGGATCAGGCTGTTGGTCTGGTGCATTCTGTGCATTCAGATCTGGATCCAGATTCAGATTTACAAACTCCCCCTAACCCTACTCCAAAATTCACATCTGGGAGGATTGGCTTGAATCCATTGCTAGAAATGATCTCTACTCTAGATCTCTTATTTACCCTCACTCACAGGAGGATAGGTAAAGTTTTGAGCTGAAAAGCAATTTATATAGCTTATAAAGCATATAGCTATCTACATATTATGCATTGCATATAGCTATTCACCAACATAAATGTGAACAAGGACTTAATGTTGCAAAACTCCATGGAACATTTTAAGCTTACCCTTGTGTAATGGTGCCTCAGTCTCCTGGTCAGAGGGAGGCCACTCAGGCTTGTCCTGCTGGGTCGGGGCCGGAATCTGTTCGACTGGCAAGAGCCCCCCCAATAGGGCAGCATGATTGACAGTCCCTACTAGGCTTTAGCCTGGGCTTAAGTAGCTCCAGTAGGCAGGCCTGAAACACAGTCTATCAGGGCTGGCTTTGGCCTGGGCGGAGCTCAGGCAGTCAGCAAACAATCAGTCTCTAAAGGTGAGTGGTAAGGGAGCTCCTGTCCTGGGCTAGAACCTCCTTGCACTGTATAGGGGGTCAGCCACCCGGAGTGGGGTGGCAGGGGAATGCAGGATCGGCAGGGATCCAGCTGCAACATGCCAACTGAGTCACGCTGGGCTCTGCAGCCGGCTGTCCCTGGACTACTTCTTGCCTCCCCGGGGTTTGGAACCTGCTGCCTCCAGGCCTCTTCCGGCTCTTTGGGGTAAACTGCAGCAGATACTTTGGGCCAGTCGTTGTCCACGTCTGGGGATCGGGAACAGCCAGGCGCAGGTTCCTCTTAGGGCCTCTGGAGAACTAGCTGAGCACCCTCCTCCGGAGCAGGCTCTACCCCAACTGAGCTGCAGGGCCGGCCTTTTATACTGTCAGCTCCACCCTGGTCCTTCCGGCGAGGGGGGCGGGTGATCTAGGCCCCACCCTCCAAAGGGCATGTAATGGTGCCTCGGTCTCCTGCTCAGACAGAGGCCATTCAGCCTAATTACACCTTGCCATTTACAGGGCTACCCCCTTATTTGTCCCACAGACCTCCCACTCCCGAAAATGTGCCTTAAAAGCTTTTATTTATCTACAGAATTCTGATGTAATCATAGGCAATGCTCACACTAGTGAAAATTAAAAGGCTAAATAAACTGTCGCATCAGCTCAACTTTAACATAGAGTTGTTGGGCTTTTTACTTCTATCCTTTCAGTATATTGAACTTGACACAGGAAAATCGTGACACAAAGATTACTTGATGCTCATAGAATTTAGAAAAGGAGAAAGACCTATTAAAATTATCCAGACCATTCTCCTCAAGGCCAGTGCAAGATTGTTCTCTACACTACATTTTATGCTGTTTTGTCCAGTCTAATTTTAAAAATCTCGAGTGATAAAGCGCCCAACACATCCCTTGGGAGATTATTTCACAAGCTAACATGCTTCACTGTGAAGAAAACAACATTACATGGGTGTTGTGAGGATAGGTTATATCCTCATTTTATAGCTATTGTAGTATTACAATTCCCATTTAATGGATGGGGAAATTGAGGCACAGGTTAAGTGAACTAACGAAATCACCACAGGGCATATCATGGTAACATTAAATGCTGGCAAATAGCAATTGTAAAGATTGTAAATGGCAACCTCTGCACCTTATAGTATAGTACTTAATAGATAATAAGATTACTATAATACTATTGACTATGTTAAGATTAGAGTAAGAGTATGGGGGAATATCCTGTTAATGAGGCAACAGGCAAAACTGAAAAAAACGTTGATGATCATTGCCTCATGGTAGGTAAGGGTAGTAGTACAATAATATTGCTTTAATATATGGTAACAATCTATTACTTTACAGTAGTCTGTCTTACAGTGGTACTGCAATAAATGGTGGAAATAAATTATATTTTGTGGTTCTGATTTTTTAAATGAGCTTGTAAGTAGGTGTGTCACCCTTAAAATAATTCCCTGATATTGATTATGTTGGTTGGATCCTTCAACTTGAAGGAGTGAATATACTAAAGAGCAAGAGACTTTATTAGATTAAAAAACTACACTGGGAAAGAGATGCTAAGCAACCCTAATTTGTTTTGGATAACTGACAATCTGCAGTGTCGTGCAGCACCCGGTACAGAATGACCCTACCTCAACTCTGCAACACCTGGCAGTTAAGCCAATTAAGCATGTTCACAATAAGATATAAAATGTACTTCTAATGTACACCTTTAAATGGAATTAATTTCTTTAAAGCAAACAGGAGCAGCACGTATTTTGTTAAATGGGCACAATCGATCAGCAGACAATTTTGTTTCTTCTCCCTATCACTGTTACTTGTAAGATCCAAGTAAACGAATAAATATGCAGTGGAGAAATGATTCTGTTTCCTCCCAGGTGACTTGTTTTTGGAAATGCTCAGGCACCATGTGATTTGCTGCACCATTTATCTGCTCCACTAATCATCTAATGCCTCTGCCATCCTTGTTACCTACTCTAAAATGCAACGTATGGAGTGTGGGATATCTCAGGAATCATCAAAACAGTGCAACTGAGAACAGAATGAAGCAGCAGATTGAGCAGATCACTACTACCAACAACAAAAAGAGATAGAGATAAATGAAGTGGCAGCTCCCGGTTCCTAAACTGCATAGGCAACACTTGCAAATGCCATGGGACTTTGAGTTCGATACTCATGAATGAGTAGCTGGTACCCCAGGTAAGCTCAAAGGTAAGAAAATTCATTCATCATACCTATTTGTGCAGAACAGAATTGGTATCCATGGTTTGCAACCCTAGACACACTCTGTGCACCAGTAAGTTCTGAGAAAGGTCAAAGGGAAGAGAATGAAGTGAAAAGAGTGGAACAGGCACACAGGAAGTAAAATGAAGCGTGGTGAAGGAAAACATTCCCGCAGTTTCTTCTGAGATATGGCATAGGCAGCATAGTCTATGTACTGGGCTAATGGCACCTACTCAGAAAAATGAGAAAATAAAACTGCTATAAATCCTTGGCCCAGGTATAAATATGTGTGCATTTGTGTCTGTATATGCAAACAGACATCCTCAGGTGGTGTAAATCAACATGGCTCCACTGACTTCAGTTAACCAGTTAACACCAGCTGTGGATCTGGCCCTGACTAAATTTCTTTGTAGTAGCAATACCAGACATTTCTCATTTGTTTTCCCTTCGCTACACTGGGAAAATGCAGTAACATTCACCTCTTCTAACACCGGTGATTTAAAACAGCTGATCAGCAATTCTATTCAAAATGGTGGCAAAATGGGGCTTGCCTCCAGAGCCTTGCCTGAACAATGCCCCCCATTCAGCCTGTTCAGTGGGGAAATTTCCCTCAGTGTAGACAAGGCCCTCATGAAACCAGCTTAGAAATACCTGGTATTGCTGCTGTAGACATGTCTCCTTTTCCTGCCCTGGAATGAAAGAAGACAGCATGGTTCACTCGACATCTCTTGACGTGCTAGAGCCAAAGGGGTTAAATAATCTCAGCTCGCCGGTGCTACTTTTCTTCAGACTACCTAATCAAAATTCAATACAGCACAGTGGGAGCTCACTGCCTTAACCAGCGTGTTTTAGCGCAGAATGCTGTTCAACTTTCTCTTGCTCTCTCGGTCACGGTGCTCATTCCCAAAATCGTTGACCACTTGCTAACAAACAAACAAAAACAAAATAAAAGCCCAACAGGGTGCTCCTGCAAACAGCTCAGGAGGAGTATTATTATTTTTCTTTTTTAGTTTCTTGCTAAACAAGGAAGCATTTAAAAGAATCAGCTGGAGATGTAGCTACACACATTTTCTAAGGATGTCTCCCTCCCACTCCCATCCAGCCTGCTGTGCGCTGGTGGGCTGACACGTTTGGAATCTAGTCAGCTTTCCTCTGCAGCTCAATGGAAAAGGGCAAGTACCTGAAAAGGAGAACAGAGCCATTTCTGTGCTAAAGGACAGGAGAGGTCTAGCCAGGGTGACATTGGGCGCATTCTAATTAAAAGCAACAGTCTGTTTTGAGACTATAGCAGGAGTGCTCCTTGTCTGATGCTGTTCTTGGCCCTGTGAAGGCTGGGAGAAGTTTTAGGGTTCTACAATGTCTTTAAAGTACAGCCCCACTAAAGGCAGAGAGACATTCTTCTCCACGAAGCTCTGGCCAAAGGGGGAGCACAGCCACTTCTATACCCCTTTATGGAGTGCCGCAAACTTCTCCCCATTTGTGCTGGCCTGACTCTGCAGGACAGACACGAATCACAGCAGAATCTTCTTTCTGCCCTGCTCCCTTTGGAATGCTGTGTAATCATAGGAGGGTATGGCAGGAGCATCTCCCTTTCCTGCCGCAAGCACAGGGACTGCACTTGCACTTGGCCATTCTGCAGCTCACTCACTTTACACAGTGCACCTGTGTAAAGGCCAAGCACAATCTAGCCCTGAATTAAATTAATCTGCCGATCTCCTGCATTTGCATGTAAGGTAAACAATGCGACTCAGCAGAAACCCAGATGTGTAAATCTATGATGGAGGAAACCAATGCTGTAAAAAGTTTCCTCTGTTCTTCAAATAATATTGGATTCATGTTCGGACCAAAGGGTTGGGTTGGTTCCTATTTTGCCAGAGCTCTGTCTCTAGCTGTGACCTTTTCTTATTTGTTGTATATTGGAAGCATAGATAATAGCTTTGTTTTTTCCCATCCAAGTTTCCACTCTGAAAGCAGAATATTTTGGGAAGCTCCCCAACTCGCTTTTAAATTACATTTGCTTTTTCCATTACCTAGGAGTGGGTCCTAAAGTGCAGTTCCCCGCTCATGCATATCCAAAGCATGCTAGGTCCTTTGTAACTATCCAGCCGTGCTTCAACACAGGAAGGGGTCAATTACTTTCAGTTTGAAGACAGGTGGTGAATGGATGGAAGTTTTAGAGTTGTCAGTCCCTCATTCCAATCTAAGTGAAAACATGTCTTGAGTGATAACCCTGTCTCACTCCCACCTCTGTTGGCTATTATTGCTTCAGTATGTGTTGTAAATAAAAACTCTTGGTCAAGAATTTGATCATTGATGATGAAAACATACCCTTTTGTACATGTGCAAGTAAAGAGTAGGGAAAGACTCATGATCAGACTGTTAAAAATGCCATTTTTACATAGAACGCTGAAGCATGAACTGGAATTGTGCATTTCAAATAATGCAGTCTGAGAAATAGCCCCAGTTTTCATCCGTGCACATTTATGGAAAAAAATTTCTGGCCACACAATGAAATTGGATACATGGCCTCCTAAAGTACCTCCAATCTGCCACTCAGTTACATGTAAATGCTGCTTCTATGCAAGCCTTGCATTCAGGAGCCTTAGAGTTTCACGGTCTGATGTGCAGTGATCAATTGGATGTATCGCTCAAATGAGGCTCACCCAAGTACCTTGTTGTGCCTGTATCCCCTGATGCTTCACATCATGGAATGGCTCTGACATGCTCCATACATTTCACTGTGGGAATCTGTAAGGTCTCTTGCCAGGAAACCTTAACAAAAATGTTGGGAGCCAACACTTTATTCAGCCCACAGGGCCACACAAAATATTATGCCTTCTATTTTAACAAGTAGTGAGTTAATTCTTTCATACAATGCTTACTCCTCTCCCCTTGGCCCCAAAAATGTTCCATTAGGACCTTGTATGCTATGGATGTAATTCTTCATTCATTCTGTATCTGTCTATCTTGTTTTTCATGGGTTGTTTTATTATTGTATCACTGAGTGATATATAGTTCAATAAAGCATTTAAATTGGAAAAAAATACAGACTTCTTGGCATATTCAGCTTTTCGAGATTATATATATATTGATCTATCCACCCAGCCTCATAACTGGATATGAATAGTGACCAAAATCCAAATATCAACCTCTGACAATAGCCTAGATGGGTAGTTCCATTCCAAATCAAAGGACGTTTCACCTTCCAGCCTCAGCATACACGGATGGAAGCGTTGTCTCAAAATCTAATTCCAGCTTTGAACCTCTGCCAGTGATCAGACCAGCAGCCTTCCTGATCTGATCAGTCCAGCCTGCCAGCTACAGATGGGCCTCTATCACCTCCTGTCAGACTGTGCATTATTAACATTGTCAGCCCCAATATCCAATTAAAGGAATTCCTTTGGGGCAAAACAGAGTGGGACACAATGTGTCTATGATACTTCCTTTCCATCTGTATATGTGATTGTTTGGCATCAGGGAGGTGGACCTTGCCTCCCCACTTACCTGTGAGAGAGCAAATAAATAGCATGGGCCACTCAGGACCTGATCCAAACTCAGTGAAGCCAATGGGAGAATCAGGTCATCAAAACAGAGCAGCAGCTTTCTGAGTGTCACTTCTTTTTGCTTGAAAACTTATCCACTAACAAATAAAACACAGTCAATTTTTAACTTCTTGCCAATCTCGTGTTCATTGCTTTAACATCCTATTTCCTACCTAGGAGTGGTGCATTTCCCCTCCCTTTTGCTCCAGTAAATGGATACCCCCACCTCCAGATTCTCCTCCTAAGTGTTTAAAAGTGTGAAGCAATTTCTTACACTTATTAATACTGAAGCCTGCATTAAGGAAATCATCCAGATAGTATTAAAGTTGCTTGTGCTTTCCTTCAGTTCCCATTCTAAAGAGGATTTTGAATGCAGCTGAATAGGAGATGCCATTAACATAAATGCCTTGGAGCACAAAATCATCTGGTCTTATTGGGAGCAAACAACAACAACAAAAAAAGAAAGAAATAAAGCAGATGCAATATCACTTTGCACATAACTGTATCCTCACGCGTTGAAATACATGAATTTCTGAATAATGTTCACAATCTCTGGCAAAAATTAAAAAAAGCTGCTATCCAGTTACCAACTGGCTACTTCTTTTTAGCATACTTAAGAGCCACTCTTGCACTGCTGTTTTTTTCCTGTCAGAGGCACATCCCTTCTCAAAAGAGGCAGGGAAAAAGG
This sequence comes from Mauremys mutica, assembly GCF_020497125.1. Lineage (NCBI taxonomy): Eukaryota > Metazoa > Chordata > Testudines > Geoemydidae > Mauremys > Mauremys mutica. The sequence goes on from NC_059072.1 coordinate 167,797,327, forward strand.
TCTTTTTATATAATTATTTTTAAAAAGTCAGCGAGGTGTTTGTAAAAGGAGCTGAACACTGGAGACTGTAGTATATTCACAGAAGGGGTATTGCATGGACAGAAGTAGCTCAGGATTCTCTACATAGACCTATAATAGGGTTGCCAGCTGCCTGGTTTTTGACCAGAAAGTCCACTTGAAAGGGGACCTGAGGGTGTCTGGTCAGAAGTCCAGTTACTGCCCCTGGGGCTCTGGAACAGAGGATTGCTTCCTGCAAATGCCATCGCCAGCTGACCCCCTGCCAGTCTAGCCCGGGGATCAGGAGGGGTCAGGGCAGGAGGCAGAGCAGCATGAGGGGATGGTTGAAGTTAGAGAAGGAAGAGGCTTATTAGGACATCCTGTATCTCACCCTTTTTTTCTTCACCTTTTATTTCCCTTTCTTCTCCAATATCATTTCCCTCAAAATTTTAGTTTTCTAGCCCAGCTCTCACCATCAAAATCACATCAAACCCTCATGGTTCCTTCGTTTCACTTATGCTCTGAATTGGGTGCGTGGAAAAAGTTCCAATATCTTTCTTCCCCCTCCTCATTCCTCAAAAAACAGATATCAGACCTGAATGGTATTTATATATGACTAAAAATAAGCATCCAACTAGGAAGGCTGGTATGCACTGCCCTTAATTGTTCTGGGAAGCCTTACATCGGAGAGCCCAAATTAAAAAACAAACACACAAAAGTTGTTCCACTTCTCTGACTTTAGATGCTATTGAACTCCTCTAAGAGCCTGATGGCCTTGTGGCATTTTTCAAGTCAAAGGTACAAACAAAAATTTCAGGACAAAACATTTTCCTTCTTTTATTACTTTTTTAAGCTAAAAACTTTCATTTTATGGGATTTGGACAGATGTGCTGGGAATCCTTATTACTAGGGCTGTCAAGCGATTAAAAAAATTAATCACAATTAATCGGGCGATTAAAAATATAGTTGTGATTAATTGCACAATTAATTGTGCTGTTAAACAACAATATAATACCATTCATTGAAAATATTTTGGGATGTTTACTACATTTTCAAATATATTAATTTCAATTATGACAGAATACAAAGTGTAGAATAGTCACTTTATATTTATTTTTATTACAGATATTTGTGCTGTAAAACACAAAAACATCGTACTTTTCAATTTACCTCATACAAGTACTGTAGTGTAATCTCTTTATCATGAAAGTTGAACTTACAAATGTAGAATTATGTACAAAAAAACTGCATTCAAAAATAAAACAATGTAAAACTTTAGAGCCTATAAGTCCACTCAGACCTACTTCTTGGTCAGCCAATCACTCAGACAAACAAGGTTGGTTACAATTTGCAGGACCTAATGCTGCTTGCTTTTTGTTTACAATGTCACCTGAAAGTGAGAATAGGCATTTGCATGGCACTGTTGTAGCTGGTGTTGCAAGATATTTATGTGCCAGATGTGCTAAAGATTCATGTCCCTTCATGCATCAACCACCCATTCCAGGGGACATGAGTCCATGCTGATGATGAGTTCTGCTTGAAAATAATCCAAAGCAGTGCAGACTGATGCATGTTCATTTTCATCATCTGAGTCAGATGCCGCAAGCAGAAGGTTGATTTTCCTTTTTGGTAGTTTGGGTTCTGTAGTTTCTGCATCAGAGTGTTGCTCTTTTAAGACATCTAAAAGCATTCTTCATACCTTGTCCACCTCAGAATTTGAACAGCACTTCAGATTCTTAAACCTTGGGTTGTGTGCGGTAGCTATTTTTAGAAATCTCACATTAGTACCTTCTTTGCGTTTTGTCAAATCTGCTGTGAAAGTGTTCTTAAAATGAACATGTGCTGGGCCATCATCCGAGATTGCTATATCATGAAATATGTGGCAGAATGCAGGTAAAACAGAGCAGGAGACATACAATTCTCCCCTCAAGGAGTACAGTCACAAATTTAATTGATGCATTTTTTTTAATGAGCATCATCAACATGGAAGCATGTCCTCTGGAATGATGGCTGAAGCATGGAAGGGGCATACGAATATTTAGCATATCTGGCATGTAAATACCTTGCGACGCCAGCTACAAAAGTGCCATGCGAGCACCTGTTCTCGCTTTCAGGTGACATAAATAAGAAGCGAGCAGCAGTATCTCCCGTCAATGTAAACAAACTTGTTTGTCTTAGAGATTGGCAGAATGAGAAGTAGGACTAAGTAAACTTGTAGGTGCTAAAGTTTTACACTGTTTTGTTTTTGAGTGCAGTTATGTAACCAAAAAAATCTGCATTTGTAAGTTACAGTTTCACAATAAAGAGATTGCACTTCAGTATGAGGTGAATTGAAAAATACTATTTCTTTTGTTTTATCATTTTTACAGTGCATATATTTATAATAAAAATAATAATATAAAGTGAGCACTATGCATTTTGTATTCTGCGTTGTAATTGAAATCAATATTGAAAATGTAGAAAAACATCCAAAAATATTGAATACATTTCAATTGGTATTCTATTGTTATAAGTGCTATTAATCATGATTAATTTTTTTAATCGCGATTAACTTTTTGAGTTAATCGCATGAGTTAATTGGGTTAAATAAGTTAGTGATTAATTGACAACCCTACTTATTAGCTGGGTCTATCAAGTTGAACTTCCCCAACATAACGCTTATTAGCCTCCTCTAGCTAGGATCAGTGAACCTTAGCCATATACTTGTCCACTCATTTATACTGCTGCATGGGAGCCTCCACAGAACATGGCTGAGTGACATGTTAAGTATGTGCTTCTGGTCCCCTTTGGAGCCCAATTGGCAGAGGCCATGAGTCTGATACAGTTCCAGCTAGAGAATCTTGGCTCTTTCATTCATGCTGTAGACACTCCTGTTTTAGCTCCAGTAGCCCCCAGTTCATTTTCTGGTCAAAATGGCAACTGTCATATAAGATCTCTGTGCGGGTCCCATGTATGTAGCTCCTGTACTGCCTATTCTTGCATTCTTAGCGTCTGTTGACTACCACTTCTGTCAGCCACTTGTGAAGGCTTTAGATTAAATCAGCTTTATTTAAACAAATGTTCAAAAGACCCTGGATATTTTGAACTGAATGGATGCAGGGTAAAAACTGGAAGATGGCATGTGGCCTCCACATATCTAGTTTGTGGATAAGGTCCCACTGGGAACTTGTCTGCCAGGGGGCAGGATTCTGAAGGAGGGCCAAGTTTTTACAGTGAGAGATGCACTGTGCTTCCCCAGTTATGGAGATTTTATATTCCTGCTTGCTTTGTTGTTTTCCTTAAGCTAAACTAAAATAAAAAACCATCTGGACTGAAAATAAAGGCACTCATTGTGTATGATAAACATATCAGGTGTATGGGTGTGTGTGTGTGTGGATGCGGATAGCCAGGCAGGCCACATTGCCTTTCACCTTTTTACGTCCTCCTGCTAGTTGCTTTCCCTGCTGTGCCCTCTCCTCCAGTCATTATGAAAGTTACACTGATGTACTATGTGTTGACTGAATGGTCTGTTTCTGAGTTTGGCCAATTATCCTTACTTGCATTGGTTGAAGACATTTAAAAAATATGAACTGGTTTCTGATGAGCTTCAGTGGCCTTGCATGTAAAAAAGAAAAACAAACACAAGTTGTGGGTTGAGACAGTATAAAACTAGCCAGGTGGCATCTCTAATTAGGCTAGAAAATTCTGTAATTGAAGAGCTGAAGTTGTCTGCGCCACTGGTAAAAAGGTTTAAAAGTCTTCACAAAAACTCCAGGGAAGTACGGGCTGTATTTATTCTAATGTTGTTATTGCTACACATCAGGAAGTGGCAGTTTGTAGTTAATGTTTGTTCTAATGCAGTTGAAATGAAGCTAACTCACCTGTTCATATTTGCCTTTTGCCTGCTTTGACTGTGACCCTCTTTCCTAATTTGACCAAATAAAATTAAAAGATGGGAAAATAAAAAGTAGTTGGTTCCTGAACAAGACTTTCTCTAAAAGCCAGGCAAAATGCTGTGGCTGGATTTTTAAAATAGGGCTTGCTAAGTTTATGATCGATAATAACATTTGTAGTTACAGTATGCAAGCTAACATAAGGCCACTCAAATTTCATGCTTCAGGAGCTAAGCTGATTGCCAGCAGGGGGCCAGGAAGGATATTTCACCTATATACATACACAGCATTGCACAGCTGATTAGGCACCCAATTCAACAAAGCATTTAAGCAGATGCCTAACTTTAAACATGTGTTTAAGTGTTTTGCTGAATCTGCACCTAAGTACTATTTTTACATTGAATAATATTCAGTACTTATGTAGCATTCTTCATGTTCCAAATCCTTTAGAAATACTGAGCCAGATTCTACTCTCACTCACACTAGGAGAAAACCAAAGTTATTCCATTCAGTTCTTTGGATTGGTATGCCTCTCAGCTTACTGGGGCCCATCTGTGGTACACAATGTGTGAGAGAGCCCCAACAGGGGGCTACACGCAAAAAATTATTCATGCAGCGCGGCTCCTTACTTCATTGGAAATAACTCATTCTTTAACCTCCGATTCATGATTTTTTAAAATGTAAATAATTATCAACAATAAAAATATAGGGATACCAAATCTGTGTGGAGTCTAAAAAACCTGAGGGCTAAAATGAAGGGCAGGTATGTTGTAAGCGAGAACAGAACTTGGGAAGGTTGTGTGGGTATAACTAGAATTTTGTAATTCTTACTATACCTCTATGAAGGAGATATGTATTGTACTATTCCCATTTTACAGATGAGGAAAGTAAGCCAAAGAGCTTAAATGACTTGCTCAAGGCCCCAGAAGGATCTGTGTCACAGCCAGAACTAGAACTGGAATATTTCCCACTCCTTGTTTTCAGCTGAAAAAAACTGCTTGATGGTGCTTCTCTTCTTGTGATGCTTGATGCCTCTTAAACATCTTGTACTGGCCACTCCAAAGGCAGGAAATAGCAGTGGATAGACCAGTGGTTTGATCAGTTATGGAAAATTCTGTCTTTGTTCTAATGACCTGTAATCCTTATCCCGATGGTGATATTATACAAAGACACTTAGAGGTTATATTGCTTTCTAGGTAGTAAATGTTTTGCAATGTAATTTATTTTTACATGGTTCAGAGTAGAAAATTTTAGCAATTTCACTTCCAATTTGTATTTGCAGTATGTATTCTGATGTTGGCATCATAGAATCATAGAACTGGAAGGGACCTCGAGAGGTCATCTAGTCCAGTCCCCTGCACGCAAGGCAGGACTAAGTATTATCTAGACCATCCCTGACAGGTGTTTGTCTAACCTGCTCTTAAAAATCTCCCATGATAGAGATTCCACAACCTCCCACAATGCAATTTATTTCAATGCTTAACCACCGTGACAGTTAGGAAGTTTTTCCTAATGTCCAACCTAAACCTCCCTTGCTGCAATTTAAGCCCATTGCTTCCAGTCCTATCCTCAGAGGTTAAGAAAAACAATTTTCCTCCCTCCTCTTTGTAACAACCTTTTACGTACTTGAAAACTGTTGTGTCCCCCCCCCAGTCTTCTCTTTTCCAGACTAAACAAGCCCAATTTTTTCAATCTTCCCTCATAAGTCATGTTTTCTAGACCTTTAATCATTTTTGTCGCTCTTCTCTGGATTCTCTCTAATTTGTTCACATCCTTCCTGAAATGTGATGCCCAGAACTGGACACAATACAGTTGAGGCCTCATTAGCGCAGAGTAGAGCAGAAGAATTACTTCTTGTGTCTTGCTTACAACACTCCTGCTAATACATCCCAGAACAATGTTCACTTTTTTTGCAATGTCGTTACACTGTTGACTCATATTTAGTTTGTGGTCCACTATGACCCCCAGATCCCTTTCCACAGTACTCCTTCTTAGGCAGTCATTTCTCATTTTGTATGTGTGCAACTGATTGTTCCTTTCTAAGTGGAGTACTTTGCATTTGTCCTTCTTGAATTTCATCCTATTTACTTCAGACCATTTCTCCAGTTTGTTCAGATCATTTTGAATTTTAATCTTATCCTCCAAAGCAGTTACAACCCCTCCCAGCTTGGTATCATCGGCAAACTTTATAAGTGTACTCTGCATGCCATTATCTAAATCATTGATGAAGATATTAAACAGAAACGGACCCAGGACTTATCCCTGTGGTACCCCACTCATTATGCCCTTCCAGCATGATTATGATCCACTGATGATTACTCTCTGGGAATGGTTTTCCAACCAATTTTGCACCCACCTTATAGTAGCTCCATTTAGTTTGCATTTCCCTCATTTGTTATGAGAAGGTCATGCGAGAGAGTATCAAAAACTTTACTAAAGTCAAGATACACCACATCTACCTCTCTCCCCACCCCATCCACAAGGCTTGTTACCCTGTGAAAGAAAGCTATCAGGTTGCTTTGACAGGATTTGTTTTTGACAAATCCATGCTGACTGTCACTTATCACCTTATTATCTTCTAGATGTTTGCAAATTAATTGCTTAATTATTTGCTCCATTATCTTTCGGGTACAGGAGTTAAGCTGACTGGTCTGTAATTACCCGGGTTGTCCTTATTTCCTTTTTTATAGATGGGCGCTGTATTTGCTCTTTTCCAGTCTTCTGGAATCTCTCCAGTCTTCCATGACATTTCATAACCAAAAGTAGTCTGTCATCCAAATATTACCTGCCTATATTTCCTCAACAGATCTCAGTGTTTGCATTCTTTAGATGAAGAAAGCCACCATCTTGGCACTGGAGCTGGATTAGACTTGTACCTTAAAAAAGTTTCATTTGATAGAAATTCATTTAATTCACAATGGATTGTTTGAGGTTAGATTGTCATTGTAATATGTTGCTTCATCCACATGATCTTGACTCTATTCCCCTGTGTTCCTTCATGGAAGATTACATTTCAGCACTTACTCATTCTGTATATCACAGTGTTGTTAGAACCCAGTGTTTACACGTTTCACAAAGAGAAGATATGCAAATGCAAGACAAATTAGCTGCATTAGAGTCAAACTGTCACACAAGCCAGATGTCAGAGAGAGAAATGTGGCACATGTTTGAGCCCTGTCTCTGAACAGTGGCATAAGGATAACCTCTGAATGGAAGACATTAATACTCCCACTGACCTTCGATCAACTTCTGGATGCCTCATTCTCCTGGCAGGATGTGATTATGTGACCAAAACAATATCGCTGAAGCTTGCAACCACAATAATCTGAAAATCATCCCAGCATCCTGGCAGGGAATTGTACACAGTAGGAATTTAACTAGTCCAAAACTATTTCTGACTTTTCTGTCGATATTGTCTTTCTGATCTGTGGTGGTTGAAGACATGATCCCTTCTTTACAAAGTAATATCAGTGTAGTATCAACAAAGCTCTCTCTCTCTCTCAAATTATATATATATATATATATAGTCTATACACACATATATATATATATAATACAATCACACACACTCTGTATTTTGGCAAACGGGTGGGTGCTTGTGAGCACACTGGGACATTCTCACAGCAGCCCATCTCTGATAATAAATAACTTCCTTCCCTATGTACTAATGTTCCCTGCATCTTGAATTGGAAACTGAGAGACTGACACATCTCTCACTGAGATGTAACACATTCCAGAATTTCTTGTGTAAGAACTACAGATACAATGTTTTCAATGTACTGTAGGTGACAGGCTTAAATTAAACCACACAGAGAAATTAGTCTGACCAAAACTCAGTGTCGCCCCAAATTTGTTGATTCAGGCTGGTCCAATTTTGAGCAATTTTCTTAGTGAATGGCAGTGTTATTCTCAGTAGTGGCCATTCATTTATTCCCATTAGGGCAACATGGTTTTTTGAGCTAAAAAGTAATAATGTGACAGAACCCAATTACCCATGGCATGCTTGGCTACATGGGCAGTGGGAAACACATGCTATCTATCTAACCGGTAATTTTACTGACCAATTTACCCCCAGGAAGCAAGGATATAAAATGCCCAACGTGAATCCCTTTTTAGTCAGCCCTATTTTTAAGTGGCTTTATTGCCAGCAGCCCACTGTGACTGCAGTGGAGTTTTTGATTATTAGGTTTTAGCAATGGCTTTCATTTTCATACAGTTCAATATTGAAATCGCTTACATCACCATATATTTAAACATTTATAAACAACCTGAGATTTTGAACAGAAAATGTATGTATATATGTATAATTTATAAATGTATAACTATATATATATATACACACACACACGCACATCATAAAATACGTTGCAGCTAGTTTGTGAAAAGCGGATTTTAAAGGTTCAACCACCAAATGTGTAGGGAATAGGCACCCCCACCTGTAATCATCAGCCTTATTATGCCTATGTTACAGACAATGCAACTGGATGCTAGGTACAGCAGGTGCAGAGATAACAGACTAGGTGAGAAAAGAGACTTTCATGGTCTTTTTAGAGTCAGGTGCACGAGCCACAGTACCAGAGGATTTCAAGAAACACCAATCTAAAAAACTTAATATTTAGAACTGTTAAAAATCTCTCTCCTCTGCCATCTTGTCTATTCTTACTGCCTTCCTCTAATTTTTAAACTGAGTTGTTTCTATTTTATATTGCAGATCTGTAATTTTACCCTTTTTCCCATTTAAAAAAACCATGATTTTATTCATGTATTCCCAGTGTTGTGTCCCAGAGTGCAGCATCTCAGGGGGGACTTGGCACTTACCCTATGGTATATTACATCATGACATGGTATAACAGTTTGAATTACACACTCCAACTCTCTGAGTGAAACATGACAACCTTAATCAGCATAGAAAAAAATAAGGAGGTTTCAGAAAGTTAAGATTAACTAGCTCCTTGGGGGCCAAACTGATTTTCCCACCATGCACTCCTTTCCAGTAATAGATGCCAGAAAAAATAAACCCCTGGTGGCTCAAGGTGCAATGTTTTATATATCAGTCTTGTTGAGAGAGATTGTTAGCCTTATAATGACACAAATTCAAATCAGGGAACACTCACTTCTACCTATACTCACCCCCCCACACACACACACACACTTGGTCGGTTATGGTGCTGCTCTTTGCAGATCCTGACCTTGCCCTGATTGGCCCAGAACCCAGTCACAGCTGATTGGCCCAGCCTGAGTGTTGCTGGGATTGTGAGGGGGAGCCTGCCTCTATAAAACAGCAACACCCAGCCCCTGAGGTAGCAGGCACGAGCAATGCCTCCCTGACTCCACAATACAGGAAGAATGGTCCCATGGTTAGGATACCAGCTTGTGACTCAGGAGACTTGGTTTTAATTCCCTGCTCCTTCACAGGCTTGCTGTGAGCAAGTCACTTAGCCTCTCTGTGGCTCAGTTCTCTACAGTTAATAATGGGGATAATAGTGGTTCTTTACCTCCCACGGGTATGGTGACAATAAATACCTTAAAGTTTGTGAGCTGTTTGCATACTACAGGAATGAAGGGCATATATGTATGATATATAGCAGGGACTGAAAGCGAATTGTGAAGGTCCTTAAAGGAGTCACCTTTACATTCCACCTGTCAGGTGATAGAGGGATGGACTATGACTTCACAGACTCCATTCCTCTCCCCCTCTTTTTCACCTGTGAAGGCTCACTGGGTTTGCTGCAGCAACCTCTTCTAAAGAGGCAAGATGAATGGAAAGCTATGTAGGGGAAAGGAGCAGCTCATTTGTATGAACTCCCTGACACACATGCCCAACACCAAGCAGTTTCTCAGAGCATCTGGGCATCTACTCCAGATTTGTTCCAAACCAGACCTGACTTGCTCAACAATGGGCAATTTTGCAAGTGTAAAGCTAGTTTACACACCCCTTACATCAACATATTGTAATCATAACACAGGATTTTCCCTTTCATGTCCTTTTGAAACAGCAGGAGGGAAAAAAAGATAATTTATATTTATATAATGTGTGTGTTTTATGTCAAAAAATCCCTCTATACTATTAGCACAAGTGAAATACAGTTAGTCTAGGGTGAAGGCTGGCAACAAACAACACAGAGCACAACAATCAGCAGAGGGAAATTTTGACCAAAGATAATTTTGGGGAACACCTTCTTTTATGAAAAGTACCATGGGATCTTGAATAACTGGAGCATAAAGAAAGTTGTTGCCGAATGTCTACAAAGACAGAAAAAAACCCTGCAGCCTCTGTTCTTCGTTAATGATTGTAAAATAAATATGACAAGAAAGCAGGGTATCAGTTAGGCTCTTTTGAAATATTTATGTCCACATACTGACTTCCTTGAATATAAATAGTTACCTGGAAAATCTCATAAAGTCTAGAAAACACCCACCAAACACATTCGATTAATTTGTTAATGCCCTTCCATAAAAAATGGCCAGTTGCCCTGCCTGAAAGAGTGGTTTTGTAAAGAAAGACAGTTATCAGTTACTGCCTATTCTTTGGCTAGAGCATTTTGCAAAAGGGCTATTTGCTCTTTTGCCTGAGGTGACCTGGGTTCAAATCTCACTTAGGTTAGAGTGCAGAAAGTATTTCATATTTATTTAATTTAAAACAATAAAGATGCCTCTCCAAAGCTTTAGGTGCCCTAGCATAATTAATCATGCACTAAATAAAATGAAATTGAACAGCAGCAGTATTAAAATCCACTCCACAGGAGCAGGGCCGACGAGAGAAGGGGGGAAGCCGGTACAAATTATGGGAGCCCGGTGGTCCAGATGCGGTCCCGGGGCCCGGCTTCCCCGGCTTCGTTGGCCCTGTTTAGCCACTCTGCCCTTGCTGGGGGACCAAAAAAAATTTTTCACCGGGGCCCAAACCCGCTCTCAGCGGCCCTGCACAGGAGCTTGGCTGGCCACCCTTTTTATAATCCAAGAAGCACACCCTCTGTCTTCTCCAGAGACCCTCTCAATCAAACAGCTGTCTTTTTCAGCATGCCTGGAAAGTCACCAGATTTGGGCTATTCTGGACTAAGGTCAGGTGGAAATCTCAGCCCCCTCACAGAGAATGCATTGCTAGCCACCCCCTCTTTCATAACAAGGGGACTTAGCTCAAGTGACCCTGAAGCCATCAGCTATGGCTGAATGAGTTATATGATTATAACCAAATAGATTTAAAAATACCTAGTATGCAGTCAGCTAAGTGCAAGTCAAGCAGGGAAAGGCTTGTGTTACAGGTAGTGTTGGGTAAAGAAATGCTTTAGGGCCTCAGGCAAGACTGGGGTCCCTTTTGTGCTAGGCATTCTATAAGCACAGTGAGAGACAGGCACTGCTTGGAACTGCTTACAGTCGAAAGAGAGAAGACAAAGAGTGGATGAGGAAACTGAGGCACAGTGTGGTTTATCACACAGCAGGTCAGTGGCAGAGCTGAGACTAGATGCCAGGTCTTTTGAGTCCAACTCTAATGCCCTAATCACTAGACAAGTGGTTCTCAAAGCCGGTCCGCCACTTGTTCAGGGAAAGCCCCTGGCGGGCCGTGCCAGTTTGTTTATCTGCCGCGTCTGCAGGTTTGGCTGACCGTGGCTCCCACTGGCTGCAGTTTGCTGCTCCGGGCCAATGGAGGCTGCGGGAAGGGTGGCCAGCACGTCCCTCGGCCTGCGCTGCTTCCTGCAGCCCCCATTGGCCTGGAGCAGTGAACTGCGGCCAGTGGGCGCCACGGTCAGCCGAACCTGTGGATGCGGCAGGTAAACAAACCAGCCCAGCCTCCCAAAGGCTTTCCCTGAACAAGCAGCAGACCAGCTTTGAGAACCACTGCACTAGACTATGCTGCCTTCCCCCAAAATTAGGTTCTCTTTCTTGTACTCCATTTCTCTTTTGCACAATGTTATGATGAGAGCTGGCTATGTGTGGTGTTGAAATCTATAGAAAGTTCCAGGATGAATTCAAGTGGTAGCTTACTTTTTGAAAAACACAAAAACAAGGCTAGATGACCCAGGTCTGGGTAGTAATTGGATACATCTGGCCTCATTCTGTTCTTACTTAAGGTGGTGTATGAAGCAGGGTCAGCTCAGGAAAGCATGCACTTCATGGCTTCTGCTGTATGTGTTCTGTGAATGAACAGTGTACAGAAGCTCCCCGACTTATGCAAGCATTCCATTCTGGAATGCTTTGCCTAAGTCAATTTTTGCATAAGTCTGGAATGTATCTCCGACAATTACGCAAAAAAACAAAAACAAAAAAAAACAGCTTACGGAACTTACAGAACTTTTTCTGTAAGTCCGGATTTCCGTAAGTCGTGTTTGCATAACCCCGGAGCATCTGTACTTTAGACTTCAATTTACACACTCCCCCACCCCCAAATGACAAATGAAAACCCAACCCCTTGAGGCAATGTAATTGAGCTGTAGGCATAGCAGTTATTTATAAACCTTAATTTGGTGAAACAGCCTCATCTTCTCTCCATGATGCTTTATTATGACTATATTTTGGCTAAGACTTAAGACAAGGTCTGAGAGCTTTAAGAAAGTCAAGGGAGTACTTGTGACAAATACATATTTAAGTGTATCTTTTTATTGTATTTAATTGACTTTTTTAATAGACTCAAATCAACTGCATGTTTTTGGTTCAAATCCATCTTTACTCATGATACAGTACTTGCCATATTTACTTGCCATTACTCCAATGAAAAATTTGGCTTGCAAGCCAGTATTTCACAGAGTGTGTTGCTGTCACTCTGGAGGCCATCTGAGTTCTTATTCTGAAGCTATTCTAAGCGCTAGAATATCAAGCTGGGAGAATTTTGGCACCTGGTCATTAGGTGTCATTCAAATTGGAGACTCGCTTTGGTCCACTTACCAGACCTATTCCCTCCAGACAATAACCTTGGCTGCAACTTCAGCCATTCAGTGGGACCTCTGTCAATTGGATTGTCTCTCAGGCAGACACAATGGATACATTTGGCCTACCTAGTTCAGTGATTTTCAACTTGTGGTCTGTGGGCATCTGAAGGTCTGCAGACTATGTCTAAGATTGCCAAAGGGGTCCACACCTTCATTCAAAATGTTGTAGGGGTCTGCAAATAAAAAAAGATTGACCTGAGCTAGTTCAATTTAATTCTACTGTCAACATTACTACCTGTGTAATCAATCAGGCAACCACACATCTACATTAGTGACATTTATACATCAGAACCACACATTATACCACACTCCTTCCTTTAATTTAGTGCTTGGGACTTGAAAGCAGCTGTGGTCACTATGGGTAACGATAACAAAAAAAAAATCACACCAGAAAGGACTTCATAGATTCCAAGCCCAGAAGGGACCATTGTGATCATCTTGTCTGACCTCCTGTATAACACAGACCATAGAACGTTCCCCAGAATAATTCCTAGAGCAGATCTTTTAGAACAAACGTCTAATCTTGATTTTAAAATTGTCAGTGATGAAAAATACACCACAACCCCTGGTAAATTGTTCCAATGGCTAATTACTCTAACCGTTAAAAATGTACACCTTATTTCCAGTCTGAATTTGTCTAGTTTCAACTGCCAGCCTTACACCTTTCTTTGCTAGATTGAAGGGCCCGTAATTAAATATTTGTTTCCCATTAAAGTACTTATAGACTATAGTCAAGTCATCCCTTAATCATTTCTTTGTTAAGTAAAATATATTGAGCTCCTTGAATCTAGCTCTAGAAGGCATGTTCTCTAATCCTTTCATCTTCCTTGTGGCTCTTCTTTGAGCCCTCTCCAATTCATCAACATCCTTCTTGAATTGTGGATACCAGAAGTGGACACAGTATTCCAGCAGCAGTTGCACCAGTGCCAAATACAGAGGTGAAATAACATCTTTATTTCTATTCAAGATTCCTTTGTTTATACATCCAAGAATTGCATTAGGTCTTTTGGCCACAGCATCGTGATGGGAGCTCATGTTCAGCTGATCATCCACCACAAACCCAAAATCTTTTTCAGAATCACTGCTTCCAGGACAGAGTCCTCCATCCTGTAAGTATGGCCTACATGTTTTGTTCCTATAAATGTATACATTTCATTTAGCCATATTAAAATTCATATTTTTTTTGTGCACAGTTTACCAAGTGATCCAAATTGCTCCGTATCAGTGATCTGTCCTCTTCATTATTTACCGCTCCCCCATTTTTGTGCCATTAGCAAATTTTATCAGTGATGATTTAGTCTTTTCTTCCAAGTGATTAATAAAAACATTAAATTGTATTGGACCAAGAACCAATCCCTGCAGGACTCCACTAAAACACACCTGTTTAATGATGATTCCCCATTTACAATTAGATTTTGAGACCTATCACTTTGATATCTTTTAATCCAGTTAATGTGTACTATGTTAATCTTATATCTTTCTGGTTCTTTTTAAAATCAAAATATCATGTAGTTTCTAGTCAAAGGCCTTACTGAAGTCTAATTAAATTACATCAGCACTATTACCTTTATCAACAATATTTGTAATCTCATTAAAAAAAGATACCAAAGTAGTTTGAAAGGATCTATTTTCCATAAACCCATGTTGATTGACATTAATAATATTACCGTACTTTAATTCTTTATTAATTGAGCCCTGTATCACCTGCTCCATTATCTACCAGGGGTTCAATGTCAGCCAGACTGACAGGCCTCGAATTACTCAGGTCATCCATTTACCCTTTTTAACTACTGGCACAAAATTAGCTTTCTTCCAGTCTTTTGGAACTTCCCCATGCTCCAGGACTTATTGAAAATCAACATTAATAGTCCAGTGAACTCATCAAACAGCTCTTTTAAAACTCTTGTTTTAAAACTCAAGTTATCTGGACCTGTTGATTTAAAAATGTCTAACTTTAGTAGCTTCTGTTTAACATCCTCCAGGGATACTAGGGAATAGAAAGAGTGTTGTTAGTCTCAGATGTCATCTGTTTTCCCCCAGATACAGAACAGAAATATGTATTGGACATTTCTGCCTTTTCTGCATTATTATTGATAATTCTACCATTCCCATCTAGTAATGGACCAATGCCAATGTCTTGATCACTTGTACTTGAGCTCTACCATTAATTTTTAATTTTGTGATCAGTTACTCTTTATTTGTCAAGATAAGGTCTAATATACAATTCTCCCATGTTGACAGCAACACTTTTTGAGTTAGGATATTGTCATCTTTAGTATTTAGAAATTTCAAGGATGTTTTAGTACTGGCAGCTTGAGACCTCCAGCATATGTCACTCAATTTGAAGTCCCTCAGGATCACACAGCTTTCTCCCATACATATTATAGATAGGTGCTCAAGGAATTGCTCATCCTGTTCCCTAGTGTGATCTGACGGTTTGTAGCAGACACCAACTAATACCCCATTTTGTGCTTTATCTGTTAGGAAATTGATCCATAAGCATTCAAGATCATTTTCTTCCAAGTTGTCAGTGACTCAGAAAAACTCAGAAACATGCCATTTTTTACATCATGTATCCTTCCCCCTCCCCCTTTGCCCTTCAATCCTTCCTAAATAGGTTATAACCATTGATTTTAACATTCTAATAGTGTGAATCATCCCACCAGGTTTCAGTAATACCAACTAGATCAAATTTATGTTAATAAATGAGCAATACCAATTCCTCTTGTTTGTTACCCAGTCTCCTAGCATTGGTATATAGACAATTAAAGATTTCTTCTCTTCATGTCCTCTTATTTCTTGATAAATTTTGTTCCCAACATCATAATCTTGTGCTAGCAGAGTGCTCATCTCTTCCTTCTTTTTACCCTCCCCTTTTCTAAGTAGTTTAACCCCCTCCTAACTCTAGTCAGCCTGTCCCTGAAAAGATTGGTCCCCCCTTCTGAGGTGTAGCTATCCAGCCTGCACAGACTCCTCTCCTTATAGAAGATGGACGAATCTTCCACCAAACCAATATCCTCCATCCTGCACTACTTACCTAGACATTGGATCCCTTCCAGAATCTTCTGCCTTTTGCCTTCCTTTGATCATGGGAGAAGAAGGATCTCAAAGAAGATAGCTTGGACATTCTTATTCTTCAGCATGTTTCTGAGATCCTTAAAGTCATTTACTGTTTGTGAGATATCCCATAATGCAGTGTCATTCATGCTGATATGGACCATTGCCAGTGGATCCTTTCCTATCAACTTCAAAAGCTTATCCTATCTTAGAGGGACATCTCACATTTGGCTCTGGGAAGGTAGTGCCCTGTCCTGTTGTCCACTGATTGCATGGTGTGCTGCAGGGCAGAGGGACAGGCCAACCTCAACATTTACAGCAGAGGCAAAGAGGATCATGAAGGCATTGCTGTGAGTCTTCAGGGATGAGTGAGCAGACAAGGAGAGAGCTGCATTACAGTTGCAAAGAAGAGAAGACTGGTTGACCTTTTAGGTGTAAGAGTAGTACTTCTGTGCAGCTGCCAATATGTTGGGGAGGGAACGGGACTGCAAAGGAATAAGTGAAGGCCAAGAATAATAGAGGGGGTGGAAGTAATTCAGGAATTGTCTACACCATCCCACAGTGTGGGCTACAGGGATGTGAATTGCACATTGCACTAAAGCAGTGGTTCCCAAACTTTAACAACCGGTGAGCCCCTTTCACTAAAATTTCAAGTCTCATGAACCCCCTCCTAAAAATGAATATTTCCAGGGATTTTCTCCTTTATCTGAGTATAAATTATAAAAGCAGTGATCTTGGAAAGATAAAATTGTTTTTATGATGCTTATTACACACTATTTATTATTTATCATTACAGTATTTTTATTACATTATGAAAATGGCAACACTCTTCCAAGATCCCACTTTCGTATCTTGTATCACTTTGAATAAGCCTGTTATAAGACAAGGCTCCTATGTTTCATCAAGGAGTGGCAGATGTGAAACAGCATGAAGGTATGTAAGAAGCCAACTCAAAGAGTTCCTCCTACACAAGCATTCAGGTCTTGAGCAATCCAGACAAACAACACACGTTAAAACAAAGCTTAAACTTGTTCTTCTTAATAATTTTAAAAACAATACTAGCTGCCTATTTAATTTAAAAAAAACAGCAAAAAATATCCACCTCCCTTTCCATTGCTTATAAGGAGTCTTGAAGTTTTAATCTCCTCAGTGTGATAGATATGCTTGCTTTGATCTGCTTAGCTCTTAGAAGTTCAGGGGCTCCGTACTGCTGGCCTCATGCTGCTCAGGGTCCCTGGGGACAGCTCTGTCCACCATTAGGGAATTTTTCCCCAAGAACCCCCTGTAACATTTTGTGAACCCCCAGGGGTTCACGAACCCCAGTTTGGGAACCACTGCACTAAAGTGTTGTGCTATAACTACCTCATGTAGATCCTGCTAATGCAAATGAAACAGGACTATGTTAACATAACTGAGGTACCCTTTAGTTCATACTAGCTTGGTCTTCACAGGGCAGTTATAGGACAACACTTTATTGCATACTGCAGCTCACACTCCCGTAGTCCGCACTGTAGGGCCATGTAGACAAGCTCTTAGTCTTACCTTCCTGTAGAACTGAAACTGGGCTAAGAGAGGGCAATCTAATATCCAGATTCAATGCCCCAGAGAGCTGAGGTTGAATTTCTGTACATTCTCAGCCCTACAGTGGTCCTTCCAGAACAGGTCTGATGCACACTGGAGGGTGGGAAATCCATACTGTGATGTCAGAGAAGGGAACCACCAACAGACAGCTACTATTTGGGTAGAGTTCTTTTTTTTCAAATCCGTTGGCACTGATTTGGCATTCCGTGCTTGGAGAAACTTGCCTGCAATTTACACAGGAAAGGAGTGATTGAGCAGGAAAAACAACCAACAGGACAGTGGTAACATAGGGGAGATGCATGCTTTAAATTATGCTCTCCCACTGGGTGCTTTTCCTGCTATCTCACTGCCTTCTTCCATCTCCCTATGGCACACCCCATCCAGGTTTCTGGCCAATTTACATCCAGTGTATATAATATGCCATTATTTACATTACCACTAAACTTGGCCTGGAGACTCTGTGGGTCTGATTATTCACTGGGCTGCACTGTATGTAATGATTTATACCAGTGCACAGGTATAAGAATCAGGCCTAAAGAGATCTGATTAGTTTATGCCACAAAGAGGGGAATAAGAACTCTGAAATCCAGAATTTAAAGTAGAACTCTGTAAAAACTTCATGTAGAATGCTAATCCCTTTAAGGCATTTCAGAAGGTGAAGAGATTAACTCCTCTGACTTGGAATGTGTGGAGTTTGCTCCGCTGTTCTTTTGCCTAATTCATGTTCATTTTCATTATTATGCCAGGCACTAAGGAGTTAGCTGGTAATAAAAAAGAAAAAAAAGCCATTTTTGAGGTTAAATCAGTGATAATTCTAAAATCAGCAACAATTGTGAAGTATAATTAAGTTGAAAAGGCCACAAAGGAGGAATTTCTAATTTTAACATGTAAAATACACAGCCTTACTCTAAATTAAAGAAGAAGAAGAAGACGAGCTTGGCAAATTTTACAGAAAGCAATTGTGGAAATTGCAGAAGACTCATTAATATATATCAGTTTTCGAATGCATAAAGATTGAATTCTTGTTAAGGATTCTGTATAAGGCTGTTCATCTCTGAGCATTTTTTGCTCTTTGTTTCAATGGCTCTTAACTTTTTAGTGTGCTGGGTATTTTTCTTGGCCTATGTTATTTTATTCAGAATAGCTGGCCTGACCCATTTGATCCTACTTTTGTTTAATTATGGTTTTAAGCCTTGATCGTGCAAATGTTTAAGCACATGATGACTAACTCGACTGATACGAGTAACCTCATTAAATTTTATGGGACTGTTTACATGAGTAAAGTCACCCGTGTGCATAAGTATTTGTAGGAACAGGGTTTAGGCTTCGATCCACAACTAGATGTCTGGAATGTTTATATCTATGTTTTGCTTTCCTGAATTAAATTCTGATGTGCCAAATGGACAGTAAAATTGGATTTTATGTAAGCTTACACTGAAAAATCATTCAGTATCTGCTGTGTTCAGCCTTCCATATCTTTGTGCAAGATACTGACAGACCTCACAAGTCAAGTATGTTTGGAATGGGTCAGGACTTGGATGGGAGAATTCAAAGGAGCTGGTAGGTGCAATAAGAAGTGGCTTTGGTGCAATCTTCCCTTGGAGGCAGTGTCCTGGTGCAGTGTCACAAAGCAGCTGGTAATGTTCTCCTTCGCATGAGATATAAAACAAGTCCTTTCTGATCATGTTTGGTCATAAAGGATCCATGGTATTTTTTCCCCAAAAGTAGTGTTGATAGCCAGTGTGGCCTGGCCACTTTCCAGCATGAGTACTTGCATTCTTCCTGCCTAAAATTCCCTCTGTATTTCTGTTGCACACAATGGGCCTCATAAGCCTCTCATTTGTATCAGTGTAAATCCAGACTAGCTGAAGTGGCGTTCAACAGTTGTATCGGAGGACAGATTTGACCACGTACCTTTTTTTTTAATTTTCTGACCTTAACTATAGCATATAGTTGCTGTATACCATTAAAGAGCTGGCACATTTCATCCCTACATAGCTTTTTGAACTGCAAGGCAGTTTATAAGTTGTACTCTTATGATTCTCAGTAAATTATGTTCAAATTACATTTATTTTCTCACCATGGATGCAATTGTGCAATTGAAGAATTGGTCAGGTGCAGGGATTGTAGACCTGTGCAAGATTACCAAACTGAGATAAACTCATTTGTTTTGGCTCAGGTAGAGATCCTCCAGTGACATATTTGGCAGCAAAGTCAGACCTTTTTTCTGGGGAAGTCAGGCAGGTGGCAACAGCATGCCCAGTGCAAAGTACCAACAGCTGAATAAAAATCTCACATACTTTTCAGAAGAGTCCTGCACACCAGTTATATGAACCCCTGGGCAGCTTTAATTTATGTTACTAGCACTTACTGTATGTGACAGATTACAAAATCGTTGTAGGCACTGATTTTGGCAATATTACAGAAATAATATTTTCCCTAGTTCCTGAACAATTTCTCTGACGTACTCCATTAGAGACAAACATGCACTCTCTTTCATTACTGAGTGTGTAGATAGCCTTTTTATGCACCTCAAATATCTTGGCTAAGCCTATATATAATGGTCAGTGCACTCTTATTTATGTGTTAATCCCCTTCCTCCAATGCAGCTCATACATTATTATTATTAATGATGGAAACACAGGAGGAAGTTTTTTGCCCCAGCACAAGTTCTCTCCTGTCCTACTGACCAGCTGCTTTTCCCATCCCTACTTCTTTCTCCTCTCAGATATCCCATCTTTATCCTACTCTACCCATCAACAAAGCCTTCTCCATCTTCAATTCAGGTGCCTGAAGGTCCTGCAACTACTGCCTTTCATCTGTATGCAGGGGCTCTGTGAAGCCAATCCTGTGCATTTTGAGTGTTGTGCCAAGTTAAAATTCCTGTGCACAGACAGTAGAAATAGATGTGCCCTCTCAAAGTCAGCCTGGGAAGTCATGACAAAACAGTGCCTAGAGTCTGCCGGAAATGACCATGAATGGTTAAGATCTGAGGGCATGGCTACACTTGCAGATGTAGAGTGCTTTGAGTTAAACCAGCCTTCGTAGAGCGCAGTAGGGAAAGCATTGTAGTCTGTCCACACTAACAGCTGACAGTGCACTGGCATGGCCACATTAGCAGCTCTTGCAACGGCCACAGAGAGCAGTGCATTGTGGTAGCTATCCCAGCATGCAAGTGGCAGCAACGTGCTTTTCAAATGAGGGGGTGGAGTGTGACAGGAAGTGTGTTTTGTGTATGTGGGGGGAGAGAGAGTGGGTTTTTGGGGGGCTGAGAGCATGTCAGCATGCTGTCTTGTAAGTTCAGACAGCATCAGATCTCCACCGCCCCCTCCACCTCTCTCTTTTACACAGAGCATTCCACAGTAATGGTTGCTTTGTCTCAGAGCAGATAAGCAGTCAGCTGTCAAACGGAGCTTTCAAAGGGGTGGCCACTTGACTTAAGGGGATTATGGGACATTTCTGGAGGCTGATCAGAGAGCAGTAATGCAACAACTTGTTCACACTGATGCCGCAGCACTCCAGCGGGGGTGCATCAAACATTATTCTACTCACCGAGGTGGAGTACCAGCAGCACTGTAGCCGCGGCATCAGAGTGCTGTATGTGCCTTGCCAGTGTGGACAGGTAGTGAGCTAGGGTGCCTGGGGCTCCTTTAATGCACTATAACTTGCAAGGGTAGCCAAGCCCTTAGTTAGCTGCTCAATGAGGAAGATACTTGGCTAATGCTGACTTGTTAAGGCTAATCTACTCCAAATTCAAATAAGAGGAGGTTTTGGTCAATTCTTTGAGCCTGGCATGCATTTTAAAAGAACTACCATATTGTACATTACTTGTCCAGCTCCCAGTAGTGTTACTACGGTGCTTAGGACTATTACCACTATCATCTTATAAGAGAAACCCAATCAGCTTTGTACCATCTGTAGCTGGCTAGGAAGATGCAGCCTTTGCTTTTGGTTGTTTGCAGTGTACTGTACATAGGGCTACACCTTAAAACCATTCACAGACTGGCGCTAGCGCAGAACACAGCAACTCCCTTATTGAAAGGGGCATCTCATTGGCAGCTCTGGGGTCCACGCTGACTGTCCATTGGCCTCTGGGTGGAGTTTAAAGGAGTTGGTTATGAACTATAAAGCCCTAAGTGGCTTGGGACTGGCCTAGCTAAGCATTTTCCTCTCTCTCCAAGCCCTACTTCCACTGCCATGGTCAATAGAGGTGCTTGCACTGGAGCTCTCTCATTATAGAAGAGAGGGAATTGCTAGCAGCACATTTTCTATGAGGGCGGAGGTGATGTATAGGGTGGGCATGCTGGGGGTGGGAACAAGGAAGAAGGACTCTGTCCTTATTTCCCTGAACCTCCCCCCACCACCCAGCATGTTTGGCTCCCTGGCAGCAGCTCTCTTCCTGAGCTCAGCTGCCTGGGACAGGGGCTGAGAATGCCAGGGAGAAGTGGGGGCTCCGGCTCACTCGGCCACTGTCCCTGGCAGCCAAACCTGGGCAGGGAGAGGGCTGCCGCTGCCTCCCAGCCAGGCTGTTTGAGGCAGAAGTGGCTCCGTCCCGCTCCCCGCCCAGCTGCCAGGAACAGTGTCCGAATGTGCTGGGGGGCGGGGAAGGGAGGCTCAGGGAGAGAAGGACAGAGCCCCTCCACCCCAACAGGTATTGTGGGGCAGAGAGAGCACTGAGGCCCCAGGCCGGGCGGGGAAAAGATGTGGCACAGGGCAGAGGAAAGATGTGGGGTGGTCTTGTGTCCTCCCCTTTAGATTGTGCCTCCCCAGTATAAAGAGGCACCAGTCTGATATGTGTGAGGGTTTCAGGATTCTGGAACTTGCTCCTTCTTTGGTCCAAAATAGCTTTAATTTGGTGACCTTCCATCATGCTGCATAAGACATCTGTTTGAGCGAGTCTCAGGGTAAGCCTCCCACAATGATGGAGGGGTGGAAAGGACTTTTTTGTAGGTGGCTGGCCACATTTCTGAGTTCCTGTTATAATGATTATTTTAATGTGGCTGGGATTTCATTGTATTTTATAACTAAGTAGTATGTTAGGGGGCTTAGGGACTTGGCAAGGTGTCTTTTTATCATTTTAAATCTAAATAAATACTATGCATCCTGCAATATTTTGTATAAGTGGTGAGGGAAGTGATGAAATGGAAAAGACTACCGTCTGGTTACCAGATGGAGACCAGACATTTCAAAGCACTGTTCTTCAGTCATCTTAGTTTCAAAACAAAGTTCCTGCGTCGTCTATACATTTTGGTTTCTACAAACCAGTGGGAATTCATCATTGTCCTGTGAGTGTAGTTAACCCTTAAGTAACTGTGATCTATGATGATCCTCCAACAAAGTGGCACATCAGCGATCATAATGAGGCAGCCTTAAAAAGTGTACTTCTGGCATCCTGCCTGTCCAGATAGTGAGTCAAAGGATCCAGTTCACCTTTGCCTTTCATCCTAAGCAGTCATTTACACCAGTACAGTAAAACATTACCATGTCAGAATTGTAATACTTTACATCTGTTTGGCAATGACTTTGTTCGTGTGTAAGTGATGATACATTCTGCAGTACAATGCCAAAGTAGGTCTAAGGAGTTCGCTTATGATTCAGATGGTTTCCATCCAAAAAACTGTATTCTTTGCAAAAATACGTATTGATTTTCATTCATCATACTGTATGTTAATCATGTTTTTTAACCAGTTGGCTAGAAACCAAATTCAAGGCCATGTCTATCCGTACAGCGCTGCAGCAGCACAGCTGCACCAGTACAGCAGCACGTTGGGTGAAGATGCTCTATGCCAAAGGGCAAGAGCTGTACTATTGATGTAAAAAACCCACCTCGTGAGCAGCAGAAGCTACGGCAGCGGGAAAAGATCTCCCACCGACATAGCACCGTGCACACGAGTGCTTATGTCCCAATAACTTATGTTGCTCGGGGAGGGTGGTTTATTCACACCCCTAAGTGATATAAGTTATGACAACATAGACTGTAGTATAGACATAGCTGAAAAAACATCCCAGTTTCTGTCCCTAGAGAGCTGATGCTCTAAAAGTACTGGGGTCCATCTGCACCTATGTCACACTTGTGTCACCTCCCTAGGCGGAGGAAAGGAGTGAAGTCCTGTAACTTGTGGGCCAATTGTCTAAACCAGGCCTGATGGGGGCAGAAGGAGCAGACGGTGGGGAGACAACCAGAGAGGAGCTCCAGAGAGGAACTGAACAGAGAAGCACTCTGGGGGGAAAAGCTCTGGGAGTCAGTGGTCTATAAAGGAGGAGGAGGGCATCAAGTATAAGAAGAGGCCCTGGGAAAGAGAGAGAGGATGGTTAAGGTAATGGGGGCAGAAAGCCCAGTTGTTTAGGGTTCCCAGGGCTGGGACTCTATAGAAGAGGGTGAGTGCCCTATCACCAGGCTATGGAGTCATTCCCACTCTCTTTCTGTGGTCCAATCCCTATTTACTGTCATTCATAGTGGCAATTGAGAGAGTGAGTATGACTCTATAGGCTGGTGTTTGGGGTGCTCACCTAAGACATGGGAGACCCATGTCCATGCGCCAATGAGTATATATTTATAAAAGTGAAACAGTTTCAAAAGAAAAGATTGAGAAAATCCCATACTAGACTATGCCACCCTCCTGCAATGTGGGAGACTCAAGTTCAAATCCCTTCTCCCCATTAGGCAGATGAGGGAATTGAATGCATGTTTCCCACCTTTGCGATGAGTGCCCTAACCACCCCGCTAAAAGTTAAAAGGAGGCCACTGCCACCTCCTCTGGTGGTGTAGTGTGAAGCTAGTCCTCTTTTGCTTTTGTTAAAATGTCCCAAATTGAATAAATTGTTCGCAATAAAAATTTCATCCAACTCTAAGGGAAATATCCCTTTCTGCTGGTGAACTCCGAGGCCTGGCCTGGGGGGCAAAGAATAGGCATATTCCCATTCATGGCCCCAATAGAATTTGGGAACCCCTAACCATGCAAATCCATCAGTAGTACCCTCTTGTGTATTGCCAAGCTTTATGACCTAGGCAGAAAGCGCCTTCTTGATGGCAGTGTTCACCTCCATGACAACAACCCCACCAGTTTTATACCAACACCAAACTGGTGAGCTACTAATTGGTAGTAATAGGGGGTGGCACGCTTCCAGATAGCCATGGCCAGGTGCTTCGTCACACTGAGGTGAACTCTCATGTAAGTGTTCCAGCCCTGGGGTGATCTCCATGCAGATTTCTAGGAGCGTGGCCTTTGACATCCTGAAGTTCTGCCACCGCTGCTGGTCATCCCAAGTCTGCAGCACTATCCTATCCCACCAGTAAGTGTCAGATGGCCAAGCCCAGAAGTGGTGCTTCACCAACTGAAGCCACTCCAGTAAAAGTTAGTGAAGAAATGGCTGCTTGATTTCAGCCTCCTCCCCTTCCTCCTTGTGTTCTTGTACCACCCTGCCTCTCAAGTCATTGCATGATGTGAGGTACACATGCATTAGCTTGTTCATATTGATGACCATCAGGCTCACAGTGCTCAACAGTGTTTCCTCTGGACTGCTTGACAGCTCTTTGAAAATGTGACTGGCTTGCAAAAGCCAGATGAATGATGGGGTGAAAGGACAGGAATCATGGGAATATTTTAATTTGACTCCAAATCCCAGAATTCCAGTTGCTCCTGGTAGATACCCCACAATTTTCAGAGAGAAAATCCCAGAATGCATACAGCCTAGCAGCAGAGCACTGAACCACAGGATGTCTGCCCGGAATGCTGTGCACTTATTTTGAAACATTGCAGTGCTATGTGGATGCAATGATCTCAAAGGGAAGTAGCTTAACCTGGGATTATCAAAGTAGTGTGTGTGAGCAACACTTGTTCTGAATCACTTAACATGGATAAAGATAACCCAAGGCAACTCTCTCTAAGGCTGGGGTGGAAGACTGTCTTGGTTTTGTGTTGGTTTGGACTTTGATACCCCAGAAGGGGCAGACTTTTGTGATTTAGGTAGAGTGCCAAGTCACCTCAGCAACCAAACTGTGCGGGAAGCTTGGGACAACCAGCCTGTGTGAGGGATCAAATAGGCCTGAAGCCAGACAGAGTAAGTCTCATTTTACAACCTAATACTCTCTTCTTTTGCCCTGTAGATTGTTCACTTTGCCTTTGAATAAAACAATGAGTATAAGTGTCTGAAGTAATACTACCCAGTATTACTCCACTTCTGTGCATACGCCAGCTGTGTACACACACTCTAAAGTTAAGTTGGCAGCAAACAGTATAGGGTGAGAGAATGAGGCAAAGGATAAATAACCACAGAGAGGCTACTGGCTTTGGCCCAAAGGTCATGCTGGAAGCACTCTGTACCTCCTGGACTCAAAGGACTAGTCAAATAATTTCACAGTTGTTGTAACACAGGCTCTGGCACTGTACATGAACCTTTGCACTTTTCAAATCTTCCTTGGTAGAGTGTGATCTCACTGCTGAGTTATTTAAAGAAAAGGAAATAATGCAATCAGTGTATGAATCTGTCTGTCCATTTTACCATTGTTTTCTCTCTGATGCTTGGACTCATTTTGAACTAAGCAACCCTGATTATCCTCTCCTAATGCAGTATTTTTTACTTCAGTGGACATATTCCTGATGTGCAAGTCTTATCTCTTTATGGTCTCCAAAGTAGGGTTCTCCCAGAAGTTAGTTAAATGTACTTCAAATGTAATTAATAGGACTGATTCTATACTCCTGGTTACTGAGAAATAAGGTTCTAATGACTTGCATTAGAAAAAAAAGAATCATGGCAATATAGGCCTGAAAAGAATCTCAAGAGGTATTCTAGTCCATTCCCCCACGCTGGAGGAGGATTAACTATACCTAAATCATCCCTGTCAGCAGTTATACCAAATAAGAAAAACTAACCTAACAATGTATTTCTGAAACCCTTTAAACATGGTGCCTTATATTATAAATGGCATATATATGTTATGATTGTGCTTTTCATATAAGCTGTCAGTATTTGCAGGATTAAATGCTAAAAGCCAGAATTCTGTTCTTTCATGCTCTGGTGTAAATCTGGAATAAGCTTGCTGAAATTAATTTTTGTAACTGAGATTTGTACTAGTGTAAGTAACAGTAGATATTAGGCCTGAGAAAGTATTTAGAAAGCTTATTGGCCTGATTCAGATCAGTATAAATCCCAAGTAACTACATGGAGAGCAGAATTAGATCTTGAATTCTGGTGATGAACAGTTGGATTGTTTAGAGCCTTTGGAGCAGGGAATATTCAAGACCTAGTACATCAGAGGAAAAACAAATGCTCTCAGCATCTGTTAAAGGGCCTGGCTTCTCCTATTTTCCAGTTTCACTGGATGATTCTGGAAATGATAGAGTTAAGTGGTTTGCCAGGCACGCCACTCGGAAAAGAAGAACAGCTCAGCTCTACATATCTATTTTCTCTGCAGATAAACATGATTTTTTTCCTGGCAGGTGGTTTTGCAATTGTGTTGGGGCAGTCAGCTCTGCAAATGGCTCACAGAACACCTGCCACTCAAGAACATATTTATAGAAATTGTAAACTAATTAATTCCTTTAAACATCCCCATGGTTTTTAAAGACATATCATGATACTCCATCTAATGGGGACTACATCATCACTTTTTTGAGCTAACGTTCTCTATATGCACCCCATCCCCTACCCCCAAATAAAAAGCTAGATGCAGATTATTTTTTATAAAAAAGGACTTTTCTTTTGTTTCTTTATCAAGTACCAAGCTCAGGGCTGTCCCTAGCTATTCTGGGGCCCTCCACAGCCCCTCCACAGGGAGAGGTGTGGGGGGGGCAGGCCTCCATGAAGGGGGGGGGCTGGCTTTGGGGGAACGGCCCCCCAGCACTCACTGGTTGCGCGGCTGGGGCCAGGCCATTGCATTTCCCACCGCCGGTGAGTGCAGGCCCGACCCTGCTGCAGTCCTTAGGGGTGGGAAGTGTCAGGGCTGGGGCGAAGCAGGAGTGGGTAGTGGCGGGGCTGGGCTGGAGCAGGGGCAGGAGCCAGGGGGAAGAGGTGGAGCAGGGGCTGGAGCAGCACGCAGCTGCGCGGGGCACCAGGGCACCAGCTGCCGTACGCAGCTGTGTACTTTCCGTATGGGTAAGGACGGCCCTGACCAAGCTATGCCACAGTGAACAAGAGAGTTAGTTAAATAATGCAAATAATTGTCTGGACATTAACTGATGGACACTAATTTATTTATTACCATATTTATTAGAGTAACACCTAAAGGCCATCAAGCGGGATTGGCCTAGGATGGATGGCCAAGAGGTTATGGCACTAGCTTGGGATTCAAAGACCCATTCTCAATTCCCCTCGCTATTACAGATTTCCTGTGTGACTTCCTTTGTGACCTTGTCACTTACTTAATCTTTCTGTGCCTCAGTTTCCTACCAGTACAATGGGGATAATAGCCGTTACCTACCTCTCAAGGGTGTTATGAGAATAAATACATTAAAGATTATTTAGTGCTTAGATACCACAGCAATGGAGACCATGTAAGTTCTTAGATCAGAGATTGTTTTAGGCCCTGTAAAAACGTGTTTTACAAAGTCTACCTAAAGAGCTCACAATTTAGGATAATCACAAGACATGGAAGGAGGGTTGAAAGAACAGATAACGTCAACATGTTTTCACATAGACTAATAATAGATATGTTAGATATATTAATCAGGTGTTATTCTACTAGATCTAGTTGAATACTATAGTAATTTATCTGGTGAACAAATTATTCAATGAATAATGGTATTATTCTGCAAATACACTATTCAAGGAATAGGATACAACCACTCTAGGGAAGATAGTCCTATTAGATACCAGCATCACCAAAAATATGCTAGTGTTGCTTTAGATTAGCCACCTACAAAATAAATAATATAACAGACTGATATCTTACAGCTTTATACCGATGGGAAAGTAGTCAATTCACAAACTATTGATTTTCAATGGGAGCAGGATCGGGACTAATATATAATATAGTTATATATAGCACCACTGAAATGCAGCTGCCTCTGTGGGGGAGGAGAGATATCAGATGGATAACCACTGCGCAGCATACTGCATAACACTGGAGATGAGTGTCAGTTTTTGGCCAAAGACACTCGGGCAAATCAGTGGAGGAAGAGGAAGGGTTCTTTTGTGGTTATTGCTCTGGAGTGAGTGTTGGGAGATTTGGGTTCCGTTCCCTGTTCTTCCACACATTTCCTGAGTGACTGTAGGCAAGTCACTGGATGTTTGTCTGTTTCAGTTCCCCATCTGTAAAATGGGGATAATCAAACCTCCTTTCTCCCCACCCTTTGTCAGTCTTATCTTCAGGGCAAAGACTAGCTCTTACCATACATCTGCACAGCACCTAGCACAATGGGGCTGTGATTTCAGTTGGGACCTCTAGGTGGTGCTATAATACAAATAATACATAATAATAAGAATAATCCCTACTCTGAAATCACAAGATGTTTACTGTCCTGGTGGGGCAGAACTTTGATTTTCACAGCCTCACCCAAAATATTTCCACCAGCTATATTACATGGAATTCAAGTTACCTAAACTCTCTAACCCTAAGCCTTGGTCTACACTAAGATTTTAGGTCGAATATAGCAGCGTTACCTCGATTTAACCCTGCACCTGTCCACATGACGAAGCCCTTTTTTTCAACTTAAAGGGATCTTAAAATTAATTTTTTTACTCCACCCCCGATGAGGGGATTAGCACTGAAATTGGCCTTCCCGGGTCGAATTTGGGGTAGTGCGGACGCAATTCGATGGTATTGGCCTCCGAGAGCTATCCCAGAGTGTTCCATTGTGACCGCTCTGGACAGCGCTCTCATCTCAGATGCACTGGCCAGGTAGACAGGCAAAGGCCCACAAACTTTTGAATCTCATTTCCTGTTTGGCCAGCGTGGCAAGGTGCAGGTGAGTGCAGATCTCATCAGCAGAGGTGACGATAATGGAGTCCCAGAATTGCAAAAGACCTCTAGCATGGACCGAACGGGAGGTATAGGATCTGATCGCTGTATTGGGAGACGAATCCGTGCTATCCGAACTCCGTTCCAGCAAACGAAATGCCAAAACATTTGAAAAAATCTCCAAGGGCATGAAGGACAGAGGCTATAACAGGGACTCATAGCAGTGCCGTGTGAAATTTAAGGAGCTCAGGCAAGCCTACCAAAGAGCCAGAGAGGCAAACGGCCGGTCCAGGTCAGAGCCCCAGACATGCTGCTTCTATGATGAGCTGCATGCCATTCTAGGAGGTGCAGCCACCAACCCCAACCCTGTGCTTTGACTCCGTCAATGGAGTAGGATGCAACACGGAAGTGGGTTTTGGGGACGAGGAAGATGATGATGAGGAGGTTGAAGATAGCTCACAGCAAGGAAGCGAGAAACCGGTTTCCCCAACAGCCAGGATCTGTTTCTCACCCTGGACCTGGAGCCAGTAACCCCTGAACCCACCCAAGGCGGGCTCCTGGACCCTGAAGGCAGAGAAGGGACCTCTGGTGAGTGTACCTTTGTAAGTATTACATATGGTTTAAAAGCAAGCATATTTAATGATTAATTTGCCCTGGCATTCACGGCCAGTACAGCTACTGGAAAAGTCAGTTAACGTGTCTGTGGATGGAGTGGAAATCCTCCAGGGACATCTCCATAAAGCTCTCCTGGATGTACTCCCAAAGCCTTTGCAAAAGGTTTCTGGGGAGGGCAGCCTTATCCCATACTCCATAGTAGGGTTAGTTAGGTTTGTGCTGCACGTTAACCTGGAAACGACAGCCCCTCCTTTTAAATTGCCAACCCATTTTAAATGGCCAACCCAACGGCCGCTTGGTATGGGAAATGATGGCACTGCTGTTTGAAACCATTCCCACATGTTATGAAGGTTAAAGACGCCAAAAGACTGTGGCTTACCATGGCTGCCTGCAAGCCAAATTCTGTTGCCCGGCCCTGTGTGAGTGATCTCTCACACCAAACTGGCAGGCCCTCAATAGGAGGCAAAATGCAACCTTGTAACAAAAGCACATGTGCTATGTAATGTTAACAGCAAGGTTTACCATGAAAGAATGAACCCATTGTTCTATAAAATGTGTATTTTTAACTACCACTCTCTCTTTTTTTTCCTCCACCAGCTGCATATGTTTCTCCTTCCCAGAGGCTAGTGAAGATTAGAAGGGAAAAAAATGCACTCAGGATGAAATGTTCTCTGAGCTCATGCTGTTCTCCCACACTGACAGAGCACAGCAGAATGTGTGGAGGCCGACAATGTCAGAGTGCAGGAAAGCACAACATGAACACGAGGAGAGGTGGCGGGCTGAAGAGAGTAGGTGGTGGGCTGAAGATGATAGGTGGCATCAGCTTGCTGACAGAAGGCAGGAGTCAATGCTCAGGCTGCTGGAGGATCAAACTGATATGCTCCAGCGTATGGCTGAGCTGCAGGAAAGGCAGCAGGAGCACAGACCACCGCTACAGCCCCAGTGTAACCAACCACCCTCCTCCCCAAGTTCCATAGCCTCCTCACCCAGATGCCCAAGAATGCGGTGGGGGGGCCTCCGGCCACCCAGCCACTCCACCCCAGAGGACTGCCCAAGCAACAGAAGGCTGGCCTCCAATGAGTTTTAAAGTTTTTAAGTTTTATAGTGCAGTGTTGCCTTGTCCTTCCCTCCTCCCCGACCCCACCCCGGTGCTTTCCTCCTCCACCACCCCTCCCGGACTACCTTGGCAGTTATCCCCCTATTTGTGTGATGAATTAATAAAAAATGCATGAATGTGAAGCAACAATGACTTTATTACCTCTGCAAACGGTGATTGAAGTGGGGAGGGGAGAGTGGTTAGGTTACAGGGAAGTAGAATGGACGGGGCAGGGTGTTATCAAGGAGAAACAAACAGAACTGTCACACCGTAGCCTGGCCAGTCATGAAACTGGTATTCAAAGCTTCTCTGATGCACAGCGTGTCCTGCTGTGCTCTTCTAATTGCCCTGGTGTCTGGCTGCGCATAATCAGCGGCCAGGCAATTTGCCTCAACCTCCCACCCCACCATAAATGTCTCCCCCTTACTCTCTCAGATGTTGTGGAGTGCACAGCAAGCAGTAATAACAATGGGAATATTGGTTTTGCTCAGGTCTATCCAAGTCACTAAAATGTGCCAGCGAGCTTTTAAATGTCCAAATGCACATTCTACCACCATTCTGCGCTTGCTCAGCCTATAGTTGAACAGCTCCTGACTACTGTCCAGGCTGCATGTGTACGGCTTCATGAGCCATGGCATTCAGGGGTAGGCTGGGTCCCCAAGGATAACTATAGGCATTTCAACATCCCCAACAGTTATTTTCTGGTCTGGGAAGAAAGTCCCTTGTTGCAGCTTTTGAAACAGACCAGGGTTCCTGAAGATGGGAGCGTCGTGTATCTTTCCTGGCCATCCTATGTTGATGTCGGTGAACCATCCCTCGTGATCCACCAGTGCTTACAGCACCATTGAAAAGTACCCCTTTCAGTTTATGTACTCGCTGGCTTGGTGCTCTGGTGCCAAGATAGGGATATGGGTTCCGTCTATCGCCCCATCACAGTTCGGGAATCCCATTGCAGCAAAGCCATCCACTATGACCTGCACATTTCCCAGAGTCACTACCCTTGATATCAGTAGCTCTTTGATTGCCTTGGCTACTTGGATCACAGCAGCCCCTACAGTAGATTTGCCCACTCCAAATTGATGCCCGACTGACCAGTAGCTGTCTGGCGTTGCAAGCTTCCACAGGGCTATCGCCACTCGCTTCTCAACTGTGAGGGCTTCGCTTATCTTGGTATTCTGGCACTTCAGGGCAGGGGAAAGCAAGTCACAAAGTTCCATGAAAGTGCCCTTATGCATGCAAAAGTTTCGCAGCCACTGGGAATCGTCCCACACCTGCAACACTATGTGGTCCCACCAGTCTGTGCTTGTTTCCTGGGCTCAGAATCGGCGTTTCATGGCTTGAACCTGCCCCATTACCAGCATGATCTCCAACGCGCCGGGGCCGATACTTTATGATAAGTCTATGTCCATGTCCTCATCACTCTCGTGACCGCGCTGCCATCCCCTCCTTGCCTGGTTTTGCTTTTGCAGGTTCTGCATATACTGCAGGATAATGCGTGTGGTGTTTACAGTGCTCATATTGCCGTGGTGATCTGAGCAGGCTCCATGATCCCAGTGCAATGGCGTCTCGGCTGAAAAAAGGCGTGAAACGATTGTCTGTTCTGACGGAGGGAGGGGCAACTGACAACATGGTTTACAGGGAATTAAAATCAAGAAAGGGGGTGGCTTTACATCAAGGAGAAACACAAACAACTGTCACACAGAATGGCTCCCTCAAGGATTGAACTCAAAACCCTGGGTTTAGCAGGCCGTTGATTTCATGGAGGGAGGAAGGAAGGGTGGAGCAAATAAATACAAATGAATACAAAACAAATCTGGTCTATTTCTTGTTTTGATCCACTCCATCTATCGTATACATCTTAGCCTGGCAGCAGACGGTGCAGTATGACTGCTAGCCATCGTCATCTCCTGGGTGCTCGCCAGAAGACGGTGCAGTACGACTGCTGGCAGGACTGAGTCTCCAGGAGACGAAACTTAAAAAGGGAATGACCCGGCTGAGTCACTCCCATGTCTGCCCAGGTGCCCCGACCAACCTCACCGAGGTCGGCTAAAAGAGCACCCGGGAGTCCGATAACGATGGCTACCAGTCGTAATGCACCGTCTGCTGCCAAAAGGCAATGAGCTGCTGCTGTGTAGCAATGCAGTCCCACGTCTGCCAGCACCCAGGAGATGTACGGTCACGGTGAGCTGTGCGGGCTCCATGCTTGCCGTGGTATGGCGTCTGCTCAGGTAACCCAGGAAAAAAGGTGCAAAACAATTGTCTGCCGTTGCTTTCATGGAGGGAGGGAGGTAGAGGGGGGCCTGACGACATGTAACCAGAACCACCTGTGATACTGGTTTTTGCCCCATCAGGCATTGGGATCTCAACCCAGAATTCCAATGGGCGGCAGAGACTGCAGGAACTGTGGGATAGCTACTCACAGCTACCCACCGTGCAACACTTCGGAAGGTGCCGCTAGCCTTGGTACTGTGGATGCAGTCTGCTGAGTTAATGCACTTAGAACATTTTGTGTGGGGACACACACAATCAACTGTATAAAAACAATTTCTAAAAAAAGACTTCTATAAATTCAACCTAATTTCATAGTGTAGACATACCCTAAGATTATGTATACACTTTGACAGGGCCGCCCGGTGGGGGTGGGGGATGGGGGACAAGTGGGGCAATTTGCCCCGGGCCCCACAGGGGCCCCCACAAGAGTTTTTCGGGGCCCCTGGAGCGGGATTCTTCACTCGCTCCCGGGGCCCTGGAAAACTCTCGCGGGGCTGGGGCCCCCGGAGCTTCTTCCGCTCCGGGTCTTCGGCGGCAATTTGGCGGCCCCTGCCGCAGGTCTTCCCAAATTACCGCCAAAGCAGGGGCCCCCCGCCGCCAAAGACCCCAGGCCCCCTGAATCTTTTGGGCGGCCCTGCACTTTGAGTTAGAGGTGTAGATTCCAGGACAAGGAGACATAGCCACGCTAGTGCTGATTGAACTAGTGCACTGAAAATGGAAGTGTAGCCGCTGAGGTATGGGAGGGGCTGGCTACCCCAAGTCTCTGGCAGTCCAAAAACGGTAGGTACTTATTCAGGGTGGTTAGCCCCTCCCTCTAGTTTTAGCACACTAGCTCAATCAGGATATGTCTCCTTGAGCTGGAATTTAAATGTGCAGCTCAAAGTGTACACATACCCCAAATCTAAACCCAGCCCATTTTTAACCCAAGCAGAGACTATCTTTATTTTAGACATACTTTTCTGACCAATTGCCTTGAGCAGTGATACAGATCTGCAGTCTGTGCTCCTATCTGGTATTTATCTTCACACTGTCTGTCTTGTGTGTCTGAACTTGGAGAACATTTAATTTTGAAAATATTGACGGATGTATTCATTTGTTCGTGTTACTTTGTAGCAGCTGGAACAGGACATACTGAGCCTCTGCTTCATTCTGACCACTGGCAATGTTAATGGGTGGTGTTTTCTAATCATTTTTACTGTGTCTCTCCCTCAAGCTTTGATGGTGCTGCTTTGCATCTTGCTCCAGGTCTTGGGTCATCTCAGATATACAATTTGCCCAATGGATCAGATAGCCAGGAAGGATTCTTTGTTCTACTGTGACATGCATCCTTGTTTTCTTCCCTTATCCCTTCCCCCGCTTCAGTTAAGTGTATTGTTTTTCCTTTATATGTTAACCAAGTTATACATTCCCATTTAGAATATGTACTTCTCTTTTCCAAGCATATATCCAAAACCACATAACATGTTTGCCTCATGGTTGATTTAGAAGTTATTCTAATGGTGAGAATCAACTACTATCAAAATTATTAAAGAAATTCTATTATTCGATACATTCTGTTATATTCTCAAAAACAAACAAAAAAAAGTAGCTGCAGCAGGTGGCACTTCCATATTATTTACTAACATATTGCATTTCTGGAGCAGCATCGTGGATGTTTCTCAAAACAAACAAAACAACTGTGAATTTTTAATCAAAATAGTGGAAGCTAATCATCAGTCATTTGGGTTCATTAGTTTCCAACCTCAAACCCTTCAGACCCTATCTAGTAAAACAGTAGAACCGATTATATTGAAGGCAATTCAGATGATGGAGGTTTTCAGGAATAATATTCAGCATGAATTGTCCTCAGCTGAATTGGATACCTTTTTCTATTAGTCTGGTTTGTAAATAATTTGTACCAGGGTGATGGGTATAAATCAAGGTTTAGACCTTACAGCACTTCACTGAAAAAAATGTTAATCCTTTTATAGTCACAAGCCATAATATGAAATGAGAACATTCATGTAGGGTGCTTTTCTTAGGGTAGTATTATCCTATGTAGGCATGTTCAGAGCCATTGCTGTTTTCTGCAAAAGCACGTACCTACAAAGCATGCAAAATGTTTTGTACTGTTAGGCAAAAAGATTCTTTTCCCCAAGAATCAGGCAAGCACAGACAATACTGAAGGGGGTTTATTCATGGTAGCGGGAAGACTGACAAGCGGTTTCGAAAATATGGTGCCATAGTGGCCAGTTATATACATTCTCTTATCAATTCATTTGCGTTTATCTGTACATACAGAAACAGACATTGTTACAAATCACGAGAGAACCCTGAACAAAGATAAAAATAGGAACAGTACGTATGTATAGTGGGCATCCTATTGCATCAAGTATCTATGGCTACCTTGCGGGGGAAAGAGATGTGGTGGGGGGGGGGGGTAGAGATGAGTGCTTACAGATATCCGGTGGGCTGTGAAGGGAGGGTTTGTTCTGTTCTAAGAGCTGAGTTACTGGGTGGGCATTGTCCATATAAGCTTATCAAATGTTTACAGTGCCCTTGGCTGAAGCATTCCTGCTTGCTTTGTATTTTCTGTCTTAGCTGTTAGCTAAATTTTAACTCTTGCCTGACAGTACTGATGACACCAGAATTATTTTTTAATGATATTTACAGCCATATGTACCAGTATCATTGGCCTACCCTAGGCCTATGTTTTTAAAAATGCATCAAACTGCAGATATTGCTTCTGTGTTTCACAGAAGAAACTTAGGTTGATTAACTGTAACAGCTAACCACGCTAAACAACAACTCCTCCTAACTTGTGAACAGACTTCCTCTTTTACAGTGTATGCATTAAACAGAAGTTTTTAATGTGGATATAGTAGATCAAGCTACTGTTTAATGTGGTAACATAGCGCTATAGTTGTATATCACAGAGTGGTGTTGGTTAAAATCTAAGAAACTTTGTGGAAAATTAAGGTATTCTATACTGAACTCCTTCAATTTGAGAAAGGTTAGTTGCTATGGCAATCTACTCACAAAGAGTCTTGCAAATAGTTTGGACAATACTGTTTATTTTAAATAGAAAAATGTGATCAATATGAATATCTATTTAATAATAAAGTTGTAACAAGATATTTGTTTTATAGTAAGGCAATTCTCAATTGGTATGTTGAGAATGCCCATGGAAGGTGAACATCTTTAAGATGAACCCTAGCAAATGTTCCAAGACCTATATAACCACAAAGCCTGAGAAACAGTTTGATTGGCAGTTGCAGAGACAGCATAACGTACAAAGGAATCCTACTAACTTATTGGTGTTGGACCACGTGGATGAGTCAAATGACTTTATATCGCTGCGTGATGAACTACTAAACAAGCCCAAAGCCATCGAAGACAATGAAGAGACTTTACATTTTCTATTCTAATTTCAAAATGAACATTTCATCAGGCAGCGGAGAGTGCTCATGGAAAGCTGCAGTTTGGCAAAGGAAAAGGAATCCTATAAAGGCGCTCAAAGGGTACACTGCAAGAGGAGCCCAAAGAATGCAACTTACAAAGGTAGGTTGCTGACCAGAGATGAACCAGCAGGTATATAACGTATGTCCCAAGTTGTTGTGCACAAAGATAATGTATTATTTTCCAGAGACAAAGCTGCAATAATTCAAAAAGAGAAGAGGTATGTAACAGGTCTGGCTGCCTCCCATGCAACCCCCTCCCGCCCATGGCTAGGGGCTCCTTTGCGGTGCCCTGCTAATCATTTCTCCCTCAATGGGCTTTTTACACAGACTCCCCGCACTTTTTATGGCATCAAAATAACCCTCCTGGGGTGTGGGTTTATTCACAAAAATAACTCAAAATAAAGCTCAGAGTCCCACAAACAAACATTTTTCTTCCTATTCCCAGGCCTCCCTGCTTGGAGAGCTTTTGCTCACTTTCTGTTGCCATTTCTGCGTCTTCTTGCATTAGCAGGCTACTCCTAACCCTTTCTGGTTGGAAGGACTCGGCTGTAGCCTGCCCATTCCCAGCAGTCTCCGTTCTCCCTGAGCATCTTCCCACCCCTGCAGTTTCCATCTGCCCATTCTAGGGGAAATCATCTGATCCCTCTAAGGTGGGGCTCTCCCTGTATCAGCATTGGTGTAGCACCTGGCTCTCCAGCCCGTGAGGCATGCTGCACTGTTAGAAGACACCTCATTTTGTGGTTGGTTGATGAGAAGGGACACAACGCATAGTCTCCTTAGAAATTTCAAATCTTTGAAGCATGGGTTACTTTAGGATTGGCCCACAGCAGCTTTCCCAAGAAGAGGAGGCAGGCTGCCCCCTAGCAGAAAGTTTGTAAGTAAAACAAACTGTTTTGTTTATTATGTCATTTCCTGAAGCTGAAATATCTGGACAAGAGATTGTGAGAGGAACGGCTATTACATAGTCAGTCAGAGTGCCCCTGCTTGGTAACAACTCGAGTTTACTCAGTGACAAGCATCCTATTAATTCTGTTTCTTTGAAGTCCTGTTTCAGAAGACTTTTGTGGAACACAGACAGAGAACACAAATACAGCTGTGAGTGCCTTGAATGAAAATTACCTGAATGAACTTTCTGTCTATCTCAAGAAATTAGTCATTGCAACTGTAAAACTGAGCTGGAGAACACATCATCATGCCAGTTCCAACTGATAAGTAGCAAAAAGAATTGTGTTCTGTTTACTCAAGTGACAACATGGTTGGTTTTTTTAAAGCTGAATGCTTATCTGAAAGTACATACCTGAGTGAAAATCCTGGAAATAACAGAAGTGTATGATGCATACTTTTGTTCCAAAAGCTTAATATTAATTGTCTAATAATTAAGCTAAGTCAATTAATGAATGATGACACTGGAAAACCGTATTTAAACTTTTTACAAATTCTATTATTATTTGTAACAGGAAATTGTGCTTACCTTTGGCAATAAATAAATAAACAAATAAAAAAGGCCAATAGAACCCCTGAGTGTTTTCATCCTAGAAATTGCACAGATTTTGTGGTTCTTATGACAACTGTGGAAGAAGCTTTGAATTAGCTTGTAAGCTAAAGCTTTTAAATGCATTTTAAATTTGGGTCAAAGTGGCATAAGAGCCTACAGTACTGGTGAAATTCCATATATATTAGAATAGTTTCAAAATCATTACCTGAATATTATATTCAGGGTTCAATTTTTGATATGCTCGTGTGTTTATAAGGGAGAAAACTTGGCAATGAGTATCTCCTTGGTAAGTAATAGTAAGCTGATATTATTTGTTAATTAAGCAACTTGTCTGCCTTTCTAAACTCTAACTTTAGAGTTGTCTGAATGATCTGCCACAGACATTCCCATAATTCCATTGGCATATAAACTTAATTGGCACATAGATAAGGATCTGTAGGTAAAAATCCATAATTGTAAATTGGTACCAAATTCACTTGCCTATAGACCAAGATAAAGTTTTCCTATGTATGAGACCATAGTAGGACTTTGGATTAGTTGATTTCATTTATCATCTTTTGATAAATTGTAATTTCCCATGTTGAATTTAGTCTTTTAAATTCTGTAAACACTATCATCTAACCATCTTTATTTTGCTTTCTGTCATTTCTTATTTGCTTTTCAATTCTATTTTGGCTCATAAAACATATACAGTAATATACAATTTTTTGCCACTCTGTACTTTATATAAGGAACGCGCATCCAAAGAACCAGGAGAAATTTAGCATTGATAACTGACTAATTAGCATTACTTATCCAACATGTGTATTATAATGGAACTTCCTCATACTGTGGAAATTGTCCTTTACTAAAAAAGCAAGTGAAAACAAATGAAAATATAGTACAGTATAGTGAGGTACATAAAAAGCATGGCCAAGATTTTCAAAAGCGACTTGGTGCCCCCAATTTTTGGATGTCCAATTTGAGATATCTTGAAAAGGTCCTGATTTTCAGAAAGTTCTGAGTATCTACTTGCTGAAAATCAGACCCTTCTGAGTTGTCTCAGTTTAATCACTAGTCACTTTTGAAAATGTAAGTTCATATAACTTCTTATACTGCAATGTGCACACTGTAAACGTGATTGCTTCTTGGAGGAAATCCCTGCATTTTTTTTAACCTCCTTTATAAAGTACTTTCAGATCTATGGATGTAAAATACTATATAAGAGCTAGGTGGTAGTATTATTAAATCCGAGATACTTTGATCTTCATGTAGCTATGGATTGTTGCCTCCTAAATATGTGATCCATTGAGGTTGTGAGCAATCTCAGCTTCTGCTCAGCACCTCTCAGGGCCAGGCCCTAAAACCATTTATATATTGTATACATTAGTAATTTGGTCAGGCACTGATTACTTTCTGCCTCTCTTCCCCACCCCTTTCTTTCTGTAGTGTCTTGTTTCCTGTGTGACATGGGTGAACTAGGGAGGAAGAAGAGTTTAAGGAATCTTTTCCCCTTGTGCTTGCAAGGTGA
Source organism: Mauremys mutica (assembly GCF_020497125.1). Lineage (NCBI taxonomy): Eukaryota > Metazoa > Chordata > Testudines > Geoemydidae > Mauremys > Mauremys mutica. Next base: position 167,837,081 of record NC_059072.1, read on the forward strand.
AACCTCTAATGTCCACGAGAGTGCTAAAAGGTGAGTCTGGCTTCTGTGATGGCCCATACTCCATGATTCAAGTGAGAGATGGCCTGCTAGTCTACAGAGTGTGGCCAGGTCCTCAACCTGCAAATACACATGCATATTGAAGTGTTTAGTGTGTGCTAGCAAGGGACACACATCCCTCCTTTTAATGGAACAGTAAGATAAATCAAGCAGTCCATGTCTCCCCTGTCTTGTCTCAAGCCATCTTGCCCTGTGTGGGGTAGGCTATCTTTACTGCCAGATACGCAACCCTCACCACTCCTCTCCATCAGGTTTCCCTCCATCAGGTAAGGAGAGAATCTGACCCTACAAGCTACTGGGCTAGCGGGGAGTGTCTCTGTGAAGGAATATAGGGAAAGAGACATTCTAGGATTTAATTATGAAATCCTTCCACTTAAATCATAGCTGTAAAAAATTGCATGCCCAAAATATACATTGTGGGTGCAGCATGTATATACATGTTTGCACTGCTGTTAATCAGACTTAGTGGACCCAATGCTGTACATTATCAATGTAAAATCATTCCTTGGGATGGGAACACAGGTTGAATAGGTGGATGCAGAGACTCTCTTCCCTTGTGTAGAAACAGGGCTGAAAAAGAGTGTCAGACAGATAATCAGATGGTGCCCTGGCACTGATCCAAATGCATTGTAATCAATAGGAGCTAGTTCAATAACTCCGGTGGGCATTGGATCTGACCCCACGTTTGAAGGTGTGGTCAAGATATGGATGCCACTGTGCTGACAACAGCATGTGCTGGTAGGGACATTCTCCTCTTTCTGAAATAGCAGTAAGATAGGTCATATTGCACAGTTCCCTCCTCCCTCCAGCCCCATCACAAGTAGGAATGGTAAGGGAAAGATTTTGTCCTCAATTTATTCTACTTTTTCATCATAATGTAAAAGGATCCTTACAAGTCTTCCAGGTAATAATTTTGCTAAAATGCAGTGTGTCCTTGAACAGTTTCTCCCATGTATTTGTTTAGTCCTCTCAATATTAGGTGTTTAATTTCTTTATGCCTTGTTTTAATTGAAACAAGAACGGCTTGGAAATGTTTAATCAGAATGAATCTGATGGAAAATGTAGTTTTCACAAATTTTGATTTTACAAAGAACTCTTTGATTTTTTTCTGATGGAAAATTGTAATTAAATATTTCATTTCAGGTTGGTTTGACCCAAATCAAAATATTTCATATTTTGAACTGACCCAACATGTTTAGTTTCAAATCTGCTTAAATAAATAATCTCCATTTATTTTTTTGCTGATGGGCTGAGATCTCTAGAGGACTACATTTCCCATAACTCATTTCCTTTGTGTGGTGCCTCATGGGAGTCACTTAACTTTGGGTATATAATCAGAGATGAAGTCTAGCCAGGGAGCTTGACCTATAGGAGAGAACTGGGCTAGAATTATCACTCTCATATGGCAATAAGGAAATTCAGTAGAATGTTGAAATAGGGTTCAACAAACTAAAGCAAACCATTTCTATTTTGGGAATATTGACATTTTGATGGAAAATGTTGAAATGCAATTTTTCGACATTTCTGAACCAAAATATTTTCAGAATTTCTGTTAATGGAAAATTTCAACTTTTTATCCCATTTCAGAATGAAAACAAATGTTGAAGTGTCAGAAATTCCTGTGGGACAGAAATTCCAAAGTTTGCTCAGCTGCAATGTAGGTAAGCCATATTTGAAATTTTTGGCCACACTGGGTATGTCTACAGTGCAATTAGACACCTGCAGCTGGCCCGTGCCAGCTGACTGGGACTCGGGCTGCAGGGCTGTTTTAAGTGCAGTGTAGGCTTCCAGGCTTGGGCTGCAGCCTGAGCTCTGTGCAGGGTCCATGAACCTGGGCTCCAGCCCGAGCCTGAACATCTACACTGCAATTAAACAGCCCTTAGTCCGAGTCCCACAGCCCTAGTCAGCTGGCATGGGCCAACTACGGGTATCTAATTGCAGTGTGGACATACATACTGAGACTATTTTTTAAATTGATGAATGAGACATACAGAATCCATATTGAGGCATGTAAACTTGGCATCAGTGGGCAAAACTTTGGAGGTTCAGTTCACTTAAGCAATGCATCTAAATGTTCAGATTATTATCTAAAAATTCTGGAATCTCCTTGCTCTTCATACCTCTCTAATATTCCTGGAGATCTTCCCTGCAATTTTCCTGTAAGGACCAACTCCCTCTCCTTCAAATTACAAAATAAAATATGCTCCTTTCTTGCCTTTGAAAATCCTGTTATAGGGCATATCAGGTCTGGCAATCTCTCTGGGTAAAACATTTAAATTTACTTGAGCACAGCAGCAAAGTTGCTGCGCTTTCATGGAGGTATCTCCAGAAGGTTGGGGCTAAAGGTTGGGTCTATTGTAGCATCACAGGTTTAGAAGAGGGAGACAAGGTCCTAGTGTAGGGTTACAGGACAGAAGGAAAACGTGAATAAAATGAAGACTGTGGTAATATTACAGGAGGGAGCTGTGGCCATGTTGATGGCTGTGGAGAAGAAGTAGAGAGAGGTCTTAATCAGAGCTGGTCAAAAAAGGTAAATATATTTCATGAACATTTTTGAATGAAATTAAAATTTCATACTTCCATTCAGAATTTTTTCAACAACAAAAATTGCCATGAAAAATGTTTTTAAGCAATGAGAGAGATTTGAATTTTTCCTCCTCAAAAAGAAAGTTAAAAACTTTGAAAAAATGTTCAGGGTGTTTTTAACTTAAATTTTCATCAAAAAAGGGGAAATTACAAAGAAAATGATTTTTTTCCCTACAGAAGCTTTAGCAAAGGCAGACAAAGATTTGTGAGTTTCCTATCAACTACTGTATATAGCCAAAAATAGAGCTGGTGGAAAACATGGAATTTGTGTCCTACAGGAAAGTTGGCAATTTTCATATCTGTTTTTTTCCCCAAATTGGGATGAAATGTCAATGTCAGAATTCTTCATGAAATAAAATATTCCAATTTGACTTTATCATTTCAACTTTTTTGTGTGTACAGTATTATAATCTAATCTAATATAAAAGTTGAAAGGGTCAAAACAAAACATTTTGATAATTTCCCATAAAAAAAATCTATTTGTTCCAGCAATATTTCAATTTCATTGAATCAGCATTTTTCAATGGAAAACTTGTTCTGTTGGAAATTTTTTGACCTGCTCTGCTTAAAAGGAGGCTAGTCTGGGAGATCCATTTAGAGTTGTAAATGCTTTGTCAGTCAGATACTGCCTCCAGCCAAACCCTTACAGTGTGAGGAAATATACTTTGAAGAGCCATCAATGAACATGCTCAGAGAAGATACCTGTCTGACCACATGGAAAAAAAATCATGTACAAATGAAATAGGATGGTGAAACAGCTTATTGATCATGTTATTCAGGAGATAATTCAACACAGCAATGTGCTTTGCTACATGGTTATGATAATTTCCCTTGGGTTCTTTATAAAATACCATCCTGTATTATGTGGTTACTTGGTAAGTAACTCAGATCACTTCTGTTCATGCATGTAAAAGCAATATTTATTAGAAATGATTGAACTAATAATTTGAAAATATTAATTATGAATTTAGCCCTTCGTTCTGTTTGTGATTCATTCGTGAATCAATCCTGGTTTCTGTGAACGCATTCATTATTTGCCAGTGTTCACAGAGTAATTTCAGTGAATAACTTTTAAGCTAAATGTCTTTCATGGACTGTTTGCTTTGATGTTATTCAGTATGTTATGTGATTGGTTATCTAAGTCATATGATATTGTTTATGCACTGTGGTTGGATGACTGAAATGTTTTAAACAATGAGAAAAAGAATAAGCAGCAAAGAATGGGCTTCTGGTAAAAATGTTTTAACTAATATATATCTATTTGTAAAATGAGCAATGAAGGGTGACTCTAGTTTCAGAATTTCATTTTGCTTTTTGTTTCGGTAACTTTGCCGTGAACAAACACTCAGATGATCAGTTGGTGAAACATATCAATATAAATCAAGAGCTTTTGCACCCCTCACATGATAGTGTGATTGTGGTCACATGGCAGTAAAACTCATTAAATGGGTGTGAAACAGGTCAATATATATTTATAATTGAAATCAGACAATTTGCCTTGTTATGTGAGTGGTGATTAGTGCTCATCTTAGGTGCTGTGGAGTTTGCCTTTGCTACGCCTTTTCTTTATGATTCATAGTCTGTCACATTAATTTACACATTGTTTACTCAGCCACTAACATATAAAACAATCATGAAAATCCTAGCCAAAAAAAACAACAACAAGGCACCTTGAGAGAGGTCAATGTGTACTGAAATTAATGGGGATGCTTTATTTTCATGCCCATGAAAAAAACAAAACATGTCCTCTTTAAGCCAAATTAAAATATACATATTTAATTTCAGATTTAGACTATGAAAGTTGAGTAACATGATAATGCACCCTATATCTGCAGGAGGGCTTAGCTGAAGGGATTATTTATGGCCATGTAATTTCAAAATATAACACACAAACCAGTATAAAAAAATCCATATGACTTCCTAAACAGTTGTAAGGTATGGTGTCCAAAGAAGCATATAGTATCTGCTTCTTTGTGTACTGCTGTTTGGTGTAACTCATGGGTGGTTGTGCTCTGACCATGTAGTTATTGCAAATTTAGAATACCAAGGCAGGTTCATTAGACTGCATGATATTATTTGCCAACGTCTTCTAAGACACACATACACACTCAGTACGCTCAAAGATAGCCAGTGCTCCAAGAACAGATTTTTTGGCTGTTTGAAACAAAAACAAACAAACAAAAAATCAATTCTCCAAAGCATTAAAGGCAAATGAACCAAAATTAGGGAAAGTGTAGAAATGAAAGCTGTAACAATACCCATCTCTTAGATTGCACTTTTCATCAGCAGATTTCAAAGCACTTCATAATCTTTAATGTGTTTATCCCAACAGCATGCCTGGGAGGTAGGAAAAAGTGCTACTTTCACTGTGTTGCAGATGGACAACTGAGGCACTGAAAGGCTAAGTAACTTATCTAATGTCTAACAGGAAGTCTGTGATAAAGAAGGGAATTAAACTCAAGTCTCCCAAGTCCTAAACTAGTGCCTTAACCACCAGACCATCCTTTGAGTAATGTGAAATACGTTAGTAATTTTTTTTAAAAGGATTGGGTAGGCTTTTGTATGATCATTCAGAAGTGCTGGACACCCAGAGCACCACTGGGAGTCAATGTAATATGTAACTGCAGTTATGTTATCCAGGAAAAAATTACCAGAGCTATCAATCCTCCTCCTTCACAGTTCTTCCCTGTGGAGTAATTCTCTAAAAATGGCACCTTGGAGTTCCATGTTTAATGTGTCTCATTGACTTTGTATCTCATGTGCACAGTTTACAGATAAAGTGATGGTTTTCTAACTGCCAGCCTTGCAGACTTAATTCAAGATCCAAATGACTATCTAGATTCTTTGTTTCAATCCCCATCATCAGTAATAAAGATTCTGTGGGCAAAATTCTGCCCTCAGCTGCAGCACTTACTACTACACTGTTCTCTCCAAAGGGCTTCCACAGATGTAACTGAGGGAAGTGTTTTACCCTTAAATTGGAAATTAGCAAAGAATTATGATAAAGATTCATGGGCCAAAATGAATTTGGCTCATTTTCTGACTTTGATGTTGATTTTGTAGTGCTAACAGGAGTAAAAGGTAATAACATTTTGTTTTAGTTGGTAAGCAAACATGACTCTCAATAGATATATATTAGAGCTGGTTGGGAAATTTCCATTCAAATATTTTTGTTACAAAGAATATGCCTTTTCTACAAAATCAAAATTTTCTGCAGGAAAACTTCCAATTACCAAAAGGTTTTGATTTTTTTCTGTCTGGAAAATCAAAGTGAAATAGTTGGTTTCAAGTCAGGTTGTCTCAATTTGAAATATTTGGTTTAAATGTTCTGTTTCAGGTCAGTTCAAAGTTAATCTGCGTTTAAACTGCCATAATGCCTCAGAAGAATTATAATTCATGTGCTTCATGTCTGCAATCTTCTGGATGGGTGTGGCTCCTGGGCTGGACTACATATTCCCTGGTGCATCAATTCAAGAAGAAAAAAAATCAAATTTTGGAATATTAGAATTCCTGTGGAATAGAAACGGTACATCCCTTTGCTTTTAAATGTCAATTCTTTTGTTACTGGGAAATATTACGATTAGAGATGCATGTTGGATGAAAGTCAGTGGAATTACCCTGGACTTACACCAGTATAATTACTTACAACATTTGTCTCTGTGGGTGTAGTGTACTCAAGTATCACATGATCCATTATGCATTTGAAGAGTATTTTGTTGCCTGCGTATCTTGGGCAAACAGTGGTTGGCAACACACTGCTTTTAATGACATTTCTCAGAAGGGTCTCTTCCTTAAGTCCCAAACCAGTGAATCAAAGAACAAGGGAGAGCAGGCCACAATGCCGGTGTGCCACCTCTTTCATAGAGGCATCTGTCATAGTGGCATCAGAAGTTTTGTTCAGATGGCACTGTGAGGTTATTCCAAAGTCCATTCTGAACATGCTGCTTTCCGTCGGTGTTCAGCTTGGGCATATGGGTATTGGCACTGACAGATTGTGGAGGGACAAATAATGTTTAAAGAAAAAAAACAGGGTTTCATAATGTCGGTGACAGTGTATACGGCAATTCTCTAGCAATCTGAGAGAGACAGAGAAAGATCACTAGGATCATTAGATCAGTCGGTAATGTGTATATATTAAAAGTAATGCAACCAGTGCTTATAACCCTGGAAACTGTTGATCATAGTAAAAGTAGCAAAATATTACACTAAACTTACAGAGACCCTGTTATCAGCATATGTGTCTGCCACATCTTTTGTTTCAGTGGGCCTTGAAGCAGGCTTTTGAGTTCCAGGTTCCTGGTGCAAATTATAGCTCTACTATGAGTCATAGTTAACACTGCCTGTCCTTTTGTATTATCTGTATTTTTTGTAATTAGGTGGCAGAGTAATTAGCTTGTTCTCCTCCCCATTCCCAGTCAATGTGACAAGGTAAAAAGTCCACATCTCTCTTTCTAATCTTCAGTGCCAAAATTTTATTAGTGAAACAGTTTTTGATTCCTAGTAAATAATGCTGTCCTTTCTTTGCCATGGTACATGCATTGATGGTTAGACAGCATCTCTGCTAACTTTATGGTTTGTTAGGAATGCCAGTTTGTCCATCTGTTAGACACACACACACACAGTCATGGACTTTGGTTGATTTATTTATTTATTTATTGTTCATCTTTCCTGATATATACCGTAGTTGTTTTCTGGCACCACAAAATTTAGAAGGCATCAGTGTTAAATAAACTAAGTGCTTCTTAACTTTGCAGGGAGATTGCTCCTTTTCTATAGTACTTCTTGTTGTTCACATATCATTTAGCTGTCACTCGGGCTGGACTGCAACTCCCAGTTTGGATATTCAGTTCAATTCACTGAAAATGAAGGAATTAAGAAAACTCACTCCTAAGTAATGTGAGTGTAGAACATGGTTTCACTACTCTGTTTACAGAATTCTTAATTATCATGGGATAGAGAGACAGGGAGGACATGGGAGAGGGAGAGAAAAAATGTATGCAAGTTATTTCACCTGAAAGAAAGCAGTGAACTCTAACAAGCTACCCAGCAGTAGTGTGGGTAAGTAACAAAGGTTGTGGGTGCAGCGAAGGGGTATCTTTATTACATCAGAATTATTTCTACCTTGAAAAAAACTAATGCAGTATTGGGATCCATCTAAATCAATAGCAGGTACCTATCCTGAAAGAAAGTGAATTTTGAAAATGATTTCCAATACATTTAATCCCATTATATTAGCCTAGGACAGGTTATGTTGTGCTTCATTGGGTTCTATATGTTATTTTGACTATAACTCCAATATTACCTAATGTAAAATGATGCATAAGGGGGGAGAAGAGGACAGTTACTTATTTGCGACTCACAATATGTAATCAAGAAGAGTAAAAGATGCCTCGGTATTGGCTCAGTATGAAATAACAATACTAAAGAGAGATCATCAAGCTGTTAGTGACATTTGATTAGTGGCAAATAGTTCTGAGTTCTTGTAAAGCTGGGCTAAAACTGTTTATAGTTTAGAGACATGCATAAACTGCTTGATATGCTACAGCTTGTTCTGGTTGTGCCAGCTTGAGTAGAAGGCTGGGTATGGCATCCTTAATTATAATGCAAGATTACCAAGGGGCTCCCCTGCTGAGTTCTCATTATGATATGTTTTGAGATGGCAAAACAATTGCAATGAAAGTCTATGGGAATGTCAAAATAAATGAATAAAACCTTGTCATTGGAGAGTATAATACTATTAAACTAATGAATTTCAACGCTAAAAACAAATAATAAATATAAATGTGTCAGTTCTGACAATCTTGACCAAAGTAAGGAAAATGAGTTGAAACTCCCAGAGCATTTGTAATTATGCCCAGTCCGCCTATCAATCTGTAAATATATAGGGTGAGTATTGGAATTATGGATTATTAAAACCATCTGTGTGACTTGATCTAAACTAGATCAACTGGTATAGTAATATCTCAGTCTCTGTGAAAGACCGTTTTATATACTGCTACATTTGCAATGTGTTATAGCTAGAACTGGGCCAAACCAGGTTGATGGACCTTACTTACTTTCAAACAGGGGCATGTCTTCAGACCTGCTGGTAGGTAGGATATGTGTTTACAGGACTTGTCTTCCAACCACTAGCCTTTGTTCACTTGAATATTGTCATTCCAGGAAGTAAATCTCGAAGGACAAGAACCTTACTGTCTAGATTTAGCAGAATAATAATAGACACAGCACATATACTGTAATGAGGTGGTTCCAGATAAACAGCATGGGTTGCATAAGATCACATCCATGTCTGTGCCCCAGGTTATGGAAACCTGCTCCCATAAAATGCAGGTTTTACATAAGATCCGTTGCATTCTGAGATCATTCAATTCTGCAATCTTTCAATTCTTTTCAATTCAGTAATCATTTTTTGGCATGAACTATACATGTGGTTCCAAAATGACAAGACTTTTGGGAACTGGGCCTGATTCTCCTCACACAGCAGTTTTATACTGGTATAACTCTGTTCCTCCTGATTATCATCACTGTAATTAAAAGGAAAATCAGGCCTATGGTGTTTTATACAGATATTTAAGGAGACTAGATGCTCAATAAATCTGATAGTTAGTATTAATGTGAAGTAATTTTAGAGTCTGAAATCTGAGAATTAGGCCCATAAACTACAATTTCCAGGCACAGCAGATTCTGAATAATCTGGATTTGATACTTTCTAATCATTTAGCCCCAACTCAAGTGAGTGAATATCCACATTGATCTCAATGGGTTGATCTCATGTTTAAACTGACACACATATTTAAATATCTTCCTGAATCAGGCCCTTATTTGATTGGTAATCTGGAAAGTAGGGGTGTCAATTAATCACAATTAACTCGAGTGATTAACGTTAAACAAATTAACTAAATTTAAAAATAGTCATGATTAATTGCAATTTTAATGACTGTTAAATAATATTAGAATACCAATTTAAATTTATTATAAATATTTTGGGATGGTTTTTTACATTTTCAAATAGATTGATTTCAATTACAACATAGAATGTGCAAAGTACACAGTGCTCACTTTATATTATTATGTTTTATTACAAATATTTGCACTGTAAAAAATAAATAAAAAGAAGACTTAGAAGAGCAACACTCCAATATGGAAACTATAGAACCTGAACCACTAAAAAAGAAAATCAACCTTCTGTTGGTGGCATCTGTCTCAGATGATGAAAATAAATGTATGTCGGTCTTCACTGCTTTGGGTCGTTATCAAGCAGAACCTGCCGATTATCACTTTCAGATGATATTGTAAATAAGAAGCAGGCAGCGCTATCTCCCATAAATGTAAACAAATGTGTTTGTCTTTCTGATTGGCCTGAACAAGAAGTAGGACTGAGTGGACTTGTTGCTTCTAAAGTTTTACATTGTTTTGTTTTTGAGTGCAGTTATGTAAAAAAAAATAAAAATCTACATTTGTAAGTTGCACTCTCACAATAAAGAGATTGCACCACAGTACTTGTATGAGGTGAATTGAAAACTATTTAAAAATAAATATATGGAGATATGCCTTTCTCATAGAACTGGAAGGGACCCTGAAGGGTCATTGAGGCCAGCCCCCTGCCTTCACTAGCAGGACCAAGTACTGATTTTTGCCCCAGATCTCTAAGTGGCCCCCTCAAAGATTGAACTCACAACCCTGTAATTAGCAGGCCAATGCTCAAACCACTGAGCTATTATCCCCCCCCTGTTTTAATTATGCAAATATTTGTAATAAAAATAATAATATAAAATGTATTCTGTGATATAATTGAAATCAATATATTTGAAAATGTAGAAAAACATCAAAACTATAATAAATTTAAATTGGTATTCTATTATTGATGAGCAGTGCAATTAAAACTGTGATCAATTGTGACTTTTTTATCTCATGATTAATTCTGATTATTTTTTAATCGTTTGACAGCCCTACTTGAAAGTACAAATGCATTAAGTGTTCATGGTGCAGCAACTCTAACTAGTACTGTCATGCCATGGTGCCTAATATATACCAGCAGAGTAAACAGAAGATTCAGAACAGACATATTTAACTTATAATGATGTTATTTAACATTCGATACAACAGCTTACATTTTCCAGTGCAGATGTTTTCAGTCGAAATAAGCACATAAGACTAGCCATCTCCTAGCACAACTGTTCAAATGTTATTTCTGCTAGAAAAATAAATTCTGTGCTGCATAGACATTTCATCTGTCACAGCCATGATCCATAAAAGTGGAAGACTTTTCTCTATTGAAAGCTTGTATTTCTGGATAAAAAAAGAAGAGTGCATTTTTCACCTTAATCTTTTATTCCTAAATGTCTCAAACATGTCAACATATACAGTTTTTGAATTCCTTTATATTACAGTACATCAAACAACATGGACTTTGTGACAACTGATTTATAATATAATTTCATTCATAGTAGGATATGTGAGTAAAAATTCCAGGGCACTAATCCCCAGGTACATGTGTCAAATTGCTTTTTAATTAGTGAAACATTACATAAATAGCAAATGATTAATTACACTCCTATTAACAATAATAGTTTTTAATCTACATAAGGATGTTAGGTTCAGTGTCCTGGACAAATTCCAGCTTAGATAATTAAAGTTTGCCTATCTAAATTCACCTTGTAGTTTCAAATGAATGAGCTCTTCTTCTTCTAAAACATATTTAATAGAATAACCGTAATGTTCTCCCCTAGAAATGGCTGCATTTCAATGGTGGGTTAAATGAAATATAGGTGCTGTGCAAAAATGTAATTTCTAAAGCACTTTGGGATCCTTCTGAAAGGATGGTGTTATTTAAATGTCGAAGAGTCTTTTTTAATTATAAGTAGTAGTAATCATTACTTGAAATAAGAGTTCATATTTTAATGGACAATGGTCTTATTACAAAATAGCAATAACAAGTTATTTAAATTTAGCACCAGTTAAATGTCAGACATTTTTGCTGTTAATTATTTTGCTTCATCCCACTGGAGCAGCAAGCAGCTGCATTACAAGACAGTTAGTTACTTTTCATTATTAAAGAAGTGCCAGTGTGTTAACTGTTGAACTTCTGGATTTGTGGGAGCTTAAACCAGAGCGTGTGGGGGTAGGAGATAATGAGTGAACAGATCAGTGTAATGCTGGAAGCAATGGACTTTCCACTGGATAAAGGGCAGCTCAGTCTCTTGATTCTTTTTATAGTTTACAATGCCATCTGCATAGAAGGTAAAGCATATAAAACATACTTCAATTGTAAGTTCTGCGAGGCAAGGATGAAATGACTCCCAGCCCAGAATTTCCTCTTCTCATGACTCCAGAAGAGGGTGAAAGTAGGGACTTAAGGGGAGTGGGACTCCAGAGATGAAGAATGAGGGGGAAACCAGTGGTGCGGAAAGAGAATAAAAATAATTTGAAAAAATATTATAATAGGACAGAGTTTAAGACCATGTAGAAGTAGATATCTTGTTATATCTCTGGTAACAAAGAATATGAAATGATCATCCCTCGAATACTGAGATACCTGGCATCACTTTGTGTAAATTACAGCTAATTTCATGCATACATTAGCTTATTTGGACTCTTGCCACACAGCTTGAAACGCTGTAATGGAATGTAAGTGTGAAAATTCAGTAGCAAATTCTGCATCTGCCAAATTCTCTCCTTTTTTACCAGGGCACATGCTTGGTAAATTGTTATCAGCAAAACTCATAGTGGAGAAATGAAAACAGGAGCTACCTGCAGATTTGTGACAGGAGCAGGGATGTACAAAGTGTGTGTCATGAACCCCCAAACACAATTCAACTTTCCTGGTTCAGGGGTTTGTTACAAAACAAATGTTGGCCAGAATTGCTACAAAATTAATGTTTTGGTGAATCTAGGCTCAGTTTTGTTTGAGCTTTGGGAGGAAGTGAGCCAAGTTTTCGATGTAATTCTTCCATGAAATTTGGAGGCATAGGTGGCAGAGAGAAATGTATGGGCATGGATTGAAAAATATGTACAAACGTCGTGGCTTGGGCTGGGATTGCCAAGTTTAGCTTGACTTACAAGTGAAAGCAAACTATGGGCACAAACCACCATAGTAACATTAAGCCATTAAGTCATCCACAGCTCTAGAAGATCTCTCTTGTCAGTTCAGTGAAAGTTGGATAACAAAGGGACGGATCCAGTAGCTCTTATGTGCATGGATGCTCCAAGCAAAGTCTGTGGTGAAGAAGGACTGCAGGATTCCTTCCAAATCTTAGATACCCACCTGTCACTATGTTCACTTCTCTCAACATCTACAGAAGGAAGCTCAATTGGGGGTGGGTCTCAAAAAGACAGGAGAGTTACAGTAAGTGAAAAGCAAATGTAATGGTAAAATCAATGTACAGTCACAAATGTGAGTCATTATTATCCATCAAGCCAAGATCTCTTGTACATTTTTATTTAATTAGTACTATTAAAAAAAAAAGTCGGCATAGGCCCAGGCTGTGAAGTATGTATCTGGGCTCAAATCCAAACCTCCTCAAGATTCTGGAGTGTTCTGATGTAGGGTTTGGTTTATCCTGTTGTAGGGTTAAGAGCTCAGGTCCAAATCCTGAAAGCTATTTAGGCACCTAACTCTGATTGATTTGTGTGGGAGTTAGATGCCTCAGTAGCTTTGAGGATCTGGGCTCCAGTCACTAAGTTTGTATCCAGATGCACACTTCCCCTAGGGTGACCAGATGTCCCGATTTTATAGGGACAGTCCCTATATTCATGGCTTTATCTTATATAGGCACTTATTAACCCCCCACCCCCTGTCCCGATATTTCACACTTGCTATCTGGTTTCCCTAACCTCCCCCAAAATACTAGGATCTTAGTATCTTGGGCTTCTGTTTGGGATACACTCTTAAAATAAGAAGAATAAAACCCCTTTTAATATTCCCCCACTATATGGGGGGGGGGTGGATTCTGTAGCCAAACTGGATTGAGGATTCAAGACCCTCTAAATTCTATTCTGAACTCTGCCACAGTCCTTTTATCTGACCTCAGCGAAGTCACTTAAATTCTGTGCCTCCATTCCCTTTCTGTGAAATGGGGATAATAGCACTTATCCTAACTCTGAGGGTTGCTGTGAGACTCATTTCATTATAGCAAAGCCTATGCAAATTAAAAACAAAACAACACCCTAAAAACAAATAATGAATAAGTCACAAACCATCTAGACTTAGACATTTTGTTTTCCCCTTTTGCAAAGTGAGCTTTTCACCTCAGACACTTTCAAAATTCTCTTTCTATCCCTATTTCAGATACACACAGGGTCAATTAATCGGGCAGATATTTGTAAGAGAGATTCATAAAGAGGCAAAATCTGTGACCTCTGACAAGCACGATTAGCCAAGGTCATATCCTCCAGGAATCAAAACTCTCTGGCATTGCTACAGCAGCCTCTGGTCATTTGCAGATTCCCAAAGCAAACAGAGGTTGTAGTGGCCATGGGATGCCCTTGACTTCTAGTATCAAGGGGTTAAAAGTTTCCTTTCCCCTTCAGCAAACTTTAACAAGCAAATTAGTGTAAACTTTGATGCCAAGATAGATGCAGATTTCCATCTTACAGGAGGACATAATAAGTCTGATCACTTACTGCTTTTATAGCTTCTGGAGAGGTGCTAATTACAAGGATGTTATTGTTGTTGTTGTTGTTGTTAGTCTGTTGACCTGGTTGTTCTGATAAATGAACCAAAGCCAGCCCATATGGGTTGGTTTTCTTTGGAAGAGATTAATATTTGTGTACGGTGAGGGTGAGAAGCTGTTCTTGAAACTGAAGACTGAGGTTCTCAGTTTACTCACAGTCAGAGGAGGTGCACAGGGGCATGAGAAGTGTGTGCCCTGTGCTTAGATGTAGAAGGGCTTGTGCTAGAGATGCAGTACAACATGTAGCTTTGCTTCGTAGTAGTGCAACAGCAGCAACAACAAAAGAGAACAGAGTGTATGTGTATCTATCAATGTGGCACCTAAATCTGACTAGCGACACTGACGCTGAATCACTGACGCCTCCAGTTTTATGTCTCTTCCCAACTGCAACACCTCCAGCTGCAGAGTGCTCCTGTGCTGGGGCACGCTTCCAAGAGTGACTTAGGGTGTGTCTACACATCACAATGAGCCTATGTTCAGATTCAGGTTCAAGCCCAAGCCCCCCTTGTCTCTACACAGAAATTAGTCTGACGTGGGCCAGTCATCCCTTTTGATTCAGGCCCATCAACCCTGCTAGTGGGGTGGATCAAGCCCACGTTTCACTGTGACGTGGCTCAGAGCCCAGATATTTTGTAGTCTGGATGCAGCTCAAGTCCGGGTTGCCAGACTCGGGTCTGGAGAGTCTGTTAACACTATCCAGCAATCCTCTGGGGAAATTCCACTGTACTTAAACCTGAATTGTGCTCAGCCCTGCATGAACACTTGGGATGAGGAGAA
The DNA here is from genome assembly GCF_020497125.1 of Mauremys mutica. NCBI lineage: Eukaryota > Metazoa > Chordata > Testudines > Geoemydidae > Mauremys > Mauremys mutica. The sequence continues at coordinate 167,852,173 of NC_059072.1, forward strand.
GGCAGAAGGAATCTTCCTTTGGCTCCCCCCCCACACACACACACCTTGCCACCCCAGCACTGGGCTTCCCCCTTTCCCCCCAACTAGTGCCCTCCCCCCACCCCCCTGCCACCCCAGCACTGGGCTTCCCCCTTTCCCCCCAACTAGTGCCCTCCCCCCACCCCCCTGCCACCCCAGCCCTGGGCTCCCACCTTCCCCCCCCCACCAGTGCCACCCACCCACACCTCCTGCCGCCCCAGCCCTGGGCTCTCCCCACCCCAACCTGCACCCTCCTTTCACCGCAGTCCTGGGTCACTGGTAACTCGCTCCCAGGGCGGGTCATTCAGCAGGAATTTTGGATGTGCACAAAACACAGACAGGATTGGTTCCCATATGGTTACAGAGCTGCAGTAAAGTGGAACAATTTTCAGTTTGTGTGATTGGAGGATATCTGGATGCATATTATAAGACTGTCCTCCATAAATGAGGAAAAGTTGAGGTGCCTTTATTATTCTTTTGTTCCACTCTTTCTTTCTATGGGGAATTTGCCAATGCAATATCACTGTCTTCCTTTTAAACAAACAAACAAAAAAAGGCAATGGCTGTTGAAAATAGCAATTCCAGTCCTAATAACCACTGGGAAGCATTTCTTGCTCAATTTTATCCTACTTTTTCTACAGCAAGTTACAGTGGATCAGTATGTTTGATTTGGGAGAAATTAAGTAACAACTGCCCAAACTGAGCTTGAATTTTGAGGTGTTCAAATCTGGAAGGCAGGTGCTGGGTGTGTGTGTGTGGGGGGGGCTGTGGGCTCCACGGGGGAGCACGGCAGCATGTATGCAGCAGCGTGTCTGGTGCTGTGCAAAGCCAGACACGCTGGTCTGAGTGGCAAGGTAAGGGGGTTGGGGGGGGTTGGAGAAGGGGTAAAGGGTTCTGGGGGGGGCAGTAAAGGGACAGGGAGCAGGGGCGCTGGATGGGTCAGAGGTTCAGGGGGGGCAGTCAGGGGACAGGCAGCGGTTGGATAGCCATGGGAGTCCCAGGGGTTTGTCAGGGGACAGGTAGGGGGTGGGGTCCTGGAGGGAAGTTGGGGGGGTCTCAGGAAGGGGCAGTTGGGGACAAGGAGAGGGAGGCTTAGATAGGGGGGTGGGGTCCCAAGGGGCAGTTGGGGCAGGGGTCCCAGGAGGGGGTGATCAGGGGACAGGGAGCTGGGAGGGGGGTTGGATGGGTTGGGGTTTCTGTGGGGGGCAGTTGGAGGCAGGGGCGGCTCTAGGGATCCGGCCGCCCCAAGCAGGGCGGCACGCCGCAGGGGGTGCGCTGCCGGTCGCCGGTCCCGCGGCTCCGGGGGACCTCTTGCAGACGTGCCTGCGGAGGGTCCGCTGGTCCCCGGGCTCCGGGGGAGCTTCCGCAGGCACGTCTGTGGGAAGTCCACCCGAGCCGCGGGACCAGCGCACCCTCCGCAGTCATGCCTGCGGGAGGTCCGCTGGTTCACGGCTCCGGTGGACCTCCCGCAGGCATGACTGCGGAAGGTTCGCCGGAGCCGCCTGCCGCCCTGCCGGCAAAATGCCGCCCTACGCGCGCGCTTGCCGTCCTGGGGTCTGGAGCCGGCCCTGGTCGGAGGGAGTGGATGGTGGCAGGAGGAGCTTCCCTCCCACCCCCTGGAGTGTCCTGTTTTTTGAATGTTAAAATATGGTCTCCCTACCACTCTTCACTCACAGCACGCTGCTGCATGAGGTCCCCCTCCTTCCTTTCCAGTTGGTAGTGGCCAAGGGAATGCTGGGAAATGTAGTTCTTTCCCTGCTCCAGGGCTGGCTCTATAGGCAGGGAGCTAACCAAGGAACTACAGCTCCCAGAGCCCCCTGTTCATTCTCAGCTCCCATGCTGGATCCCTGCCGTCCCTGCAAAGGGGCTGCCCCAAGCAGGTGCTTGCTTTGCTGGTGCCTAGAGCCACCCCTGAGTCACCTACTCAGTGAGGAATGTTAGCGATGCTCCCACTAGCGCTAGATGTGGTATTAGCCTCCTGAAAGAACTTATGTATCCTCTCCACCCTCCCTACCATGCAGCAGAGCTAGCGTGACCCATAGAAGGATATAAACTGAAACAGTTTAAAGGTGGTAGCACATCTCCTGAAGCATTGCATCAGATTCTACAAGAAACCCTGCTTGAACTACCACTGAAGCACACAGACCCCCTAGCCCACATGAAGGCAGGCCACAGCTTAAAGGCCACAATTTGGTCTTTATTACCTAGGATCATCTTAAGCCCCTTGGTCACCTTGCAGATTTTCCAAGGAGGTCGTCTCATTTTAAGGAAATTTCACACAGCATACAGGGCAGCTCTGGAAAGTATATGGCATCTGAGTGTCCATCATGAGAGGCTTAAACCATTATCAGGAGGAACGCAGAGGTTTGGTAGGGAATTGACTTGGGCTGCTTCTTTGCACTTCTCATCCTTTCTTGCTTTTGACACTAGATTGTCTTTTCTTTTGCTGCCCCCCCAACACAATCTTTTTCATTATTAAATAATTATCAAATGGACAGGGGAATTTTCAGTGCTTTAGTTACCATGGTGACTGGATTTGAGGGCAGGGGAAGGAATAGAATTGGAGTGTCAGAAAGAAAATTAAATCAAAATACTTTTTTCTGTCAGAACTTGTGGGCAGTAGGGTTATTTTTATGTGAGGGAAAACTTCCTCCTCATGGAACCTTCGTTCTCCTTTTCTGCATATTGTTCTTCAGCTTTGAAAAATGTGGTCAGGAAATTTTTTGATAAACACTTGGAGCCAGGTGCTTTGTCAGTTTTTACTCAGAGTCCCATGGCCCTGAGAATCTGGCATTTGGAGAAGCTGCCTTTTATTCTGCAAAGTGAGACTTGTACATGATAGTAGGGGAGAGGGAGAGAGTAAGGTGCTGTAAATCAAAGGTAAACTCCCCATGCTGTGACTTGTTTCTGCAAGCTAAATCAATAGCCATATAATCAGCAGTGTTTCCACTCGCAATAGGGAAGGTTTGGAGGAAGAAAAGCCTGGAGAGAAGCACTGTGAAAAGTTCCCTCAGTCCTGGTGAAAATCACTGTTATTTTCTGTAACTGTTCTCTTGTTTCTGATTACATCAGCACTAGGATTGAAAGGAAGGGCCAGAATTATTTTTTCCTGCTCTGTTTCATGAGCAAATGGGGAATCAGAAGGCAGAATCCATCAGAATAGGCAAAGATCCACCTCAGCAGTAGGTGGTGCTGCCTTCAGGCTGTGCCAGAGAACCTGAGCTATTTCTAGAGAATCCGGCTCCTCATTCTTCTTCTGACTCACCCCTTAGCGGGTGTTTGTCTCATTTTAAAAGGGTTACTTACCTGCACTCAGAGCTTGGCGCTTTTTCCCCCCAAACAATAAATTTGCCAAAAAATGCATTTTTCAGGTTACCAGATCTATTTACAAATTTGGTGAATATTTAAAAGAAAGGATGACCCCAAAATAACTCTACATGAAATGAAAAACTGGAAAAAAATGTTTTGTTTGATGCAAAACATTTTTGTTGTTGGGAAAAACAAAGAAATTCCATCAAAGTTTGAACCGAACCAAATATTTGGCCCCTAACTGAAAAAAATCAATAGTCGCTCAGCTCTACTAGCAATGACTTTCACGGTGCAAATGTACTACCTCTGCAGAGCCATACTTGTTCTTTCTCCTCTCTTTGGAGTCCAACTCCAAATAAAACTTCTTAAGTTGGAGAGGATCTGAGGGACTGTTATATTTAGTCCTCCAGACTCACCCTGGTAGGGCTTAAGGGATGTGTGAGGTTGCCCCTTACCTGGCAGTTCCAACATAAAGAGGCACACAGCCCCTACAGTGTGGCAGTGTGGGAGCAACAGGTTTGAAAAACAAGAGCTTGTGTCTTACAAATAATGCCACTCTTAACTTTGAGTTCTTTTCATGCTGAATTACTGTAAAGGGTTAAATCATTTAATGGCATTAGGTAATTTAAGTATTAACAATTTGATGTCTTGATGTCATGTTTCCAGGGGCGGCTCCAGGCACCAGCATGCCAAGTGCGTGCCTGGGGCGGCAAGCCACGGGGGGCGCTCTGCCGGTTGCAGCGAGGGCGGCAGGCAGGTTGCCTTCGGTGGCATGCCTGCAGAGGGTCCGCTGATCCTGCGGCTTCGGCGGACCTCCCGCAGGCTGCTGCCAAATCCGTGGGACCAGGGACCTTCCGCAGGCAAGCCGCCGAAGGCAGCCTGCCTGCCGTGCTTGGGGCGGCAAAATACCTAGAGCCGCCCCTGCATGTTTCTAAATAGTTCAGAAATTGCAGTGTTAAGTTTTCAGAAGAATAGACTTGTTGGTTTTTCTTTACAATAATCTTGCCAGGTAGTGTGCCCAGCACCTCCTTGTATCAAGGTGCCATGCTGCCAGGGGTCCTCATATCTGGGACCTCTTTGTGGCCCCTTTTCAGGCCTGTCTCTCTCAGCATCTTCTGTGTCCTGGCCTGCCTCTGGCCAAGTCACTTCAAAGTTCATACCCCTCCTGGGGTAACAAAAATAAGTCCAAAGCAAATATCTAAACTCTTGGTATCTTCTTCTTTCCTCTGCAGAGCTTCTCTTAGCTTACTTCTTCCCCAGCAGGATTCCTCCACTGCCTCCTTCCCCAAGGGTTATGGCAGCTTCCCTTTGGGATCACCTGTTCTTTGTAGGGTCTGTCTGAGAAGCCTACCCTGCTCCCTGTGGGTTCTCCAACCTGTAGGAGAGTCTTGCCTTCCCTGCAGTCTCTCCCCAAACTGAACTGGGTCGGGCTTCTTGCAAGGCTGTGGTGACTAATGGCTCATCATCTAGTTCCATCCCTTCTGGCCAGGAGCGAATCAATCAATCACCCCACAAGTGGAGCATGTCTCTAATTTCCACCTTGCACTCCTTTTCTAATGTACTGAATTAGACTGGTGCTTTTTAATACACCTGGATAGATGTTTTAAAATATTTAAATGTGGCCAGATGTTTAAAATTCTTCTCTTTCCCTCTGCCCTGTTTTCAGTCTTGTGAGCTCTTGGTGGGGGTAGTTAGACACAACTCGAACCCATCAGGAGTTTGGAGACTAAATAGATATACAGTTATCTGGTCCTAACTTCCAATCTACTTCTCCATTTATAGTGCCCATGTGATGCCTCTGTCGTGTGTGCAATGTTGGAATATTCTTGATGGCAACAAAATTAATTGCATGTTGATCCCTCATGTAGGAAACTGTGTTAAATTTAGGTTAGGAGAATGGATGGTTTCTAAGATTAAGAACTTTGTAATTAATGAGGTTTCAGAGAAAGATACTTGGGGGTGGGAATTATAATGTTTCTCTTCATATGGAAGCCTTATCTTGCTTCCCTGACCTACCAATCACTGCAAAATACTATTTGGTAACACACCTAATCACAGTTTATGGAAATATATATCAACAATTCAGACGCCAATTTGTAGGAAATCTGAGTGCAAATATGCAATCTGCCATATCTGGTGGAGTACCCTAAGAGAAGATTTTAGGCCCAGTATCTGAATCAAAATCTTCATGAAGACAAACACACAGTTACCCAAACTGTGGTATTGTTTGGTCTTCTAATAAAGTAATAACGAGTGTTTATCTTTGGAGAAGTAACAAATTAATCTCGCCCTTTAGTGGTCATGGGAAAATGGTTGCTGGTAGAACTTTGGAAAAGGAAAGGAATGAATGGCACAAGTCCATGTTCCAGTAGCTGTAGGGTTTGTCCATTACTGCAAAAGTTAAGAGGATAAAAAAAATAGGAGCAAGGTTTAGGAGACCTGACCCACTTCTTAAACATGAATAAAGTAACACCACAAATGTAAGCGCTACATATGATGAGGACAGAGTTTTTATCAGCTATAAATGCATGTATATTTTCTGTAAGTATGACTGCAGATTATCTCCTTCTTTCTATCAGTGCAGTAATACTGCAGTAGCATAGTTTAAAGATGTTTGATGTATAACAACAACCTCTTTGACCCTAGCTTGTCTCTATCTGTATTGTATCTGATCGATGAATCTTCTTACTAAGAAAGATGGAATTTTTTTTAAGCAATGACCTGTTTGTTGGTAAGGGGGTTCTTTTATATCAAGACTCCCTCTATGTTAAAAGACCTGTTTCAAGAATACACATTTTATTAGCAAGCATGCAGCCGTACCCATATTAATTCTTTGCATTCATCTGATCGCCAGTAACCAGAGGGCAAAGTTTCTTTGAGAAGACATCTGTTACCAGCGTAGGGTTTGCCATACCAGATTGGTCTGCCTGTTGGCAAAATCCACATTCCTGCCTATGGCAGTGACCAATACGTGCTGTTTTTGAAGATGGCATCCCAGTAATAATACATCTAAGATCTCATTTTCAGAGGCGCGGGTCACACAAACTGTATGTGAAGGATTTGTAGATCCTCACTTTGGAAAATCAGGTCTTAAGCCTATTATTCTGTCCATTCATGTACATGAGAATGGATAGCTGTCTGTGATCCATGTATTAGGTGAAGTTAAGACACAGGTGATTATACAATGTGGTGTTTTCATTATAAAGTTATTCAGCCATTTTGAAAGCTAGCTATAGAATTTGACTCTTTGACTTCCTGCAGTGATGACTTCTAAGCACTAGGCTTTATTCACCCAGGCAGGGGACAAATTTTTAAGCCACTGCACCTGCACGGGCAGTTGCACAAGAAACATGATTATCCCTAGAAGCAGCAAAGAATCCTGTGGCACCTTATAGACTAACAGACATTTTGCAGCATGAGCTTTCGTGGGTGAATACCCACTTCTTCGGATGCAAGTGATTATCCCTCTTACTAATAGCATCCCATTTTACTCCAGTACTCACTGGTTCTGTCCCCTTGATGTTAAGACATTAATTCATGGCCAAGGCTCCATAAGAATCCTGTTTCTGGAGGCTTCGTCAGTGCCCTAGCGCCAATCTATCCAAAAATTCTTCCTCGCTTCCTGGGCTTCACTAGCTGGCTCTGTGCCCTCTATTTTCCCCGTTAGAGCAAAGATTATGGACGACTCATAGGAAGACTTTCCCCTGCCACTAGGAGCCTGCATCCTGAATTCCAGCAGTGGTACCAGAATATGAATCAATCCTGCTGTGTGAAAAAATATTTCCTTTTATTATTGATGGCTTTGTTTGTATAGCCATGGCTAGGTACATAAGAAGTTTATTGTTAAATCTCTTTTTGAATAGGCAAAAAAAGGTTCAAGAGAGAAAGGGTAGCCTTCTGGCTAAGGTTATATCTACTTTCCAGTTCCCATGGTTTGCCTAAAATGAGGGAGAGTATATGTGAGGCTATTTATAGTCTTTCTTCATATCCCTGGCTTCCTCATCTCCTCCCTGCCAACAGCAAATATTATTCAAATAATCATGAAGTATCTTTAACACTATTCTAAAACACTATCTCTGCTTGGCCTATGTCAAGCTTTGTGCCAGTTAAGAAATTAGAGTCTGATCCCCAGAAGAAAACAGGAGTCCAGTAAAATAAGTTCATAATAAGGAGACTGACCCACCAGCCTAGTTGTATCCTTTGTATACTCCAATGCTTGCAGCATTTGCCCAGTCCTTGGGCATTCTTGGTTAAAATTGTCAGTAATATCTTCCTGGTTGTGACTGTGAGCTACCCAAAATACATTCATTTACCTTGTAGAAGCTGTGGAAATAGAATGTTATTACATACCATTCTGATTTTCAGCTGGCCTGGGAAGTTGGGAGTCACACAGAAGCTCCTTCTCAAAATTTTATTACTGTGCTTGCAAGCAGAATCTCTGGATGAGGCTGGATGTTGGATGTGCATAGTTCTGTCCTAATTTCAACCTGTTTAGGTATGAATGTAAATCCTGTAAAATAGACACTGTGCTTGTGTGCAGAATACCATATGCCTACGTACTCCACTGAGTATACAAGTTTCTATACCTAAATATCTACAGAGCAATCTGTAGCTCACCTGTGATTATATGCATTTTGAATAGGGGATTGGATGTTTCTCCTGATGTCAACTCTCCACCAGTGAGTCATCTTGAGCAGGTGGTTGCTAAAGAAATTGAGCACTCAAAGCATGTTATCACATGGCTTAATGCTGTAGATTTCAAGCAACCACACTATTCTACATTTTTATTGCCTCTCTTGTTACAGGTCAACACAGCAACAGAACATTGCCTGTAGTGATGGGTATAATTTATGTTGTATTGCTGTTAGTGTGAAATGGAGTGGCTATAATGTAATATATGAGCATCTTAGAAACATTATCCAATTCACCAATGACAGATGTGATGATGAACATGTGGAATTAAAGTAAATGGCCTCATATGAAAGCAATCAATGATTTGAAACAATAAAACTTTAGTGTGTGAGTCCTTATAATCTCCATTGACTCATCCCTTAGAAAATTACACTGTTTACCACTCATTCAAGTTCCGTGGGCCTAGAAGATTTTCTTGATCTCTTCTTTGCCAGTCTTTCCTGCAACAGACTACTGCATACCTACAACTTGATCCTTTCCATTGCCCTCAATCACTTTCCCTTCAAAATAAATTACATTGTTTTCTTGCAACTCAAATCCTACTTTGCATGCAGATCAAATACCCTGTGTACCTACCTCCCTTGTATTTTCATATGTACAAGTTGATGCATAAAACAGCGCTTTTCAAAGCAATTGTAATACTCCAGAAAACTTGGAAATTTCAACCAGTGACTCTTGATCCATCTCTTTGATTACAAAAGAATGTAGGAATTGCTAGTCTGGATCACCCCATATTCCAGTATCTTGTGGAGTCTAATGCTTCAGAAAACCCATTTGTGGGGCAGAAATAACACAAGATCTGGCCAGCACCAGATTCTTCAGAGGTAGGTGCAAAAAAGTTAGGCAGATATAGGTTATCCTGCCCCTCTGATGCATACGAAGGTCTTATCTGAATGACTGATAGTTAAAGATTAGTTTAAACCCTGATGCATGGAGTTTTATATCCTTTCCAAAAATAATTGTTAGTGTTAACTATTAGAATTCTAGGTATTTTCATTATCCATTTAAAAGTCCAACAACTCTTGAAATCAGGATCTAAAAATCTCATCAGACGCTCTTCAATTTATGTTCTTCCCTCATTTCCAATTGTCCTTATTTCATCTACACTACCATTAACGTCCTTCCTTCTTTCATCTCACAGGCCTGGTCTACACTACGGGTTTATACCGAATTTAGCAGCGTTAAACCGAATTAACCCTGCACCCGTCCACACAACGAAGCCCTTTATATCGCTATAAAGGGCTTTTAATATCAATATCTGTACTCCTCCCTGACGAGGGGAGTAGCGCTCAGATCGGTATTGCCATTTCGGAATAGGGTTAGTGAGGCTGCAATTCGACGGTATTGGCCTCTGGGAGCTATCCCACAGTGCACGATTGTGACCACTCTGGACAGCAATCTGGAGTCGGATGCACTGGCCAGGTAGACAGGAAAAGCCCTGCAAACTTTTGAATTTCATTTCCTGTTTGCCCAGCATGGAGAGCTGATCAGCACAAGTGACCATGCAGAGCTTATCAGCACAGGTAACTATGCAGTCTGAGAATCGAAAAAGAGCTCCAGCATGGACTGCACGGGAGGTACTGGATCTGATCGCTATATGGGGAGAGGATTCCGTGCTAACAGAACTCCGTTCCAAAAGACGAAATGAAAAAACATTTGAAACAATTTCAAAGGCCACGATGGAGAGAGGCCACAGCAGGGACTCAGTACAGTGCCATGTGAAAGTTAAGGAAAACCAAAGACGCAAACGGAAGGTCCAGGGAAGGGCTATAAACATGCCACTTCTACACTGAGCTGCATGCAATTCTAGGGGGGTCCGCCACCACTACCCCACCCCTGTCCGTGGATTCCGAGGTGGGGGTAATCTTAGCCTTGCCTGAGGATTCTGCGGACGGGGAAGATGAGGAGGAAGAAGAGGAGGACGAGCTTCCAGAGAGCACACAGCACTCCGTTCTCCCCAACAGCCAGGAGCTTTTTCTCAGCCTGTACTCTCCCAGCCCTCCCAAGCCACTATCCCAGACAATGAAGCCATGGAAGGGACCTCTGGTGAGTGTACCTTTGTAAATATAAAACATGGTTTAAAAGCAAGCATTTTTTAATGATTAATTTGCCCTGAGGACTTGGGATGCATTCGCGGCCAGTACAGTTATTGGAAAAGTCTGTTAACATGTCTGGGGATGGAGCGGAAATTCTCCAGGGACATCTCCATGAAGTTCTCCTGGAGGTACTCCAAAAGCCTTTGCAGAAGGTTTCTGGGCAGGGCAGCCTTATTCCGTCCTCCATAGTAGGACACTTGACCACGCCATGCATGTAGCAAGTAATCTGGTATCATTGCATGACAAAGCCTAGCTGCGTATGGTCCTGGTGTTTGCTGGCATTCAAGCAACATCCGTTCTTTATCTCTCTGTGTTATCCTCAGGAGAGTGATATTGTTCATGGTAACCTGGTTGAAATATGGGAATTTAATTAAGGGGACAGAGATGGTTGGGCTGTTTGCCTGTGACTTAAAAGAAATCCTTCCCTGCATTTAGCCAAGCAGGGGGACGAGGGGGCAGGTGATTGGCGTTGAGCTTTTTCGCGTTTGGCTAGCTGGGATCTTCCCTGCTACCAGCCACGCAGTGGGGAGGAGGGTGGCTAGCAGCGATCTTCCATGATACCAGCCACGCGGTGTGGGGAGGGGTAAAGCGATCATCCCAGAGAATTGGATGGGGGCAGTTCTGGTGCTACATGTTAACAGGAAAGAAGCAGCACTCAACGGGCTTTGCTTGCTATTTGGGAAAGGAGGGCGCTGGATATATGAAGGTTGCAGAAGCCGAAAGACAGTGGCTTATCATGGCCACATGCAAGCTGAATTCTGATGCCCGGACCTGCGTCTGTGATCTGTAACACCAAAGCCGCAGGCACTCAATATTAAGATGCAAAATGCGACTTTGTAGTGAGATCACATGTGCAATGTAAGGTGAATAGTGCTGTTCACCGTGAAAGAGTATAACCATTGTTCTGTAAAATGTATCTTTTAAAATACTTCTCTCCCTTTTTTCCCTCCCTTCTGCAGCTGCAAATTTTTCAAGTCTCTCTCCTCCGTCCCGAAGGCTATCTCAGATAAGGCAGCGGAAAAAAAAGACGCGAGACGAAATGTTCTCGGAAATCATGGAAGTGACCCGCAATGAAAGAGCTCATCTGAATGAGTGGAAGGACGTGGTATCAAAGTACAGGAAAGATGCCAGTGACCGTGAGGACAGGAGGGACCAACATGAGGATAGGAGAGGCGCTCAAGATGAGAGGTGGCGGCAAGAAGATCTGAGGTGTTGGGATGCAACTCTGGGGCTGCTGCGTGATCAAACGGACATGCTCCGGCGTCTGGTGGAGCTTCAGGAACAGCAGCAGGATCACAGAGTGCCGCTGCATCCCCTGTATAACCGCCCTCCCCCCTCCCCATGTTCCTTAGCCTCCTCACCCACCAGATGACTAAGAGCGCGTGGGGGGAGTCTCCGTGCACTCGCCCATTCCACCCCAGTGGACAGCCCAACCAAAAAGCTGTCATTATTTTGAAATTTTTTTAGTGGCCTTTTCCTTCCCTCCTATCCTTCTCCCAAACCCCACCCAGGCTACCTTGTCAGTTCTCTCCTTTTTATAATTAATTAATAAAGAATACATGATTTTTAAATGAGAGTGACTTTATTTCCTTAGGAAGCAAGCGGTAATCGAAGGGGGAGGTGGATGGCTTACAGGGAATGAGTCAATCAAGGGGGGGGTCATCAAGGAGAAACAAACACAACAGTCACACCGTACCCTGGCCCGTGATAAAACTGGTTTTCAAAGCTTCTCTGATGCGCATCGCTTCCTGGTGGGCTCTTCTAATCACCCTGGTATCTGGCTGCGCGTAATCAGCAGCCAGGTGATTTGCCTCAACCTCCCACCCCGCCATAAAGGTCTCCCCCTTACTCTCACAGAGATTGTGGAGCACACAGCAAGCAGCAATAACAAAGGGGACATTGGTTTGGCTGAGGTCTGAGCGAGTCAGTAATGTGCACCAGCGCGCCTTTAAACGTCCAAATGCACATTCTACCACCATTCTGCACTTGCACAGCCTGTAGTTGAACAACTTCTGACTACTGTGCAGGCTGCCTGTGTATGGCTTCATGAGCCATGGCATCAAGGGTTAGGCTGGGTCCCCCAGGATAACTACAGGCATTTCAACATCCCCAACTGTTATTTTCTGGTCTGGGAAGTAATTCCCTTGCTGCAGCCATTTAAACAGAGTAGTGTTCCTGAAGATGCGAGCGTCATGAACCCTTCCTGGCCATCCCACGTGAATGTTGGTGAAACGTTCCTTGTGATCCACCAGTGCTTGCAGCACCATGGAAAAGTACCCCTTTCGGTTTATGTTCTGGGTGCCCTGGTGCTCCGGTGCCAAGATAGGGATATGGGTTCCATCTATCGCCCCACCACAGTTAGGGAATCCCATTGCAGCAAAGCCATCCACTATGACCTGCACATTTCCCAGAATCACAACCTTTCGTAGCAGCAGCTTAATGATTGCTTTGGCTACTTGCATCGCAGCAGCCCCCACAATAGATTTGCCCACTCCAAATTGATTCCCAACTGACCGGTAGCTGTCTGGCGTTGCAAGCTTCCAGAGGGCTATCGCCACTCGCTTCTCAACTGTGAGGGCTGCTCTCATCTTGGTATTCTGGCATTTCAGGGCAGGGAAAAGCAAGTCACAAAGTTCCATGAAAGTGCCCTTACACATGAAAATGCCCTTACGCATGCGAAAATTTCGCAGCCACTTGGAATCGTCCCACACCTGCAACACAATGCGGTCCCACCAGTCTGTGCTTGTTTTCCAGGCCCAAAATCGGTGTTCAATGGCTAGAACCTGCCCCATTACCAGCATGATCTCCAAAGCGCAGGGGCCCGTGGTTTGAGAGAATTCTGTGTCCATGTCCTCATCACTCTTGTCGCTGCGCTGCCATAGCCGCCTCCTCCTCGCCTTGTTTTGCAGGTCCTGGTTCAGCATTGACTGCACGAGAATGCGCGAGGTGTTTACAACGTCCATGATTGCTGTCTTGAGCTGAGCAGGGTCCATGCTTGCAGTGCAATGGCGTCTGCACAGTTCACCAAGGGAGAAAGGTGCAAAACGGTTGTCTGCTACTTGCACGGAGGGAGGGGTGAGGCTGTACCCAGAACCACCCGCGACAATGTTTTTTGCCCCATCAGGCACTGGGATCTCAACCCAGAATTCAAGTGGGCGGGGGAGACTGCAGGAACTATGGGATAGCTATGGGATAGCTACCCACAGTGCAACGCTCCGGAAATCAACACTAGCCTTGGTACATGGACGCACACCACCAAATTAATGTGCTTAGTGTGGCCGCGTGCACTCGACTTTATACAATCTGTTTTAAAAAACCGTTTTCTGTAAAATCGGAATAATCCCGTAGTGTAGACATACCCACAGTTGCCTTCACTTGCAAAATCTCCACTGCCTCCTCTTACTCCTTTACACTGATTCTATCTCTTTCTCTTTTTCACTCTAAGCTTCCTAATTTATCTGTCCCTCTGCTGTTTGTTAGATAACTTGGTATTTGCATTATTTTCAATATCTTCAGAAAGCAGGCTGAAAAAGGACAGATGCTGTATGGAATTGTATTGATGGACAGTAAGAAGCAAGTTCAGGTAAGTCCAGAGGAAGAAGACCTGCATGCACAATGTGGGTGAACTCTGGGCCAACACTTACGACAATTATTGGTGGTTGTTTTTTTTTTATTGGTCATGGTCATTTTTCTTTTACACATAGCAGTCATGTGTTCAACAGTTTTATTAAAAACAACATTCACTGCTGCTAAGAGGATGTGAAAAGTGGAGTTTTTTCTGAATGGTGCTGAGAACTGAGCTTTAACGAAACCACATGAGCAATAGCTGGATCACCTGGGGATGTGCTGTGCAATATGGAAGCTTGCCACAGGCTAGAAGCACAGATTATTACAGTCCTAAAATGAAAATTGTTCTATGGTCAAAGCATAACAGCTGACAGAATATGATGGGTTGGGGTCTGAGAGACTACAGCTAGAGAGAAACTGGAGACAAAAACAGCACTGACCAAACCGCTCTAGACTCCAAAGAGGATGCCTCACTGCAGTGAGGACATTTAAGGGCCTAGGACTGGAAAAATAAAATATCACAGAGAATAAATGAACAAGGAACAGAATCCCACACCAGATGTATGGCCAGAAGTGAAAATGAAGGTCACACACAGTGTAATGATAGCACATCACCACCTAATCAGAACCCATTCTCCTCTAGCAACTCAGTTAGTGACCTGAGAATAATACAGATTCACAGCCTTTTCTCTCCTGCTAGTGTGGCCAGTGACCTTACACCAACACCCTGTAATCCACTGAAAGAAACCTATAAAATGCATTAACAATTCCACCCTCTGAAATTACAGCACAATGGGAGAGAGCCATAAATAAAGTGTCTTCTAACCTGAATTAACCATCTGAATATTCAGTTAAGCAGACAGGAGCTAAGGAGCTGAAATATCCAGCATAGTAGAGTGAAGTGCAATGCAGAAATTACATAAGGTACCGAATTGCCTTCGTTTTGGTTTACTTTTTTCCTTTCTCACCTCTGATGTGTTTTTACAGGAGTCCTTAGAGTTAACACTATTTCCCAATTATCCATTGTAATGAAATTCACTGCTACGGTTGAAGATGTTTATAATTGAGCTATCCCAGGGATGGGCAAACTTTTGGCCTGAGGGCCACATCGGGGTTCCAAAACTGTATGGAGGGCCGGGTAGCGAAGGCCGTGTCTCCCCAAACAGCCCCCCTCGCCCCATATCTGCACTCTCCCACTTCCCGCCCCCTGACTTCCTCCCTCAGAACTCCCGACCCATCCAACTCCCCCTGTTTCTTATCCCCTGACTGCCACCTCCCGGGACCTCCCACCCCTAACTACCCCCCCGGGACCCCACTCCCTATCCAACCCCCCCTTCTCCCTGTCCTCTGACTGCCTCGACCCCATCCACACCCCCAATCCCTGACAGGCCCCCCAGGACTCCAACACCTATCCAACCACCCCCTGCTCCCTGTCCCCTGACTGTCCCCTGCCCCTTATCCAACCCCCCCGCTCACCACCCCCTTACCATGCCGCTCAGAGCACCAGGACTTGCAGCCGCGCTGCCCAGCCAGGGCCAGCCCCACCGCCGTGTACTCTAGACCACCAGGGCAGGCCGGTGGTTCTTGCAGCTGCAAGGCCCAGCAGGAGCTTGCAGCCCCGCTGCCCAGAGTGCTGGCAGCAAGGCAAGCTGAGGCTGCAGGGGAGGAGGGACAGCAGCAGAGGGGCTAGGGGCTAGCCTCCCTGGCCGGGAGCTCAAGGGCCAGGCAGGACAGTCCCGTGGGCCGGATGTGGCCTGCGGGCTGTAGTTTGCCCACCACTGATCTATCCTGTTCACGTTTGGAGTTTTGGTGTAAATAAGCATCTAAGGATTTCTCTAAACTAGGATTTGATGGTGTAAACTAACTTGACCTAGCTCAATCTAACTTAGTACCTTCTAAAACTCTAGTCAAGATGAGGCAAGTTGTACTTAACCACTTGCTAAACTGGTCAAGTGTTAGATCTTAGGAAGGACTTTTACCTCACATCTTTGCTTCCTCGTAAAGATGAAGTCTAAAGGCTTGGATGCTTCTCTGAACCTAAGGCTGAAAGTGAACTGGAAATAAGAGGGTCTCATGGAGTAAGGGTGATTTCGGTAGTTTCAAATACAATTCTCCTTTCAGCTCCCCCTTTTCTAACACTAAAATGTATTGATTTTAAAGCCGTGTGGTTATTTGCTTTGTTCCCCATGCCATTTCTTCATTCCTTTTTAATTTTTCTCTTTCCCTTTTCCTTTTCTCAGCCTGAGTTTTCTATTATACTTTGTCATTTTCTTCTCTTCTTCTATGATGACAATTTTACTGCTCCTCTCATCTCCTGTCATGTCTACACCTTTTTTCCTTCCTGCTGTACTTTCCCTCCTTTTCTCCGCAACCTTTTTTCACGGGCAACATTACTGATCAAGGAACCAACTTACCACTGTGTAGTGTCTGCTTTGCCTAGGTCTCTGACCTTCTCTAATAAAGCTATGCAAAATATTAATGTAGAAATTGATTTTGCTACATCTTTCCTTTTTTCACATTTGTGGAACCTCAGTGAACATTCTCTGATAGCTAGGAAGTTTAGCTGAAGATGGGCATGGTTTTCTTTTATTTAATTTTTTTTACTAAGGCCTAGATATCAATCGAAATTTCAGTGCAGATTTTTCTGGTGCACTTCTATTTTTCAAATTGGGTTGTCTCAGTCTGTGGTGTGTATTTTTAAGGTACCTACGGTCTTGATTCTGTTGCCATTGAAGTTTCAGTTTCTAAGTGTCATTTTATGTTGGTTGGGTTTCATCATATAGTTAAAGTTACATGGTATTTCTTCAGATTCCTTAATTGACTGAATTTGACCCCTGGTGCTGTGGAATGTCATCAGAAGCCCTTTTGATTTGTCTCTTGCATTCTTCCACCTGAGTATGTAATAGGTAAAACCCTGGCCCCATTGAAGTCAATGGGGATAGTATTGCCATTGGCTTCAACAGGGCCAGAGAGTCACCAAAAATCTGAATTTGGCTCCATGCTTTCAATTCAAAGTCGCCTAAGGAAAGAATACTGGTAGGGTGAGAGAGATGATCACATGCTCCTTTGCAGCTTTTGTTTGTGTTTATCCATCTATAGACTTAACAAGGCAATTGAAGTAGGGACTGTTTTGCACAGTTTTCCTTTTTAATGAAAGATCAGACTACAGCATAATCTTCAACAAGATTTAGATTGTACGCTGTGAGGGCAGAGGCTGTCTTTGAGTATGTGTCTGTACCAAGCCGAACACAATGAGACCTCAATCTGTATTGGGGCCGCTAGATGCTACTTTAATACAAATAATAAACAACAAGAAGGAGATTCAATCTGTGGATTTTCCAGATCCGTGGACTTAGATTGTTTTGTGACTGTGCTCTATGGAGCTAATGATAAGTCAAACTACTCAATCAGAATGGGCCAAATTAATCTCTGGTGTTATTCCATTGTACCAGGGAAAAATGTGGCCCAATTTCTTTATTTCACATTTATCTCTTAGAGTTGTGCAGTGGCCCAGATGTGACATATATGATAGATGGCTTCTCTGGCTACATTCTGCATTAGTGTCATAACTGAATTGTTATGTTATCTTTTAATGTTTTATACTAAAAAAATGTGTCTTTTGTTTGTTTTTAACTGGAAAGTAGTGCCAGTGAAAAGAGCTGCTTTGGCAGCTCTGGAAGCTGAACTCCTCTAAATGCAGAACAAACATAGCAATGGGAAGCGGCCATGCAAGTGTCTCCCAACTGCAACAGGCCTAACCTAGGGGGCTCATAAGTGGGGACTTCAGTGAGGACCACAGTCTCTGTGCCCATTCAGGCCTTAGTCTCTTGGCTGAGTCTGCCAATAAGGAAGAGAAGTTGCGATGAAAACACCATGCCCACTAGGAATCTATAGGATGTGGCCTCAGGATAACTTCAAACAGGCATCACAGGGAAACAATTGTTAGTCACCACTGGGGAAATGGTTTGTCTGGTGTTCCCAAATCCCTTGGGTGATCCAGACTGCCTGGCCCAGTGTAGTTCAAGTGTGCAAATATTGCATGCTTAAAAGTAGTGAGTAATTTAAAGGTTAATAGAACATTTTGTTTTGACATTTCAAATACTTTGAGGTAGTTTATTAAAATGAGGACTTTGGGATGTGCAGGGCTCCATCCTCAGGCATTACAGAGCTGTTCCTAGTGCACCAATGAGACATAAAGATGGCTCTCCATATTATCCCCCTGCCCCTCCAGAGCATAGCTTCATCGTCTCCTGCTCCTAGTACATCTCCTACACTAGGGACTTGGGCCCAGCACAGGCTATCATAGAGCCATTGGTGCTTTCTCTTTGCCATCCAAGGACCTCCCCCATACCATACGCACTGGAGGAATTCCCAGCTGCCCATTTAGGGTAGCTTGAAGTCCCCTGTGCATTATAAAGGGGACTTAGTGTGGATCAAGGTCCAGCCCACAGAGTTTAAGAAGCTTTGAATTTTCAGAAAGGCATCTTGAGCAACCTAATCCTATCAAACAGAAAGTGTTCAGTAAATAACAAATGATTTTCTATCTAGTGAGGTTGCTGTGTATATATAAATCCACAGCAAATTCTCCATTTGGTTCCTCCAGGGACAGGTCTCTATACTGGAAACATCACCAACCCATGTGACACTAATTGGTATCCTTCTTGGAAATCTCGGAAGAAAGGTTGGTCCATGGAGACTGAAAATAGCCTCTCACTTCCATGTCTGGATCATAGCATGTTAGCAGAACGGTGTGAAGAAGCTTGCGCTGCTGCTGTGCATGTGGTGTACTTATTGTCTGGTTAAATTGACAGAAGACTGAATTGGTCTTTCTGGCCCTTTTAATCCACACTAAATTTGCTTGCTATAAAAGCACCTTTCCTGACAAAAATATCATTCTTTTCTAAATATGCTACAAATTACATTTTGAGTAAAAAGAAAATCCCTAAGGAAAATTAAAAACCAAGGCAATCTGTCCACAAAGTCGTCATTTCTTCCACTGAGTTGGAAAATGTAGACTCTTGTGTCAGAAGATGTTTTCAAAATAGAATATTTAACATTGTATCTTCTTAGCAAACATTTTTATTGTTCCAGTAACAGAGTTCTAATTACCATAAACATTGACACAGAAGCTTTTTCACACATTTTTGATAAGTTGTTAATAAGAGTTTTGGTTTATTAAAAAGAAATCTCTCCTTTTTATTTTTCATATTTTTCATAATCTGGAGTCTTCATTCAGTCTCAAATTTATTTAAAGAGATGAGGCTAAATTCTGACCGGCGCTGAGACCACAACTGCTGATGACTTGAACTAAACAAGAGCTGCAAGTATTCCTCAGGATTTAGCCCCTGGATTGGGTTAGGGAGAACTGATAAATAACCAGTAGGTCTATATAACAAGAAGTTTCGCAGGAGGCTATGAAGTAAAAATTGGATGTGGACCCTTCAGCCAATTGGAACTCTGCTTAAGAATGAAAAGAAATATTCTGTTTAAAATCCACACAAGCCAATATTTTTATAGTGACCATCTCTTCCCTACCTCACCCCTGCACTCTTTTATAACACTGTATGAGATCTCTCATTATATCAATTTGCTGCCCAGGCATGTCACTGGAGCACCATGCCTGTGCTTGGGACTGGGGAAAGCACCCACGCTGGCCATGTCATGTAGTAGCATTAACACTGAGCTGAGAAAAAGTTGCCTGTTAGGTAGGTGTCTTAAATAGAAAAGTACATCATGTTAAAAGAACAGAGGGTCAAAGAAGTATGGGTGGCTCTAATAGGAAGAAGTAGCAGGAAACCTGAGACTTGCTTCAGTACCAGTATTGAGATGGAAAGCACACATTCAGCCTTTTCTAGTTGCCTATTTCTGACAAGTAAGACATGTGATTCTTGGGTTTTATTATCTTTTTGCAGATTCAGGTCGTAAAAACTGGGTAATATTTTTATTGCTGTATTGGTTTAAATCAGATGTTTCAGTTTTCATGATCATTGAATTGTATAATAGCTAAAGAGAAACAAAGAAATTGTAATTTGCCCAATTATGAATATTATGGTTCACTTACACAATCATCTGCTTTACCAGAGTCTTTTCATGCACTGAACTTCATTCCGATTGCTGTATCTTAGCTTGCTCAAGTTTCATTCAACATCTGTACTTCCACATGGCACGCTTAAGAATGTTACAGCAGCTGAAGTTAACAGCGGGAAGCCATTTCTCGCATTGCTCCAGAATTGTAATACAGGAAATTCATGGTTTTCAGGCATAGCTTCTGCAAAGCAATTATTCAGTTCTGACTGGCAATAGTCTGTTTTGGGATCAAACACCAAACTGAATATTTCTGTGTATGCAACTCGGTTGTGAGTTGGAGTTGATTTCAACTATGGGTTAAGAATCTCAGCTTGCTCCTGCAATTTCATGGCTTTTCTATGAACACTTATGGCACAGGACATCAGAATCCTTCAACCATAAAAATAGCATTTCATATCCCTCAGTTCTTTGAGCCTGGGTACCTTTACACCACCTTAGCTGTGAAATTGTCCCCATTTCACAATGCAAAAGCTGATGAGACCAGAGGTAAAATGGGTAGTAAAGAAAAAATACTTAAAATTAGAGTAATTTAAATTAGTTTTCTTACTAAAATTTTTAGGTATTACTGGGTTTAACGTTAAAAATGAAACCTATATACTGAGGGGAAGAAATTTTGGGGGTGGGTGGAGGTTAGATTAAACCCTAACATTACAGACTCTGGCACCCGTAGGATCTCATTGATCACTATTATCAGAAAAATATTGAAAAATGGTCTCAGAAAAGAACAGCAAAAAATGGCTATTGGACTGGAAAGACTGATTTATGAGGAAAAATAAAACAAAATATGTATACAGTACCTTGCTTAAGCAGTGGTTGAGTGAATGCACAAATCTACACATTGTGAAAGGCTGTAACCATCAAGAAGGGAATTATTTAGCATAGTAAGGGGATATAACTAGGAGTAATGGGATGAAGCTGAGTGGAAATTTAGGCTGCACATTGTGGAAAATCTTCCTGACAGTGAGATTTATTAGCCTAATAATATCCCTACTAAAGGGAAGTGGCAGAAGCCTCATCAGTCAACATGTTTAAAACTAGATAAGACCAAAATTACTAAACATACAGGACACTTCTGCACTGGAAGAAAATTGGACTAGATGACCTACAGATCTTTTCCATATCTGGATGCTATGACTATATGAATCCTAGGCTGCATCTACACTTGGACCTGGGGGTGTGATTCCCAGCTCATGTAACATACCCTCCCTAGATCTACTTGAGCTAGTGCACTGAAAATAGTAGTGTAGCTGTGGTAACATAGGCAGTATATGCCCAAGTCTGTACCTGGGGGTCAGGCAAGTACATACTCAGAACTTAGATGAGAGACCTTTAAAGCTATCCTAAGATGCAGCAGGAAGTGGTGTTAGTGAGCAGGGCGTTCAACTCTTTACATTGAATCAGTGCTTGGAACCAATTCCCCAGCACGGTGTGAGGGGCTATTTCACTAATTGCAAGTGTAATTCTAGTTTAGTTGACTGTGTTCTGCATATCTTGGTCACCCCATTGTTGTTTTCCATCCCAAATTCAAACATACATTTGCTGAAGTTAAAAAATATTAGGATGACGTTTTGTTCCCCTCTGTAATGAAGTGTTCATCCCACACTAACCTAGAAAGGATTAATGAGGCTGAGACGGGGCCAATTAACTGGACAGGCCGCAGCTGAGGTGAATTAGGTGGCCTAAGTAATCCCCCGAATGATGCTAGAATCCAGCTGAGAAAGCGCATGCGGGGCTCTTGTAAAGCCAAGAAGCTGGCAGTAGAAGCGGGCTGCAGTGAGGGAGTCTGTAATAACTCTCTGGACATCAGAGAGGGAAGGAAGGAAATCTAGGGGGAGAGGATATAGGAAAAGGCTCAGAGAAATGGCAGCAAAGTTTAGGAGGGAACAGATATCAGCTGCCAATTAGAGGGTCCCTGGAACTTGGAATAGAGGGCAGGCCCCGATTCCTCTACCAGCCTCTGGGGAAGTGGCACTCTCTGGGCAGTGAATGGAGAAAATACCTGATACAGTTTACACAGAAGGACTTTGACACCCTGGAAGGGGAGGTCTATGATGACCTTAGCAGAGGGCCAAGCCACAAAAGGGCAGCACTCTGAGTCACAGAGAGAGGCGAGTGGCAGATGCGGGTATTGAACCTGGAAAGAGCTAATCCCTAACGCAATCAAGAGGAGGTGTCCGAGTGGTGAGCTGGGTCTGTGAACTGTTCTGAACCTCCTGCTGGGAATGGAAGGGAAACAACAGATGGGGGCCTGATCTAACTATAAGCAAAGTAGGCAGCTACCTACAGTAGCAGATTTCTGGGCAGCTGCTTAGGGTGGCAAATTTGGCCTGGCCATTCCTCCATCATGACAGCAGGGTGGCTTAGCCAAATTTGAGTGGCGCTGCAACCTAGTTTACCAGGTTGCAATGCCACTGACTCAAGTTTGGCCATGACAGAGAAGCAGCCATGTTGAAACCTATGGTGGAGGGGCAGTTGGGCCAAATCTGCCATGCTGGACCTATGAGGAGGGAGGTGGCACACTGAAGTTTTGCCTATGGTGGCAGATTGTTTTGAGTGACCTCTGGTGACAGACATTATAAGACGCTGTTCTTTCTTGTAGTATTCCCAGGCAGATCAGAACCAGGAAAATGATAACATCTCACAAAAAATTCCTTTCTCATGAGAGCCACAGCTCAATTTTTCAGACACAAGAGGACCAAACAGTTCAGAAGAGGAAGTATCCAATTTTAGGGATTCTTCTCTGATGAACTTTTTAAAGGTTCTCTCCTCACTAAGCATGCAATCCTGTGCTACTAAAGGTAATGAAAGTTTTACTGTGGACTTCAAGAGGAACAGGCTAGGGAGCCTAATTCTCTTATATTTGAGAGTTCAATATATTTCATCCAGAACATAGTACTGTTGGCTACTGTTTCTTGAGTTCTCGTGCTGTTACTTTGTTTCATATGTTTCACAGCATGCAATGCTGAACATTGCATAATACAACCAATATGGATCATTAACAAGAAAGCAGATGAGAGAATGTTGCTGATACACACAAATAAGTTGATTTGTCCACTATTATTAGTATGTTTGCTGAGCACCGAATATCTGATTTGGATAACAAGTCAACTACTGTGTAGAAAGTAAATAATAGATATTACCTGTGAACAGACTGTAATAAACATCCATATTTCTCTGCCAAATGTGTTACAATGCAGGCTAGAATTCCTCTAATCAGAGGTACTGTAGGAGGTTACATACAGTGTACTTCAGCACTCAGTTTTCTCCTGCATGAATTGGCTGCTGTTACTGAGAAGAACCAACCTGATCAATATAAGATGCTGTGGAGAAAGACTTAAAATAATTCAGTTTTAATAATAATCCCATTTTTTAGACTGTCTGAGGAAAATGCAATCAGCTACTACTGTATGTAGTAGCTTTCCCCTTTCAGAACTCCTGCTAAGCTTTGATCCTCCCAGCTGGCAATGTACTGCTCAGTATGAGAGAGCATCTGAAAGAGGAAGCATGTTTCTTTCCTTTCCTAGATTTTAGAGTCACCCCTCAATTCTTTTAAATCTTATTAAATGTGTGCACCCTAAAACATTGGATAATCTTTCTCTGAACAGTGTCCATGCTGTTTCTTCTTCTATCACTGAGATCTAATTTTTGATGATGAAAATTAGGACTACCATGTCTTTGTCTTTTTTTGACCTGAGACTTTGATCTTTGTGAGCTGCTAATTTCTAGAGAAGAAATTTGGTATGTTGGATGTGTGGAAGTCTCAAAGAACTCAGTGGTGCTACACAATGCTAGCTCTTAGAGTTGTGTGATAGTGATGATTTTTTGTCAGGCTAGTTTCAAGTGGTTTCATTCCCCTGGGGATTTCACTTTTTCATTGCATTTAGTGGTATTAACTATTTGAAAGTGGAAGGCAGTTTAAGTGAAAGTGTTCATGAAATGGTAGAGTTCATGATTCTAAGGAATGGTACAAGGGAAACAGCACAATAAAGATAATGGATTTCAAGAAGGCAGACTTTAGCAAACTCAGGGAGTTGGTAGATAAATTCCCATGGGAAGCAAGTCTAAGGGGAAAAACCGTTCAAGAGAGTTGGCAGCTTTTCAAGGAGACATTATTAAGGAGACAAGAACAAGTATCCCATTGCATAGGAAAGATACAAGTATGGCAAGAGAACACCTTGGCTTAACCAGGAGATCTTCAATGATCTGAAAGTCAAAAGGGGAAACCAGGTAAAATTGCAAAGGACGAATATAAACAAATAACACAGGTCTGTAGGGCCAAAATTAGAAAAACTACGGCACAAAAGACAATTAAAACTAGGTAGAGACATAAAGGGTAACAAGAAAACATTCTACAGATACATTAGAAGCCAGATGAAGACCAAGGACAGGGTAGGCCCATTACTTATCTGAGGGGTGCGGGGGGACAATAATAAAAAATGTGGATATGGCAGAAGTGCTAAAAGGCTTTTTTTGGTTTGTCTTCACCAAAAAGGTTAGCAGCAATTGGTAAGGCTAAGATTTTTGTCATGGTTATTTTTAGTAAAAGTCACAGAGAGGTCATGGGCAATAAACAAAATTCAGGAAGTCCATGGCCTCTCCCTGACTTTTACTAGAAATAACTGTGAGAAAATGGGGAAAGAGGGGGTCCAGCACCCACTGTTGCTGTAGCTCTGAGGTCCCGCTCCTCCTGCTGCTTGCAGTGGTTGGGAGCTCCCAGGTCTCCACACCAGCTGACAGCTCAAGCGCCACCACCCTGGGGCTGAAGCAGAAAATGTCATGGAGGTATCTGCAGGTTAACGATTCCATGACCTCTGTGACATAATCTTAGCCTTAGCAATTAGACATCTAACATAGTGAATGCCAATGAAATTGAGGTAGGATCAGAGGCTAAAATAGGGAAAGAACAAGTTAAAAATTACTTTAAAAATTAGATGTCTTCAAGTCACTCAAGGAGCTGACTCAGGAAATATCTGAGCCATTAATGATTATCTTCAAAAAGTCATGGAAGATGAGAGAGATTTCAGAGGACTGGAAAAGAGCAAATATAGTGCCAATCTATAAAAAGGGAAATCAGGACAACCTGGGGAATTACAGACCAGTCAGCTGAATTTCAGTACCCTGAAAGATGATGGAGCAACTAATTAAGCAATCAACTTGCAAACACATAGAAGATAATAAGGTGATAAGTAACAGTCAGCATGGATTTGTCAAGCATAAATCATGTCAAACTACTTAGTAGCTTTCTTTGACAGGGTAGCATGCTTTGTGGATAGGAGGGAAGCAGGAGATATGGTATATCTTGACTTTAATAAGACTTCTGATACTGTCTCTCATGACCTCATAAACAAACTATGGAAATACAACCATACAACTATACAACTATAAGGTGGGTGCATAATTGGTTGGAAAACTGTTCCCAGAGAGTAGTTTTCAGTGGTTCACAGTCAAGCTGGAAGGGCATATCAAGTGAGGTCTCACAGGGATTAGTTCTGAGTCTGGTTCTGTTCAATATCTTCATCAGTGATTTAGATAATGGCATGGAGAGTACACTTACAGAGTTTGCAGCCAATAACAAGCTGGAAGGGGTTGCAAGTGCTTTGGAAGATAGGATTAAAATTCAAAATGATCTGGACAAACTGAAGATATGGTCTGAAGTAAATAGGATGAAATTCAATAAAGACAAATGCAAAGTACTCCATTTAGGAAGGAAGAATCAGTTGCACACGTAGAAAATGGGAAAGGACTGCCTAGGAAGGAGTACTGGAGAAAGGGATCTGGGAATCATAGAGGATCACAAGCTAAATATGAGTCAACAGTATCACTGTTTAAAAAAAAGCAAACATCATTCTGGGATGTATTAGCATTAGTGTTGTAAGCAAGACATGAGAAGTAATTCTTACGCTCTACAACATGCTTCTTAGGCCTCAACTAGAGTATTGTGTCCAGTTCTGGGTGTCACATTTCAGGAAATATGTGGACAAATTGGAGAAAGTCCAGAGAAGAGCAACAATATTGATTAAAGGTCTAGAAAACATGACCTATGAGGGAAGATTGAAAAAGCTGGTTTGTTTAGTCTGGCGAAGAGGAGACTGAGAGGGGACATGATAAAAGTTTTCAAGTACATAAAAGGTTGTTAAAAGGGGAGGGAGAAAATTTGTTCTTCTTAACCTCTGAGGATAGGACAAGAAGCAATGGGTTTAAATTGCAGCAAGAGAGGTTTAGGTTGGACATTAAGAAAAACTTCCTAATTGTCAGGGTGGTTAAGGACCGGAATAAATTGCCTTAGAGAGATTATGGAATCTACATCACTCGAGATTTTTAAGAGGAGATTAGACAAATGCTTCTCAGGGATGATCTAGAATAGTTGTTCTCAACCATGGGTATACATACCCCTGGGGGGTACATAGAGGTCTTCTGGGGTACAGTAACTCATCTATATATTTGCCAAGTTTTACAGCAGGCTACATTAAAAATCACTAGTGAAATCAGTACAAACTCAAATTTAATACAATGACTTGTCTATACTGCTCTATATACTATACATTGAAATGTAAGTACAATATTTATATTCCAATTGATTTATTTTATAATTGTATGGTAAAAATGAGAAAGTAAGCAATTTTTCAGTAATAGTGCACTGTGACACTTTTGGTATTTATGTCTGATTTTGTATGCAAGTAGCTTTTTACGTGAGGTGAAACTCGGGGGTACACAACACAAATCACACTCCTGAGAAGGGGTACAGTCATCTGGAAAGGTTGAGAGCCACTGGTCTAGAAAATACTTAGCCCTGCCATGAGTTCAGAGGACTGGACTAGATGAGCTCTCGAGGTTCCTTCCAGTCCTATGATTCTGTTTCTCTCACTGAAGAATGTTAAAATCCCCAAAAGCTTCATAGGCTTTAAATTTAAGCTTGTGAAATTTTCAAGCAGAAGTGACCTAGGGTTGGGTTTTTAAAAAAAATATTTTTAACATAAGGTATTTTGGCACAGATACACATTTACAAAGTGTGCCAAACAGCATATGTAGACAAACCCACCGTTGTACAACGTTTGGTCAGCAGTGGCTTCTTGGTCCAAAAACCTAGAATCAGCAGATGGAGCACGTCAGCCAGTCATCTGCCTGCTCCTGCAGCTTGTTTAACAGATTACCTGGAGGGTTTTTTTTATATAAATTACACGTACATATTTCTCAGAGGATGAGAGAGAGAGAATGAACCACATGTGACCAATATTAGTCACTTTGCTTAATGTACTACTGGAAGGCTCTCAGATACTAGGATGATAATGGGGGTGTACTGTGCAGAATAGTGTGCTATGTTATTGAATGCTGCAGCTGCTGCTTCAGTACTTGACCTTCTTTTTCTTGTTTTTCTCTTCTGATGATGGCTCTCTGACAAACATGTATTCATGTATCTGACAGCTGGACCATCTGTGTTGTGTAAGGTGAACCATCTTTCCCACACACCTCTTCCAGTCAACAGATTAGAACACCAGGATATAGTGCCAACATTTTTGTCAGCTTGGCATTTAGAATGGTGGGTGTGGGGAGCAATGAAGAGGGATTCAATTCAGGCAGATAGGCAGGACATAGAGTTTAGATGAGAAACCATATGAGCAATTCCACACATAGAACACAGGGACAATAGATAAAGGCAGCAACAGATCATTGTCCTTGTCCCCACTATTGTTAATGCAAGTGCTCCTGAATCTGCTGAGGGTCACTGACAATAAGCAAGCCTTATCTGCTGATGATTGATGCCACATTTTAAGTGCTTTTGTTTTCAAATAGACTATTTCACCCGGTTCTACTGCTGTAGTACTGACCCAGTTATAGGCCTTCTATGCCTACTCTTGCTAACTTTCCATCTTACACAGAGCTTTAGGTATTCTATAGATGCCTCTGTGTCGCTAACGCTGATATAGCAAAACTGTCGTAGCTAGAGCTGCAGCAGATGGAATGCGTATCCTGGGATGAATATACAGATGGATACAAATCAGTCGACACAACCGTACAAATTACATTTTACCACTTTGTGTGGTGCAGACACCCTGCGGGTTGTTGGTAAGGCTCTTGGATGTCATGTAGGAGTCTCACTAACCTTGTAAAAATCTATTTCCTCTATAAATATGCTATACATCCTCACGCGCACAAAGACAAAGAGAGAGACAGTTTGTGTGAAAGAGGATCCATGAGTGTGATAGAGAAGCCCGATTAGTATGAATTTGGGATGATTGCATTAATCAGGAGTGGTAAAGCCATTAGTGAGTTACATGAACCTTTATACTCCATCCACAGTGTCATCATTCTGTATATGACACATACATTACAGAAAAAACTACAGTATATTAGAAAAGTTTTAGCACATTTTCAAAGCAGTTCTTTGTATATCTCGGTCTTCCTGTAAAACCAGACTTCCTTGGTTACCATGGGAAGCCTAAGTGGGGAGAAAAATAACAGTGAATATATTTTTTTAAGAATCCTATTAAATGTATCCTAAAATCTGGCCCTTTTATTGTCTCATACTGTGTAGATGGTAAGATCTTTTCTGGGTATATGGGCAGGTCAACACTTAAAATGCTGCAGTACCGCAGCTGCGCGGCAGTAGTGCTTCAGTGAAGACACTAGCTGTGCTGATGGGAGGGCTTCTCCCAGCATAGTTAATCCACCTCCTTGAGAGGCAGTAGTTACGTCAATGGGAGAGTTTTCTTGTTGACTTAACGCTGTCTGTCACTGGGGGTTAGGTTGGTTTAACTGCATCGCTTGGGGTGTGGATTTTTCACACCCCTGAGCGATGTAGTTATGGCGACCTAATTTCCTAGTGTAGACCTGGCCTGTGTGTGTACACATGTGTGCTTAGCACAATGGAGCCTCAGTCTTTAGGTGGGTCCGCAAGGTTCTTGTAATGCAAATAATAAAAATCACTAGAGCTGGCCAAAAATGGGTGTAAAAATGTGTGTTTTTAAATAGAAAAAGGCTTTCTGATATAATGAAAACTTTCCTGGGGGAAAAAGTCAGGTTTTTTTGGTATTGCTCCTGCCCCACCCCTCCTCCCCATCTCTTTGTTTGTTTGTTTGTTTCTGAGTAGAAAATATTTGGAAGGGGTGGAGGGTTTGGCAAAGAACTGAAATATTTCTAAGAAAAATGTTCAATGAAAATTAAAATATTTTGGTTTTTGTCAATCTTTTTCTGGGGAAAAATAACATTTCCTGGCTACCTATAATAATAATGGTGCAATGTTGTCCATTTGGGGTCTTGAATTAGTGAATTAATTTGGGGGAGGTGGAAAGAAATAATCTCTTGCGTATTACTTTTATTTTATTGACTGGTGGCTGTTTGAGAGTCTCAGAACTCTGAAATCTTAGAAACAATCCTGGCACAGACAAATTAGTGAGAGAGGCAGGCCAAAGTTCATCTTAAATGCAATCTGCCACATGGCTGTGTAATTTGTCACATGAATATGTGCATGTCTGCAATTTTTAGGAAACTATTATTATTTTTATGTATTACCATGGTGCCTAGGAACCTTGGGTATGGACCAGGACCGCAATGTGCACTGTACAAACACAAAACAAAAAGATACCTCTGCCCAATGAGCTATATGCTAGGGGTACATGGCACTGTACAAAAACATTGTCCCTAGGGTAGGAAGTTTATAATCTAGGCTAGAAAGATACGATTATGTATTACAGAAATAATGAAGTTCAAAAACATATGGGACATTGTGAGTGGGCAATATAAATTTTAAAGGGACTTATTTCAGCCCATATTGCTTTTCATGTTTTAAATTCTAGCCTGCTGGTACTGTCAGGAGAGCATTGCCAGAATGGAATTGGGAGTTTTCCATTAAATATTGATTTTTCCCAGTATCTCACAATTACAGCAACACCTGTGCTAAATAACTTTTTGCTGATAGGCTGTGGAGATTTAATGTTCAATGTATATCCCTCAGAGGTCTTATTTCTTATCCATGGGAAGAAGGGTCTAGTAATTCCACAATGGGCTACAGTCTGACAAAGACTGATGCTCAAGGCGGGATGTATTTGGGGTGGTGGGGGGCAGTTATACTGCCTTTGTAGATGCACCTTAGTTTCTTTAGCTATGCCAGCATATCAGTCTTGGTCTTTTATACTGTGCGCTTCACTATGTATTGAAGCACTACATATGCCACTTTGGTTTCTACATTCCTATTAAGCATATTGTATTTAAAAAAGGAGAGACTAGGATTTAAAGATGCCTCAGATATTCTGGGGTTATGAAAATAGAGAGGTTTATAATGAAGAGGTTGACAAGCAGATTCTTAAGTATGACAAGTACCACCAGGTGCTGCTGCTGTGCAAACTAGAAGGGCAGGAATAAAATTAAAAGATCATGTAAGACAAAAATGTGCACACTCCCCCAAAATTGCCTTTGCAGAACAACTTACATCCAAGGATCACAAAATGCTTTACAATCACTCATTAATTAATTACTCTTCACAGCACCCTTGTGAGACAGGTAAGTAATATCATCAGACTCATTATACAGTGATAGAGAGGTCAGGTAGTCTGCCCAAGGTCACATAGCAAAGCCGTGATGGTGGTAAGCATAGAATCCAGATATCCTGGATCCATTTCCCTCTTGAAACTACTGAACCAACTTGGTGGCTTCGTACTGAGCCTCTCACATTGCCCGCACAGATCACAATGCAGGATCAGGGCCAAAGAGATGGCTAACAAGCCGTGAAAGTCTGGCTGGGGATGGTGAGAACAGTGCTTCTTTACCAACAATGTGTTCAATCCATGCTCCATTGTAGACTATTCTATCTTGTGCTAAGGGACAAACTGGCATCAGGTTTACTCAGGACCGGGGAGGCAGAAAGCTACCGCATCTCCCGGGGAGAGGCAAGTTCTGTTTTAGCACACCTCAATATTCAGACCATGATACTTACATGTGCTCAGAAAAGTGACCACTTTTCTGAGCACATGTAAGTGATCCACTACACTTTTGAGGTGATCCAATAGTGACAGGAAGTTTTAAGAACAACATTCTGAGGAAACAGTCCTGAATGCTGTAGGAGGTAAGCACAGAGATCTAACAGCTTTCCTGGTATAGAGGAACATACTGTGCCTCTCACCCATTGAGAAGGAGAATGGTTATTTCCTCCAAAAGATAGATTTGGTGTGTAGTCCAAGGGTATGACAATACATGTTCTTCCAGTGTGTTAAGATTGATTGGTTTATTTGAAACAAATTGTTAATGCACCTTCAAATAAAGGCTTTAAAAAAAATTATAAAGTACCGTAAGCTATGTGAATGCGGGGAACATACAATAATTCCACAGATCTTCTGAAGGTTTCCATATTGGTTTGAATTGCTGTCTAGTTTGAAAACATACTGAGATTTACAACACATTTCTTTTGGGAAGACCTCAGAAATGGCAAAGGAGAAGAAACTAACTTTTAGCCTAACACTTCCAACCACAGCCCAGACCGAACCTCATAGCAAATTCCAAAAGGTTCCTGTAAAACAAAGATTTAAGAGCCTGTATTGGGGTGCCATATTTTTTTTGTGTTACGGGTCAATATATTGCATTGTGGAAAAATAAATTATTTATTTATTTGTAAATAATAGAGCTGGCATCCAGAATTTCAGTGACTTTATTTTTAAATATTTGTTTTTAAAGCACCTACCTATTTGGCTCCTGGGATCAGACATGGCCTTATAGACAGGAAACATATATCTATCTATTTATGTTCCCCAGTCTGGGTCTCTTCTGAGTAATTGTAAAGTACTCTTGTGAGTTTTTGATTGCTGATACTATGAACCATGAGTGAGTTGTTCTTGGCATCCCCAGACAGAGAACCACAGGACATGGATAATGTTCAAAGTCTTGAGAGCAGTTAAATGTGCTGTAAAGCTCCCTCCACTTCATTGATGGTTTATAATATATTTATATTTAGCATTTAAAACAACTTTCTTGACGGAACATTTCTGCATGCATTTGTAATACAGCACATTATGAACTGAGTGGAATATGGAGAGGTGTTTCAATCAGTCTGACTAATGTACAGGAGATTAATTCTCTTATAATCCACTGTAGGGGCTACCTGAAACTGTTACCCTTAAAAATCATATCCTTATAATTATTTAGGGTTATTTTTGTTTATTCTAATTTTCAGTTTAATACTTTTCATGTCTAGAGCATCTTTTCATCCAGATCTTTATTATCATTAGGTCATTTTCTATCACTGCTCTGAGTGAGGGATACATAATAATATGTAGCTCTTACACAGCACAAAGGATCATTCCACCTACCACAGAAGAAATATTTGGTTGGAATGAAGTAGCTGATTAGTAGGCACTTGACTAAAACATGCATAGAATATGAAGTGAAAAGTACTGTATACAGTGAAACTATAGGGGGAATTTACATAGACAAAATGTGGTTAGCCAAACTGGAATCTGGCTGAGATGTCAGAATTAACAGCCTAGTCTTATGAAAAGTATTATGGGAACTTTAATAAACTCAAGTAGTTGAGCTCTCATATTCAAAAGACAGCATCTTCAAGTCTATAGTGTCTTCCCCTAGCAACATGCTGGGATAGTGATTCAGTACTGACTCAAGGGGTGTGTATTCCCACCTGATGAATCGCCAGCACCAGTTCCTGCAGATCTTAGATATTCCCTGAATGTTTTCCATCAACTACTAACCACACTTGGCTTAGGAGATCTGAGAGAGTCCTAACATCTGGTGCAACATCTGCAGAATAAAGCCCTTAGGATCCCCCCCCCCATCCTCACTGGTTATTACTCCATAGGAAATACCCACTGCCTCAATCTGCTTAATTCTATAGTAGACTGAGTAAATAACACAGTCATCTAAAACTTCTGGTGGGTGTTTCTTTCATGGGCTGCCTCTCTTATATCCTGCCAACTTCATCAGAGTCACAATGCAGGTTTGTTTCTTTCCCAAATCCTCCTCTGTACCGTGGCATATTTACAGGTATATGTCTCTCCTGGTATTCCTGCCTTCTGGTGCTTACTTGCTAGTTTTTTGTTTGAGCTATGTGGGTATTGTGTGTTTATTCTGCAGAATTCTGATAATATGTATTAGGGGGATCTGTGTGGTGTTTAATCAAAAAAAATCAGCAATGGCAAAAATAATAGTAGTTGATGTAGCTATTTTCATACGTAAAACACAAGTATGGACTTCACTTAATTTGAGTGTTAGCAATGGTTGTTATGTCTCTTTTTCTTAGCTTATGTAAACCACAAAAGAGAGAGAGGGAGAGAGAGACCCAATCAAAGAGAAATGCCTCAAGGTGGGAAAAAGACACTTTACTTACATACTTACTTCCCGTGAGCCCGCTCTTCTGATTTGGAGACTGTAGATGTGCAATTTTGGACACTCAGTTCTCTCACTTAGGTGTTCAAGTGTGAAATGTTGAATCTATGTGTGTGTAATTCACTTTACTTAAGAGATACATATTTCCAATTCTCTTGGCTCAGCAGAGCGAACATGGTGATGGGAGAATGATCTGGATGCTATTCTGCTTCATGCAACACCAACACAATTAGGAGCTTAATTCTGATTGCAGAATTTTTTTATTGGTGATGGTGTAATTGACTGCAAGAGGTCAGCTCTTTTTGGATCACTTTGCACAGCTCTAAATGACTATACAAGATACAAAGCAATAGATAATCAGGCTCATTCATTTTTTTAAATTTTCTGATGTTTTTGAGTGAGGTTTGTCACTCTTCTGTTGCACTCACACAACTCTTTGCATTTAATTTCCCTAGAATAGGAGAGAGGAAGGGGAGGGATGATAAATTGTGACATACTTAACAAACTCATCCTTAATACAGGAACCTTTATTTGAGGCATCTTTAACAAAAACACCTTAGCAAAGTTATGCCTATCTGTGCTGACCAATGTTTGAAACTTTTCCAGAATTAAAAACATTGGTGCGGGGGCGGGTGGGGGGGGGTGAGAAAAAGAACAACCAAAAGAAAAAGTTTTATTGTGTGTACAAATCTTCAGCCGTAAGTTTTAGATGCGTCTTTTACTGACTTTTTTTAAGCTTGAGTTGATTTCCTTCCTCAGTGAGGACTAGAAAACAGGCTTGAACCTTCAAGTTTCAGATATTTGGGAGTTATTCAGAGTTTATGTGTATTCCCCTCCCACCTGAATCGTATAACTCAAAAATGGCTAATCTGCTTTGCTCAGACTTGTCAAATAAGAAACAGAGTTCAGACATGCACCTGTAATGTTAACTTGCTTTGGGGAGTGCAGAAACTCTAGACAGAAGGCCTCAAACCCAGCACCTGAAACGTAAGTGATTGATGTTGAAATAACTTATTTTTTCTTGACATTTCATTAAGCAAAACATGACATGCAAAAGAAAGCACAAGATATACACATACCTCCATTCCCACCGGTTAGGATATAGATATTCAGGCCTGTCTGCGAGGCCTATACTTTAAGAATTTAGGTGTATTCTTATCACTTAGTTATAGAGGTATAAAAGAAAGAATCAAAATCACTATCTGTGTAATGGCCTTCTCTTACTGTGACAGGCTAAGGCCTTCAGCTAAGATGTAGTTAGGCAGCCATAAGCTGGGAAGTGTATGGTCACATCCTCACATTCCAAACTAGTCACATTGAAATAAGGTGCTATTGGGCTATTAGGAATACAATCCTGTCCTGATATTCCTATCACCTCCAGAGAAAGGGAAGAGCCTAGAAGATGTAAAAGGAAACTTAGTTTGATCGCATCCTGTCTGGCAAGAACTCACTTATCAATCGACACAGCTGGAGAACCCTTATATCTGTATAGATGTAGTTGTGAAATCCTCACTTCTGTATTGTTTTGTATGTTTATTTGCATGGTCTCTGTCTGGTTCTGTAATTGTTTGTCTATTGTATAATTAATTTTGTTGGGTGTAAACCAATTAAGGTGGTGGGGTATAATTGGTTAAATAACCATGTTACAATATGTTAGAATTGGTTAGTTAAATTTCAGTAAAATGATTGGTTAAGGAATAGCTAAGCAAAACTCAGGTTTTGCTATATAGTCTGCAGTCAATCAGGAAGTGTGGGGGGAATGGGAACAGGGACTGCGGATGGGGGAATTGGGATCATATTTTGCTAAAGGGGGGATGGGAACAGGAACAGGGACAGGGACACAGGCAAGGCTCTGTGGTGTCAGAGCTGGGAAGGGGGACTCTAAGGAAGGAAACTGGAATCATGCTTGCTGGAAGTTCACCCCAATAAACATTGAATTATTTGCGCCTTTGGACTTCGGGTATTGTTGCTCTCTGTTCATGTGAGAAGGACCAGGGAAGTGAGAGGGTGAAGGAATAAGCCCCCTAATACCACCCACACATCTATTTCTGTACAATATCTTTGCTCTACCTATCTACACTATCTTACTAATGCATCCCTTTGTGGTGGCATCTATGCACTAACAACATTAGGGCAGAGCACCAATCTCTTTAAAGGACTCTAACCTCCTTCCTTGGCCTTGTACTTTGTCATTAGTCTACTTTAAATTGTTTGTTTTAAAAAATATGTTTAATTATTTATATTAGTTTCGGTTTTGGAAAGTTTCTGAATAGTTTCTTCAGCAAAGTGCTTCTGGGGCCATCCTTTAGGGCTGTTACTGCAGAAGAAGGCTTTGCCAAGATACGAATCTTGTGTATTACTCTGTTCTGTAGCCATCCTGATTTCTGGTGGAAGGTAGTTCCACAGTTCCAGGTTCTCTACCAAGAAAAAGTTCCTGTGAGCTTCGCTTGGGACTCTGCCAGCTCCTGGGTCCTATTGCTGTGATATGCTGGAATGAATAGAGAATGGGGAAGTCCCTGAACTAGCCAGCACCCAACCCTTTATGTTGAGACTCTACACACTCACGCAGGTCCCAGTACAGGACTGGGGCTTATATTAGGTGAGACAAACAAATATAAAGACCAGCTGCTGGAGACACTCATGGGAGGGAAAGCGCATGCAGGCTACTGATGGTGGGAAGAAGGACTCCTGAGAGAGGAAACATTCATTAAGATGGCTGCTTTGATACACAATTGGCAATTGCATTCTCCTTCCAAATCACCCCAATTTGTGGGGCTCAAGCATTGGTCACAGATTTGGTTTGCTTCAAATTGTGGGTGACTTCATTATAAATGCTGGCTTTTTGCTGCTGCGTTGAATGGATGGGCGGGATGGAAAGAAAAGAAGTAAATCCTTCAGCCGTAATCTCATATAAGAATGTCTACGATTGAATGTTGCGGTCAGTAATTTCTTGCTAGATTTCTATTAGTGCAACTGGGTACACTGCAGTAGAAAAGCAGTAGACTGCATAGCAGATATAGCACACCTGAAGGATCTGAAAACAGGAATGTAGTTGATCTTTTATAAATAACAATGTTTACCTATAAAGTGGTGCTCTAGAGTGGCACTTAAATATCACAGGCCAAATTCACCCCTGGTGCCTCCATTAACTTCAGGGCAGATAGTCCAGAGATGTATCTGGCTTCTCTGTATACAAGGCTACCTGGAGGAAAGGAATGTTTTATGTTTAACCATTGACAAGGTTTGTGACTTACTTTCAAAGTATATTTTATATGTTGTCCCCTCTGACATACACTTTTAATTAATCTTAATAAATTCAAATTGGAGCAAGTATTTTGGAGTGCTAGGAACTAAAATATAAGTTATAGCCCTGATCTGTGCCAACCTTTGCAGGACTTGACAGCCTAGAATTGGAAGTGGCTGATGGAGCCATCCAATGTAAAATAAAGAGTTAGGGATTTAATTAAAAAATGTCTATAATTTTATATCTTTAATGTATTACATAAATTATTCACCACATTTTGTTCGGCGTAGTATATATTTTTATATATCTTTTCCACAGAGGCATGATGCTCTTTTTCTCCACTAGTATCAGAAGATAGATATAGATGTTTTTTATTATCCTGAGATAAGCATAAATGGCTTTATGTTCCACTTATATATTTTTATATTCCACTTAGTCCTGAAGTAGCTCCTAGTACCTCCATTCAACAACCAATATAATCATTAGCACGCTAGAGATCCGAACAATCAGTTTTCATTCTTTGAGGTCTCTGCCAGTACCATGTACTTTTCTCTCTGGTGATGTATTTGTGTTGTAGTGCGTGTGAAAGATTTCAGATTTGAAAACCATGGACTTTTGAAGTCCTCTAATTATCCAGAGGAAAAAAATCAGCATTAACAGTTGCAGTATTAGCTTTCCTATACTGTCCTGCTAATCTGTCTCACTGCTGATCTGGAGAGACTACCCCTAAGTGTGATTCCATCTCCATGATCCAGTTGATCCTCGGCCTCTCTGCTGAGATGGTCCACAAGTGTGCCAGTTAGTGGGGCTGGCTCTAGTAAAGTAAATCCTTGTTCTAGAAACAAGGAACTTGAATGACAGGAGTGACTGATTTCACAACACCCTCTGAAAATCCTTCAAGTGTAACTGTCAACTCAAGGCAGATTTGAATTTGTAACAAGCTCCATATCCCATTATCAGTTCTATTTTGTAAAGTAATAAAATGAGGGTAGGGTCAGATACTGTAAGGGTCATAAAATTTCTGGGGCATAAACATTTTCAACCACTCATAAGTCAGCAATGCAAAAAGGACTTTAAATCTGCCTTAAGACAGCAGCTGAGAATTCCTCTGTTGTAGGAGAATCCCTCACTGAAATAGGTCTGCCATAACCTATATTCCCCAGTCACTGGAATTTGAGGTATTCCAAAAAGGAGCAGAGGGGCTTCCTGGGATGTGTTATCCATTGACAAAGTTAAAGTAACCCTAAGACTTTGGTTTGACTCCCAAGTTTTGGGGTTGGGTGGAAAGCCACCTCTGCCCCCAGACCCACCCAGGGGGGTGACAAGCATTGATCTGATATATTTGGGGTTCTAGCCCTTTCTTCTGGTCTCCCGCCTCCTTCCCCCATTGGCTCAGCTCCAGGATATGTGCTCTCTGTAATCTCTTTACTTGTTCCTTACAGAACTGCACTGAGCATCTCAGTTTGCCTGGGCTAAAGTCGCCGCAGCATTTGACTTCCTCCCTTTCCCAGCTCCTGGCATGTTTTGGCAGCAGCGTGACTGAAGGATGAGTACAGTCTAATTAACTCAATTGGAACTGCTGCTCAATACAGTACCTTGTGCCCCTTTTGTGTGGAGGTAAGCTATGCCCGCAAGTGAAACATGCCTTCAGAAATGCTGAAGCTAATAACATCCACCTCTGGTATCATTCCCGCTAAATTATGCTGTCATTCTAGTATATTCATACTGATATCATTCTGCTACAATGTAAGGGGATCCATTTATTATGAACAGATCCTTCTCCCGTACACACCAATTATTTTCACATAGGATGGATTGGAAGCAGGTCCCATTATTATACCCCAGTCAAGTCTATAAACAAAATCTTTCACTTTCTTATTACCTATTTTCCTTCCATCTATAATTCTTTGCATGTTTATCAGAGTTGTGTGTGTTTTAATCCATCAGCAGCTATACATTTTTCAAGCCCAAATGCCCTAAAACTGTGGATATTTTTCATGAGGTTTCCAAATGCCCTTCCTGTTTTCTTCTGCTGGCAGCCAGAAAGAATAAGCCATCATTAAGGGCAGCAAACACCAAGCACAAATTATGTTGTTAATTAGCAGATATGCTTGTCTCTCTAGAAGCCTGCAATTGTTTCCGCAGCCATTACTGGGAAGGAAGTGCAGTGGTTATTTCCAGGTACATCTTTTTATTCTATTGCTATAGTAGCTGCAGTCTGTCTGTCTCCCTTGGTATTCAGTTTCTATCCGTTCAAATACAGCAGATTAATTTTATAGGATCAATGATGTCTCCATCAGTGAAAGGTCTAGCTCTTTCTAAATGTGCTGTCCTGCACCGCTTCATTTTTCATTCCACTGGTGGTACCAGCTTCAGCTACTTTCTGCCCACAGTCAATGCCGTCTTTGTCAGCAAACCCAAGTCACTTACTGAAATCCACTTGGCACTTCATGCAGTCACGTGAGTTTCACTACATTTTTTGCAAACAATGCCAGACCCTGTGGTCTGGGTGCTCAGTAACAAAAGGCTCTGCAGGTGTTGGCCTATGGAAGCTCCATGAGTCTGCAATTGTGCAGGCTAATTAAGGCCCTGTTGATATTTGGTGTAGGACCATATTGGTTTAAATGTTGCAAAGAAGGCCATTGCTGCAAGCAGGGTTCCCAGTCCAAAGGATTTTTTTATCTGAGAATGGTGTTAGTCTGTTACGTGAATGTATAATAAGATTCTATTTCACTGAGTAGTCCAGAAAGTGTCCTGACTTCTTTTTGAATCCAAAACAGCCCATTGCAAACACTTTTGGAATGGGCTGTGAGGAGAAAAATGAATGGATGCCAACCAAGATTATTATTTCCAAGTGTATCCCATGTACAGTATGCACATGGTTCCCATCCTCAGCCCCGCTCTGCCCAGTATATGACAGGGACGTGCTGGGCGTACCTTGGTGAAGTGATTCAGGATGCTGGAGACTTGAGCTAATCCTCTCTATGCCAGGTAAAAGGTCCAGAGTAGTGTAAAAGGCCCCTAAAAACCCTGGATTAGGCCAGGTGTGGATTTCCCCCAGTACAGCATTTCAGGGATTAGCCACAGGCTGCATTCTAAGGCCTGGTCTACACTGGCGGGGGGACTGATCTAAGTTACGCAACTTCAGCTACGTGAGTGACGTAGCTGAACTTGACGTACTTAGAACTACTTATTGTGGTGTCTTCACTGCGGTAGGTTGACTGCTGACGCTCCCCCATCGACTCTGCCTGCGCCTCTCGTCCTGGTCGAGTACCAGAGTCGATGGGAGAGCACTCAGCAGTCAATTTATCACGTCTAGATTAGACTATCACTGCCCATTGATCCAGCCAGTATGTAGACAAGCCCTAAGGGCCCCCTTGCAAGCCCTGTCCTAGGGGATAGGTCCAGGGGTGGAGCTGTAGCCCATAGCTCGATTCTGGGCAATGTTTTGGCCCATAGGGCAGCCCCTAGAGGCTGCTGTAATATAGACAGGGGACCAGGTCTGACTAAATTATGCCAAGGGTCTCTCCAGCTGCCAGAGCAGCCCAGGATCGGAAAGGCACAAAAGTGACTTAAAGCCGCCATAGCGCCCCTTCTCCTGTGTTACATTGCTTATAGAGGCCCAGCACAGACGCTTAACCCTTACTTTGAGTCTCAGTGCTGAGTGCGCCTTGGTGAAGTGATTCAGGATGTTGAAGAATTGGGCTAATGCCCTTTTTCCAGCTGCTGAGTGACACAAAAGGATGTCCCCACTTGAGTTCAGTGTACACAAGGCCTTAAACGTGGCTGCTCTTAGCTCATTAGCAATTCTCATCCACCTTTGCTTATGTGCCTTTAAACACTGAGCTATTAACCTGTCAGTGAGCTAGATGCTGCTGCAGCTTCCCATCTCATATATGTATATAAAATGCTATTATTCAATATATTTACCACACTTATATGGTTGGCTAACACCGTTCTGAGAATTATTCCCAGTCCACATTTATCAAGAAAACTGTACTGGGGCTCTGCTAGCAACAACCTGATTTATAAATGGCTCGAACTAGAGCAGTTACTCTCCCAGTGTGAGCAGAGCTTATATAATATGTGG
Source organism: Mauremys mutica (assembly GCF_020497125.1). Classification (NCBI taxonomy): domain Eukaryota; kingdom Metazoa; phylum Chordata; order Testudines; family Geoemydidae; genus Mauremys; species Mauremys mutica. Next base: position 167,892,602 of record NC_059072.1, read on the forward strand.
GTGAAAGATGCCCCTGTTGTTACCTCGGGAGGCATTATTGGATGTTCCAAGCTGCCCCCTTTCTGCAGAGCAAAGTCCTCATTCTGGACATGCCTAGAATTTATGTGAACTGAACTGAGTTGAGTTCTCCACTGAACATGTCTAGAAAATCCACCTGACATCTTAATGCAAGCAGTGGGTTAAACTCTGGGCTGACCAGTTATCAGTTAGGTGAAAAACTTTGGAGGCTGCCTCAGCCTGATATTTGCTGCTGAGCACTTCCCTGAATGACAGGTCCTTTCTTGACATGAGCCAAGGGGATTTTTTTTTCTTAAACGAGGCTTTATTTGCCCAAGTACTCATGGGGAATGTGGAGATCAGTAATCGGTGCAATGACTCTCCATGATTAGTCTCAGGAACAGATGTATATGCTCGAGAAGAGAAACAAAGGACTAAAGTGTTTGAAAAAAGAGTGCTAACCACTGAGAGAATTCTCTTCCCTTCCCCTCTTGCATTACCCCCATTTTTAGGTCATAATTTTTCGGTTTTCATCCTTGTATAACGCGTTTGAGATGAGCCAAAATTGGAATATTGACTTTGAACCCTTTGTGTTTTGGAGTGGGTTTGGATTCAAATTCCCAGATCCTAGCCTGGCATTCTAAAGGTAATAATTGGAGATATACCAATCTCCTAGAACTGGAAGGGACCTCAAAAGGTCATTGAGTCCAGCCCCCTGCCTTCACTAGCAGGACCAATTTTTGCCCCAGATCCCTAAGTGGCCTCCTCAAGGATTGAATTCACAACCCTGGGTTTAGCAGGCCAATGCTCAAACCACTGAGCTATCCCAACCCCCTAGTTTGGTTTTGGGTTGGCTGCAACTCTGAAAGGAGCCTTTCTTCACTTCTGACCCAAGATGGGGAAAATCTTGTGAACACAACTCATGAGAGCTCATTGCCGTCAAAACAGAGCCAGAACACTACGTCTGGTTCAACCTTGAACCTGAAACCAGAATGCTAGTTTGACCTTGATCAACATCCTGACCACTGCCTCCGTATCCCAACTCTGGTTCTCTTACATGTATTTCCATTACACTAGTAATGGAAAATGCTTTGAAAATGGCTACTCTTATAAAATTCTGATTTAACTTTACAGACAACACTCCGAGGAATAACTATTTTTATGTAGTTGTTCATTTTAATTTAATAAGTCCCTAGAGCCTCCAGGGACTGGTCTTCAAGCAAACCCAATCCTCCCAGCTTTCCTGTTTATGGTTACAAGGGAATTCCCTCAGATACATCTACTATAGCTCCACTACACAGCACAGGTTCAACACAAGAGAGGGGGGTGGGCGGTTCAGTGTGGAGAAAATCAGGCTTTTATATGGCTCAGCCCCTTTGGGAATCAAGCCACTTTTATGTAGGAACCTAACTGTAAGCACTCAGGTTTAAAAACAGTTACTCTACTGTAACCCACCCCCACCAACCTGACACTTAACAGTTGACTACAGCCAGTCAGGAATTTTTTGACACAATGTTTTTTCATTGGAAAATGGCAATGTGGTGAGAGCCAAACTTTCTCCTTTTCTTGATTCTTGCTCTCTGGCAAGCCCTACAATGGATTTGAAGAAAGACTCCAAGGACTCTGTAATCCCCCTGGGAAAATCTCCCCCACTCAGAGTAGCTGGCTCTTTCTTGTCTAGGCTTCAAATGTGGTTCCCCTGAATGCTAGCTCAGGTAACCTTGATGGTTGAAATCCTCAACTGATATAAATATGGCACTTTCACCTAAAATTTCATTCAAAAAATCATTTTTCTTTCAATCCAAAAATTAAATAAAAATAACAGTTTGGCATTTATAACTATTTGTGTCAAGTCTATATTTCGGAAAGCTTTTTAACCGCTGAATTTTCAGGATGACGGATCTGTCATTTCTCGTCTAAATGAAAAACAATTATGTAGCTCAGTGATTATAAAAAGGGGGACAATTTAATAATGCAAATCTCCGTGCTCACTGATTTGTATCCTTGCTGCCTCTTCTTTGTCCTTGAATCTTTTGACATGTCTGACTGTCATTTAATTAGCGGCTCTCTTCCTTTCCCTCCCCCACTTGTAAGTTGTAAATATATATATAGGTCCATAGTAGTAAATTTACCTGTTAATTTTTACAGATGTGAGGCAGCTGAGTAAAAGGACAAGCAAGTTAATCTAAGTGCAAGAACAATTAAAAGTGCATAAAGTGAGTTTGAAAACATTTATATCATGTGGCGTAACCTACAGAATTGCAATCCTTCTGGCTCTGCATTATTTATTACTTCCTGTTCCTACAGTGCAAACTGTGGTGTTTATTACTTTTCAGGACATGATTTATAGGGATGACTGATGAACCACAGTATATGCAGAATGCCAACTTCTCAATTTATTGGATTGCAAAATAAAAGACTTAACTAAAGAAGGGCCAAGCAGGTTCAGAGAAGATAGGCCGTAACTTGGAAATAGGGGAGAGCATCCCATGCTATACCATTCGGACCACAAGAAGCCTGGGACTCAGTGTTAAAGCAATGAAGCATCGCTTCTGGTGTTTCGAACCAGAGCAGCTTGCCTGGACATCTGCATAGCTAACTAAGACCATCATAGTTCTGTCCCTCCAGATGGTCTCTAATTTGGTTGTTCCAAAATCTTGTAGTAATATGGCCTCCTCATTTACACAGGTGAAGAGCCCTAATCCCATGGAGCGGGCGTGTTATCATGTTATCTTATCCCCTACTGCTGTTAAGGCTACTTCTCTTTCCCTCCATGGCTGCCCCATGCAAGCTTTGCTGTATGTGACTAAGAATGAGGGTGTGATTAGCCAGATATGGAGAGAAATCAGGGGGCCATCTACCTTATAAGGCTTAAGACAGAATAGGCTGCAGTTTCTGACATAAATTCCTACTAGTTTGATCAACAGCCACTCCCTTCTCTTTGACAGGCTGTCATCAGCCATCCTTATTGAGCAGCACCATTGCAGGCCTTGCTGTCATTGCTGCAGGTGTCCTACTGAGCAGTACAGAAAGACTGCATGTGTTCTCATAGACTTTGTCCCAATATGAGTTTTAGTGACCTTAACTACTGTGAAGTCCCACCCAGACCCACCACTCTGCAGGCAAGATGTGATGGACCATTAGGGATGCTGAATAAAGCAGTACAGATAATGAATTTTGCGCTTCACTGGCAATTCTGGAAAAAAAAAATTCTGGTCAAACTGAAAATGAAACTTTTTGGAAATTTTGGTGAATTGAAAAGTTGGAAAAACATTGGGGTTGAACAAAATGTTTACATTGACCCAAAATTAAATATTTTGATTTGATTTAGATCATTTTTTATTACTGTTTAATAAAGCTAAAGAAAATTTTGAAATGAAAACTTGCTTTGAACTGAAGAATGAAAATGTTTTGATTTTTGGAATTTTTTAATGGTCTTTTTTCAACTGAAACAATTTGGTGAAACTGACACAAATTAACAAAATGTTTGTGTTAAAAAATCTGTATTTTTCACTGAAAAAGAGTGTAGTATGAAACATTTCTCCCACCTCTCCTGCTGAAGATACACAGTATAACAAGTTGAAAAACAGAATGTAAAACTTACGAAAACTTTTTTCTCATTAAAAGTTGAAATTGATTAAATGTTTCATCCAAAATGGATTTTGAAACTTTTTTAAACCAGTTCTATCATTGGCTGAAAAATTAAATTTGCTTTTAGCAAAAATTGCATAGCACTTTCCATTAAAATTTTAAATGTCAATGAAATATGTTATCAATATTTGGAATTTTAACAGTTTTGACTTGCCCTATTGCACCACTTTTCACATAAGCTTTCCCTCCTGTATGCGTTTTCCATGGACAATGACAATATACGTTTTCAGTCAAGAAGAACACAAAGTGGATCTTTCCAAGTCATTACACAAACTGACCCATTAAAGTGTAAACCACTGTTCAGTGTCAATTAAATATCCCCCTTTGTCTTTGACTGGCAGAGGATACAAGTCTGTTACAGCTCCAGTGTGGAAGGCTTGGCTTTTTAGCTCAAGCTCTAGCAGCTTTTCAGCTCTGGAGGTTTCTGGTGCATTCGGTGGCATGTGGGCCAAGATGGCATCCATCACGTAAGCACTAAGTATGACTATTTTACCTCACTGCACAGCTCTGCAAGGTCAGGTAGTCTGGAATTTTAGATCAAGCTGGCCCTTGGGAGAATGATTAGAGCACTTCCGTTTCCACTACCAGTCTTGTTTTCTTTGAACCTCCCTCTGATTTTCTGGCACTTACAGGTTTTACACAGTTGTCTTTGAGTCGGAAAGACAGGTAACACTGAACAAAGCAGAAGGGACAAAAATACAGGAAAGTTTAAAAACTGGGTAAAATCTAGGGTGTGGGGGGTGGTTGATTGTGTAATTAGTTGAAAGGCTTTTTTGGTTGGTTTTGACAAGGTTTGATTTTTAGAGGAGGGCAACTGATCATCAAGAGGCTCTTAGGACTTTTCCCACTGCATATGAGCTTGATGGCTGTTTGCCTATATGTAGCGTATTGCATTGCTGTGAATAACTTGACTAATGTGTAGGTTGATACCTGTGTGTAACCTTTCTGCCAGGTGGAGTTGGCAGCAACAAGGGCTGGGTTCAATGTCTAGGGGTTTTTCTATGAACAACATAAAGCAGAACCAGCTTAAGCCCCCACCCAGTAATCTAGGAATATTAACTACCACCCCGGGCGCCTCTGAGAAGCAATACTTCCCCTCTCGCAAGCACTGAATCTGTGTACAACAAAATAAAACTTTTAGGAAAAGGGGACCCAGCATTAATTTGGGAAACCACCACAACCATGATTCAAAAGCATATGACCATAAGCAAATGCCCAACCCAGGCCTACAGAGCATTGGGCAGTGTCCTTTGGTTCAGTTTCTCACTATGAATTGTGAATGTCTGACAAATGAAAGTCTCTTAACACTCCCCTCTCCCTCTGCTGCATCCCACTCACAGTTTGTGGCCCTTGGTTAGCAAAGACCCAGAGTTCAGAGGCGTGTTCATGGGGTTCACTCCCCCTCCCTGGGTGCGGCATGTTGAACAATGCCCCTGCTGTTGCCGCCTTTGCTACAAGCTCACAGCTGCTGCTGTGTCATTGCCGCTGTTTCTCTGCCCTGATATCTCTCTCTGTCATTGCCCTCAGCAAGTCACGTTCTGAGGTTTCACAGCTTACCCGAGCTCTTAGTGATTTCAGCCGGCAGTGAGGAACCTCACTTTCTGTGTTCTTTCGCTGGAACACTGTCCCCACACAAGGTCAGTGGCTTAGCCCCTATATCTGCTCAGCAGTGATGTCAACTCCATGACTCACCAACTCGAAACAAGGACTCTCAGGGTATGTCTACACTACAAGACTATTTCGAATCAACTTAAGTCGAATATGTGGAATCGACCTTACGAAGTCGAATTTGTGTATCCACACTAAGGACACTAATTCGACTTTGTGAGTCCACATTAACGGGGCAAGCGTCGACTTTGGAAGCGGTGCACTGTGGGAAGCTATCCCACAGTCCCCGCACTCCCCGCTGCCCATTGGAATTCTGGGTATAGCCCCCAATGCCTGCTGGGGGGAAAACTGTGTCGTGGGTGGTCCTTGGTAACTGTCAGCATTCAACCGTCACTCCCGCCGGCGGGAAATCAGTTCACGCACTTTTCCTGTTATAAGTGACAGCACGGACGCCACAGCACTCCACTGCAATCATGGAGCCCGCTGCGATCATCGCTGCACTTATGGCCGTTGTCAACTCCTCGCACCTTATCGTACACCTCTTCAACAGTCAGATGCTGAGAAATTGGGCGAGGAGGCAACGGCAGCGCGGTGAGGACTTGAAGTCTCAGACTGGCACAGACCTCTCAGAAAGCACGGTACGCCGCGCCGTGGAGATCATGGTGGCAATGGGTCATGTTCATGCTATGGGACGGCGATTCTGGGCCCGGGAAACAAGCACGGACTGGTGGAACCGCATAGTGCTGCAGGTCTGGGATGAATCACAGTGGCTGCAAAACTTGAGGATGCGTAAGGGCACTTTCCTTGAACTGTGTGACTTGCTGTCCCCTGCCCTGAAGCGCAAGGACACCCGGATGCGAGCAGCCCTGACTGTGCAGAAGCGAGTGGCCATAGCCCTCTGGAAACTTGCCACGCCAGACAGCTACTGGTCAGTAGCGAACCACTTTGGGTGGGGGTTGCTGTGATGCAAGTAGCCAACGCAATCGTTGAACTCGTGTGTGTTCAGGAACTCTGGTCTGTTTAACAAAATAACTGTTGGGGATGTGCAGATGCCTACAGTGATCCTCAGGGACCCAGCCTACCCGCTAATGCCCTGGCTCATGAAGTCCTATACAGGCGCCTTGGACAGTGAGAAGGAACTCTTCAACTACCAGCTGAGCAAGTGCAGAATGGTGGTGGAGTGTGCTTTCGGACGTCTCAAGGGGAGATGGCAGAGCTTACTGACTCGCTCGGATCTCAGAGAAAACAATATCCCCATTGTTATTGCAGCTTGCTGTCTGCTCCACAATCTCTGTGAGAGCAAGGGGGAGACCTTTATGGTGGGATGGGAGGTTGAGGCAAATCGCCTGGCTGCTGATTACGCTCAGCTAGACACCCGTGCCATTAGAAGATCCCAGCGGGAAGCGCTGTGCATCCGGGAGGCTTTGAAAGCTAGGTTCCTCAGAGAGCAGGGTAACCTATGACTGTCCAGTTGCTTTACAGAGAAGCTGAACCTGCCCCTGTTTCTTTACCCAGTTACTGTTGACTCTCCTCTGCAGTTTCATATCCCGTTTGCCCCCTTCCAACACACGTGTAAAAATAAAGTTAATGGAGCATTGTTATTTAAAAACCTTTTCTTTAATAATGATTTCACGTTAAAGGGTTGAAACAGGGACGCGGACTGTGGTGGGTAGGGTGTGCAGTGATGAAGAGACAGCTTCTAGACTCCAGGAATGACAGGCTACTGCTCCTACAGCGGTCTCTGGGGGGAGGACAGTTACAGGTGGGAGTGCAGGAAGGGGTGAGGGGTGTAGGCTTTGGGACGGAGTTTGGGTGCAGCCTCTGGGCTGGGGGTGTAGGAAGGGGTGAAGGGTGTGTGGGAAGGGGGAGGAGGCGTAGGGGGTTGCGTGCTGTGGCTGGGGCTGAGGGTTTGGGGCATTGTAGAGGCTCAGGGCTACGGTAGAAGGGCAGGGTGAGGGCAACCTGCCTTGCCATTTGTGGATGGCAGGCGCTAGTACCCTGGGGCAGCATTTGTGCCAGTAGCCGCTCTACTGTCAGGTAGGGACGCAGCGCGGGGGGGGGGGGGAACGACACGCCGGGGGAGGGGTGGCAGGTGGGCGCTGGGACCTGCTCCAGGCAGGGAATTGACAGGGCGGGGGGAGACCCGCGTGGGCCAGGGGCCGATCCAGGCAGGGCCGGGGGAGAGACCCACCTCAAAGTATACCTGGAGCAGGGCACCTGCAGCCTATGAACAGAACATTAAAAACACCTCACAGACTGACCAGGTGCCTAGTGACTGCACTCAGTGAGTAACCTGCTGTTGATCCTGCCCCCATGTCTGTACCCTGTTCATGGTGAATGTCCTATGCAATTACCAAACCCCTCTCCCCCCTTCACAGAAAGTCTTCAGCAAACAAACATGACAGAAACAGTAATTAACAGCAAACTACTTTTAATACTCGACAACACAGTAAAGGTAAGAACTTTTCAAAATCTAGGGACTGTGAACTTTTGGGTAATTTAGCAGTCCGCTGTGGTGCAGTGACAGTTTTCATGGCCCTTGGTGCCCCTCATTCTTGTTATTCTGGGTGAGGTGGGTATTGGAGTGTGTGGCGGGGGAGGGCGGTTGCAGACACAGTGCAGGGGGGGCTCTGTCCTCCTGCCTGCGGTCCTGGAGAACATCGACAAGGTGCCTGAGCGTGTCCGTTTGCTCCCTCAGTAGTCCAAGCAGCGTTTGAGTCGCCTGCTGGTCCTCCTGACGCCATCTGTCCTCCCGTTCGCTGTGTGAGCGCTGCTGCTGTGTGAGGTTCTCCCTCCACTGGCTCTGCTGGTCCGCCTCTGCTCTGGAGCAGCCCATAAGTTCAGCAAACATCTCATCCCGTGTCCTTTTCTTACGCCGCCTAATCTGCGCCAGCCTCTGTGAGGGGCATGGTGGAGCAGGTCAGGATACTGTTGCAGCTGTGTGATGGGGAAAAGGGAGTGAATTGCTTACAAAGATACATTTTCTCAAAAATGAAACATAGTCTACTCATTGTCTGTGAACCAGACCATGGACGGCACCTATCTCATGCGCACTCACTCAGGGAAAGTTCGATTTCTCTGCATTCGCTTTCATTGCACTGCAGACCAGACAAGCGGGGCAGGAAAGCTGAATCCATGGAGCAGCCAGGTATGGTAAGCCAAAGGCTTTTGGCTGCTTAAAAGTCAATGTCCAGCTCTGTCCTCTTGCTGCAGGCAATCCTGAAAGCATAAACTCTGCCCCTGTTCCACCCCCTCGCAGTTTTCCCTTGGAAAAGATCCCTGTATGCTGCCACTCTGTAGCCTCCAGCACGTGGCTCTAAAGTGATGCTTCTTGTTGTTCTAAGGAACAGTGAAGCACTACCAATACTAATAGTACACAAATTACTCTACTTACATGCAGGAGTCTGCGCGCGAGATCACCCTGAGGAGGGTGTCACAGAGAGAGAGAGGGCGCATGCTGAATGAAAGCCAGCACAAGCCAGGGCCCTATGCTGCGATGCTCGTCAAGGCACTGGTCCCGGAGTACCAGCTGAGAGCGTGGCGCGGAAAAGTGTGCTACCTCGGAGCACCCAATAAGCCAGCTCTCCCCAGGAACCTCCTCCATAGGCTTTTCGACTACCTCCAGGAGAGCTTCCTGGAGATCTCCGCGGAAGATGCCTGTTCCATTCCCCTGTATATAGACCTTCTGTTTGCCTAGTCTATTTTCCTGTTCTTTTAAGAAATAAATGTTAACATGTTTAAAGCACTTACCCACTGATCCTTCTCCTGATTCAGGGTCCGTGGTAACGGCTGCGGAGGGTTGGTAGGGGATCTCAGTGAGGGTGATGAAGAGATCCTGGCTGTCGGGGAAATCAGCGTTGGAAGCGCTGTCGACTGCCTCTCCCTCCTCATCTCCTTCCTCATCTTCCCCATCTGCGAACATCGATGAGGAACTGGCTGTCAACACTATCCCTTCGTCAGAGTCCACGCACACTGGTGGGGCAGTGGTGGCAGACCCACCGAGAATGACATGCAGTGCCTCGTAGAAGCGGCATGTCTGGGGCTGGGCTCCGGAGCATCCATTTGCCGCTTTGATTTTATGGTAGCCTTGTCTCAGCTCCTTGACTTTCATGCGGCACTTCATTGCATCCCGGCTGTATCCTCTGTCTGTCATGGCTTTGGAGACCTTCTCGTAGGTCTTCGCATTCCGTTTGTTGGAGCGCAGCTCCGAAAGCACAGACTCATCGCCCCACTCACCGATCAGATCCAAGACTTCCCGGTCAGTCCATGCTGGGGACCTCTTTCTATTCTGGGATTGCCTGGACTCCTCTGCTGGAGAGCTCTGCATCGTTGCCGGTGCTGCTGAGCTCGCCCTGATGTCCAACCAGGACATGAGATTCAAAGTGCCCAGACAGGAAAAGGAATTCAAATTTTCCCGGGTCGTTTCCTGTGTGGCTGGTCAGAGCATCCAAGCTCGGACTGCTGTCCAGAGCGTCAACAGAGTGGTGCACTGTGGGATAGCTCCCGGAGCTACTAAGTTCGATTTTCATCCACACGTAGCCTAATTCAACATAGCCATGTCGAATTTAGCGCTACTCCCCTCGTCGGGGAGGAGTACAGAATTCGAACTAAAGAGCCCTCTATGTCGAATTAAATGGCTTCATGGTGTGGACGGGTGCGCGGTTAATTCGAATTAACGCTGCTAAATTCGAATTAAAGTCCTAGTGTAGACCAGGCCTCAGTTGCATCTAATCAGCTCTGTCTTTAAACACTGGAGAGGGGCAGCTCGAATGTTGACTAGGAGTCCACACCACTAGGTAAAAAATCTGTCTGTACCCACTCTCCCCTTCACTGGGATTTGGCATCCCTACCCACCTGCTAGCACGTGAGGTTCAGTTTAAGGTCACCCCCTCTTCAATCAGGACAGGCTAAACACAGTTCTGCTGCCCTTTACTCGTGCAATAAGCATAACAACATTCCATTTACCCCTGCATTCAAATACTAGAGTGATTTGTAACCCAAAACCAGCCAAAATTGTTCATTTTGGCAAAGCAGCTTCACCGGCTGCACACCTAGGCAGAGTAGGCACGTCTATGCAAGCACGGAATTTTTCTGTGGCTCTTTACTTTGATTGGTCCAAAGCCCTCATCAGGTATAGAGAAAGTATCTTTCTGAAGACATTACGTAAACCTTAGTCCTTTGCCATAGACAAGTTCATAAAGCTTTTTACATACATATCCTGAAAATGAAAATGGTTAAGATAGAGATCTCTTGGTTGTTGGGTACAGATTTCTATTTCATTGATCTACAACTAGGGACCAGCAAACATCAAAACATTTGGAGGCTGACTTAAGTATCCCAAAGTCTGGATGCCCATCCAAATGTATTCAAACTCCTTTGATTGAAAAATCAGGCTGTAAATTTCATGCAAACAGGCTTTCTTTTCAGATTTCTAATATTTTCTGGTTTTGAGTGGCATGGAGGAATCCAAAGCCTTTCAATATTTTAACTTGTAGTACCAGCTCAAACCAGGAAGTACAAAGCTGAGTGGGTTGGTTTTTCCCCTAAAATAAAATCACCAACACCGCTGGCACTAACTGGTACCCTTGTTAGCAATCTCAGTAGAGACATCAGGAATTTAATGTATATAGAGTCAATACTAGAGTTAAGCAAATAATTTACAATGAATAATTTATTCAATTAGTTTAGCCACCTTTTCTGCTTATGGAAGGACATTGCAGTTTCTTAAAATGTATCCACTATTCAAATTTATTCAACAAAATTTTTTTCATTTGTTTTGTTTTTTTTAATTCTGTGACTTGATGACAAATATTGCAATACTGCTGCATTGCTTAATAGTGATTGTTCACATGTCACATATATAATTTCTCTTGCCCTGATGGATAAAGAACTTATGCCTCAAATATTTGTCTGTGGGAATTTAAAATGTAGATTCTGCAAATATTCATATGTGCAGTTGTAAAATTGCTTCCTGTGAACATCTTTTGCCAGTAGAAGTGAATTGCTCAAATATTTGCAGAAAGCAAACACAAAATGGGCGCCTTTGAAGTCTAGGGCAGTTTTACCGTTGACTTCATTGTGGCCAGAATTTTATCAAAGAGATAGGCCCATGTCAAAAGCTAATTCACTGAAAAAAATTGAATAAATATTTGTGGGAATGATTTTTGCTTGTTTGGCTTTTTTGCATTATTCACCCAGCTCTAGCCTCAATTATTCTCTTTCTAACCACATCATGACTCAGGTTAGGAATGAAGTCCATTATTGGGACAGTGTGGGGAAACTTGCAGAGCAGTTACCTATGTGCTGTACTTGTTCTTTGGATAGAGGACTCCAGTCTTTGTGGTTGTCAGGCTAGGATCTTTTGCCAGCACTTAATTGACCTATTTCCCCCTTTCAGTGAAGGGTAATATAACTAAACTTCTATGAACTTCCAAAAAGTTCTGGGCTTATTCAAGTTTTGGTTGAAAATCCAGAACGTGTCTTATTTTGTCCAAACAAGTCCAGCATCTATAACTTTCAATTGAATTAAAGGGAAATGAAACACCGTGTCCTTAACTTGAAGGTGAAAAACAGTGGGAGCTCCGATTGGCCGAACCTGCGGATGCGGCAGGTAAACAGGCCGGCCCAGCCCGCCAGGGGGCTTACCGTGGCTGGCCACGTGCCAAAGGTTGCCGATCCCTGCTCTATACACACAAACACACATACACACAAAAGCTTATTATGTCTACTTTAAGATGAGATATGATGAGTCAAATGGTGCTATTACCATAGAAAGAGGAATAAACAATGACACCAACAACATGTTAAAATGACCCAATATTTGTATTTGTTTCTGTTAGTTTAATGACTCTGTGTATCATTTCAAGACATAAATTTTATTTCTTTGTGACCTCAAAGCATCACAACAAAAATCTAAAGGGTAAAACAAAAGAAATCTAATAATAAGCTTGTCCGGGTATCACTGAATTGTAGTAGCATTGCTTACATTTCTAGTCAACGTTGATATCATCTTGTTCATCATTATGATCTAGGGTGATCAGATGTCCTGATTTTATAGGGACAGTCCCGATTTTTGGGTCTTTTTCTTATTTAGGCTCCTTTTACCCCCCCACTCCCGGTCCCGATTTTTCACATTTGCTCTCTGATCACCCTATTATGATCTCTGTCAAGAGTGCAGGGATTCACACAGTCATCTTTGCCTTGACATGTTCACAGCTCTGTTCAGGGAAGATTGTTCTGACTACAGATAGAGTTGATTGTGCAGTGACCTCTACTGGTACAGGCACAAATAAGGTCTTGTAGAAGCTTAGATACCATTGGGCCCTTGAAGAATACAGGAAGTAGTCCATCATCCACATTTTTCTTTCCATATTGCAATGGTGATCCAGTATCTGGCTTGCCTATGTGCGAAGACATCCAAATTTTTGTTTGCCAAGATGCTTTTTTGACATGCTCTTCAAAACTGTCCTCATATGGTGGGATTTTGGCCAGTGACTTTTCCTTTTTGATGGCTATACTGAGGCACATGCAATTCAGGTCTCTGCGGGTCTCCGTTTCTTTCTCACTCTGATCATACCACACACCTACCAACTTCCTTGCTGCAGAAATTGTGGCTTCTCTGTCACTGTCTCCCAATTTGGCAAAATCTCTGAGGCTGTAAGCTCCCTTTGTTTGGACATTAAACATAGAGTCACATCTTGTTAACACATGTACAGCAGGAAGTACATTGCAGAAGGCCCGAGTGTGTGCCACAAATAGCATAGAATCATAGAATACCAGGGTTGGAAGGGACCTTAGGAGGTCATCTAGTCCAACCCCCTTGTCATAGGTTTATTCCCCACTTTGAACTTTAGCATTCACAAGATGGGGACCTGCATGGACTCCTCTAAACTAAAATCCTAGTTTAGATCTGGTTCTTGCTGCCACCAGTCAAGTTTTAAGTGTCTGACACACTCCCTGTTCCCCCAAAACTCTCCCTGGGGAACACAGATTCAAACTTGAATCTCAACACAAAGGGAAACAACCATTTCCCCCCTCCCCTCTCCTAATGCTTAGATTCAAATGCTGGATTCAAATTCCTTGAATCAAAACAAAGAGGGATTCACTTTTCCCCCCTCCCCTTCCCCTGAAAATCCAAACAAGGGAAGAAATCAATCAAGTTCTAAAAAGAAAAGATTTTATTAAAAAGAAAAAAAGAAAGTACACTATCTCTGTAATACCAGGATGGAAAAATATCACAGGGTCTGACTTATAAACCTGGAGAGACTTCCCCCTCCCTCCTCCTCAGAATAATTAGTAATAGCAAACAGAAATAAAGAATTTTTCCAGCAAACACACAGTTGCAAATACAGAAAGCAACTCAAAAGACGAATCCGCCTTTTTAACTAATACTCACTATATTGAATAGAAGAGGCTATTTCAGGAAACTTGGAGAACTTGAAGAATATGACTGGCCTCTCTTAAATCCAAAAAGAGACTAACTCCAAACAAAGAACACAGACAAAGACTTTCCTCCACAGAGATTTTAAATTATCTTGTCCCTTGATTGGTCCTCTGGTCAGGTGTTCATCAGGTTACTGAGCTTGTTAACCCTTTACAGGTAGAAGAGACCTTAACCCTGATCTGTTTATTTATGACACCCCGGCTCAAAGCAGGACCAATACCCAACTAAATCATCCCAGCCAGGGCTTTGTCAAGCCTGACCTTAAAAACCTCTAAGGAAAGAGATTCCACCACCTCCCTAGGTAACCCATTCCAGTGCTTCACCGCCCTCCTAGTGAAAAAGTTTTTCCTAATATCTAACCTAAACCTCCCCCCACTGCAATTTGAGACCAATACTCCTTGTTCTGTCTAGAACAGTCTAGATCCATCCTCTTTGGAGTCCCCTTTCAGTTAGCTGAAAGCAGCTATCAAATTCCCCCTTATTCTTCTCTTCTGCTGACTAAATAATCCCAGTTCCCTCAGCCTCTCCTCATAAGTCATGTGCTTCAGCCCCCTAATCATTTTTGTTGCCCTCTGCTGGACTCTTTCCAATTTTTCCATGTCCTCCTTGTAGTGTGGGGCCCAAAACTGGACATAGTACTTGAGATGAGGCCTCACCAGTGCTGAATAGAGGGGAATGATCACGTCCCTTGATCTGCTGGCAATGTCCCTACTTATACAGACCAAAATGCCATTAGCACACTTTTGACTCATATCCAGCTTCTTGTCCACTGTAACCCCTAGGGCCTTTTCTGCAGAACTGCTGCCTAGCCACTCGGTCCCTAGTCTGTAGCAGTGAATGGGATTCTTCCGTCCTAAGTCCAGAATTCTGCACTTGTCCTTGTTGAATCTCATCAGATATTTTTGGCTCAGTCCTCTAATCCATAGCATGCATCCATAGCATGGACAGGTATGAAGCAATATTTGTCTTTTGTGCTGATAATGCTGCCTGTTTCAATCCACATTATATCTGTGTTCTAGTTTTGGAAGTCATGAACAGCAAGCACCAAAACATCTGTATCAGGTGACCTGATTACTATGGGTCCTTTGACTCCAAGAGACTCAAAAGCCATATTAGCGTGTACAGGATGCAGAAGCATCCTTGTGTCAACTTTTTCTTGAGTACTGTACAAGTCTTGGGCTTCTTCAGCACCTCTTCTGGTGATGGACTTTGCTACTGCAACACTGCAAAAGCCTCCAGCAAGAAAGGTGTGTGTGTGTGTATGCGGTGTGCTCCAACACGCTCAAATGCATTTTGAACCATATATTCAGAGAGGAATTTTACAAGTGACTGCTTTCCTGATGCCACATTTAGAAACTTTTTTTGTGTGGAGGCACAGGGTGTCCACCAATCACCTGGTATTTCTTGTATTCAACTTTAGATCCTATCCTTTGTGATCTTTCTGTAGTTTTAACAGAGTTATTCTTGTCAGAGACTTTGATTACAGCATTAGCTTTGTCAAATCCTTTTAGGACCTGCCTCAAGTACTTAGCAGCCAATTCATCAAATATGTGGAATTTGTCTCCAGCCATCATTTATATGACAGCCATGGCATCTCTGATGTACACTGTTGTTTCTTTGTTGCATGCTCTTAACACATGGATTCTTTCTGCTTGAGCTTCCAGCTGATGCCCTAATTCAGCTTTGTCTGTTCTTCTCATTGTTCCATCTGCAAGGGACATAGGCATAGGTCCTATTGGGTGACTAAGAACAGTTGCCACTGAAACATCATTTCTGCATCTTCCTTTAAACAGGACTCTGGGGGAAATAATTGCTGGACTGATAGCTGCTCAGACTGTCCCTCCCTTGCCATACTTATATTTGGTCTTTTTGGTCATGTTACCCAGACTTCTTGACTGGGCTGAAGAAGCTGTAGTGTCCCATCAGAATCAAGTGCACCTCTTACAAATATCTCCATTTGTTCTTCACCAACATCTGCCAAATAACACATTTTTCAAAGTTTGTGGAGAGTCTTTCTCTTTTATGTCATCTTTAAGGGGCTTATATCCTCTGTCTTCATATACTGTAACTTCCCTATGGCATGTAAAATTCCCAAAGTATATTGTTAGCATTACTTCCACCATTTTTCATTTTGAACAAGTATACTCACTTGTGCTAAATTTCATCTATATGTTAGTATCAAAATTGCCATTTTTGTTTAGTGGGCATTTTAATGGAAGCCCAACATGAAGCTGTGTGTTACCTCTAATACTGAATTTTAAAAGCTAGTTTCTAGACTATTTCAAAGGCTAGTACTGCATGCATAGGCAATTACAAATTAAAACCTTCTATCAGGCAGACTAGGTGCTACATTGTATGTACAAAAGCTTACAAATGGAAAAGTATTACATTAGGAATTCAAGTACATTTATATCTACCCAGTATGCAATATGAACTATACATGCAATCTACTGCTACTGGTGTGCACCTGTCAGTCTGAGATTGATCAGGTCCGCAAATTTCAACTGCAAAAATAGAAAACTGTTATAATCACTTGTGAGATACTTTGACAATTAAGAATATGCGATGTGGAAACGCATATGATACTATATTGCAACTGTTGCCACGTGTTAAACAGCTTCATTATTTCGGAAGAAAAACCACTTACTCATGCAAATCTAATAAAAATCTTTCAATAGAGGGTCATTTGGTAGCTTTGCCCAATAAGTAACACATTAAGATGTTGAAATTAACTGTAAAAACTGTAGCCAATCATGTTGCTTTGTTTCTAGAACTGAGCCAAAATGACACTTTCTCATTTTGGGTATAGTTGTTTCACCTAGCCTTCCCGCTTATGGTACTACTTGACAGCTCCACATCGTACTTCATCTAAACGTACATAAAATATGCTTTGAAATCATATGTGACTTGGGTGTGTGTGCAGTGGCTACATTAAATTTCAAATATATGATCCTTTCTGGAGCATTGCTACGTGCCTCGTAGACATTGGAGGTCATAGCTAAATGCTAGTAGCAGTTGCTAAAAGATTTAGAGCCCTCAAAGGATATGCTTAAGTGTAGCTATGCCCTAGGGATTGCCCTGGAAAATTAATTGCTTAGATACAATGATAAATGTTGCTGTGGCATGTCCTGCACCCGAAAATTCGTGAAAGAACCTACGTTCACAAGACTTTCATCTTAATTTTGGATAGGCTGAATAAGCCTCATTAAATACTTATCCAAACAGAACTTCTAGACCATACAAAGGGCACTTACTGGTGTACTATATACAGTTAAAGGATGCAAAATGCATTCTCTGTCTAAATCAATGGTTTCAAGTCACAGTGCAATAACTGACAGTGTAGCAAATTTCTTGGAACTTGGAGGGAGGAGCACATGTTGCAGAAGGGAACTATTTGGAGGAAGCACCAGAAAGTCAAACTGTATGTACTCCTGGCCAGGGTGTCAGCTCCGGTTGCAGTCCCTCTGTACATAATTCACTTAATAAAAACCCAGGTCAGTTTCAAAAACCTGGAGTCATTTTATGTTATTGCCCAGTACGCTGTATGTGAAAGTGGTCAATCTAGTGAGATCTAAACCATAGAAGAGTGTGATTAACAGGCAAATAAAGTAGCATCTAGAAACAGCGCAAGCAGGCAGCTTGGAGGGACTTGGACCACCAGGAATGTTCCAATGAAGAGGAGGATATCTGCAGCATGACTTTAGCAGATCTGAAGACTGTCAGTGGACATGCACTGCAGAAGAAGGCTGCCAGCTTTACAAATGCCATACTTATAACTATGCTATTAGATCAATGACCTATTCTAGGTGGACTGTTGAGCCAGCTGCAATTTAATCTCAGTAAACACTGATAAGCAGAAATATTAAACTAGAGAAATGTGACCAGCTGCTCATGACGTACAATAAAACTATTCTGAGGCCCATTGGCCTGTGCAGATTGCTACAAAAATGTAACTAGAGCTGGGTAATTACAGCAAAATAATAATTTGCTAGTATTCATTATAATTTTTAAACATATTCACTTTCATTATTCCCATTTTGTGTTCACTGTGCATATACTAGCAGTGTTACAGGAATGTTCCACGTATAACTGAATATCCCATAAATACTGAAGAATAGTGCCAGAATGTGATCTTTGAATTCTTAATAATGAGCATTTGCACTGAATTATGATTCTAGCAGTTTTATTCTTCCAGCCAGGAACTGAAATGAACCATGTTATTTGTGTCCATAGTATCTGAAATTTAAAATATCAGCAACTCGCAGTCAGGCCTGTAGAGAGAATTCTGGGGCCCTAGTATCTCATGTTTGCTGGGACCCTGCCCACTCCAATATCATCTCCATTTTATCCCAGGCCTGGTCTACACTACGATTTTAAGTTGAATTTAGCAGCGTTACCTGGATTTAAGCCTGGACCCGTCCACACGACGAAGCCCTTTTTTTCGACTTAAAGGGCTCTTTAAATTGATTTCTTTACTCCACCTCCGACAAGGGGATTAGTGCTGAAATCGACCTTGCTGGGTCGAATTTGAGGTAGTGTGGATGCAATTCGACGGTATTGGCCTCCACAATCTATCCCAGAGTGCTCCACTGTGACCACTCTGGAAAGCGCTCTCAACTCAGATGCACTGGCCAGGTAGACAGGAAATGGCCTGCGAACTTTTGAATCTCATTTCCTGTTTGGACAGCGTGGCAAGGTGCAGGTGAGTGCAGATCTCATCAGATCTCATCAGCAGAGGTGACCATGATGGAGTCCCAGGATTACAAAAGAGCTCCAGCAGGGACTGAACGGGAGGTACGGGATCTGCTCACCCTATGGGGAGATGAATCCGTGCTAACTGAACTCTGTTCCAGTAAACGAATGCCAAAACATTAGAAAAAGTCTCAAAGGGCATGAAGGACAGATGTGAAAACTAAGGAGCTAAGGCAACCCTACCACAAAACCAGAGAGGCAAACGGAAGGTCCGGGTCAGAGCTGCAGACATGCCGCTTCTATGATGAGCTGCATGCCATGCTAGGGGGTGCAGCCACCACTACCCCAACCGTGTGCTTTGACTCCATCAATGGAAAATCAAGCAACACGGAAGCGGATTTTGGGGACGAGGAAGATGATGATGAAGAGATTGAAGATAGTTCACAGCAAGGAAGCGGAGAAACTGGTTTCCCCAACAGCCAAGATATGTTTTTCACCCTGGACCTGGAACCAGTAACCCCAGAACCCACCCAAGGCGGGCTCCCGAACGCTGAAGGCGGAGAAGGGACCTCTGGTGAGTGTACCTTTGTAAATATTACACATGGTTTAAAAGCAAGTGTGTTTAATGATCAATTTGCCCTGGCATTCGTGGCCAGTACAGCTACTGGAAAAGTCTGTTAACATGTCTGGGGATGGATAGGAAATCCTCCAGGGACATCTCCATAAGTATTATACAGGCCAGTAGCACATATTTGGGAATCATTGCATAACAAAGCATGGCAGCGCATGGTCCTGGTGTTTGCTGGCATTCAAACAACATCCATTTTTTATCTCGCTGTGTTATCCTCAGGAGAGTGATATCATTCATGGTCACCTGGTTGAAACAGTGTGCTTTTATTATGGGGACATTCAGAGGTGCCCGTTCCTGCTTTTCTGTTTGGCTGTGGCTGTACAGAAATGTTCTCCGCTGTTAGCCATGCGGTGGGGGGAGGGGTGAAGCGTGAGTGATCTCTCACATCAAACCGGCAGGCTCTCAGTACAAGAGGCAAAATGTGACCTTGTAATGAAAGCACACGTGCTGTGTAATGTGAACAGCAAGGTTTAACGTGAAAGTGTACCCATTTTTCTCTAAAATGTGCCTTTTTAACCACTCTCCCTTTTCCTCCACCAGCTACAAATATTTCTCCTTTGCAGAGGCTAGTGAAGATTAGAAGGCAAAAAAACCACACTCGGGATGAAATGTTCTCTGAGTTCCTGCTGTCCTCCCACACTGACAGAGCATAACAGAATGCGTGGAGGCAGACAATGCCAGAGTGCAGGAAAGCACAATATGAATGCGAGGAGAGGTGGCAGGCTGAAGAAAGTAAGTGGCAAACTGAAGAGAGTAGGTGGCGGGCTGAAGATGATAGGTGACGTCAGCTTGCTGACAGAAGGCAAGAGTCAATGATCTTCAGGCTGCTGGAAGATCAAACTCATATGCTCCAGCATACGGCTGAGCTGCAGGAAAGGCAGCAGGAGCACAGACCACCGCTACAGCCCCTGTGTAACCAACCACCCTCCTCCCCAAGTTCCATAGCCTCCTCACCCAGACACCCAAGAATGCGGTGGGGGGGGCCTCCGGCCACCCAACCACTCCACCCCAGAGGATTGCCCAAGCAACAGAAGGCTGGCCTTCAATAAGTTTTAAAGTTTTAAAGTGCAGTGTGTCCACCACCCCACCCCACCCAGTGCTTCCCTCCTCCACCACCCCTCCCAGGATACCTTGGCAGTCCCCCTCCCCCCCATTTGTGTGATGAATTAATAAAGAATGCATGAATGTGAATCAACAATGAATTTATTGCCTCTGCAAGCGGTGATCGAAGAGGGGAGGGGAGGGTGGCTAGCTTACAGGAAAGTAGAGTGAACCGGGGGGCTGGAAGGGTGGGATTCAACAAAGGAGAAACAAACAGAACTTTCACACGATAGCCTGGCCAGTCATGAAACTGGTTTTCAAAGCTTCTATGCTGCACCCTCTTGTGCTCTTCTAATCGCCCTGGTGTCTGGCTGCGCGTAATCAGCAGCCAGGCGATTTGCCTCAACCTCCCACCCCGCCATAAACGTCTCCCCCTTACTCTCACAGATATTGTGGAACACACAGCAAGCAGTAATAACAATGGGAATATTGGTTTTGCTGAGGTCTATCCGAGTCAATAAACTGTGTCAGCGAGCTTTTAAACAGCCAAATTCACATTCTACCACCATTCTGCACTTGCTCAGCCTATAGTTGAACAGCTCCTGACTACTGTCCAGGCTGCCTGTGTACAGCTTCATGAGCCATGGCATTAAGGGGTAGGCTGAGACCCCAAGGATAACTATAGGCATTTCAACATTTCCAATGGTTATTTTCTAGTCTGAGAAGAAAGTCCCTTCCTGCAGCTTTTGAAACAGACCAGAGTCCTGAAGATGCGAGCGTCATGTACCTTTCCCGGCCATCCCACATTGATGTTGGTGAAACATCCCTTGTGATCCACCAGTGCTTGCTGCACCATTGAAAAGTACCCCTTTCAGTTTATGTACTCACTACCTTGGTGCTCCAGTGCCAAGATAAGGATATGGGTTCCGTCTACCGCCCCACCACAGTTAGGGAATCCCATGTCAGCAAAGCCATCAACTATGGCCTGCACATTTCCCAGAGTCACTACCCTTGATATCAGCAGCTCTTTGATTGCATTGGCTACTTGGATCACAGCAGTCCCCACAGTAGATTTACCCACTCCAAACTGATGATGACTGACTGGTAGCTGTCTGGCGTTGCAAGCTTCCACAGGGGTATCACCGCTCGCTTCTCAACTGTGAGGGCTTCTCTCATCTTGGTATTCTGGCGCTTCAGGGCAGGGGAAAGCAAGTCACAAAGTTCCATGAAAGTGCCCTTATGCATGCAAAAGTTTCACAGCCACTAGGAATTGTCCCAGACCTACAACACTATGTGGTCCCACCAGTCTGTGCTTGTTTCCCGGGCCCAGAAGCGGCATTCCACAGCATGAACCTGCCCCATTAACACCATGATGTGCACATTGCCAGGGCCCATACTTTGCGAGAAGTCTATGTCCATGTCTATGTCCTCATCACTCTCGTCACTGCACTGCTGTCGCCTCCTCTCCTGGTTTTGCTTTGGCAGGTTCTGGTTCTGCATATACTGCAGGATAATGCGCGTGGTGTTTACAGTGCTCATATTGCCATGGTGGTCTGAGCAGGCTCCATGATCCCAGTGCTATGGCGTCTGGGTTGAAAAAGGGCGTGAAACGATTGTCTGTTCTGACGGAGGGAGGGGCAACTGATGACATGGCTTACAGGGAATTAAAATCCACAAAGGGGGTGGCTTTGCATCAAGGAGAAACACAAACAACTGTCACACAGAATGGTCCCCTCAAGGATCGAACTCAAAACCCTGGATTTAGCAGGCCATTTATTTCACAGAGGGAGGGAGGTCTATTTCTTGTTTTGATCCACTCCATCTATCTTTTACATCTTTAGGGTGGCAGCAGATGGTGCAGTTCAACTGCTAGCCATCATCCGCTCCTGGGTGCTCAGCAGAAGATGGGAATGACCTGGCTGAGTCACTCCCATGTCTGCCCAGGCGCCCCTGACTGACCTCACTGAGGTCAGTTAAAAGAGCAGCCAGGAATATGACAACGATGGCTACCAGTCGTAACACATCGTTTGCTGCCAAAAGGCAATGAGCTGCTGCTGTGTAGCAGTGCAGTCCCATGTTTGCCAGCACCCAGGATGCTTATGGTGATGGTCAGCTGGGCGGGCTCCATGCTTGCCGTGGTATGGCGTCTGCACAGGTAACCCAGGAAAAAAGGCGTGAAACGATTGGCTGCCGTTGCTTTCACGGAGGGAGGGAGGGAAGGAGGGAGCGAGCAGGGGGCCCGATGAAATGTACCCAGAATCACCCATGATGCTGTTTTGCCCCATCAGGCATTGGGATCTGAACTCAGAATTCCAATGGGCGGCAGAGACTGCAAGAACTGTGGGATAGCTACCCACAGCTACCCACAGTGCAACACTCCGGAAGTCGATGCTAGCCTCAGTACTGTAGACACAGTCCGCCTACTTAATGCACTTAGAACATTTTTTGTGGGGACACACACAATCAACTGTATGAAAACAATTTCTGAAAAACCGACTTCTATAAATTTGACCTAATTTCATAGTGTAGACATACCCCCAGTTACAGACATTTAGAGGAGGTCCCTGAGCTTAGGACCCTGGTACAATTGTTCCCCCTTCAGGCCTCTCTTATCAGCCCTACTTGCCATGAACTGTTAGAATACAACCTACAGATCAAGAGAGTGTCTCTGAAATTATTTAATGAATAAATTTGAAAAAAAATCACAGTCTCTTTGTTGCCATTTTACAAATAGGAAGAGGCAAAGCTAATCAAATCTAATTTATTTCTTATTATGAATTATTTGCCTATCTCTAGATATAACTGAAAACAGATTATGAATTAAAACAAAGTGATTGTCAAACTAAATTGATGTTTGCTGTGTTGTTGTAGCTGTGTTGGTCATCGAGATGGATGAGGTGATATCTTATATTGGACCAACTTCTGTTGGTGAAAGAGACATGAAGAAGAGCTCTGTGTAAGTTCAAACATGTATCTCTTTCACTGGCGGAAATTGGTCCAATAAAAGATATTGTCTTACCCACCTTGCCAAAATAAATGGATGTCTATTTTGGAGGAACCGTTTAAGAAATATGACCTCTTTGTATGCACTCCATAGTTTTTGAAGTATATCCCAGCCCACAAAGTCTTAAAATGAGGGTAAGGTGGCCCTGCTCAGTTTTCTGATATAAACGATCAGATGTAGCAATAGCAGACAAACAAATAAACTGGCAGAAAACAAGTGAGTTATAAATTGCTAAAAGCAATGATCCTGGCCTCTGTAACATCCACTGAGTTTGGATGAAGAGAGTAAAGAATAAAACAAAATACATAAAATAGTTAAAAAATTGAACATATGTAACTCATCTTTTCTTCATAGTTAAAAATCCCCCGAAGCACTAAAGAGAATTGTTAAAATTGCCTTTTGGCTGAGAACAATGTGAAAAAGTTCTGCCCAAAGGGGGATTTTTTTGGAGAAAGTTTTAAGTGCCTGAAGACAGCGGCTTCTTAGAATGAAAGTGCTTCCTCAACAACAATTTATATTGTTCATCCCTTGGTACTATAATTATTCCTGGGTTCTGTATCTTGGGCGCTCTGTCTAGTTAGTGTGGGGAGTGAGTAGTGATCAAGTTAAGTAGTGTAGCTTGCCTTGCATATCTTTCCCTTCCTCTTATTTTTCCATCATTGAGTCACGATTAAAAAGTATCAGACCGTGAAGCAATGCTGTAGAGTTAGACTTCATATTGTTGTAATTTTTCTTTAATGTGTGTTATGAGTGGTGCTCCTTTAAGAAAAGAAAAGTCTGAATCACCTCTCATTCCATGAGTTCATCACAGGAATGAGGTGAAAAGAAAAATCTGACTGTGTGACATAGTTTTGCCTGCATGTCATGGATTTAGATATGATGTGTTTTGAATTGCTCACTTAATGCAAGGTACATTACAGGAAGAGAAACAACCCTTTATCGTTGTGCTGCAACTGCAAATAACATGATCATTTGGGTCCAATGCTGCAGATACTGTACCCTGTCAAATCCAGCTGGACTCCTCACATCAGTAAGTATCTATGTAAAATAGTAAATGTTTGCAGGATTGAGCTCACAGGGCCTGATCCAAAGCCCATTGACATCTTTCTATCGGTACATTGTAAAGCGAGGCAGCAGCACTTCAGAGGTTACCTAGAATTGCTCCTTCCTCTTCCCTCACCCTTCAGACCTGTAATGATCATATGGCTGTGGTTTATAATGTTTAAACACAGATTAAATGAGACTCTCAATAGAGGAAAAAACAAACACACATTGTGACATCAATGGGAGTTCTGAAATGTAGGACTGGGCCTGAGTCTCTAAATAAGGCCATCGCTAGAGATGTGAACTATTTGGAATTTTGATTTACAACACTAAATGCCCCTATGCCATTCTGTAGGCAGTCTGATCCTGATTCCATTGCAGGCAGTAGCAAAACTACCATTGACTTCAGCATGGGGATGTATGATTGGATGTTTGGAGGGCTGGGTGGCTGACCTCCAACCCTTTGTCTTACTGTCAGGGGGGCAATAGAAGTGCCTGGTCCCTGCCCCCGGGCTGGGGTGTTTGGGCCTCCCCTCTGCATCTGGGGCCTTTCCCCTTAAGTGGAGCATGGAAGGCGGACCTGGGCCCTCCCTCTCCACCAGGTCCCAGCCCAGGATTCTGCAGGAAATAACACTAGCAGGTTCCTTCCAGTAGACAGCCCAAATCTACCCCCTGGACCACCTCCTAGCTACGTGCTCCTTCAGTTTGGGGCATGGCTCCTATAGTCAAAACAGTCAATAGTTTCACAGATGCGCAGGGCCCTGCAAGACCAACTGATTCTTGAATTGGGAGATTGTTGGAGACTGTGCTACTGAGGGCCTTACCCAATGTGTGGTCCCCTCTTAGATGCCCTCTTCTGTCTGGCTTCCTGGAGAAGGATTCTTCTTTCCTGCAACCTTTCCATCAGCCCTTTCCTGGCCTTCTGAGCTCCCTTTATCCCGCTCCTCCTGGTGGAACAGGGTCAGCAGGCCTGCAGGGGTGGGGCTACCTGAGCCCAGTATTGCCTTCCCCTTCGGGCCCAGTGTAGGCGTGGTATCCCCCATCACAGGCAGGTTGAATGAATCACAAATAAAAACTGCTAAGTCCCTCTTTCCGTAATTCATAATGACATATTGTTTATTCATGAGTTCATGGAATACCCATTAGGTTCTGGGCAATTCTACCAAATTCCCAAAGCTTTAGCATGAATGATCGTGCATGTGAAAATCAGAACTGGAAATGCACTATTCACTATCTGTAATTCCCCTGTTTAATATGTTTGTCATCCAGTCAGAGGGGTAGAAACAATACCATGTGATGTCGGTGTTAGTCAACCTCTGTGAATAAGTACCATACAAAAAGTCTAAAATTTATTTTTCCAAACGCTTCAGCAAATGCTAATATATTTTAAGAAAGTCAGGACTGATTAAAGAAAGTTTACTAATTAAAAAGAGGCTAAGGCAGTGATACTCAGACCTCAGTGGTTCAGGAGCCAAATTAGCCATCAACATTACCCAAAAGAGCCACGGTAGTGTGAATTCATTGTTACATAGACAGTCCGATGGGAAATATTTAGTTTATTCTCACAGCAAATAAATGAATGACTTAGTGCAAGTTGATAACTTAATTGGTTAATAACATAGGAAAAGCATCCTGATTGGTTAATAACTTAGATTGATTAATAATTAAATCATACTGTTTTAATATCATATGCTGCAAAGAGCCACAGAAGACACATTAAAGAGCCACTTGTGAGAGAGAGTCTGAGTATCACTGGGCTAAGGGTACCAGGTTCTGTTACATGCCAAGTGTTCTGAACTCTCTGTAAAGTGGGTGGGTAGAGCTGCTTTACATTTTCTGACTTTTGATTTATTTATTGATTTTTTTTCTTCAGAATTTTTATTTTAAAATGGGGTACATTTTTCTTAAACACTATTGTGGAAGATTCATCCTAATTTTCAACCAGCTACAGAGCAGGTCAAAAATTTTCCAAATTTAACTGACAGAAAAAAAAGGAAACTCTTTTTTTCTCCTAAAACATTCCACAAAAAAGTCTGATTTTTTTTTTTACCAGTGGTACCGAAGGGAGTTCAGAGAGTTCAGCTCCTTTCAGAATTAAGACTTAAACTAATAAGGACTATTATTTGTAACAGATAGTTTGCTTCTCTCTTTTTGCTGCTCAGCACTATTCAAGAAACATTTTTTTTCCCTCATTCTTCTCCTTTTAGCTTCTTTGCCTCTCACATCCATTTGTCTGTATGGAAGGCGTTGCCTTCATGCCAATAAAGTGTTACTGAAGCTGATGAAACTATACTAAATCCAATCACTGTCCAACTGGGGTAATCTTGCATTGCACTTTGTCACATGCCCTGTGGGTAGATTCTCCCCTCCCCCTCCCCCGCCTCATGCCTATAGTTATCTAGAAGGTCAGGTATGTAGCTCCCAAAGGGAAACATCAGGTCAGAATAGTTGCATGACTCTTGAATTAATTAGCAAACAAATTCTCATAGATTGCTACAAATATACCTTGTCCCAGGCACGCCTGGTTCTTTTTCTCCTAACCTTTTCCCTGTCGGTCACAAAGGAAAGTTCTTCCCAAGTAGCCTGTAATCCATCTTTGCATTCCAGACCCCATCATTCTTTTAGGAGCTTTCAGACATAAGTACCTGAAGTCAAACACTTGACATTTAAAAAGGTCTTGACATCATTCAGCGAATCTTATCCATTACTGGACAAGTGCAACCAAATGCAACAACAGGGCCATTGTTCCCTGCCAATATGAGGTAGCTCTGCTTTAAATTACTCCAGCCTTCTGGAGTAAAAGGTCATGAGTTCATTGCTGGTTTTTTACCATGCTCTTTGACACTGATCCTTCCGATGGAAAAAGGAAAAGCAAACATTCAGCAGCACATAAATATTTCCATGAAAAATAATTTAAAGTGCTCTGGGTTACACATTCTGATTAATTTTGTGCCTGAAGCTCTGTTCAAGTATATTTTATATTTTCACGGTAATGAATGTCTGTGGATTATTTATTTAAAACTGTTTGTTGCTAGAGCCTGACCTATCATCTCCCCACTAATTCTTCTTGCACCGCTCCCATTCACATTGGTTTTTCCATATTTCAATTCTGACTGCTTCTTTTGTCTCTTTCACCCAATCTAGCCTTTCTGTTTTCCCTTGTGGCTGTAACAGCTTCCTCTTCATGTATGCCAAGTTCGCTTCCTCTTCACAAAACATCTAAAGACATGCCTGGTCTGTGAAACATTTAGCTGCAATGCTACTTGTGCCATTATGTCTTTGTTTGGTATGGTGGTGTGCCTCTAGATTGCAAGTTCCTTAGGATGGCAATCTGTTATTTTTTGACCCTAGAATGTAAAATGACCTTGATATATAATTAGCCATTGCATCCAAATTCTTCCCTGCCTTACTGTTGGGTAATCCCATTGAACTAAATGGGACTACTTACACAATAAGTTACTATTGAACATAAGTAAGAGGTGCTGAATCAGGCCCTAGACACCAATGATTAATGCATGGAACTAAAACAGACTTGTGAATTTAGAGGTATGTATATTACACTGTCTGTCAATAGACTGAGTGATACTTCACCTGCAAAACTGGCTGTGCAAAGTGCACATTGGCAGATTTTTCAGATCTCTCTTCTGGCAGTAATGCTAACTGTGCAGTTACCTTTCTGGAAATGACATAACAGTACTAGAAACACTCATTGGCTGACATTGTTAGATCAATTCAAGAAGCAATATCCTCCTGGAATGGTGTCAGTTCAAAGCTGGAGTCTGATGCTTTAGCTGTCTCCAAAGAGGAGGTAGAGTGCATAACTCTAGGCAGAGAGACATCAGAATATTTACATTTTAAACAGTGTTGTGACATTTGGTCATCACATTGTGCTATGTGACGCATACAGTGTTCCCTGGAACCAAGAGGGCAGAGAGCTGTGCTACTAGACGGTAAAATGGATGCTTAGATGGTACTCAGTGCAAAGGATTTACATATTTTGATTGAAAAAAATATTCTGTGCAGCTTGTCTGTCTACAGTAGTGTTCTGGGGAAATTTTCCACTTTTTCTCTACTACCAGTGCAGTGGTAACAGTGGTGGGCATACAAGCATGGACAGGGCAAATCTACATGACCTGGGGTATCCGCACTGTAGGTGGAGTTGTAATTTCCAGCTTGGATAGACACACCTATGCTAGTTTTGATTGAGATAGCATGTGCTAAAACTATCAGTGTAGTTGTTGTTGCATGGGTGGTGGGATGGGCTGGCTGCCCCAAGTACAATCCCATCCAAGACTCTAAGTACATATTTGGAGAGGGGTTAGCCACCCTGCAGATGTACCTAGGATCTTGGATGGGATTGAACTTGGGGTGGCCATCCCATCCCACTGCCCATACAACCACAACTACGCTGCTATTTTTAGTGCTCTAGGTCAGTCAGAGGTAGTGGAGGTAAGTCTACCTGATCTGGAAATTACACCTTCCAGCTCCACTGTAGACATACCCTTTATGGTGAGAATGGTTATTGTTTCCATACACTCTCACTGTTGCTAGCACTGCTAGAGCTGCAACAGTGGTAAAAGGGAAGAAGGAGAATTCCCCAAGAAACCTAGTGTAAACGAGGCTTTAGGAACTGATGCTGGGAGATGCTTAAGGTCCAAACCAGGCACTGAACCATCCCCAAGGCCCATTGACTTCAGTGGGAGTTGAGGAGTTGCAGCACTTTGCACGGTTGGACCCTCTATCGTGTTCTTTCACTATTTTCCTGGCAGCTTGTGTGTGATGGAAGGAGGGGGGAAGCAAGACAGGAAGTCTTGAAAAATAGATTTATTAACTTCACATTTTCTCAACAGAAAGCTCTTGTGATTTAAGAAATAAAAGTTAATGCATACATTTCAAAAAGACTTTTGTGGGGATTTGCCATATGTTCTAATGTGATCTCTTAAGGGGAGCACGTTCATGTACAGACAAGTGCTACCGGGCTTGTATCCAGTACTTTACTTCTCCCCTGGTTGGAATTAGAGAGCAGACGGTATGTAAGAGGTGCAGTGGGCTGGATCCAGGCTCTGGGTCTGACTGTTTTCTTTTTTTCTTTTTCTTTTTTTTTTTTAATGAATCGCAATTGAAGTATTTTTGATGGAGAAGGACATGCGACTCATTGTGATGAAACAACGTATCATTAGTCCGTCACATTAGTGAAGTCTGTTCAATACAGGAAAAGTGCCTAGTAGTAATAATAACGCATAGTGCTTTCTTTGAACAAACACACATATAGTTAGGCCATTTCCTCAAGTTTCTATAGCTTTAGCAGTAGAAGTTGAGTGACATTTAAGCTACCCCTCCCTGCACTTACAGATCTAGGTATCCCACTGGGTGATTTTTTTCTGTATTGTCATGCCCTGGCTGTAGCCCAGCCCATAACATCATAATAACACTTCGTATTTATAGACTGCCTGTCATCTAAAAATCACAAAGTACTTTACAAACATTAATTAATGCTCACAACATCTTTGCGAGGTAGGTAAGTATTATTATTATTATAATCTTTTTACAACTGGGTGAACTGAGGCACATAGTGGTTAAGTTGCTTAGTGAAGGGCACGTAATGAGTCAGTGTATGAGAAACAGGAAACTTGCCTTCCAATTCTGTGCTCTAACCACTAAAACCACTTCCCAGGAGCAATGGATGGAAACAGGAGGAGTGTGGGAGTGACAAACAGTGCAGTTAAGTGGCAGACACAGAAAGAAAACTTAGGCAGAATGGTCTTGTCCCATTCCCAAGGTATCTGCCTTCTTTCGATCACAATGCCACCTACAGTGGCACTGTTGGTTTTCAAGTCAACACGTACAAGGACCATTGTGATTTGATATTGTTTAAGATCCAAGTCTGTAGAAATATTGAGATTGGGGAACAATTCTACAGGTGTTTCAGTGACAGATCAGTTGCTTTGGTAACACTGCAAGTACTGTGTTTTGGACCATTACTGCAGAATGCTATAGTTCTGAACAAGATCCTTTTGTCTTCCATTAGGCAAAACTCCTAGTGGATTTAATTGGAGTTCTGCCTGAGTATGGCATAAGTTGAGATCACAGGACCATGTGCCCATTGTTTGTAGGACAAGAATTCTTGGTCTTCATATTTGTTTTTCAGCTTAAAAAATTTTGAGAAAACTGAGTCTGATTCTCCTATAGATTTAATTGCAAACAGGGATCAAAGAATATGCAAGAGATAAAAGAACAAAGGGCCTGATTCATTTCTGTGTCACTGCAGTATTACATGGTAACTTCATTGAAATTAATGTCATTAAACTAATATGAAACTGAAGTATACTGATATATATCAAGGTCAAAGTCCATAAGAAGAAGAATAGGAGCCAAAATTCTTTAAAATGTTTGTGTTCCATTTCATCAAAGAGAAAACTCTTTTAATGTATTACAATTTTGTCCCTAGTATGAAGGCCCTTGCCTTTTAGATGATGATTGGATTTAGCTTTGAATCTTTATTGCTGTTGTCCTTGCAATTACAATAGGCTCAAACTTGGGAGGTTGTGAGCATCCAGAGCTCCCCAAAACTTGAAAAGGAGTGGAGGGTACTCAATACCTTTCAGGATTTGTCCCATATGTTTGAATTCCTACTGAATTTAGTCTACATTGTTACCATTAAAGCACAAACTCATTGAATCACGTGGACAACCTCCTTTTCTGAACATTGTCAGCAGAAAAGAGTGTTGAAGAGTTGTTGGTTCTTCTCCCCCATATCCCAAAGGTAAGAACACTTTTTCCTCCAGGAGTTGGGCTTATTCAACCAAGCCTATTTAGCAGTAAACAGAAGTAAATATTATGATGTGTGGGAACTGCATTTTCATGAAATGAAGATCGTAAGTCAAGGTGGTTTATTTCTACTCCTAGCTGGAGCAAATGCTACAGTTTTCAGTCACATTTGATGTGCAAATAGATACAAACTGTGTCTATTAGTGCTATAATGACAGTTTCAATGTAGTAGAAATCCCTGCTTATTTATAAGGATTGACCTTTAACGATTCGTGCTGGGACTTATTCTCATTTAAGTTATAGCTATAGACTCTACACATCACTTTGAACCTGTATATTTCATATAAAACATTCAGTTATAAATGTTGAATTGAATATAAAAGTTATTTTTTCTGAGCTGGTTTGTACAACAATAACGCACAAACAACGAGGAGCCTGGTGGCACCTAAAGACTAACAGATTAATTTGGGCATAAGCTTTCTTGGGTAGAAAACCCACTTCGTCAGATGCATGGACGCACAGGCTTTTTTGCTGAATACACTTTCAGGTTGAAATTTAACCTCCTCCGTGCTCAGTGCATCCCCAGTGCCCATTGAGTATCTGTATATTAAGGATGCATACATTCAAATGCACTGGCCAATTATGTGTGTATGTGTTTCTTGAGCTTAGGATGCTTAATGTGTGACGAGCAAACAATGAAGCTCAGTTTTCTCAAAAGTGTCAGAAACTGCACATAAAATATTCTCCCCCGTCCACTGGGTTTCCATCTTTTTAGTTTAGAAAAAAGAGAAGTGTTAGGTTGTGGTGTGGCAGCCTGCCAAGTAGCTATGATAAGCCTGCATTGCTCACTGCGTGGTGAGTTAAACAGAATTATGCATTGTTCTAAAGCAACGAGGGAGTGGTTCCCCTGACTATTTTGAACAACAGTATTTTAAGGAGGCATAATAAAAAGCAGGATTACTTTTAATTAAATTAGCCCAAAAGGCAAAGGCCTATATTTACTAACATTTTGGACTGCTGCTGAAAGGTAAATATTGTTGTGGAGGGAAGGAAGGGCAAAATGGCAGCCTTTTGAGAGCCGTTTGTACTATGGAAATCTTTTTATAAAATCTTTTGAGAAAAATAGAAAAAAATGCTGTTTGCTTAGTTGCTTTTTTAATTTGATCTGCTACTTCATCATATTCCTTTCAGGTTTTCTCTCTGTGTGTCTTTCTTTCCTTCCTGTTTCCATCAGGGGAGCTAAGCAGTAACATACCATCAAATGATGAAAAGAGGAATAGAACTGAATTTACTAGACTGCTCTAGCTGAAATCTAGTATACAGCACCAACATTTTATTGAGTCAAGTCTGATTGCAAACATTATTAGGGCTTACATATTCAAAAGTGACTAGTGATGTTGGGCCCAACTCAAGACACCTTTACAGAGGGTGGGAACTCAACACTTGCTGACAGGACTCTTTTAGGCATCTCAGATTAGGCATCCCGAAAATGCTAATCACTTTTGAAAAATTAGTCATGATATATTTATTTGGAACATTGCTGGGCATTGTTGGATCTTGCTGACTTAGCATAACTGCATGTGCATTATGATGCATGTCAACAAACTTCTGGAAGCTTAAGCTTCCATTTAAAAAACAATGTACATCTCTAGAATAGATGTCACAGTGCCATCAAATTGCTAAGGCAGCTTGTTGCTTGGAAAAAAAGAGATTTTTTTCCAACTAAAAGTCATACAAAGTGAGTTGCCAAGCCTCTTATGGCTAGTGGACGCATGAAGGGCACCCTCAAACTGTCTAGGATATGTGAGGTGCCATTAACCCTTCTTATACCTCATGGGATACTATTTCTTCTTACACACCTTAAGAGGACCTCTGTTGCTCCTCTGCGGCTTGCAATATTGGATCCGCCTCTGAGATGGAGAAGGCAGGAATGTGCAAGTACTTTCCCTCAGCTGTTATCCTGCCAATCCAAGTGGCTCTTGAATGTTCCCTGCTGTACCTGGACCCCTCTTGTCCTATTTGTTATGGATGGATAAGGTAGTGTATTTTCAAGACTCTATGTGCAAAGATGACAGGATGATACCTGAATGGAGGCAGAGTCAAAGTAGTTTTGGTGCTTTGTGGAGAAGTGCTGCCTTGACTCTCGGGTTATATGCATGATTGGAATATTGTGTGTACAGAAGGGTACAGCTTGTTCAGGAAGAACAGGCAGGGAAAAAGGGAGAAGGTGTTGCCTTCTATATCAAAAATGTATATACTTGCACTGAGGTTAAGAGAGAAGTTGGAGGCAGACCTGTTGAAAGTCTCTGGGTAAGGATAAAAAGGGTAATTACAAGGGTGAAGTCATGGTAGCTGTTTACAATAGATCAGCTAACCAGGAAGAAGAGGTGGTTGTGGCTTTTTTTTTTAAACAACAAAATCATCCAAAGCACAGGATTTGGTGGGGATAGGGAATTTCAATTTACCCAGACATCTGTTGGGAAAATAACACAGCAGTGTATACATTATCCAACAAGTTATTGGAATGCATTGGGGACAACTTTTCAGAAGGTGGAGAAAGCAACTAGGGGAGAGGCTAATCTGGATTTGATTCTGACAAACAAGGAGGAACTAGCTGAGAATCTGAAGTTGGAAGGCAGCTTGGGTGAAAGTGATTTTGAAATGGTAAAGTTCATGATTCTAAGAAATGGTAGGAGGGAAAACAGAATAAAAACAATGGATTTCAAGAAGGCAGACTTTAGCAAACTCAGAGAACTGGTAGGTAAGATCCCATGGCAAGCAAGTCTAAGAGAAAAAAGAGTTTTGGAGAGTTGGCAGTTTTTTATAGTGACTTTATTAATGGCAATAGCAAACTATTCCAATGCATAGGAAAGATAGGAAGTATGGTAAGAGATCACCTGGCTTAACCAGGAGATCTTCAATGACCTGAAACTCAAAAAAGAGTTATACAAAAAGTGGAAACTAGGTCAAATTATGAAGGATGAATATTAAAAAAAACAACACAAGTATGTGGGACAAAATTAGAATTACCAAGGCACAAAATGAGATTAAACAATCTAAGAATATAAAAGGTAACAAGAAAATATTTTACAAATTCATAGCAAACAAGAGGAAGACCAAGGACAGGATAGGCCCATTACTCAATGAGGAGAGAAAGACAATAACAGAAAACCCTGCAATAGCAAAGTGTTAAATACCCTTTTTGTTTGTTTTCACCAAAAAAGTTAACAGTGATTGGATAACTAATATAGTGAACATCAATGTAAATGGGGTAGGATCTGAGCATAACATAGGGAAAATACAAGTTAAGTATTATTTAGACAAGTTAGGTGCCTTCAAGTTGGCAGGGCCTGATGAAATTTATCTTAGAATACCTAAGGAACTGCCTGAAGAGATCTCTAAGGCATAAGCAATTATCTATGAGAACTCATAGAGGATGGAAGTGATACCAGAAGACTGGAAAGGGGCAAATATAGTATCTATCTATGAAAAGGGAACAAAGACAATCCAGGGAATTACAGATCAGTCACCTTAATTTTGGTAACTGGAAAGATAATGAAGCAAATGATCAAACAATCAATTTGCAGACACCTAGAAGATAATAAGGTGATAAATAACAGTCAACATGGATTTATCAAGAACAGATGAAGTCAAATCAACCTCATATCCCTTGCCAAGATAACAAGTCATCTGGACAGGAGGGAAGCAGTAGAAGAGATATATCTTGACTTTAGCAAGGCTTTTGATACTGTTTCACATGACCGTATCACAAACAAACTAAAGAAATATAACTTGAATGATCTTACTATAAGGTGGGTGCACAAATGGCTGGAAAATCATACTCAGAGACTAGTTATCAATGGTTCACAACTGAGCTGGAAGGGCATGTCGTGTGGGTTCTGTTCTATTTAATATCTTCATAAACGATTTGGATAATGCCATAGAGACTACACTTAAGTTTGTGGATGATACCAAACTGGGAGGGTTTGCAAGTGCTTTGGAGGACAGGACTAGAATGATCTTGACAAAATGATCTTGACAAACTGGAGAAATGGTCTCAAACAAATAGGATGACATTCAATAAGGACAAATGCAAATTACAATAATAAGTTACACACATACAACCTGGGAAATAACAGCTTAGGAAGGAATATTGCATAAAAGGATCGGGGATGGGGCGGTGAATCATAGTGGATCACAGTCTAAATATGAGTCAACAATGTAACACTGTTGCAAAAACAGCAAATATCATTCTAGGATGTATTAGCAGGAGTGTTGTAAGTGAGACACGAGTAGCAATTCTTCCACTCTCCTCAGCAGTGGCCTCAGCTGAGGTATTGTGTCCAGTTTTGGGCGCTGCATTTTGGGGAAAGATGCAGACAAATTAGAGAAAGTCCAGAGGAAAGCATCTAAAATGATTAAAGGTCTAGAAAATATGGCCAATGAGGAAAGATTGAAAAAGATCGGGTTTGTTCAAGCTGGAGAAAAGAAGACTGAGGGAGGACATGACATAGTCTTCAAGTAGAGTAAAAGGTTGTTATAAAGAGGAGGGTGATAAATTGTTCTCCTTAGCCACCAAGGACAGGACAAGAAATAATGGGCTTAATTTGCAGCAACAGAGATTTAGGTTAGACATTAAGGAAAATCTTTCTAACAGAAAGGGTAGTTAAACACTGGTATAAATTATGGAGGGGGCTGTGGAATCTTTGTCATTGGAGGTTTTTAAGAAGATATTAGACAAACACCTGTCAGAGATGGTCTAGATCAGTGTTTCTCAACCTTTTGATAACAGAGATCGGCTTGCTGCTTCCTAAACTGTGTCAGGGAGATCTCAGAGACCGATGCCGTTGAGAAACACCAGTATAGATAATACTTAGTTCTGCGTCAGTGCAGGGCACTGGTGTAGATGGCCTATTGAGGTCCCTCCCAGGCCTACATTCCTATGATCCTATGATTTCTTGGGTTTCTAATGTCTGAGGGTTTTTTTTTCTTCACTCTAGCATTCTTGGGGGAAAAAATGCACTCAGACCACTGATATGTGCTTGCAACTTTATTTTCACCTTAATACAGTTTGGGCCTGGTCCAAAGACCATTAAAGTCAATGGAAAGACTCCCCTTAACTTTACTTGGCTTTAGATCAATGTCTTTTTTTGTTCTATAGTATATATGTGTACATATAATGTGTTTTTTCTTTCCTCCTTGATATAGACTGATGAATATTAGTGTTGTGATGTGGGTATTTTTCTATGCAGGTTCTCTCAGGAGATATTTCCATTTTTTTCATGACACTGAAATTTGGATGATGAATTTTAATATTTAAATGGATATTGTTCTTTATGTATTGGATTATATCTTAGGGATTCTTTTTTCCCCTCCCCTCATCCCCATCCCCTAGGGCTTCTCGTCAGCTGCTAACTTAATAATTACACCTTCAATTATTCACATTCCTCTTTTTAGATACACAATGTTTGTAGGATCAGCACTGCAGTGTTGTCTTCCATTCTTCTTATTCCTTCTGCATATTTAATTGTTCTGACTCTAAGGATTCACATTTTTCCATAGAAGATACTCTGATATGACAAGAATACTTATTTCTGATTTAGAAGGATTTTTTTCTCAAGGAGGGAGAGTGCAAGCATTGCTACACTTGTACTGTAATTATGCCCCCACAATGACTCACTTATTTCTGCTTTTCTTTAGAAGAACTGCATGTTTATGGTCAGGCATAAAAAACTATAAGATGGATTTATATAGAAGTTACGTTTTATTCTAAGTAGTATGAGCTGCATTATAGTTGACTTGATTTTTGCATTAAAGTCTCTTTTTTCTCTTATTGCTTTGCAATTCATTGGTTTCCTGGTGGCCTCTGATTTGTAAAAAAAGAAGCAAAGCAAATGATAAATTGCTGATTTACTCACAGCTAACTAGTACTCCTATTACTAATAGAAACATATTAAGAGTTGAATACTTCATATCATAGGTGGAGAGTGAAGGGATAGGATTAATTGTTTCCCTGTTTTTCATATTATTATAAATCATAGACTGATAAATTATGCTTTGCACCAAGATTTTAAAGATGTACTGTTTGCATGGCTATAAAGTCATCCCAATCTTTTTATAACCCAATCTGAAATTCCTAGGCCAAACTATTCTAAAGGTATAACGTAAGAAAAAAGTATAAGAAATTTTCAAAGATAATTTATGTTAACTATTCTAATTCCTCATGACTCAGAAATGACTTGCCTCATTCACCTCAAATTTGGCCACAAGCTTAGTTCTGCTTCCTTTCTTAAAGAGAGAAGTACAGACAGAAACTGTCCTGACTGGAGTTCTAGGAAAATCAAAAAAAGGCCATGCCTCTCTGTCTAGCTAATCTAGACGTGTCCACATACAAATGCCCATACATCTAGACCGCGAGATGGACCATGGCCATATTTGGCTTGGTTCATTCGGTTTTACCTGACTGATGATTATATCAAAACCACCATTCGTTTTCATATTTTACATTGTCTGTGTTTCCTCTGCTCCCTTGTGGCTATAATAATAATAAAGCTAAAATAATAGTTTCCCCATTAAATAATTATTTCCCTGCTTTTGAATTATGGGGGATGAAATAAACAAATCATTCAGATTCCCAAACTCACCATTACAAATACATGTAGCTTGTAGGATTATGCAGAAATCCAACACCCAGCATTGCCAAAATGCACTTAATATCATGCAATTAAATATTCCTGTGTGTCCATGCAACCCAAGTAAGCAGGAGTCCTGTTTTACATCTTCATTTGGCTTTGCTTATTTCAGGCCTAGATCTTACTGTACCCCTTCATGCCTTTGTCACCTTCAGGCTTGTTTATTGCAATCTTGGAGCTACATAAGAAGACTGCTTTGAAGTTGCATCTTCTGCTGACTGCTCATTTATGAATATTTCAGGCATGGAGCATTTTAAACTGGTGCTCCAGGGGTTGTTCCAGGGGCTGAGGATTTTTTTTTCCAGATATAATTCAAGGTCATTTTATTTATAAAAAACTTAAGAGTTTTGGTTCTGATTACCTTAGAGATCACCTCTCTTCATGCGCTCTGACCTCACAATTGCAGTCAGCTGATGCTATCAAACGAACAGCTGTTAAATAAATAAGGGAACAGGAGAAGTGCTGAGGGAGAGGAAGGTGGGTCATTTTCATAGCAGGTCTTTTAATTCTTCTCTTGGTCTGATAGAGCCTGAGATTGTTGACCTTCAAGTGTGACTACAAATCCAACTGTTTAGAGTAGCATTTCCTGAGGAAGTGGGTTTTGAGGGGAATTGGGGGAAGAAATCTCTTGACATTATTGTCAGCCTAAATATATATATTTGTGTCTGAAATTGTTTCCAAGCATATTTCAAGACTGTGAAACATGCATGATATAAATTGTAAAGATAAATGTGGGAGCAAGGAGTATATCAGCCCCTCTCTTTTTCAAAAGCAGCAAAGAATCCTGTGGCACCTTATAGACTAACAGACGTTTTGCAGCATCTCCAGACTAACACGGCTATCCCTCTGATACTCTCTTTTTCAATGTACATGCATTTTTTTCTTTACTGGGGCCAGTTTTCATACATACACTTATAACAGGGATGGCATATTAGTAAATGCATGCATGGATTAGAGATGGTTCCTTGCTCAACCCAATGAAGCTATTTCTTTCTAAGCTTCATTTGAGCCTATGTAGATCTTAGAAGGTCTTGAGGAACCCAATGGGAAATTATAATAGCTTCCAGAAACCAGATGTGGGGCTTATTAGCACTGGATGCGTCCATTCAGGAATTAGAAGCTGAACAGGAATTAGAAGGAGAAAGCACATTAATCCACCTTTATAGGGAGGAATGTGTGTGTGTGTGTGTGTGTGTGTGTGTGTGTGTGTAGGAGATACACCTGCATCCAACATAGTAATTCAGTAATTGCTGGATATTGTGAAAGTTTTCCAGATCTTTGGGGAAGTTTCCAATTTCCGAAGTCTCTCAAAACATGGGTATACTGTAGGAGACCATCATACTTTGACAAAACACACAGGGTCCATGAGACCTTCATCAGACTTATAAAGTGTAGGACATCATACTGATACTCCCAATTTGGGAGCGAATAACAAGAAACCTATCCAACTCCATACTTTACAAAGGCATTAGATCTCACCAAGACCTTTTGAATAAACTCAGGTTTCTTAGATCACAATTTTTTCGAGATGATGAGCCAAAAAAGTGTTATGAGAATTTTCTAGACACGATTTACACCTAGTTATTTTTACTTGCATATCTCAGAAATACCTGATTGATTCATCTCCAGTTTGACCAGAAATTCTCTGCTATGTTTCCTTTGTATAGTTTGAAATATCTAGGCAGCCTGTCTTTCTTTTTTGACACAGAGAGAGAGCTTTCCAAAAAATCCCTAAAAATGCTTCTAATAGATGGGGTGGGGGAAACACCTACTGTTCTCAAATCTTAGAAAGTCCCCAGCTACACAACCATAAACTTAAAAAACTCTCCTATGACCAGCAACAACTTTAGCTACACTTCAGAGATCAGAGACAAAAGGATGTTGTAGAGGAAGTTAAGTGGCTTAGGGGATGGTCATAACAGGCTAATTAGTAGATGGGTTACAACCTTAAATATAGAGTCACTATTGTACCTCCATAATCTAGTTATACTTGGCCTGTGATCATGCAGGGCTCACACAAAGTAATTAGACCACAATTCCCATCAGACCAATAATTTCTCTGAGCCTTAGGGCATGTCTACACTGCTGCGGCTGGGAATGTGCCTCACAGACTGGGTAGACAGAAATGCACTAGCTCTACTTGAGCTTGCACACTAAAAATAGCAGTGTGACCACTGCAGCACAGACAGTGGCTCAGGTTAGCCACCCAAGTATGGCGCTAGAGGTCAGGTAGTTTTAGACTTGGACAGCTAGCCTAACCCACTGCCCATGCTGCAACTTCCACACTGCTATTTTTAGCATGCTACTTCGAGCATCATGTCTGTCTACCCAGGCTGGGAGGCCCATTCCCAGCTGCAGCGTGGACAATTTAGTTTCTCCATCTGTAAAATATAGCTAATAATTAGAGGTTAGTGGGAAACAGTTTTCCCCTCCTACGAATATTTTCAAGAATTCAGCATTTTTTTCCATCTTGAATACAGACTAAAAGTCAAACCCTTGAAAATATTTGTGAATGGAAAAACTGATTTTTTTTGGTTTCCAGTCCGTGGAAAAATTTATTTAAATAATCTTGAAATATTATGTTTCAATTTTAACTTTTTTCTTTAACTGTTTCCCAGTACAATTAGCTTACATTTCAGAACAAAAATGTGTTTTGAATAGTAAAACCAGAAATTTTCACTTTGAAAATATCTAAATAAATATTTCAACAGTTTTGAAATGTATATATTTTATAAACGTAAAAAATATTATTTTTTAGTTGGGAAATTCATCAGATCCCAACTTTGTTTTGCAAACTGTTCCTATTTAAAAATAATGGCATTTTTTTCATTGAAAAAAATGATTCATCAAAAAATTTCTGACCAGTTATACAAATCATAGGACTGAAAGGGGCCTCGAGAGGTGATCTACTCTAGTCCCCTGCATTCATGGCAGGAGTAAATATTATCTAGACCAT
Organism: Mauremys mutica; assembly: GCF_020497125.1. Lineage (NCBI taxonomy): Eukaryota > Metazoa > Chordata > Testudines > Geoemydidae > Mauremys > Mauremys mutica. Next base: position 167,933,129 of record NC_059072.1, read on the forward strand.
TCCTGGCAGGTGTTTGTCTAATCTTTTCTAAAAAATCTCCAATAATGGAAATTCCACAACCCCCTTAGGCAATTTATTCCAATGCTTAATCACCCTCACAGTTAGGAAGTTTCTCCTAATATCCAAACTAAGCTTCCCTTGCTGCAATTTAAGCCCATTTGCTTCTTGTCCTATCCTCAGAGGTGAAGGAGAACAACTTTTCTCCCTCCTTCTTGTACCAACATTTTATGTACTTGAAAACTGTTGTCATGTCCCCTCTGTCTTCTCTTCTCCAGACTAAACAAACCCAATTTTTTTTCAATCTTCTCTCATAGGTCATGTTTTCTAGACCTTTAATCATTTTCGTTGCTCTTCTTTGGACTTTCTCCAATTTGTCCACATCTTTCCTGAAATGTCTCCCCCAGAACTGGACGCAATACTCCAGTTGAGACCTAATCAGTGTGGAGTAGAGCGGAAGATATATTTCTCGTGTTTAACACTCCTGCAAATCCATCCCAGAATTATGTTTGCTTTTTTTGTAACAGTGTTTGACTGTTGAGTCATATTTAGCTTGTGATCCACTATGACCCCCAGATTCCTTTTAGCAGTACTCCTTTCTGGGCAGTCATTTCCCATTTTGTACATGTGCAACTGATTGTTCCTTCCTAAGTGGAGTACTTTGCATTTGTCCTTCTTGAATTTCATCCTGTTTACTTCAGACCATTTCTCCAGTTTGTCCAGATCATTTTGAATTTTAATCCTATCCTCCAAAGCACTTACAACCCCTCCCAGCTTGGTATTGTCTGCAGACTTTATAAGTGTACTCTCTATGCCATTATCTAAATCATTCATGAAGATATTGAACAGAAAAGGACCCAGGACTTATCCCTGTGGGACCCCACTTGATATGCCCATCATGCTTGACTGTGAATCACTGATAACTATGGTCTGGGAACAGATTTCCAAGCTTATGCGCCCACCTTATAGATATGCACCCACCTTATAGTGGTCCATCTAGGTTGTATTTTCCTACTTATTTTATGAGAAGGTCATGTGAGACAGTATAAAAAGCCTTACTAAAGACAAGATATATCACGTCTACCACTTCCCCCCATCCACAAGCCATGTTACACTATTAAAGAAAGCTATTACATTGGTTTGACATGATTTGTTCTTGACAAATCCATGCTGACTGTTACTTATCAACTTATTATCTTCTACGTGTTTGCAAATTGATTGCTTAATTATTTCCTCCATTATCTTTCCAGGTACTGAAGTTAAACTGACTGGTCTGTAATTCCCTGGGTTGTCCTTATTTCTCTTTTTATAAATTGACACTATATTTTTGCCCTTTTCCAGTCCAATCTCTCCCATCTTCCATGACTTTGCAAAGATAATTGCTAATAATGCTTCCTGTGTGTGCCATTGCCTGTCTGTATAGCTATATAAATAAATTATTATCCCCATTCTACAGATGGGGGAGCTGAGTCTCAGAAAGATTGAGTGACTTCTCTGAGGAGAACACTGTGGATTAGGAACTGATTTGAGAGTCATGAGTCTGGGAATGGCTCATCCCATATGACTGGCTGCTTTGTACATTTTGGAAAGCCAATGTAAACAGGTACTTGAGGAATCTCTGGGGGCACAGAGTTGGACTAGTGGTTTTAGGCCAGCTGGTGTCTCTTTGATGTTCAAACTGTTAAGGGACAAGTGGAAACTGTTGCAGTTCTGCTTTGCTCTGGTGATTGCCAGCTACTGGAACTGCTTCTTAAGAGCACCGAGGCTATTCTCAGTAGCACCAAGAGCCAAGGTAATACTCAGCCAGCCCAGGGATCAGGTATGTGTTAAGATTGTATCAAGTCAGCTTTTCACCACCCCTGTGCAGTTGTGCTGGCTGCTGCTCTGCCACTGCTGATGATCTGGTCCAGTTATAACACAAATTGTTTTTGTCTTGGGCATGTCATTTGACTTCTCCGTAGATCAGCCTCCTCATTTATAAAATAGGAACATGATGTTTACCTCGAAAATAGTGTTTTTAAATCTCAGTGCAATGTACTGTAAGGGCTAACCTGTAGCTTAGGTGAGCAAAAAACTCAGGACTATTTGGCTCCCAGTGGTGTACACAGAGGCTCTATAGGCCTGGTGTAGGGCTACATTGAGTCACATGTGGAGATGAAAGTTTCTAGCCATCCTGGGTGCAAACAAAAGCTTGGAAACATGAACTGAGTATAAGTGGTGTCTGTGTGAGTCTACAGACAGCCTTAAAATAACTGTAAGAGATGTTCACACTGCCTCATTCATCTGAACTTTGAAACTTGCAGCCACCTCAAGCAGGGGTGGGGCACAGTGTGGAGGTGAGGTCATGGAACCTCATGTTGGTTGTATCTACAGCACCAAATTGCTTTAATTTGGCCCTGCATGTGCTTAATCCTTAAACTCCATGGCATTTGGAGATCTGTTTCCAGAAGTTTTTTCAGACTGCTATTAAAATCCACCCTTGCTATTAGTGGATGCTTGATATAAGTATCACAGTATATGTATTTACAGTGCACATATTATATAACATAAAATGAAGCAGAAACTCTCAATTGTAAGCTATGAAAAATGCCAGACAGCATTTCTTGGCTATGATGTCATTGATGTGCTATGTTTCATGTTTGTGACATATCCTTGAAATATTTTATTTAAGTCATGTAGAAACATACCTGTATAAACTGAAAAATATATCCCCCAAGTATTACAGCATTTTAGCAACTAATATTGCAGTATGAGTGACTTAGGATCAAATGATTTGATACAGTCCCAACCACATGTTTTTGGAAAGTTCACCAAAACTTTGCGGTCAGCAAAGCACTTAAGTGTGTACTAAAATGCTTTCCCAGATCAGACCCTTAATGCTCAAATATATAAATGCAAATCTGCTTCCAGAGGCAAGTAAAAAATAACTTTCTGGCAGGTGATGAGGCTCATATGTGCTGTTCTAAGATGCATGTGATCATGCTTAATTCCTGATTAAGTCTGAAAGTATGTGAAAGAACAATATATTAATAAAATGACAATTGGATGCAAAATGACAGGCCATTATTTTTTCCAGAAAAAGGCCACAACATTGGCTGCTCATCTCTAGCTGTCGTTTTAAGAATGCATTATCAGTTACTACTTTTATGTTTGAGAGAATTTCTTCTGATCTAATGGAAAACAAGCCTAAAGAAAAAATGACAGTAACCCATTACTTTCCATACAAGAATTCAACATAACTCCTGTTGAAACATCTACCATTCATGCAGATCACTCTTTTCACTGCACATTACATACCAATTTCATTAGCAAATGGGATAGAGCAGCTACATTAAATGAGTAAGGATTTATCCTTTCAATCCCTCCTCTCAGATACTTTTCAACCTCTGTGCAGCATTTTAACCTCATAATTCCACTGTAATGATGTTGTGCATTCCTTAGAGATATGTTTAATCTTTGTACTTAGATAGGTTCTTGGCTTACTATTCCAATAGAAGAACAGAAAGCCTACATATTCAAATGGAGTGGCACACCAAGTAGAGTGTAGCTTTGCCCTCTCATTACCCAAAATGGTTAGGTCTATAAATCAGTTATCCTAGATTGGCTTAATCCAGGAGCACCACTCAAGAAGTCTGCTGACTAGCAGAGAGCCAAGATACATTCCACATTTAACATCAAGGGCCTAAGCCTGCTCTCCAATGAAGTCAGTTCTAAAATTTCAGCTGGGAGAGTATTAGTCCCAAAGTATATGTTCAGCATTCAAAAATCACCATTTGAAAACATTTGGGCTTGGACATAATCACTGGTGGCGCCCTGAAAATTAAAGAGCTCTGTGGCAAGCAGAAGGACTAAAGAGCCAAGACATCAGAGTTTCATCTTTGTGTCTGCACTGAAATCCACACTTAGGACGTAAATAAATGGCCTGATTATCAGAAGTAGGAAACAGTCACAAGGACTACAGAAGTCAACGGGAGCAAACAAACAGAGACTTTTGAAATCCATCTTTGTCACCACTTTGCTACGTGGCCTTGGGAAAGTTTCTTAACTTCTCTGAGCCTTAGCATATTCATCCATATTCACCCAGGCTGTTGGGATGTTTGCTCAACCGTTTGTAAAGTGCTTTAAATTTGCACATCATGGTACAAATAATTATTTATTGTTCTAAATTAATACACCAAATCACATTGGACACAGTATTTCAGATGCTGCACCAAAATTTAGTCACTGCAGCCAGCATCAAAATCTAGGCTATCCATTTCAAAGAAACTTCTGGTGGATCAGAATTGAGAGATTACAGCAAAAGTACCCCATATTGCTTTTGAAAAAGTCACTATTATTATTGGCTCAGGCTTGTTTTATTTTTTCTTAAGAGTAGAATCTGGAAGGAGAAACCACTGTGCTTTTTGCTCAAGTGAAGGCTGAATGAGGTGATAATGCCAGCATGCTTCCTCGGGACATAAAAATGTCTGGCACTGAAGCAAAGCAAATCCAAAAGTGGGATTAGCATCAAGGGAATGAAGAGGCATATTTAAGACCATGTTTTATTACAGGTGAATCTGAACCTAGTCATTTAGTGTAACAAAAAAGGAGGAGTGCTTACAGGAAAAAATACAGCAAGTTCCCTTTACAGTTCATTATTAATAATAAAATAGTAAGTAGCATTGTTAATATATTAGGATCAAAATCCTGGCCCTGTTAAAGTCAGTCCAAGTTTTGTCATTGAGTTCAATGAGCTCAAGCCTGAGCCCTAACTGCATGAACAGTAAGTGGAAATGTGATAAACAAGACAAGGCAAAAGATGGAATAGATAGTGTAGGCATCCTAGTAGGAGACCATGGGTATCCGCCCTGAGAGGTAAAGAATTTACTCGGTTCTATGGCAGCTGTGGCTGAAGAGACCCACTTGAGAGATACAATCTCTCTCATCTGTCACATTTAAAGGTCATGTTTCGACCTTTTGGGCTCTGCCTTCTGCAAGCTCTTTTCTCCTCTGCTAAGCTGGACTGCTTCGTCTTGTAACTCCAGAGACCTTTGTTTAGCTCTTGTTTCCAAAGGCTATGGTCTTGAGTGTGATCTTCCCAATTGTCCACATCCATGTCCATTTCTTTGAGGTCTCACTTGCACACATCCTCGAAACACAATTTTGGTCATCCTTTTCCAGATGCCAATTCACCATAGAGGATGTCCTTTGGGATGCGCCCATCATTCATTTGGTACACATGCCCAAGCCAGTGGAGGCGTCTCTGTTTGAGGAGCATTTGCATGCTGGGTATGCTGGCTTGATTGAGCACCTCAGTGTTGATGACTCTGTCCCTCCAGGAGATGCCAAAGATTCAACAAAGGCAACGCGTATGAAAGCTGTTGAGCTTCTTTTCTAATGAGAGCATAAGGTCCGTGTCTTACTCCCATACAAAAGTGTGCTGATAACACATGCACAATACACACAGATCTTTATGTCTTTTGTCAGTTTGTTGTTTTGCCATACCCTCTTGCTCAATCTAGACATTGTTGTGGTGGCTTTTCCAATGTGGATGTTGAGTTCTGTTTCAAGTGAAAGGTTGACTATGATAGTGGACTCATTCACCACTTCAAGTTCATAGTCATTGATATTGATGGAGGGTGCTTCCTCAACTCCTTGACACATTATGTTGGTCTTTTTAGGCTTATGGTAAGCCCAAGGTCTTGGCAAGCTTTGGAAAAACTGTCCATAATGTTTTGGAGATGAGCTTCTGTGTGATTTGTCACTGCTGTCTCATCAGCAAAGAGGAGGTGTTGGATAAGGGCCTCCCAAGTCTTGGTTTTAGATATGAGTCTTGCAAGACTGAACAGATTCCATCAGATCTTGTGTGCAAGTAGATTCCCTAAGTTGAGGAACCAGAAGCTTGTCTCAGTAGCCAGAAGAAGAAGATCCCAAACAGAATTAGGGCAAGTACACAGCCTTGCTTAACTCCGCTATGAATATGGAAAGGCTCAGAGACTGAGCCAGTGTATTGAACTATGCCATACATGTTTTCATGGAAGGATTGAATCATGCTTAAGAGCTTGGGGGGGATACATTCAATCTTTTCTAGAAGCACAAATAGTCCACTTCCACTGACAAGGTCAAAAGCATTTGTGAGATCGATGAAGGCTATGTAAAGGGGCTTTTTTCATTCTCTGTATTTGACTTGTTGTTGTCTCAGTGAGAAGATCATGTTGATAGTAGACCTTTCAGCTCTGAAGCCACACTGTGATTCAGTATAGATTCTGTCTGAATGAGTCTGAAGTCTGTTCAGGACAACTCGGGCAAAGGCTTTTCCCATAATGTGAAGAAGGGAAGTGCGATGATAGTTGTTACGGTTGCTCCTGTCACCCTTGTTTTTGTAGAGCATGACGATGTTGGTGTCTCTCATTTCTTCACCTTCATTTCTCTGATGGTACTTCACCTTCTTTCCAGCACAAGCAGAGCAACTCATGAAGATGTTGCAGTAGAATAAGTTTTCCTGCTTTTTAGGACTTCTGATGGTATGAAGTCTTTTCCAGGGGGCTTTCCATTGGGAAGGCCATCTATAGCAAGCCTAAGCTCCTCGACAGTTGGTTCATCGTCGAGTTGGTTCATAACAGGCAGGCTTTTGATGGCGTTGATTGCTGCGTCTGTAACAATAATTCACAAGAATAAAGCTCAGAGTAGTGTTCTACCCAGTGATCCATCTGCTTGGTATGGTCATTGATTATTTCCCCTGTTGTTGATTTCAATGGGGCTATTTTATTTGAAGTTGGACCCAACTTTCTTGATCCCATCATACATGTTTTTGATGTTGCCTGCATCAGTTTATAATTCACATAAGTGCAGCCAGTAGTCATTGGTGCAGTGTCAAGCAGTTTGTTGTACCTTGGTTCTTGTCAGTCTCAGCACATGTAAGGTTTTTTTCATTTGGGTCTCTCTTGTAGTTGGTTTGGGCTGTGCTTTTAGCCTCTATGACTGGTATCAGCACCCTGGAATATGCATCAAACCAGTTGTTGGTCTTGTTTTCCTTTTTCCCAAAGACAGACAGACAACATCATCATAGATTGTGTTCTTCAGTTGCTCCCACTTCAGCTGGGTGCTTCTAGCACAATCAGTGGAGTCAAGGGCTTGTTGCAGTATGTTCTGGTACTGCTGTGACTTTTCTTGGTCCACAATGGCACTATTGTTAACATGAGGACTACCTTTTATTTTAGATCTGTGTATTTTCTTTTGTTTAAGTCTGACCTTGCTGCATACCAGAAAGTGATCTGTGTCCCAATTAGCACTTTGATAACTGCGGGTAATGAATATGGTGTTAAGGCCTTGTGATAAGATCCAGTTGTGCCAGTGGCCAGATCTGTGATGTTTCCAAGACATTTTGTGTTGTGTCTTTTTCTGGAAAAATTAGTTTGTTACACAGAGGTCATTATAGGAACAAAATTCTAGCAGTCTCTGACCATTTCCATTCATCTTACCAGTTCCGTGTTGACCAAGACATTTGGTCCATGCTTCATTAATAGCTCCCACCCTTGCATTGAAGTCCCCTAGCAGGAAAACATATTCATGTTTTGGAATCCTGCTGATGGTGGTGGTGAACTGGTCATAGAACTCGTCCTTGATGTCAGAAGACAAGGAGAGTGTTGGGGCATACACCCTCACAAGGTTGATTGGGCCCTCAGATGTGAACAAGCACAGTGCCAAAATTCTCTCTGATCCATTTATAGATGGCTCAGTCATCCCCAGAAGTGAGTTCTTGATGGCAAATCTTACTCCATCCTCTAGTGTTTCTTCAGTGTTTTTCCCCTGCCAGAAAAATGTACAGTCTTTTTCCCTACGAGATCCATTTGATGCAAGCCATTTTTCTTGGAAGGATGTGATATCCACGTTGAGTTCTTTCAGCTTGATATTGATCGCAGCTGTTTTATGTGCATCGTTGATTTGTTGAAAGTCCTCAGATAATCAGGTTGTCATGGTGCGAACATTCCAGCACCCTATCTTTAAGGATGTTTACTTTCTTGGTTGCAGTCCACTTGTCAAGTCATAAAACTCTCATCCCCAAGCACGCATTGAAGCAGGCAGACTGTGGTGGGACAACACCCTATTTTCTGGGGGCTTCCCAGTTTTATGGTGGGTAGTGGTTGTCCAGTGAGATATGATGATCTCTCCCACCATCGGAGACAGCCCCTGGCACTCAACTCTACACCAATTGAGTAACAGCTTAGAACCAGTGACTGCTGATTCCTGTTTTGTGTCGACACTTGAGGCGAAGCTGGAGTACCTCTCCAGGGCAGATGATATGGAGGCCTTGAGTAGCCCCATGCATCAGGACCTCCCTTTCGGCATTCCTGGTAAAATCCAGAGAGGAAGACCCAATACATCTGGTACCCGATCTGTTGCAGGAGATACTGGAAAGATACTAAGATGTTACTACCTGACCTACTTTGGTGCTCCACTCCAGATTTCTCTCTGAGTTTACTTTCATACTGTTACATTCTCCCGAATTCACTCACAAGGCACTGGGGCTTTTCTGTCAGGGATTGCTCCCTTAGCCTTATGTCCTTCTGGGCTGCCCACAAGGCAGTGGGTTTGATGAACCGCAGGTAGTACCGTCTACTCCCATACAGTAGCAGGCATAACAACATGAACAGTAACTGGAAGTGTGATAAACACGATGGCAAAATGGGGGTAAATGCAGTTTTCCCACAAATGAGTTCCTTTGGTAGAGATATCGGTGGTTCTTTGGGAATCTTTTCAGTAGAATTAAAACCCCCTGATTTCCTGTTACCATTGTCCTTCTCTGTTTCATGTATCAATGTCTTCCACTCACCTCTTTCTCCATTTACACTCTTTCTTTTCACTTGCCCAGGAACTGTTAAAGTAAAATCCCTATCTTTTTTTTTCTCTTTTCCCATGTACAATTTAGATCATTCCCAGAGACTTTGAGTCTGCTGGATGTTTTGCCCTTGTCTAAAGGAGAAGGATATGATTGCTTTCATCTGCAGAGGGGATGATTTCTGTTTTTCTAATTAACCAGATCCTCATCTGGTATAAATTGTCATTGCTACATTGATTTATACAAGCTGAGGATCTGGTCTTAGATGCAGTGGTAACATGACAGTGGTAGGATACTATGCAGTGTTGTTGTAGTTGTATTGGTCACAGGATATTAGCAAGACAAGGTGGGTGAGGTAATATCTTTTATTGGACCAACTTCTGTTCATGAGGGAGACAAGCTTTCAAGCTACATAGAGTTGGACTGATGTTTTTCTATCTCAATAGTCAATTAGACTCATAGACTCATTGATTTAAGGTCAGAAGGAACCATCAAGATCATCTAGTCTGACCTCCTGACCATTTCAGGCCACAGAACCTCACCTATCCACTCCTGTAATAGACCCCTAACCTCTGGAGTCCTCAAATCATGATTTTAAGACTTCTAGTTACAGAAAACCATCATTTACACTAGTTTAAACCTGCAGGTGACCAGTGTCTCAAGCTGCAGAGGAAGGCAAAAAATCCCCAGGGTCTCTGCCAATCTGACCTCGGGGAAATTCCTTCCCTACCCCAAATATGGTGATCAGTTAGAGCCTGAGCATGTGGGCAAGACCCAGCAGTCAGACACTGGGAAAGAATTATCTGTAGTAACTCAGAGCCCTCCCCATCTAGTGTCCCATCACCAGCAGTTGGAGATATTTGCTAATAGCAGTCGCAGATTGGTGATATACCATTGTAGGCAGCCTCATCTTACCATCTCCTCCATAAACTTGTCAAGCTCACTCTTGAAGCCAGTTGGGTTTTTTGCCCTGAGGGCTCCCCTTGGAAGCCTGTTCCAGAATTTCACTCCTCTGATGGTTAGAAACCTTCACCTAATTTCAAGCCTAAATTGTTGATGATTAGTTTATATTCATTTGTTCTTATATCAACATTGGTGCTTAACTTAAATAACTCCTCTCTCTCCCTGGTATTTATCCCTCCAATGTATTTATAGAAAGCAATCATAACTCTTCTCGGCCTTTGTTTGGTTAGGCTAAACAAGCCAAGCTCTTTGATTCTCCTCTTATAGGTAGGTTTTCCAATCCTCTGATCATCCTAGTAGCCCTTCTCTGCACCTGTTCCAGTCTGAACTCATCTTTCTTAAACATGGGAGACCAGAATTCCACACAGTATTCCAGATGAAGTCTCACCAGTGCCTTGCATAATGGCACTAACACTTCCCAGTCTCTACTTCAAATAGCTCACCTGATGCATCCTAGGACTGCATTACCTGTTTTTCATGACTGAATTACATTGACGGCTCATAGTCATCCTGTGACCAATCAATACACCAAGGTCTTCCTCCTCCTCTATCTCTTCCAACTGATAAATCCTCAGATTATAGCAATCTTCTTGTTAGCAATTCTTCTTGTTAGTCCCTAAGTGCATGACGTTGCACTTTGCAAGAAATTTCATCCAATTTCTATAATGTCAGTTTTCAAAGTCATCCAGATCTCCTTGTATGATATTCCAGCATTCCTCTGTACTGGTTATACCTTCCAAATTGTTGACTGGTGGTGAGATGGAATGACTGACAAAGCCGTTGCATAAAGGTGTTTTTTCTTTTCTTTGTCTTTTCTTTTTTGGTGTTCCTAGTTGCAATTTCTATGGTCTTCCTCCCACTTCATGCATTTAATGTATTTAATATTGGCCTTCGTAGGAAGGTCTATATATCACATTGGTGGCATGTGAGCTGATTTTCAGTGGCACTCACGCTGCCTGGGTCCTGGCCACCAATACGGGGGGCTCTGCATTTTAATTTAATTTTAAATGAAGCTTCTTTAAGATTTTAAAAACCTTATTTACTTTACATACAATAGTTTAGTTATATATTATAGACTTATAGAAAGAGACCTTCTAAAAACGTTAAAATGTATTACCGGCACGCGAAACCTTAAATTAGAGTGAATAAATGAAGACTCAGCACACCACTTCTGAAAGGTTGCTGACCCCTGGTCTAGTGGGACAATATCTGATTACTAAGATGTTCAGGGAAATCCGTATGAAAGATTTTAAATATTTGGTGGAAACAAGTGTGGGTCCCCTTCACAAAGATTTTCTGGTGGGATGTAAGAGAGGAAGCTTTTATTCTTGGGAGAGAATGAACATTTTCCAGGGGAAGTAAGAACTGAAAAATTCCATTTCTCTTTCTCATACACACAAGCATCTTTCCCTTCCCTCGGCCCTTAGAAGCCATTTAAGTCCCTCTCCACCCAGCTCAAGGTCAAACCTGGCTATGTTTTTTGATGATCAGTGAGACTGTGAAAGGACTCTTAGGATGCCTAGGGTTAATGGTGACACAGCCCAAATACGGTTTACTTTGCTGATCATCTGCTAATTTGCTACTTACTCTCTGAGTGAGAGTCCAAGTTTTCAGAGGTCAGAGCTGCATTGAGCCTTTCTTTATGTTTTTATGGATGCTAGTGATGAGGTGAGTGCCCTTGGCTAAATTTTTTGTAGACATCTTACTGGGCCAGCTGGTATAAATCTGTCTCGCTCCATTGAAATCAATACAGCTATGCTGATGTACACCAGCTGAGATGCTGGCCCCTAAAGATCTGAGGAGAATATTAGGGCTGATTTATATTACAAATGGAAAGTAGGTAATTTTTAACATTTAGCCATTGTAACCAAATGCTGGACTATGCATGAAATAATGAGGTCCAGTTTGTGTTTGAACTTAAACATGAGTTGCATTGCTTTGCTAAAAGGTTTACTTAAATTCAGAGATCCCTTCAAATAATACACTACAGCTGACATGGACCCAGGGGCGGCTCTAGGTATTTTGCCGCCCCAAGCACGGCAGGCAGGCTGCCTTCGGCAGTTTGCCTGCGGGAGGTCCCCGGTCCCGCGGATTCGGCATCACGCCTGCGGGAGGTCCGCTGAAGCTGCGGGACCAGCGGACCCTCCACAGCCCTCACAGTGACCGGCAGAGCACCCCCCATGGTTTGCCGCCCCAGGCACATGCTTGGCGTGCTGGTGCCTGGAGCCACCCCTGCATGGACCACAATCACGGTTAGACTTCAGAGGGTCAGATGAGACCATCGTAATTTGCACTTACAGTTTCTTTCATCCAAGGAGTTCAGAGTAATTTACATGCTTTCGCTAACTCTAAACACCACTCCTTCTAGGCAGGTAAGCATAAGCACTGAACTCACTTAACACAGTAGCTAAGTTGAGGCATAGAGAGTTTAAATGACACAGTCACAGGACAAGTCAGTAGCAGAGACACAAATAGCAACCAGGTGTCCTGACTGTCAGCCAGGGTGATAGCCACTAGTCTTATGCTCAAATCTTATATGCTACACAAGGCCAGGGTATTACTCCTTCCACCTTGGTAATGTTCCTGAGAAAAATAAACAATCTATGCTATGAATGGAGCAGAGTACGCCAGTGCAAGCAGGTCAGTAGGGGAGTGGTATGGGTAGGCTGCAGGAAGGATTATCTATCAAGATCTGGCTCTCAGCACTCCCTGCATGCTCTGTGTACCAATCAGAAGTCCCAGTGCACAAACAAAATTAAACTTAGCATATAGATTAAATGAATATGTCTGTACAGAGTAAGAAAAATACATTTATAGTATCCAATCAAACTCTTATCATTTGCTTTGTATGTGCAGGAAGTGCTTGCATTTCTACCCTTACAGGAATGAAAGACTATCCTAGTTATGAACCAAAAGACTTTGTGGTAAATTCTGGCCTGTTATTTGTGAATGCACTGGAATAGCTGTGAGAGTGGAGGAGGAGAGTTTAGAAAGCCTCTTCCTCTACTTCTCAGTGCATTTGGAGCCTTTTACAGTGCCCACTGAAATCAATGGAAGGACACTCATCCATTGACTTTAATGGACATTAGATCAGCCCCTTGCTTAAGAACATAGCAGGATACAAACAAGAAATAAATGCCTGAATCTAAGCAGGGGAGTTTCTATACTAGGTATAGCACTCAAAGTAGTTGATCAGTGTAGACTCCCAAGGGAAATGACAGAGACCACATTACTGCAAAGATTCAGAAACAGGTCCAGTAAGACATTAGTTGCTATTACTTGAGGGCACCTTCTGTGAAACGCCAAAGGTCAGAGAGGATGGCCAGAATGGTCATTTCTTGCCTGACATTGTATGCAGCTTGCTGGCTCAGGGGACTGGGAATGGCTTATGAAGCTTTTCACCTTCAGGTCATTGGTTGCAATCTGGCTTCAAGTTCATAAATACTAAAAGTCATTATGATCTGACAGCTGTCAGGAGGGCTTTGTGAAATGAGGTGTCCAGAGTGGGTCTCTATCCATTTTTCAGTGAAGTGTCTGTATCGCATAAAGTGCTATTAATGTAATTATCACTAATTGGCAGTCTCAGCAGAAAAGCCAAGAGCTATATGGGTCACGTGAACTATACTGACTTTTTACCCCTCTAGGGCAAATGTGAAGCATAGTGGTGTGTGATGCAATAATGGTGTGAAGGAAAATTACACCATTACTATAGTTGCTGTACTTGTTCTGGGGATAAGGAGAGAAGTTGAGTCTCGAGGGCTGACACACCAGCACTTTTAATCATTGTGGAATTCCCTTTTAAGAGGGTTTTTTGTTGTTTTTAAACACAATTTTTAAAAAAAAGTGTTTACACTCATTAGTCCAAGTGAGTGAAGCCATATTGTTTGAGACCTTTTAAAATGAGATTAAACAAAATGTGTCTTTTCCATCTCAAACTTCTATTAGTACTGTAATATAAAATACTCAGATTCTTTAGTGGTAATCTTCTGGACACAAATTATCCATAAGAAAAATTTCATAAGAATTATATTTTTCTGTATTCAGTAAGGGGTCTGTATATTTTTGTGGAATTCAGAGCGTTTGGGGAAAACAAAGACAATGAAGTATTGAAAATATGATGATAGATTTGCTTCTATAGGAAGGAGATCTAAAGAATTTTAATGCAAATAGAATAGAATTTTAATTCAGTGGGCTAAATTCTGTCTTCACTTACGCTGCATAAATCAGGTGATATCAATGCAGTTACATCAGTGTAAAACCAATTGAGGGGTAAAATTAGGTCCACAGGACCCAATTCTGCTCTCACACCAGTTTAAATCCATATTAACACTGAAGTCATTGGTGTTTCTTTGAATGAACACTGGCACAAATTAAAGCAAAATTAGGGCAAGAGTCTGCTTTCATATTAGTTTAAATCCAATGAGGCTGCTCTGAATTTACTTTGCTTGAGAGCAGAACCTGGCTAGAGCGGCTCCACTGATGTCAATGGAAATTTATGCTAGCTGAGGTTTTGGCCCATCAAATGTAAATTAGCCAGCATGCAGCAACAAAATTGTTTGCTAGGTGTTAGTGAGAATTGAAAGAAAAAGTAATTATATAATGACTAGAAAGACTATATCGCTCCAAAAGTGTAGCTCATTGATTTATTTGAAAATCTAAGTATATGCAAAACTTCATGAAAACTTAATGTACCCTGTCTTATTTTTCTAACTTGGTTTCAAATCATTGTCATGACATCAGTCAGTGCAAATGCCTTTCTCTCTACCAAATCTGTGTATTAAACAATATTCAAATTAGATGGAAGATTTGGAATCATATTGTTAGGTAATGGGTATTTTACCTATGTTTTATCTCTCGACTATAAATTTTATACTCTAGCTTATACAGCTCCCAATAGATCTTGGTATAAGAGACCTCAATAAATCTCAAACTATTTAATATGGAAAAAATATATTTGTTATTTGTGTCATGTTTTATTAGTGCCCTCCAACTTCTGACATTGGAGAGAACATTCTCTTTGCCAACAAGCAAAGAAGCTTTGCAGCTTGAATTTATGCTAAATAATAGATTTATTAATTGTTTATGCTATGGATCTCAATTCATAGATACAGGTATATGGGCATATTTGTCTGAATATACATCCCCAAACTATGTGACATATTTATATTTTATGACATTGATACCAGATTCACAAATCAACAGCATTTTAGTAACACATTTATAGAAACAAATAGGATGTAGAACAATTTTCTCCTGTAGAAGTTGCACAGTAAAGAGAGAGATAGAAACTTCTTTTACTAGTCAATCTCTGTATATTGTGTCTGTGTGGTACATTGTGCTAAGTGCTACTAGCACCTCATGTCTCCGCTGCTCTCGTGTTTCAAAATTGCTTTATAATTTGTGATTTATGCAGTCATCTCTAATTCTTGGAATAAAAAGGTAGATTCATTTTCATGATCTATATATAATGGGTTTAGGAGTATTCGTTCCCTTTTCTCACTCTATAATAGAGGTAGGAGAAATGTGGCCACCAGCTTGTGCGGGGTGGGGGGAAGCAATATTTCACAGTTATATAAACAGTAGGGCTCTGAGGACATAGCCATGAAATATAACTTTTTTAAGTTTAATGGGGAAAAAAATCCAAACAGCTTGTGCAGCATTTTAACCAATGGGAGAACAGTATGCAAATAAACTAGTCTACTACATGCAGATTGCTTGGCTTTCATATCCAATACCAGTTCAACCATGAGTCCTACCCATCCTCCTGCAACATCCCACTGTTCCTAACCATCTTATACACAAGCTCCAAACTAATGGCCTCATTCTGCTACTGTTAATCATGCTAAACAATACCTTGAGACTGTTGGTGAAGCATTGATTTTAATTGGTCTAGTGGCAGAGCAAAGTACTGTACAGTATGAGTACAGGTGGCACAGTTCTACTCTAAAATCTATAGACCTGATTTGCCTATCAATTACTGCAATTTTATACTGTGTGGGTCTGATTTTTTAGTGTTATGAACCTTGGGTAGTGATTTACTTTTGTGAAAATTGCATTGTGCACATTTTTTCATAGGTGTAAATGACAACACAAGGTGGAAGAGTTGTTTCTAATTTATACCTGTGTGAGAACAGAATCCAGCTTTCTATAAATCTATAATATTGTCTTCCCAATCTTCTGTTTTTCTTTCAAAAATGTTCTTGCTAGTCCAGGGCAGAGTGATACTTTTATAGAATTGTGATTAAAATGTTTCCTTTCATTAAAATACACTGCAAGAAAACTGTATGAGTAAGGTTCACGCATAGAACCCAGGAGAGATGTGTAACACCAGATACCAGTCAGGTTTTGCTTTTGTGAATGCCAAGGTATCACTACAGTCAGAGATAGGTTTCTATAGTTTCACAGGTCACAGTTACCTGAATACTGTCTTCTATAAATGTAAGTAATGTCAGAACTGGTTGAATATGTTGCATAATTTTATTTGACAAATTTTGACAATAGTTATAAATTTTCTGACTAATATTTTCAAATAATGAAATTCTAATGAATATGTTTGAAAATGTCACTTTAAATGAAATAAACAATCTCATTCAAATGTGGTGATACTATGTGCAAGGATGTAGAATCTGTGCAAAACTAGATGATTTCTTTTCACAAGGATTAGTCTGCAGAGAGAGAATAATTCTCAAGTCTGCTTGCAAATGGACCGTGGTCAGAGTTTTGAGTTTGTATATAACCCCAACTAGGAAAGTTTCATGTGGTCATGTGGTTTCAGGTTCCTTTGCAAATTTTTCCCTCAGCCCCTCAAGGCATGCACTAACACACACACACTCACACCCCATTATATACTGTAATAATGCATGGCAGGGTGAGTTACATATGGCATGGAGTTGATTAACAAATGCTACTGACACTCAAGAAGTATCATCATTACATCCCGAAGTACAGTTTATTTTTATGAAGTCTTTTTAATTATAGTTTACACACACACATTCGTTTTCCTCATTTGTTATATTGTGGCTCTGAACTTGGATTTCCTGCAAGATTTCCTCTGAGGAGAGGACCCTACTTTTGAATGTCAAGTTTTAGAAGCCTTATCTGTAGGTGTTTCTCCCACTGCAATGTTGTTGCAGTATCAGGCAGTTAGTACCAGCATATTTAGATGATGGAACCCACTGGTACAGCTGGGCAAATAAATGTTTTTTTCAATTCTCTGGCAGTCCTGAAAAACAGAGGAAAAAATTGGTTCAGATCGACCTGAAAGCAAATTTGTTTTTTTAACTTTCAGTGAATTGAAAAAGTCAACAAAAATTCTGTTTAAATTTGAGGTATTTTAACTTTTTAAAATAAAAACAAAGGGTTAAATGCACAAAACCATTGAAGAGGAGGTGCCCCTGCCCTGCCCCATACCCAATAGCCCAGTGGTTGTGGCACTCACCAGGGAGAGGCAAGACCTGGGTTCAAGTCTGTGCCCCAGGGCAAGGATTTGTATCTGGGTCTGCTATATGCCAGGTGAGTGTCCTGACCACTCAACTATTGGACGTAAGGTTATGAGGGTTGGTGGTAGCAACAGAACCTCCTCTCTCATTTCCTCCTGTTTTGGAGATGCTGCCGAAGGCTACGTCTGTTCTGCACACCACTTGCGGAGACGTGTAATATACGTGTGGCTACTCACCACATTTGAAAGCAGGCTGCATCCACACTGCGGTGTGTAGCTCCATGTGTCAGTGAAAGGTTCTGGCAGAGGGGAAAGGGCTGATCCTTCTCCCCGGCTGTCGGAACTTTCTCCACTGTTGGAGCTTTTCTCTGTGGCTGGGCAAGGGCTCCAGCAGTGGGGAGCTGCCAGAGTCTTTCCCCACTGTTGGAGTCTTTCACTGCACCAGAGAAGGGCTCCAGCAGCAGGGAGGCAGCGGGACAGTGTACTGCTAAAAACAGCAATGTAGATGGGGAGGCACGGCTTGGATGAGTAGAGACCTGTGTACTCTAGTACATACCTGCACCCTTTAGGCCTGTCTTTACCCCGCTCTACACTGCTATTCAGACCTGTGCTCAGGGGGCTAAGAAGGCATGTGCTCTACATGCTGGCAAAAGAGGCATGAAGTAAAGATGTACCCTAAAACTGCTTGTGAATTTAGTCCTATTTTTCCCCAAAAAAGCCAATTTGATGAATTTGCATCGGATTTGTGAATAGTTTCACTGGCCCCAAACTGTATTTTTCAGCAAATAAGCTATTCATCTGAAAAAATTCACCCAGCTCTGTCCACTAGTCCATTCCTTTCTCCTCTACTTCTGTTAAAGGAGAACTGTGGTCTGAGTATGTGACTAGACACCATGAGCTCCTCAGTTCTGATCCTCACTCTGGCACTGACTCCCTCTGTGAGCCAGCCGCCTAAGCTCACTGTCTCAGCTTCCCATTCCGTAAGGCAAAGATAACAAATCTGACCCTGTCTTTCAGCATTTTAATGAGGATTGATGAATGATGGAATGTTTGTAGAGGAATTTCCTCTGATCTACTTATTATCATTAGTTTGGACGTAGGGGAGGCAGTCAAAATACTCATATCCCCACTGAAGCTTCCAACTGCTTTCTGTACACGAACACGCACTCTTTTCTGTTCTGGTTCTGTGCAGGTATCTTACACCCTTTGTATTTTAGGCATGGCTTGAATGTCTCACTTTTTTAGGAGTCTAGAAAAATTGGGTAATGGAACGTATTATGAATTCAGTGTAACACAGCATGTGGCAATGTTTTCAGTGAAACGCTATCTGCCCTTAGAGGAGAACCATTTAGCCAAAATTTATTTTCAGAAATCCACACATAGGGCCAAATCATTAGATGTGCTCAGCACTCAATGAACACTTACAACTCCCACTGAGGGCAATGGGAGTTGTAGTTACTCAGGACTTCAGGATGAGATCCGTAGCTTGGATCTGCAGATAAATTCCATCCACATATCTCTTGTGGAGTGTAGGTGAAACTTAATCTCTTTATCTCATTCCATCAACAACATCGAAAATAACCTAAAACAAAGTCCGAGGTCTAAAATGAGAAAATAACCTTTCCAGTTGGATTGGATTGGCTGGTCCTCTCACATACTCTGCTTGAATCATAAAAATACAAGGAGACAGGGGGAACATTTTCCTTTTGATTTCTTTTATCACTGCAGACCCAAAGGTTTGTTGTTTTTTCTCCCAAACACAGTATTTTTTCTCTCTGTGTGATTATTTTTCTCCACATTTTTGTTCATGTTTACATTATAAATAGAACTTTGGAAAACATGTGGGTTTCAGTTCACTGGGCTGTTGTTTTCTTTAACATGCTTTTTTCACTCTGGGAGTTTCAGGTATCATGAAGACCAAACAAAACAAAACTAGGTGAATTTTGCTAAACTCTGTTGTTTGCAAGGGTTGTGTGTGATCCTAAAAGTCTACTTTTGCACAAGGCTATCATAAGATCTGCTGTGAAACTAAAGGCAACATCACCACCCTTTGTCTTGAAAAGTTGGTGTCTGTCTAGGGACAGCAAAAAGTTTTCCTTTGAGTCTCAATGAAAAGTTCGCAGGACCCAAAAGTGTTTTGCGTGAAGTTTATATGGGTTTATTTTCTATATACTTTGTGGGGCTGTCATAAGCAGGTATTAGCCTCTCACTGTCATGAATGCTGAATGTATGATGGAAGCTGAGGGGAAGAGGCATGTTTGGTACAGAAGCTTAGAGCCTTTATTTCCACCAGGCTATTTTGTCTCTTGCCTTTGTCTTTATCATGGTTTCCTGCAGCCTTCTCTCTACTCCTCAAAGTTCTCTTCACATCCCTTCTCATTCAGAGAATGTCCTTGCTCCTTTTCTTTCTTTTTTTTTTTACATTCAATGTTTAGTTAATTTGTTCCCAGTTTCATTCATTTCTCTGATGCATTTTATTCTTTTTCCTTGCTGTCTTTTCTAACTGATTACATGTCCCTTTTCTCTTTCCCTTATATATTCTTCTTTTCATCACGGTTTCTCTCCAAACTCTCATCTCTTTTTCTCCTCTCCTCACACTTCTTTCCCCCCATCCTTTGTCCTCTTCATTTCTTTTCCTCCTTCTCCTATTCAGTTAGAGCACTCCACCCCTTCTTCTGCAAGGGCCTGATTCAGGAAACAATTACATGCTTAAGTCCCATTTGGTATGTCTACAGTGCAAACAGCATACACATGCATACCTGAGGTAATTTTGATCTAGCTAGATTGCTAAAAATAGCAATGAAGCCACAGAAGCACTGGCTAGCCACCCAATTGCAGGCCCGCCCAGGACCCTGAGTACATATTCAGGCTGCTAGCCTATGCCACCAGTCATGCTGCCATGCCTTCTCTGCTATTTTTAGCAAGGTAGCTTGATCAAAGCTATTGCTGGGATGTCCATGCATGCTACAGCCATACCTCTGATTGCAATGTAGACACACCCATTGAAGTCCATGCGACTTAGTATGTGATGAAGGTAACCACATGCTCAAGTGGTGTCCTAAATTGAGGTCTCAATTTCTTCCCCTCCTTTTCATTTTTATTTTCCCTTTTTGTTCTCTTCCTTTTGCTGTTCTTGTTCATCACTGGAACTATCACAGCTGTAGCTTGAAACACCGTTAATTGAAAATACAGTTCTGGCTGAATTATTATTTTATTTTTGGCCTGTCAGAGCACAAGCCCCAGACTGCTCAGGCCCTAAACATCAAACAGTGGTGGCTTCAGAGCAGCCAGTTTTCTCTAGAGGTTCTGTTACTCAAATGAGGAGAGGTGAGGTTTGGCGAGCTCTCATCAGAAGTCAGAACCATTTGCCAATCCCTGCTGCACTGTTAGTGAGACCCAGACAGATTACTCAGTGGGCAGATGAGTACATATGGAGCATTTTAATTCCTAGGACACTAATTCAAAGCTATCCAGATTGCCAGTGACAAAAACTCATTACCATCTGCTGGTTGCTTGGGACTTAGCTGAAATGTGTGTGGTCCACTTCACGTAGAGAAACCAACCTAATGCGGGATGTGTCTGCACCCTTATTGGCAGCCAGGGCAGAGGTGAAGAGGATTGCAAAGGCACAGAGAATAATTGCCCTCTCAGGCCCACAAATATGGGCCCCGCAGGCGAGGCTTGTGGCACATTGGCAGGGCAGTGAAGGGAAGCTTATGCTGCCACTGCACCTGCTGTGCCTGTTTTGTGGAACGCTAGAGGAGCTCAGCTTCCAGGGCTGTCAATGTGCCAAAACCAGAACCAATTTACAAACCTTAGATGCTTTGATTTGTTTCATCCAATTACTTAGCTACTGGATGCTCATTGGACAATGAAGGAAACTAATTAGCAACAGTTAGACACTGGGATACACAATGGTGTCTGTGAGGACTGCAGCATCTCTCAGGTGCTTTGTGGTTAGATCAACAGAGATGAAACCTATTGTCACATGTGGCTTGGTATAAATGACCAGAAAGATAACATAAAAGTAATAGATTCAGTTTAGGGAAACTCTGCTTCCCTTCCTTGATTAAATGTTGCCTTTGAGGCAGCCACAGGGCATAATTCATGTTTGCATAGGGCCTATCACAATGGGCTTCTGGTCTGTGGCTGAGGCTCCTATGTGATACTGCAATACAAATAAATAATAATAAACAACAATGCTCAGCAATCAGGCCAAAAGGAATTAGCGTCTGCAATAGCAATTCCCAGATAAATGCTATGTAACAACGAGGTGACAACTGGAATAATTATTACCCTCCAAATCATAATTCCAAATGACTTTTCCCCATAAATTAAAAAAATGCTGAAGTTTCTCCACAATTATTTGACGTTAAAACAGACTAGATAACAAGGGCTGAATTTTTCTCCCTCATGCATACCAACTCACTGACATTAAAAGGAGACATGTATGTGATTGAGAGCAGAATTTAATCCTGAGAACATAAAGTTAGGACTCCTGGTTGTAAAACTAACAGTGCAGTGGTATTTTTATATGTGTGATAGCTGAAAGGTGCAGAGGATTTTTCTTCTGTCTGGGGAGCACCCAAAACATGAGCTATGTAGCAAAACTATCCAGACTTCTTCAGTCTGCAAAACTCAGCTGTTGTTAATGAGATCAGCACGTGGCCCTTTCTGTCTCAATTGCTCCAGCTGTAAAATGAGACTGATAATACTTACCACACAGAGGTATTTTGAGGATTCACTAGCTGATGTTTACAAAATGCTCTACAGTTGTAAAGAATTATATAAATGAAGAATCTTGATTGGACAAAGGTCTCGAGACACTGACGCTGTGAGATAAATGAGGATTGGGTTATTGAGGATTGGGTAGGAAACTTTGTAAGCATGGACTTTCTTGACAGATCTCTAGTTCTTTCTGTTCCAGTCAGGCTGAAAATGTGGGTGAAATCAAGATCCCGTGAAGTTCAATGCTAAACTGCCAGAGCTTCAGTGAGGCTAGGATTTTACCCCATGAGCGCGAGCTTTTTGTTGTTGTTGTTGTTGTTGTTGTGATTTTGGCATGCAGGCTTCCAGTCCTGAAACAATTAAAAATAAATACATAATATTTGTCATAATAGGAAGAAAAAAGTTCAACCAAACGTTTTGTACTCTGAAATCTCTCATAAAAATGTTTGCCTTGGATGACAGTTCAGTTTAATTTTTTATTTTATCTGAATGGGATTTCCCATTGACTCATAGAGATGCCATGTGGGCTAATGGTGTGAGCACTGGACTCAGGGCCAATGCAAGGATGTTTCGCACCCTAGATGAAACTTCCACCTTGCGCCCTCCCCCCCTCGCCCCTGCCCTGAGGCGCCCTCCACGGCAGCTCCCCCCTCCACCCTGAGGTGCCCCTCCCCGTGGCAGCTCCCTCCCTCCGCCCTGAGGCGCCCCCCTTGCGGCAGCTCCCCCCCCACCCTCTGCCCTGAAGCACCCCCACAGCCCCAGCTCACCCCTGCCCTGCCTCCTCCCCGAGTACGCCATCGCTGCTTCACTTCTCCCGCCTCCCAGGCTTGCGGCACCAAAGCTGATTGGCACCGCAAGCCTGGGAGGCGGGAGAAGTAAAGTAGCTCACCCCTGCCGTGCCTCCTCCCCGAGCATAGGTAATAAAAAAAAAGGTAATAATTGGAGATATACCAATCTCCTAGAACTGGAAGTACCTTGAAAGGTCATTGAGTCCAGCCCGCTGCCTTCAGTAGCAGGACCAATTTTTGCCCCAGATCCCTAAGTGGCCTCCTCAAGAATTGAACTCATAACCCTGGGTTTAGCAGGCCAATGCTCAAACCACTGAGCTATCCCTCCTTCCATGCCATAGCTGCTTCACTTTTCCCACCTCCCAGGCTTGGGGCACCATTCAGCTTAGGCACCGCAAGCCTGGGAGGTGGGAGAAGTGAAGCGGTGATGGCGTGCTCGGGTAGGAGGCGGGGCAGGGGTGAGCTGAGGCGGGGAGTTCCCCTGCGTGCCGCCCCCCCCTCCTTGCTGCAGGTGGCGCTCCCCTGCCCCAGCTCCCTCCGCCTAAATGCTGGTGGTGACCGGGGCAGCCGAAGATCCAGCCGCCGCTGTCGCTGCCGAAGAAAATGGCGCCCCCCAAATCCTAGCGCCCTAGGTGACCGCCTAGGTCGCCTGAATGGTTGCACCGGCCCTGATTGGACCGGCACCCAGATACTCCCAAATTCTAATCTCATCTCTGACACTGATTCCTCTCTTACTTTGGTCAAGACATTTACCCTCCCTGAGGCAGATTTTAGGTCAGTTTTTTGTCTAGTGTAAATCAGCATCTCTCAGTTAAAGTCAATAGAGCTACACCTATTTGCACTAGCAGAGGATCTGGCCCCTGTGTGTGTCAATCTAGTGTAATTCTGTTAGCTTCAGTGGAATGACTCCAGATTTACACTGTGGTAACTGAAAGCAGAACCTGTCCCTCTGTGCCTCAGTTTCTCCATTATAAAATGTTACTTACCTTTGACATGGAGGTGTTGCAAAGATTCTCTAATTGATTTTGTGGGGAATCAGCTAGTCATCCAAAGTCTTCTCAAGTTGCTGTGGGGGAACTGAACCTCTTGTCTTAAAGAGGACATTCTCTTCAGCTTAAGCACAGAAAATGGGAATCCAAATCAAACTTTATCAGAACCTCATTTATCCAGAATAGGTGGGGAACTGGACCCTGATAATGGGGATTTGAATGACTGTGAGATGGTTAAGAGTTTGTACTGTAGTTATATTATTTATACTGTCCAATCTGAATGGAAGCTTTGCTGAGAGCATACAAACAAGAATATAGTTCTGTATTAATATGGAATCAAGGTAACTAAGTGTGACATCATTCAGAAAAGTGGCTTGCAAAGGAGAAAATTCTTGTTAAGCCAAGATTGTTCCTCCAAATATTATCCATAATAGGAGAGGAAATGCAGACAAATACAATAAAAGCATGCAGCTAATGTTCGTAATATCATTTTTTATAAAGTTGTCTCAAGTATTGATGGAGCCCTTTTAATGCATAACCAAATTACCTGTTGAACAGATGTAGGTTGCAGACTAATTTTCTCCCATGAGTATCAGAATCTTTTAAAAATGGAGTACACCAAAGGTATATGAGACTAGAAGATTTGTCAGTTCTCTTATTGAACCCTAAGAAAATGCCAAATCGTGAGACTTGAAAAGTGAAGAAAAAATATGAAGGGCTGGCAGATTTATCAGCTTGTGTGTTGCAACATTCTCCCTAAGAAGCCTCGGCAAAAATGAAATGAAGGGAAGAAAGAGCTGTGAACCATGATGAAGATGATTAAAGAGAGTACAGAGCAGCTGTCAAAGCAAATATCAAGCAACATTAATAACTTTATAGCTCACCCTGAGACTGTCTCAAATATTTCCAAGAAAACAGAAGCTTTGCTGCTGCACAGGGTAAGTGGCACTAATCATTGAGTGCAGCCCCCTAGGGACCACATTCTGTTGTCAGACACTCCACTGTAAATCCTGAGCAGATGCATAGATTTTAAGGCACTTACTGATTGTGGATTTTCACTGCTAACTGAGAACAGAGTTTGGTCCTGAGAATTTTGCTTATTAGCATTCGATCTGTGTGGAACCCCCCCCCCCCCGCCCCTACACACACACACACACACTGAAGTAGTCACAGAATCTTGAAGAAAGTGAAACTTTTTTCATTTTTGTCTCCATTTTTTTCTTGCATACAGGAAAGTAAATTTTCTGAGGTAGTAAAAAAGTACATTAGGTGAAAAAAGTACATTTTTGATGCAACTAGTGATATTCTCCCTCCCCTTTCATACAAATTCATGAACATTTATGCTTTTGGCCAGAGGATATAATTTGGCCAGTTTTCTCTGAGAGAAGCTGCGAGCAAATGCCTCTTCTCAGAATCTCATGGAGGATCTTGTTTCTGATCTTCTGTTCTCTCTGCAGGCTGGAACTCCCTAGTCAGTATTTTAGGAAATTTTTCTTTTGATCAAATTTGTTACATCCAAATGATCATTGCATGTGGACACAGGAATGTATCCAAAATCAGACAAGAGTTCTGTTAAACGTCTTGGCACTAGAATAGGTGAAGCAGTTTATAAATGTGTCTGACTGATGTTCCCATAAGCTACTATATTCTTCACCTGAAGCCAGTAATCAATATAAGCAAATTCCCTGCTCATATTTGCCATGCCTATCTAATACAATTCTTTATCATACAAGGCCTAATTTTGTCATAGGAATGTTCATAGGTTGTAAATTCTTAGGGACAGGGACTGTTTATGTTTCATGTTGTACAAATACAAGGGACTGTGTTTGTATTGCATACCATACAAAGGCACCCTAGGCCTGATTAGTTACTTTGGGTATTAAAAAAAGAAAAGAAAAATAATAATAATGATGATGCTTAATTCTAATTTCACAATGTATCTCTATTGATCTCTATTGATCTTACTGGATTGTTCCTGATTTGTACCTATGCGGGATCAGAGTCAAACCCAATATCTACATTTCCTTAATTATTCCTCCTCTCTTGACCCAACTCTTTCCCGTTGCCAGATAGTAAAATAATGTGCACAGTAAATCTGGCAGAGGGTGGAATTCAGTCATTTCCAATAGGAGAAAAACAAATCAAAATCGTTTTCTCAGATCTGTATAATATCTCCTTATTCGGATATTTTGGTCACCCTACATGTGTGGATCTCTTTATTGACTTATCATAAGGCTCACCCTGAAAATGATCTTACTTGGATTTCACTGACATTTTCAAAGGCAGGATAGAAATTCACACCTTTTTTGTAGTGATTGCTTGGCTCTTGTGGAACAAATCTCACTTTCCAAAAGGCAGATTTCATTGCTGCTGATGTGTTTCCGCTTCACCTAGACCAGGGATCGGCAACCTTTCAGAATTGGTGTGCCGAGTCTTCATTTATTCACTCTAATTTAAGGTTTCACGTGCTAGTAAT
The DNA here is from genome assembly GCF_020497125.1 of Mauremys mutica. Taxonomy (NCBI): domain Eukaryota; kingdom Metazoa; phylum Chordata; order Testudines; family Geoemydidae; genus Mauremys; species Mauremys mutica. Next base: position 167,959,326 of record NC_059072.1, read on the forward strand.
ACATTTTAATGTTTTTAGAAGGTCTCTTTCTATAAGTCTATAATATATAACTAAACTATTGTTGTATGTAAAGTAAATAAGGTTTTTTAAATGTTTAAGAAGTTTCATTTAAAATTAAATTAAAATGCAGAGCCCCCCAGACCAGTGTGAGTGCCACTGAAAAACAGCTCGCATGCTGCCTTCGGCACACGTGCCATAGGTTGCCTATCCCTGACTTAGACTGATCAGTGAGGTTTGTTGATGTAAGAATCAGATTGGAAGAGATTCTTTAAAAAAAATCTAATTTTTCCAAAGGTTCAAAAAAGGTTTTTTGCATTTTTTTTCTGAGTTTCTCTTAGCTTCATGTTAATGATTTTAGAGTTTGTGGGAGTGTCAGCTAGAACCAGCTAAGCCTGAATGAGCTACACCAGCACCAAATGAGCCTAATAAAGCTTCTTCTGGCCTTGTAAGATGGGAGTTCAAATCAGCATGTATCTGCAATGAGAAATTCACTCTCTCATGGATCCACGTAGGGTGATTACTTGGATATATAGACACGATCAAAGGGGAGGATGCCCAAGGGATTCATTAGAACAGAATTCGGTTACAGTAGAGAAAAATTACTATCTGCGATCAAAGCTTGGCAATATGGAAAATCAGAAGGGTTAGTAATAGGTAATAATGTCCTTGATGCATATGGCCAAAGCAGATTGTACTATTCCCAGGCAGCATAATAGTGCCATTTTCTGTATTTTATATCTTGACTCTCCTATTTACTATACCTCCTTTTTAATGCCAAAGACTCAGCACTTTAAGCCAAAGGCTTAGCACTAGCTAACTACATGCCCGCTCCTGCCATCCCAGCACAGACAAATCTTCCCTTGGCTACAAGGGAGATTTGGGCTAAAAGCACCTAAGTGACTTAGAAGCACAAGTCCCATTTTCAAAGGAGATTTAGGGTATGTCTACACTGCAGACAGACACTCATGGCAGCTGACTCGGAGTTGTGGAGCTCAGGCTGTTTCATTGCAGTATAGACTTTTGGGCTCTAGGACCTTGTGAGATAGGAGGGTCCCAAAGCTCAGGTTGGAGCCCAAGTCCAGAAGTCTACACTGCAATGAAACAGCCACAACCCCGAGGTTTTTAAATTGCAGTGTAGACATAACCCTAGGTATTGGGAGCCTAAATTACATTGATGTTAGGCTCCTTAGTGCCTAAATCACTGTTTCCTTTGTTAATGGGCTGCTAAGCCACTTAGGCACTTTTAAAAATGCAACCCTTTGTCTGAAAGAGGGCTGGAGTCTCTGGTCTTAAAGGGTATCCGTAAGGGATCAGTGACTTGGTTCAGCTAAAATAAGCACTGGCCAGGAATCTCTGCTCAAAACTAAGCTGTTCCTGTTTCGCAGTTCAAAAATGTTTGGGGGGGGTGTGCCTCACTACTCCTTCATTCCAGCCAGGTCTTGCGTACTGTAAGTCCCTACATGCTGTACACCATGCTGTGGCAACACAGCCAACATGTGAAATTTCTACCTTGATTTCAAGATCTATGAAGTTGAGCTAAATTGTGGATGAGCTTCAGTTACACCTATGGCTGTTTTTACACTTATCTGACTTGAAGTGAGCCACCTTGCTTTGAAAATTGAAACTCCATTTCAAGGCCAATATAGCCTCTTCCCAAAAGGCTTAGTAGCAGTGATGCTGGCAAAGTCTTTTGGCTCTCCAATCTTATTGCTTTCTTTTCTTGATTAAGCAAATGGATTGCTATGAGGGATATGCACATATACTGTATACACGTGTGTGTGTGTTTACCTATATATGTACAGAATATAGGTTCTTTCACAGAAATCTGATATGAAGACGTAATTAAAACAGCTTAACAATGTTTTTCTGAAGCTGAGCTGCGTTAAAGCAATCTTCATTTCATAATTAATTCTTGTTATTTGTAGCGGTTTAAACACTGGAAAGGAAAATATCTCAAAGCAGTGATAAAGCTTTCCAAATGTTTATTATCATAATCACAAAATACTTCTTATTCCTTTTTCTGAAAGCTCTTTGCTAGGTAGAATCCCCCGCCCCACATCAGACAAAATACAATACTTACCCAGAGGCTTGAGATCACATGATAAAATGCTTGTCCTGGGAGTTTTATCTTTCAAAACTTAGAAATATTATTTTTATTGGCCTTCTTTCACTATCCGAGGGCTGCCTAATTCCTGTGTGTGTTGTACACTCTGTTCAGATGCCCTAAAAGAAGACCTAGCTGAGAACATTCATTTGGGAGCTTTGCCATTGACTTCTATGAGAGCAGGAGCAGGGGTTTGATCAGAAAAATGCAAAGAAAACACCTTATTTTGTGACAGAAAAAATAGTTACACAAATACCTTCATTGCTATTCACAAAAGAGGAGAAAAGAGTATTGTTCGTTCGGTCAGCTAGTTTTAGAATAATTAACACAAACAAAAGTTTGTTGATCAGAAAAAAAAATAGAACTCTCATGTTTGGGGAGGGATTACTCCTGAATGTATTGCTAATCTGAGTAATATGTTGTGATATACTTTGGGGGTAAAAGGAATTAGGCTGAAGGAATTAAAGAGATTTGGCATGGATACCATATTTGGTAGAGCTCCTAATGAGATTAATTTTAAAAAGGCTACCTTATGCATAGCTTTACTTGAGTAAGTCCAGAGACTCTAATGAGCTTGTGGATTCTGTCTCCAGTAGAGTAAATGGTGCCAATTTGGAGTTGTGAGAATAAAATTCACTGGACTCTGGCTAATTTAAAGATTTTAGCTGTGCCCAAATTGGTATTTTGATTTTCACATGTCAGAAATCACAGGGAAACATTGTGGAACCTGAGTGGCAAGTCAGTTCTGTATTGATGGTGATGCATAATTATTTCCCAATAAAAATGAAACTAAATTTCCTGGATGAAGTTTTAATTTTCCTTTTTCAAAGGAAAGAGATTTTATGCAGGGTTTTTTTTGTTTTTTGTTTTTTGTTTTTTTTTATCAATGTGGAGTTGAATGGAGAGTCTATTCCTTCTGTTCATATGATTTCAGATGCCTAAAGCCACAGGATATGAGGTGGGTTATTAGATATGCCTTTCCAAAGAGGAAATGGTAAGACAAAAAATGGCCTGCCTGAAGTTACAGTTTATAGATTAGAAAAAGGCACAAACAATTAAAAGACGGAGACAGTTAGGGCAAATTACTTGCAATCAAGCTGCAGCTAAATGAGCTTCTTGATGAGGAAACCAAATTTATGTTGTTTAGAACCAGGAAGAAATGTTTTTTAAAAAAAGTTGAAGGTGAGCAAAATGTTAGCATGATTGGATATAGATAGGTTGAGAGAAATTATAGATGCGATTAAAGCTCTGGCCCTGCATTTTTAAAAATAATTAAGGACAGCATTCTTGTAAAATTCAAGAGGCCTGGTCCTTGGCTGGTGTAAACTGGCACAGCTCCTTTCGGGTCAATGGAGCTATATCAATTTACACCAGCTGAGGATCTGGCAACATATTTTGCTCTCTCTTTCTGCTTTTGTGTGGCTAGCAACCCCAATAATCAATTCTGACTTTAACCAAGCAAAATCTGGCAGTTTCAATCAAAACACACAATCTCCAAAAATCATTTGTTGAAAGAAAAGAACATTTCTGGGGAGGGTGTGTGTGTGTGTGTGGGGGGGAACTCTTGCTATATTTAACACTATAATTAAATGTTTTGTTCCCTCCTCCCATAAAAATGTGAATTACCTTTTTGGCAGCTCTTTCAATAGATTTTTGCAAAAGTATGTATATTCAGCAATGAAGGCAGAAAGTCACACAAAGCACTGAAGACGTGAAAGCTTCAGTGTGAAACATCACATTTTCCTTTGTTGCTCTGTATACATTTTTGCATTCAGTGTAATATTCATCACTTTCACTGAATGCTGGGTATTGTCTACCTATATCGGTCTGAAAGGTTTGACTTTGAAGACTTTGTAATTTTGAAAAGGCATCAAGCAAGGCTATCCTTCATCCCCATTCTTGTTGCATTGGAATGTTAGCAATAACAAGGTAGACAAAAGCAAGGTATAATAGAGATTCTTACTGGCAGTCAGAAAGTACAAGTATATGTAGAAAGAGATAATATTCTCCTGACATTTTCCCTTATCTTGATTCCGCCTGTCCTTTCATGCATAAAGTTTTGCATGAACAGAATCTGCAAAACAAAAATTAACAGCACACATCTGAAAGTGAAATGGACATAGAGGAAACTGATTTCTACGGATCCCTCACGGGAGCTAAAATTCTGAAGTGTATTCATTTTGAGAAAGGTTTCAAAGTGAGCGGCCCAGCCATTTTTAGACCAGTAAATGATTCCTCAAAACTCCATTATGTTCTCTGCATTAAAGCAGTAAAGATTATCTATGTACTGCCTTCTAACAATGTTCATTACCTGGCAAACATGCTTACTGTTGAAAAGGGGACGTTATGATACACTGGGCCAATTTATGAGGACATAGCTATGAGACATAGGAATAAATTCTTATCTATGTCCAAATTACATATATTTTCTGTCAGTTTGACACCAAGCAAAATTCTGTTCTTTAACCCTGAATTTTGAAATACATGACAGATTTTGCAGACACACAATTCTCATTCTGTTGGGATGAGTAACATTCTGAGGGATGGCTGGTTAACCAATAGGCCTTTCCCATTGTCAAAAGGCTTTCTCCCCCCACTTTAATCTCCACAGGCAAGATTTTGATTTAAATCACTGAGCGGAAATCTATCCTGTTTTATGTTAGAATCAAAACTAGAAGGGGTCATATTTCTGATTGCAGCAGGAGTGTGGCTAAAATCTCAAGAAAACAGTCTTCATGAAATTTTAACCTAAAATGTAGGTATCTGTGGTGTTTAGATGCTGCTGTAATTATTAGAACTGGGGGCACTGGCTGTTGGGAGTCTGAAAGGACAGGAAACAGGAAACAAGGTTTTGCTAGAAGTCTAAATAATAAGATGGGTGAACTAGAGTGCCTTGTGATAAAGGAGGATATTGATATAATAGGCATCACAGAAACCTGGTGGACTGAGAGCAATCAATTGGACACAATCATTTCGGGGTACAAAATATATCGGAAGGACAGAACAGGTCATGCAGGGGGAGGAGTGGCACTATATGTGAAAGAAAATGTAGATTCAAATGAAGTAAAAATCTTAAGCGAATCCACATGTTCCATAGAATCTCTATGGATAGAAATGTCATGCTCTAATAAAAATATAACATTAGGGATCTATTATCGACCACCTGACCAGGACAGAAATAGTGATGATGAAATGCTAAGGGAAATTAGAGAGGCTATCAAAATTAAGAACCCAATAATAGTGGGGGATTGCAATTATCCACATATTGACTGGGAACATTTCACTTCAGGACGAAATGCAGAGATAAAATTTCTCGATACTTTAAATGACTGCTTCATGGAGCAGCTGGTATGGGAACCCACAAGGGGAGAGGCAACTCTAGATTTAATCCTGAGTGGAGCGCAGGAGCTGGTCCAAGAGGTAACTATAGCAGGACCGCTTGCAAATAGTGACCATAATATAATAACATTTAGCATCCCTGTGGTGGGAAGAACATCTCAACAGCCCAACACTGTGGCATTTAATTTCAAAAGGGGGAACTATACAAAAATGAGGGGGTTAGTTAAACAAAAGTTAAAAGGTACAGTGACTAAAGTGAAATCCCTGCAAGCTGCATGGGCGCTGTTTAAAGACACCATAATAGAGGCCTAACTTGAATGTATACCCCAAATTAAGAAACACAGTAAAAGAACTAAAAAAGAGCCACCGTGGCTTAACAATCATGTAAAAGAAGCAGTGAGAGAGAAAGACTTCCTTTAAAAAGTGGAAGTCAAATCCTAGTGAGGCAAATAGAAAGGAGCATAAACACTGTCAAATTAAGTGCAAGAGTGTAATAAGAAAAGCCAAAGAGGAGTTTGAAGAACGGCTAGCCAAAAACTCCAAAGGTAATAACAAAATGTTTTTTAAATACATCAGAAGCAGAAAGCCTGATAAACAACCAGTGGGGCCCCTTGATGATCGAAATACAAAAGGAGCGCTTAAAGACGATAAAGTCATTGCGGAGAAACTAAATGGATTCTTTGCTTCAGTCTTCACGGCTGAGGATGTTAGGGAGATTCCCAAACCTGAGCTGGCTTTTGTAGGTGACAAATCTGAGGAACTGTCACAGATTGAAGTGTCACTAGAGGAGGTTTTGGAATTACTTGATAAACTCAACATTAACAAGTCACCGGGACCCGATGGCATTCACCCAAGAGTTCTGAAATAACTCAAATGTGAAGTTGCGGAACTATTAACTAAGGTTTGTAACCTGTCCTTTAAATCGGCTTCGGTATCCAATGACTGGAAGTTAGCTAATGTAACGCCAATATTTAAAAAGGGCTCTAGAGGTGATCCCGGCAATTACAGACCGGTAAGTCTAACGTCGGTACCGGGCAAATTAGTCGAAACAATAGTTAAGAATAAAATTATCAGACACATAGAAAAACATAAACTGTTAAGCAATAGTCAACATGGTTTCTGTAAAGGGCAATCGTGTCTTACTAATCTATTAGAGTTCTTTGATGGGGTTAACAAACATATGGACAAGAGGGATCCAGTGGACATAGTGTACTTAGATTTCCAGAAAGCCTTTGACAAGGTCCCTCACCAAAGGCTCTTACGTAAATTAAGCTGTCATGGGATAAAAGGGAAGGTCCTTTCATGGGTTGAGAACTGGTTAAAAGACAGGGAACAAAGGGTAGGAATTAATGGTAAATTCTCAGAATGGAGAGGGGTAACTAGTGGTGTTCCCCAAGGGTCAGTCCTCGGACCAATCCTATTCCATTTATTCATAAATGATCTGGAGAAAGGGGTAAACAGTGAGGTGGCAAAGTTTGCAGAGGATACTAAACTACTCAAGATAGTTAAGACCAAAGCAGATTGTGAAGAACTTCAAAAAGATCTCACAAAACTAAGTGATTGGGTAACAAAATGGCAAATGAAATTTAATGTGGATAAATGTAAAGTAATGCACATTGGAAAAAATAACCCCAACTATACATACAATATGATGGGCGCTAATTTAGCTACAACGAGTCAGGAAAAAGATCTTGGAGTCATCGTGGACAGTTCTCTGAAGATGTCCATGCAGTGTGCAGAGGCGGTGAAAAAATCAAACAGGATGTTAGGAATCATTAAAAAGGGAATAGAGAATAAGACTGAGAATATATTATTGCCCTTATATAAATCCATGGTACGCCCACATCTTGAATACTGTGTACAGATGTGGTCTCCTCACCTCAAAAAAGATATTTTAGCTTTGGAAAAGATTCAGAAAAGGGCAACTAAAATGATTAGGGGTTTGGAAAGGGTCCCATATGAGGAAAGATTAAAGAGGCTAGGACTCTTCAGCTTGGAAAAGAGGAGACTAAGATGGGATATGATAGAGGTATATAAAATCATGAGCGATGTTGAGAAAGTGGATAAGGAAAAGTTATTTACTTATTCCCATAATACAAGAACTAGGTGTCACCAAATGAAATTAATAGGCAGCAGGTTTAAAACAAATAAAAGGAAGTTCTTCTTCATGCAGCGCACAGTCAACTTGTGGAACTCCTTACCTGAGGAGGTTGTGAAGGCTAGGACTATAACGGTGTTTAAAAGAAAACTGGATAAATTCATGGTGGTTAAGTCCATAAATGGCTATTAGCCAGGATGGGTAAAGAATGGTGTCCCTAGCCTCTGTTCGTCAGAGGATGGAGATAGATGACAGGAGAGAGATCACTTGATCATTGCCCGTTAGGTTCACTCCCTCTGGGGCACCTGGCATTGGCCACTGTCGGTAGACAGATACTGAGCTAGATGGACCTTTGGTCTGACCTGGTACAGCCGTTCTTATGTTCTTATGTTCTTATGAAGGAGGGGGGAGGAGTTGAGGAGGCTGAGTGAGAGTTACAGAGGGTGCAGCAGCAGCTTGGTAAAGAGGTTTCCACTTTAAAAATAAAGTCTTGTTGAAGTTTGTTAGTACCTTGCCTGGCTGATACAAAGTATCTTGTAAGGAAAGATGATATTGACATCAAAATAGCACAAGAACAGCATCACTGAATCCAGATCATAACCAGAGCCTCAGCCCTGATTTGAATTTACATCCAATCTAATGTAGAGTTAGGTCTGAAAATCAGTTCCTAGTTTGTTTAAAAGGGTAAGCCCTAGATACTAATATGACAGGCCTGGTATAAATAACAGAGAGAGAAGAGTAAGCTGGACCGGGCAGAGCATTTTGCTTCTTTTAGGGACTACCCTGGTGACAGTTTGAGAGAACTGCTGGTGGGAGGTCCCTGAAGAGAAAGAGTGGAGGTGGTGCCTTTGGAAGAGTGGAGGATACTAATGTCTGTTTCATTGTATGCCTCAGGTCCCCTGAGTTTATAATCCAGAAGGTTTTTTACCTCTTTCCAATCTTATAAATCTATTAAGATTGTTTTAATACATGGGGGGTTTATTGCATTGTTTATATGGCATACTAGTTGTTTTTTTGTTCATTTTTTTGTAAGTGTGGCTAGGACTTTAGTCAGTACACTTAAGTGTATAGTATTTACTTACGTTGCATGATAGCCTCCATGTTCAAGATGTGGAGAGTGATGAGAAAAGGCTTAGGTTGTCTGGATGAATTAATTAATTCTACTGGCCCAGAATCCTTTATTTATCCTTTTCAGTTTGGTATGGGGATTACCAAGAGTTGAAAGATGTTGAGGGGAGATCTGTTTTGTTTTTTCAGCAGCATAATAAAGGCAGCATCAACTGTTTTGAAGGATTGTAGGCTAGGGGTGGGGTTAGGAACTAAACTCATTTTCATCATTTGCAACTGGAACATTATTTTAAATTTCATGGAGACAAAGGATTGGATGGTTAGACAGTTAAATAATGTGGAAAGCCTAATGGCTCAGAACTGCTGGAGAGAACATTTGATTCCTCTTTTATATAATGGTCTGCTGAGAAAATAAAGGAGACTTTGGTTAACAGAACTTCTGGGAGATATTAGGAGTCAGATATGAACTTAATGACAGGAATGGCGTAATAGCTCTGGGAATGAGGATTGGATTTGTTCTAAATGGAGGGAACTACTAGACTTCCCCTAGAGAACATTTTGATAGCTTGGCCAAAATGCTCCCTTCCACTGCAAAGCAGGAAGCCAACCCATAGAAAGCCTTGACAAACACAGCAAGGGAGGAAAGGAAAGGTGAACTGTAGTATCTCTCCCTCACTATCCCTTCACCTCCTGCTCCAGCAGCTTGCACTGTATAGCTGTCTCCAGTGAGCCACAAGAACAATGTAAACTCATAAACTGGGGCAGAGGTAAACATCCAGAGGAGAGTGGTGTCAGGGAGCATCTGCTCCATATAATATTCTCCCAAGGGGAATAGGGCAAATTTATATAGCAAATTGCCACGTAACTTAATAGAGAGGGCATCTGCATTAACTATCGGTCAACAACTTCCCAAGACAAAGAGGAGAAAGACAGGAGAGAAAAAAACAGATTGGGCAAGAAAGAGGGAGTGGGAGAGTCACCAGAAGTAATACCGTTTGTCATCCAGTCATGGTGCCAGTGTCCAGGTAGGAGAGAATAAGAAGAGCACCGAGGGCAATCAAGTCTGTCAGGATCCCTACATTCTGCCGCCTGGTGCAGTTTTAAGGCACAATCAAGTCTGAATTGCTTTACAATGTATGAAGGCATTTTATTGTATTTTATTTTATTTTCAAAAATCAGGTAAACTGAGGCTTGCTAGAGGTATTTACCCCCTAGGCATGGATGTGAGTATTTGAGAGCATTAATTTGTGAAAACATCAGATTTCTTTAATTGTACTTTATCATCATCTCTTCTCTGGCTATTGTTGAAACTGCTTAATTGAACCTACTTGATTGTGGGCTTTACCCAAGCAGGTTTTTATTACAATAGTAGTAATAGGTTGCACTTCCTCAACAGCATCTTCCCTCTGAGGACTTCAGAGTGCTTGGAATGGGCACAGGGTGGATTAGACAACCCAATAAGCCTTTCCAGATTTTATTACTCCACTTCAGACTGTAGGACTGGGCCTTAATAAATCTTAAACTGCTGAAATATTTACAAAAAATAGAAAAGTGGCTTAATATGAATTGTTTTCATTGGGGATTTGGAGAGCAAAGTGCAAAATTTGAATCTGGATTTTGAACCCCCAAAGTACAGAGTTATTCAGACCTAGGGAGTTGTTCAGCTCATTATAGGAAACAAGGCTCAGTTGTAGCAATCAAGTTTTGATTTTGAACCCTTTACGAAGTCTGGTGATGTGTGGATCCAGGGTTCTAATTGGGGTCCATATATAGTCCTGCTCTCTCAGGAAATGCTTCCTGTTCACTATCAGATTTTGCCAGGCTTTACTAAACCCTCCCTCACTTCATGGTATGCATCATTCTCTGACATCACTGATGCCATTAGTCCTCTGGAAGTGTACGCATGTGTGTGAGAGAGAACTTGTTCAAGTTGTGGGTGTGTGGCTTTGAGAGATGTTTCCAGGTGCTTTTGTACATGTGTGTACGTGCTCAGATGTGTGTGTGCGTGTGTGAGAGAGAGAGTAGTTTTGTCTCTATGTGTTTGTCAGAGAGAATTAGGTGTATGCACATGGCTGTATAGCAGAGAGGAGGAAGTTTTGTAAGTTGATCTTTATGATAAGGATGGCTAGTTGATATTTGTCCACCCAAAAAGTAAGTTTTCCTTTTAATTTTGCAAGGATGGTTTAGCTCTAGGAATGCTCAACAATGCAAAAATAACGTGGTTCTTTGCCCACAGAAGATTACAGTCTAGAAGCCATATGCAGAAGAATGGGCAATTTATAAACTGGAGATGACTTAGTGGATTTTCTTTTGTAACATATATTTTGTTCCTTTAAATGTTAATAAAGATAAGTTAAAACCAATGCTGTGCAGAAAAGTGCCCAACCTGGTTATTGGAGGCATTCATCACATATTTCTGGTGTCATTTTTAGCTAAGCTTTGCAATTCACCTTTAAATATCAGACAGGCTAGATCAAACCCGCCAAACATTTACATTCAGTATATGGTACCATGTGCTGTATTACCAGTATTTGTTCAGTTCCCAGTAACACTGGAGAAGAGAACAGGAAAATGTCACCTCTGATACAGTCTTCATATACAAGTATTGATTTGCTAAATTGTAGTTTTAAAACTTTTACATAGTGTACTTAAAGTAAATATTTTTGGGTGGAAGGAGGGAACCTTTATACCCATTAATTTATTTTAATAGGATATTTCGTGACATGAGCAATGTTTCACAGCTCATTATAAATGCAGGTTTCCATTAAATGTATTTATATGTCAAGTAAAAGCTGAATATTTACTTCAGATGGTGTCTGCACTAAAACACCATCAAGATCATTATATTTATTCAACAATTTGAATTCTAACTCCGTCTTGGCAGAATTATAGCAAAGTGCTTTATGACAGCATCAGAGAGCCACCTCCCTGCTGCACCAAGTTGGTATTGCGTCTGACAACAAGCAAGTTTGCATTGCCACTGTGATAACCATAACAGATGCCCCAGATTTAAGATCAGAGTTAGGATTTACCAGCTAGGGCTTGTCTTGACATGTCTTCACCAGTTCTACTACATCAAATGTGTGGCCAATAGATCAATCCCTAGAATCAGCAAGACACTGAAGCATGTGCCTAACTTTAAGCACATGAGTAATTCTGTTTAAGTCAATGCAGTAACCCATATGGTTGACCACCTTGCTGAACTGGGGTCCAGATTCCACAGATGTAGGCTGTTGCAACCACACATAGGACAGCCTTGGGTCTAGAAATAATTCAGCATACTTCTTTTTTAGGACAATGTCAATGACAACTACATGCAACCATGTAATCTATTATTTACTATAAGAAATGACTTTTCAGTTTCATTTACTGTGAGTGGCTTGCTTACATTCAAGTAGGGGGGCGGGAAAGGACATTGACTGAGTTTTTGTGCCAACCAGCAGAAATAGAAAAATGTGTGTGTGTGTCTGTTCACATGCATGTGTGTGTGCATGCACGTGCTTACGTACACATGCTGTTAATATGTTCTGGAGGCGGAGAATGGAATAGTATTCAAAACAATTATGTGATTCATGCTTTATTTTCTTTGCAGATCTTCTTTCTTTATGTTGATGATGATGATGTTTTGATGTTTTTTCCACTTGCTGAAGTCTCCCAGTTCCTTTGTGTCTATCCTCCTTACTAAACAATTTTTTTCCAGATTGTTGTAGGCTACCTTAACAGTTGTATCCATATGGCTGAGTATGGTAAGGCTATGAGGTTGTTAGATCTCAACAGGTGGACACACGCGTTCCTCAGAGGGTGCTTATTTTTTCCACCTTGCTAGTTGCTTATATTGCAGGCTGATGTGTCCCTCATTACTATTTCAGAGGTTGCACACAAGAAGTGTGAAAGCACATTACAGAAAGAAGAAGAAACAACAAAACAAAAGATGTGTGTTATTAAAGGCAGTATTCTGCAATTTAAAGAATACCTTCAAAGAGCTGAAGTTTTGGCTGTGTATATTCAACAGATCTGCCTAGAAAATCTAACACTTTTCTGAAGGAAAGCTGTTGTAGATAGTGCAGGAAAAAATGTCGGAATCTCTTAAGAATCCAGATGAACTCTAGTGATCGTATCCATTTGTAAATAGACTTACTCAGGGATGAACACCCTTATAAGCTGAAATGTTGTAAATATGCTATTCTCTCAAACAGAGTGCTAGGGTAAAAACCTTTGAAATGCAAAAAAAAAAAGATGGCACCTCTACACACACAAGGCAAGCCCACCGCAACCTCAACCCCCAACCACAAGGCAACTCCACACACACCCTTCAACAACCACTTATAGTATCTAGAGAGATAACACATATAGATAAGATTGACAACATCACACATCTCTTCACTCTCATGTAACCCAAACCCTCTCTCAGACATATGTGTGGTGCTCTTGCATGTTGGTGAGCAGACAGCTGCTGTATTTTCCACAGTTTTGATCTGTTATCACTTAAACTGCGGAAGTGGAACACTGCAACATCTTTAGCTGAACACAGAAACTTCTAACATTAGATATTCCATTGTAGTGTGATAATAATGCAAATCTTTAGACTCACATAATATAACTTCCAGCAGATTAAATTATTTTGTCTGGCAAATCCATAATAAAACCACCAGGCTGGTCAAATACTGGCCAGGGGATAAACCTACAGAGTGCACTATTCCTTTAAGGGACAGACTGAAGCCTACAACTAAAAAAGTTTGGGAGTAATCAAGGAGGTTCTCGCCCTGCCCTAGGGCTGAACTATTTTAACAGGAAAAGAAATCTAGGCAGGGAGCAGGGCCGCGCAGAGGATTCAGGGGGCCTGGGGCAAAGCGGGGGAGCTGCGGTGCTTGTACTCACCCAGCGGCGGGCCAGGTCTTCGGCGGCATTTTGGCGGCAGGGTCTTCGGCAGCACTAAAGGGCCCACCACCGCCGAAATGCTGCCAAACACCCGGACCACGGCCGGGCCAGGGCTCGCGGGGCCCGTGCAGGGCCTGGAGCCTGGGGCAAATTGCCCCACTTGCCCCCCGCTCTGGGCGGCCCTGGCAGGGGGAGAGAGGCGATTAGAAGCCAGGCAGGATGGAATCTCCCTCAGACTCCAGGGGATTAACCTGATTAGGCCAAGAGACTTTTGTTGATTAAAACTTTGGGAGCTCTGAATGGGGCCCTAAGGTAAGGTCATTATAAACTTTTATGCATCTTCCCTGAGACCTTGGTAAACAGGACATTATTTGTTTCATTAATTTATTTTGGCTTCCTTTTTCTTGGATTTTTTACAATGCCAACAGAGTCTGGGGAGCAAAATAAACATGTTCAGCTGTCTACATTACTGCAGCAGATCTAGCCCAACTTTGTCATGGGCACATGGGACTGATTTTTGTAAGCCACAACCCTGTCTTCTTTTTGGACCTTGTTGACTGTAGAGTCAATGACCTTTAAAAAGATAAGACTGTAAGAGTCATCTGCTCCCATGCTTCCCTGCATTGTGTCAATGTTGCAGGAGGATGGGTGCCGATAGAACGGAGAGCAATAAGCCCTGTCTCAAAGATGTGCTAATATTGGGTCGTGTTCTCTGGTTGCAGGATGAGTTACTCCTACTGAAGTCAATGGAAGTTACTCATATACTGTGCTGGGAGAGCCAAGCCCTTTGAGTTCGGATGCTAGGCTCTATTGTGTAAAGCCTACATGATAAGAAAATGGATGGGGAATATAGCACGGAGGGAAATTTTCTGAACATATTATGCAAATATAGGAATGTGGAAGAATGAGTCCCTACTTTTGGCATTGGTGTTTACTGGTCTAAAGTGCAGTGGTATGTGGATCCTAGAAGCATGTTTAAAACTATATGAAATTGCATGTTTTGTTGAAAGTTAAAATGGCAGGTACAGATCTGGAAGTGGTTTTGTGCCTGAATAACCCTCCCTTCCATTCAGAGTGGAACACAAACTGTCAAAGTGTAATGGGGAAGCTGCACTTTCCTGCATATTATCAAAGATGCCTTAAATAGCTGCCCTAAACTGCACAGAAGGTAATGGAGAAAGGGAGACTCAAAGAGAGCGAGAAGTTAGCTTTGAGTACCTCACCTCTACCCTGATTCCGAAGATCCACTACCTGCCTTCATGTTATTGTGGGGATTATTGATCCAAATATCCATTACTTCACCTCTACCCTTTCTCCAAAGAACCACTACAATAGCACCATTGGGCATTTTTGTCTGAACAGGAGGTCTGGGAGTGCAATACTGAAATAGCAAGGAACTGTAGTAACTGAAAGGAACATACCTACTAAACAAAGCCCACTAACCAAACACCCTAGGCCAGATTCCAGTATCATCTATATTAGTTTTTGCACTATTGTAATTCAGTTGACTTCAATAGATTTTTCTCAAATTTGCACTGTTGCAAGAGAGATCAGAATTGGGCTCCTGTTCCTTGATGAATCAACTGGGGGTTTTAGGCCTATGAGGCTATATGCTATATGCTAACAGTCAGTGAAGTCTGGCATGGATCCATACCTACATTTTTCTCACCTTTTCTCCAGAGATGCTGGTAACAGAATAAACACTATCACCAAGGGAACAAAGCATGCCCTTAGAAGTACCATTGGCATACCAGAATTGTGGTAATCCCACTGTGCAGAGATTCCAAACTACCCATGTGCTACAGGACACTAGTACACTGCAGGAGGATGGTGCAGGGCCAGTGTATCAGCAGCAATACGAAAGTCTTGAACTGAACTCCATCTCTAGGTGAAGATTGCAGCTACTATAAAAGCTATGGGTTGCCACAATGATGTTCCTCACCCTGAAAGAAGGAATCCATCCTTATGATCCCTGCTCAGTAATGGCCTTATTCAAAGACCAATGAAGTCAGTGGAAAGAATCCCATGAACTTCAAAGGGCTTTGCGTCAGGAATTTGTTTTACACTTGGGTGCAGTATTGGACCTGTATATAGTATCAGTGTGACTTTAAGGAAGACCCACTCATTCTTAAAAGATAAAAACAACCAAACCAATATTTTTAACTCTATACATTTTATGATTAAAATTATTGCGGGCTAGGGGAGATGGGGCTGTGGTTGCTGACAGGTACAAAGGTCTGAAGACAATTTTCAGAGAAAGAGACTACTTTTTCCACCTACAGTTTAGAACAGATTAGATAGCTCTAACAAGGTATTTGTAAGCTTTTAGACTGCTTTGAGTGAGGGAATGTAAGGATTAGTCTCTGAGTGAGTGGAAACTGTATAAACATTTAATTACAGTAAAAATATACACAATAAACTAGTCTATTTTATTTTATTTTATTTTTTGTTCAGCCAAATATACTAGAGAGCCCTAAAGGGAAAATATATTTTAGTACTTTACAGTTACAACTGCAATTTATGTTTGTCTACTATCTTTCATATAAGAAGTAGTATATCGTAAAACACTTTACAGTCTGTTTATCAATACAATAAACCAAGAATATTGCTCAATTTACTTTATTAGAAGTTGCTGAGAGATACACAAATAAAACAAGCTTGGTTTTCTGGTATTTTTGTTGACCAAAGAAACATTGGGAGAAATAAGTAGAGTTTAGTTTTCTAAGGAAGGATTTGGAGTCGGGAGTCAGAAAGAAGAAAGGACTAAACTGGAGACGGGACTTTCATCTCAGAACCCAAGATGTATCACAGTGGTTGAATTCCAAAGTGCACAGAAGAATCTCAGGGAAGCACACACATCCAAATACAACTATGATAACGCTGTTTGTTCTACCCATCTTACTGTAAGATACTACACAAAGTGAGTATAGGTGGCAAAAACTGAAAATGAATTGTTTTTCTTCTCAACATTTGCTGGGGTTGGGTTCATTAAATGTTTTTGGTGAGATTGCAGCAATTTTGAGGGGAAACATTTTTACTCAAAACCAAGAGTGTGCAAAGCTTCAACCTGGAGTATCCATGTAAAAACGACTGCTGTAAACAGAAGTAAACAGAAACTAATCTACTGGAATACAGAGGAATCTGCCTGTCTCGGTATATATTTATAGAATACCAGTCACTGCAGCACTGAAGACAACGAGTAAGATATCTAAGGGTTTGTCTACACTGCCTCACAGGATTACACTTATGTGAACTATGTGTGATGGGTTTGGTCACAGAGACTCCCCTCAAGACTGTCACTCAATGAGCTGGGATACCACAGAGAACCACCCTCCTGCCAGAACAGGTAATACGGGGTAAATTCATAAGTTGTCCACCCTCTATAACACTGATGGAGAGATATGCACAGCTGTTTGACCCCCAAGTATTAATCACTTACTCTGGGTTTATTAATAAACAAAAATGATTTTATTAAGTATAAAAAGTAGGATTTAAGTGGTTTCAAGTAATAACAGACAGAACAAAGTAAGTCACCAAGCAAACTATCGCAAAAACACGCAAATCTAAGCCTAATACCTTAAGAAACTGATTACAGGTAATATCTCACCCTCCGAGATGTTCCAATAAGCTTCTTTCACAGACTAGACTCCTTCCTAGTCTGGGCCCAATCCTTTCCTCTGGTACAGTCCTTGTTAGTTCCAGCAGACATCTCGGGTGGTAAACAGGGGTTCTCTCATGACTGGCAGCCCCTTTTGTCCTTCTCCATCCCCTTTTATAGCTTTGTCTGTGCTTGTCCCCACTCCCACCTCATCAATGGAAAAGTACAAGGATTAAGATAGATTCCAGTATCATGTGGCATGGTCACATGTCCGGTGAAACCCCAGCCTAAATTCTTGCGGGGCTGGCCCACACATACACAGGAAGATTTGCAAGTAAACAGAACCATTTACAGTTCATTGATTCTGAAGCACCCTGAATGGCTTCCACTTAATATGTATACATCAGTAATACAAGTTTATATCTTGTTCTCCTAACTCCAGACATAGAAATAATACATGCAAACAAATAGGATGAACACACTCAGTAGATTATAAGATTTGTAATGATACCTTACAAGATACCTTTTGCGTAAAGCATATTCCAGTTACATCATATTCACACTCATAAGCATATTTTCATACAGCATATGGAGTGCGACATCACACTAGGACCCTTTGAGTTCATGCCTGCAGTTTCCACATACGGGAAATACAGCATAACACTCGAGTGCACACTGCTATTCATGCCCCCCATAGTCTGAATTGTGGGGCAGTGTAGCCCTATCCTAAGAGAGCAAGCCAAGAACTTAGGGTACATCTAGATGTGATGTTTCTATCGTGTTTTGACCCCTGTTGAATAAAAGGATTGTAAATTCTAGTTTAAACAGGAACCAAACTTTGTTGCTACATAGGTTGAATTCCAGGTGATGGTAAAAAACACAGCTAGTAAATGCACGGTTATTAATTCTGCCATGTAGTGACACCATGAGGAAAAAACAAATACAAAAAACGAAAAGCCTTAACAGCTTTCTGAAAATCAGCTTTATTTAAATTGTGACCAAAACCACTAAAATATATTGATCATAGTTACATGGTTATTCCATGGTATCAGGGCAGAGTTAAGGTTATTTCAGTGACCTAGCTATGCATTTCCATTCCTTAATATGTTTGGATTTCTTTTACATGTAACCTGACTTTATAATGCTTGGTTTTAGTTAATTATGTAATTCTTGTAGGATTTTTAATTCAGCCTTAAATTGTTGATACGGACTCTCAAATTAACTTCATCTGAATGTATTTCTTTATTAATTAGGTCTGTGTTGTTTTTTTTTAACTTTTTTTATCATAAACTTGCAGACCTGCTCTGGGTAGTCTTCACATTGGGTTAGTTCAGTGTAAATTATACACTTTTTTATGTGACAGTGTGTCTCCAACATTGTTTGGCATGCATATATTGTAAATGCAGTGGTCACCTTTAAAAACTGTTACAATAACTCTACAATACCACAGTTCCTCTATATGCAAAATAAGAAATATCTGTGATAACTATATGGTATTTTTTGACAAGATTAAAGGGCAACTACTGCATACATCTCCCTTTCTCAGTGTTTGTGAAGTGATGGATGATTAAGGTGAATAGACTTGTTGACTTACTAGAAACTCCTTTTCATGCAGGTGATTCTATTCAGAAAATTTGAGTGTATTTACGCAAAAATTGCCATAACATTTCAACAACCATATTCTACTTGACTAAGGGAGGTTTCAATGATGCAAAGATATATGTGCAAAGGAAAGAGAAAGGAAGAATTTAGTAAAAATGTGGACTTCAAGGCCATAGATCATCTAACTGTGTGATGATAAATACCTAAGTTCAATTATGAAGATGAGTGATTTTAGTTCTGTCGATCAAGAATCTCAGGATTCTAGGGCCAAGTTAGGATTGATATTTTTGTTTTAATTTCTTAAGACACTTCCATTAGATTTAGTGGTGATCAACTCAGTAAGAATAGGTTTGTGCTATTACTTCCGGAAAAGATAGTATCCCTGTAACATTGCAAGAGATGGAAGACTGGGCTGAGTTCTATTTGGGTTTGTTAGCCAATGAATTGAATTATTTGTGAGGAATTGTTATCTCTGGAGCAGTTACTTCACTGTTGCTTTAATTCTTCCTTAGCCACTCCCTTCTTAAAAGTTTGTCCTACATGAGTGTAACTCCACTGACTTCAGAAGAGCTACTCCTGAATTACATCAACATATCAGAGGGGTAGCCATGTTAGTCTGGATCCGTAAAAGCAGCCAAGAGTCCTGTGGCACCTTATAGACTAACAGATGTATTGGAGCATGAGCTTTCGTGGGTGAATACCCACTTCATCGGATGCATGTAGTGGAAATATCCAGGGGCAGGTATATATATATATGCAAGCAAGAAGCAGGCTAGAGATAACGAGGTTAGTTCAATCAGGGAGGATGAGGCCTTCTTCTAGCAGTTGAGGTGTGAAAACCAAGGGAGGAGAAACTGCTTTTGTAGTTGGCTAGCCATTCAGTCTTTGTTTAATCCTGAGCTGATGGATTGGATTGGTTCCTGAGTTAGAGTTACTGGTGAGAATATGCTTCAGGTTGGCAGGTTGTCTGTGGGCAAATTTGCAGATGAACTGGTGCTTAGCAGTTTCTCTTTGAAGTCTAGTCCTGAAGTTTTTTTGCTGCAGGATGGCTACCTTTAAATCTGCTATTGTGTGTCCAGAGAGGTTGAAGTGTTCTCCTACAGGTTTTTGTATATTGCCATTCCTAATATCTGATTTGTGTCCATTTATCCTTTTCCGTAGGGACTGTCCGGTTTGGCCGATGTACGTAGCAGAGGGGCATTGCTGGCATATGATGGCGTATATTACATTGGTGGATGTGCAGGTGAATGAACCGGTGATGGTGTGGCTGATCTGGTTAGGTCCTGTAATGGTGTCGCTGGTGTAGATATGTGGGCAGAGTTGGCATCAAGGTTTGTTGCATGGATTGGTTCCTGAGTTAGAGTTACTGGTGAGAATATGCTTCAGGTTGGCAGGTTGTCTGTGGGCAAGGACTGGCCTGCCACCCAAGGCCTGTGAAAATGAGGGATCATTGTCCAGGAGGGGTTGTAGATCCCTGATGATGCGTTGGAGAGGTTTTAGCTGGGGAATGTATGTGATGGCCAGTGGAGTTCTGTTGGATATTTCCACTACATGCATCCGACGAAGTGGGTATTCACCCACGAAAGCTCATGCTCCAAAACTTCTGTTAGTCTATAAGGTGCCACAGGACTCTTTGCTGCTTTTACATCAACATACATGATTTCATGTCCAGTGTATCTAACTGTGTGAGCAAATCTGAACTTCTGCTGGTAACTCCAATATCGGAGTAGTGCCTAATTCCTGTCCTGCTGATTTCTGATTTCTCAGAGCTGAACCTCTTAAAACAAACTTGCATTTGTCAATGTGTGATGGAAAATTGCGTTTGTCAATGTATGATGGAAAATTGAATGTTGTGGCATTTGTCTCTGGAATAAAAATTCAAAAACAGTGTTCTAGTGCACTGATTAGAGACCTAGTGGCTTTGTCAGAGGGACGATGTGTTTTCTATTTGGTATCCAAAATGATGTTCTGGTTAAGTCAGGAGTTTGGGGTTCAATTCCCAGTGCACCCACTTTCCACTCACTTTGCAGAGGTATTAAAGTCTGGGAGGTTTCTTGATTCAAACAAAGGCTCACATAATGTAAGTTAGAGAGGTCAATATACTGGTTTTAGTGTTTGTGGATTTGGGGGGAAAGAACAAGTCTGAGTAGCAGAATTTGACTTCACTCATGGAGTAGCCTACTCTAGGACCGCCCAGAATGAAAGAAAAATGGTGGTGCAACAAATCAAGCAGGGGACCAAGAATTAAATTAACAATAAAAAAGACATTCCAAGAAAACAGTTACAAAAGGAAGGCCAACATCAATCGAACATAAAAGGCTGATTAAAGAAAAAAGAGTTTAATATACCATCAAAGAAGAACAATTCTGACATTAAAGAAAATACCATCAAAGTAGGAAATGAGAGATTAACACAGAGACAGAATGACACCCTAGTAGCAAGGTGGGAGAAATCTACAACAAAAGGTAAAGGCTGAAGTATGCCGGGGTTTCATTCAGATATGTCTCTGTGTGTGGCACTTGGGAGTAACAATATTTTGCTTTGAAATTTGCATAAAAATAAAACCTTAATCACAATAGAAGGAGAATGAAAGGCACACAAGAAGGAAAAGGAACATACAACAGACAAAGAAAAAGGGCAACATCAATGGCAAATGAAGGAGGGGGAAAGATACCAGAAACAGAGGGAGTGGAACATTAATGAAGACATAACACAACAAAGAGAATGCTAATAAGCAAACTGCAAAAGTGTAGCATACTCTCTGGAAAAACACCAGACAAAGAAAAGGAAAGGACCCAATGCAAAACAAAGGGGAAAGGAGGATGGGGAGGAAAAGAATACATCACCATAAACTTAAGAGCGATGAAAACAACATACCCCGGTATTTAAAAACTGTGTGAGATGGTTTTCTGAAGAAAATTTAAACAATCCCTACTCTACATCTGACAGATATATCTGTTTGGATTTGAACGTCCTTTTCAGATGTGATTTAAATGGTATGGTAATAACAATACAATGTATTTAAATCAATAAAAATATTCATCTGATGCATCGTCCATGCATTTAGAAACCTCAACTATTTAACAGACCTTCCCAGGAAGAAAATAATTTAGAAGACCTTCCAACCTCAGAAACAAATCAATCCCACGCTGACTCCACAAGAGAGACTGGGAAAACATTTGTAACCCTTCTGCTAGATAAAGCCACCAGCAACCAGGGCCAGGTTCAATATCTAGAGGTTCTCTTTCAACAACACAACATAGAACCAGCTTGAGCCCCCACCCAGTAACCTAGGAAAATTACACACCGCTCCTGGGCACCTCTGAGAGGCCATACTTCCCCACTCACAAGCATAGAGTCTGAGTGAGAAAATAAACTTTTAATGAAAGGAGGGAAGTCACCTGACATTAATTAGGGAAAATGCCACAAGCAGGATTCATAATCATAAAACTATGAGCAGGACAGTGAGGGGGACAGAGTCTTCTGTCTCATGTTCTTGAGTTTTACAACCAAAAGTTACTTTTCTGTGCCCCTCTCTGCTCCCTCACCATATCCCAATCATAGTGGTTGTCCTTGGTCAGTGAGGATCTAGGGTTCAGAGGTGCATCTGTGTGAGTTCACCTCCCACCTGGGGAAGAGGGCACCTTGCTTTCTCCTCCATCTGAGCACTTGCTCTAGCTGGCTGCCCTGCCAGCCACTCATTCCGCTTGCCACTTCGCCAGCCTCTCGTTTGCTGATCGACTGTCAGTCACCTTCTACTGCCACCTGCCTCTCTGTTGTGACCTCTGCATATCAGTCTGTTAGTGATTTTAAGCTCTTTGCAGGCTGGGCAGAAACACTGCCCCACCACAAGTGATTTCAGCTCTCATTTGAGCACTTTAACATAACAAAAAGGCTCCCAATGAAACCAATTTAGCTCTATATTTGAAAAGTGGGGAGGAAGAGGTCAAACCAGATCAGGGACCCTTAGGGAGAGTCCACACCTCCTGGCTTGGACACCTGTCCCCACCCCTCTTACTCTCACCAGGGTCTGGCATTCAAGCCCCTGGCTTAGCAAGTTCCCTCAAATGAGGGTGACCCCCTCAATCAGGACAAGCCCAGCACAGTTCTGCTCCCCTTTAGTCATACAATGAAGATAACAACATTGATAACATTTCACTACATCTGCATTCAATACTAAAGTGATTTGTAACCCAACAGCAGCCAAAGCTGATCACTTGGAGCTATACAACTCCCGTCTGCTAGATTCCTATGGAGAGTAGGTGTGTTCATGTAAATACAGTTTGCTCCTGAAGTCTCTCTCCTTCCTGAACTAGCTGTTAGGGGAGAGTTCATTCAGACCCTGCTTACACATGTAATCCTTGCCGTGTACTGAAGGTTAAAAGATTGCCATTAACTTCCAGCTGTTCAAACCAGAGAGCTGCTAGCCGAAGCACCTCAGTGGATCCCAAGAATGATGTTATCACATGGGAGAGGTGATTTTAAGGTAGTCTGGACAAAATCTATTTAAATTGGGCTCACTAAGTCAAACTCAACACCTTCAAGGTGAAAGGGGGAAAATGAGTTTGTACTCTTTTTATGTATTTTTTATGATATATATAAAGAAACCCTGAATTTGTTATTGTTTTTGTTATTTAAAATATATTTTGCTAGTCATTAAACTTAACCTGGAAATCAGCTAGTAGCCAGTACACATCAGAGTAATGTGCTCCCTATGAGAAATACCTCTGAGGAAACATTTTGTTCTGTCTTCAGTTTCTGAATCACATAAAGGTGTAGCCCCAGCTAGAGCACTTTATAACAATCCAATCTGGAGGTGACAAAATATGAAGGGCCGTGGTGAGGGCAGCAACCTAAGAGATGCAAATTTCCATCAACATATTTAAAACTGCTAGGATAGGTTTTTTACAAAACACATCATTAACCCATGGAACTCATTGCCACATGATATCAGAGAGGTGAAGAAAGTAGGATTCAAAAAAAGTAGGCATGTATATGGATAGTAAAAACAACCAGCTACATTAGGTAGGGTAGGGTATACCCTCATTCTCCCATAGATAAGCCAATCATGGACTGCCTGGGTTAATAAACAAACTCTCCCTTAATGGCAGGTTATTCCATAACTGTCTACTATTTCACCTTCCTCTGAAACATCTGGTGCTGGCCACTGTCAGAGACAGGTATACTGGACTACATGAGCTTCTTGTCTAATCTAGTCTGTCAATACCTATATGACTCTTTACTAAGTACACATGATAAGCAGCACTCTTGGCTGCCACTGTTTACCTGGACATCCAAAATATGTCATATGTTATCATCCTGCGTTAACAGGCATTAACCGTTGCCATAAATAGACACACACACAGTGAGGGCATAGATATAAATGTTAAGCCTCTGGACTCAGTAGGCAAGAATGACAGTTCCCTACTGAAAACTTTGCAATTAGACAATTTTGGAGAACACAAGGAATTGACTTGAGTTCATGGAAAAATAGTCACCTATATGACAATTGGAAAAGATTTTCAGAGATCATCTAGTACATCTATATTTTGCAAAGTTTCCGACATGTTGTTTTTTTTACCAGAATGATCTGAGCAGTTATTCCTTGGGGTGAGTTGCAGCAGTATGATAAAGCTATTGTTACAAACTCCCACTCCATCCTACAAGTGTAAGCACAAAATTTCATTTTCTTTGTTTACCTTTATCAGCTTTCTTTCTTAATTCACTCAGTTGCATGGTCCCTCAGAATAGTCTTTAGCTGGGCTTCAAAAATAAGCCTTGTATGGCATCAAAAGTGAATAGTTACAAATCTAGTAGATATATTAATTTTCTTTTAAAAAGTTAAGCATGAGGAGAAAAACGTTCTTAAACTTAAATTAGAGTAATGGAATCAGGCTTGGCTACAATTGAAAGTATTATGTGGAGACACAGCAGAAGACAAACAGATGCTAGGATGACAAAGAATATAATGCAAATACAACCAAGGTAAGTCTGACCCGGAGGCTAACTACTGACCAGATTGTGAGACATCATATGACCAAGCTGGGTGTAATGGAGGACCAAGCCATGGGCAGGAATGAATGGCAATGCTGTAGGGCTCCCTGTGTCTGCAGAGACGTTCTGCGATGAAAAGAAGAAACAAATAATATTGTCTGTTTATTGAAGAAGGGGACTCCTGTGAACTGTTGTCTTCGTATTTGTAAAGCCCTTTCCAAATTCTTTGAAAAGTATTAGTTTGAAGCATTTTATTATTCATCCCTCCTACTGTCTTCTTCAGAGTAAGTTTGGGCCAGACCCACAAAGGTATTTAGTCTCCTACCTTCCCTTGAAATTAGATGCCTAAATATCTTTCACTCTTTATCTATTTTACTTTTTATTTACCTGGTAAGCTCAAGCTTCATTAACAGCTTCCCTTGTGTCCATTTGTCTGGTACTGAGGAGTTGTCCTGGCAGACAAGAATTCTAAGTTGCACTAGCTGTCAAGAAATTCAAAGGTGTTGTAACCTAGAAGCCCAGTGAGCTGCTGAATGTTTAGAGGGAGAGAGCTGTGTCACTCTGAACGGTGCACTGCTGTTGAGCTGGAGGCTAGGATCAAAGCTGGAGGTCATGTCTGCGATAATGAGAGGAAGGAGCATAAGACTGAACTTCATTGGAACTACCAGTTCCTGCTAGGCCTGCCCACTTTCATTCAGTCTGACCTCCCATCATGAGAGGTCTCAGAGCTCCTTCTTGAGCTACTGGGGCTCCTTTATTTGCTCTGACCCCTCACCATTAGATAACTAGGGCTCTTTTGTGAACTGCTGAATCTCCGTCATGGCATCACTCCAATCATGGCTCCAGCAGAGCTTTTCTCACTTAAATGCCTTTTTGTTTCCATAAAAGAGCCTGAGAAAGGAGAGTTATTTCATATTTTACTTCTTCAAATTATGTGAATTTCAAAATCACGTTTTTAAGAGCACTGCAAGCTTTAACTAGTGATATCCTAGCTTTGCGAGTAGTTGCTAAGAGAATTCAAAAGAAAAACAAATGGAAAACGCATCTGCTTTTCTCTAGGCATCTGTACCAAAAGAAAGAGCACTAGCTTAAGCCTGGATATGACTAGTATGGAAAAACGGTGCTGTGTCTCCTAGGGCTCCTGCTTTAAACAGCCACTCTGTTTCCCTTTCAAGGCAGACCAGCCTCAGACATTAAGTTCTTTATACAGCCCCACCAACCCTGACCCAAAGGCCTCATCTACCAAGGAGAAAAGAAAATTCAGTCTTCATGCCATTCAATCTTTAGCCTCGTGGTCAGACTACTAATGCTGACATGGGTATCTGTTCCCTCAGAACAGGACAGAAACCAGTGATTCACTTCACATAATCCACCAAACAGCATCAACTTTTTGTCATATTTAAACTGGTCACCTGGAAATGATCCCATGACCAATTCCCTATGCCATCCAAGTCCCATGCCCATTTTAAACCTATACATCTGCTTCAGGCTGAAATTCTTTGGTAAATAATAGGCAAGGTTTTCTCTTATTACAGCAGCACCAGTTAAAGGCGAATGTAGGCACAAAGAAAGCCAAGTTAATCCTATAGGCTGGTTAAAGTGGTAGACATTTTAAAAGAATGGTAAACTGGAATCGGGGTGGGGAGGGGGAGGCTGTGTTTGCTGCAGTTCTGTTTGCAAAATTCCTCTGGTGAAGATGTCAGTATACCACTATCCAAGCACAGCCTACTTTGGCATTACATTCCCCCTCTTGGAGCAGCATTTTCCCTTTAGGGAGGGCGTCGATTCTGAGAGCGATAATAATAATGAGGGTATTTCTATCTGATTCAAGCACAAAGGGACGTCTGTATGTTTTTGTGCCAAATGTGCGATGGGTCAATGACAAGAGGTGTAAGCTAAGTGGGAGCTGTGTAGAGACCACCCCAGTGCCAGCCTCACTCAGGACCTTTTAACAGCTATCTGATCAGGGCAGGTTTCAGCTGTTCTCGCTTCAGAGGAGAGAGCGATGTGGAAACCACTGAGCCACTAAGTCCCATGGGTTTAAAGGTTTCCAGTGATTGGCTCCAACCTCTTCA
The DNA here is from genome assembly GCF_020497125.1 of Mauremys mutica. NCBI lineage: Eukaryota > Metazoa > Chordata > Testudines > Geoemydidae > Mauremys > Mauremys mutica. The sequence continues at coordinate 167,986,082 of NC_059072.1, forward strand.
GGCTAGTTTTAACAGTGATGTTTACAATGGGCTCATGTGACCTGAAGAGTCATCAGGTGTAAAGCAAGGGGGAAGATTTAATTACAGAGAACAGAGAATCTTTGTTCTAATGCCTTTAACACTATCACTTTCTCTGCAGCTGCTTTACACATAATAACAGTGTAGTTTTCACTACCAGTATATTTTTGAAGGCAATATCCTCCTGTCACCACATACATGGGGTTGATTTCATTCATTTAAAGTAATAATTTCTCAGTCAGTCTTAGGAGCTCCGTCCTATGTCATTCCGTATAATAGTCTCTAATATATTTTCCCCCTTTTATTAGTGAGATCACCTCAGTCAGTAACTGCCCATGGAACAGAATTGCAAATGATGCAAGCAGAAGGAAATGGGTTCTGTTCTCTCAGTCAGTATGATGTGGTTTGTGAATCTGCACAATTGATCATGCTGACCTGCAGTGACTAGACAAAATACTTAGTGAGTATTTTAGGGGAATATGGGAGATATAGAGAAGCGAGTGGGTAATTTTTTTTCCTTCTAAAATGATAAGACCTACAGTCAGGAGCGCTGGAATAATTTGTTTAGTGGAGGTGCTGAGAGCCATTGAACCAAACTGTAAACCCTGTATATGATGGGAACCACTTCAAATCAGGCGGTGCAGCAGCACTTGCAGCATCCCCAGTTCCAGCACCTATGCCTACAGTTACTCATCCTTATGCATTGGGATTTATATATTACAACAAGGAACCAGGTTGCTCAGAGCACTGGCGATGGGCTCTGGAGCATTTTGTTTCTAGATCACTGGGTTGAATTTGTCTCAGTTTCATAGTCACCAGAAATTGATCCAGTTGGCATATTGGCCTGTTTGAAGAGAGTGTGTGGTTGAACACCAAGTCTACACTAGAAACATTTTCTGGGATAGTCCTGTCCAATATGGGGGTGATTCTCTATGTCATTTCTATACTGGCAAAAGACCTAGTGTACAGACAGTTAGATTGGCAAAAATGTGGTTTTGTTGGTATAGCTTATTTCATTTGGGGAACCAGTGTAAGCTATACCAGCAAAAACTTCTGCTAGTATAAGCTGCATCTAAAATAGGAGGGTTTGCTAGTATGGCAATCTGGCCATTTGCTAAACTAGGTCTGAGTCCAGTTTCCAGAGGGATTTGTTTAGACTAGAAAAATAAGTCTCACAACTGGCACTGACTGACTCCCTGGTTGACACTGGCTGAAATCCTGGCACCCTTTCAGTCAGTGGCAGTTTGCCATTGTCTTCAGCTCAGGATGATATTTCACCCAATATTTTCACAAAGATCAGGGGCTCAAATTATGAAGACTGAACTACCGTCTCACCCTCTTGGTTTTCCCTTCAGATCAGGGATGAGGTACACTGGTGACACAGCATGTCTGTGTGTGGCACTATCTATGTTGTGTCTCTGTGTGGTTAAACAAAGGTCTTGAGAGCTGTCAATGGTCCATTTGTCAGGATAACTAAATTTGCTTTGAAGCAAGTCAGACACAAATGCTACATGCCAAGAGTAGAACTCTGAATGCCATGTTAAGATATTTGCTTGAGTGGGAGTGAAGGGCAGAATTTCCAGTTATAGGTGTGCTTGTCTTGCTATGTTTTCATTTAATTTGAATCCCTAGCATGCCTAATGATTACTCATAATCTATATCTGCTACTACCAGGCTCAAAGTTTCCTCACTTAGTCAGGAGATTAAACAAAGATGTTTGCTTTTTTATCCTTTCTTTTACATTTTTAATGTAATTGTTACTTTTAGTCACAACGTAACTCCAAAGCTTCTCTTCACTTACAGCAAACTTATTGCTGGGAATGGACCCATTGCAAGGTTTCCCCAGCAGCCTCCATGCCACCCCATCTTCAGTTTCACAACCATCTACTTGTCACACCATGCATCCACTACAGAAGTTTGAACAAAGAATGGCTAACAAATATACATTCCTTTCACACTCCATCAATGAGAAAAAATGATCCCCCAAAGAAGCAGAATGTTAATTCTATTTGAAATTCCCCTAGCTAAGAATTTGATCTCAGTAGATAATAAGGCTGAACCACCAGAGCAGATGGATTGATACTTTAAACCCCAGAACACTGGGATTATAATATCACTGATTTAAAAAAAAATAACGAAAAACAAAAAACCCTCCCTTCTAGTTTTGAATAACTTTCTGTCAACAGAAACTTATAACAAGGTATAACATGCGGCCGTGGGGACTCCCTCACAACCCATGTGTTGCAGCTCATGTGTGAATCTGCAATATTAAAATTAAGAATAAATTGAGAACAGACTCTTAAACTTAGCTTCTCCTCCATGTCCCAGAAGAAAATGTCTAAACCGCCACAGAGCAGATGTTCAAAGTTGCATGTATCTTGTGAATTCCAAACCTAAGCATTTCAATAGCAGCAGGATTTATCCGCCTGTGGAAATAGATGATCAGTACATTTTGTCTACATTTTTTTCCTGAGATTATAGATTTAAAAAAAAATTGTCTGGTGTCTGACAAGGTGTTCTGCATTCTTCCTGATAACAGCTTCAGGCAAATGCATCTGTCACATGGACTGAGACACATTTTTTTGGTTTTGTCTTAAGTGAAATATGATGCCAATATGGTGGCAAAATGTCAAGTCCTCTGATACTCTTTCTTTCAAATCCTGTTAGTTTGGAACAGGTGCCTTGAGTTTCAGCAGGTGATTTGAATGAGAAATATGTAGGTCAGATGGTGCTTGCAATCATGGTGGCTTTATGACAAAAGCCAATGATTAAATTGCCCAGACACAAGCAAAATAATTATAAAAATATTCAAGAACCAAACCACAAAGTGCTTTGCAGACCATGCATGTACCGAAGGTTCAGTATGTATCAGTATATATATTAATGTATACAGTGCCAGCATCTTGAATGATCCTGAAGCACTTTGTAAACTATACACGCATAAGACAACCGGCTGGTGCCCAGCACATTGTATAAAAGAGGAGTCTGACCAGGCTACTGGGGCAAATCCCTACACATTTTGGAAAATAAAAACCCAAACCGGTATGGGATATTTGTGTTCCAATGTTCAGCCAAGGTGATTGTGGGTGCAATTAAATTGTAAGTGTAAATATTAGTAGTTGGGTAGCAAATCAGGCCACCAGGTGTTTGACTGCAAACAATTGTGCCTACAATTAATATAAAAAAATGCTGACAAAAACTGTGCTCACCCCAAAGGAAGTGAGGCATTTGATAGTTGACTCTTAACGTACACACACATCATACAGGATCTCAGATTTTAAAAATATTATTCACACCTGTACATACACGCACCAGTAAAGTGTATGAAAATTAGTTGTGCCTACTATATAACAAGAATGAAAGGCTGAATCTCATCATGGTGGGATTTGACACCTGAATTCCAAAGAATCTAGATATTTCTAAAGCTGATGCTTAGAATGTTAAGTCATCTGATTCCTATGTTTAGATAGAGATCTTTATTTCAGTATTTATGTAGATCTTTCTACCTATACAGATACACATACACACACTCACTTGCTCTCAGACCCAGAATTAAAAACTATTCCATAACTCTAAAAGTTTCCACACACAAAAAATCACCCCTGGGCAAAGTGCAACCATGGAAAATTCTAGCCAAGATTGTTTTTTAAGAAAATGATCAGCATTTGAAAATGGAGGGTTATAATGAATGTTCTGATGTAGGCTTTGCTACAGCAGGCAGCTATGATAGCATAGCAGGGCCGGCTGCAGGCACCAGCGCAGGAAGCAGGTGGCCAATGGAAAGGTACGGCACCTCCGGGTCTTCGGTGGCAATTCAGCAGCGGGTCCCTCAGTCCCTCTTGGAGGGAAGGAGCAGCTGCCAAACTGCTGCCGAAGAATGAAGTGGCGCGGTAGAGCTGCCGCCGAAGTGCTGCTGATCACGGCTTTATCTTTTTTTTTCTTCGCCGCTTGGGGCGGCAAAAAACCTGGAGCCAGCCCTGTATGTTAGGGTTAATTTCAGTCACTACTGAAATGTAGCATCCCCAGCATAAACAAGCAGACCTATCCCAATACCTGAGTGACAAACCCTAAAATTTCTAGATTTAAAATTCTGGCATTTTAAAATGAAAGAGGGGTTATTCACACCAAATGTTTGAAATGTGCAGCCTTAACCCAGAATTCTACTGGGGCCAGGGGTTCAGGCCCCTCTACAGCAGAGGAGATAGGGAAGCCAGCTGCTATAGGAGCAGTGATTAAAATGAATTGAACCAGGAGGGGGAGCTGCCACCACAGCCAGGAGTGCTGCCGCCCTAGGTGGCAGAAGGTCCCGCTCTCAAAATGCCACCCCCGACAGAGGTGGCAGAAGGTCCGGCCGCCGCGGTCACCACCCCTCAAATGTTAGTGCCCTAGGCAACCACCTAGGTTGCCTAATGGGTTGCGCCGGCCCTGACCACAGCAGCACCACCTGCAGAGCTTTCACGAGATGAGCTGTATTTCTTCTCACCTCTGCTTCCTTATTTTAACCCGTGGTCTTGCATGAGTCCACTGAAAATATCCTGCACAATAGAACTTCTCTAGTTGCTATCAGTAGATAGGGTGAATGAAGGTCAGACTGTGCCCATTGGAATCAGGTTGCCAAGACCCAAACACCCACAATTGGGGCCAGATTTTCCAAAGATTCCAGCTGACATGTAGACATCTAAATAAGTGGCCAGATTTTTTCTTCTAAGAGCACATTGGTTGCTGAGCTATTTTGAAAATCTGGCCACAAATGTCGCAGTGGTTGGTTCTGGGCACTTCTGAAAATCTGGCCACTTAGCTCTGAGGAAAATGTGGCCCGGATTGGGAGTGGTGATGAAGAGCCCTTTTGAAAATTCACCCAATGTGTTCTAGTTGGGGTTGGTGCACAGTGGTCTCCTGACACTGAAGGGAGTGCAGGAACAAGGAGGGTGCCCTGAAAAGCAGATGAGATCAACAGTGAAAATTTGGGCATCCTGGGAAAGGTGAGTGAAGGGAAATAAGCAGCAGGTTGTGGTTTTGGATGCTGAATTTTGAATGGAATGCTGAGTTCAGTTCTGGGCACTACATTACCAGAAAGATAAGCAAATTAGTGGGAATTTGGTGAAAAGCAACAAATATAATCAGTGAGCTGAAGGGCCTGGCTTAAGAGGAAAGATTAAAAGGGCTAAATATGTACAGCTTGGCTAAACGGTGACTAAGGAGAGACATGAGAAGAGTCTACATTCTCTGAACATTTGTAAACATGAAGGAATGAACAAAATTATTTAGTGTGATACACCCAAGTATGATGGAGATGAAGTTTTAAAAGGGGAACATTTACCCAAATAATAGGTAAAAGCTTTCTGAAGATGAGTTGTGAAATAGTCTCCCAGGGGAACTTGTAGATGTGCCATTGCTTAAGAGTTTTAAAAGCAGTTTAGAACAAAATTTTGGAAAGTGTTCTGTAGGCGCCAATTCTGCACTGACCTCCAGAGGGAGGGATTGGATGATCTAATAAGTCTTATTATCCATAGCTTATGATATGATTGACCAAGTTGGCATTTAACATAATAGGCTTTTTATAGCTAGGCTATTGCTCCAAAGCTTGTTGAAGTGAAAGGCCCTTGAACACAGTAATATTTCTGTTTGGGATATCAGATTGCTAGATTTTATAACAAACCCTGGAACAATGTAGAGGCACTATTCCTGGCTCTGCCACTGACCTGCTGTGACCTTGGGCAAGTTATTTACCTCTCATTGCCTGTTTAAATTGTGAACTCAGACCCTTTATATTGTCTGTATAAATTGTAAGTTCTTGGGACAGGGACTATCTATCTGTGTGTACAGATACTGCCTAATACAATGAGGTTCCATTTGAGATTGAGGACCCTTAGGGTCTACCTGTAGTAAAAATAGTAATAGGAATGGACCATTTGACAACACACAGATGGCATAGGAAGGTTGCCGAGGGATATAATGCAAATCACGGCAAGTAACAGGATTGAAGGCCATTTTAGTGGTTTGTCCATGCCTCTTTCCCTTTATTGGCTTCTTTATCCTTCCATCTAGTGGCATTCATTAACTCCAGTGAACTCCCAGTGACATTCGATAGCCCAGGGGTCAGCAACCTCTGGCATGTGGCTCTCCAGGATAAGCACCCTGGTGGGCCGGGCCAGTTTATTTACCTTCTGCGTCCGCAGGTTCGGCCGATCGTGGTTCCCACTGGCACAGTTTGCTGTCCCAGACCAATGGGGGCTGTGGGAAGCGGTGTGGGCCAAGGGATGTGCTGGCCATGGCTTCCCGCCACCCCCATTGGCCTGGAGCGGCGAACCACGGCCAGTGGGAGTCTGTGGATGTGGCAGGTAAACAAACTGGCCCGGCTTGCAAGGGTGTTTGTCCTAGCGAGCCGCATGCCAGAGGTTGCCACGCCTGCTATAGCCAAAGGGCCAATGTGATCCTTGGATGTGTAAACACAAATCTCAAGGAAGATTAGAGAGGCTATTTTTCCTCTCCGTCTGGCTCCGGTACATCTGCTATTGGAATACTGTGTTCAGTCTGGTATTCACAATTCAAGAAGGATGTTGATAAATAGGAGAAGGTTCATAGAAGACCCATGAGAATGATTAAAGGATTAGAAAACTTGCCTTATAGTCAGAGACTCAAGGAGCTCAATCTGTTTAGTTTAACAAAGAGAAGTTGAAAGGGTGAATTTATTACAGGATAAAAGTACCTATAAAAGGGAACAAATATTTAATAATGGGCTCTTCAGTCTAGCAGAGAAAGGCGTAACATAATCCAATGGCTGGAAGTTGAAGCTAGACAAATTCAGACTGGAAATAATGTGTACATTTTTAACAGTGAGGATAAGTAGCCATTGGAAGACTTTACTAGGGGTTGTGGTGGATTCTCCATTGCTGATAATTTTTAAATCAAGATTGGATGTTTTTCTAAAAGCTGTGCTCTAGGAATTATTTGGGGGAAGTTCTATGGCCTGTGTTATACAGAGGGTGGTCTAGATGATCACAATGGTCTCTTCTGGCCTTGGAACCTATGAATGACATCTACATGTGGAATAGAAAGGGATGGCATGATCACAGGTCTGGGGTTAAGAATGTGTAAATTCTAGTAATGGCTCTGGTGCTGACTCTCTGTTTTCTTAGGCAAATCACAGAACCTTGTAATAAAATCAGGCTGCCTCATCTGTAATATGATGATACTATATCTCCCCTGTATCCCAGCACCATTGTGAGGCAAAGTGATTTGAAGTTGAACAGGCTTATATTAAGTGTCAAGTAGGGGTGAGCCCTATCTACAGAATTCATATTTGGATCCAGATCTCAAGACTTCTCAAGTTTAGGGCTGTTTTGGATCTGGGACTTTGGCCCATTACAGAAATAGTGAAATTTGGATCCAGATTCCAGTCGCTTTCCCACCAAAGTTTGTGAGATTTAGGATCCAGGGTTTGGATTTTGGCCCATCTTTCAATGTTATTAGTATTAGCTACTATAGACTGCAAGTAGTAAGCAGTAAAGTCAGTCTTTGTTCTTGTTAAATTCAACCATGGTGGTTTTGGCAACTTTGAGAAATCTAAAAAGACTCTAAATTGCACCAGCAAAGTCATATGAGAATTCCAGACTGAGAACCATAAAGCCTTTATCTACTTTTATTCATTCCCTACTCTTTTTTGCTTTCTCTCCTCATATACTCTTGGTGTATATTAAATGCTGTGTAATGGATTCATTGTGTCCTATGTAACTCAATAATAAGGAGAAATTATCTTTGTCCTTTTCTAAAAGGACTTGTTAAAGGATTCATGACTCCTTTGATTAAATTAAACAGCAGGGAAACTTGAGTCGCTTGACTAGTGCCTCACCTGTAGGCATAATTACAGTTAATAAAGATTTACTCAGGAAGGTTTCTCGTGCCTGGATTGTGTTCCATCTGCCAAATGAGTTTATTAATCTCCTCATAAGAATGTAGGAAAGAAGAGAACAATAAACGAAAATACGCATTAAAAACATTCTTCCTTCCCTTACGTTTCTTCCTATTTCACCTTTGTGTAGAGTAACTCACTGTGCTCTAGTTACTAATGGATAAATTGCAGATGCTTCAGAGCAGGGATAGGCAACCAATGGCACGTGTGCTGAAGGCGGCACGTGAGCTGATTTTCAATGGCACTCACACTGCCTCTGTCCTGGCCACCGCTCTGGGGGGCTCTGCATTTTAATTTAATTTTAAATGAAGCTTCCTAAACATTTTTAAAACCTTATTTACTTTACATACAACAATAGTTTAGTTATATATTATAGTCTTATAGAAAGAGACCTTCTAAAAACATTCAAATGTATTACTGGCACACGAAACCTTAAATTAGAGTGAATAAATGAAGACTCGGCACACCACTTCTGAAGGTTGCCGACCCCTGCTTCAGAGGTTTGGTGATGTTCCATAAAGTTTAGGTGCATAGGGAAAATGTTGAGTTCCCCTTTGTCACCCTGTTCTTCCAAATCCCTCATTCTTATCTGGCCTGCAGAGATAAGGTTCCTTTCCTAAACCTTCTCTTTCCCCGACAGATTCTCTCTGATTCCCTCTCACTGACACCACGTTTCGTGTAATCCATTAGTCTGTGGCTTTAGCAGGCCTGATCCTGGCTCCCTTGTACTTCCAACCAGAAAGCTGCTCTAAACAGGGAGAATCCATGTCTGACAGAGAACTTGTGTAGCTCTATGCCACTCCCTCCCATCCTGCTTGGCATAATGGGCATGTTAGGGGTGGAATGGGTATGGTCAGAACATGGTCATGCTTCAGTTATCCCTTCTGAGTAGTTGATGTAATTTAGAGCAGCCCCAATGCTGCTCCAAACTATGCTGAGAGTGGAGAAGGGGGGAAACTGTCCACAGGATCAGGGATGTGTAAATGTTTTCTTGCAGTCCTCCTTCTCACAGCAACACCTAGTGCTTACTAGGCACATCTGGAGGATTCAGCAAATGGAACCAGCTGCTGTTTTCAAATCTCACAAACTCTGTGTCTGCCTATATCAGAGGTTCCCAAGGATAGATTGTTCCCACTGAACCTAGGGAACCTCTTCAGCTTGCATAATTTGAAAATAAGAATCATCCTGGCAGGTTTTCTGTGCCAGATGGCTTAAAACAAAGATTGAGGGAGCATTTTAGAGTTTGGAGAGAGGAAGATGGGATATTCAATGGAATTGATCCAAATAGAAACGTCTGTCCAGATTCCGTTTAGCTTGGTCCAAAAACTGAATTTAGGCTTGCTCTTATTCTTTGCTGGAACAAGCTATTTTTTAGCTGTGAATGTATCTGCAGTGAGGTACTTGAATTCTGAAACCTGATTGTCACCTTCATCTTCAATCCTTTTGTAAGGAAAATAGGTGAGATCCTTGCTTTTTTCCTTTGTTTTGTTTGAGTTTCTATTTAACAATTCTCATTGAGATGTTCATATACATAAATCAGCAGGGTCAATTACAACTCGATCCAAATGCTGTTCCTGCAGCCACTTAAGTTTGTAAGATGCAGTTAAAATACCAAGCTTCCCCGTACCCCAAAAACAAAAATAATATGTCGCTAGTCAAATATAAAATTTGGTGTCCTACATGAAATGAGTTTGGTGGTCTCAGCCTATTTCCCACATTTTGCATCACTTTTTACAGCTCATTATTCTGAAAACCTTTGATAGTTGTCTCAGCTGAGAAGCAGATGACTGAACGAACCAGAGACTGTCAGACCCTAATTCCTAACAGCGGCCCCTCAGAATAAGGAGACTTGTTCTGTACCCATGCTGTACCCAATCTGAGGATGAACAAAGAGCTTCAGACTCCAGGGCTGCCAATCCAGCACCTTTCACCATCGTTAAATAAAGAAACATCCACAAAAATATGCCTTTTGACGGAATCCAAGGAAAGGCTGACATATCAGCTCATATTTCTCCAACTTGTCTAAGATCCTGGCTAACCAGTCTCTGAGTCCAGGCTGATATCTACACTAATTAATCTACCCATTCTCTATGGACTCAAGCCCCCCGGGTTTGCATAAGTCAAAAGTACTTTTTAAAAGCATCGTTCTATTTACATCCAATGAATATACCTCCCCAGCTCCCAAACTCAAATGCAGCACTAACTTAACATGGCCATTTGAACAAACTGGATGGAGCGCACTCACAAGAGCACCTGTTAATACCAGCTTTTACTCATGCATAATATAGAATAACAGATCTCTAGGTCCCTTTGTGAGGTTCTATTTCTGATTTTCTGAAAGTCTGGGAAGGTTTATAACATTTATTCTAGGTGGTTATTTGTTTCTAGTTATTTTAGCATGCCCTGGGTAGTACAATTCAAGTTAAAGGAACTCACTGTGTTTTTTTTCCAATTAGGAAAGAGTTAATAAAATAGTGCTCCAAAAAAATCACAAAATATTGACGTATACAATCTGCAGCTGTCATGTAGCACCGCACAGATGAATAGTTTGCTTGACAAGTCCTTTTGATAGCCAGTCACATGCTTTAACCAATAGACCATGCTTCCTCATATGGCATGTACATCCCACCCATGATTGCAAAATGTTTCTGTTTTCTCAGAGACTGGTTTTTTGAGATACTTGGAATTAACTAGGTGTGGCTAGGTCTAGGGGAAGGGAGCAGGCATAAACTTCCCTAGCCATCTGTCAGAAAGAATCTCCTAATGTTATCTGGTTGTGTAGAGGTATGTCTGTAATTTTGAGTAAGAAGTAAGCCTTATCAAATGGAAGTCTTGCTTAAAAGAATGTCTTTCTATAGTGAATTTAGCACTTGACTGACAGCCCTGGAGACCGAAGTCTTTTATTTACCCACTGAACAGGTACGGCACATACAGTGCTAACATGAGCTTCCTCATACTGCCTACCTAACTTCCTCATACTGCCTACCATACTTCACCCCTGAAGGTTTGCTCCTCATTATAAGCCCGATTTCTACCCCCAACATCTCCAAGAAGAAATGGATCTTCTGGAGATTTTTTACTTGCCCCAGGGTGGAATTCTTCTGGGAAGTTTGGTAAAAGGCAGGGGGAAGAATGTAAAATTTGTTATGGCTTATTGAAAATGTAGGTGTAGTTCATGCTTCGGCTAATGCTGTTTTGGTGCATGATGTCTCTAACATAAGCTTGGCCTCAAAACTCTACTTTTAAACTTTTAAAATTTTAAGGGAAAGGGTACAAAGATATTAGCTGGCCTAAGGATATAATGAACAACATTTAGAGGTATTAGCTAACCTCTAAGTGACTCTAAATATGGGGCTCAGCCAGAAGTTTGGTGGGGCATGGATTTTGGGGGAAGGTCAATGTGAGAAATGTAGGGGGCGGGATTCTTAAAAGGGGCATGGACTAGGGGGGAATTGGTAGGGAGAGCATGTGACCACAAGTGACGTGACCTGGAGGTATAGGATTGGGGCACAGAGCATAGTGTCATGAAGTCATTTTTCCTAGCTTCAGAATAGAGTATGGAGGGAGGATTGAGGAACAGACACCTGGGGAGAAGCAGGAAGGAGAGGGGATGTAGGAAGGAGCAGGAGGCCCTAGTAGCATAGAAGGGAGACTAGAATTGAGGCAAAGGAAAGAGGACATAGAAAGCAAGAGCAGGAAACTGGGGGAGAAATACATAATGTGTGTGCGGGGCATCTGAGGAGACATAGCAGGGGACATCGAAGAACTAGAGTGTTTAACATTTTCCATGTGGACAAAAGCTTCCCACCTCCCTTCCATTCCTTGCCACTGCCCATTGCTCATTATTCACTTAGATCCCTGTGGTGCAGCTCCATGCACTGCACACACTGCATCTCTGTGGAAAATGACACTTAAAATACATGGCCATGTTCTGCCATAGCCCAGAAGATCCAGCAGAGAACAGCAGCCAAGGAGAAGATTGATCTTGAATTTTACCATTGACATCAGTGGATGAAGGAGCGAGCTGTTAATGAGCGTTTAGTGAAAATGCCAGGAATGTCAAGGATATGCACCCAGGAAATCATATATTTCTCCAGCTCAAAAAGCATAGATATTTGCAAATAATTCAAACTTCTGCAACTGGAATCTGACAAAGCAGAAAGTGGCAGCTCTCATCAAAGGGCTCTCACTTCCACCTGCCCTTTTGTCCTGCACTGCCATTTTCCACATTCAATCCCCTTACCCAGGCAAATACCACTGCTGCATTGCAGCCTTTGCCCAGCTAATAGGGCCCAATTGACCTGTTCAAAGTCTGTTCTGCCACACTAGCCAGCCCCTATGATTAGTAAAAGGGCCTTTTTTCTTTCTTTATGCTACGCTGTTTAATGTTGAATTACACTTATTAAAATTCTGCTGCAGACAATGTGAAGCATTCATACAAACCGAGTGAATTTGATTTGAATTAATGTTATTACACCAGATCGACAGAAATTAGGAATGACAGAAAACTTAGTGTGTGACAGTGGAATGTTCAGTTAATATAGCACCTAGGGAAAGCTTGGGGGGAAAAGAAAAACATAAGGGCTCAGTTGGTTACTAGGTGGCATAAAATATAGGTATGTATTATAAACAGAATCAGTGGAATAAGCAGAGGGTAAGGGAAAGATTTGGAAACATGCAGCCCTTCCAAACTGAGATTTAACTCCCGTGTCATCATTATTTCTATGAAAGTAGCACGTAGAGGCCTCAATCAGCATCAGGGCCACATTGTACTCTATGAGCACATAGTAAGAAACAGGCCACGCCCCGAAGAGGTTACAATCTAAATAGACAAATGGTGCATGGGAATCTGAGGCACAGAGTGGTGACGTCACTTGCCCAACATCACCAGAGCCAGGAATAGACTCTGCGTCTCCTGAGTCCTGGTCTAGTACTCTACCTTTTGATATCAGGCAGAGAAATATTTTCTGATAAGAGTTGTTCTAGGAATAAAGTTACACCAGAGTGCTGCATGCACCACTCTTTATTTAAATAATATACCACAAGTATAGGCCAAAACATTACAGCTAATCACGTAGATGCTGCTGTGTTTGGGAAAGAGGGAGAATGAGAACAATAGAATAGAGACATTATTACATGTACACCCAAGAATATTTCTAGCAACACAGTGTACCTCATATATAATCATACCTAACTCTTATATAGCACTTTTAATACAGAGATCAAAGGAAGTAAGCATCATTTCCTTTATTTTACAGATGGATAAACTGAGGCACGGGGTAGCAATCTATTGGTTGAGCTGGGAACAGACCCAGGTCTCAGAGTCCCAGAAGTGCTTAATCCACTAGACAACATTGCCTGCCTTAGGAACATACAGATTATTCATTAATAGAAAGGATCTAAATATATTGTTTTCATTGCATAGCTGCAGATGCAAATTATTAACAGCAATACTGCTAGTCAAACATATATTTTATTCACCGTGAAACAATTCCAAGAAAACAAACATTTTTAATTTTCAGTAATTTTTTTTCCAGATTTTTGTGGAAAAACTGGAAACTTGAAAACTAGTTTTTCATTTTTGATGACTGAAATTATTGGAAACCAAAACAATGTTCAGTGTGCAGGGTTTATTTATGAAAAACCTCAGAAATGTAGATGAAAATGATAATTTTTCATTAAAATTTCCATTTAATGTAAATGTGATTTTTTTTGGTCCAACATAAAAAAATTAAATGGTTTGTTTTTTAATTTATTCATTTTTTTGGACCAACTCTAATTGCAATTCCAAAACTACAAACTTGCAACTGCATGTTAGCTGCTAAAAATACCCTAATGGGCTAATTCTTCTCACTTGCACCAATGTAAATAGTCAGTAAAAAAACAAAACATAGACTTAACAGAGACAAGGGTTTTATGGCTCTTTACAACAATTTGTAACACACCCTGCTGCCTACTTATCCTCCTTTGTCCTATGAGGGCAGAGGTATTAATTGCCCACTTCATTTTAAGTGGTCTCCTCCAACATGTGTGAACCCTTTATGCTTAAAAGTCTGTCCCATCTTGTATTTAGCTTGGACACCCTGGTTACCTTCCTCACACCTGTGCAAGGGATCTGTGAGGCTTGAAGGCTTGTCCCTTCCATCAACAGAAGCTGGTCCAATAAAAGATATTACCTCATCCACCCTGTCTCTCATATCCAGGGCCACCCAGAGGATTCCGGGGGCCCGGGGTCTTCGGCGGCGGGGGGCCCTTCTGTTCCGGGACCCGCCGCCGAAGTGCCCCGAAGACCCGCGGCGGGAGCCCCCCGCCGCCGAATTACCGCTGAAGCGGGACCCGCCACTGAAGTGCAGCCTGGTCTTCGGCGGTAATTCGGCGGGGGGTCCCGGAACGGAAGGGGCCCCCCGCCGCCGAAGACGGGGCTGCGCTTCGGCGGCGGGTCCCGCTTCCCCCCCGCCCCGGCCCCAGCCTCTTACCCCCAGCTCCCTCCTCACCCGGCATCTCAGCGCCTCGCCCAACAGCCGCAGCATGTGGCCGGCGGGGCCTGAGCTCCGTCCCGCTCAGAGCCGCATGGTGAGGGGGCGGGGCTGGGAGCTCCACGCCGAGCGGAGGGAGCTGAGCTCAGCCCGGTGCTCCCAGCCCCGCCCCCTCCCCACGCGGCTCTGAGCGGGGCGGGGCTCAGGGGCCCCGGCGGAGACACGGCGCTTGATGCGCTGAGGCTCCAGGAGAGGGGCGGAGGCGGGAGCCTCCACTGTTCTCTTGGGGGCCCCTGCGGAGCCCGGGGCCCGGGGCAAATTGCCCCCTTTGCTCCCCCCCTCTGGGCGGCCCTGCTCATATCCCAGGACCAACATGGCTACAAAAACACTGCAAACGATTAAAGAGTAACTTATTTTCATTCCATGGAGTTCAACTGGTTTAAAAACCACTGAGATTTGCATCAGCTCTAAATTTCTAGTGCCTTTGAAATGCTAAAAGAGCATGACTCGGGGGGCTTCATCCCCAATATTTCAGTCAAACAGAGACAATCTCCAGCATGCAGTTTCGCCAACACTGTAAGACATAAAATAACTTTACTAAGCACACAAACACAATTCAGGCTTGATGGAAAGGAGACTAGATACCTTAAACAAAACCCACTCTCTACCTCTTTCCCCTATTGTAGACTAACTACGTTTCTTACTTACTTTAGGCAGTGTGGCCTAGAGGCTAGAGTACTGCACCGCGATCGAAGAGACATGGTTTACAAAGTTGAAATGATTCTCTCCTCCCCTGCTGATGTCATACTTCCTGACAGCAAAATGCCATATTAGTGCTTAGATACAAGGTGCTATAAAAAAACCCTAAAATAGTTTCAATACTAAGGAAAAATCACCCCATCCTCTGTACGCAGATGGCTAGACTGTGCCCCATGTGAGAGGTGCTGTTTAAGCTGCCCCACTACAGGAGCAGTAGGCATTTGTGCATCAGGGACACCCCGATGAGGCACAATTCTCTTCCTGCCTCCCTTTTGTGCCAAGGTTGATAGTAATTATCATACCCACACCTGCTTAGCTGCATTGTCCAGCATATTGAGGAGAATCAAGGCTCAGTCCATTCCCTGCCTCTTCCTACATACATGCTCTGGGCAGAAAGGGGTACATGTCTCACTCTGGATAGTCCAAGCAGCTGTGTCAGAGGTGGAAGGTCCTTATTTCCCCTGCATGGGAGTGGAGTCCAAGTCACAGCCTTTGCTCTGAAGCACTGAAATAAAGATGTGACAGCTACATCCACCCAAAATCCTGGCTGTCTATTTCAAAATCAGATTTTATCAGCACATTTGGAAATCCAATACACATTTAGCTATCATTCACATCTCGTGCCAAGACTATTGTTTCATATGAGTTGACTCTTATCTGATACCTGCAGGCAGAACTGCAAGGCTGCTGGAGATTTTCTTTGTATATGGCAATGTGCCCTAGAATTATTTCTTATTGGCCAGCTAGCTTTCAACATACTGAACAGATAGCAGGCTAGTTGAGAGGCTCAAATGGTTCTACTAAGTATTCAGTTTATAGATCAAGATACTATTCGGAATGCCCTGACACTCATTCAGTTCTTGTTACTGACAGCTAGATTAGTATTAGAAGCCATCTGGAAGTGTATGCAGACCAATCAACATTAAAGAGGCACTAGCAACTGGAAATATAGTCAGTTAAAAATTGTGTTAAACATACTTTCAGGTACTTCACCTGCCCCCGAGCTCCTCAGATAATGTTTTACAATCACATTTTCCTGTTTAAAGAAAGTTTCCTTTCCCCTATTGTTGTATAAAAGACCCACACAGGGAAGGTGACTAACTAAATTATTTTATATTTTGGAAGCAGTGAAACTGAGTATTGTTATTTCTTTAGATATAAATGGTTGTAAAAAACGCTTGTGGAAAAAATTCTAGCAACTAATTATACACCATGATGTCAATGGCATAAAGTAAATAAACTGGAAACTCCCCTCACCTTTCCCCCAAAAGTAAGATTGTTTGGTTTTTTTTGTTTTGTTTTGGGGGGTTTTTTTGTTTGTTTTTTGTTGCTCCAATCCCTTTCTGTTACGGTAATCTTATAACAATAGTAGGTTAAAAAAATTCGGACAGATGTGTGTATGTTTTGGTTTTTTTTAAGTTGGCACTGGCTCTTTAAGCAGTTGGTGCCATAAAAACTAGAACATTTTTATTGGAGGGGGTGGAGACTGGTTTAATTTAAAAGAGGGAATTTACAGAATTACCCTATACTGTAGTAAACTCCTTTTTGACCATGTTGAGAAGACTCCAAGAATCCAAGAAACCTGCCTTACTGTCTCCTTTTAGTCTGATATAGAAGTTTCTTTTGTTTTATATCGACGTATTTGTTTTTGTTGTATGTAATTAGGGGCAAGTACTATCTCCCAGGCACCCACAGTTTATTTTGACTAATCTAATTGTACATTGTAAGGGAATAGTTGTCTTTTGTATGGGCTTGTTAAGGTTGTGGAAAGATATATATAGAATAACCACATCTGTGGTTTCTCAGCTACCAGTAGCTGCTATGCCCAACTAGGTTTAGTCCATTAGATTTTTCTCTTGTTTATTTGCTGAATGTATTTAGTCATGTCTGAAATTATTTCTCCTCTTGTACTTAATTCCAGTGGTACTGCCTCACAGAATGTTTGAAAAGAAAACATCCACTGAGCTTCTGAACTGGTCTCTGCTGGAATGCCGGCAACTACTGTATCTGTCAGAATGAATACTGAATGTGTAAGTGGTTTTATTGTTTAATTTTGGAGGTATCTAATTTTTCTGGTATTTTGGGGTTTCCAAAAATATTAGTGTGTTTTAATGCCTTTATCTCAATATCTGCATATAGGTTCCCATCCAAAGCTCACTCCAACCTGTAGGAGTCTTTCTGGTGACTTTTGTAGCTTTTTTAAGAGACTCTTGTTTTGTGCTGTATTTCACTAGCAAGTTCTGATTCTGATATATCCAAGAGTTGCAAGCATGAGCTAAGATTCCACGTGGTTTCAGCAATATCAGTATTACAACTGTGCATTTAGGAAATAAAACTGTGAGGAGGGGGAGATCTTGACCTAACTCTGCTGCCACTGAAATCAAGTTAGAGTTCTACCAATGATTTCAATGGGAGAGAGCTTAGGCCAACACTGCACACTTTGGAAATTCCCAAGTTTAGTAGGGCAGCAAGGGAGAATGTTGAATCCAGTTCAAGATCTTGGTCCTTATCTCCAAGGTCCTCCATGACCTGGGCCAACCCTATCTAAAAGATTGCCTAAAGCTCTGGGATGAAAACCATGGTCAACAAATTCACTCCTCTGGCACAATGGAACTCTCAACAACAAAGGTAAAGCGTGTCTGTGTGGGAGACAAGTTTCTGGAGGGACAGTCTGAGACACTGGAACAAACTATCTATAAGGATAGTTAAGCTCTAGACTTCCAAAGAAGGTTGTGAAATCGCCATAATTGGAGGTTTTTAAGAAGAGGTGGGACAAACACCTGTCAGGGATGATCTAGGTTTACTTGGTCCTGCCTCAGTGCAGGGCACTGGATTTGATGACTACTTGAGGTCCCTTCCAGGCTTACATTTCTATGATTCTATAAATGTGGGCTTACCATGCTTTTTGTGAATGCATGAGAGCATATTCAGCAGAGGCATTGGCCCTTAATGTTGATGCATAACAAAGAAACATAAGGGTTTACATTTTTGCTGCATCAGCCAATTGTTCTTTTGATAAGATAGTTACTTACAACTATTATCTCAAGTTTTTATTACACTTCACTTATCTGATACTGTATATAAACTACAAGAATTAGTTAGCTGCCACCAGATCTTTGGAGCATACCAATTTTTTTTGTCTTTTTTTTTAATACATGAAAAGGTGGCTTATTAATAGAATTAACCTATTGATTTGGAGATTTTTGAACTCTCTCTGTCATATCAACCACTTTTTCATGAGAAAAACAAAATTTACAATCCATTTTGTAATTTAAAAAAGATCAAAAATGATAATTGACATACACCTGATATAATCGATATTATGGTGGTACACACAGGTACCTCCAGCTGCAGTAAGTAGGTGTGATTGTGGCTCTAGCCTGCTCTCATTTTTAATTTGACAATCTTTGGAATGAAAATGAGAAGCTAGAAATATTGACTCTAAAATGTAAATATTTAATGTGTCCAATTTAGGGCTTGCTTTAAGTCATAGAATCAAGGAAGTCTTTCCACTTTGGATCAGGACCTAATGTAAGCTTCTTAGGGCAAGTACTATGGTTCCTCCCATTGTTCCAGAGCATGAAACACACCAAAATATGTTTAAAATTAGAGATGAGGTCAAATGGAAACTAAATATCCCTACACTTTGGATAAGTTTGCATTTGGAATTAATTGACATAAATTTTGCTACCTCATGGTTAAGGTTCCTCCTAGGTATGTAAATAAGGGAATGTTAGCTAGGAAAAAATTAAATGTTAAAGAATAGATATTAAGAGGAGGTAGAAAAATATTATAATACACAGTTCTCTTAAATAATTGTTCACTTGAAAAAGATCACATTGCATACGGCAACTCCCACCTCCAGTAACTCTGTACCTATCTAGCCAACCAGCATCCATGTACTAATGACAATTAGAAAACCTAGTTAACACTTTGCCCCCAAACTTTTACTCATTACCGAACTTTCGCTCATCACTGAACTTCCTGGGAGCAGTCAACAGCACAAGGACTAAAATGTTGTGAGAAAGAGATTGTACTCACACTATTTTCAGCATGATCAAAATCAGTCTTAATAATTAATAACAATTAATTTATACTAACACTTATAGAGTACTTTACAACTTCAAAATTCTGTACAAACACTAACTGCTTAGGGTGAAATCCTAGCCCCATTGAAGTCCCTAGGAGTTTTGCCATTGACTTCAGTGGGCCAGTCTGTCACCCATAATCTTCACAACACCCCTTTCAGGTAAAGTAAGTATTTTTACCCCTATTTTACAGATGTACAAGCAGCAACAGATGAGGTTAAATGACCTGAGCTGGGCACTATAGGTAGGTCTACTGTTTAATGGTGGTGTAGACATTTGGGTTCCAGCCGAGCTTTGGGGCCCTCCCACGTTATGGGGTCCCAGAGTCTGGGCTCCAGCTCGAGCCCAAATATCTACACAGCAGTTTTACAGCCTTGCATCCTGAGCCCTGTGAACCTGAATCAGCTTACCTGGGCTAGCTGCAGGTGTCTAAATGCAGTGTAGACATACCCTGTATGAACAAGTAGAAGACAGACTCTTCCCCAGAGAGTTCAGAATCCTGAAGGCAAAGTTCCCACTGAAGTCAATGGGAGTGTTTTTCCCATGACTGCAGGACCAGGCCCATAATGTCTATATCAGACATGCCAAACCCGCAAAAAACCCGCAGAAATTAGGCTTCTTTTTGGCTTAATTGGCTTGTAAGTTGCTTGTTGGCTAGTTTTTGGCTTGCAGTTTGTTGCTTGTTTGGCATGTAGCCTGATGCTTGTTGCTTCTTTTATTTGATCAGCTCCCAGCAAGCAGGGGCAAGTGGGGGAGAGAGTCTAGGGTGCATAGTGGGCCCACCACAGTCCCAGACTGCACACCGGGGGGATTTAGTCACATAGAGTGTTGGGGTTCTTAGGGATTGGCTTGTTTTGGCCTTGTTTTGAAATGGGATTAGCTTGATTTTTGACTTATTGTGAAAGTCGGGGTGCTTATTTACTACATGAAAGTTGGCAGCTGTGGTCTATAGGTGTTATTTTCCCCCACATTTGTAAATTACCAAACAAATCAACATTTTTTTATGCAAACATTAAAAGAAAAGAGTTATCTTCCTGAAGTCAGACTTGCACTTCGGTGCCGGTGTTGATTTCAGTAAAATGATATCTGATATCGCCATGTGAACAGAAGCACAAAATCCTTTCATGGGATTAAATAGCACCCATCTGTAAGTAGCATTATGTTTATTAGATTTTGCTCAGTTAATACATTTTCGCCACTGTATCCTATTGGTTACTATGGAGTGGAAAATGTGCTGATTCAACACCCATTCACATAATGTTTGTTATATTTCCTCATATTATAATTGGCCAAAGAATTAAGTTATGCTTGCCACAGCACTGTAACAGGGTATGAAATGAAATTGCCTCAGAATTCAACATTAAGGTTGCAGGAAAATAGCTATGAAATGAGGCATCTTTCAGTTGAATTTGCCTACCTACTGCAACAC
The DNA here is from genome assembly GCF_020497125.1 of Mauremys mutica. Taxonomy (NCBI): domain Eukaryota; kingdom Metazoa; phylum Chordata; order Testudines; family Geoemydidae; genus Mauremys; species Mauremys mutica. Next base: position 168,006,764 of record NC_059072.1, read on the forward strand.
AAAGTCCTTCTAAAACTTACTGCATTTTGAGGTATGATGGTGGCAACTGAATGGCAAAGCAGATAATTTCAGTTTCAGAGCAGGTCTGCCTTAGATACGGCAATCTTGCAGATGACAAAGCCAGTCTCATGATGGTAGGGGCTAAAGTGGAGCAGAGGGGGATAATTCCTATAGATGGGACCCGATTTCCAATTGAGGTAGAGGTTGGTCATTCTGCATGTGCTGAGGTCTCTCCAGGGAAAGAGATTACAGATGTGAGGCATGGAGAGACTCTAGTGAAAGGGGCCTTGATCATTAGAAATGTTGGTACCTGGGTCTACGGTGACAGTGAGACTTGTAGAAGGAAAGAACCTCAGAGTAGAACTCGGTGAAATTCTGGATTTCTGGTTTGTGGGAAATTTCAATATTTTGACATTTCCAGCAAATAGAACATTCCAAAACATTTTCATTTTGGAAACACTGATTATTAAAGGAAATATGCTCTCCTGGACCCCAGCATCTGCTAACTGAAACTGAGAAGAATCATGTCCGTTTTAGTCAGCCATTGCCAGGCCTCCTAGGGTTTGTGGCACCAGGGTAGCCCCTCCATGTGGACTTTCAGACTCAGGTACCATGGGCTTCCAGAAGCCCAAGCCAACTGGTTTCCAGAGCTGCTTGTTTGGGAGTCAGACAGCCAGGGGAGCGAGCTGCCCTGGGAGTCTGGAAGCCCTGGGGAACCCTGCCCTAGAACAGGCCTCATGGTGGGACTGCCCCAGAGCCAAACCTCCGGGAAGTCCAGCCTTCCCAGCAGCCCACCAGGCATCCAGGCAGCTCTTTACTTTTGTGCATTACATGGTGTCAAGCTCATTGTTGGGGCTAAATAAATAATAAATGGTATTAGTAACATGCCAGTCAGCTTTGGAACCTGCACATTCGGACATTTGTAATGATAAATACCATAGCACTGGATGAACCTCAAAAGTTTCAGAGCTCTATTTCAAAGGCTGGGGTGCTTATATCCAAAACTTATCTGAATCTTGGAGCTGCAAAAGCCAGGATAGAAAATCTCTCAACAATAGGTGCTCTTAAGATTTCCTGTAGTCATGCTTCAATCTAGGCTGGGACCATTAAGAGCAAAGGCAGGATTACATAAAAAAGTTGTAACTAAACAGTTTTAACAAATTTTTGGATCAAGTTTGGTTCTAGAATTAGGCAATGTTCAGGAGGGTTCTTATGTTTTCTGCATTGGTTTCCTTATCCCTGTTAAACCAGTGTCCTGATCTTCCTTGCAGATATGCAATATGTATCACTTGCTACTTGTTTGTTTTTGCTTGCAAAAATACAGGATTCGGCTAAGGCTAGGAGAATCTGGGAATAATCTCACATACAAATTGATCAGACTCTAGACCTGGGGAAACTGAGAAAACATTTTTTAAAGTTATTTCTCATTTTCTTTTGCCTTTTATAATAAATGAGGTGGCTAAGAAATACCTGTCACTGTACCCAGGCAACAGTAACTCACATTCCTTCTGGAACTCCTGCCTAGCAAAATTCCAGCACACAGTCAGGTGTCCTTCACTGCATATCATAAACAAGGATCTCTTCATGAGTCGCTGCTATGCATTACCATCTGAAGGCTGCCTAGTAGTCTGTGTAAAGTTTGTTCTTGGTCTTAGTCCCATCTAAGCCATCCACCAACTGGCATTTGAGAGTTTTGAATATGTCAAACCCCATAATAGTAGTTCTATGTGAAATAGCACAGGCAGGCTCACTGCTTTATATGTGAAAAGCTACAGTTAAAGTCAGAGCTCGGCTATAGTCCAACAGTTGCACCACAGATGTGTTCAGGGACAATGTTGCATGTAGGCACGGTAACAACGAAGAGAGACTTGGGCACCAGTATCTACTAAAAGTAGGCTGATAATATGTGCTAGTTGAAAGTGAGTGAAAGCATGACCTGTGGTATTTATGATATTAACAAAGGATTTGTAGCCTTCCCAGGTCATCTTTGCCACTGGTGTCTCAAGCAGGGTTACCAATCAGCTTAAGTGATCCAACAGAAACTTTGGTCTTCTGGGGCCTGATCCAAAGCCAACTGCAGTGAGTGGAAAGACTCCAATCAACTCTGATGATCTTTGGATCAGGCCCTGGATCTCAGCATCATGATTTCTGCAGTTGTGGCAATAGGGGCTAAGTGAATCTCTTTCATTATTTATGTCCTCCCCAGGAGTCATTTCTGTAATAGGTGTGGATAGTGAGGCAGGATACTCGAAGGCAGTGTCAGTTCCATTATTAGATTTGTGTGGTAGGAAATCCAGTGAAAATTTCATCTATTACCTGCAGCCAAGTAAAGTACTTTTGCCCTGGAGCGTGGCATGCAACTCTACTGCCGTGTCAGCCACCCACTTCTAGTTCATCATTTTTATTTATTGTATTATAGTAGTGCCTAGTTATTTATTATTTGGCATATGCATTCTGGTCAAGCCCAAGCCACAGCATTCTGATCAACGATGTTCCAGGCACAAAGACCTCCAGGAAGTTGAGTCATTTTGCAGACCTCAAAAATATGTGTCACAGTCTGTGGCTGCCCAGATTGACATAGAGTATTGTCTCTAAAATGCCACCAAAATTCTGCTGCAGCACATATTCCATGTCTGGTATGAAACAGGTTCAGAAAGCTCCATTGCCTTCACGGCAAATCAAATCCATGCTGAGTGAGGTCAGAGACAAGATAATTGTTTGTCACTTTCTCTGTGGACCATGAAGCTCACCATGCGTTCTCTACCATAAATCCCTCACCCAGTAAACTTATCCACAACGAGCGACCTGAAAGCAGACGTCCACGTGGTGGATTAAACAAGACTAATTAACAGTAGATGTGGCATATCGCACTGTTTTGTCACGAGCTTTGCTATCTTTTCTATCTGGGAACCCTGCACAGAGCAATATTGTAGTGCCTAGTGACTCCAGCAAAGAAATTTGGGGCTTATTGTTTTGAGTGTTGTACATATAGCGACAGAGAGTCCCTTCCCCAAATACCTTCCCATTTATATAATATATAAACTATTATTTACTAAAAGTTAAGATAGACAAATTGTGAGGGAGGTGAAGTGACTCACCCAAGGTCACAGAGCTGGTCAGTATCAGAGTCAGGAACAGACGCCAGATCTCATGATGACTCCTAACCCAGTCTCCTGTCTTCGAGACCATGCAATCAATGCCAATCACATAGGGTTCTATAACTCGCGGCAACCTCCGTGACTTCTGCAGGGGCCAGTGTGGCTGACCCCAGAGCCACCCAAGGAGTTGGCTCCAGGGCCAGCTGCTCAGGTGGCCCCTGGGGACAGCCACACCAGCTGCTGCTCCGGTCTCCCCCGTCAGCAGTCCCGGGGTGGCTGAAGCAGTCATGGTCCCTGGGTGGCTGGAGCAGCTGCAGCCCCCAGCAACTGGTGCTGCTGGCCCCAGGCGCCCCCCTACCCCTCCCCCCCCAGCATCAGCCTCCAAGCCCATCTCAAGTTTTAATCACAGGTATTTTTAGTATAAGTCATGGACAGGTCACGGACTGTGAATTTTTGTTTACTGCCCGTGACCTGTCCATGACTTTTACTAAAAGTACCCATGACTAAATCATAGTCTCAATAATGGATGGTATAGATTACATGGTCCTAAAGGAGAAAGTTGCACACATCTCCAAATTCTCATGGTCCTGAGAGATCATCATCACCACAAAATGGGAGCTCACATATGTAGCTGAATAATGTTCAAGGCCAGAAGGACCTTTTCGCCATCTAGTCTGACCTGTATACCATGAGCCATAGAATTTCACACAATTACCCCTGTATTGAGACCAGTTAATTATGTTTGACTTATGTTTGACTAAAGTGTATCTTCCAGAAATACATCAAGTGATAGAGAATCTACCACTTCCCCTGTGATGTGTCCCTTCTACCTCACATAGGTGTTGTCTGTAAACAGAAGAATGTCATGTCATTAAGAGCTTACTTTTGCACATACTGAACAGGATTACAAGTTCGTACAGGGTGTGGCTTGTAGCTGGGAGCAAAGACCAGGGGTCAGAGTTATCGGTGTCCTTCTGCCTAAAGGCAATAGATAAGGATGGCCCATTCTTTCTCATCCTCCACTGAATGCCAGAAGTACTTAGAAAGTTATGAAACTCATCATGCCATGCCTCCCACACGAGCAGCAAGTCTCCTGTTAGTTGTGTAATCCATGTACTCAGATAAGTGCTGTGGAAACATATGACATGGCTGGAACCATGTAGGCATGTAGTTGGAGAATGTTGGGCTGTAATGTAGCAGGAACAGAGACTGAGTGTAAATGCAGTGATGTCGAACTCTGTTTCATTAACAGAATGCTATATTTGTAAAGATATGGTTAACCACTCCTATACTATACAACTTCAGACACTGGGTGAAATCTTGGCCTCGGTGAGGTGAATGAGAATTTTGTCCTCCAATGACAGGAATTCACTTCTGACTGCTAGTCAGCAAAACAGAGATAGAGCCCCCCAGCTTCTGCCTTTTCTCATAGCACCCTTAAACTGCAGAATTATAAAGCCATACTAATGCCAGAATTAAATAATTTGAGCTTAAAGGCTGAACTAGCTTCCTGACCCTAGAGGTGGTCCCTCGAGTGCAAGGTTGATGGAAATTGGCAGGGCAAGGTGGGGAAAGCTTGTGACGCTGCTACCGCTGCTTTTCCTGTTCTGTTGATCAATCAACTTCACTCTCCAGGACTGTAAATCTACCACCTTTCATCAGGGCTAAAATCCCTCTTCATTTTTTTCCTTTGTTAAAAAGACCAGAAAAAGGTTCTCTCTGGAGCTAAGAAGTTACTGCCTTTCAAGAGTTGTACTCAGTTAAATACAGGAAATAAGTAATCTCTCTTCCCATAGCAAAAGGCACTTCAGCTGCCTGAAAATACTGAGAAGGAGAAAAAAGAACTGAAAGTGTTTTCTTAAATTACATTTGTGGCAATGAATCCTTACACTACTATCATGGGTAACATAATGCAAATTGCCCAGGCTGACAAAGCTGCAGCAGAGCCAGAAGCTTTCTACTTTCAATTCTCAAGTGCAATGAAGATTGATCTCAGCTCCTAGCTTAGCAGTAAAATGGATTTTGCCAATCTTTAGTTTTTTATCAAATGAAAATATCAATAGCACGTTTTCTTTAATAATATTTTAAGATGAAAGATAAATCAGTGGAAGCATTCCAAATACTTATTAAATACAAATTATAATTAAACTACTTTGTATGTGAACAAAGTTACTAATTGATTGGGTATTTTTATTATAATGAAACATTTTTCAAGGATTAACATCTTCTTTATGAAACACTGATCTCTGACATGATAGTGACATCTCAATATGTTTGTAATGATCAGGAAGTTTAGCATTTGAATAACACAGTACCATAAGCTTTCAAATCTCTTTTCATCAGATGCAGCAAATACTAAATATTAAATACAGAATAAAGCATCCCATAAACATAGTTGATATTGGCAAAGACCTAAAACATAACATACACCATAATTTTTAAAAAAAATCAAATGTGACTTTACTAAGACAAAATGCATCTTTTATTAAATCTAAATTCAATGTTTAATAGAGACATTTGAAAGAGACAGTGTTAAGTAGTGGAAATAGTGAAATGTTGGTTTTGTTTAAAAAGAGGAATGGAGGTTATATTATCTAATACAAATAGAAAAGTTTTCATGATTGATTTTTTTTAAGTGTTTTATTTAGATTCCCTTTCAGTGCAAGAAACCCAAACATGACAGAAGGGTGCATGGGCCATGGAAACCAAATAATGATACTGACTGCAACTTGAAAGCGAAGAAAGCCAGTGTAGTTTCACGGTCTAAGATGAATGAAGTGCCAAAAATAAACAGCCAGCATAAGTGGTGAAAAGTCAGTCTTTTTAATATTAATATCAATATTGTTAAGTAAGATTTTTTTCTAATATATGTCTTTTTATGATGGTATGTCCCTTTAATTTGAAGATTTATCAAATACATGCACTATGGAAACAATTTTCAGTATGTGACAAGGAGAGTAGTGCATTTATCTTATTCCCGGTGACAAGCCTTAGTGAAAAATTAGATTGCATTTTATACAGATGAAAGACAGTCTGTGTCACTGAACTTCTTGGCTTTTGTGGTCCCATCTTTTAAGTATTAGAGAGAACACTTAAAGTAATAGACAAAGAAAGGAAGGACACTATACATTCTCTTATGAAAGTACTGAACAGGCCTTGACACCTGATAGTAAACATATATCTTTCAAAGAAATGACATTTTACCAAAAGCTTGATCTTTAATGGGATACTGTCTAAATCCTGTAATGGAAGTAATTTACCAAATTGGTTTGGAGGCATATTAAGGCAATACAGGAACCAGGGTCTGCATCATTGATAACGTTATTTGTGCACTTGCTAGTCCATTAGGAGAGTGATTCATCTGAGAGCAGCAAAGAGCCAGACTTTCCCAAACATACATACACACACAAAATAGATCCCCAAAGGAACTAAACAGCTGTTCCACATCCTAACGTACCTGCTGCTGGCATAAGAGGGAGCAAGTGACCATTAGGGTTCATACGTTGAACAAGATTATTTTTTGCCACTTTTGAACTTGTCATTTTACAAGGATGGAATGCTCCAGCCCCCTTTGAGTGAAGATGCAGTTCATGAGCTCGCTGTTCAATTACGAGAAGCCTCAAACAAAATACACAGCTTTGAACTACTGAACTTAACATGACATTACCCAGCATTAGAAAGGCATGCTCTGATAACTCCAGCGAGCAAAGGAGGTTATTTAAGGGAATGCATTCTCTGTCTCATAATCGTACACATTCTTCCTCCCTATCTCTTCCCTGCCCTAGCCTCTCAGGGCCAGACTGTAGCTGCAGAAACCCCTGCTAGGTTGGGAGGAGCAGGAGGGGTGCCAGCAGCCAGAGCTGTTGGCACACACAGGAGCGGTGACTGCTGCACTCTTTACAAGTGTGATGCCACTTCTCCCCCTCAGGGCTGGCCCCAAACCACAGATGTAGGGAGAAGTGAGAGACAGAGGCAAAACTAAATTGCAGCCCTTTTGGGGGGCTTCAGAGCAATGGCCCCCCTCTCTTGCACTCAGGAAACTAGATTCTCTCTCTGCAGGTTACAAGCACCTGCCACTGAGGTCAATGAAATATACATGTGTGCTGCAGGGGGCAAATGAAAACCAGGGAGCTCAAGGCAGGAGTTCAGCTACCCCTTGCAGAAGATCAGACTGAAGACGAGAGCTCCCTTTCTCCCATTTGTTCAGCCGTGCAAGGGAAGCCAGAATATGGCCCACAATTTCTGTTCCTCACTTAGAAATATTCCCTCCCTCCCTGCCAGAGATGTAGGGCCAGATCCTCAGTTCCAGCTGAGCTGAGGATGTGTCTGGTGGGGGAGGAGGGCAGGGTGGGAAGGGGAAAGATGGCTTTTCTGCTCCTCTGATCCTGTGGCGAGAACTTAAAGCAGCTTCAAGGCTACTCTGCCTTATGCCGTCAGAGGCCGCACTGCCAGAGCAGGCTCAGCAGAGCACAATGTGCTCTATCCAGACCCCCTTCTCCTCTCAGCCTGCCCTAAACATACCCTTAGGTCAGATTTGGGCAACCCAAGGATTTCTCCACCTGCCCATGTGGGGCAGCAGATTTTTGCCTGTTTAACGCTGCCTGAACAGCTGGATTGGGAGCTGAGGATCTGTCCTATACCTTGAGGCACCCTCTCTTACATATTTACAAATGCAGCTACCCGCTTCTTTTCTCAGCATCGGAGCAGTTTTTTTCTCCAACAGACAAGTTAAAACCTTCAAGACACATTCTAATTTCTAGCTTCTGTGTCTTTCCTGGCGTCAGAATTTTTACACTGTGGATCAGAAATAAACTTAAGTGAAATAAAATCTATTTCTTACTTCTTACTGTCCAGAAAAAAATGGAGCTTACTGCAAACTTAAGAAAAATCGATCTCATTTCCCTTAGTCATCCTGGCAGTGACTCACTGTTTGATCACAAATTCTCAGCTCGAGATACTGGTGGGAATTTCATGTTACAGTCAAAGTTGGGGAGGGGATTTCCACTCCTACCCATACTGATATTTACCTAAAAGAACCCACCACATAGCGGGAGCTGAGAAATGCCAGCAGGAGGTGCCTTTTCACAGTCCAGTGAACAGGGCCGGTGCAACCATTTAGGTGCCCTAGGCGGTCGCCTAGGGCACAAGGATTTGGGGGGGCAGTATTTTCTTCGGCAGCGACCGCGGTGGCCAGATCTTCGGCCGCCCCGGTCGCCGACGGCATTTAGGCAGAGGGAGCTGGGGCAGGGGAGCGTGGGGAGGGCTGCCTGCAGCAAGTAAGGGGGGCGCTGATTGGCGCTGCAAGCCTGGGAGGCGGGAGAAGTGAAGCAGTGACGGCATGCTCAGGGAGGAGGCGGAGAAAGGGTCAGTTGCTTCACTTCTCCCGCCTCTCAGGCTTGCAGCGCCAATCAGCTTAGGCGGCGCAAGTCTGGGAGGCGGGAGAAGTGAAGCAGCGATGGCGTGTTCGGGGTGGAGGCGGAGCAGGGGTGAGCTGGGGCAGGGAGGAGCCTCAGGGCGGAGGGTGGGGAGCTGCCGAAGGGTGGGTGCCTCAGGGCAGAGGGGGGGAGCTGCCGCGGGGGGCGCCTCAGGGCGGGGGCTTGCGGTTGGGGGAGGGGCGCAAAGTGGAAGTTTCACCTAGGGCATGAAACATCCTTGCACCGGCCCTGCCAGTGAAACCTGTGCAAAAGGAACCTTTTCTAGGCAGCCTCTCCTCCTATAAATGACCACCCCAATGTATCCAGAAACATACTAAGTACAATTATACTCCACCTTTATTGGGAGATCACTTGCATAAAGAAACTATCTTTTGCTGGCTCCTTTTGCTTAAAACAGATTTCACTATATTCATGTTTATTTAGTCAAATATTTCATAGCGACAATGACGTGTGAGTCTTATTCAAATGAGACCTGTAGAGTGTCAGGCATAATTACAGCCATGGTCTTGAAATCTGTACAGTAATAGTTAATGTAAAGACTGTAAAGCTGTTGGAGGAATTTATGTTTATTAGCTCTTGCCCATTGTGAACCCAGTGCATTAACACACCAGAGTGATGAAAGTATGAAGAAGGTTTTAGAGATCTCAAATGTTGCAAGAATCAGCCCTGATCTTTAGGTGCTAAACAAGAAAATTGTCCTTCCCTCAGGCCCTTTCTAATGTCAAGGACAAGTAGATTTCCAAATGCCTGGACTTTCATAAACCACAAATGTAATATATCTGTCAAAAGAAGCGGTTTTAAAATAATCAGGAACCTTCCTAAGTCAATACTTATTTTCCTAAAAAAAACCATACCAGTGGGTCTCCCAGTTGTGATCATATGGTAACTATTTCAAATATAAACAACAAGTTAACTGTTAGAACCCTCATACTACCCAGAATGCCAGTCAAATGAATATTTACGGGCAGTAACTAGGGTATATATATTATACTATTATACTCTGTGTGTGTTTATATATATATATAATTACAGATGGGCTCCAGTTGTGAAATTCAGATGAAGATTTGAACTTCACCAAAGCTTGGGGGAGATTTGGATCCATTGTTCTGCTTTGGAGCCATATTGGTAGTGATATAGTAATGGTCACCTACAGGTCTGCTGTAGTTCAAATTGCCAAATACTTTCCATTATAACCCCTTGTTTTTGTGTTCTCATAACTTTAAAACAGTCACTTTTTGCAATGAAATTTTTTGTGCATGGTCTCAGCCCCAAAGTGATTCTTTTTCACTTGGAAAACCTGAGCAACAAATGTGAGCAGTTGTTTTTCAGTTCAGCAGGACTGCAGCAAAATTGGCTGAAGTTTGAAACTAGCTACAATGAGGCCTGGATATACTGTAGGTACTGATGCTATAAATTCTTACTAATGCATGTAGTAAGAGTTTTTAGGATTAAGTCTACAGTACTCATTGACCTTTGGTCTTAAAATTAGATTTTTTTTTATTTATTTACAAAGTAGGAATATTTGGAACACCTGGTCTGACCTTGTGCAAGAGAAAGTTCCAATTCAGTTAATAGGGATGCACATTACATGCATAAGCATTCTTTGTCTAGATCAGGGGTAGGCAACCTATGGCATGCGTGCTGAAGGCGGCACGCGAGCTGATTTTCAGTGGCACTCACACTGCCCGGGTCCTGGCCACCGGTCCGGGGGTGCTCTGCATTTTAATTTAATTTTAAATGAAGCTTCTTAAACATTTTAAAAACTTTGTTTACTTTACATACAACAATAGTTTAGTTATATATTATAGACTTATAGAAAGAGACCATCTAAAAATGTTAACATGTATGACTGGCATGTGAACCTTTAAATTAGAGTGAATAAATAAAGACTCGGCACACCACTTCTGAAAGGTTGCCGACCCCTGGTCTAAATGCAGAGGCAGCTACTGGGATAAGCCCTAGAGTTTCCTCTCTACTTGCACTCTTAAAGTCCATACTGCCTACATGTTAGAAATTACGAGACAAGAAGTCATTTGGCACACTGGTGCTTCTGTACTACAATTGCCACCATTCTTAAACGGGTGAGGCTAAAAGCCAGCAAATGGGAAAGCTCCTCTACGAGCATTACTTGGGAAGATGCATTATTCCAGGCAAGCATTACTTGGGAAGATGCAGCAATTGGGCAAGGCCCATCAGCTGTTTCATGTGCACTTCCTGGCCTGAAGGAGATAGGAGGCAACAGAAGAGTCCATTACCCGTTAGCTGTAATCTTGTGGGTTTTTTTTAAAATGTGTTCCTTTAAAAACAAACAAGCAAACAAACAAACCTTAAAGAATTAAATGTACCTACTATGATAATGCCACACTAGGGGCAGAGCATGAATTCCTTACCTTGGAGAGTAATTTCATTAAATTGGGTGTTATACAAGTAAATGCCCACTCTTTATGAGCAAGGATTTCAGAATCTGGCCCTATGCTTACTTAGTTAAAACCACCCAAAGTCAGGAAATGCAAAATGTTAAAGCTGAATTCTTCTCCACCACCGTGTCCAACAACACCACCACAAAATAATCTCTAAAACCTGTTCAAGTTCTGTTCAGATAAGCACAGAAAAACCTCTCCAGTCTGCATAATGCAACTTGAAATCTCACAAGAACGGGCTCTCCCCCTTGCTCTATATAATATATACTCTTCTTCATGGCCATAGTTTCCAAAGTTTTAATTTCTGATGGCCCGGAATAAGTCAACAACACACATAGTCATGCAGAACATTTACTTTGTTCAAACATGGCATTCCTGCTATCTTATAAATGGCATCACCATAGTCTAAGCACAGAATTAAGATATGAGATGCAATAACCTTTCCTGCTTCTTGGCTCAAACAATATCTCTTCCTGTCCAGCACTATACATAATACCCATTTTCAGGTGACGTTTTAATCAACTGATCAATGTGCTAATCAAAGTTGGGGCTCGAATCTCTCCAAATGCCAAAGCATCAAATGTTATCTACAGCTTCCAAATCCCAACCACCCAAGGCTTTTATGTTAGCTTCTTCTGCTATTTAGTAAAGTTTGATTTTTATTCCTCCCAAGTTCCCTTTAAAAACACAGCATAGCCTTGGTCTCAAAAGTATGTAATATCAATTTTTTACTGCGAAACCACAGGTCAATGTAATAACTAGCATCAGCTTACAAGTATATAGCATTTTTCATGTCAAAGGATCCCAATGAACATTACAAATTATGGGCCCAATCCTGAGAGGGGCTGAACACCCTTGGTTCTCATTGGCTTGCATGAGTCCTATCTTGCATATTTCCTACATTCCCAAGAGTCATTGGCTCTGGCAAGATTTTTGGGTGCACAAGGAATGCACAGTGGGGCTGCATATACATGGAGACAGCATTTTAGCTACAATGGAAATGCAGACACGTGTCGGGTGGATCAAGTCAGTGATTCAGCAGTGCACACCACCACCACACAAAGCTCTGCGACAGAAAGTGAATAAGAATAATGCATTCAGTAGGAAATTTGAGAGGGAAAATGTATTTACTCAAAATGGAATGTGCCCAGGACACTGTGGTTAGCAACCTCCTCTTAGGCAAACTGCCATAGGATCTTGAATTACCAGGAAAGGAAAACATGCATTGTGGCTTGTCACAATGCCACTGCAATTTTGTACATAACAAAACACCTTCAGCTCCGAGATTGTTTTTTTCATAGACAACAGCATCCCCTTCAAATAATAAAATCCAAGCGACTGAAAACAAGACAGGAAATTACTGCGGCTATAGCTACACTAGCACTTTCGTCAGTATAGTTTGTCGCTCAGGGGTGTGAAAAACACCCCCCCCCCGAGCACCATAAGTTACACCAACAGAGGCGCCGGTGGGGACAGTGCTTTGTCGGCAGGAGACGCTCTCCCATTGACCTAGCTACCGCTGCTCTTTGGGGGTGGTTTAATTAGGCCGATGGGAGAGCTCTCTGCCATCCACATAGAGCGGCTACATGGGAGATCTTACAGCGGTGCAGCTGCATTCTAAGTGTGTGTGATAATAATAATTATTGTTCCTTTGGGGCAAATTCAGCTATTTCAGAGTGCCCCCACCCCTGCATCTCTACTATTTGAATGGCAGAAGCAGTGCCAACATAGCAGGACTTTACACAGGTTGTGTACTCCTGCCACAGGCCTACTATTGCTGATGGGTGTAGCAGCTCTTTACAAGTACACCTGGAGGTTTGTGTCTGTCTGATCATCCAGTCCTTTTCCCTGCTTTGAATGGAGGTGCAATGGCTGCAGAGGCTACTCCTGACATAACAGTTGCAGAATAGCTCTGCTATACCTCTCTGTATTCTGAGGAAGAATTCTTCCCTGACTGACCATCCAAATTATTTAGGCTGAGAGCAGAGCTTGCAGGGGTGGGGAGGGATAGTGGCTGGAGTGCAGTGAGCTCCAGTTGATCCACAGCTGGTGCATGTTAAAGAAGTCTCCTAGGCTGGAGCAGCGAACCTGGGCGCAGTATCCAGTTGTGGTGTCTCAACAATCATAATCCTATTATTTAACCTGCATTTTTAAGAACTGGTCACCTAATTAAACTTATTACCTTTGAAAGATGGGTATAAAAAAGTCCCACACTTAATTTTCTCTTTGTTTCTTAATAATGAATGGTAGGATGACACAAAACATGGGAAAGATCCACTAAGTCATTAAATCCATCCTGCTGCTTGGATTGGATAAAAAAAACTCCAGTAAAAGGCAAATCAGATATTACACTGTGATAAGAAGAGAATTATTTTTTTTTATTAAAGCTAATGTTAAAAGTACACAGGTTAAAGAAAGAGTGTCTGTACATCTGAGTATAATGCTTAAATTATCCAAAAGTACACCAGTTGGTTTAAAAGTCATACAATACATATAGTACATAATCAGCAATAACCCAAATTTAGATTAATAAATTTAATAATACAGTTTAGATATTAGCATCCAAATATTTGGGTACATCACTCATGAAAATTTATACAGAGAGTTGATTGTAGAAAGCAACTATAGCAATGAGTGTATATTGTCCCTCTGTAATTGAGAATTTAGGATAGGTTGGCCCTTAGAAAATACAATGCATCAGGGAAGTATTTCAGTTACTTTCCTGACTTTGCTTTTCACTGGCACTCCTGACATTGCCAATGTCCCGTGATGTGTTCTAGGTAGATGTCCCTTGACTACCTGATGGCATCTGACACCATGAGTTGCTGCATCAGCCAAGTGTAGAGCTGACCGAATCGGCATTCTCGCAACACTCGCTTGTTACTGGGGCCCATGCACCCAGGGTTACGACGATCAATGCGTGGGTTTGAACCTGGTAATCCCTAGCTCTCACAGCATTGGCTAGAGGGGCGTATTTCTCCAGCTTTCAAGATCAGGCATCACGGAAGACCAGGGTCCTGTTTTCAAAGAGAACTGTGACGTCCACCATGACAATCTTCTGTTCCTCATTGGTGATGATGATATCCGGTTGCAGTTGGCTGTCTGCTCCAAGAATCGCAGAGTTCACAGCTACCGTCCCTACAGGTGATGGGATGGCTCTGACTAGGTGATCTTGGATGGCACCGTGGGGCAGGTTCCAGATTATGGAATGGGGCTTGCAGTTACACAAGATGTGGGTTAGCATCTCGTCGTCATAGCCACACTTCCTGCATTTCTTGTCCTGATTTCCATGGTGTACAGCTCCATTCAGTGGGACACAGTTGAGCCGGGCCCTGTGGCCGAACCTCCAATCAGCAAATTGGGTGAAGCTTCCCCCAGGGAGGAAGTGGTTGCATGTCACCTGGAAGGCCTTATCTTGGTCTGGCTTCCGGCTACACTTGATTTTAGCCAAAACACAACATCCATGAGTAACTGACAGCTGTGATGAGAGAGGAAAATGATCAGGGAAATCATACGGTATGAAAGTCAATTGCCAATATATTGTTGAAAAGTGCAGGAATTCCCCCCATCCTCATATCCCATTTAAAGGTGAGGTCAAATTAGGTAGGATAGAAGCAGAAGAATAACACTGTTTTGAAAACTTAGCTTTTCTCCTAACTAAAGGGCAGCTTCTTTGTCTGCTGAAGACCTGCTGATAGCAGAGCATGTGTAGTTCCACTGTCTGAGAGGGCAGAGCCAAGGTGGGGCATATTTCAGGAGGCTGCATCAAGGACGGTGTCGTCGATAGGGTTCTCTGGTTTATTGTGTGTCTCTGCCACCCAATGCACAGAGATCACGGTGGACTGAGGCAGAGTCTGGGCTGGAAGTTCTATTGCTACTCAGGCATACCCATCTCCCTTCTTGTCTCTTGTGAAGGGTCATATTAGGACTGCTGGAGCTACTGCAGCCTCCGTGGAGAAACAGCAGCCACTGAACCAGCTCCGCTGCCACTCCAAAGTCTTAGGGGGAGCATTTTCCTTCCCTCCACATCCTCCTATTCCCCTGTGAATCTTTACAGCTTCCAACTCAGTTGCTGGAGTCTGGAGCAGGTGGTTGCATTTGGGCCTAACAGCCAAAGCAGGTAGCCCAGAAACAAGTTTTAATACTAAAAAGAGGCCATAGAAAGCAAGTATGGAAGGATTTGATTGCTTAAAAGCCTAATTGATTTTACAAGGTAGAATACATTTTTTAATTTAAATTTAACTTTAATGAGTGGATAGTCACAAAGGAAATGCAACATCAAGAAGTCACTTTTACAAGGTTAGTTCCCCACCCCCACTACAGAAAACAGGGCACAGTAATAATACTACTTACACTATTATAATAGGTATTCCTGTTTTATTCTAAAGAGCTTTAAAGGATGAGCTCTGATCTGCTGGGGAAATGTATATTAAGATTTCCAAACAGAACACACGATGCCTTGACTATGGAAAGTAGCATTTTCCGATATACCTCCCTGTTTCGTTAAAAGTACAAAATATTCTACCTATATGCCAGCCAAAGTGCTAGATTTAAGGCAGTAATTATCTACTGTGCTTGCAAAATCTACCGGGTAGTTTCTAGGGCCTGCCTAGCAAATGTGAGAGTGTCTTTTGCAGCCAGAGAATAGGCACTCGTCCAGGGACTTTAAAACGTTTTCATAGTGTGTGCATGTGAGAGGAAGTAAAGAGAGGATAATGCAAAGATTTCCTTGTGAACCAATTCTCCTCTCATTAGCAATCACATGAACCATCTCCCCTTTTTTTCTTGACTATGTAACATCCCTGTGGCCACTACAGTATTTGCTTAAGGGGAAAAGTAAAATTAAAAGGCCTAGTTAGCTGGCGAAACTACTATAATGTGACCACCAAGTCTCCATGGCTCACAGTTTAAGGTTCACTGCACTAGTCTAAAGATAGAGAGGCACTCGTGAGAGTCTGCTCCAAAGTAGGAGATAGCTGATTGCCAGAGATAAAAGGGCAAATGGGAATTGTGAGTGTTTAGTAGAAAAGTGGGCAGTTGGGCTGTGTGGAACTGATACTGTAAAATTGGTGTGTGAGGACTGCAGAGCAGTAGTTTTCAATCCTTCACAAACTAAATGCTGGCTTCTGTTCCTTCCAGTCTATTACTGCTATGGAATTGTTATGACTCTGTTTTCTATGTACCTTGACATCTGTAAGGAGTGTCCCTGTCTCTGGGCTGGGCTGTGACAGACCCTTGGCCAGCATAGCTATGCTGGCAGAGCCCCCCAACAGAAGGAGTTCTGCCAGCATAGCTACATCCACTTCCCCAAATGACATTAGCTATACTGACAAAAGACCTCTTCTAGCTGCATCGCTGTGTCTACACTGGGGACAGTTGAATCCTCCATTACTATGGGGGATATAGAAACTTCATATTTGTCCTTTCCAGTTTATTTGTTTTCCTTAATTTAAAATACAAGTCACTCAGATAAGAAGTGAAGGTTGTTCTTGGTGTCTGGAAAAGCATATAACAATGATAAAGATCCAGAGGAAGGACTGGGGGTAGGATATGGGCAGGAACAGCCCATGGAGTGAAGAGGCAAAAAAATGGATCTCCAAATATGTGGGGGATCATTTCTTTAATAAGCTTAATATTTTCTATTATCTCATGTTTAAGAATCAGCACTTTTGATGCAGTCACTTAAAATAGACAGAGGGATAACAGCAGGTTTATGTCTGATGGAAATAAATTTGGGTGTAAAAATAATGGGCCTACAGAGTAGGGGAGAACTATTAAGCAGTATGGGCTCAAAATGCCTCTGAAACAAGTAATATGGAATTAATTCTTCTCTCTGCCATACTCCCTGTTCTCTCTCTTTCACACATATACATTTTAGCTGATCGGTTGTAAATCATCCTTTATCCGCTAGCTCTGTTTTAGCTTCGCTATATTCTAGTGAAGCAGTAAAATTAAGTGCTGGTGCTGGGGTCCTGGTATGTAAAAGATTCCCGTGAGCTCCTTCTTCTGCTCACAACAAGCTCTGGAAATTGGGTCAAACTTTCCGATTTACAGGGTGGTTGCTGTTGCATTTACTGTTTTAAAGAACTCAGTACCAAGTGTTGTCTCTATAATTGTTCCTTAATTTTCCTCTGATGCATTTGAGATCAGATCTCTGTATGAAAGATTGAATAAAGGGAAAGTGAAGCTCCATTGTATGAAATACCTGAATCAAATAGTACATATAAAAAAAAATCTTTCCAACTACACCTGACTCAAGAAGCTTCAGCTTAGAGATGTATGGGTAAAAAATGGCCCACTATTAGAACATAAGAACTGGGTCAGACCAAAGGTCCATCTAGCCCAGTATTCTGTCTTCTGACAGTGGCCAATGCCAGGTGCTTCAGAGGGGATGAACAGAACAGGTAATCATCAAGTGATCCATCTCCTGTCGCCCATTCCCAGCTTCCGGCAAACAGAGCTAGGGACACTTCAGAGCATGGTTTTGCATCCCTGCACATCCTGGCTAATAGCCATTGATGGACCCACCCTCTGTGAATGTATCTAGTTCTTTTTTGAACCCTGTTATAGTCTTGACCTTCACAACATCCTCTGGCAAAGAGTTCCACAGGTTGACTGTGCATTGAGTGAAGAAATACTTCCTTTTGTTTGTTTTAAACCTGCTGCCTATTAATTTCATTGGGTGGCCCCTAGTTCTTGTGTTATGAGAAGGAGTAAATAACACTTCCTTATTTACTTTCTCCACACCAGTCATGATTGTATAGATCTCTATCACTGTCAGGAACAAAACAGTAGTACCCACTTGGTTTCATTGGGTGCCGGATGGTAACTGCTATTTTGTCTGCAATATATGAGTCAGGTGTTCAGGATCCTTTTTAAATATCAACAGTATTGCCAAACTCAAGTAATTGCCATCATGAATTATGCCTCAAAAATTATGATATTGGCTAAAAATAATAGGTTTTAAAAAAATAATAAAAGCTTGGTCTTTTCATTTGAATTCTGGTTTTCAGCCTTTAAGGTGTGCTCAGGTGAAGTTTTCAAGCTTTTCTCCACTACCACAAGAATTAGAAACTTATTTTTAAAAAAAACCACGAAAGCTGAGATTCTTACCTAGAGCTGGTGACTTAAGTAAAACACAAAATATCACAAGACCTGTGATAAAATTATGAGACCTGGTAACACTGTAGGCTTGTTTGCTCCTTCCTGTGGGAAAATGAGAGGGAGGAGCTATTAAAGGTGGGAAAATCCCTCCATATTCTGATCACAATTTTCTTCAAATCATTTCATGAGAGGGCCATGGCTTGCCCCCTTCAGGGTCAGTCCCCACCATCAGAGTGGACAGTGGTGTCACCTCCAAACCCATACTTACATGTCAGCTCAAAGAAGGGCTCATTCCCCTCTCTGGCCAGTGATGTTCTAATGGAGATGAGCTGCCACAGCTTCCCCAGCCACTCCTCATTGAGGAAGGGGTTGTGTAAGAGACAATCTAGCATCAGACTGCATCAGTTCTCCACAGGATTTCTGTGTGAGGACTGGAAGAAGAACAAGGCATGTTTCTCAAATCTCCCTTCTTTCACTGGCTGGCACCCTTGCAAGTGGTCGATCCCCAGCCTTGCAGAGGAGCTTCCACAGGGTCCTGGGAAGGGCAGATCCGCACATTGAATCATTTAATTTGCACTTCTAGTTCACTTTTTTTTTATGCTTCATGCTTGTAAAGCTTGACTCCTCACAGGTTCTTGGAAAGTGAACACAAAGGTCACAGACATGGTCAAACTAAAAATCAATTTCAAATGTAATGAATATTTCTGAATCTCTCCCACCCACCCACCCACACGTACACAGTTCATTTAGCCCTAGAGTAGACCTCGGGGAATCAAAAAACTTTACTACAAGGGGACTTTTTCAAAGGTCATTTAAGAGATAACTCAAAATTCAGGAAGACACTTATAACAAGTCTCTTCTCCCCAAACAGTAAGTAAATTCATTTATTAATGCAGTGATTCTGAAAAAAAGATTTGGGGGTCATAGTAGATTATCACCTGAATATGAGATCCCAATGTGATGTTGTGGCCAAAAGAGCCAATGTGATCCTGGGATGCATAAATAGGGATCTCCAGTAGGAGTAGAGAGATTATGTCACTTCTGTGTTTGTCACTGGTACGACTGCTGCTGGAACACTGTGTCCATTTCTGAAGTCTACAATTCAAGAAGGATGCTGATAAATGGGAAGAGGGTTCAGAGAAGATCCAGGAGAGTGATTAAAGATTAGAAAACATTCTTTATAGTGATAGACTCAATCTATTTAGCTCAACAAACAGAAAGTTATGGGGTTATTTGATCATAGTCTATCAGTACCTATGTGGGAAATAAATATTTGATAACGGACTCTTCAATCTAGAAGAGAACAATATAACACAATCCAATGGCTGGAAGTTGAAGCTAGACAAATTCAGACTGGAAATAAGGTGTACATTTTTAATAGTGAGGATAATTAACCACTGGAACAATTTACATGGGGTTTTGGTGGATTCTCCATCACTGACAATTTTTAAATCAAGTTTGGATGTTTTTCTAAAAGATCTGCTCTAGGAATTATTTTCTGGAAATTCTGTGGCCTGTGTTAGAGAGGAGGTCAGACTGATGATCATAATGGTCCCTTCTGTCCTTGGAATCTATGAATGGAAGAACCACTTGAAGAGATAGGGGAGAATATACTCTGAGACTATGACTTGAGATAGTGATTGCTCCTGAAGCAAATTGGTAAAATCCAGGAGATAATTGCAAGCTTCTAAAATATCACATTTTTATGAGAGTCCAATTACTTGACTGGGTCATGCCAATTCCACAGAAAACCTTTTGCAGCTATATGTACATACCTTTGTTTTCACTATCTGATGGCAAATCAAATAACGATTGACATTATCTAACATGAAACAGTGCAGTGCATAAGTAACTGTGGAACTCACTGCTGGTGGGTATTATTGAAGCAAAGAGCTTAATGCAAGTCAAAAAAGGATTTGTATGGATATGTACAGCATCTGCAGTTACATAAGGGAGCACTATATTGCAAGGGATATGAGTTTTTATGCTTCAGGGCAAAAACAGGTTGGACCAAGATGAAATTTCTCCCTGTGGTTTAGAACTGTGCAGATGAGTGTATTATTGGGGCCTTCTTCTGATCACGCACTGATGCAGGCAGGAGCAAAAATCTAGGGAGTTACAAAGTGTAAAATAGGTCTGAGATAAGAATCAGGTCCTTAGGCACCAAGTCATTGCAGCACCTAATTGTGCGCTCAAGTCTGTTCCTATTCAGCAAATTACTTAGGTGCTAATTCAGGAACACATTTAAGTCCATGCTTAGCTTTAATTCCTATAAAGAAACTTAAGCTTGTACCTAAAGTTCAGCACATGCTTAAGTGCTATCCTGAACTGGGACCTTAAGCAAATGCGTAAATTTCATGGAAGTCATTAATTTCTTTGTTGTGAAGGCTGAAGTAAAGCCTTAAGCACCTGTTTAAAGTTAATCACGTGTATATATGTTTTGCTAATTTGCGGTCATCATTTGTATACCTTTCCACAAAGTATCGGGCATTAACTACTACTACCAGAAATAGGATATTAGAGTATATGGGCCATTGGTCTGCTTTGCTATAAAAACTCAGATGCTGCTAAAGAGAACTATCTTTTTCCATTGCAGATTTAGGCAGTGTACTGTTCAATGTAAGTTTACCAATAGAACTAAGAGCTGCCTGAGTACAGAATCGGATAGTTATGGAGAATGTGTTTGTAGTTTTAACAATGTAAAACATGGAATTGTGTGAAGATGGTTCATTTTTACCTTTCTGGAGACTTGGGAGTGAATCCTAATTAAAGTCACAAATAAGACAGGAAATAGTCAAGGCTGGCAGCTCCTGTTACATTTAAGAACACGAAGGAAGAGAGAGACAACTCACAAATTCTAAAGGAATATTTAGACTCTGCTCAGCTTGACTCATTAAAAATGTGTATTTGCAGGCTTTCCATTTAAAAAAAAAACAGGTTTTTGAACCACTTTAATAGATTTTACATTTGAAAATAAGAAACAAGTCCCAGATTAACCTGTTGCTTATAGAGTAGGGTAGGCATTATCCCATATGGTTTCATTATGCCTTGAAAGATTGAAAGCTTTTCTATATGATGATTATATCTGAGGTCTAAAGTCAGACATACATTTTTCAAAAAACCTGCAACATAGCAAAATTTTATGTTTGTATAAATCACGAGCTACGCATTTTTGAGTGGTGTAGTAATATATTGGATGAAAGATCAGAATATATTATTCTTACTTTTTTTTCAAAACAAATAATTTTTTCCTCATTGTAGGATTTTCTTTAAGCAAAACTTTAATATATTAAAGATGCACTAAAATAATTTTGTGACTTTACACCTGATTATTTTGCTATGTGTATGCCCTCATAAGCATGAAATATTGTCATCATAGGGGAAAAAATTGAATTTTCCCTATCTGGGAACATTTAGCAGTTTATACAGAGGCTGATTAAAAAAAAATGTTAAGTGTAGCATGTTGGATGGAACTGTTATTAAAAACCTAATGCCAGTATAACATCAGTAGAGGTAGCAGTGTGACGGAGGGGTGTTTCAGCCCAAGGACATGGTATTAAGTTCAGTGTCTGCCCATTTGGAAGAAAGAATCAGGATTTAGAGGGCTTCTCATCAATGTATTAGGGCAATGTCACACAACAGCAGACAGCAAGCAATAATGGAGCTAATCAGAAAAAAAATCATAGCTGCCAAGATGTTAACAATATAATGCACAGTATAAATTAAGATGTTATTTTAAGATGCCTTTTGAATTCTGTTAATGTCCAAAATAATGAATGTAGTAGCCCAGGTCTAATGGTAAGACCCTAAATATGTTTCTAGTAGAGCTCAGCTGAAAAATGTGCTCAGCTGAACTGCGGACATTTTATCAGAGACTCAGTGCTGGAATTTTATTTTACCACTTCTAAAAGAGGTGACAGCAAAATATGTATAGGATATACATTCTATACCTATATATACACACATATATTCGATTATACATCTGCCTTACTCCAACTCTGGGCTCTCATTTGCCCACACAATTGTGTTGGGTAAGGGCTGTCTCTCTCACATTTCTCTGAAGACTATGGGCCTGATTCTGATTCACATCAGTGTAAATCAAGAGTAGTTTTACTAAAGTCAGTGGAGTCCTACTGGTGAAAAGCCAGTGTTAGTGAGAGCAGAAACACTTCCAGTGACACTTCGCAGTATTGCAGGAAGCCTTTTTGTCTTTTATTCATCATACCCTCTCTTAGAGCATGTCTACACTACAAATGGAAGTGTGACTGCAGTCTGATAAATATACCCACTCTAGCTTTAGTCTAGCTGGTGCAGGTAACAGCAGTAGTGAGGACATGGCCGTGTGGGTTTTAGTGTGGGCTAGTTGCCCCAGTACCAATCCACTAGGGACTCTAGATCAACAGCAGAGGTGCAATAGAATATCAAGGTTGGAAGGGACCTCAGGAGGTCATCTAGTCCAACCCCCTGCCCAAAGCAGGACCAATCCCCAAAGAGATTTTGCCCTGATCCCTAAATGGCCCCCTCAAGGATTGAACTCACAACCCTGGGTTTAGCAAGCTAATGCTCATACCACTGAGCTAGGATATTTGGGTTGCTGACTCCTGTCTGAGGTCTGTATTGCCACATCATCACTACTGTTGTTACCAATGCTAGCTAGATTAAAGCTAGCATAAGTATGTCTACCCATGCTACATTTATACATTAATTTGTGGTTGTCATAAACAGACAGTTAAGGGTTAATTCCTCTTTTACCTGTAAAAGGATTAAGAAGTTCACATAGCCTAGCTGACACCTGACCAGAGGAACCAATAGGGGGACAAGAGGTTTTCAAAGAGGGAGGAGGGAAATCAGTCTTTTGTCTGTCCAGAAAAGTTTGTGCCGGGAGTGAAGGATCCAGGAATCAGTCATCTAACATTTCTTAAAAGTAGTAAGTGTTTAGAGAAGGAATGTATTCGATTATGTTTATTTTCTTTTGTGACTTTGTTTTTGCATTGAGGGAGAATCAAATTGGATGTCTTTGTGTAACTAATGTTTTTGCCCAGAGGGACATCCTCTGTGTTTTGAATCTGTTGTCTGTGAGAGCAGCTTGCATGCTAATCTCACAGAGGTAGTCCTTTCACCCTTTTTCTTTAATTAAAAGTCTTCTTTTAAGAACCTGATTGATTTTTCCTTGTTTTAAGATCCAAGGGTTTTTTTGGATCTGGGCTCACCAGGAATTGGTGGGAGGTGAATCAGTCTCAATCCTGCCAGGAAAAGGGGGATAAAGACTGGGGAAATATTTGGGGGGAAGACAGAGTTTCCAAATGACTCCCATAAATGTTTGTTTAAACTATTTGGTGGTGGCAGCTACTAGATCTAAGCTGGTAAATAAGCTTAGGGGTTATCTCATGCAGGTCCCCATATCTGTACCCTAAAGTTCAGAGTGGGGGTGACACCTTGACAGTGGTGTAGACGTATCATTAGTTTAGAACCACATGTTGGGCAGGGCAGCACTAAGAGGGGCTTGCAGGGGCTATAGCCACCCCAAAATTTGCCTTAGCCACCCTGTAGCAGCTGCCGCTCTCCAGCCACCCAGTTCTGAAGGCAGAGTGGAGAGAGCGGCAGCTGCTGGCCCAATGCCCAGGTCCAGCAGCAGCAGAGATGTAAGTCAAAGCACCACCCATAGCAGGTGGAGGGTTCAGGGCTCCCGACAGTGGCCTGGACTGACCCACTCTGACCCAGGCTCCTGGGCCCTGTCCCCCATGTCACTGCTTCCCGATGGCTCTGCTGGCATCACAGGCAGGCCCGGGCAGCTCTTACTGGCTGTGATCAGCCAGAGCCCCGCAGCACCTGGTTCCAGCTTCTGGCCTCTGACCTGGCTGGGGAGCGGGGGCATGGAGAGGGTGGAGCCTCATGGCAAGGAGGGGCACAGCCTCCCTCCCCCAATTTTCTGTCTGGTCTACCTCAGACCCCCTCCTTCCACCAGGAAGAGCCCCTGATGTTGGGCTCTTCCCTCTGGTTGAACTTGCTTTACCACTGGCTGGGCAAAAGTTTTCTGCCTACAATATAATGTTTGCAGTGTTGTAGCTGTGTTGGTCCCAGGCTGTGAAAGACACAAGGTGAGTGAGGTAATATCTTTTATTGGACCACTTTCTGTTGGTGAAAGAGACAAATGTTTCAGCTCCACGGAGCTCTTCTTTCGCCAACAGATGTTGGTCCAATAAAAGTTATTACCTCATCCACCTTGTCTCTACCAGATAATGGTGACATCTAGATGATTGCTAATAAGTAAAAGCATGTCTAGAAATAACCTTTCTCACCCCCAGAACAGCAACTCCACAGTTAGCAATTATAATCCTGCGATATTAGACCCACCTCCAATAGGGAAATTTGCACTGATTTAATTAATTTACCACAATAAATCTCACCTGAGTTGCATGTCTACATTAGGATTTCACCTGGGTGTAGCTCCACGGATGCAGCCATGCCAGTGCAAATTTCTCTAATGGAAACAGTTTCTAAGGGGCTAGATTTAATTTGTCCAAGGGATCCTGAAGTTATACATAATGTGATCCATTAAAAATAATCTCTAATAAAGTATTCAAATAACATGAACACAGCATTGCTAAGTCTTTTAAGAAATTCACATATGTCCACTGTAGGACTGAATAGCTAGGCTCAATAAGTATATAAATAAATACATTGGGCGTGATGCTCCTCTCGCTTGTACTGGTGTAAATCAGAGAGAATTGACATGACATTTTCTTTACTCTCTTGATTACAGGACTAAGCTCATGGGTCTCTTCTCACACACAGTGGCATAAATCCACTGCAGTTAGTGAGTTACCAATGTAAAAGAGATGAGAATAAGGGCCTTGAATATATGAGATCAGAGTTGTGTGAATAATGTGATGTAGACATGCTGTGTTGACTATCTTCTCCAGCCTCATATGATTTTGAAGAAAGGGATCAATACATCTGTTCTGCCAACATTTTGATGTGACATCACATCGCGTCTTCCTTATAACTCTCTATCTGGAGACATTTTGTCCCCACAATAACCAATAACTTCCTAGGAAAGTTGTGACAGCTCCTTCTCTGGAGTTTTCAAGCAGAGGCTGGATAGCCATCTGTCTTAGATGGTTTAGACACAACAAATCCTGCTTCTTGGCAGGAGGTTAGACTAGATGACCCTTGTGGTCCCATTGAGTCTATGATTCTATAACTACAGGGACCTGGATTAACACAGCCTGATTCACCTCTTTCTTGGACCTTGCCCAGTCCTTTGCTCTGGTGTAAAGTGAGTGTAAAGCTCTATCACCAATTATTAATGGAGGGAGAAGTCTGATTTGGTAGGACCACTCTGTGCCCACTTTATATGGACGTAAATGGTGAGGCAGAGCCTGTTTCCATGGTGTTACTCCTGAAACCAATGGGCTGACACCTGCCTAAAGCTGGTGTAACAATGCTGAATCAGGCCCACAGATTCTAATTCCAGACTTTACAAAATCATGCAATAATGGGGGTGGAAATTCCCAAGCCAACAATCTCATAACAAAACATCATGCTGTTAGGCTCATGTGACACGATGAAACCCTGAGAGCTATCACAGGGAACAGAGATGAGTGGAGAAATATCATCAGTGGAAATTACATGATGAGGTACTAGGTCTTTGTGGCATGCCCTTCCCTCCGCCCTGCCCGGGATTTGTACAATCTAAAATGCAGAAGTAATTTCAAGAACTCTCTGAGCTAAAATGACTCTCTGAATATCACTTTGGAAAAGGAGATGAAAGTGCCCATGCATACTCTTGTGGGGTCACATTCGAAAGCCAGCAAGTCAAACTGTAAAGGAGTAGACTTGCTGAAAGTAAAAGGAGCAAGTTTAAGACTATATGTTGATTTAATCATCTTTCCTCAAGTGACATTGAGACATTAGTCTTGAGACAGAAATGCCCTCAAATATCTACTGTCCTTAAAGGCCACTAAAATTTCATATCAGCAGAAGGGGTAGGAACAGTGAGAACATGAGCAGCAATATGTATCTGTCTGTATACAGTTGAAAACTGTAAAAACTTGCCAGTTGCCTTAGATACCTAAGCAAGCATTTGCTGTTAGATAACATCAGTATTTGAGGCATTCAAGGCATTTCATATTGAGTACAGGGATGTACAAATAAATATTGTCAATACTGAGGTAACTGATCTATTTAGTTTAGGTAAAACTGGCAAATTTTTAAATGTTCACAAGTATATATGTGTAATCTAAATGGTTTTGCAGATAAATCACAAAAATTCACAAAGAAGGAATCGCAGTTTTAACTCATTACAAGAAACAAATACTATTTATCTGGTTACTTTTAATATTGGGCATTTTCTGAACCACAAGGGTTTTTGCACAGCTGTTGTAGAAATTGTGAGTTCTGAGTGAAAACTAAAACAATAATTAAAAAAAAGAACTTCCTCAAAAAAGCCTTCACTTGAAAAAGAAAATCTTTTTCTGAGGTTTCAAAAAGTGTCATGAACTTTCCTGCTTACCTCATACATTATTTTACCTTTTTTTGTTGTTGTTGTTGTTTTGTTAAACTGCAGCATTTTCTGGTTCTGGATAAGACCCCACAAGGTAGGGCTGTAATATAGCAAGAATGTTAAGGCTTGTCCACACAAAGACTTAATCTGCAGCAGGTTGGGATGGAAATCTACAGCAAACTAGCCTGCCTTGCACTAACTACTGTGTGGCCTTGCTGCTGGGCACTAAAAGTTCCATAGTGCTCTTTGACCTAGTGCAACAGAACTTTTAGTGCAGAGTAGCTGGGTCCACATGACAATTTAGCAGGCTAGTTCACTATAAATTTACTCCCCACCTAGCTGCTTGCTGACTTGCCATATAAACAAGCCCTAAGACAAAATGTTACTAGTGTTGGGCCAGATCCTCAACTCCCATAAATCAATGTAGCAAATCCATTGAAGTGAGTGGAGCTATATCAATTTGTGGTTAGATTGGCCCCATGAATTACTGTTTGGTTTTTGTTTTGTTTTGTTTTTTTTAGTGCCAAAAGTGTGAATGGCACGTAGAGCAAAAATGCAGCAAGGGTGTTGCTTTCTTCCGTCTATTTCTGGGTATTCCAGCCTCAGGAAGTAACAGAAGGCTCTCACATACATTAAAAAAAAAAAAGCCTTTTCTCATGGAATTTCCATCCCAATTTTGGAGATCAGGAGATCTGGATAGTTCAGATAAGCTTCAGATAAGTATTTTAACTTTTAGATGCTTATCTGAACCAACCTAGAACTCTGAATTGTTTGTGGTTCTCCCAATGACTAGGAGAAAGCTGTTTAGCCAAGAAGTGTGATGTAGTAGTATGATACATCCAGGGAAATATCCCTTTGGTGCCTATGCAGATTCATTTTATTTCAAGGTGGAGTGCTCACCATATGGCTGCTTTGTTTCCACTGAATATAAGGGATTGAATCAATTGCCCTCTGATGATATGGGTATACTGAACAGACATACATCATTTACTGAGCACGGGCCTTCTGGGTTGTGAGGCTTGTGAGGAGGGGAGGAGGGCAAACAGCCCTATGGATAAATCATTCTTATTTGGCTTACAGAACTATGGGTTGAAGTCTGAGGTGCTAACCCAGATCAATGTATTGGTTTTAACAACGTCCCATATGGATATTTTTCCTCATTTGGAAATTGCCCACTGATGAATGTGTGTGGCAGCCAAGAACAGTTAGGTCACACAATGAAGAGATCCTCCGAGGTTAAGGTCATTGGCAAGGTATCATGGATAAGGCTGTAATACAGCTGGATACGCATTACTTAGCCAATGACAATTAATAAATGGCCTTTTCAGCATTAGTTTGCATAGCCTTTATAGAAAGAAAAGGGGGGGAAATGTGTCCTGTAGATGGATTCTGTTCCACCTTGAATAATTTTAAATTTAAGATACTAAGGGCTAGAAACAGAGCTGGTCGAAAAATAGGGATTTCTGTCCTGAGGGAAATTCCACTATTTCAACATATATCTAAAATCGGGTGAAAAAGTTAAAATATCAAAACTTGTCACAGGATCACCACAGTTCTTCCTTATGGCCAGGCTCCCAGGCTGAACTATATCACCCGTGATGCACCATGAAAGCTCAGACAGATATGTGTGATAGGTGAAAAGGAGGTGGAGCTGTCAGGGAGCAGCCCAGGCCCTGACATAAATAAGATAAGCTGGGAATTGCCATAGTCCCCAGTGCTTCCTCCCATTGACATGTACCCTATACCCGTCCGAGAATGTTGGTGTAGTAACTGTCTCTGCTGTCCCCTCCATCACAGGACTTCTAAGCTAGGCAACTGTGGACAGAACTGGAGCTAAGAATCTGGGTGTAAATCTCTACAACCACACATCAGCACTTCGGTCAAGCTTTGTATTTAGATCTGAGGAGAGCTATGCAAATCTTTCCCTACAAAACCTGAAACCAAGGAAAACTTGACAGTTTTTGCCTTTATTGCAAACACCAAATATAGGCCATGTTTGCAAGGTTCACCAATTTTGCCAGAGAACAGTGCCAAATTCCAAGCAAACATGACTGACTTTTGGGTATTAGTGAGGGATTTATTGTCTGAGGTAGAAGCCTGGTTTCATGTAGTTTTATCTAACTAGAGATGGCCAAGACCTAAATCTGGATTTAGATTCTGAAATTCCCCTTGCCTGTTCCAACATTTTGGGGATTTCACATCCAGAGTTTGGTCCGGTCCATTCTAAAGATAGGGACCATTTGTAAAATTCATAGGCTCAGAAACGTGCTGGAAAAAGAGCTTTTAAATCATTCAATACATTTCTGTGTCTATGCATGATTGTTCCCTACAGTACATTTTTTTTAAAAGAAGTTCAATATCTAACATTTCTGAGCCATTATTAATTCCATCTCTCTTCTTTATTAATGGACATTGTTTCCTTACTATGTCTTTTTCTCTTGATATTCCTGTAAAAGCCCTTCTTATTTCTCTCAACTTCTGTGCCTTATTCCTTAGCCTTAATACACTTTTCTTTGGTTTTCATTGTACCACTTATTTGTGACACACACATAACTGCAGCACAGAAGCATAGGGCAGGGAGGCTGGAGGTTAAGGTAGTTGGAGACAGATGAGGCATTTTGCACCTGGAGAGGGATAGGAGGCTGTTTGGGATTGTCTAAAAATCTAAAAATGATCAGGAATGAAATAGTTAATAACGTTGACATTTAAATTGTCATTATTAGGTTTCAGAGTTACATACATTAAGATGAGTAGGGTGGTTTATCGTTTCCAAAGCTTTCTGTAGACTCAAAAATGCAGCATTGTATTCAGTCACACTTTCAAATTCTCTTTAGAACAATGGGCCACTTTTAAAAAATAAGGGCTTAGGTTCTGAATCACAAGAAGTGTATTTTTCAGCAAATTCCATTGCTGCAGACTTTCAGAATACACAGGGCCCTACTTGTGGTATAGCAAGAATCCTCCATTCTTGAATACTTGTGAATTTCAATATTTTTCATATTGCTCTTTTTACATTAGATTCTCTAATGCTCTAAATTCTGCTTTCTTGAAACCTGATACCCTTTTACTGTTACTCCTGGCCAGACAGAACAGGCAGTTGTAGAATTACAGATGTGCCATAGCATCACATATAAGGTAGGTTAAAAACTTTCCATCAAAACTGTTTTTTGACTGAGAATTGGTGTTTTGACTAAATTATTATTAATTATTATTATTATTATTATTATGGTGTGAAAAGTGTTTGCTTTCTGTAATCTCAAGTTTTCATCAAAAGATAGAAAACCACAAAGATCTGGGGTTTCAGACAAAAAGTTGCTCTTGTTTTTAACGAAAAATCAAAAATTTCAGCAGGAAAAACAAACAATTGTTGACAAGCTCTAATGACATAGTTCTAGGCAAAATTTCCTATAACAAACGGTGACCTAGAGCTGGGCAAAACTTTTTGGCCAAAACTTTTTTTGGCTGAAAAAAAAGCAGATTTGGGTCAACAAATACATTTTGTGAATTTGGATTGATTTTGTTAAATTGTTTCAGTCAAAACAAAACAAAAGAAAAAAATGGAAATGTCAAAATGAAATGTTTGGATTTTTCAGACTAGAGTCATGAGGGGCTTTACTCTCCAGTCACAAAATCAAAGAGTAGATGCCTCTACTATACACAATAGCCCCATGGTTTGAGCCCTTACCTGGGATGTGGAAGATGTGTGTTTTAATTCCTGCTCTGCACCAAGTCTCTCTCTCCTCCCATAGGAGTGCCCTAACCACCAGGCTATTGTATGCAGAGCTGCCTCAGTCTCTCCTGTTGAAGCTATGCCACTTTCTAAAAAATACCTGTGATTGGGCCAGAAGAAGAATGACTCTGCTGCCTGACACTCCAGAGCAGGGATTTGAACATTGGTCTCCCACAGACCTGGTCAGTGCCCTGACCATTGGGTATTGGGGAAACCAGCTTCTGCCTCAGTTTTGTGAATCTAGCATTTGATTTCCTTTGCTCTTATTTTCTAAGAAAAGGTTTAAAATGCCAAGAAACATTTCATTTTTTGTTCAACCTCAAATGAAATTTTTCTTTTTCAATTGGCTGAAAATTCTGAGCAAAATTGGTTTCAGTTCAACCTGTAATCATATTCCTTTTTTTTCCTAATGTGGCAATGAACTGAAATATTAGTTATTGGCACAGCTCTCCTGTGAACCCATTTTTCCCTATGTTGAATTCAAATTCCAAGGTCGTCTGTACTTCACACTTTCTCATTCAGTTCCTCCATATTAGGAAGAAGTAGATCATGGATGTTACCTTTCTTCTAAACAGGTTTATTATGTGCCTTTAAAAACCTGAAGTGCTTGTCAGAAATCCACTAAGAGTAACAGAGACTTTACTGCAGAAGTCTGATGTAGAATTTGCTCATTTGGGCTGAATAAAAAGATGGATTAGTTGAGAGGGTGGGGTGGGGTGGGGGCAGGGTTCTGAGTGTTAATTGCATCCTTAATAAAATCATCTAGTTAAACTGTCTGCTTTGTGGTACATCACCATGGTGAAGGAATTTCTAAAGGTAGCCTGCTAAATTGATTGTGCTGCTAGACAATTAATTGAAATGAGAAAAACAACCAAAAAAAGAATTCTGAAATACTAGATTTTCAGCTGTTCTTCATTACACCAACTTGCAGAGATTAATTCAACAGATAGAATTAAACTCTTTTCCCTGGGTGCTGGATGGTTTTGCTCCCCGCCAGCAGTAGGTTCTGTGTGCAGCTGCCTCCTTTGTGTACCCACATATCTCCTGAACAGTGAGGAGGAATACTTTGAGCTAGAGAGAGATCAAGCATATATAATATACAAAACAAATTATTTTTCACCCTTTGGGAGCCTAGCTGTAAAAAGGAAGTGTTTCTATTATCTCTTCTTTCAGATTTTTGTGGTGGTATTCGTTTTTTTTCTTCCTATGGGTATATATCTGTCTTCTGGGTATATATCCACCAGAGATTATTTAGCTTTGTGTTTTATTTTTTGTAAGCATGGGATCTTTCTTATAGCATTTGTGTTTATCCCATTGTTAATATTGCATCGGTGCCTCATGCCTAAAATTGCTAATATTCTGATATTGATTTGTCTCCTTCACTTCTGGCATTAGTTACAAATTACAACTTTCTCTTCCTTAAAAGTTTTTTAACGTGATTGATTACTGCATGCCCTGATTGCTCCCATGAGCCAATGCTTGATTCAATCCCATGAATGAGGAGGTATTTATAGCGCACACACCAGTGCTAGGGCATTCACTGGAAATGAGGACCCTGGGCTCCACTGGGAATTTTGCCGGAGCAAAGAGGGAAGGATTGCACTCCATAATATCTCCACCCAGAAGCAATAATGTCTTGAAACACCCATGTAATTATGCTGTATTGGTTTTATATGCAGGGGTCTAAGCTACATCTAAGTCCACAATTCTGCGATGAGCTTCTTTGCTGGTGGACCCCTCAACCTATACTGAGCCTCATTGGCTTCAAAAGAGCTCTGTATAGGTGCAGGTGTCTGTTCATGCAGAATTCACTGAAGGACTGGGGCCATGTTAGACTGTAAGCTCTTTGAGGACCATGATTTTGTGTTTGTAGAAAAGGGGCCAATGGTGCTACCACTATATACATAATAATAAACAATAATAAGGAACATGGAGAAAAAGGAAGAAATAGAGATCCTGTTATAGATAAGGGATCCTGTGAAGACCTTTCCCCAAAAATATAACTAGACTTTCATGTAAGAAAATGAACCCTTTATGAACTTGACAGTTAAAGCTGTGAAGCTGAGAGTATTTGGCTTGCTTCTAATCTCAGATACATTGGCTGTGACAAATACACTATGCATGTGCCATAGCCAGTTTTACCAGATAAGTGGTGATGTGCAAGTGCCTGGGCATTTGAGATTATGATTAGGCTCAGCTGTGATAGTGGGAGTGGTCTGTGGAATCTATTGTTGTTGCTTTAATGCTGTCCAAATTAGGATGGAAGTTATGAGCTTTTAAACTGCACAGGTTGAAGGAGTTTTGTTACTGAAACTCACTGTAATTCTTGTGGTTTGAAAAAATTCTTACAAAACCACTGATCAGTTATAGCCTGCTTTTTCACGTATCACCACAAAATACTGAATTTCTGATTATGAGCTTCAAAATTACACCCATTTCTCGAGCCTTGCGCAGATACAAACATTTTGATCCACATCCGATCTGCATCCACAATAATTAACTTGTATCTGACCCACGATCTGCATTCCATTATATGTAACCACATCCGCACCCACACCAGCACCCTCTAGAGCAGTGGTTCTCAACTGGGGGTCCATGCCCCCCCCCCAGTTTCAGAGGGGTCACAGGGCCCCACAGGGCTGAAGCACTGAGTTCTGATGCCGCCCCACATGTCTGAAGTCCTGAGCCCTGGCACCCCAAGCAGGGTTAAAGCCCAGGGGACTGAGGACCCTCACTGAGAAATGCTGCATCCAATCCGCAAAGATGGGAAACAATACAGCCACATCTGCATCCACGGATGCACATATCTGCAGATATAAAGCGGATAGCTGTGGATTTGCAGGGTTCAACCCATCACCTCTTGCTGTTACAGGTGCACAAATCAATTTTGAAAATAACTATGACAATGATAGTCTCCTGATTGCCGCTAGATTTGAATATGACTTCACAACTCTCTATGCATGCATGTGTGTGAATAAGTGTGTAAGAAATGAAGGAAAACCTCTAAGAAAAGTAAGAGCTTATATTTGTCAGGTAACCCCTGCTGCCTGCCATTGGGACTGGACTAACACATTTTGCCTAATTTCAAACCCACTCAGCTTTGTAGGTTAGAAAGTTAAACACGTTACTGGGCCCGTGTTCTTTTTAGAGAGATAGTGGGGCAAAAAAATGGAAAAAAGGTTTCAGAGACTGAGAACTAGTTTTCTGAGCCGAAAAAGAAAAAATTGTTTGAGATGTTTGCAAAAATTCGTACTTGAAAACGTTCACCCATTTCTACTTCAGAGTACATAATAAGAGTGGGATTTTGCCTGTTGAGAACATAATCATCTGTGCCATAGTGGAACATACATTATTACTGTATATAATATTAGGGCCGGTCTACACTTAAAAAGCTGCAACAGCACCACTGTAGTGCTTTAGGGAAGACGCTACTATACCGGTGGAAGAGCTTCTCCCATCAGCCTACTTAATCCACCTTTGTGAAAGGTGGTAGCTATGTGGACAGGAGAAGCCCTGCTGTCAACATAGCGCTGTCCACACCTCGGGCTAGGTTGCTAAAACTATGTTGCTCAGAGGTGTGAAAAATCCACACCTGAGCAACTTAGTTATACAAGGTAAGTTTGTAGCGTATGCCTGGCATTAATATTTATAATTTGTATTACCATAGCACCTAGGAACCCTAGTCATAGACCGGACCCCATTGGGCTAGACATTGTACAAACGGAGAACAAAAAGACAGTCCCTGTCCCAGTTTAAGTAATTTGTGATAGATGCACATTTTTACTGAGGATAAAAGCAATGAGCCAGATGAGAAAAATCGTGATCATCTCTCGTAAACATTATCTAACATAGGCTCCAATTCAGCAAAGCATGTAAGCACATGCTTAACATTATACACTATCCCTGCTCCCATGGATTTCAATGGAACTTCAGTCTGTACTTAAAGTTAAGGAAGTGCTTAAGTCATTTGTGCATTAGCCGTTATAACAGATATCTGATTGCTCTGGAAATACCAACCACTGAGCCTTTATTCTGATTCTATTTCTGCACAGTCCAAATCCCTCTTATAGCACATACAAAACAAAGTGATTTGGCTACACAGAAACTTACAACAAAGCTATAGGAAAATTCTCATTTTTCATTATCTCACTTTTTTGTTGTTGTTGAAATAGGAACACATCTGGAGCACTATAATTTCCATGACATTTTGCATGCACTTAGTTCTTGGTATGAACTAAGGAATAGACTTTGAACTCTTAAACTTATATTCATTTTTTTTCTTTTGTGTGTTTCTGTTGCAATCCCAAAACAATACGAGAGGCCACTAGTAGATAATTTACCCCCTTTGAATATGCATAGCTGTTAACTAATGACTTTGCAGAATCATGGATAACATATCTGCTCTACATTTCAAAGGATACTATGCTGAGTTCAAATACTGCTGGGGATATATTTTTATTTAAAATTCTTCATATCTCATATCTTTTATTTTCTCAGCATCAAATGGATCTGTACATCTTCAACATTTAATTATCTTTACCATCAGAAAGAAAATAAATGGTTAAGAAAACATTTAAATAACTCTTTCTTTAAGAAGTAAAACATGACATATAGTATGAAACCTAATCTCCTAATGTTGCATGAGATATAGGTCCTAATGTAAATAAGAGAATGCACTTTGTTTGATCTTTATAATATTTACATCCAATTTTAA
The DNA here is from genome assembly GCF_020497125.1 of Mauremys mutica. NCBI lineage: Eukaryota > Metazoa > Chordata > Testudines > Geoemydidae > Mauremys > Mauremys mutica. The sequence continues at coordinate 168,041,771 of NC_059072.1, forward strand.
GGCCTGAATCTGGGAAGAATGCACATTGCCACTCTGGTGCACCTACCTGCCTCTCTTTGCAGGATCAGGGCCTTAATATTGTTTAGTCATGTTCCCTATGCTTTACTGCATTAGCAGAAAAATATGATCACTTCTTGGTAGAAAAATCACTACCTCGGAATTGTTACTTGTGTTTACCAAAGACAATAAGCCTGATTCAGCACTAGAACCTGAAGGTCCTGGGCTTGGGATCAGGCCCCAGGTGACCTAACAAATACAGTATCTGTTCTATATTTCAAAGCTGTTGAGCTGAAGTCCTGCCAAAGCTGAAGTTTTAATAGAAGTTCTACTAGCTTTCCATATGTCAGTGCCATTATAAATGATAGAACAGTTCTTGTTGCTACACGGGAGAGTGGGAGAGAGGTGCAAACGAGAGCAAGAGAGGGAGAAAATTAGATTTAATAAAGTTGATTAAAAAAAACCAAATTGGAGAGAGACCAATAAGTCCATAAAATAATGGGATAGCTCAAAACTAGCCGCATTAGAAATTACCACAAACAGCTATTTAAACAATACTGGCCTCCATGGTTGGACCCACTTCTCTCAGCTCAGGATACAAGTAACACCCCTTGAAATCAATGGGAGTCAGAGAATTACATGTACCCTATGGTGAGACATGTACCCTCAATTCACTTGCCACAAGTGAATAATGGCAAGAATGGGCTTTGGGGGTGCTGAACTGCATACAGGAGTGGCACACAAAAATGGAGCTTTTTTCTATATTAATTGTATTGCTTATAACATTTTACCTTTCGGAAAATGCATTGGACATGTATTCCTTAAAGAGGGTTATTCCTAATGGGTAGTGATTCAAAAGGGATTTCAGGATCCATTTTGGTTTGGTACAGGTAACATATAGTCCTTTAACAAGTCTATCCTATTGAAAGAGCACAAGGTTGTTTTGTTTTTGTTTTTAATTTGGGATCCTATGAGCTATACAGAGGATATGCATATGAAATTGACTCTGTCACTTGCACTAAGACTCCAGGGCTATAAAGAAACTGGAGGTTGTTTTCAAAAGATGCCCAGGAGATATTCTGATTGTTCCCTCTGGTCCACCTCCCACTTTGCCCGCCTCTTCCAAATGTTCGACCACATCTCCTTGTCTGAAACTGCATCATGAAGGCACCATTTTCCTGCTCCTCCACCCTGTTTAACCAGAAGCCTCCATTCATAATTTTTCTACATCCTCTCCACAGTCACAAACACATCAGCTTTGGATCTATTGCTATTTCTGCCTCCTGGGACTAACTTTTTCCACACCACAGGGCATGGGATAAGAGTGGCTGAGAGAAGATCACACACTGAATCTTGAACCTTTCAAGATTCCGAGTATAATGGTTTGGAAGAGGACCCCATATATGCTTAAACTGTCCCTGATTGGATGGTTCAAGCAAGTGCTTGTCATGTAATTACAGCATCAGAATGTAACTGGCTTCTGTCAGAGAAAGAACTGGAGGCTGAAAACTGGTCTAGAAGGATGGAGAGTGAGGCAAATAAAATGTAAAACAAACAAACAAAAACCACCTCACGGGGCCCAGACTTCCTTTAACCCAAAGATGATTGCACCATAGATTCTTCTGGTTCAACCCCAGTTGGGTTTTTATATTTCTATTCCAGCGCTTTCTCCATTGATCATGAAAGCCAACCATAACTGATGGGTTTAGGAATAAATATCCTCTCTACGCATATTATTTCATAATTGTCCATTGCAGGTCTTAATATACCTTCCTCTAAAGCAAAAAGTACGGGTCACTTTGGAAGACAGGATACTGAGCTAGATTAGACTACTGGTCTGATCTGGAATGGCAGATCTTATAGCAGGGAGAATACAAGTTGTATCATGTAGCTTTACTATTGTGTGAGTTAATACTGCTCATCATTGTGCCACTTATTCCCTAAGATGAAACTTGGGGCGCATGATGCAGCATTAGTAATAATACAGCTCCTTCTCTGGGAGGTTAATAAGTCAGCCCAGATACTGTAACATTCTTCTTCCAGGAAGCAACTCAGGGCCTGAACTGCCAGCTGCTGATTTATTTTTCTTCTATATTGCTCTTTTGCATTTTTAAGTCAGGCTGCGACTGAAATCAGTAGCAAAACTCCCATTGACTCAGAGGAAGCATAAATGGGCTCACTGGCAAGAAAAAAAACCCAAAGCAAAACAAAAAAAAACCCAAATGAGGTAAACCCATTGAGCTTTCTCAAATCCAAACTAATCAACGCTGTTTCTGGGCCTGCTGTTCAGGATAACAGTATAGTTCTGGGGAAAATTCTGTGCCTCAGAATCTTGCACTTGAAGTGAACCAAAACGAAGATGAGCACGAGAGACAGACCGAGAGAGAGAGAAAGATTTTTAGGCTCTCAGAGCTTGGGGGGGAGGGGGATTTTTAAATGTGACGCTTTGTGTGGTGGGGTGAAGGCGCAGTGGAGGTTAAAGGAGTTCCCACATCCTGCAAGAATCTAGGTTGTCATCTGTCAGTGGATTCAACTATTATCACATGCAGGCTTTTAATTTAGGAATAAACTTTGGGCCTCAGCCCTCAAAATCAACAGTGACAGCTTCCTGTCCCTGGGCAAACTTAAGAGAGAGAGATTATTCTGGCCAGATTTGAGAAAGGCATTAGACAGTCATCCCTGCCAGAGAATGAACTCTAGGGGCATGGATACTCTTGAGGAAAAGGGATACAGGGATCAAAGTGCTATCCCAAAACATGGGAATATGAATAGTGCCCCCCTAACACCTTACTCAGAACAGTTTATCTGTATCCAAGTCACCACCTCAGAGATGACAGTCCCATTCCCAAGCTTCTAAAATAGGACTAAGTAACATTAATGCCTTGGGTCTGTGATCAAAAGGGAAGGAGCTGTGTCAACAGCGAAAATGCTATTTGCTGACAGGTTGTTAGAGAGAAGCAAGACACTGGCAGAAGGAGGAATAAAAATAGAAGTTCTCAGGTAAAAATGAAAAACAAAGTAAAGAAAGAAAGAAATTGATTGTTTAAGTCACAAAAGATAGAACAAGTAAAAGGAGAGGTAAATGTTAAAAAGAGCATGTCAGTAGTCCTTTAGAATAGCAGCGATAAAGGCTTGGACTCCACAGTGTAAAAGTCTAGACAGATCTACCAGGGGGCGGGGGGAAATAGCATCTTATGAAAAGATCATTTATGGTTTGGAGACTAAAATAGAAGGTTTCAATGATGTGGTGCCATTTCTAAGCTGTAAAGTATTAAGAGGCATGTGGGAATAGAGATGACCAAATATGTGAAGCAGGTGTATGAAGGCAATCCAGCTATGAAAGGAAAATAATAGAAAACTGTTGATTGCTTTCCTTGCTTCCCTCTCTTTGTGCTTTGCTATGGATAGAAGAACAAACAAAGGCCAACTATGCACTGTATGTTCCTTGTTTGAAATGGCAGTGCAGAGATAATACTGTTAATGAGGACTTGGGCTTTTTAATAAAGGTGCAGGTTAGGCTATGCAGTGTAAAAGCACAGAGAGATTTAGAGGTTCTTGCTCTCAAAATCGAGTCAGGTCAGACCAGGTGGAGAAAGGTGGGAGTGATAAGAATTGAGAGAAAGTCACTGGCTAGTGCTTGATACTGATCCACAAGATTCACATGACACTGTGGGGCCAAGCTTTTATTTTTTTAAAAGTGTTTGTTTTAACAGAGTTGTGCCATCTCTTAGAAGCTGTGTCTGTTCTTCCTAGCAGCTGCACAATCGAACAAAGTCATTACAGAAAGTAAAAAAAACCAGGAGTACTTGTGGCACCTTAAAGACTAACAAATTTATTTTAGCATGAGCAGAAAGTAACATTCACTGTTGCATCTATGCAGCACATCAGCTAGTATTCGTTAAAAGTAGAAAAATAATAGATGGCTCATTCCCTGGTTCTCTCCTAATTCCCCACATTTCTGCTGTTTGGCCTCAACTGCCAGTCAGTTTTGTGCATGCTTGATCTATAAACTGTCCTGAGCCTTTTATTTAATTGCATTTAATTGCAATTTTTAAAGCCCTATTCTATGAAATTGTCTCCTTTTCTTTCTCTTTACTCCTTATGGGGGGGGATATACAAACCCCATTGTGTAATTTATAGAGAGGTACTGTTAAATCAAACTCTCACTCATGGTGCTTATAATTACACACTGTCGAAAGCTGAATGGAATTTGCTTACTCCTGAGAGCATCGCATTGTAGAAAATTGAATTAGACCCATGCACTTGATAATGAGAAGGCCGCCTTTGCTTGATGCTGGAATGTGCACATTCATGATACTGGGATATTACACCCTCAAGCAGTGAAATTGCTGCAGCAATCCCATGGACTCCTGATGTCCAGGAGAGAGGGAGGAAGGTGCCTGATGCAATGGTCTCTTAAGTGATTTTCCAGCAGCATGGGATGGGGCAGAATGTGATTAGACACTGCAGCCCTTTTTGTCAGGTGGTGAGCACCACAAGGAAGGAGTTGAGTCCCATACCCCTCATATATTTTAGCAGAATCAACAACAAAATACAATATGCGTGAGAAGTAGTGTGAGTAGAGCTCAGCAAATGATTTGATTTTTTTTTAAATTATTTCAGGTGAAACAAAATATTTGGTTTGATCTGAAATTATTTTTTTTTCCTGATTTTTCTTTTTTTGTTTTATTTTCAGGGTGATTTTTACCTTTAAATAAATAAATAAATAAATAAATCTAGCTAAAATGAAAAGTTGAAACATTTCATTTTGAAAATGTTAAAACAAAATTGTGCGGGAGGGGGAGGGCTGAAAATATTTGCCAATTTTTAGCTGAATTAGTGCATAGTTTTTGTTGATCTCAAATGTCTCTTTTTTGGATGAATAAATTATTTGTCCAAACAGCTTCACCCAGGTCTAAGTGTGACCTAGTGGATTGTACTCAGATTCTATTCCCAGCTATGCTACTGACTTAATCTGTGAGATTGGCTATGTCTCTTATCTTCTCTGTGCCTCAGTCTCCACATGTATAAAATAGGGACAGTGCTTTTTTACTTACCCACCTTTGTAAAGTGCTGCGTGATTTCTAGATGCTTAGTGTGGTAGTATATATCTGCTAAGTATTGGTAATGGCAGCAGTAATATACACATAATAACCACTGTTGCTTTCTTTATGGTGATGTAGAGTGGAAGGAAGAAACCATTTCTCAGATTATCTCAGTGTCAGATCTAGGGTTTGGCCAGCTGAGAAATAAGGCTGTGGTACATTTTGCACCAGTTTTAAGTATCTTGGGGAGTGGAAATCACAGGACTCTGTGTGTGTGAGAGAGAGAAACCTTCCTTCTTTCCATGGACTACCGTGGGGCTCTATGGCGTACTTGCTGGATGTGAATGAAAACAAATATCATCACTTTCTAGGGAATAATTACCTTTATACTGGGGTCCATGTGGGCCTCTGGGCTTTGCTCATAATGAAGAAAATCCTCCTAACTCTGTTTCCCTTTTTCATTTTTACTGCTGCTCAGATACTCTCTCAATTATTCTACCCCAACTTCCAAAACGGAGCATGTAACAGCCAAGAATAATTAAGAGCAGCCTTGAAGCTGCTCTAAGTAGCACCAGAGGCCAAACCAGCCTAGTATTAGGGGTGGGTGGGCATAGTGACTCCCATATCTGTTGTGCCCTGCACTGAGCAGAGCTTGACCAGACCCAAAAAGCTAGGTCAGTTTCTCTCAAAATGGCATTATGTTTGAGTGGACAAACCAATGTCGCCTTTTTCATAAAAAATTGGGGTTGGTAAATTTCAGTGTGACTATTTTCTACAATCCTACCACGAGACAAATTCATTTTTTTGTAATGAATTTCATCAGCATTTTGTGAATGAATGAATAAATAAATCATCTACAGGAAATCCAAAGTTCCTGATTTCGAGAACAGTGTGTCATGCAAGAGCGAGACCAACCAAACACAATTTCTGAGGCTTAGAAGCATTTCCTCTCTTTGGCCCTAGGAAATCCCACCCTACCCTCTTGGACTCGCCTATGATGGTTTTTATTTCCCATGACTGTGTCCCTAACCTATGGCAGTTCTCAGTTTCTGCCTACCTTGTCTCATGTTGCATTAATCTGAAGTTTCCAGCAGAAATAGTTTTTGTGTCTCATGTGACAGTGCAAAGCTTTTAGAGAAAAGAGGAACCTATTTTAATCATGCTGCCAAAGTCAGCAGACTCTTAGTTTCAGATAAGTGCAAAAAAAAAAAAAAAAGAGAGAGAGAGAGAGAGGCCAGTCAAGTATCAGAAGCCAGATGTTCCAGTAAGGAGGGATACAATTTCAGAAGAGAATAAAGTAGCACCTGATTACTGCTTACAGCTTATTTCAGCATGGGAGGAGAGTACAGCTCTTTCCTCGATAATTAGAAAACATCTGTTCCAGTTTCAGTCCCTTCAGTCACATTATGTCCTCTGATTTTCTGAACCAGGCACAAAGTTCCTCCTTTCCTATGAGCTTGCTTGACAATGACCTTTTCATCCTCTGTCTTCTGCTGTTTCAACACTCTTGACCACACCATCCGCTTCAACTCTCTCTCCTCCCTGGGCTTTCATAACTGCATGCTTGAGGGGCTCTCCACCTACCTCTTGGACAGCTCCTCCAGTGTCTCCTTTGGCAGCTCCTCCTCCTTCCCTTTCCACTGGTGTCTCACAGGATTCTATCCTTCCCCCGACACACACCTTAGTCTTCCCACCACACACTATCCCTGCACCTGCTCATCCACTCCCATGGCTGTAACTAACTTCTCTATGCTGGTGACTTCCAAATCCTCTACTTCGCCCCTATTCTCCCCTGGTCATCTCTTGTATCTGCCACTATTTTTCTGGCATCCCTTTTTCAGGATATCCTGCCAGCTACCTAAACTCAATAAGGCAAAACAGAATTCCTCATCTCCCTGTCACAAGTCTTCCCCTCTCCTTCTCTTATTTTTCACAGCAGATCATCCCTGTTCCCCAGGCCAAACACCTTAGTGTCATCTTGACTCCTCTCTCTCCTTTTACCTTACATTCTGTTAAATCCTGATTCTTCTTCCTTCGGACTTAGAATCTCTCCATTCTCATCCCCACTCTTAACATCCTGTCCATTCCTTGAAAATCTCCCACAGAAATAACAGAGCATTTTGCCTGTGGAACCTTACACTTGAGCCAGGAATGATCCAGCTTGACTCTCAAGGTATGTCTACACTGCAGTTAAAAACCCGCAGCTGGCCCAGGCTAAGTGATGCCGGCTCATGGAGCTCAGGCTAAGAGGCTGTTTAACTGAGGTGTAGACATTTGGGATCAGGCTGGAGCCCAGGATCTAGAACCCTGAGAGGTGGGAGGGTCCCAGAGGTCGGGCTGCAGCCTGAGCCTGAATGCCTATACCCCTTAGACCAAGTCCCAGAAGCCTGAGTCAGCTGGCCTGGGCCAGCCTTTGGTGTCTAATTGCAGTGTAGACATACCCTCAGATCCCAGAGCAAATGTGAAGAGCTGGCAGTTAGAAAAACATCTCTTCACTTGTACACAAAGAACATTTGATTTACACTGATTATCAGGCTAAATATGGAACCTCATGACATCATTTTCACAGAGTGTTTGTGGAGTGCATCTGTAAGGCATTTTCCACCACATACATACTAGCTGAGGAGCAGGCGGGTGTGTCTCAAATGAGGCTGGGGAATGGTATGTGACAGGAAAATTGTCTTTGGGTGCGGAGCTGCAAATACCCAGCTTTAGTGGAACAGGAGCTGTTCTGTGTGAGGGCTGACTGCATTAGAGGACTGTTGGTTTAAAGCAATGTGGCCTCATCATTCATCTGGAGACACCTGACTACAATATTTTAGCTTTGCAGATTTTTTTCATTATTGCTCCCTCCTCTTCATCTTCTTTTTTTCCTCAAGAAAGAAAGAACTATTCCTATTTGATCAGCTAGGCTTGAGCTGTGCCCTAATGGCCCCTGGCTCTGGCTCTGACAGATGTATAGGTCACTACCAAATGGCTTTGGGTTTGATTCTTCATTGCATCGTGCTATAGGTCAGCAGCTGTGTCTTTGTAAAATGGGAGTGAAGCTTCTGACACCCTGTCTGTGCTTCTCCAATGATTCTCCCCTTGTGCAAGTTAGATTTAGGTGCAGTGTCACTGACTTACTCAGCAAACTGAGCTGTAATCTCCAAAAAGGTTGTAGCTCAGCCAAAAGGGGAAGTGGTTAGCAACAACTGCATTTAGTCTCTAGCTGGGTTCCTGGGTAAAGTCGATATAAATGGTTGATAAAATCCAGAGCAGCTCTGAGACGGCTCTAAAAATAAGTGCAAAACTAATGCACAAGGATTCCACTCAGGGTTAACAGCTAAGAATGCCATGCTCCATGTCTGCTGCTGTGCTGAGGTCCTCTGGTGAGATATGACCCCTTCCAATCACCCTTTCCTTGTTGCCTTTTATTGCATAGGTTTTTTTGTCTGGAAAGTAGTGTGGAAATTGCAACCTGTTTACCTTTGAATCATATGGAGAATCACCCTCACAGAACAAACAAGCACAGACATTCCTGGAGCCAGGAGATATAGGAGAGAAGGAAAAGTGGCAAAGCAACTGAGCAGATTATGGTAAAATGCGGCCCCTCAATATCCCGGCAGTGCTTGTCAGGAGTGGGCAAAAGTCACTTTGGAGGCTACCACAGAAGCATTGCACTATCACAGACTTTGGGAGACTTTAGAGTGATTATTGGCAGTGGAGTGAGAGCTTTGCCAGAGAGGAGTTTTTTCCTCTGCAGGTTTAATTAGCATTTCCTTTAGGAGCTGCTTGTGCCTATTTTTACACACTGTCAGCTGAGATTCTTATTTCCCTTGTGATACTCTCCAAGTTCCCCAAACAGTAGTGACAAACCCAGTGGTTCAGGGATTGCAGTGCTCATGCAAGCCACCGTTGCAGAGAGAAGGGAATGAAGAGAGAGGCTGTGAGGCCCACACGTTAGTCTCCTTCTACTGTCCAAAGGAGCACCTACCTGAAGGTCTGCATTTCTGGTGTAAACTCCTATTGGAGAATTGAGATGGTGTAACCTCGTAAACTACACCAGAATTACCGGCCAGAACTGCAGCCACAGTGCTCATTCACACTCACAACCCAGAATCCAGCCCTTTGCCTTGCCTTGAATCTCACTGATTTAGAATTAGTCTTCATCCATCAAGGCCGACTTACCAACTTCAACCATCTCCAAGAAGCAAAGCCTGATGGCAAACCCTCTTCTCCTCCCTTTCCCACACACACAGCTACCTGCTCCTGGAGGTGGTGGTGGGGGAATTAAAGATTGCCAACTGCTTCCTGAGGTGCTTCCTCCTATTTTTACTTATCTTCCTGTGAGCATGTTTAGAGCAAATATTTAGTACGCTCCTTATAATGTAGTTATTGATAATGGATCCTTGCTTCTAAGGAACATGCAGTGACTTGTCTCCATCGAATTAAATTAGAAGAGGTATCGCCAACTCTCTCCTTAATAAGAAGGTTAGCAGGTGTGACCGGGTTGTGTCTGGCAGTGTGGGCAAACAGATCTAGACCAGAGAATTGCTGGATGAGGTAATTTCTATTTTGAGGCATACTATGAGCAAACAAAACAAAGTCTTTCTTGGTGTTATGCAGTTTTTCCCTCTTGTGCATGTCCAATAAACAATGATAAGAAAATTTACAGAAAAACTACAGTCAAATGTGGGGAAAGTTGCAGGGATTTTAACTAATATTGCAGGCATTTTCTTCAAATTTGTGGGAAGGGGATCTCTCCTAAATGTATGCATATTTGTGTGTGAATTTACTTATTCATGCAGGGATCTGTTTTTTGGTTTTGTTTTGTTGTTTTCAATGCACTGTGCTGATCATTCATGTGCTTACTTACAGTTACTTACTTTCACTGGGCTCCATTAAATACTGGACATTTACCTCCCACAGGAGTGAAATTTACCACCATATCTGAGGTATTTCCATTCTAAAGCCCTGATCCTGTTACTTATTTCATGTGGAGAGCCCCATTGTCTTCAGGGTGTAAAACGTGAATATTGTGGAATAACACCAGTGCCTCCACTTTTCCCCTGGAATACACTCTCAGAAGATACCTTGGCAATGATCAGTGTCTTCAGACTCCACCATATTAGGTTATAATCAGAATGGTTTAAGATTAAGATTAAGCCGTGTCTGTGCTACATGTAAACCATTTTTCAGTAAGCCATTTTCAACTAAACTGTGCTCAGCAGGGCAGTAAATCATGCAAACAATGGTAATCAGGTTTAGGCTCTGTGTATCAGCTGTAAACTGTCTTAGACATCGCTTCACCTAACTTGATCTCCATGGGGTTCCAAGAGGGCACAGGAGTGAACTATCATGGAACAAGTTCCGGGTTCAATACATAGGGGTCCCTTCCCTACAACGTAATGCATAACCATCTTGAGCCCACACCCAGTGACCTGGGAAAATCTTACACACACCCCCGGGCGCCTCGAAGAGGCAATACTTCCCCTCTCACAAGCACAGAGTCTCGGTGTAGCAGAAAAGGTTTAATTACATGAGATAAACAACAAGCATTAAATTGGGAAAACACCTCAACTAGAGTTCATAGACCAAACCAAAGACCCACCACAGGAAATTGGGCCGTGTCCTTTTCCCTGGGCTCTTGAGTCCAGCAACCCCCAAATCACCCCAAGACTTTGGGGTCCCTAGAGTCCAGCAACCCAAAGATCCCCAATGTCCCTAGAGTCCAGCAACCCAAAGATCATCCACAGTCCCAAAAGTCACACAATCCAAAAGTCTCTGTCCCGGGACAGTGCAGCCCCAGAGTTCGAGAGTCTATCTGCAGAGGTCCCCCCCCCCCACAGCCTGGGTAGAAAGGGGCACCTTACGTGGTCCGGGGCCGATTGCCCTGCCTCTTTGTGGGGTTCTGCTTCCGCCTTCTCCACGAACTGCTCCGCTCTACCAGCCACTACACTCTGCTCCTCCAGCCGTCCTCACAAACTGCTCCGCTCTGCTCCACCAGCCGTCCCTGCAAACTGCTCAGCTCCATGGGCCGCTCCACCCATCCCACAGCTGCTCCGCTTCATGTAGCAGCTACAGGAGAATAGAGACTGAGTCTTTTACTAAGAGAAGTTTCTAGGGTAGAGAGACTGTCAAATGCCTTTCAGCTCAAATAGTAGGACAGGGAAGTCCTGCTTTGGAAAATATAAGCACACAGAGCCAAACCTGAGCATGAGAAGGGTGGGGAGGGGGAGGAAGCATGATGTAGACCATAGAGATAACAGGGTCCCCAGAAAACTCACATCAAGAAGCTTACTGTCCTTATTCTGATGCTCTCCAAAACCCACATGGATGCCTCTGCCCAGGCCTTCCTTCAGAAGAACTACCGAGGGTCATTGAGAGGGATCAGAGAGTCTGGTTTCCTGTTTAAAACATATTACATAGCCAGACCCAGCAATTAAGAGCACGCCTAACTCCTGACAGGAATAATGTAGCATTGGAGATGGAGATGGGCTGTGTGTGGGGCTGCATGAGCACTGCTTTTGTAGCACATATAGTAGTCTTTTGGGAAGCGCAATTTTATGCTAAGAGCTTTTCATTCATGTCAGGCACACACACACTATGCAGACAGCGGGCCAGATTTTGATTTTGTTTAAACCAGTGTAAAGCAGGAGTAACTCAGCTGAAGCCAGTTAGCTGGACTGTACGATTTACAGCTGCACCAACCTTGAGGATGCACTAGAAAAGATTGTGCCTCAGGATGCACAGTCTCTCCCAGTGCTGTGCAGTGGGGACACGAGGATGCACACTTTGCTCCATGTATTAGCATGGTGCAGATGGCTTCCTCCAGCGCATTGGCTCTGCTCCACAGGCTGTGTGGGAAGGTGGTGCAGCACTATGATGCTGCCCCCTTTGGTGTAATTTTTTCACCAGTAAGGAAATCACTCCCTGCTCAAATTGTCTGCTATTGCGAGCAGCATTTGTGTTGGCTGAACCAGGATGGGGGCTCCTTGTATTCTCATACAAGTGCCACTCACCAGGCTTAATAGAGTTACATCAGCATGAACAGTGCATGTTCTTTGGTTGTAAGTATATTTATTGTATGTCCTAAGACACCAAGGTAGCTAACCACAGACAGAATTGCACAAGCTGTACCCAGCCCGCCACTAACAAAATGGAATGTTGTTTTCCACAGCTTCCTCTGCCAGATGATTGCATTCTAACCCATCTACCTCAAATTCACACACCTGTTCTGGGTAACCAACAGACTCCTCTCTTCTCTGTGTGTAAATCTTTGCTTCTCCTATAGTGCTGAGTAACAACCATAACTTACCAGGCCTAAGGATGGCTACAGACAGGCATCTGGCAGATGGGTCTGGCATTTGGACTTGCCATTTTTCAGGTAGTAAAAATCACAAGGATCTGATTCTCTTTTCACTTACCCTAATGTAAATCGAGAGTGACTCTGTGAAAGCTAATGAACTTACATTGGGAAAAGTTAGATCTGAACCAAGATCTAAAGGCCTTTCATCTTGTTTATGCTAAATGACCAGTTTATTCAGAGAGGGTATAAAATGCCATCGAATCAGAATATTAAAATTTAACATCTGTGTGGAAGTGGTACCTGAGTTTGAAGACTGTGAAGAATCAGGGCATAGGCAGGGGTGGCTTCAGGCCCCAGTACGCCAAGCGCGTGCTTGGGGCGGCAAGCCACGGGGGGGTGCTCTGCCTGCGCCGCGAGGGCGGCAGGCAGGCTGCCTCCGGCGGCTTGCCTGCGGAGGGTCCACTGGTCCCGCGACTTCGGTGGACCTCCTGCAGGCGTGCTTGCAGAGGGTCCACTGGTCCCGCGGCTTCCCGAAGCTGTGGGACCAGCGGACCCTCCGCAGGCAAACCGCCAGAGGCAGCCTGCCTGCCGTGCTTGGGGCAGCAAAATCCCTAGAGCCGCCCCTGGGCATAGGTATTAAAAACAGAGCATCCAGAGTGCATTTATACTAGTTTTAAGTTGGCAGAACTTCATTTATTTTATCTGAGCTATTCTTGATTTAGGATAGTGTAAATAAGAGGGGAATCAGGCACAGAGACTGTTTTACAGTTGAACAAGACATTGAAACTGCCTGGGTGTGTTCGACATCCTAGGTGAGGGTTTTCAGGCATATATTTCAGGCACATTCAGCTAAGAAGAATGGACAAAAGGGAACAAATGTTAAATTGGACATTGTCACCCAAGCTGGTTTACAGGAGAAGATGGCATTAATAAGCCAGAGAGGGCCTAAATTTGTTAACGATATATAAATTGTTTTACACTCTGTATTCAGCATTAGGGCCCCTCCTCAGGAAGATGTATTATTGAGGATAGCATTTAAGCCCTTGCTTAACTTTAAGCACAGGCTTAAGTGCTGTCTGTGACATTGCACTCCATATGTTTTATGGAAATATGCTTATGAATATGACATAACTGGAATATGCTTTATGCTAAATACCCCTTATATGGTGTCATTAGAAAGCTTGTAATCTGCTAAGTGTGTTCATCCTATTTGTTTGCATGTATTATTTCTATATCTGGAATTAGGAGAATAAGATAAACTTGTATCACTAATGTAAAAATATTAAGCGGAGGCCATTAATGGTGCTCCAGAAAGAATCCATTGTAAATGGCCTTAGTTACTTAAAAGCCTTCCTGTGTAGGTGTGGGCCAGCCCATGGGGAATGGAGACTAGGGGTCTTACAATGATATGCAACCATGTCACCTAATAATTAAATCCATCTTAAATCTGATACTTTTCCATTTAGAAGGAGGGGTGAGGACGCAGAGACATAAAAGATTACTGCCTTGAGCCAAAGCTATAAAAGGGGGTGGAGCAGGACAAAAGGGGCTGCCAGTCATGATAAAACCCCTGCTTACCACCTGAGATGTCTGCTGGAAGTAACAAGGACTGTACCAGGGGAAAGGATTGGTCCCAGACTAGGAAGGAGTCTAATCTGTGAAAGAAGCTTATTGGAACATCTCAGGGTACGTCTACACTACAAGACTATTTCGAATCTACTTAATTCGAATTTGTGGATTCGACCTTATGAAGTCGAATTTGTGTATCCACACTAAATACACTAATTCGACTGTCTGAGTCCACAGTAACGGGGCCAGCGTCGACTTTGGAAGCGGTGCACTGTGGGAAGCTATCCCACAGTTCCCGCAGTCCCCACTGCCCATTGGAATGCTGGGTAGAGCCCCCAATGCCTGCTGGGGGAAAAAATGTGTCGAGGGTGGTTTTGGGTAACTGTCATCATTCAACCGTCACTCCCGCACTCTCTCCTTGAAAGCGCCGGCGGGAAATCTGTTCGCGCCCTTCTCTGGTCGGTTACAGCTCGGATGCCACAGCACTGCGAGCATGGAGCCTGCTGTGATCATCGCTGCACTTATGGCCGTTGTCAACTCCTCGCACCTTATCGTCCACCTCTTCCACAGTCAGCTGCTGAGAAATCGGGCGAGGAGGCGCCGTCAGCGCGGTGAGGACAGGAAGTCACAGAGTGGCGCAGACCTCTCACAAAGCAGGGTACGCCGCGCAGTGGAGATCATGGTGGCAATGGGTCAAGTTCATGGTGTGGAATGGCGATTCTGGGCCCGGGAAACAAGCACGGACTGGTGGGACCGCATAGTGCTGCAGGTCTGGGATGAATCACAGTGGCTGCGAAACTTCAGGATGCGTAAGGGCACTTTCCTTGAATTCTGTGACTTGCTGTCCCCTGCCCTGAAGCACCAGGACACCCGGATGCGAGCAGCCCTGACTGTGCAGAAGCGAGTGGCCATAGCCCTCTGGAAACTTGCAATGCCAGACAGCTACCGGTCAGTAGCGAACCACTTTGGCATGGGCAAATCTACCGTAGGGCTTGCTGTGATTCAAGTAGCCCACGCAATCGTTGAGCAACTGCTCTCAAAGGTAGTGACCCTGGGAAACGTCCAGGTCGTCATAGATGGCTTCGGCGCGATGGGATTCCCAAACTGCGGTGGGGCTATAGATGGGACTCACATCCCTATCCTGGGACTGGCCCACCAGGCCAGCGAGTACATTAACCGAAAGGGCTACTTTTCTATGGTGCTGCAAGCACTGGTGGACCATAGGGGACGTTTTACCAACATCTACGTCGGGTGGCCGGGCAAGGTTCATGACGCGCGTGTGTTCAGGAACTCTGGTCTGTTTAAACGCCTTCAGGCAGGTAGTTTCTTCCCGGACCACAAAATAACGGTTGGGGATGTGCAGATGCCTACAGTGATCCTCGGGGACCCAGCCTACCTGCTAATGCCCTGGCTCATGAAGCCCTATACAGGCGCCTTGGACAGTGAGAAGGAGCTCTTCAACTACCGGCTGAGCAAGTGCAGAATGGTGGTGGAGTGTGCTTTCGGACGTCTCAAGGGGAGATGGCGGAGCTTACTGACTCGCTCGGACCTCAGCGAAAAAAATATCCCCGTTGTTATTGCTGCTTGCTGTGTGCTCCACAATCTCTGTGAGAGCAAGGGGGAGACCTTTATGACGGGATGGGAGGTTGAGGCAAATCGCCTGGCTGCTGATTACGCTCAGCCAGACACCCGTGCAGATAGAAGATCCCAGCGGGAAGCGCTGTGCATCCGGGAGGCTTTGAAAGCTAGGTTCCTCGGAGAGCAGGGTAACCTATGACTCTCCAGTTGATTTACAGAGAAGCTGAACCTGAGCCTGTTTCAGTGACTGTTGACTTCGATCTGCAGTTACATACCCCGTTCTCCAGGTTTCCCCCCTTCCAACACACGTTTTAAAATAAATTTAATGGAACACTGATTATTAACAAAGTTTTCTTTTATTATGAATTCCTGTTCAAGGGTTGAAACATGGACGCGGACTGTGGTGGGTACGGTGTGCACTGATGTACAGACCACTTCTACACTAGAGGAATGACAGGCTCCTGCTCCTACAGCGTTCTCTGGGGGGAGGACGGTTGCAGGTGGGTATGCAGGAAGGGGTGGGTTTGCAGGAAGGGGTGAGGGGTGCCGTCTTTGGGACGGAGTTTGGCTGCAGGCTCTGGGCTGGGGGTTGGGGCGTAGGAAGGGGTGAGGGGTGTGTGGGAAGGGTGAGTATGTGTCCGTGGATGAGGGCTCTTGCTGGGGCTCAGGGCATCGGAGAGGCTCGTGCCTAGGGTGGAAGGGCATGGTAAGGGCAGCCTGCCTTGCCATTTGTGGATGGCAGGCGCTAGGACCCTGGGGCAGCATACACCTCACAGACTGACCCGGGGCAGCATACACCTCACAGACTGACCCTGGTGCCTAGTGACTGCAGTCTGTGTGTGTCCTGCTGTTGATCCTGCCCCCAAGTCTGTACCCTGGTAATAGAGGCTGTCCTATGCAATTAACCCCCCCCCCCCCCTTCACACAAAGTCTTCTGACAAGGAAAACGTGACGGAAACAGTGAATAACAACAAACTACTCTTAATACTCAACTACACAGTGGGGGGATGAAACTTGGATTTGGGACTGGGTGATCCAGGAAGGGAAGCACTTCTCAAAATTTATTGCATGAGAGCTGTTTGGTACATGAGCGCTCTGCTGGGGTGGAGTGACAGTTTTCACGGCCCCTAGCGCCCCTCCTTCTTGTGATTTTGGGTGAGGGGGGGACAGGACTTTGTGGCGGGGGAAGGCGGTTGCAGATACAGTTCAGGGGGGCTCTCTGCTCCTGCCTGCGGTCCTGCAGAACATCTACAAGGCGCCGGAGCGTGTCCGTTTGCTCCCTCATTAGCCCAAGCAACGTTTGAGCCGCCTGCTGGTCTTCCTGCCACCACCTGTCCTCCCATTCGCTGTGTGAGCGCTGGTGCTGACATAGGGTCTCCCTCCACTGTCTCTGCTCGTCCGCCTCGGCTCTGGAGCAAGCCATCAGTTCCGAGAACATGTCGTCCCTAGTCTTTTTCTTTCGCCGCCTAATCTGCGCCAGCCTCTGTGAGGGGGATGCCGGGGCAGTTCGTGAAAGAGCCGCAGCTGTGTGATGGGAAAAAGGAAGTGATTTCCTTGAAAAGATACATGTTTGCAAACACTGAACACAGTCTAGTCAGTTTCTGTGAACAAGACCATACAGGGAACCTAGTCTCACGAGCTCTCAGGACAAGTTCAAGATTTCGGAATACGCTTTCATTGGCTGCGGTCTTGCACAGGAGATCGGACAAGCGGGGCGGTACAGCTGAATCCGTGTAGCAGCCAGGTCTGGTAAGCACTACACTATAGGCTGCTTAACAGTTAATGGATAGCTGTGCCCTCCCGCTGAAGGCAATCTGGAAAGCATAAAGTCTGACCCTGTTCCAGCCCCTCGCGGCTGTGCCCGGGAAAGATCACTGTATGCTTTTCCTCTGCGGCCTCCAACACGTGGCTGTTAAACAAAGGTCATTGCTATGCAAAGTAAAAGTCAAGCATTCACAATAGTAACAGTACACTAATTGCCCTAATTAGATGCAGCAGTCGCCGAATGAGATTACCCTGAGGCGGGTCACTCGGAGAGAGAGAGAGAGGATGCTGCTAGAATCCCTGCACAGACCAGGACCGTATGCTGCCATGCTGGTGGAGGCAATGATTCCGCTGTACATTAGGATGGCCTGACGCAGAAGAGTGTGCTTCCACGGAGCACCAAATAAGGCACCTCTCCCCAGGAACCTCCTGCGGAGGCTTTTCGAGCTCCTGTACGAGAGCTTTGTGGAAGTGTCTCAGGAGGATTTCTGTTCCATCCCTATATGTGTGGACCTTCTTTTTATATAGTTTTATATGGAAACGTTTTTATATAGTTTTTATATATTTTTTATTCCTGTTTTTAAAAAAATAAATGTTTCCATGTTTATAGCACTTACCGACTGATCCTTCCCCTGATTCTGAGTCTGGGTTAACGGCCGGGGAGGGTTGGTAGGGGATCTCTGTGAGAGTGATGAAGAGATCCTGGCTGTCGGGGAAAGCGGTATTGTAAGCGCTGTCGCCTGCGTCGTCCTCCACAAACCCTTCCTCATCTTCCCCATCGGCGAACATCGACGAGGAACTGCCCCTCGACACTATCCCATACTCAGAGTCCATGGTCACTGGTGGGGCAGTGGTGGCAGACCCACTTAGAATGGCATGCAGTGCCTCGTAGAAGCGGCATGTCTGGGGCTGGGCTCCGGAGCGTCCGTTTGCCGCTCTGACTTTTTGGTAGCCTTGTCTCAGGTCCTTGATTTTCACGCGGCACTGCGTTGTATCCTGGCTGATCCTCTGAGTGCCATGGCTTTGGAGACCTTCTCGTAGGTCTTTGCATTCCGTTTGTTGGAGCGCAGCTCCGAAAGCACAGACTCATCGCCCCACACAGCGATCAGATCCAGGACTTCACGGTCTGTCCATGCTGGGGACCTCTTTCTATTCTGGGATTGCATGGACTCCTCTGCTGGAGAACTCTGCATCGTTGCAGGTGCTGCTGAGCTCACCCCGATGTCCAACCAGGACATCAGATTCAAAGTGCCCAGACAGGAAAAGGAATTCAAATTTTCCTGGGTCGTTTCCTGTGTGGCTGGTCAGAGAATCCAAGCTTCGACTGCTGTCCAGAGCGTCAACAGAGTGGTGCACTGTGGGATAGCTCCCGGAGCTACTAAGTTCGATTTGCATCCACACATAGCCTAATTCGAGATAGCCATGTCGAATTTAGCGCTACTCCCCTCGTCGGGGTGGAGTACCGAATTCGAACTAAAGAGCCCTCTAGGTCGAATTAAACGGCTTCCTGGTGTGGACGGTTGAGCGGTTAATTCGAATTAACGCTGCTAAATTCGATTTAAAGTCCTAGTGTAGACCAGGCCTCAGAGGGTGAGATATTACCTGTAATCAGTTTCTTAATGTATTAGGCTTAGACTTGTGTGTTTTTGCCTTATTTTGCTTGGTGACTTACTTTGTCCTTCTGTTATTACTTGAAACCACTTAAACCCTCCTTTTTATATTTAATAAAATCACTTTTGTTTATTAATAAACCCAGAGTAAGTGATTAATATCTAGAGCAGCAAACATCTGTGCATATCTCTCTATCAGTGATATAGAGGGTGGACAATTTATGAATTTACCCTTTGTAAGCTTTATACAGAGTAAAATGGATTTATTTGGGGTTCAGGCTCCCATAAAGGCTGAATACTGGGTGCTGAGAAAGTCCCTGTTAACTGAGAAGCCCCTGGGCTGAGTGAATTGCAGTTTCAGTGAACTGCAGAGAGGCGTGGCCCAACCTCTGCATCTGTGCTGGAGCTGACTGGAGTGTCTAAATCAGCAAAACAGGAGTGGAGGGGCATCTGTTCTGGCAGGAGGGTTGTTCTCAGTGATATCCCAGCTCATCGAGTGACAGTCTTGAGGGGAGTCTCTGTGACTGAAAACGGATTCATTTGGGATTTGGATCCCATTGGGAACTGGGTGTTTTGGTGCTGGACAGGTAACCTGCTGAGCTATTTTTGGTTAAAGTCTGTAGCTTTGGTGGTGTGACTCAGACCCTGAGTCTGTGTTACAGTAGGCTAGCATGTCTGGCTTAACAAGGCAAGGTTCTGGAGTCCCAAGCTGGCAGGGAAAATGTGCTCAGAGGTAATTTCAGGTGACAGTCCCTGTGGGTCTCTGTGATCAAACCCTGTCCTCAATAGGGATGGACTTAAGCAGCTACTTAAATGCTTTCCTGAACTGGGGCTTAGGTGTCAGAAGAGGGTGGTTGGATATTTTTCCTGATGCAGCAGAACTTTAGTTCACTTTTCACCTTTTTAGATGGTCTGTTTATTTTCATTGAGGTTTGGCTTGAGTTCCTGTGTTTTGGCAACAACAGATTGACAGTTACTTGGTTTATTTTCCCCCCCACCTCTGAAACAAAGTTTATTTTTCTGTACTTTCTGTGTTCAGATCTGAGGGAGTAAAAGAGGAGTCACTCACAGAGTTAGCCACCGGTGATTGCTAAATATGCCTGCTCTGTTGAAAGATAAGGCAGCAAACTAAAAATATTAAGGTTATTACCAAAAAATTTATTTGTTATTCCTGAAGGGATTCTGCAGTTGAACTGATGCCCCTGGAACCCAGCTGGAATGTTAAATGAAAGCCAGAGGCCCCCTACAATTGTGTCAACAGAGAAAAGCTTCTCACAGCCAGAACCTCTAAAAATCAGAACTCAAAAATAATATCCTAGAAAAATAAAACCGCTCCTAAGAAAACAGAAAATGAAGAAATTAGAGACACAATAGGAATGACCATGGTACTAAGAGTGTGATGAGATTGTCAAATAAAATTAGAGAACACAAAGCACTGAAAGTTTTCTACATATAAATAATAAGCACACACACATTCTGTTCTGAACAACCCAAAGTTTGCCTCAGAGTTACCAGTAGAGTTTTCAAATTAAACACAGAGGTCCTCAGACCACTGTGCTCCAACTTAATTGCCTTCTTGCAATCTGTCTTCTCGCACACAGAAATAACTGCTCCAATATTTTCTGCAAAGTGCTGAGAAATAATTAAAGGAAACAACAGAGAGAAGAATGAGTGCAAGTTCAAATTCTGAAGAAAGGATCAAGCATTTTTACTAAAACAAAAAAAAAATCAAACGTGTTTTGCTGCTGAGGTTATCTGTCTGGGGGGCAAACCCCTCCTGGTCTCTTTTGGCTGGATTCTCACTGCTGTGCAGATTTAACACCAGCCAAGCCTTTGTCCCATTGATTTCAGTAGGACTTCTCACCTTATTACGGTGAGCAGAGATTGGCTTCATAAGAATGGAAGGGTCTGGATAACTAAATATTTTTTTATTAAGTGAATATAATGCAGGTGAAAGGCTCTAGACTGACAGACCTGGAGAGTGAAGTGCTCTATACATAAAACAGGAACAGCATCCACGGAGTTATGCTAGGTTCTCCATACTGCTTGGCCAATATGCCCCAGCCCACATCTGAAGTGGTTATCTCCAGGGGTTGGCATGTATAACGCCACCTCTGTGTTCTTTCACTCGTAGGCCTCTCTGCTGAGACAGCTGACAAAAGTGCTAGGGGTACCAATGGTGTGTATTATGTTTCTACCCACAAAAAGCCAAACATGTCCCATAAGACTCAAAAGACCTTTATTTTAATTTAAAGCAAACAAAGGTAAAGTTTCTAAAAGAGTACTGTGTGTGCATCTCTCCTGTGCTGGCTGCAGTGATTCTAACTAAAACGGGTGCCATATCTGCTTTTGTGATGTGGACAGTTGTCCACTGAGAAATGTAATGAGACCATTTCAGACCAGCCATGGAACAGTCTTCAGACTGTAGTGACATTTCATTATTCAGCTGATTGGACTGGTGACCTAGCACTGAAAATATCCACGAACCACTTGTTACAGTCCCTTGAGTTGTCCTTTCTCCAGTGTCTGGATCACTAGAATTTAACATGCACCACAAACTCCTATATAGCTCTGAAAAACTAAACATACTTCAGCATAAAATAAATAAATATTCCTCTTAAGTTATATTTGTTTTTCAGTAGCCATATTTGTAATTCTTCACTATCTTAGCCGGAGTCCCCACACTTCAAATGTATCCAGGAACTTTAATGTGGAAACTACAAATAGGGGAACAGCAAACTCAGTATGATCATTCTGTTTTATTATGGTGATTTTAAATATCTAAGACATGATTGTGCTAGGTGAGAGAGACAGTACCTAAAGACACAGAAATCTCTCCATAATGCATAACATTAAGTGTGCACAACATAAAGTGTGTACCAGCCCTCTTTTGCACATCCGTACATGTCTGTCTTATATCTTGACAGAGAAAATGCACTGAACTGTAAAATGTCTTCACTACCAAAAAAAATACAGTATCAATTCAGCAATTCCCCATAGGTCTTAGCAGAAGCTTATACATTTTTTAGTGTTCTGGAAAAAGAAGTTGTTTATGCGAGTTTCTGGTTGATGAATTAATCTCAGTATGTCTTCATTCCTCAGAGCTCTAGTAACGATCAGAGTTCTTCACAAAGGTGGGTAACTATGGATCATAGATGTCCAAGGAAATCTCAGAGTACTGAAAGAAGTATTGTTGGTGATTAAGTTAATGAATCAGTACTCTGCCAAATCTGTACTGAATCAACGCCCCTGCATGAAGTTAAGAAGGTTCTAGGTTCTACAGTCCCATGATGCGCTGTCTTTCAGATGAGACATAAAACTCAGATGCTGATTACTACTAGTGGTCATTAAAGATCCCATCACACTTTTCAAAAATATAGGGGTCGTATCTCGCATGTCCTAGCCAAATTCCAATTTGGAGGCCAGATCTTCCATTACTGTAAATTAGCATAGTTTGATTTCAATGAAACTATCCAGATTTATACCAGAAGACGATCTGGCCCTGCTTGCCTGAACTTTCCCTTTCTATTTTAATTGGATATGATATTTTTCTTAATTTTCTGTGCACTGTCACTGTGTGCTGTTACTGCCAATGGGAGTTGAGTGAGTGCAGTGCCGCTGAAGGCCTAGCCAATAAACAATTCCATCTCACTGCATGTTAAGTTATTCCTGAGTTTCCTAAGCACTGTGAGATCCACCATGGAAGAAAGGTTCTGGGTGGGAAGAGCAGTAGATGTGGTATATCTTGACCTTAATAAGGCTTTTGATAATGTCTTGCATGACCTTCTCAGAAACAAACTAGGGAAATACAGACTTGATGGAGCTACTATAAGGTGGGTGCATTCAACTGGTTGGAAAACCATTCACAGAGAGTAGTTAGCAGTGGTTCCTAGTCCAGCTGGAAGGGCATATCAAGTGGGGTCCTGCAGAAATTGGTCCTGGGTACAGTTTTGTTCAAGATCTTCAGCAGTGATTTAGATAATGGAACAGAGAGAACACTTATAAAGTTTGTGAACAATACCAAGCTGAAAGGGGCTGCAAGTACTTTGGAGGATAGGATTAAAATTCAGAATGATCTGGACAAACTGGAGAAATGGTCTGAAGTAAATTGGATAAAATTCAATAAGGAAAAATCAGTTGCACACCTACAAAATAGGAAAGGGATCTGAGGGCTATAGTGAATCACAAGCTAAATATGAGTCAACAGTGTAACACTGTTGTAAAAAAGGCAAGCATCATTCTAGCATGGATTAGCATGAATGTTGTAAGCAAGACACGAGAAGTAGTTCTTCCGCTCTACTCCACGCTGATTAGGCCTCGACTGGAGTATTGTGTCCAGTTCTGGGCACCACATTTCGGGAAAGATGTGAACAAATTGGAGAAAATCCAGAAGAGAACAACAAAAAAAGATTGAAGGTCTAGAAAACATGTACTATGTGGGATTATTGAAAAAATTGGGTGTGTTTGGAGGAGACGGGGGGTGGGCAGGACCACACACACACATGATAACAATTTTCAAGTACATAAAAGGTTGTGTCAGGAATGGTCTAGTTATTATATGGTCCTGCCTTGAGTGCAGGGACTGGACTAGAAGACCTATTGAGGTCCCTTCCAGTTTCCATTGAAAAATTTTGCCCAGCTCTAGCTAGAAATACAAAAATACAATTATTAGCACATTTATTTCACTATAATCCAGCTGTTTTTACATTATAAGACAGTGTGGAAATGAAGGGCCTGATCCTCCCCTGCCCTGCTGCTTGTACACTCTTATACACCTATGCAAACGGGATGTCAAGCACTACTGAAGGGGCTTTGGTAAATATAGACCATGAGCAGACATTCTCCACACAGTAGAGCCAAACGTTCTTTAACACTCAATTTTGTTTTGCCTTCTGTTCTTAGAATATGTTTTCACTTGTGAAGACCTTTGCAATGGAGAATTTATAATAGTAATATTTAATTAACACTTACCACTTACATAGCACTTTTCATTTGTAGATCTCAAAGCTTTTCTAAGAAATGGGTATAATTTTCCCTATTTTAAGGAACTGAGGCACAGAGTAGATAAGTGATGTGCCTGAAGTGGAGGGGAGTCATTGTCAGAGTGATGACTAGAATCCAAATTGCCTGAGTCCCAGACCAATGCCCTATCTATCAGGCAAGGCGGCTTCCCAGTTGTAACTGTTCACTGTCTGGATTCCTTTAAATAATGCCTGCTCTGCATTTGTATCCATCATCACCCAAATTATGAAGGCAATTGTATACACAAATTAGGTCTCCAACTGACCTGCCAGTAAACCATTGACTTGCTAGAAAAGAAAGACAAAAGGTAAGCTTTAGTTTAGACCCAGGGTTTCCTTCAGTGCTCCGAAGGAAAATGAACCTTGGCAATTAAGGGCCCCAGAAGTGAAGCACAGATTCTACACTTAAATAGAATAACATGTTGACTAGTTCTAGCAATATGAATGTTTGGGTAAGGAAAAAAACGGCTTAACTGTTCTCACAGCACATAATATCAAAATGCAATGAATTTTTAGCACAATAGTTTTTATTTTTACACTCCTGTATGCCTTTCATAATGAGGGCTGTACCAATTACTGTAGAATTTGCTCATCTGATCCCCTTCTTTTTCATCTATGTACAGTAATTATTATTTATGTGCCAAGGGACCTTTTGAGATCAGTGAGAGTTCTCCCATTGATTTAAGTGGGTGCTGGATCAGGCTGTGAATCCTTTAGCTTGTACTCAAGGCAAATGTTCCATTCAAGTCAACTGCAATTTTGCATAAGTGTGAATAGGAGGATTTGACCCTGTATTTTTAACATGACTGCACACAAGATAAGAATTACTCATCTGCACTTCCAGGTCCTGACATTTCAGACATTTATGCAAACAATTGTCCATGCAGCTCTATGTGCAATTCGCACATGGAGTGACCACAACTGTGTGCACAAATCTGGGAACTACATGTTTATATGGCTAGTGAAGCATCTCTGAGTTGGCCTGCAGTTGCATGCAGGAATGTGTGGACATCCCACCTTCAATGTTAAATAACTTGCATGCATCAGACTTGATGGTATTAGTGATTAATTTTTATTATTTGTATTAATATTTTATTATTAAAGGTGGGACTAAGATCCCCAATCATAGACCAGAATCCCATCATGCTAGGTTCTATTAAAACATAACAAAGAGATGATCTCTGCCCTAAAGATCTTACAAGTAACTGTCCCACTGTCTGTTTGGGACATGCACACTGTAGCTGCAGCAGATGAAAATGCTGGATTTTGGCTTTTGCCTGATCCAATTTAAATGTAATTGGTTCACTTTATATTTCCAATAAAAACACTAGGCCAAATTCAGCTGTCATGCACCCTGTACAATCCCTCTGGCTGCAGTGAGATTGCGAGGGGGTGGAAGGCTGCCATGAATTTGGCACATCATCGTTAATAAAACAATACAGCTTTTCCTCAGCTGCCGTGAAAACAATAAGTGGAGTAGATGTTTAAAATGAAAGAATCAACTTTTCAAGCTGTGGGTGATATATTATCTAAAAAAGGGTATGAAAAATAGACCAACATATTTGTCATACCCTCTGGGAAGCCACATAGAGGGAGTGATTAAATTTAACATAGCTGACCTCGTTGTCCTAAATCTAATGAATCAAAGTGGACAGAGATGTCCTTGATCCACCTGGTGCTGTCTCATGTCGTGGACTCAAAAACCCCTATAATTCATCCATCTTAATGCCATGGATGGTGCAACTGATGAATACACTGGCCTGTCACCTTTCAAATGGAGTTTTAGGTCTGCTTGGCCTAAAGTGAAATTAGCCTTGGCTGCTCGCTTCTTCCATAAAAGAAAGTAACCGCGTGAAAAGACTCTGTGCTGAAGAATGTCAGATTAACTCATTGAGGTCCTGGTCTTGCATTGGGATCAATGTGTGGATAACAGTGAGTTTGTCCACGATCAGGGCCTTATTGAAGTTTCTCAAAGAAGCTGAGGAGGGCAACTTGCGTACATCCATAAGGTTTGCCAGCAGTGACAGATGCTAAGTCTTTTATACTGTAATAATCAGGTTCTGTTTGTATTGTAGCTGTTCTTTTATATCATGTAACCAATTACTACTTACTTTTGCATTGCTGTAACCTAATTATTGTGCATCATGTCTCCAGTACATACTACCTGAAACAAACAAAAAGAGCAAAGAGGATGTTCAGACAGGACAATTTTGCCACACAAAATTACATTTCCTGTTCCAGTCCAGAGTTATTGTCCCCACTCCATTGCATTAGCTGTTGTAATTACAGAACGGGCTCATCAAATTCTGAAGGCAAAATTTAAACTCCTTCTGGTTTATCAGCATCTTTCATCATAAAAAGGGATTCATCCTTTCAAATGCATTTTCTTTCCCTCTTGGGCAGACATACCTATACTTTGAGCAACTGAGGATTACAGTAGAAACTTGCAAAGAATCCAAGAGTTGCAACTGATTTGCATAAAGGGGAGTAAATTGCAGCTATCCTCATATTCAGTGTTGAGCTTTGCCATGGGAAGATTGCAGGTCTCAACATGCAATGCTCTATCTTCATCTAAATAGCTTCCTTCTGGACTTAAGATGGGGTATTGTACTCAGGAATCTACTTGGTCCTGATTCAGAAAGCCACTTATTATTATTTATTATTTGTATAATCGTAGTGCCTAAGTAGCCCTAGTCATGGACCTCTACCCCATTGTGCTAGGTGCTGTACAAACACAGAATCAAAAGATAGTCCCTTCCCTTAAGCACATGCTTAGCATTAAGTATCTGCCTGGTCCCACTGAACTCAATGGGTGAGATTTAGTGCTGTGCCTCTGAGTTGTGGCACACTACTCACAGCTGAAAGGGTATGAGTGGGGATGAGAAAGTAGCTTTAAGCCACCTTGGTGATATATGTTAAAGCACACCAGGGAACATTTAGCATGCACCACCAGAGTATATATGGACCAGTTAATGTTAGTTTGCTTTAGAAAGCAATCCCTCATAATAGGTGTTACCTCAGTTTGTAGATAAGCCCTTAGACAGCCCTTGGGGCCTGCCTAAATTACCATGGCTTCTTGGGATTGCCCTAGGGGCTACAGCACTGCCCGGAATCGCCACTGTGTACTGCAGTCTGCCCCCAATATGCTCCTCCCACTCTTGCTTCCAATACACCAGGGCTTTGCCAGGGCTTTCAAAAGGGTCCCTGAGGGGTGGAGGGCAAAGGTAGTAGCTTTATGACTCTCTTCCACAATGCCTGCACCAGGGAAACTTCCTCCAGTCAGATATGGGGGGTTTAGGGTCACAGAGTGGGCTCCTTCATCCTGGATTTCCCTTTGCAAGCAGTCCTTACACACTGATACATAAGTTCACCACAATGTACTTTATTTACAATGTCTTATGCAGCCTCATGGCCCATCACCATAAGGCTTTTTGCAAGTTGCAGTGTACCTCCTGGGCACAAGAGGTGGGAGGGAAGAAGTCTTACCTCTCTGAGGGTACGTCTTCACTACCAGCCGGATCGGCGGGTAGCAATCGATTTCTCGGGGATCGATATATTGCGTCTCATCTAGACGTGATATATCGATCCTCGAACACGCTCCTGTCGACTCCAGAACTCCACCAATGCGAACGGCGGTTGCAGAGTCGACATGGGGAGCCGCAGACGTCGATCCCGCGCCGTGAGGACGGTAAGTAATTCGATCTAAGGTACTTCGACTTCAGCTACGCTATTCACGTAGCTGAAGTTGCGTATCTTAGATCGACCCCCCCCTCCCAGTGTAGACCTGCCCTGAGATCCTGAACTGCTTTTCTCACCCTCCCTTCCAGCCTTCCCCTTTCCCAGGCCCCAGCTGCTAGGGTGACCAGATGTCCCAATTTTATAGGGACAGTCCAGATTTTGGGGGCTTTTTCTTACATAGGCACCTATTATCCCCCACCTGCTGTCCTGATTTTTTTCACTTGCTATTTGGTCACCCTACCAGCTGGCTAGTTGAGGCCCCTTGTTAACTGGTTAATCACTCAGTCCTAATCAATTACCTCCCAATTTGGTCGCTGGCAGGGGGACACTCACAAAGCATTTTACAAAGTATCCTTAGGGTTCTCCCACTGTGTCATAGGCCCTTTTATGTCACTCTGGCCCCTTTACTTGTTGTAAATGGGACAGAGCAGGAGGGAGGCCAAACTGGACAGTCTCTACATAAAAGAATAAATGGACACAAATCCAACATCAGGAATTGTAACATACAAAAGCCAGTAGTAAAACACTTCAATCTCCCTGGACATTCTATAACAGATTTAAAAGTAGCCATCCTTCAACAAAAAACCTTCAAAAACAGACTTCAAAGAGAAACTGCAGAGCTACAATTCATTTGCATATTTAACACCATTCATTTGGGCTTGAATAGGGTCTGGGAGTGGCTGGCTCACTACAAAAGCAATTTTCCCTCTCTTGATATTGACACCTCCTTATAAGTTATTGGAAGTGGACCACAGCTGCCCTGACTGAATTGGCCTTGTCAACACTGGTTCTCCACTTGTAAGGTAACTCCCTTCTTGTCATGTGCCAGTATATTTATGCCTGCATCTATAATTTTCACTCCAAGTATCTGAAGAAGTGGTTGTTTTACCCATTAAAGCTTATGCCCAAATAAATCTGTTAGTCCTTAAGGTGCCACCGGACCCCTCGTTGTTTTTGTGGATACAGACTAACACGGCTACCCCTCTGATACAGGAGGGAGGCTGTTGCTCAAAAGTGTTTGAAGTTAAGCTTGTGCTTAAGTGCCTAGAGGAATTGGAGCTCTCCTCTTTTGAAACTGCACCTCTACATTTAAAGATGCAAGCAATTTCAAGCTACTCGATAGGAGGCATTTGGTCCATAGGTTAACTGGGTGATCATTGCATTAGAGCTGAGTAAGGGAAGATATTGTATATGGCTCATAACTTTGCAAACATTTCAGCAGGGAATGTTGAGGCAGCAGGAACCCATCAGACTGCTAGAAATAAATACCATTTTTCAGTATACTTGAAGTTTAGGGCAGCTGTGAGACTCTCACACATGCCTCTCACTGTCTCTGACTTTCTGAGACAGTGCTGGGTTGGTATTAAAATTCTTTTTGGTCCCTCCACATTCTGGCATTGTCTGTCACTAAGGACGGAGATTTATAAAGCAGAAAATCACTTCAGGTTTTAAAGCAATAGTTGAGCTTTTTTTATAAAATGCCTGATTGATTTGAAACTACTCACACTGAAATCTTTCTATGACTTCTTTTACCCAATTTCCCACTTACTGTCCCTGATTTTTGTCATTTGTTCTTGATGTTTGGAGCACTCTTCCAGATTTGTGTCACAGGAATGTGCTTACTTCACAGGCCAGTGCGTAGATGCATTACCCTTAGAGAAGGAAGGGGTGCTTCATGAATAGGATTTTTTAAATATGCAATGGAAACTAAAGGCTGCAGGTGGAGACTTATTATAAACATTGACCCTCTCTGTTGCCTGAGCATTGATCTGGTCAAGTCCCCACACCCGTGCTAATGCACTTAGGCACTCAAATACTACAATGACAGGTGCTATATGAGACAACAGGCAAACAATTGAAATAAAAATGCCATATTTGGCCTTTGAGAGATCCTCCTTGATCAAACACACATACATATGCACCTCCCAAGAATGGATGGAATAGGAAATCCCGAATGGGAAGAAAATCTTTTAAAGCACCAGCCTGGCCAAGAGACAGGCCAAATATTGAGTAAGACATGGAGGCTGAACTAGTAGGGTGAAATCCTGATCTCACTGAAGTCAATGGGAGTTTTCCTACTCTCTGAGTCCTGGAGATGAGCTTCCATGTCCCATTCAATACTTGGTCTTCACAGAACAGGGTGTAGGCACTTGAGGGCAGATTTTTGTAGGTATTTAGATGCCTACAGAGTAGCTAGATGCCTAATGAGATTTTGAAATGGAAGCTAGTTGCTTCCTTGCCTTGACTCTAGATCCTGTTCCTGCACCACTAAAGTCGGTGGGAACTTTGCCTTTGATTTCAACAAGCGTAAGATCAAGTCCTTTGTGGGGAGAAGCATAGAAGCTTTCAGTGCTGCTGCCCATTCTGTAGTGGTTCTTCAGTTCAGTTTTTAGAGCTGGGTTGTCAAGGATAGTATTTTTTTTTTAATTAGAGCTGAAACGCCTCCAAATGCTACTCTCTTCTATCCAGTTCTTATAAGTGAAAAGCGGCCTGACCTATAGCCCACTGAAATCAATGGAAAGACTCCCCTTGACTTTGGGAGGCTTTGGTTCAGAACCAAATATCTGTCTTCCTAGCAAGAACTTAAGATAAGATACTGTAGCTATCAAAGCAAATACCTAAAGAATAAAATGTGGATAGAGACAATTTAATTTTGGACCTTTGTTGGGGTTACTTCATTTTCTCTAGAAACTCTATACAGATCAGCACCCACATCTCTATAAACCCATCTGGACATAATAAGAATAAATAATAAATAAAAAGGTTGCCAAGTTGTCTTGATGTGACAAGAAACATATATTAGCATTTCTTCTCCTCACTGATCAATATACACATGTCATGTAGTAGGACTGAGTATTTTTAATATAGCCAAGATTTTATCAGTTAGCAAATGAAATTAAGGAAGGGGAATCAGACAGTTGAAAATGACATTGTGTAGCAGTGTAAAAGCATCTGCTCCTTGTTACGTGTGTGAACTTTTGTTATTTTTAGTGCAGAGGTTTTTTTTTGTTTTTTTTTAGTAAGTACATTGAACTGAAGGAGAAGCCCTCTGTACAATTTCCCCATAGTCCCATTGCTGGAACGTCTCTTTAATTTCCCAAAGGTTGCTAGCATTCCAGCATCTTTTTTTTTTTTGGTCTTAATTTGAATTATGAAGAGGAGGAGGAGAGGGATTCTGTTCCAAGCTCGTTTGTCCTCCTTGAAAAAGGAAATTCTTCACAATTAAGAATGTCTAATTAAAAAGTCTTTATGCCAAAAATAAAACTACTAAGGCGAGTCATATATCAGTGCCTCTTGGGTGGCCAAAAGGGTAAAATTTACTGTATAACTGGATTATGACATACAAACAAAGGTAAAAGTCTATATTAAATTATTATATTTTGACATTCAAATGTATTTGGCCACCAGATCTGGTTCTAATGCAGCAGACAGTTAGGGGAGTACAATTTTACTTCTCTATAAAGAAAACATTGGAACACTGTACAACCATCCACAAACAGCATGAATAACAAACAGAGGGGGAAAAGCCGTGATATCGTTAAGAAGATACAATACATGTAGCTCAAACTTGTAGTTAGGGCTCACTTAAACAGAATTTAATATACCAGACACATTGCATTGCAAGTGAATGCTCATTTCGTCAAAACACTAACAGATGTTTAATCAATAAGATGTACCATAAAGGGCAGCACAATTAGTAGGTCTGAGAAATGTTCTTGTGTGATGTTAGAAAGCTGTAATTATGGACCAGCTCTCATAAGTGGTTTGCCCAGATGACACATAGTATCAATATTCCAGCTCACAAAAAGGCTGTGCAGCACTTTTAATACAATTACATGCACAAAGAAACAGCCCTGATCTTAGAGAACACTTTTAAACAAATATCAAAGCTGTCACTGATTTAAAAACTCATTTAGCCCAATTCTCTTTTGTACTAGGGGCTCCTTTACACCTCTCCAGAATCCTAAAGGAGTTGCAATATGGATGTGCTCCAGATATTCTCCTTTGTCAGAGAGTGCATGAGGAAAGGGTGCAACTAAAACATAAGTTGGATATACCCTGAGGGTGCCCTAACTTAGGCAGGGGACCAGACAGGCTCCTGAATGCCCCCACTAGTGTGCACCTGTGCTATGCCTTCAAGTGGATGGGACCACTACTATTCAACTGCGTGTCTTAGTCCTTATACCGTACACAAATCTCCATTATTTCTGGTGCTAGGAGGTAGAGGTAGTCTATGCGTTCCAAGCATGAAGATCTGAGGATTATCCCCACTGCTGTCATGATGGTTAGAGCAGCCATAGTGGTCATCTTAGAGACAATCACGATGTTCTTTGGGACTATGGATTTGTTAGAGTATTTTAGCCTTCCTCTCTTGTATAGGAACATGACTGTCTACTGCTCTATCCTGAAAATGTAGAGACACTCTAGCCATGCATCACTTCCTAAAAAACACAGAAATGATGCATAGACCCTAGCCAGTTTTTTACAGAACAGAGAAGCCATTGCAAATCACAGTTTCTCCTTACCTTGCCCTGCTACCTCTGGATTCATAATCCTCCTAAATTACTGGGATTTCAAATGTGTTACCTTGGTACATGAATTTGAACTTCCATATCTAATGGGTTAAGGAGATCAATGCAGCAATGTACTGCAATCACACATTGCTGTACTTAACCTGTAATTACAGTTCTTTACTGAAGCCCTTCAAATTTTAGGTTAATCAAACTGAGCATTCTGCCCCTGCCTATAAATTCATAGAGGCAGATTTATTTCAGTATAGTGAATCACACATTGTGGCAGCAATCTTGAGTGTTTATTTTATCCATGATAAAGAGCAAAACAATAATGGTCAAATGGATCATGATTTTGTTATTAGTTTTATTAAAAGCCTAGCTCCTTTCAAGAAAGGGGAGCTGCACCAATATATTCCAGCTGAGAATCTGGCCCATAATTCTTAATGTAAGATTTATAAGTGGGCCAGTGGAAATACACTGTGATAAAACATGAAAAGTAGTTCTCCTAATGCATGCAATTAATTTAGCTGTTCTTGAAGAGAAAGCTGCCCTAGGCTTCCAGTATCATAGGTCATTTCATCCCATGATGGATATCCCAGGTGCATCCCATTATGTGTATCTCATTATCTACAGTAACAAAGACTCACTCATGTATACACATAAACACATCAATGGTGGGCAGTGCTTAGGCAACAAACATTACAAAAAAATGGTATGAAATTTCTGGCTCACTCCTCCAGACAGCATATGCTGAATACTCAGTAAATTGTTTCTATACAGCTCTCAGTAATAATACAAATGAACTCATTTTTCTTAGATACAAATACAATGTACCGATATTGCTGCGTGGAGACTATTCACATAGCACTGCCTTTCCTTCCCATCTGGGACTTCAGACAATGGAGCTATGGCAATTATACCAGCTGAGGATCTGGTCTTGAAAGTGGAATCTAAAATTTCTGATTTGGGGAAATCTCTCTTGAGCTTTTGAATGTCAGTGAATATCTACTGACCTCCCTACCTATCTATCTAGGCATAGGTGGGGGTTAAATATTAATTTGAATGTTTTGGGAGTTGACTTGTGGGGGGGAAGAGATTAAGGATGAGCTCCTCAAACAGTGTAAATTTCTGTAGTGATGTTGGTGTTGCACCAATTAACACAAACTGGCCCTATGAGATTACCTCACAATACCCCATTTTAGGATTTGTTTTTGTTTTATTTAGACAGCATGTTATTTTACACTTAAAGTAAATAACATTATTCCACTGCCTCCTGCGCCCACCTCCACCTCAAAATGTCTCCTAAGAGATCTTTGAAAATGAAAAGGCGCACGGGGTGCATAAATCTGCGTCATATTCACCTTCTGAGTGAAATTCACCATTGTGCAGAAGGCCTGTATGATCCCTGTGCTCTCATAGACTCATAGAAGATTAGGGTTGGAAGTGACCTCAGGAGGTCATCTAGTCCAGCCCCCTGCTCAAGGCAGGACCAACACTAACTAAATCATCCTAGCCAGGGTTTTGTCAAGACAGGCCTTAAAAACCTCTAAGGAAGGAGATTCCACCACCTTCCTAGGCAACCCATTCCAGTGCTTCACCACCCTCCTAGTGAAATGGTTTTTCCTAATATCCAGCCTAGACCTCCCCCACTGCAATTTGAGACCATTGCTCCATGTTCTGTCATCTGCCACCACTGAGAATAGCCGAGCTCCATCCTTTTTGGAACCCCCCTTCAGGTAGTTGAAGGCTGCTATCAAATCTCCCCTCACTCTTCTCTTTTGCAGACTAAATAACCCCAGTTCCCTCGGCCTCTCCTCATAAGTCATGTGCCCCAGCCCCCTAATCATTTTCATTGCCCTCCACTGGACTCTCTCTAACTTGTCCACAACCTTTCGGGGGGTGGGGGGTGGCAGGAAGGGGCAAAACTGGACACAATACTCCAGATTTTACCTCACCAGGGCTGAATAGAGGGGAATAATCACTTCCCTCATTCTGCTAGCAATGCTCCTACTAATGCAGCCCAATATGCCATTAGACTTCTTGGCAACAAGGGCACACTGCTGACTCAAATGAAGCTTCTCGTCCACTGTAATCCCCAGATCCTTTTCTGCAGAACTGCTGCTTAGCCAGTCGGTCCCCAGCCTGTAGCAGTGCATGGGATTCTTCCGTCCTAAGTGCAGGACTCTGCGCTGGTCCTTGTTGAACCTCATCACATTTCTTTTGGGCCAATCCTCCAATTTGTCTAGGTCACTCTGGACCCTATCCCTATCCTCCAGCATATCTACTTCTCCCTCGCCCCCCCCCCCCCCCCACAGCTTAGTGTCATCCACAAACTTGCTGAGGGTGCAATCCATCCCATCATCCAGATCATTAATGAAGATATTGAACAAAACTGACTGACCCCTGGGGCACTCCACTTGATACCAGCTGCCAGCTAGACATTGAGCCGTTGATCACTACACGTTGAGCTCGACAATCTAGACAGCTTTGTATCCACATTATAGTCCATTCATCCAATCCATATTTCTTAAACTTGCTGGCAAGAATACGGTGGGAGACCGTATCAAAAGCTTTGCTAAAGTCAAAGTATATCATGTCCACCGCTTTCCCCATATCCACAGAGCCAGTTATCTCATCGTAGAAGTCAATCAGGTTGCTCAGACATGACTTGCCCTTGGTGAATCCATGTTGACTGTTTCTGATCACCTTCCTCTCCTCCAAGTGCTACAAAATGGATTCCTTGAGGACCTGCTCATTATAGGCTTTGTGCTAGCCCTCTGCACAGGAGTGAATTTCACCCTCTGTGAACATTGTAGGGGGAAGATAGCAAAAGAAGAAGTCTTGGTTCATAGCTCCCTTTCTCATCTTTCTTGCAGCCAGTGTTCTGGACACAATCTGAGCTCTACCATCATTGTGGTGTATACAGCATGAATGTTGTTCTGGCAGGGTCTGATGCCACCTTGAACTGGTGTGTCCTGGTCTGTAGGGAGCTTGCTTCTGAGGATGAGCTTGAAAAGGGTGGGGGGGTTGTTTGAAGGGCAGAACAGAAAATTCAGGAAAGATTACATTGAGTACGGGTTGTAATTTATTGATGCTACCCTGTACATGATCCAGCGTGAAGTGGTAGGTGACAACGCGTCAGTGACAGTCAAAAGGACTACTTATGTACTTAAGTACTTTGCCTCAAGTTTTTAAAGGTATTTAGGTATTACAGCACTCAACTCCAATTTTCAACCAAATTTAGGCTTCTAAGTGCCTAAATCTGTTTTGAAAATGAGATGGAGGCTTCTAAATCAGCTAGGCATTGTGATGCTGAGCACAGCAACTCTGAAATACATTTAAAAATCTGAACTCTTGCCTGGTCAGTACCATGTATAGTATGTGGGTTAGATGAGGTACATTTTCTCTGGTTTTGTTTTTCCTTGTGTTTACTGTAATTCTCAGCAATCTTTTGCAGATCTGGTGGACTTTATGTATCAGCATGAGGCTGTGTTGTGGATTTAGATATAATTGGCCTTGATGAGAGCAATGCCATTTTTTCCTTTCTTCTTCATTCTGTAATAATACAGTTCATGCCCTGTAAGCATTTATATGACTTTACTAAAAATAAATAAATAAGAATATATTAGTGATCTTGAATTTAAAAAAAACAACTCAGTTAATATAGAAAAAAACAAACAAACATAGAGTGGCAATCACAGAGGGGTAGCTTAAAAACATCTGGACCAGCTTCTGATCTCCCTACTCATGCTGAGTAGTAATTAACTATACATGTAGTCCTATTGATTTCAATGGGATTAATAGCACAGGTAGTCCTTGCTATGGTTACAGGGCAAGCCTTGATTTAACCCCCTTTGTAGTCTCTGTTGAGTGCTTCCCTCAGGTGACAGGCTTCATTTTCTTCACCTCTCTTAACAGTGGAACCGCACAGTTCAACCCTTCTTTTACTGGTACTCAGGGTTGCACTGTCACTGTTTCACCAAGCCTATACACTTCAGCCTCCCCAGCTGGATTTGGGTCACTCTCTGGGAACTTCTGTAAGCATCAAAGAATGCTTACATTTGTGACCAGTATGACATGCATTGATTCAGCACAGCATCTTCAAAAGCAAGCATGATTTATTGGTTCATAGAAATTTAACAAGCAGAGAGAAACTGGGTTAACACAATGAAAGCCTAAATGCAGTCTGTCTTACCTAAATTTAGCCTGCCCTTGCTAGTTTAAACAGACTTTAGTTTATGCCACATACCCCTTCTGAGTCTGAGGATCAACTTGCATCTCTCCAGACTCCCTTTCCGTCTCTTCCAAAGTCTCTTCTCTGTCTTTTTGTCTGGCTACTTTTATCAGAACAAACGCTCTTTATTTTAGTGTATTGTCTTGTATTGTCTTGCTGATTACTGACAAGGAGACTTTTCTGAAACTACTGACTGCTTTCCAGGCCTAACTGCACCGAGTCCTTGCAGGAATTAACTCCTGGCTAGTCACATAGCCAGTAATGCAGTAACAAATAATTAGGCTTGGCAGAATTAGAATTTTTGTATATATAATTTTATTGTGTTGTGATGTTTATTTTAAATAATTTTTTCCTGATTTTTATCAATGTAAATGTTCACAGCTGTGCAGAATTATGGGGTTTAAGCATTTTTTAAATTTTTATTTATTTAAACGTTCACAGTTGTTGGAAATGATAGGCTGGGGGAGTCAGACAACAGGGAGAACAGACAATTATTTAATGACAATAGATTTAAGATTCAAAATTAAAGCTTTTTAACTGTTAAAACATAAATTGTGTACATCACATGTCCAAATATACAAAACAAATAACCTTAAATTAAACTGTAGTTCTCAAGCAGCATTTTCCTTACTTTGGCTATCTGTAAATTTTAATTATCATCAATGGAAATATTTTGTCATTTGTTTGTGTGTGTATGGTGAAATCAGTGTTTACCGACATTTACCGATAAAAATCTAAGTCTTTCAAGACTACAAATAATATTCATAAAGGTAAGAAAGCTATCTCCCCTCTGTGTTACAAGCCCCAATTGTACAACTGTTTGTACACATGCTTAACTTTAAACACGTGAGTAATCCCAGTGAAATCAATGGGACTACTTATATCCTTAAAGTTAAGCACACACATAAGCATTCTACATGATCAGACTCATTTCTTCTCACTGTAAGGATGGCAAAAACCTATCCCTTACGCCAGTATTGTCATCAAGGATAACCCATCATGACATCATAGAGTCAAGGTGCTGGACATCAAAGATATGACACGTCATGTCTGTATATTAACTTTTTCAGATGACCTGAGGATTCAATTCTGGTACTAAATTAAGTTTTTGGAAATGATATTATAACATGACTTTATCACCACGCTCCAGAGCCTTAAATATTTTAGAATTCCATCAAAGAATATGTCTCTTACTGCCATGCTTTACTCTTCTGTCTTATGTAAAACTTTAATTGTAACTTTTATGTCCATTGCTGACAAACATAAAGTTATGCAAGGAGTGGGGCAGCAGGAACTTTCTTTTTTTTTTTAATATAAACTGGGAAAAAATATATCTCAAGACTTGGCTAATGCAACTCAATAATTATGGAAAGATTTTTTTTCACATATTGGGTCAGATTTACTTAATGGATATCAAGGCTTCAGTACTGTTTCCTGCCAAATTATGTGTTATTGTTGAGGATTAAGGAGTATTTTTCTTTGAATATGATTATAGTAAAATTCTTTCAAATGAATATTTTACAAAGAGACATGATGATGTGGTTGATGATCACCTAGATAGTCTGGCTGATGAGCCTATAACCAATTTTATGCTTCCTGTATATGAATATATTTTTAAAATCACACCATTTTGTACTGTGTGGATTTTTATTAAATTGAAGTAAAAAGAGAAATTTTAAAAAGTGATAAAGGAGAATTTAATGTAGTTCTAATATTGATTCATTTTCATAAAAGCATTTTTGGAAGGCATCAGATTAACTGTAAAAATATTATCTTGTATAATTTGCTTCATGATTCCCCTCACCAGTCCCCCAAGTGGTTATATAAAAATTTAATCTAAATTAAGATTTAAGAACAGGTTTTTTTTTTCATTTTTGTGACTGGATAGCTTTTTTTAATGTGTGAGATACTATATACAAATGAGATTAAAGGGTTTTTTTAACCTCCATTGTACTATTTTGATAGGCTTTGACTGAGGTGTTTAGAAGACTCCCACTGACAAAATTAATATATAATTCTGATCTTTTAATTTATTTATTTTTGCTGAGCTCTTTTCTTTGCACAGTTAGCCTCAGTGATCCATGCTTTACTAACCTCTCAGACTATTACCTGCGCTGCGACTATCTGTGAAAGCCCCCCAGAAACTCTAACTAGTCTCAAATGCAGCTTGCCTGCCTCCAGTGGATGGCGGGCTGACATTAATACCTGCAATGGTAGCCAATCAACTGCTCACTGAAATAAGAGATACTGGTTACCATACAGCTCTGAATGGTCTAGCCTTAACGCTTGTTGAAATATATATATAAAGCACCCACCATATAATTCCCTCATATCCAGAATACTGAAGCTTTATGTACTAAAGGTGTAGCTTGTGGATCCAAGAAGCAAGGCATTTTCAGAGATGGGCTTGGCCTTTGGAATTTGATCCCTTTGGAAATATGCTTGACCATAAATCTGCCCAGTTAGGAATAGCAGCAAATACACCCACTTGCCCAGGCCTTCCCAACTGATTACATGTTTATCTGGATGGTCAGATTAAAAGCTGTGGACAGCAGAGCAGACAGTGTTTTGTCACTGATGTAGCCCCTCCCCTGAGGTATGGCTCTAACCTCCTTCCTGGTGCTTGCTACTTGGATTGGCTTCTCCCCTCTCCTCGCTGGGTCCTGGGTTCTTTTTGTGATGCTTGGTACCTCCACCTGAGGTGACTCCTCACTGTGCCCAGGACACAAGGGGGTCGGTCCCTTGGGAAAAGGAACAATGCTACTAATGGGCAAGTAGTATAAAACCCAGGACACAAGAAATAATAACATAAATCAACACAAACCCCAGCAAAGAAATGACACATCCAAAATAACAGTATAACAAAGGGGCATATTTTTGAGAGCAGGAAAATAGGATCTGGAGAAGGAGAGGGCCAGGGCTAACTAATAAATACCAAACATTAACAAATCAACCACTTCCCACCTCCCAATGCTCACAACTCATCCCAACCCCCAGCTTCCTCCCTGGCACCTTCCCAGATGCGTCCAGAGAGGAGTGCTGCAGCACTGTGAACACTGGACAGAACCCCGACAGTGTCTTTGCCCCTAGATGGGACAGAGTCCTCTCCTGGGTCCCTGGTCTGGAATTTTGTGGCTTTCGGTAGCCAGTGCTGGGTCAGATCTCTGCTACTCTCGATGCTCGTCTCCGCAGAGTATGAACTGCTTGATCTGTGCGCTTGACTAGACCCCACAGCAGTTCAAAGTCTTCCTTTGTGGGGAGGGGATATAATCAGAGACTCTCAGCCTCTAGGTTTGTAAAGCTGTAGGGCACCCTGAAAACATTATTACTTCTGTCAGTATTACTAATAATTACTATTATTCACCTCTAGGTTGCTGGATCACATCTGAAGTAGGCCATCAGTAATTGAATGCCATTGCTATTGGAGCGTTGTTGGGTTGCCTGTGTGAAAATTAACTGATGAACTCATTTCAGTTCCTATTGGCAAGTGGCCACATCCTTTAAAAAAAAAAAAGCAGGCGAAATCCTGGCTTGTGGAGTTTTCCCATTTAGTGGTGGTGCAGGATTTAACCCATCATCACACATGGAAACACTGAACATCTTTGTTATCAGTCTCAAATAAGAGCTTAAGGACTGATGGACCATGGCATCTGAATTACCCTATTGCTGCTAGCCTAAATCCCCTTAGATTGGGGTTGTAGCATATTGATTTACATGTTGCTTGCCAGCTGAATGAATCTACTTTAAACAGTGCACTTCTCTGCTCCATCACTCCTCCTTCACAATTTCCCCATCTGTCCATCGAATGATCAGTTACAAATAAAACATGCATCATTAGAA
This sequence comes from Mauremys mutica, assembly GCF_020497125.1. NCBI lineage: Eukaryota > Metazoa > Chordata > Testudines > Geoemydidae > Mauremys > Mauremys mutica. The sequence continues at coordinate 168,081,972 of NC_059072.1, forward strand.
ACTAGTTGCAATAGGAACCATCCCCTTAGTTAAAGTATAAATATGACTGTAATTGATTATTTTAGGCATTTACACACATGCTAATTTGTTCACCTATGCTATCTCAAAAAACCCCAACCCTTTATGGTAAGTCAGTTTTGCTACAGTCTCCTTAATTGTAATTTACCAAGCATTGCCAGCAAAAACTCAAGCACGTTGAATACATTACATAGCTACTGCAATTATGCAACAGTTAAATTGTTCTTGTTGATTTACTTAATCTGACTCTAGGATGTTCCAGATCCTGCCTTTGTCATCCGTGCAGTGATGGCCCGCTCATGTACCATACCCTTGGGCAGTCTGATGTGCGCTGACCCTTTGGATGTGCTTTCCACTCATTTTCTCCTCTGGTAAATAAGAAACTGGCAGGGAACATTGTGATCATTAAAGAACCAAACAAGGATAATGCAATCTCTTAGTAAGAGCCATTAACACACACAGTATTAATCATGCATTCCCACACAAATCTTTCAATGTTTTACCATCATTTTAACCTCTGTTTCTATTCATTGCACATGAGCACATAAAGAGCAGAGATAGGCAAAAAAAAGTTGCACCCTTAATGTGGAACTGAAAAATTTTAGTGGTTAACTTGTTTTGCATAAAGACAAAGAATTGTTCTTTTAGTGCACTCCTACATGGTTTTGCCAAGAGGGGAAATTAACCTTGTATGTTTCTGCAAAGATGAAGGTGAAAGAGTGAGCTCTGATAGATGCAACATGTTTTCATTGGCAGGATGAGTATATCGATTTCACTGGAAGTTAGCAGCCTAAATAGAAATTAGGAGCCTAACTCCTTTTGAGCATTCAGCTATCAGTCACTAATGCTAAAGCTACTAAATTCAGTCACCCTCCTGTCTAAAATATAACAATTCACATACTCCATGGAACCAGATTTTAGCTGCATACGATATTGGTATTTTAAAAATGTCAGGAACTGCTCCTTTGTGAATTTTCTTCCTTCACATCTCTTCTTCCCCACCAGCCTTAACATCCAGCTAGGGCTTACGCGGGAGATAGACACCTGGGCACGTAGAGTAAGGTGGGTATGTGCATGTTTACTGACAGACACTTCAGCCTCTGGGAGTCCTGAATGGTGGAAATGTAGTTGTCTAGGGACTTTAAGTGCCTACAGAGTTAGAGAGCACAGAGCTGAATTTTTGAGGATCTCAACATTTAGGCACCTAAAGTGGCAGTTAGGTTCCTAAGTCCTTATGTGGATCAATTCTTGAGCTACTTTTTCATCCCTAAAGTTACAGCCACCAGGTAAGGCTTGAGGCATGTTGGTAGGGCGTTGTGTAGAAGTTTGCAATGCTACTATATTCTTCAGTCCTTCTGTTTCTAAGGCTGCCAAAGCAATAAGGTCAGACCAAAAAATTAAAAGGAAAATTGGGCCTCCTGGCATGTTTCCCCTCCATACAATGTGAGATGCTGCTGGAGTAAACACTTGAATTCACAGGTTTCTTTTTGTTGTTATTGGTTGGGTTTTTTTTGTGTGTGTGTGTTTTTGTTTGTTTGTTACGATGATTTGGGGGGACGTGTTTTTTGTTTCTTTAAATTCTCTGGTCTGGCAACACAGCTGGCACTTTTGTTCAGCATGCATCAGTAAGCAAGCTCAGGCGCCCCATTGCAATCATTTTGTATCTATTGTTACTTCGTTTTCTGTTGCACTGGCTATAAATGAATCAATTTATGCAATTAGTGTTGGTGCTGCATGATGCCTAATAAAAAGAAAACAGCAATTGGCTCACTGAAGAGACTGGGAAGCGATGGCTGGTGGTGCAAAAACAATACTACCAACTGGCCAGACAACCCATGACACTTTACTGCCAAAGAATTCAAGAACACACACAGTCATAGTCTTGCTGAATTTTCAGGACATTCCATTGACAGGAATAAAAATGTGTCAAAATATCCCTCAAAGGATAATTTAAGCCTGGGAGTTGTCCCATTGATTTTAGGTTTGACACTGACTTCAGAGAGACTACTCTTATACTTCAAGTGTTTTGCAGGATTTTGGATTAATGTAGCTGTTGGATAACAAAGTGTTGTGTATTTGGTTGTCATGGTTTTGTTGCTATGGCAACCGAGTTAGATTATTATGGGTTAGCTCAACCGGTTTCAACCGGCTGAGAAGCTCTCTGTAGATATGTAAATAAAATGGAGGTTTTGGTTAGCTGCCTGCTCTCTGGCCTCAAGTGATTGCTTCCTACACCGGCTGCCCCAAGGATATAACACAAAGGGCTGGTCTACACTACGGGGGAAAATCAATATAAGATATGCAACTTCAGCTACGTGAATAACGTAGCTGAAGTCGAAGTATCTTATATCGAATTACCTACCATCCTCACGGCGCGGGATCGATGTCCGCGGCTCCCCATGTCGACTCCGCTACCGCCGTTCAGGCTGGTAGAGTTCCGGAGTCGACAGGAGTGCGTTCGGGGATCGATATATCGCGTCTAGATGAGACGCAATATATCGATCCCTGAGAAATCGATTGCTACCCGCCGATACGGCGGGTAGTGAAGACGTACCCAAAGGGAACTTTCTGCATTCCCAACAAGTTTTACAAAGACCGTGGATTTTTTTCCCCTCACAAATGAATGGAGTCTGTTCAGTAGATTTTAAAAAGGAAATTATGGAGAAATTAAAACCTGGGTATTTTGTCTTGCAATTGAAACAATTGAAGGCTGGATTTTAAAGGGGGCCTCAACTCAGCCTCAAATTTTGCATGTACAACTACTTGTGCATGCAATTCTGTGGATGCAAATGGTTGTGTCTGTAAAAGTGTGTCTAGAAAATCAGGGCCACAATATTGAATTTGTGATCTAAAATATAGTCTTTTCTGGTTTTATAAAATCTCTCTCTCAGCCGGTATTGTTTTATTTAATGATAAGTTTGTCAGTAAATGTAGTGCTGTTGAGAAATTCTGGATTGACAACCCTGGGGACCTTCGTTACTATTCTGGCCTGTCCTCTGTATAAAGAAACAGCTTGACAGTGACATTTTCAGTCTTGGGTATCTGGATTTAGGCTCTGAAAGCCACATTTAGGCAGCTAAATCAAACAGATTTTTTGGAGGTGCTGAATCACCTACTGAGTTCACTGAGACTACCAGTGTGTGTAAAGTTACTCATTTGTCTGAGTGTTCACAGCATCAGGAACTTGGATACACTGGACAAGTTAATTAAAATGAGGTAAAAATATTGCCACTTGCCAGTTTGCCATTATAACATTTGTATTGGTTTTTAAATATTCAGGGTACTCTCACTCTCAGCCTGCATGCTGTAAACTTACAGACAATATCTAATATTTATGATACATCTTGTTCATTTCTCCTTCCTGACATCACCATGCCTTGATGGAGTAGAGGTTGCTATATTTTTTCCATTGTTTATAATGTTGCATCTTACTGTGTGCTTAGTATAGTTGCAGAAAACAAGAGATTTGGGATATAGGCATTTCCATGCCTGGGGTGATCTGTCCAGTCTCTTTTAATGTTGAAGATCTGTGGAATAAACAGTTCTTTTCCCTGGTAAATACCCGTACTATATCAACTGTCAACAATATCTTTATTTGTAACTGACACCATAGCCTATATCATAGGAATTATTTTGTTTTTCTTAGTTCCTACTCCCTCTTCCACCCACCACATCCATTAAATCATACAAAGTAAGTAATGTATATAAAGAAAATTGCTAGATTGGTCTGTGTTCTATATGTCAGGCATGAATGCTTTTTTATCTTTTAAGAAAAGTAGCAACCTGATTTCCTTAGCCTTGTAATAATATACAGCTGTCACTGACTGCATTTACACTCTTCCCTTCTCACCCTCCATCACCAGCAGATTAAAAGACATTCCTATATTTATGAACACATAAAGCCGCATGTCTCGTATTCATTTGCAGAAATGGGACTCCATTATCACATCAGCTCACTTTCTTAGCATAGAATCTTTCACTAGAAAAAACGGTGTAAGCGGGCAAATACCCTTTAATCAATTGCCCTTTGACATCTCTCACTCAGAGGGTAGTCCTCACAAAGTGAATTAGTGTAATAACCCCAATATGTACAGCAGATGGCATGAACATAATAATAAAAGAGGATGAAATAAAGCCTTGAATTGTTTGTAACGATTTATAACTATTGATCCCGCTAAAACTCCTCTTTTCCTTCAGGACAGCAGAAAGAAACAGAATTACAAGTTATATGTTTTATGATGCACTTGATACTTATGTTTTTCTCTTATTTCTACTTGTGGAGGGGGGAAAGGTCCTACACATATAAAATCTGTAAACGTTCAGCAGAAAGGTTTTGAAATAAAAGTTTAAACTCATTTGTTATATATTCTGAGGGGGTTAAATAGGATTTTAAAGTGATATTAAAAACAAATTCTGCACTGAACTTTTTGGAAAACCACATCTCTTTAAATCTCTCAGCTTTATGGGGCACATTCACCTGCATCAGTCACACTGTGTTACGTTGTTTCACAAAATGTCACAACATCTTAAAGGCCACATTTTCTGAAAACCGTGTTGATTGAAGTGGTAGCGTGCTGCTCAGAAGAAAATAAAGATTGGCTGGCAACATATGAATATGTATGGCCTATCCCTAGGTTGGAAAGAAAGAGAGAACTTGGCTCAGACATAGGTTATTTTAAAACAGTTTGACCCTATCTGTAGTAAGACGAAATATGCCTAAGCTTTATTACAGCTCAATTCAAACTTGGGCCCCAGTCCAGCAAACATATCTGCAAGTGGGACTGCACATGTGCCTAAGAGTTTGAAGAATTGGGGTCTTTATTTTCAAACATCGTTCCAAACACAAAGGACAGGGCAACACAAGAAACACATCTAGAAAATATTTTACCCTGACTGGGTTATCATTGGCTGACCTGAACCTCCATTTAGAGAAATACTCATGCACATGCTTATGAACATCCCGCTTTGGGTTGGCACCTAACCCCTTGCTTAACTTTCAGCATCTGCTTAAGTCCAGTGGACTTCAACAGGACTTAAGCACATGATTAAAGCTAAGCACATACTGATGTACTTTCCTCCATTAGGGCCCTCATGAATTATTTGATAGTAGTTATATTAGTATTATTATATTCATTAAGCTAGTGCCTAAAGTACCCAAAAAGGAATTAGCACCTGTCGTGCTAGGTGTCCCCTTGCCAAAGAGATTACAGCTGGGTTTACACCTACAGATGTTCAAAAAAAAGGGGAAGATATTTTGAAACCAGTTCCATTTCACAGAACTCAAAAAGGACCCATGTTTTCCAAACTGAACATGAAGGTAGAATGTTTTGAAGATGTTGATTTTTTTTGCAAATAGTTCCATTTTCCCCCAAAAAGAACATTTTTCATCAGAAAAAAAAACTTTGGGCAAAAAAGTGTTCACCAGCACATAACAGGAAGATGAACAATGTAGCAATAAAACAAGCACAATGAGCACTTGTCCTGAATCACCTCCTGCCTAGCTCTCGTGTCAGCAGCATGGCAGAAATGGGTTTTACAGAGGGAGTTTGGTAGCTAGACAGGGTTTGTCAAGGTGGCTTGGGAGAAAGCGCAGAAATGCTTGTGGGAAAAGCTGATTGGTGGGCAGCAAAGACTGAGAATGCAGGCAGAGTGAAGGCAGGGGGTTAATGCTGCACTGAGTTAATAGAGTAGCTAGGTAGGACAGGGCTACCTCATGAAGATGCTTATAAGTGAACACAAGAAGCTTCTACACCATTCAATAGAGTCACTTCCAAGTGAAAAGGTGTCTTTGTTGTACAAAAATGCCAACCCAGCTGGCATCGATTAGCACCCTGAATGGCAGTCGCAGCAGAGAAATCAAGGGTATCCAGGCTGATAGTATTCCACCCAGGAGGAGATTCCCAAAGGTCTGCACTGATGTTCACTGTCAGGGCACTGTGAGAACAGTTGCAGAGCAGTTGCCCTTGTAGTGTGTGTTCTGCTGCTCAGCAGAGACTGTAAGTGTTCTGGGCGGCCTCTCACCAGCGTTACATTTCAGATACACACAGGACCCACAGCTTTAAAGGTTATGTGCTGAATGCCTCCAAATATCAAAGTAAAAGACCACTGTAGTACACTTATAGCGTGTGCTCACCGTAAAAGAAGAATGGTCAGTGAGCATTAGAAGTGTGCCCTCTGAGATCCTGGCTGTATCTTGGGGAATTTTCAGGTACCAATGTGCCCTCTTCCCCTGCTTGAATCCTTCTGCACATGTGTGACAGGTTGGGTCACAGAAACTCCCTCAAGACTGACACTAGATGTGCTGGCATACCACTGAGAGCAAACCCCACTGCCAGAAAAGGCTTCCTCCACTCCCATCTTGCTGAGCTAGACACACCAGCAGAGACCAAGACGTTGGGCCATGTCCCCCTGCAGTTCATGGAAACTAAGATTCACTTAACCCAGGGGCTTCTCAGTTAACAAGGACTTTCCCAGCACCCAGTATTCAGTCTTTCTGGGAGCCTAAACCTCAAATAAATCTGTTTTACTCTGTATAAAGCTTATACAGGGTAAACTCATAAATTGTCTGCCCTCTTTAACATTGATAGAGAGATATGCACAGCTGTTTGCTCACCCAGGTATTAATCACTTACTCTGGGTTAATTAATAAACAAAAGTGATTTTATTAAGTATAAAAAGTAGGATTTAAGTGGTTCAAAGTAATAACAGACAGACCAAAGTAAGTTACCAAGCAAAATACTCAAGTCTAAGCCTAATACATTAAGAAACTGATTACAGATAAAATCTCACACTCAGAGATGTTCAAATAAGCTTCTTTTACAGACTGGACTCCTTCCTAGTCTGGGCCCAATCCTTTCCCCTGGTACAGTTCTTGTTAGCTCCAGCTCAGGTGGTAACTAGGGGTTTTCTCATGACTGGAACTCCCTTTGTTCTGCTCCACCCCCTTTTATAGCTTTGGCCCAAGGTGGGAATCCTTTGTCCCTCTGGATCCCCACCCCTCCTTCTAAATGGAAAAGCACCAGGTTTAAGATGGATTTCAGTATTAGGTGGCATGGTCACTTGTCACTGTAAGATCTCCTTCTTCATTACCTTTATTACATAGGAAGGTTTGCAGGTAAACAAAGCCATCTGCAGTAAATTGTCCTAGTCAATGGGAGTCATCAAGACCTCCTTTGGCAGTGGTAGTTCCCACTACTTTCTCTGAAATTAAAGCAGGATGCCTCCATTACAGCATGTCGTTCAATAGAATGTCCTTACAAATTGCACGTTTTGCCCTAATCAATATATGCAAGATATGAACAATCCAAATAGGTACTCAGTTTGCTGTGCTGCTCTGCATTCAGTTTTTCTTAACATGGCACACTTTGCCTCTCTTGAAGCCAGTGGCTTCCATCTTGCATGAGTTTTCAGTGTCGCCAGGGCAGCCTTAGGGTTAGGCTAAACAGAAGGTTGCAGTCAGGAATACCACTGGGACCATCATGGGCATTTATCAACAGCCTAGTCAGACCTGAACTGCACTTCTCTCACTGGAGTGTTTCTGCTCACTGGATCAAAGGCTTCTCGACAGGGAAGGCCTTGCTTCTGTTCTTCATGAGTAGGGGTCATATTCTGGGGTATCAGATGGCACCCCAAATCCATTTTACCAGTATCCCCTTTGAAGCACTTCTGCAGCCACTGAAAATGATTGGGCACTCAGATGTAAGAAGAACATACATTGTGGGAAAGAAGGGGTAATGACATGTAAACGGGCTCAGATGGGTTCTTGAACTGAGTGAGCTGGTGGGAGAAATAAATATGGAGTGATGATTGGGGATACAAAATACAGTCTTTGCCATGGGCCTCACTGGACGTAAGCCAGCTCTGAAAAGTGCCTCCTGGCTCCACAGAGTACTTTCCCCTTTCCATAGACCCCAGAAGATTCTTCATGAGAGCTCGGTGGACTGGTAGACAGTGAAGGTTGGGCTCGGAACCAGACATATCCCAAGGTATCATCATCATCATCATATTCCTATTACACCTCTGGCATTTAGGGCCATGACAAAGCTCCTCCACTCCTGTCTGTTTCTGGCAAGTCTTTCAATGATTCCCCAGCTATGCCACAGGGTTTTCAGCTCAGCTTCCACAGCTCTTCGCCATGTTGTTTTCGGGCGGCCTCATTTTCGCTTGCCTTCAGGTATCCATCTTATTGCTACTCTGGTAATGGAATCAGTTTCCATCGAAAGCACGTGGCCAATTCATCTCCAGTGCCTCCTGGCAATGATGATGCTTAGATCCTCTTGGCTGCACTGTGTCAATAGATCTTGGTTTGAGATTGTTCTGGGCCAAAAGATATGGAGGATTTTTCTGAGGCAGGTTGTATGAAATGAAGACAGTTTGGACATGTCATACTTTCTCATTCCCCAGCATTCTGCACTAAAAAGTAATGTTGAAAGTACGCAGCTCTGATAATCTTGAGTTTGGTTTTGGTGTTGTATTTTGATTATTTTCAGACTTATTTAAGCTCCTGAAGGTGTTCCTGGCTTTACTGATTTTGTTCCAGATGTCCTGGCTTGTTCCACTGTCCTGATGGTATGTTTCTTTCTAATTCCACGGGGCAAAATAAAGCAAGTTACTGCACTCCTGTTCTATACAATGGCAGAGGAAACTTGTCCACCCTTTCCCCACCCAGTGGAAGCCTGTAAATGAACTTCAATGCTAGAATACCCAGGAGATCCTTTTGGAGATTTCTTCATGCTTAGCAAGGAAATACAGAATCTCTGAAAACATATGATGGTGGCTCTCAGCCAGCCACGGTCTAATTGTGTATCATTAATGTGTGTGACACTACAGTCTTTCAAAGCCACACAAAACACATCAGCGCAAGGCCCTGAGGATGATGCAAGAGTCCTTTCTCTTGTCCACATCCGGTTACATTTCTCATAGGCTGCCTTAGACTGACATTTCAGTATTTCTTGAGTGAATAGGCACACAGCGCCTAGCAGAACATTGGAGGTAAGAGCAGGTTGATGTCGGACTGAGATTGGGTCTAGCACGACTAAACGAGCTGACACACAGATGAATGGCAGGCATATGCAATACCAATTCCCCTTGGATTAAATGTGGCATGAGGATTGGTTATGGTGCAAGTTTAATAGTCTAGCCTTTTAGTGTGAAGCAGGGGGAAAAAACAACCCTAAATTGAAACCTAAAATCTGTTCAGGTTAGAAAACATTTTTAGGTTTTCAAAAACCATTAAAAATACATAAATAAATAAATAAATAAACTGATTTTCAGATTTTCATTGAAAAACTGGAATATTTTGCATGCAAAATTTTGGAAGAGGTTTTTTTTTTATTCCTTTCAACATTTGTCACTGGACATACTTACTGCTATTCATAACCATCCACAATGCCCTGGACAAGCAGCATGGTCCATTGGCTATGGCAGGTAGTCAGGAGACCTAGGGTCTATTCCTAGCTCTGCCACTGACGTGCTCTGTGACATTGGACAGATCACTTCTCTGTACCTCTGTTTCTTCTCCCAGCCTTTGTCTTTTTTTTCTCTAAGATTGTAGAGTGCACAGGACTGGGACTTCTGTGCAGTGCCTAGCACAATGAGGTCCCTGATCTCTTGACCCTAATACAAATAATAACAGGCATATCTTGTAAATAAAAGATAATTGACTGGTATGTTGTATTCTAGTCTTTTACATGTAACTGATAACATATATAATAGTGGGTATACATGTGCATTGTTTCAGCTTTTTAAATTGCTGCTCCTGAAGTACAGCAATGCTGACAACTACATTGAATATTTGTTAAAGGCTAACAGATAACATCCAAGTGGAAAGTCAACTTTGCATGAAACACAAAGCGTCCATTGTGTTAACTTAACTTGTTTTAACTTGCAGGCTGCACATTGACAAGATACTAGTTGTTTTTTCCTAATTAGAAGGTGTCTTATGTAGTACAACCCCACCAATCAGGAAGCCAGGTGAAATATTCTGGGATTTGTCATTGACAGTTAAGGTTGCAAACTGTCTTCATTAACATGCAGCTGAGTGTAAGGAAGGCTATGCATTAAGAAATGAAAGTAACAGTGCTTTGGAATACAGATTGCAGTTGGCAAGACAATTAAAATGGAAGGCATTTGGTGGGGGAATGCTTCTGGGATCAGAATGAAGAGTGTAGCTGACCTCAGTCAAATCCTTAGTTTTAAGGGACTCCAAATCAATTTGTAGTTATTACCTGGACTTTTCTTCATATCGCCAGTAAATACATGGGCACATTTTCTGTTCAGGATTCAATGGAACAGTGTTAAAAAGCAAAGATGATCCTAAGCCACAAAACTCAGATCCAGATCTGAGCTTTTCCAAAGTTCAGGGGTATTTGGATTCAGGTGTTGTATCTGGCTTCTTTTAAAGCTAGGAGACAGAGATAGCCACAAAGAAGGGAAATCCTGATCCAGATCTAACCTCCAGAAATCGTGATGTGATTGGATCTGAGCTTTTGGTTTGGCTCCATCTCCATTTCAAGGGAGTGGATCTGGATCAGTAAGAGAGAATGGAAGCAGATTTAAATCAGAGTCACTCTCAGCTGCTCCACAGTTTTTAAATAGAGAAAGATAGAAATAAAAAATAATCATTACATCAAAACCAACTTCTGTAGCAATTAAGTCTTCTTGTGTTCTTCCAACACAATAATAGGTTTTCCCAGTGTTGGGCATATCATGTGGCCCAATCTGTTGCCATGGCAAGATCTTCCAGGGTGCATGGCTCTTCCAGGAGCTGACAGACCAACAGATGTTCCATGGTTTGTGTTTCACCACAGTTCCATGTGTCTGGATCATTGGAATAGTCCCACTTCTGCATATTGACTTTTGACCTGCCTACTCTTGTTCAGAGGTTATTTAAACATGTCCAGGTTGACCAATCCTTCTCCAATCCTTTTCTCAAAATGAATATGCACAAATACATCAGAATGGATTTCCTCTGATCAGGTAACTCATTAGCTCACTGGCACAAACAGCTCCAATGGAAATAAAAAATGAGCTGGATGGTTGTGAAGGTGCACACCTTCTGCATCCCTTTCCAAGGTGACAGAGCTCCTAGGTTCCTTCACATCCTCCTATAATGTGCACTCTGGCTTTAAATCATAACATAGCCCATCATGTAATTCAGTACCCATGAGACTGCTCAGGTAGCCAGCTCAAAATAGAAACAGGATTTTTAAAGTATTTGGATTTTCAATGTTAATCCATTAATTTTCTACAAAACGTTCAAATATTTAACTGCCATTTAAGGTAACTAAGGCAACTTAGATCTAAATATGCATATAACCAGTGAGGCAAATTGCCAGTACTGTTATACTGGGTCTCGCGCTTTCTCTTCTTTTGGGGAAGGTTCAGGGCGCCATTGTTTGCCTCTGAACCAGTATTTTTAATTACCCCACTAGTGTCCTTGAGGAGTGGAGTGGAGAGGGAGGGACCTGGGCCCGCCCTCTTCTCCAGGTCCCAACCCAGGGGCCCTGAGGTTAGTGGTGAACCACTTGTACTGGTGGTTCCTTCCCCTGGGCTACTTCCCTCTCCTGCCCTTCAGTGTGTGGAGGGGCTTCTTGCCTTCCTTCTACACAAGCCAGGTGCCCCTTACCTAGGGTTTTTGGACTTCTCAGCCCACTGCAACACTCTTCCAAACTTTCCTTTTGTCTCTCTTCAAAACTGTTCTCTGCTTCAACTCTTTCAAACCGCTCTCTGCTCCAACCAAACCTTCCTGCTCCAACCCCCACACTGTCTGACTGAAGCAGGGGGTTTATATCATGTGACTGACTGCTGGTGCTCTAATTGGCTTCAGGTGCTCTAGTTAATCTATAGCAAACCTTCCTCCCCTTGCAGGGAATAAGGCTCCCTGCTAACACTCTCCTGCTGCCCTCTAGCCATGCTGTATCACACCAAATAGCTACTGCATCAATTAGTGTTTTCTACAAATAAGCTGCATTTAGACCCTTGCTCTAAATGTGGCCTGTTCAATGTTATTTTCAAGAATCAACATTCCATGCACATATATAATTATACTAATAGAAATAATATTCCTCTAAGTGTTGCCCATAAGCGTAGGTATTTCAACTGCTCTTCCACTGGCATAAATTCCTTTTTCCAGTGGATTGTCTACACTAGATGTTTTAACCAACAAGTCTTTTGGTTACCCAGCAGATCAAGCTTTACAGTACCATCATGTGTACATGCTGCACAGGGGAGGCTGGAGGTAGATGTGATAGACAAATATAATGAAATGGCAAATACCTGTCACTGGACCCAAGTCAGAAATGAGTGTGAGGGAGTGTAAAATGATGGAACTTAGGCTTTCTTCAAGCCCCTACAACATATAAGGTGAGGACTTCCTGTAGGTTTCCTTTGATGCCTTCAGATTCACTTCATGTCACATTCACATTGACAGAGCCTTTGCCTCTGATCCACTATGTCTAAGGGAATCTAAATTAGCATAACAACAAGAGGTTGGATGAGCAGAGTGTGGCCAAAAAAACCAACAACACGTTTCTGGCTCTTGGCCCATAGCTAATTCAGGTGGGTATGAGTAATAATATTATTACGAGTAATTCATTGCTATTATTATTTCCCAAATATATGCTCTTTATTACTCTTTCCACTCATTCACTGCTACAATATCCATTTCTGAAGTAAATCAGGGTTCAAAGATGTAAAAGGACAGATGATACTCCGTTCCAGGAGATATCAGAGCAGGGGGAGAGGAATGTCCTGAGCATTATTTTTATGCATACTTTTCAGTAGAAGCATGTGACTAAGCACTGTAAAAATATAAGCTTGAATGTTCATGGAAATGAGTAAAAATTTCTTTGTGAAATCTAGAAGGGTACTTTCTGGTTTAGTGAAAATTAGAAGTGTCTTACATAAGTGATTATCATGTTCCTTAATTGCTGCCTGGGGACATCTTTGACAAGCGTATCGTATTTTCATCTCTCTCTTGTTATGTTGTTCCATAAACAAAAGTACAACCATATATCATCCTCTTGAGTGACATTTTTTTGATATTAAGAGGACCACAAAGCAAGAAAGAACAAAAGTAAGGTGTCCGAGAGAGGGTATAGTGTATATGTATCTCAGCGTGGCTGGCTGCTTATGAACACAAAATAGCAGCAGGGATTTCTACCATTTAAAGATGCTGTACACAGAAAATGAGTCAGAACTTAAAGAAGCTGCATACGCCAGACCCCAGTCCAATGTTTTATGATCTTGGAATGCATATTGCCCTCCAATCCCTGGTCCTCCCAGTGTAATTACCAAACTTCTCACAGATTTGGAAAGAGAAGAATCCTGTTTTCATATAACTTACTTGGCAACAACAAAACTCACTTCTGTTGCCTGAAGAACAGGAAAATCCAGGTTATATGCTGAGCAAGAGACAGGAGAACAGGGCCTTAAGTGTATTCCATCTTTGCTAGATTAATCTTCATTAAAGCTAAATTAAAGTCAGCAATGCTCACTTCAAACTATCCAGAACTGTCTTTTATGGTGCAACTTAAATATTTATCTGAAACACTTGATGTGAAGCTTGCCAGAAAAGTTATAGGTATGAACACATTTCCCTTTAAAAATAAATAGCAGTTTCAGAACGGGGAAATGGTTCTTATAATATAGACACTGATAAAAGAAGGCATCCTTATTCAGGCAGGACACGTATACATGCAGCTAATGTATACATGTGCCTATCTGTAAGCAATGGCTTGAAGCCCTTTGAAATCAGTGGACACCATTGAAACAATGAAACGTCACTCCTTTTTGAACACTGATGGAATGGAAATGCTTTTACAGTGTTCACCTTTAAAAAAAGTTCCAACTGCTCTGCTATTGTAAAATATTGACCTTTTTTTTAAAAAAAAGCATTGGTTTAAAGCAGGTCAAAATTTTCATGAATATTTTGGGAAAATGTTGACCTGTTGTTTTTTTTCATTAACTTTGAATTATCTTTTAACCAGTTCCATTTATTAATGTTAGCTATCATACTACAAAAAAGACTTTTTGGTCTTCTGGCCTGCCCTAAAACAGGGAATACTAGAAATCCCCTCAGAAAATCTGTTCTCATGAGTGTGGCCCAGTTTTGTTGACCCAAGGGGCATGGAGATTCCAGGCAAGATTTGGATAAACAGTCTCATTTTGGTTGCCTATCTGAATCAAACCAGTACTCTGAACATTTTGAGGTTCACTCTTCACTTTAGTGTAACATTGATTCATATTATGCTGTTTTCATGTGCATACCATTTGATCACAGTACTTTCTAGCTGCAATATCTCCCACCTCACTTTTAAACCACCAAGATATTGTGAGTACTCAATTGGTATTCACTTAACTTCTCGGAAACAGATAAAAAGCTCCTAGAGTAAAAGCAAATGAAAAATGCAATAGCAGAGTTAATGTTAGGAAACCCTACAATACCTCCTGCTGTAACCAAAGAAACACACCAGGTTTTATCCAGTTTTGTGAAAAATGACACAAAGAATAAAAGCTTGCTGATGTTGTAATAATTAGTGGCTGCGTATACACAGTAAAAGCACCACAGTTATCCACTCACTGCACCAAGGACAAACTCAATACATAAAGGGTGAAAACTTTTCACTAAAATTTCACACAAATATTTAGAATGGTTCCTTTCAGATAGTTCTATGCTGCTTAAATTGAGCTTTTCCACAAAAGTTGTTGAGTAAGGGCCAGATTCTCAGAGTCACTTAGGCACCTACCTCCCATTAAAATCAATGGGAGGTAGGTGCCTAAATACATGGCCTTAGGTGCCTATAGATGCAGTTAGGCATCTAAGTGCTTAGGCATTTGCTAAATCCCATGTGGTTCCTATCTGTATCTTCAGACACCTAAATACCTTGATAAATCTGATCCCAATGACCCAAACCTGAAAATACTTATGCATAGTAACTGGCAAGGTGGTAGTACTGCTGAAAAGGATCTGTGGGTTAAAATGGATCACAAATTGAATATAGTCAACAATATGATGCAGTTATGGAAATAGGCTAATATCATTCTGGGGTGTACTAACAGAAGTGTTGTATGTAAGACATGGAAGGTAATTGTCCTGCTCTACTCAGCACTGATGAGGCCTCAGCTGGAGTATTGTGTCCAATTCTGGGTGCTACACTTTAGGAAAGACATGGGCATATTGGAGGAGTACAGAGGGGAGAAACAAGAATGATAAAGGTTTAGAAAACCTGACCTACAAGGAGAGGTTAAAAAAACTGAGCATATTTGGTCTTGATAGAAGACTGGGGCTGTGTGGAGGGGGTGGGGGGGAACGGACCTGATAACCATCTTCAAATATGTTAAGAGTTGTAATAAAGAGGAAAGTGATCAATAGTTCTCCATGTCCACTGAAGGTAGGATAAGAAGTAATGGGCTTAATCTGCAGCAAGGAAGATTTTGTTTTGATATTAGGAAAAACTTTCTAACTATAAGGGTACCTAAGCTCTGGAATAGGTTTCCAAGGGAGGGTGTGGAAACCCCACCTTTGGAGGTTTTAAAGAAGAGGTTGGACAAACACCTGTTAGGGCTGGAATAAGTTTACTTGATCCTGCCTCAGTGCAGGGGGCTGGACATGGTTACTTCTCAAGGTCCTTTCCAGCCCTCCATGTCTGTGATGCTATATGTTTAACTTTATGAACATGAGCAGTCCCATTGTCTGTGAATCTTAAGTGAAGTGCTTCAGTGAAACTGTTTGCAGGATCGAGATCCAAAAGCTTGTGAAATTTTGAAATACTAATTTTAACCTACTTTCTTTCACAAATGGCCCATTTACTTTCAAAAACAAACTCATTTTCTCTAGCAGACAAGCACAATTTTTTTAGAGAGGTTTAATGACTTTTCCAAGGTCCTCTACTGGGTCAAATGCAGATGGAGGAGCAGAACCCAGAAGAAGTTTTCAACTCACTGAAGTAAAACTTAGATATGCACTGGGTTCTTTTAATAAAGCTAGTCATGTTTGTGCCTTCTTGTATGCTTTCCAAGTACTTAAAAGTTATTTTCTTTGTTTAGGCTTTGCTTCTAATCACGAAGATAGTATGTAGGCCAAACTTTTCAAAAGTTACTGCTGATATTGACTGCCTCCATTGTTGGCTGCCCAAACGGCAACACCTTAAAGCAGACTGATTTTCAGAGGGCATGTTGCTGTGCTTAGCACTTTCCATAAATCAGAGCTCATTTCAGATGTTTCTAGCTGGGCGCCCAAAATCACACATTCCAATTGGTCTAAGATAAGAGTGAAATTCCAGAACAAAGTATTTCTCCAGAATCATGAGTTGAATGATCGTTCCTAGATATTTGTCTTCCCTGATTTATTCTCGTAGTGGGCATTTCATTTGAACTATCCATTCCCTTTGACCTATCTCAGGCCTCTGAATAGAAGAGTCAGTGAGCAGCTACAGCTGCACATTAGGAACAAAGGGGGTAAGATGGAAAGAATCTCATCATTTTAATTCCATTATTCCATTCAAATCTTCCTTCTGACCTCCCACTACGAATGAGGGCTTCAATTTTTGGGCACAGCTGTTCACTCTACTGTCAGTGAGGAAGGGAATAAGAAATGACCCAATAGTGGGTGAGTAAACATTGCTGTGGAAATGGTATTGGTTATCTGGTAGTATATTGAGATTATCTTGTTCTAGTAGCAGAGGAACTGTAACAGAACCATTCAGCACATGTCCTAACTGTATAAATTTGCTTTGCAGTAAAGGGAACCTGAAGACAAACCTTTAAAGGTTTTGTTTTATCTTTAAGGACTTATACTTTAATACTTTGCCCTTCCTGTCTATACTAGGTGTCACATCAGTGCATATCTGTATACAAGAGAACCTGAGAGTTATGAACTGACCAATCAACCACACACCTCATTTGGAACCTGAAGTACGCACAGCAGTAGAGACAAAAAAAAAAGCAAATACAGAGTAGTGCTGTGTTAAACATAAACTACTAAAAAAAATAAGAGAAAGTTTAAAAAATAAATATTTGACAAGGTAAGGAAACTGTTTCTGTGCTTGTTTAATTTAAATTAAGATGGTTAAAAGCAGCATTTTTCTTCTGCATAATAAAGTTTCAAAGCTGTATTAAGTCAATGTTCGGTTGTAAACTATTGAAAGAACAATATAACATTTAGGTCAGAGTTACGAACATTTCAGAGTTATGAACAACCTCCATTCCCGAGCTGTTCGTAACTCTGAGGTTCTATTGTATATGTAAATAATTAATAGATAAGATGCCAGTAGATGGTGCTCACAAATACATAGCATGTCTAGATATAACAGGATCAATAAATCACGTAATGGAGCACTGAGAATGGATTTCTCTGTGCAGCTCTTTACATGGACTTCCTGACTTTAGAAACTTAAGAGTTTCCACACAGAAACAAACCAAATGAAAAGTGAAAGGCAAATAACAATGTACTTCTAGTCTAAATAAATTAGCTATTGTCTAAATACTCATCTGTGATGCTGTATGATTGAGATATGACCATGTACATCTATAACATTGCTGCTATTAGAAAATTGCAACAAATCTTGTACAAAGTATATCATGTAAGGTATCTATAGAAGAGTTATGATTTGTTGAATAAGATTATCCTGTTTAAATCCATGTATCATCACTGTAGCTGAAGTTATGAATATTGACTATGTACTTGTATTTCAAATGTGTTTGCTCCTGGGGCTAACACCCACAAGGTAGTTGACAGCAAGTCTAGCCAGCAATTCTGAATGGACTATTCAAGACTGATGGCTCATTAAAGACACAACTCTCATAATGGGCCAGAGAAGAAATTCATCGCCCTCAGCAAGTATTCCTGAGGATGCCCCAGCCAGATTATGAGCAATGGCTGCCCCTGTTAGCCAGCAAGCTTTGTAAGGTCATGTGACCTGTACTCCATCATGTGCCAGTAATTTTCCACAAATTGTGCTATTAGCTTTGTTTCGGGACAGTAAAATTCCAAGCACAAGGCAGAGGGTATAAAAGACCCTTCAGTCATCTCCATGTTGCCTCTTTCCTGCTCTGATTCTCTGAACTATGGACTTACAACTAAAAGGAGCAGTCTAAACTATGGACTGGGGACCTTCCAATCTTTTGAAAGTTACCAGAGACTCCACAAGCCAGCAGTTTATTCCATCAATGCTTCAAACCTGATATGAGAACTTTGCAACTATTGTATGTATATGATCTATTAACCATTTTATCTATCTTCTTCTTTTGTTTATAAATAAACCTGTACCTATTAGATACTAAAGGTATTGTCATAGCATGATGTAGCAGGGTGGCCCCTGCTCCTGCCCTGAAGGGGTTAAAAACAGCCCTGGGAAGGGGCAGAGGCTTGAGAAGACAGCCTTTAGGCTGGGCTGATTGGGGAAGTGGCTGCAGGTGGGGCCACGCCCCAAACTGAGCCACAGCTGGCCCCTATAAAAGGCCAGGGAGGTCAGAGGCAGACAGTCTCTCTCTGTATTCAGAGGGAGAAGGGCCTAGCTGCAGGGAGCTTGAGACTGGATACCTGAGTGAAGCAGGGCTGGGGAAAGGCTGAGGAGCTTGGGAGCTCCAGCCTAGAAAGCCCCAGGCTGCGGCCTAGCAGTGGGCTAACAGGTACTGAGGTTTGCAGAGGCAGTCCAGGGGTAGGCCAAGGCAGCAGGTCCAAACCCCTTTGCCTGTGATGAGTTGGCTGATACTGCAGTCTGCCCCAGAGTGTGGGGCTAGACAATGACTGGCAGTAGCCAATACTGAGGCAAGGTGGGGATAGAGGATGGGGGTCCCCCAAGGAGGGGAGACCCAGAGAGAAAGGGGTTACTGCCAGGGGCAGCACCCCATGTAAAAGGGCACCGGGTCCAGCGAGGGACACGGGGGCCAGAGGACAGGTGGATCACCAGCCTGCAGAGGGCGCTCCAGCGCTGGAATGAGCTAATTCCCGGCGTCACCAGCAGGAGGCGCCGCAGGGGTGAGTCCGACCCGTCTACACATGATTATTGGGTAAGATCTGAGTTATATGTTGACCTGGCTATGTGGCTGATCTCTTGGGCTCAGAAGAACCTTTGTTTGATGAAATTGGTTTTCAGTAACTACTCATCATAAACTCTAGTGTCTGGGTGGTGAATTAAATGCTGGAATGCCTAAGGAAACTGCATTTCTGACTTCTTGTTTATCAGTGCGGTGAGACTGATGTTTTACTTTTATTACTGGCTTGGTATAGCTAATCATAGAAAAACCACCAGTTCGGGATGAGTCTGCCCTATTTCTCAGCAGTTTGTCCTGAATCTGGTATTCTCAACTGTGACCCACTGAGGCCGGTGACATCAGGAATATTAGGAGTCCACAAATAACCCCCTGTTTCTTTACAAACATTCACAAATCACTGTGTGCACACTCTTAGTATTTCTAATTTTTATCAGCATTTGGGCGGACATCGACCTGTAAATCCACCATAAGCTCTGAAACAGACTGTGCTCCAAACATCCTGACTGCCTTCTCCTAATTACATTTTACTTTTTGTGTCCATGAACATAATATTCCCCCAAGTGAAACAGTCTGCAATTTGCAAAAGGCTCTATTTTTCTTGAGATAAGGCTAGTGGGTATTTTTCTTTACTTATTTACAAAGTAAAAATAAAGGGACTTTCCACAATCTGGATTCTTTCTCACAATCACACAGAGTATCCTGTTTACCTATGTTAAGTTTCTTTTTTAGTCTCTCTTTCTTTCTATTATAAATCAAGCCTCATCTGCCAATATTGCAAGAGAATCCAAGGAGCAGAGTGCTATGCCTTAAAGAATTTGCTTTGTTTCTGAATATCCTGTACTTCAGCTGAATTTTTTTTAAATGCACTTGAGTCATATTAATAGGTTCTTTTTCATATAGGTGTGAGCTTCATTGAGTTCTTAAAGTGTCTAACGATGACCCATTGTCCTAGCACCTCCATTATTTCAGGATCATTTTGTTTAAATGGAAAAGAGCATGTTTAACTTTGCAATACAAAACACAGATGAATCATTGATAGTTCAATCAGCTTTTATTATGCTGAAATCACAGTAGGCTATCTCTTTCCCAGACTGTACTGATACTAATCCAGAATTGATTTCTATCTAAGGAGGAATGGCAAAGTACACACAAATACATAAATCTCAGTGCAAACAATGGGAAATTTACAAACAAACCAAGTATCAGCAGAGCCCATTTTAATTTTTAAATGCAATAAAACACAGGAGGAAGAAGAAAACAAAGAAAGAAACTAGATTAATTAATCTAGTCACCTGCTGCCTGGAGTCTTCAATGCCCTGCTGTTTGGAGACAGCAAATGTTAAGATCAGAGCTACCTGAAAAGTATGATTACTGCACTTCAGCTTCCTATGTGAAAAGCTTTCTCATAGCATTTAGAAACATATTTAATCCTAAGGGTTACTGATCCAAATGTTGCACAACTGAGTTCAGATCTATGGTTTGAAAAGAATGTGTTGGCTTCCATCCACTAACGAACTTAATGTTCAAACAAATCACAATGTTGTCTAAAACGCATGTCACAAACGTAAGTACCAGAGGAAGTTAAGGCGCTCCACATAATGTATATGGTCAATTAATTTCCGAGGAAACCCAAAAGAATGTGTAGCTTAAACATTGCTAAATTAGCAGCAAGGTACAATGGTGATCAATCAAAGTAACAGGGAAAATAAGAGCATATTCACAGCCCAAAAAATACACACATATATTGGAGGGAGGGATAGCTCAGTGGTTTGAGCATTGGCCTGCTAAATCCAGGGTTGTAAATTCAATCCTTGAGGGGACCATTTGGGGATCTGGGGCAAAAATCTGCCTGGGAATTGGTCCTGCTTTGAGCAGCAGGTTGGACTAGATGATCTCCTGAGGTCCCTTCCATCCCTGATATCCTATGATAAGGGAATTCAAATTCCAGAAGAAGGTGGAAATGATTTTACAAAGAGCTTAATGGATTACTTAAGGCATTACTTTTAAATCTGTTGTTTAAATCCTTCTTCTGACCTTACTGAAGTAAGCCCGATGACCTGCAATTGTCTGTAGTGGAAATTAATCCACATGCAGAAGACATTGTGGGTCAAATCTTGCTCACCCCACTCACATGTGAGTACACAGAGCTGGCATCAGCTCCATATATAGATAGCGGTAGATTACTATAGATTTCAAAAATACATGCACAATGCCAAGCAGTTAATTTGGATTTACTGAGTATATGTTTGTGTAAGAAATCCAGCACTGTGTCCTCAAATCCACTGGGAAAGCATACTTGCATGGCCAGGTGAGTAGTGCAGGATCTGTAGTAGCTAGTGGAGACAATGGAGTTCAGCTTTCAAAGTTGTTGCTAGGGGATACCAGGTCGAACATTTATATATGATTCACTATGCAGAAGTGGCTGCTGAGTCAGCACAGCAGTGCACTGAGCAGGTGGTCAGCTGCTCATTATGTGCGTCATCTCACCTTCTTCATCATTGCAGGCAAAGGAAGATGACAATGTGCTGTGCTACATGGAGAGGCACACGGATAGGATCAATGAGTTCCAGGGACAGAGGCCAGTTTTCTGTAGGTCGTTAATGCACAGAATTAGATGAAACACAAATGTGCACCTATTCTGGTCTTTATGCAAGTGGATTTCGGGTTTTTAGTGCAGGGTTGTTACTGAACTATAACTGGAGTAAAAGTCATATGCTTATGTTTTGCCCCATACATGTTACCTACCTACCTGACTGATCCACAGGCACAAATCAACTAACAATGGGAAGATATTTTCCTCCTAGGCTTAAAGGCCATTGGTCTGACCTCCTGCACATCACAAGCCACAGCACCTCACCCACCTACTCCTGCAATAAGCTCATAACTTCTAGCCAAGTTACTGAAGTCCTCAAATCATGATTTAAAGACTTCAAGTTACAGAGAATCCACCATTTACACTAGTTCAAACCTGCAAGTGGCCTGTGCCCCATGCTGCAGAGGAAGGTGAAAATCCCCAGGTCTCTGCCAATCTGACCTGAGGGAAAATTCCTTCCCTACCCCAAATATGGTGATCAGTTAGATCCTGAGCATGTGGGTAAGACCCAGCAGCCAAACATCTGGGAAAGAATTTTCTGTAGTAACTCAGAGCTCACCCAATCTAGTGTGTCCCATCACCAGCCGTTGCAGATATTTGCTAATAGCAGACACGAATGGGCCATATGCCACTGCAGGCAGTCCCATCATACCACCCCCTCCATAAACTTATCAAGCTCAGTCTTGAAACCAGTTAGGTTTTTTGCCCCCACTCCTCTCCTTGGAAGGTTGTTCCAGAACTTCACTCCTTTGATGGTTAGAAACCTTCACTTAATTTCAAATCTAAACTTGTTGATTGCCAGTTTATAGCCATTTGTTCTTGTGCCAACATTGGCCCTTGCCTTAAATAACTCCTCTCCCTCCTTGGTATTTATCCTTCTGACGTATTTATAGAGCACAATCATATTTCCCTTCAGCCTTCTTTTTGTTAGGGTAAAGAAGCTAAGCTCCTTAAGTCTTCTCTTGTAATGCAGATTCTCCATTCTTCTGATCAGCATAGTAGCCCTTTTTGGTACCTGTTATGGTTTGAATTAATCTTTCTTAACCATTGGGGAGCAGAAATGCCCACAGTATTCCAGATGAAGTCTCATCAATACCTTATACAATGATGATAGCACTTCCCTATCTCCTTCTGGATATACCTTGCCTAATGCATCCTAGGATTGAATTAGTCTTTTTTAAAGCCCCATCATATTAGTAGTTCATAGTCATCCTATGAGATACTAATATACCTTGGTCTTTCTCCTGCTCTGTCATTTCCAATTGGTAAGCCGCCAGCTCTTGTTAGTCCCTAAGTGCACTTTGCACTATTGAATTTTCTCCCATTTCTTTTGCTTCAGTTTTCAATCTTGTCCAAATCTTCTTGTATGATATTCCAGTCTTCTCCTGTAATGGCAATACCTCCAAACTTTGTGTCAGATGCAAATTTTATTAGCGCACTCCCACTTTTTGTGCCAAGGCCATTAATGAAAATGTTAAATAAGTTTGTTCCAAAGACCCAACCTTGATAAACTTCACTAGTAACTTTCCTCCAGCTTGACAGTTACCTTTCAGCTTGACAGTTACCGTATGACCCCCTGTAGTTTCCCCTTTAACCAGTTCCTTACCCATCTCTCAATTCTTGTATGAATGTCCATCTTCTCCAATTTAATTAATAATTTCACATGGCAAACTATCAAATACTTTACTGAGAACCAGGTAGATTAGATCTACTGCATTTCCTTTGTCTCTACATTGGTTACATTCTCAAAAAAAAAAGAGAGGATCTTGGTCTACATTTTGTAAAGCCATGTTATATTTTATCCCAATTATCATTTACCTCTGTGTCTTTAACTACTTTCTCTTTCGAGATTGACCTCATGCAATTGAGGTCAAACTAATAGGTCTGTCGTTTCCCGAATCACTTTTTTCCTTTCTTAAATATGGGTAATATATTTGCAATTCTCCACTCATACTGTATGACCCCCCGAGTTTATGGATTCATTAAAAATCCTTGCTATTGGTCTTGCAATTTCATGTGCCAGTTTCTTTAATATTCTTGGATGGAGATAATCTGGGCGTCCCAATTTGGTCCTATTAAATTGTTACTTTGGTTTGCACCTCAAATATAGTAATTTCTACTTCCAGATTCTTATTCTCATTAACCACCCTGCCACTGCCCCATAACTCCACATTACCCTTATTAAAAACTGATGCAAAGCATTTGTTTAGGTGTTGGGCCATAGATTATCTTTCATCTCCACCCTCTCCTCCATGCTTAAGGGTCCCACTTCTTTCTTTGATTTCTTTTTATCTATATGGCTAAAAAACTTTTTGCTATTGGTTTTAATTTACTTTGTCCTGCCCTGCTTGGCTTTAGGCAGTTCTCACTCAAACCCTACACTTCCTGACCTCCAGGAAGCAGCTTTCATTGCTGATCCTTCCTGTCATCAATTCCTTGTAGGCTTTCTGCTTTCTCTTAATAACCTGTTTGAGATACTTGTCCCTCTAGTTTGGTTTGCAGCCCTTCCTTATGAGTTTTTCCCCCTTGCTTGGGATGCAAGCTTCAGATAGTTTCTACAATGTTCATTTAAAGTAATCCCAAGCCTCCTCCACATTGAGTTCTTCAGTCCAGTCCACTTCCTTAACTAATTCCCTTAATTTTTTTAAGGTTTGCCCTTTTGAAATCAAGGATCCTTTTTGCAGACCTATTTTCATTTATCCATTTAGTTTAAACAGAATTGACTCATAAACATTCGAACGAAGGTTAACCTCTACACAGCAGTTCTTTACCTACTGAATATGTACTTCCTTGTATTTTATGGTAGGCAGTGTTATACATGCTTATGTGAGTTATCCCAAGTTTTAAAGTTCCTTATCTCTTCCAAGTACAGGTACGGTGGGGTCCTCCAGGTCCATTTCATCAGGTTGAGCCTCAAATGCCACCAAGGAGGTGTTCTTCTGCACAACCATGTTATTGCTACACACCTCACTGCAGGGAGTCATTGCACCATGGACCACCAGTTTTTCTAGGGGCCTGATAGTATGCTGGGTATACTCCACACTCACAGGCAAGTGCTGTAGGCAATCCAAGCACTAAGCCCTTTCAGGCTCAGGAATGACTACACTGCATACCACTGACAGCGGTGTGTCTGTTATGTGTAGCTATGTGCCTCAAGGAAAAGCAGGCTGTGTACACACTGTCGTGTGTAGCTACACATGGCAGTGGAAGGCTCTGGCAAGGGGGAGGCAGTGGGGAAGGCTCTGGCAGCTGGGAAGTAGAGGACCCTTACCCTACTGTCTCCCCTCTGCCAGAGCCTTTCCCTGTGCTGGGGAAAGGCTTCAGCAGCAGGACACTACATTGTTAAAAATAGCAGTGTAGACAGAGGAGGAACTGCTTGGGCATGTAGGTAGCTGTACAAGGTACATACCCTAAGGTCTTTATCCAAGCAGTGCCTCTCTGTCTACACTGCTAGTTATACCCCTGCAAGCGGGTGGGGGTGGGGGAGGGAGCGCATGCAGTGTATGAACTCTGCATGTACAGAGCGTGCAATGCAGATGTACCCTCAGGGATTCCCATATACACTGTGTCTGATCCCTAACAAGAGATTGCTTTATTAGGGCTGCCAGAAATAAATGCTGCAATCACCCTAGGCCTCATAGCTTTACAAACAATTGATGAGCCAACAATAGAAATGACAGATGAACCAAACCAGCCCCCAAGTCCATTCCTGTTCGGGAGTATGAAGGTGGGGCCCCTCCAGCCTAATGACATGGATATCCTTTCTAGGAGACAATCACACACTGGCTTGTAGATTCCCCAGGGCCAGGGTTCAGTCCCTCTGTCTGTCATGCTCAGATCTATCCATGCAGGCTGTTCCTGAATGTCCTCCTGTCATGCATACTGCTGCTCCCCTTGTCATCAATAGGCTGCTTGCTACAAACTTAGGTCACCATAAGCTGCATTAAGTCGATCTAATAATGTACTTGTCTACATTACTGAGTCCGTTCCTAAGTGGCCTGTAAAGTCAACTTCTGTACTCCGCCCCCATGAGAGGTGAGCATTTGATTCGACATCCATGGGTTGACATGGGACTAGTGTGGACGCTGCATTGTGAAATTCAAATGAATTGGCCTCCAGGAGGTGTCCCACAGTGCTCCACTGTGACTGCTCTTGGAGAGCACTTTCAACACCACTGCACGTCAGCCAGCTACACAGAAAATAGCTGCTCCCCTGTTAAAGCCTCGGGAACTTTTGAATTTTCATGTCCTGTTTAATCAGCATGGACAGTTCGCCAGCACAGCTGATCATGGAGACTCAAGGCCACAAACACGTTCCAGCATGGAGTACACAGGAGGTGGTGGATCTTATTGCTGTGTAGGGAGAAGAGTCTGTTCAGGCAGAGCTCCTATCCAGCAGAAGAAACGCTGACATCTATGCCAAGATCCCACAGGGCATGGGGGAGAAGGGCTACACCAGGGACACACAGCACTGCCGCATGAAAATAAAGGAGCTTTGACAAGTGTACCAGAAGACAAGGGAGGCAAACAGATTCTGGTTCTGCCCCACAGACATGCTGCTTTTATGAGGAGCTGCATGCGATTCTCAGCGGCGACCCCACCACTACCTCAAAACACTCCATAGATACCTCCCAGGAGCCCACGGTGACCTTGAGCAACAACAAGGAGGACATTGTTGATGAGGAAGAGGAGTAGGAGGAGAGTGCGAGGCAGGCAAGCAGAGGATCCATTCTTCCTGACAGCCAAGAACTGTTGTTAACTCTAGAGACCATCCCTTCACATGACCAGTTGGTGGCAGAGCACAATGCCGGGGAAGGCACCTCTGGTGAGTACACATTTCCAATCAAACCATAGAGGTTACATGCTATTATTTTTTATTTTTAATCTGAACAAAAAAGTAAGTGTGGTGGGTATCAGTGGCCACTCCAGCTATGCAGAGAGTGCTCTCCAAAAAAGACTGTTTATGTGCATGGGGCTGGCCTGGGAATACTCCATGGAGATCTCTAGGAAGCTTTCATGGAGGTACTCTGCAATCCTTCACAGAAGGTTTCTGGGAAGGGCTGCCTTATTTTGTCCATCACAGTAGGACACTTTCCTGCACCACTTCAGTATTAACTCTTCTGGCATCATTGCAGCACACAACATTGCAGCATAAGGACCAGGTCTGTACTCAGATCCTTGCAGCATCTGCTCCCTTGCCACCTCTGTTATCCTCAGGAGAGTGATATCGCATTAGGTCACCTAGGGCAGTGGTTCTCAAACTGGGGCCGCCGCTTGTGTAGGGAAAGCCCCTGGCAGGCCAGGCCGGTTTGTTTACCTGCCACATCCACAGGTCTGGCCGATCGCGGCTCCCACTGGCTGCGGTTTGCTGCTCCAGGCCAATGGGAGCTGCGGGAAGTGGCAGCCAGCAAATCCCTTGTCCCGCGCCACTTCCAGCAGCTCCCATTGGCCTGGAGCAGCGAACCATGGCCAGTGGGAGCTGCGATAGGTCGGATCTGTGGACGGGGCAGGTAAACAAACTGGCCCGGCCTGCCAGGGGTTTTCCCTATGTAAGCAGCGGCCCTAGTTTGAGAACCACTGACCTAGGGAAAACGGGGGAAATTTTCAATGCTAGCCCTTAAACTGCAAACAATTCAACAAGTAATCCACCCTGTTTGGTGAAATATGGGTCACACAACCATGCTTTCCCAAGCATGCCATGGTTGTGGTTGGAAAGGATCACTGTGTATTGCCAGCAGCACTGAAAAAAAAGGGGGGAAGGGTGACTTCCTGTTTGTCTCCCTTCCCCCGCACCCCAACCCCATGCCGCTTTTGTAAAAAACAAACTATTTGAGGGGCTTTACACTGGTGCCTGTCCTCAAGCACATCCAGTTGCTTGTGGAAAGGGGGCTCTTCTCATGTTCCAACATTTGGTCCCAAGGATGTCTTCACAAAAGCAGCAGCACAAGACTTCTCACCCATGCCTCGGGGTCTTACTCACCATGGCTGGAGCAGTAAAATTACTTTGTAATAGTCAGCGGTTGTGATTATGTTGTGGCTTGCAGTGAAGTGTATTGCGGGCTGTGTTTTTTATTAAAAAATAAAATAACCTTGCACCAGAAACAATGTATGCACTGTCAATGCTACGCTTGTGCTTTGCATTCCTTGCAGCTGAAACCTTGTCCATCAGCACATCCTCCACAACCGGGACAGAGACTTTCCCTGATTACAAGGTAGAAAAAAAGACTCGGGAGGAGATGTTCAATGAGTTAATATGGCCACCAAGAGTGACAAGACAGAGCTCAGAGCATGGAGGATTGCACTGTCTGAGAACCTGGACATGGACAGAGAGGCCAGGAGAACATGCAGGGAAGAAGAGCATGCCATGCAGGGAGAGATGTTTTGGATTTTGAAGGAGCAATCAGACATGTTGAGGCATCTGGCTGAGGTTCAAAAAAGGCAGCTGGATGCTAGAGTCCCTCTGAAGCCTATGCTGAACCTGCTGCCATCATCGCCCAGTTCTACATCCTCCTCTACCAAAAGTCCTATGAGGCACAGGGGGAGCTGAGGGAGCAGGGAGAGAGTTCGGTGTCCCTTGCACTCAACACCAGGGGAGGGTACAAGGTGCCCATTCCTACACCTTTGATTGCTACTGCAGTGCATCTGAAAGCAAACGTTCCTTGTTTCTCCTCCCACAGTATTATCAGCCCTTTTGCCCCAGGTTATCTTACTTTTCTTTGCTGTCTCTGTGGTTTGTGTGCATAATAATACTTAGTGGATTGAGGTGAAAAGGCTCTTTATTCATTCAACACAGGGTGATTGGTGGAGGTGGTGTTTTCAGGGAAGAAAATGCAATGGATGGTACAGTTTGGTAAGGAGCAACACAGATAAGTGTCGCTTTACTCTGGCTCATTGCTGAAACTGGAATTCAAAGCCTCACGGAGATGTAGAGACCCTCAATGTGCTCTTCTTATTATCCTGATATCTGGCTGCTCAAAATTGGCTGTCACGTGATCTGCCTCAACCCCCCTCCCCCCCATACAAGTGGAAACTTTTCTCCCTTTTTGTGGTGAATGGTGGTGGAGGTCTAATCTAGTAAGCAAACAGCACCAGTGACCTTTTAAACATTCAAAGGCACATTCCACCACCATTATGCACTTGCCTATGGTTGAACCAGTCCTTACTGCTGTCCAGACTGCTAGTGTACAACTTCATGAGCCATGGGAGCAAGGGGTAGGCTGGGTCTCCCAAGATCACGATTGGCATTTCAATATCACCAATGGTTATTTTGCAGTCTGGAAAGAAAGTCCCTGCTTGCAGCTTTCTGAACAGACCTGTGTTCCTAAAGATGTGTGCATCATGAACTTTTCCTGACCAGCCCATGTTGATATTGGTAAAACGGCTCCTATGATCTACCAGCCAGGGGAGAAATGGCCCCTGTGATCCACCAGTGCTTGGAACACGATTGAGAAGTACCCCTTTCAGTTTATGTACTCTTTGGCAAGGTGGTCTGGTGCCAAGATAGGGATATGCATTCCGTCTATTGCCCCACCACAGTTAGGGAACCCCATTGTGGAAAAAAACATCCACTATGTCCCACATGTTGCCCTGAGTCACTACCCTTCTTAGCAGAAATCTGTTAATTGCCCTGCAAACTTGGATCACAACAGATCTCACGGTAGATTTACCCACTCCAAACTGATGCCCCACTGACTGGTAGCAGTCAGGCATTGCAAGCTTCCAAAGAGCTATTGCCACTCACTTCTCCACTGTCACAGCAGCTCTCATTTTAGTATTGCTGCACTTCAGGGCTCTTCTCACAGTTCCATGAAAGTGGCCTTATGTATTCAAAAGTTCTGCAGCCACTGCTCATCATCCCATTGAAGCAGTGCTTAACTGTGTCAAGGTGATGCATGACTGTCGCCATCAACTGCTAATTGCTCCACTCTATGTCTTCCATCAGGGCTGCTTGCATGGCATCACATTGTACCGTGTGGCGACTCCTGTATCGACTGTGTAAATATTGCAGGATAAGGCATGAGGTGTTTGTAATACTCACAACAACAGTGTACAGCTGAGCAGGGCCCATGGTTATCGTGCTATGGCATCTGCTCAGGTAACCCAGGCTTAGAAAAAAAGGCGCAGAAAAGGCTTGGTTGGTTTGTTTGATTTCAGGGAGGGAGAGAGATAAGTGCATCATGGGAGGCTAATGCCATATTCCCATAACCACCTGTGACAATATTTTGGTCCCATAAGGCATTGCAAGCCCAACCCAAAATTCCACTCAGCTACATGCACTGTGGGATAGCTACCCACAGTGAAGTGCTCGGTGCGTCGATGCAAGCCCTGCTAGTGTGGTTCCACACTGCCGACACAATGAGCATAGTGTGGACACACAAGATGAACTTGCTTAAATCAGAGGTTTGATGTCGACTTCCATAAAGTCAACTTCACTTTGTAGTGTAGGCATGACCTATGTCACAGCTTCTAGTTTCTTTCTGCAGCCAGCTCCTTTGCAGACTCTGGCTCCCTCCCCAGCCCGGTCCCCTCTGACCTGTGGTGGTACATCCCATTCCTGTACTGGAGCTTTCACGGAGTCCTTCACTGGCTGGATGTTGCAATGAAGGTTAACACCGTGCCCAGTAAAGATCTGGCAGCACACACACACACACTCTCTCTCTCTCTCACACATACTCTTTTTTTCAGGTATTGTCAGCATGATGCCACCTGATTTATGTTGGTATTCCGGATAGATTGGTAGACGGGGGTAGCCAGCGTCACATAACTCAGAACATGAGATGCTCCCCAATGAAAGTGGTTCTTCCCATGTACGAATCTCTTTTCCTGTTGGCCCAAAGTAGCAGGTCCATGCCAGAACTCAGGCACCCTAACACAAGTCCCCCTGGCTATGGCTCACATTCCATGTCTGTATATATTGAACAAGTCAGCACACATCATATGCAAGTTACCAAACTAGCAGCCAGGAGTTCACAGAAAAGGCAATGCTGTGCTAGCACATCTGAGTTATTGACTGGGTTTTCATGACCATGTTTGAGAAAATTATTTCTTTCATTGCCACATACCTCATGGAACAATGTAGGCCAGTATCTGGGCAATAGGTCAGTCCTTACAGAAAAAAAAAATGGAATGTAAGACCGAGCTAGGAGATGATTCTTGCAAATCAATAATGATTATAAAATGAACTCACATTTAAATGATCTGTGGGGGAGAAAATGGTGATTCGGAATCGACAATGTATTCAGCTTAATGAGTACAAATATTTATACCAAACAAAATTAACATATCAGAAAATGCATGAGAGCCATATAATTAACAAAAGACAAGGGAATTGGCATAACTATGATAAATTCTTCATTAATAAAATAACTGTTTTAAAATGTTGAAATGAATATATTTTATTCATAAATTGTATAGAATTTAGTATACTAATTAAAAGACATAGGCTATTTACTAGGCAATTAAACCCACAGTGACCTAGTCAAATTAATGTTGGCCCCAACTTAAAAGTAGTATAAATAAATAATTCACACCCTCTGAAGAGTCATTGCTTAAGCAAACAGTTTAGCCTACAAATTTGTTGTAATTGTGAATAACTTTGATGTGGATTTTAAAAAAATCCCAAACACGCAAGAGAAAATACACCCAAAATGTTTATTAGAGACTCACACTTCAAGATAGAAGTTATGTCAACAATAATGGGTAGAACACATGCACAGCAGGTTGTAATATTCAGACTCACTTTTAAAAGCAACTAAATCTGCTTTATAAATTCTTACTAAATAATGGGCCTGATCAAAGCATTACTCACATAAGCAGGCTTTACTAAACTGTCCCAAGTCCACTGATTTTGATGGGGTTGCTTATGTGAGGAAGAGTCTGGAGGATTTAGGACCCATATCTGTTATTTTTAGTTAAATGTTGGCTGCAAAGGGAAGAAAACTCATACACAGGTTTTTCTTCTTCTGAACTTTAGACATCTGAACAGAATGAGGAATGTTGGATTACAATAAAACATGCAAATACTGTGGGGGAAACATAAGATGTTAAAAATGATCATTTGATTTTTTTTCTCTTTTCATTAAATGAGACACTCACTCTTCAGAAAAGACAAATAAACCTTAAATTAGCTAAATCATTGTAGCATGGCTGCACCTCCTCGCTGAGACCTTCTGCTGAACCACTAACCTAACTGGAGATAATTGGGCCAATAATGTTCTTGATACATCCAGCTACATTTCAGAAATGCATGCGAAGTATGGTGCCATTTCCTTAATTAGATCTCGGAAACTGGTAACTAAATTAGCTACCATCCTTGCATTAAACATGAATTGCAGGGTAGGGATGCTGCCTGCTGCTGCTGCCCTGTCCTAAGAAGAACTCTCAGAGGACACAACTGCAGTGCACTTTATCAATGTCTGACTAGGAAAACCATGCAGTGCGTTCCATTTGAGTCAACATGCACGAGCATAAATCCTAAGGAAGACTGGCTGAGGAGAGCACATTAGCAGGTGTCACGTGCACAGTACTGTTCCATTATCTAGTTCTGGACTAATTTGTTCAGCTCTTTAAAAGACCTCAAGTGGATGGGTCCGAGCTATGTCAAGACCCCCTCTTTCTTTCCATCACCCATCATAACAGTTCAGCTCAGCAAGTGGACAGAACCCTGGGTGAAGGCCACAGAACACAGAGTGTTCTCGGTTTATGACTGTCCTACCACCAACTATCAGACTGAGTTTGAGTCTTCCTGCAATCAGGTGCTTCATATAACACACACAAATTTAACACAAGCCTTCTCTCAGTAAAGGTGATCCAGAATTTACTCTCCTAGAGAAGGAAGAATAAGCACAATCCCAATTAAAAATGTGGCATAAAATGGGTATACTGTGTGCCCACTCATACAGAAATAACTGATTTTTAAAAATAATGGATATGGTGTGAAATTCACTCCTGTGCTACTATGGAGGTCCTATCTAAGCCCTCAAAACATGTCTCAAACTGAACTTAAGCAGCACATAGTTTTGGGATTTTGTTTTTGGTTTGTTTTTTCAATAGATTCCAAGGCCAGAGGGGACCATTGTGATCATCTTGTCTGACTTCCTGCATAACACAGGCCATAGAACATCCCCAAAATAATTCCTAGAGCAGATCTTTTGGAAAAACATCCAGTCTTGATTTATAAATTGTCATTGATGGAGAATCCACCAAGATCCTTGGTAAATTGTTTCAGTAGTTAATTACTTGTACTATTAAAAATGTACACCTTATTTCCAATCTGAATTTTTAAGCTTCCACTTCCAGCCATTGGATGGTGCCTTTCTCTGATAGATTGAAGAGCCCATTATTAAATATTTGTTCCCTATGTAGGTACTTATGACAGTCTATCAAGTCACTGCCCTTAATCCTCCCTTTGTTATATTAAATAGCTTGAGCTCCTTGAGTCTCTGACTATAAGGCATGTTTACTAATCCTTAATCATTCCTATGGCTCTTTTCTAAACCCTCTACAATTTATCAACATCCTTCTTGAACTGTGGGCATCAGACTAGGACACTGTATTCCAGCAGTGGTGACACCAGTGGCAACTAAATAAGTAAAATAACTTCTCTACTCCTTCTCAAGAGTCCCCTGTTTATGCATCCAAGATGTAATTAGTCCTTTTGGCCGCAGTGTTGCACTGGGAGCTCATGTTCAGCTGATTATTCACTACAAGCCTCAAATCTTTTCCAGAATCACTGTTCCCAGGATAGTAATCCTGCTGTCCATCTGCACACAGGTGATTTTCACCCCTAATGTCTAGCTACCAAAGTGATGGGCACATTTGAGATTAGATGGACTAGATTAGGTAAAACAGCCAAGAGCTGTAAAACCCAAAGCTGCTGCAAAGAGCCAAGGAATTGGGTCCATCAGACAGCCTGCTTTGGGTGCATTTTTTAGCAAAGGTCCAAATTAGACAGAGTTTTGTTGTTTATTTTACACAGAATAGACCACCAGTATTTTTATGGCCCGCTGTTAGTGGAGTATGGCTTTTTTAAAGTATTTGCAGTACTTAGCACTGTCAAATGTCAAAATACTGTTACTGATGTGCTAATGTTCTGGATTTAGAATAGTGTATACAATCCTGGGCCCTTCAATCCCAGACAGAGATTGACAGATTGGAAGAAATTCAAAGAGAAGCAACAGAAATATTTAAAGGGCTAGAGGGATTGATTTGTGAGGGGGAATTACTAGAATTAAATATGTACATTGTATTGTGGCTTGACCCATCGGTGACCGAAAGGGAGGGAGATATAATAACCACATACACATTTTTGAAAAGTACAAATACCAAATATGGAAAGGAATTTTTGAGGGTCATCTATGGGCTATAACTACGAGTAGTGGTGTGTTAAGCAGTGGACTGAAAGAATTCCAAACTGTTTAGTGGTGAGAACAAATATCCCATGGGAAGTGAGTGAGGCATTTTAAACAAGACTGGACAAAACATTGTAAGATACACAGTAAGGAAAAGTCTTACACAATCAGGAGTGTCAATTAATAGCTATTTCAAATCTCTAATTTCTATGACTCAGCTTGTTTGCATCAAACACTTTGCCTGTTGCAGTTATCTTCTCTGCCTTGTTCTTTTGCTATTCTAGTGAACCAAAGGCTCTTGAAAGTCCCTTGTTGCAATAAAGAAGCTACTTTTTTCCCCTTTTGCATACTGTTCAGTTAATGGTTATTGTGCTTCTGCACACAGTTCTGCTAATAGTTTCACCGCTTCTGAAAACAGCTGTCATATCTTCGAGCTGCTTACCACTAACACCGTCCCCTAACGTTAAGGCGTTATGGCAGACTCCGGGAGACAGCACTCTGAAAGCAGTGGAATTTTCCCCTTTGGAAATTTCTCTCATATGAAGTTGGCTCATGAGTAGGGCCCAATCCTATAAAGTGCTTAGCATCCTCAGTTCAGGCTCTTTGGCCCAGATCTCCAAAGGTATTCTGGTGCCTAATTTCCTTTGAATTTAATGGGAGTTCGGCAGGAGACCTAAATACCGATGTAGGTCTGGGTTTCAGCATCTCCTAGGATTACCGCCTTTAGTAATAATTCAATACAGATAGGAATGTCAACAAATCTTGACATCATGCATAACATTGAATTTATTCCATAATTAACTGCTACTGATATAGCTCTACTGATTTCTTTTCAGTCATCTTTCCGAGTTTTAAATATTTTACATGTATAACTAAAACCTTTCCATTCTTTTGGTATAACTTCCATAACAAGCAGCTAATGTAAGAACTAGTAATGGCCTCTGCTGTGCTCACAATCCATTCCTGCATGGGATTATTCTTGGAACATACTTTTCTGGCAACAGATTCAGGCAAACATCAATTCAGCCAAGGTCATAACTTTGGACTCTTTAAGGTAACATAACAGTTTATGTGCAATTTCAACAAAATGTCGTACAAGGATAACAATATTCTAGCAAACCTCTGTTAACAGATCTTGCAAGGCACTGGACACCCACAATTCTCACTGACTTTGGCCTGGGTTCTCATCATGCTAGTAAACCCTTTACATCATAATGCCAATGTAACGACTTAGCAAAAAGGAGAACGAGGCCCCAGAATGGGATTTACGGCACTCAAAACCTTGAGAGTCAGGCCCTTGATAAGGAATAATAATAATACCTAGCTCTTATATAGCACTGTTCATCAGCAGATCTCAAAGAGTTTTACAAAACGGGTCACAATCATTATCTGCATTTCACAGATGGTGAAATGGAAACACAGATAGGTGAAGTGACTCTCTCAAGATCATCATCAGGCCAGCGCCAAAGCCAGGCATAGACTCTAGGCCTCCTGAGTGCTACTCCGGTGCTCACCCCACTAGGCCACACAAATTATCTTTAAATAATCTGGTGAAAATTTTTCTTGGTTTATCTCATTTAAAGACCAGAAGCTGAGCCCATATGAGGTAAAACTCCTTAAACACCAGAGCCCAATACCAGGATAATTGTTCTGTATTGTTTCCTGATCTTCCCCTTTGATTACCTTTCCACGAGTTGTTTTCTGTGCATCATTCCAAAAGGCCTACAGGTTCTTTGGTTTGGTTTTTCTTGGTTTGGTTTGATTTGTGTAGGGGGGGAGGGGTTTCTTATGTTGTAATGTGTAGAATCTGGAATGATACGGCCATTATATGACTAAAGCATGTTCTTTTGCTGAATCAGGGATTATGTGATTTTGAATATGCAAAGTGTTTACCTGATATGGTATCACAGACCTAATTTGCCTTGATAATTCAGACTGTTCTAACTTGGCTGAATGGTGACTGTAACTTTTAAAATAATACCATCTTAAGCCTTTTATAAACATTATTAAAAGGCACAAGCCCCAATATTTTCCCTTTGTATACAACATTAAAATAAGTGTGAAGAGTATTTCAATATTTTTACAGAACTGGTGATTTTTGTGTTGTATTCTACAAGACACAAATACATTTTTTTGGAAAAATGAATAGACTTCATTAAAGGAAACCTCCAGTGATTTATCATCAAACATTTCATTAGTGAACACAGTCATCCGGGACAAAAAATCCCAAAACCCTTCAATAAAATGCTACCAAGAAATCCCTTCTCAATATGCCCATGGCCATGTTTTCAGTCCCTGGAGGCCTCATCTTATTATTACTTATTATTTCTATAGTGAAAAACTGTGCTTGGCACTTCATAAATATGTATGGGGATAATAAATGCCTACTCAGAAGAGTTTACAGACTAGGACCCTAATCTTGCATCCTTTATGCACATGCTTAACTTTACTATGTAAGGCAGTAGCAAAGGCAACCACGAATGTAAGTGTTTGCCGGATCAGGGCCTTAGGCCAGAAGAAGCCTACAACTGAATCCATGTGGGCACAACCCTAGGGCTGTGAGTCTCTGCGATAACATTGGCACCATTGGGGCTCCGTAAGGGATCTGTGATATGCCCACATGGATCATGTTGTAGGACTCAGGTTGTTACAGGCAAAAATACAGAAGAAGAAGAAAGGGATATAACAGAA
This sequence comes from Mauremys mutica, assembly GCF_020497125.1. Taxonomy (NCBI): domain Eukaryota; kingdom Metazoa; phylum Chordata; order Testudines; family Geoemydidae; genus Mauremys; species Mauremys mutica. The sequence goes on from NC_059072.1 coordinate 168,118,619, forward strand.
AGTAGGAGGAAAGGGATGCAACACACACAGCAAAGTGAGTAGGCAGATATATTTGCCAAATCTTTTACCCAGTCTTCATGTTTGTTGTTTTTTGTGTCTTATTTCTTTTTCAAAATAAACTTTCCCTCTTCCAGCCTGATGAGACATTCAGACAAGAGTAAATTCACTTTTCATTAGAATTGTTGGGAGAAGCAGGGCATTTTGAAAACTAATTCAATTAGAAACTGGCAAAAATTGAGGGAGGAAAAAAAAGAGGAAGAAGAATTTCCACACACACACACCCCCGCCGCCTATTTATATTTTTATTGCATTGAATTTTCAAAATATTGATACCAGCCCTGTAGTTGGCTGAAAAATGGGGAAATTTCATATACATTTTGTTAACGTTCTTCTTGGTCTTCCCCTCCCCCCACACACACATCCACCACCAAATTTTGAAAGATTTCAAGCAGCACTTGTCAACAAAGAGGTCCCTATTCTCCCCTACATCATACTGGCATTTGCAGTGGAATGCAAATTGGACTTCAGCTCAAGGGGTGGAGGGGGCAGTCCCTTCCTCACTGAAGTCAATGGCAAAACTACCATTGAACTCACTGGTGCAGCATCAGGCCCAGGGAGGTTACTTAGAATCTTTTAATTGAGGGGGTAGGATTTGACACTCCTCACCACATGAGAGAAGCTAGACACTATTCCCAAGCCTCTGAATCTTGGGGGTTCTGTAGAAGTGAGGGGTATTAGCACAAAGCCGGGCATAGAATCCAAGTCTCCTGAGTGCCATTCAAGTGCCCACCCCACTAGGCCACACCAATTATCTTTAAATAATCTGCTGAAACTTTTTAATTGGTTTATCTCATTTAAAGACCAGAGGCTGAGTCCATATGAGGTAAAACTCCTTAAAACCAGAGCCCAATACCAGGATAATTTCTCAATATTGTTTCCTGATCTTCCCCTTTGATCACCTTTCCTGTCTCCTAATTGTTGTCTGGCAGCACTAGCCTCCGTCAGTAATAGCAAGGGGCCTTCCAACTGCGAGCTGCCACCAAAACCACCCTCAAGTGAGGGTTCCACAGTATGGAATAGGCTGAAAAAAAAATCACACAAGGCACAAACCTGCATCTTTAATTGCCTAAGTACCTTTGAAAATCCAGCCCTTAGGTACTTTTGAAAATATTATGCTGTATAACTTTGTGCAATATTTGAAGGACTAGCTATATTATGGGTTTTTTTCCATAATGTAGTCTCAGAAGATGTGTAAAAGTGCCCTCAGTGACATGAGATTGAAAAATCTGACAACTGCAGTGGTATTCAAACTTTTTGTCTGGCGACCCAGTTGAAGAAAATTGTTGATGCCCGCGACCCAACGGAGCTGGGGGTGAGGGGTTTGGGGTGTGGGAGGGGCTCTGGTCTGGAGCAGGGAGTTGGGGTGTGGGAGGGGGTCAGGGTTCTGGGCTAGGGGTGCAGGCTCTGGGGTGGGGCCAGGGATGAGGAGGCTTGGGGTGCAGAAAGGGGCTCCGAGTTTGAGGGTGGGGGCCTCAGAGCTGGGGCCGGGGATTGGGACATGGGGTTGGGGCACGGGGTTGGAGTGCAGGCTTACCTCAGGCAGCTCCTGGTCAGCGGTGCAGCCGGGGTGCAGAGGAAGGCTTTTTGCCTGTCCTGGCACCACGGACTGTGCTGCGCCCTGGAAGCAGCCAGCAGCAGGTCTGGCTCCTAGGTGAAGGTGCACAAGCAGCTCCACGCGGCTCTTGCCCACAGGCATCATCCCCCCAGTTCCCATTGGCCGGTTCCCAGCCAACGGTAGTGCGGAGCCGGTGCTCAGGGCAGGGAGCATGTGGAGCCCTGTGGTCCCCCCACCTAGGAGCCGGACCTGCTGCTGGCCACTTCCGGGGTGCAGCGCAGTGTCAGAACAAGTAGGGATTAGCCTGCCTTAGCCAGGCAGCACCGCCAATGAGACTTTTAACAGTTTGGTTGGCGGTGCTGACCAGAGCCGCCGCGACCCAGTGCCTTCCATTCCATGACCCAATACTGGGTTGCGACCCGCAGTTTGAAAACCACCAGTCTAATGCCTGAATTCCATCTATTGCACAAGGCATAGGAGGTCTATTTTCCTGGAGATCTTAGCATCTAAACTGATGTACCAGTGGTTTTCCAGTGGATGCTTAATAGTACAATCCATTTTTTTGGAAGAATTAGCAGAATGCTCGCTGACTATCTAAGCCCATTACCAAAATAAATCAATAAGTATCCAATTGTTCCTATAGATCATTAAGCACTTTATTATCAATCAAGGCTAGTCCTGCTGAGGTCAAGTAACTGCTGCTGATGTCTTTTTAAGAGACCATGGAGCCCTGATGTATAGGAAGAGGTATAAGGCAATCTGCAACAGCTCTTCCCATTACGGTGTACAGACCAGCTGGTCAGAAATTGCTTCTCTGTCATCTTCCTGTCAGCCATTTACTACTTCTTCCTCTCGTGAGGCTACCCCATTGGCAGGCAAACTCCTTCCACCAGCTGGAGTAGCTCAGGAACACAAATTATGGGAATTAAAAGTGGGAAGAGCAGACAGGGTTCAGGATTCTATATTAAAAAAAAAGATCAACCTGTACTACAGAAAAGTAGGGCCCAAATTTTCAAACTCTGATGCCTAAAGTTAGGCAACACAATCCACATTAGACATCTCAATATGTGGCCTGCTTTTCAGCAGTGCTCATCATATGTTACCGGCAGAAGAAGTCTATGGGATGTGCAGATGCTTGGCACTTATGAAAATCAGGTCATTTATTTATGTGCCTAAAATGGATTTATGTGCCTAACTCCAAATTGAACATTTTGTCCTAATACTTCCCCCAGATGATATCTCCATATATACCCTCTATTCTCATAATGCTGCATTTTTCTCAAAAGAACAGATGAGATGTCTCAGGCAGTTAAAGGACTAGAAAATTGCATTTCCAGGAGCAGTTAAAACATTGTGAAGAAGGGACACATCCATCAGCTAACTGATAATATTGGATTCTTCTGATGCGGTAGAGTCCTCTATTTCAGTTCCTTTGATAGTATTCAGTAATCTCTCAATGAAGTGTACCATGTACAGTAATCAACGTGTGACCTTTCTTAAGAGGGAATATGAAGTCCATGAAGAGACACTAACTGTACCAAGCAGCACACTGAGTCTTATGTCATAGCTGTCTTTTCTCTTATTTCTCAGTGTATTGCAAAGAAAAGCTCTGTGTCCAGGAGGATAGGATGCCTTCAGTTAGCTTCACTGAGGTTAAAAACTACCCAGGCCTTGTCACCACTAGGATTTAACAGTAAGGTAGCTAACTCGAGTTAGCTATCTCATTGTAAAAATGACCTTTTGGCAATGAAGCCATAGCCTGAAAAGCCCCCACCCACGGTGGTAAGCTCCAGGTGGGGGGACTCCCCCACCCATGGTGTTCATTGTATTAAAGTGACGTGAGCCTGTATTTAACAATTAAATCATTCCTTTATTCAACTATTATATAACAGTTACTAGATCCTGCTGCCATTCCCGGATCTGTCCCTGCACACTTGCTTTCCAAGTCCTTACACAACAGCTGTTCTACACAGTGGCAGGAAGACTGATGGTTTGAGCATCTCATTTAGGGATAAACTATAATTTTATAGACAGCCCTGAGTAAGAGGTGGCGTGTAACTGCTCCACCTCAGGAGCAGTCTGCAAAGGAATTCCACCCCTGCTCCTCCTGAGAAGGGAATATATCACTTCATCCCTTTTCGTGGAGCAACTTACTCCCTCCTGCGCATCCCACCAGCTACTCTGGACAATGTACGGTAGGGATGGGGGAGAGAAAGGGCAGAGCCAGGGATCCCCACCACACTATACTCCTCTCTGCCTCCTTCCTGCCCATTTACAAGTATCCCCTGCTCGCTCCTCACTTCAGGAGACACAATCTGAGCAAGGTAAAGGAAGTGAATAAGGAGAGGCCTTAGTCTCCTGCCTGGCTAAGTAGGTCATGTGACAATCCAGCCGTTTGTGAGGATTTCGAACCTGGTCTTTGATATCTGACCAGATTTGGCTAAAAGAAGTTGGATTTAGTGTACAGGAACAGGGTGGTGTTGGTGGCCTGTGGTATACAGTTGGTCAGACTAGATCAGAGGCTCTCAACCTTTCTAGACTACTTTACCGCTCTCAAGAGTCTGATTTGTCTTGTGTACCCCCAAGTTTCACCTCACTTAAAAACTACTTGCTTACAAAATCAGACATAAAAATACAAAAGTGTCACATCACACTGTTACTGAGAAATTGCTTAATATCTGATTGTTATATAATTATAAAATAAATGAATTGAAATATAAATATTGTATTTACATTTCAGTGTATAGTATATAGAGCAGTATAAACAAGTCATTGTCTGAATGAATTATTAGTTTGTATTGATTTTGCTAGTGCTTTTTATGTAGCCTGTTGTAAAACTAGGCAAATATCTAGATGAGTTGATGTACCCACTTGTTGACCTCTGCATACTCCCAGGGGTACACATACCCCTGGTTGAGAACTACTGGACTAGATGATCTGGTGATCCCTTTTGGCCCTAAATTCTATGACTCTAAATTCCATCTTCAGATTAAGCAGTCTATGACAAGCTGACTCTTAACGAGACACCCAATTCACATATATAAATGATACTTTCCTCACTAGAATTATAGAATCATAGAATCATAGAATATCAAGGTTGGAAGGGACCTCAGGAGGTCATCTAGTCCAACCCCCTGCTCAAAGCAGGACGAATCCCCAGACAGATTTTTACCCCAGTTCCCTAAATAGCCCCCTCAAGGATTGAACTCACCTTCCCTAGATAAACTGGAAAGAAATTGAACTTGCTTTTTACCAAAAAGTTTGTTTCATCCTTGCATTTTACCCATCTTGAACAATGAAACTAGATTGTTGTTTTTAACTAACTTCAGTTTCTAGTCCTCAAATACTAGTGCAATATTGCAGACTAATGTTTACATTTAAGAATACATTAAAATTGTACAAAATCATAATATTTCCAATCATATTAGTGTTTCTATAACTCTTTTTATATAAACCTAAAGTTTAGGCCCAAACGGAGGTCCAATTTATTCTTACACACCTTAATAGCAATTTACCACTCAAGTACTCACAGTGAAAGCAGTGGGAATTCATTGTTTGTAAGGACTGCACAATCTGACCCTTAACTGACAGTGTCTGTGTGTTGTGTATTTGGTTGTCATGGTTTTTGTTCCTATGGCAACTGAGTTAGATTATTAGGGGATAGCCCAGCCGGTTTCGGCCGGTGGGATGAGCTCTGTGTCTGTAAATAAAATGGTAGTTTTGTTAGCTGTCTGCTGTCTGGCCTCAAGTGATTTCTTCCTAAACCGGCTGCCCCCAAGGATATAACAAGTGGCGACGAGGGTGGGATTCCGGTGCCGCTCCAGTAACAGAAGGAAGTAGAAGTCAAGGTAAAGAACAAACAAACAAAAAAGCTGCTTGTTTGCACTGACTGTGAAAGTGAAACTAAAAATCATGGCTACTCTGACCAGGCCACTGGAACCTTTTGATGAGAATATAGAGCAGTGGCATGTGTATACTGAGCGTTTTGAGCTTTTTGTTATTGCAAATGACATTACAGAAGCGAAGAAGGTGCCAATATTCTTAAGTGTTGTAGGGGCTAAAACCTACTCCCTGCTACGCAGCTTACTACACCCTGTTAAGACAGTGACTAAATCTTACAGTGACATTGTGGAAATCCTGGGGTCCCATTTTTCCCCAAAACCACTGGTAATTGTTGAAAGATATAGGTTCCACAAAAGAGACCAAAAGGAAGATGAAACAGTTGTACAATTTGTAGCAATTTTAAAAAAGCTAGCAGAACACTGTGACTTTAAGGAGATGTTAAATGATGCCCTGTGTGGCAGGTTAGTGTGTGGCCTCTACAGTGAAGCTATACAAAAGCGCCTACTGACAGAGGCTCAGCTTACCTTACAGAAGGCTGTTGATATTGCTGTCTCCATGGAACTGGCTACAAGGGAGGCGCAATACATCGGTGCATCCCCTAGGGTGCAAAAAGTGTCACAAGAACCGACCCACAAAACTGTGCAGAGTCAGGAATGTTACCGCTGTGGTAAGCCAGGTCACCAGGCATCAGAATGCTGGTGTAAGGACCTGGTGTGTCGACACTGTGGCAAAAAGGGACACATTGAGTGTGCCTGTAAACAAAAGAAAAAGAGGCCTGTGGTCTGGCCAACAAAAAGAGGAACCCTGCATACCCTAGAGCAGACCCAGGATGATCAAAGTGACACCTCATCGCAAGAGGAAGTGCCACTGCATGTTTTGTCTTTGGCAATGGGCTCACATGAATACTGGGTAACCCCGTTGTTGGATGGCAAACCTATATGCATGGAACTGGACACCGGTGCAGCCGTCTCGCTGGTCTCCGAGACTGTGTATAAAGAAAAGCTACAGCATCTTCCGCTTAAGGCAACAAAAACTGTTCTGAAGACGTATACGGGAGAAGCTGTGCCCATATTGGGCACTATTGATGTTAAGGTGGAGCTCAATGGAGAGGCTGCTAAATTGCCACTGTTTGTGGTGAGAGGTAACTACCCAGCCTTAATGGGTAGGTCTTGGCTTGGGAAGATTCAACTGAACTGGGCAGAAGTGCACCGGATGACTAAAGAAGAAACCAGTCTAACCCCTATACTAAGGAAACATGCTGCTGTTTTTGGAGATGATTTGGGAAGTATGAAGGGAATCACTGTGACATTGAACATTAAACCTGACAGTCCACCAAAATATCTGAAAGCCCGAACTGTGCCATATGCCATCAGGCCGAAAGTCGAAGCGCACCTGGAGCGCCTGGTCACCAATGGAGTCCTAATACCAGTTACCCATAGCTCATGGGCCACTCCTATCGTTCCAATAGTGAAGAAAGATGGCTCTCTCCGGATTTGCGGTGATTTTAAAGTCACTGTCAACCCAGTGTTGTGTGCAGAGCAATACCCGCTTCCCCGCATCAATGACCTCTTCGCAGGCCTGGCTGGGGGCCAAAAGTTCAGTAAGATTGATCTGAGTCAAGCATATTTACAGATGCACGTCGATGAAAAGTCCCAAGAGCTGTTGACTATTGTGACTCATAAGGGGCTTTATCGATACTGTCGGCCTACCCTTCGGAATAACGTCTGCTCCTGCCCTGTTCCAGAGGGCTATGGACCAGATCTTGTGTGGCTTGTCAGGAGTTCAGTGCTATCTGGATGATATCCTGGTCACTGGAAGAAATGAAGAGGATCATTTAAAGAATTTAGAGGCTACCCTACAAAGACTGGAAGAGTATGGCCTACGAGTTCTCAAAGTCAAGTGTGAATTCTTCAAGCCCTCTGTTGAATATTTGGGACACATCATTGATTCTGCAGGTCTCCATAAGGCCCCTGCAAAAGTTAAAGCTATTGTGGAGGCTCCCCCACCTCGAAATGGAAGCCAGCTGCGCTCGTTTCTAGGACTACTGAACTATTATGGAAAGTTCATCTCACAGTTAGCCACACTGCTAAAACCACTTCATGAGCTCGTTGGGCAGAACAAGGCCTGGAAGTGGACTGAAGCCTGTGATGTTGCATTTAACAAAGCTAAGGATGCATTGCTAAATTCTGAAGTTCTAACGCACTTTGATCCATCCTTACCCCTACAATTGGCCTGTGATGCCTCCCCTTATGGAGTGGGAGCAGTCGTGTCACACATTATGCCTTCGGGAGAAGAGAGACCTATTGCTTTTGCTTCACGCACTCTAAGCAAAGCAGAAACTAACTACGCCCAAATCGAACGTGAGGCATTAGGAATTGTTTTTGGAATTCGGAAGTTTCATCAGTACCTGTTTGGGCGAAAGTTTACTCTTCTCACAGACCATCGACCTCTGATGTCAATTTTTGGACCCTACACAGGCATTCCCCCATTAGCTGCTAGTCGTATGCAACGTTGGGCATTGTTACTTTCAGCACACACATATGAAATCAAATATCGGAAATCCACTCTGCACGGCAATGCAGATGGCCTCTCAAGGTTGCCTTTGCCGGTCAAACATCAAGATAGTGCCCAAAAGGAAATCTTTTACTTTGAACAGGTAGAGAATACACCCATCACTGCTACTCAGATAAAGAAGGCAACTCGCGTTGACCCAGTATTGTCCCAAGTTATGGACCTGGTGATGCATGGAAAATCTCGACAAACCTCTCCGGTCTCACCTGACCTTGTTACCTACATGTCCAGGAGGACGGAGTTATCGGTCCAATCTGGCTGTTTGTTGTGGGGGAGACGTGTCATTATTCCACCACCACTGAGATCACAGATGTTAGAACAGCTACATTCCAGTCACTGTGGAATAGTGTGCATGAAGGAAATTGCACGAAGCTATTTTTGGTGGCCTGGATTGGACAGTGCTATTGAAGAGAAGGCAAAAGCTTGTATGTCATGTTAGGGTATGAGGAATGCACCCCAGTGGGCACCCCTACACCCATGGGACTGGCCTGAAAACCCGTGGCAACATATTCACATTGACTTCGCTGGCCCCCTTGAAGGAAGCATGTTCTTGGTTGCAGTAGATGCCCATTCTAAATGGCCAGAAGTCTCTATAATGCAGTTCACTACTGCAGAGAGTACTATCCAAAAACTACGAGGACTCTTTAGTCGTTTTGGTCTGCCAGAACAACTTGTGAGCGACAACGGACCGCAGTTCGTCTCTCAGGAGTTTCAAAATTTTATGAAGGCAAATGGGATACACCACATCATGTCAGCACCATATCATCCATCCACCAACGGATTAGCTGAAAGATTTGTGCAGATAATGAAACACGCTTTGAAATCAGCAAGGGGACAACACTCCATTCAAAAGCGTCTGGATACCTTTTTACTTTCCTACAGAAACACACCTCATGCTACGACCAAGGCATCGCCGGCCTTTCTAATGATGGGACGACAGCTGCGCACTTGCTTTGATCTGCTGAAACCTTCTGAACCCCGACAAATTGTGCAACATCAGCAGCAAAATCAAGTTATCACACGGGCACCCAGAGCAAAAGAGCGAACCTTTAGCCCGGGACAGCCAGTTTTGGCTCGGAATTATACTTCCAGAGCTAAATGGGTCCCTGTCACAATCATCACTCAAACAGGACCTGTTTCCTACACAGTCCGGACTGCAGAGAATCTTACCTGGCGGCGACATGTAGATCAGCTGTTGCCAGGTCATGCCAGTCCTCAGGACACATCTGCAGCTGAGTGGTCTGACTTCACCACTTCTGGTGAGACACCGAATCACAAATCACCTGTTTTTGACTGTTCTCCTCCATTACTGCCGGCGGCTCAGATACCCCTTTGCCCAGCATGAGCTGATACCACCTCCTCACCTGTTCGTGCTGTGGACCCAGAGCCCATGGTACTTTCGGGTGCAACAACACCAGAAGTTCACCGTAATCCACCTAGAGACAGAAGGCCTCCTCATCGGCTGGATCTTTAGCTAGGACGAACCCACAGTTATGGGGCAAAATAAACCCCAGGGTTTAGCCAGGAATGGAGGCAGTCTACCCTCCTTCTCTAGTTTAGTGTGTGTTTTATTTAGGGGATGTTCTTATTGGGGGGGAGGAATATGTTGTGTATTTGGTTGTCATGGTTTTTGTTGCTATGGCAACTGAGTTAGATTATTAGGGGATAGCCCAGCCGGTTTCGGCCGGTGGGGTGAGCTCTGTGTCTGTAAATAAAATGGTAGTTTTGTTAGCTGTCTGCTGTCTGGCCTCAAGTGATTTCTTCCTAAACCGGTTGCCCCCAAGGATATAACACTGTGGTTTAATCTTCATTGTATCTTTAAAGGCGTCCTGCAAAGATAGGTTGGTTGGTTTGTTTTTAATTGAAGTTGTGCCCTTTTTAGCTTATTTATGTTAGATAAGGGGTGTATGGGGTTGTCAGGGAGGGGTAGTACCTCTGATAGGGGAGCAGTCATACTCCTAGGAGTAGCTCATCCACTTTGGTCCCCACTTGACACCCAGCTCTCACCTGTGGCTCCAAGTAGCTGTCAGCATGCGACAGCGGCCACACCCCAGAAACCGTCTCGACTGGCGGGCTAAACCAGGTGAGGGTAGCTGATGAGTCTAAGACCCTCGGTGAATTAGGGCCTGTCTACCCATTGCATGCGAAGGCTGGATCCGGCTGACTGAGAAAACCTGGTTCAATGGTCAGGAAGGCGGTGACAGCAAGCGTTGTGGAACGCTCAAGAGCACGACAAGACACATAGGCGTCCTGGTCATCCACTGCGCCCTGCCCTATCTCCAGCAGTCTCGACTCTTGTCCTGCCACTGTATACAGATAGGAACTGGGAAGAGAGAGTGAGGTTGACGTTGCGCAACTCTCCCTCACTTTAATCCAATTTACGCGCAAGTCTCGACATCATATCATATCACATCATATCAAGTCCTGTGGCGATGGGCGAGCGACGAAGCAGCAGGTGTGGATACACTGGGAGCTGTAGCCGCGGACCTGCACACAGGCGGCTCAGGTATAATGGTCATTCCTCACTGACCGAAGCAGCGGTGGAGCTCGGCATCTTCTTGAGCAACTGAGCAGCCCTATTCAGGATTGCACTGCTCACCTCCGTAGAATGAGGAGGGGGCTAGAAAAGGTGCCCTAAACATTGCCTGCTTCACCTTACCCTGGCCAGCATACCGCGGCTGGCGGGGATCCCATAAAAGCGGTCGAACAAAAACAAAACTTAGAGTGACACCGATCACCATTGGCACATGGAATGTGCGCACGCTACTGGATAACATCACGGCAGACAGACCAGAGAGAAGAACAGCACTTGTCGCCAGAGAGCTCGCACGCTACAACATTGACATTGTAGCCCTTAGCGAAACTCGCCTTGCTAATGAATCATAGAATCATAGAATTCAAGATCAGAAGGGACCATTATGATCATCTAGTCTGACCTCCTGCAAGATGCAGGCCACATAAGCCGATCCCCCCACTCCTTTAGCAAGCGACCCCTGCCCCATGCTTCGGAGGAAGGCGAAAAACCTCCAGGGCCACAGCCAATCTACCCTGGAGGAAAATTCCTTCCCGACCCCAAATATGGCGGTCAGCTGAACCCCGAGCATGCGGGCAAGACTCTCTAGCCATACCCTCTGGAAAAAGGTTAAGAATATCATATCATTGACCCATTGTACTATTTACCAGTGTACTATTTACCAGAAGGACAGCTGTCTGAGTCAGGCGGAGGCTATACATTCTTCTGGAGTGGCCGCAGCAGTGATGAGCGTCGCGAATCTGGAGTTGGCTTCGCCATCAAGAATCATCTTGTTCGGAAAGTATCAGAGGGGTAGCCGTGTTAGTCTGGTTCTGTAAAAGCCGCAAAGAATCCTGTGGCACCTTATAGACTAACAGACGTTTTGCAGCATGAGCTTTCGTGGGTGAATACCCACTTCTTCGGATGCAAGTGGTGGAAATTTCCTGGGGCAGGTATATATAAGCAAGAAAGAAGCAAGCTAGAGATAACGAGGTTAGATCAATCAGGGAGGATGAGGCCCTGTTCTAGCAGTTGAAGTGTGAAAACCAAGGGAGGAGAAACTGGTTCTGTAATTGGCAAGCCATTCACAGTCTTTGTTTAGTCCTGAGCTGATGGTGTCAAATTTGCAGATGAACTGGAGCTCAGCAGTTTCTCTTTGAAGTCTGGTCCTAAAGTTTTTTTGCTGTAGGATGGCCACCTTAAGATCTGCTATTGTGTGGCCAGGGAGGTTGAAGTGTTCTCCTACAGGTTTTTGTATATTGTCATTCCTAATGTCTGATTTGTGTCCATTTATCCTTTTCCTTAGAGACTGTCCAGTTTGGCCGATGTACATAGCAGAGGGGCATTGCTGGCATATGATGGCATATATTACATTGGTGGAAGTGCAGGTGAATGAACCGGTGATGGTGTGGCTGATCTGGTTTGGTCCTGTGATGGTGTTGCTGGTGTAGATATGTGGGCAGAGTTGTCATCGAGGTTTGTTCGGAAACTTGCCAGTCCCCCCAAGGGTGTGAATGATCGTCTCATGACAATGCAGCTTCCGCTTCAAAATGGAAAACAAGCTACTTTGATCAGCGCATACGCTCCCACAATGACCAACCCAGAGGATGTGAAGGATAAATTCTACGAAGAACTAGATGCTCTGCTATCATCAGTTCTCCGCACAGACAAGCTGATCCTGCTTGGCGATTTTAATGCAAGAGTCGGATGCGATGCCACAGCCTGGGAAGGAGTCATCGGGAAAAATGGAGTGGGAAAGTGTAACAGCAATGGTCTGTTACTGCTGGAAACTTGTGCAGCACATGACCTTCTGATCACCAATACGGTCTTCCGCCTCCCTACCCATAACAGGACTTCATGGATGCATCCCCGTTCCAAGCACTGGCATCTGATCGACTATGTCATCATCAGGAGAAGGGACAGACAAGATGTCAGGGTTACAAAAGCTATGTGCGGCGCTGAGTGCTGGACGGATCACAGGCTCATAGTATCTAAGGCCTGGTCTACACTAAGACTTTAATTCGAATTTAGCAGCGTTAATTCGAATTAACCGTGCACCCGTCCACACCAGGAAGCCATTTAATTCGACCTAGAGGGCTCTTTAGTTCGAATTCGGTACTCCACCCCGACGAGGGGAGTAGCGCTAAATTCGACATGGCTATGTCGAATTAGGCTAGGTATGGATGCAAATCGAACTTACTAGCTCCGGGAGCTATCCCACACTGCACCACTCTGTTGACGCTCTGGACAGCAGTCTGAGCTTGGATGCTCTGACCAGCCACACAGGAAAAGTCCCGGGAAAATTTGAATTCCTTTTCCTGTCTGGACAGTTAGAATCTCATTTCATGGTTGGACATCAGGGCGAGCTCAGCAGCACCGGCAGTGATGCAGAGCTCTCCAGCAGAGGAGTTCATGTAATCTCTGAATAGAAAGAGGGACCCAGCATAGACTGACCGGGAACTCTTGGATCTGATCGGTGTGTGGGGCGAGGAGTCTGTGCTTTCGGAGCTGCGCTCCAAAAAATGGAATGCAAAGACCTACGAGAAGGTCTCCAAAGCCATGAGAGACAGAGGATACAGCCGGGATGCCACGCAGCGCCGTGTGAAAATCAAGGACCCCAGACAAGGCTACCAAAAAATCAAAGCGGCAAACGGACGCTACGGAGCCTGCCACCACTGCCCCACCAGTGACCATGGACTCTGACGATGGGACAGTGTCAACGGCCAGTTCCTCGGCGATGTTCGCGGACGGGGAAGATGAGGAAGGGTTTGTGGAGGACGAGGCAGGCGACAGCGCTTACAACGCTGGTTTCCCCGACAGCCAGGATCTCTTCATCACCCTCACGGAGATCCCCTACCAACCCTCCCCGGCTGTTAACCCGGACCCTGAATCAGGGGAAGGAGCAGTCGGTAAGTGCTTTAACCATGTAAACTTTTATTCTTAATATAACAGGAATCTGAAGTATGTGAAAAGGAGGTCTCTCTATATATGGGGATAGAACAGAAATCCTCCTGGGAGATCTCCACGAAGCTCTCCTGGAGGTAATCGAAAAGCCTCCGCAGGAGGTTCCTGGGGAGAGCTGCCTTATTGGGTGCTCCGTGGCAGCACACCTTTCCGCGCCAGGCTTTCATGAGGTACTCAGGGAGCATTGCCTCCCCGAGCACGGCTGCATAGGGCCCTGGTTTGTGCTGGCTTTCACGCAGCATGCACTCTCTATCTCCTTCAGTGACCCTCCTCAGGGTGATCTCGCTCGGAGAGTCCTGCATCTAATTAGGGGAATTACTGTAATGTTACGCCTGGTCCAGAGTATTTTTCAAAAAACTCCGGACAGACGGCATAGCACAGACTCAGCACGCTGCTGCATGACGAGCATAACGGAAAGCCAAAGAATCAAATGGACGCTCATGAAGGGAGGGGGGACTGAGGACGCAAGGTATCCCACAGTTCCTGCTGTCTCCGAAAAGCATTTGCATTCTTGGCTGAGCTCCAAATGCTTCTAGGGTCAAACACAGTGTCCGCGGTGGGTCAGGGCATAGCTCGGCAATTTACGCACCCCCACCCACCCCCAGAAGTGAAAGGGAAAACAATCCTCTGTTGACTCTTTTACATGTCACCGTATCTTTACTGAATGCTGAAGATAGATGCGATGGTGCAGCACTGAACACCGACATCCTCACTCCTCCCCCGCCATGGGTGGCTGACGGTACAATATGACTGATATCCATCGTCATCATCAGCCTATTGGCACATGGGGCAGTGCAAAAGGACTGGTAACCATGCGTACTAGCATCTGTGAGGTCGATCAAGGGCGCCTGGCCCTAATTTTTCCTGGTAGATGGTGCAGTATGGCTGGTAACCGTCCTCATCATAGCAACAGGGGGATGAGCTTCATCAGCCCCCACCCTTCATGTGTAAAGAAAAGATTCAATTGCCCCTGGACTAGCAGCAGGATGCTGGGCTCCTCTCCTCCACACTCCTTAATGTCCTATCTGGACTATCATAGCAACTGGAGGCTGCCTTCCACTCATTTCTCACTAACAAGGCACTGTGTCTTTTTCCTGCATTCTTTATTACTTCATCACACAAGTGGGAGGACAATGCTATGGTAGCCCAGGAAGGCTGTGGAAGAATGGAATGAACAGGTGGGGTTGTTGCAGGAGCACCACCTGTGAATAGCATTCAGCTCATAATCTATGCAGGATCTGACACAGAGCAGCTGTGCTCTCTGGTTCTCTGATACAGTGGTTCTCTAGTACACTTGCCCATATTCTAGGCAGGACTGATTCTATTTTTACATACCAAAAAGGAGGGATTGACTCAGGGAGTCATTCCCAATTTTGGCTTTTGCGCCCCTGGCTAAGAGCAGCCAGGGGCACTTATGACAGCAGCAAATGTTGCAGTGCAAAAGGACTGGTAACCATGCCCATCTTATTACCAATTTATGGTATGGTAGATGGTACAGTATGGCTGGTAACCATCTCTGCTATCATGCAAAAGCAAAAGCATGCTGCTGTGTAGCGCTGCTGGACCGCCTCTGTCAGCGGCATCTAGTACACATACGGTGACAGGCACAAAAGGCAAAATAGGCTCCATGGTTTCCACGCTGTGGCGTCTGCAAGGGCAATCCAGGGAAAATGGGCTTGAAATGATTGTCTGCTGTAGCTTTCCCGGAGGAAGGGATGACTGACGACATTTACCCAGAACCACCCACGAAAATGGTTTTTGCCCCATCAGGCACTGGGATCTCAACCCAGAATTCACAGAGACAGACTACACTGTGTTCATTGTTCACCAAAATTTATCTTTGCAAGGAATTCACTCCCTTTTTCCAATCACATAGCTTCGACTGTCTCCAGACCTGCCACAGCATCCCCCTCACAGAGGCTGGCAAAGATTAGGCGGCGAAAGAAAAAGACAGGGGACGAGATGTTCGCTGAACTTATGGGGTGCTCCCGAGACGAGGCGGACCAGCAGAGCCAGTGGAGGGAGACCCTCTCTCTGTACCAGCGCTCACACAGCGAACGGGAGGAGAGGTGGCATGAGGAAGACAAGCAGTCGACTGAAACGCTGCTTGGACTAATGAGGGAGCAAACGGACATGCTCCTGCGCCTTGTGCATGTTCTGCAGGACCTCAGGCAGGAGGACAGAGCCCCCCTGCAGTGTATCTGCAACCGCCCTCCCCCGCCACAAAGTCCCATACCCCCCTCACCCAAAATAACCAGAAGGAGGGGCGCAAGAAGCCGTGTAAACTGTCACTGCACCCCAGCAGAGTGCTCAAGTACCGAAAAGCTCTCATAGCCTAAATTTTGAGAAGTCCTTTCCTTCCCGCCTCACCCAAGCCCCCATCCCAGTTTCATCCCCTAACTGTCTAGTTGATAATAAAAAATACTTTTCTGTTAATTACTGTTTCCGTCATGTTCTTTTAGAGGAGACTGTGTTTGAAGGGGGGGAAGGCGGTTGGTAATTTGACAGGACAATCACCTTTACCAGGGTACAGACATGGGGGCAGGATCAGCAGCAGGTCACACACACACTGCAGTCAGTACGCACCCTGGTCGGTATGGGAGGTGGTTTGCAGGTTCTGTGTGGGTGGGAGGGTACGTGACTTTGTAGCGGGGGAGGGGGGTTACAGATCTCATGCAACGGTCCCTGTCCTGGACCACAGAGCCACGCAGCAGAGGAATCTGTATCCGTCCTCCCCCGCCAAAAGGCCACATAGCCCACGCACACAGAGTCCCAAAAAGGAGGGATGGCAGGCTCCGTTGAAACATCCAGTCCGGCACTGCAGACCGCTCTGGGAGCAGGAGCCTGTCATTCCTCGAGTTTACAGGCGTTCTTTACATCACTGCACACCCTACCCAGCACAGTCCGTGTCCCAGTTTCAACCCTGTAACGCAAAGTCATCAATAAAGAAACCTTTGTAAAGTTACAGTGGAACATGTATTTTATTTTTAAACGTGTGTTGGAAGTTGGGGAAGCGGGGTGGGCGGGGTATGTAACTGCAGATGCTAGTCAACAGTAACTTGGTAAAGAAACAGGGGCAGGTTCAGCTTCTCTGTAAAGAAACTGAACAGTCACAGGTCACGCTGCTCGCTGGTACTTGAAGAGTTCCTTGTCGCTGTGCAAGGCGCCTGCATAGGGCTTCACGAGCCAGGGTATTGGCGGGTAGGCTGGGTCCCCGACGATCACTATAGGCATCTGCACATCCCCAACACTTATTTTGTGGTCCGGGAAGAAACTACCTTCCT
This sequence comes from Mauremys mutica, assembly GCF_020497125.1. Classification (NCBI taxonomy): domain Eukaryota; kingdom Metazoa; phylum Chordata; order Testudines; family Geoemydidae; genus Mauremys; species Mauremys mutica. The sequence continues at coordinate 168,135,408 of NC_059072.1, forward strand.
GCAGGCGTCTAAACAGACCAGAGTTCCTGAAAACACGCACGTCATGAACTTTGCCTGGCCACCCGACGTTGATGTTGGTAAAACGTCCCCCATGGTCCACCAGTGCTCGCAGCACCATTGAAAAGTAGCCCGATTTCTCAGCAGCTGACTGTGGAAGAGGTGGACGATAAGGTGCGAGGAGTTGACAACGGCCATAACTGCAGCGGGATCCGTGCTCAAAGTGCTGTGGCGCCCGCGCTGTCACTGAGCAGAAAAGTGCATGAACAGATTGCCCGCAGGCGCTTTCAGGGAGGGAGGGAGGGAGGGCATGATTGACGGTTCAAGGATGACAGTTACCCAAAACCACCCTCGACACATTTTTTCCCCCAGCAGGCATTGGGGGCTCTACCCAGCATTCCACTGGGCAGCGGGGACTGCGGGAACTGTGGGATAGCTTCCCACAGTGCACCGCTTCCAAAGTCGACGCTGGCCCGTTACTGTGGACTCAGACAGTCGAATTAGTGTATTTAGTGTGGATACACAAATTCGACTTCATAAGGTCGATTCCACAAATTCGAATTAAGTAGATTCGAAATAGTCTTGTAGTGTAGACGTACCCTAAAATGAAGCTCCGTATCATGCCGAAGAGACGACCACAAGGCTGTAAGGCTCTCAAAAGGATCAACGTGTCGAAGCTGAAGAACAGCCGCATCACTGAAAATCTAGCAGAAGACCTAAAGAACGAGCTTGCTGATCTTCGTATTGAGAATGACGCTGAGAGAGACTGGGAGCGATTCCGCAACACTGTCCATACAGCTGCATCGAAGGTATTGGAGCCCTCCACAGGCAGGCGGCAAGACTGGTTTGATGAAAATGATGCAGAAATCCAGGCCTTACTTGCTGAGAAGCACCGCCTGCATCGCGCATATCAGAACAATCCATCCTCAGCGGCAAAGAAGACTACCTTTATCAATGCTCGCAGAACAGTACAGAACCGACTGCGCAAAATGCGGGACTTGTGGCTGAGCGCCAAAGCAGATGAAATACAGGCATACGCGGACAGGAACGACTATAAGCAGTTCTATGAAGCCCTCAACACGCTCTGTGGTCCACAGGCTTCTGGGAGCTTTCCCCTCCTGAACTCTGATGGCACTGTGCTCCTTACAGAGAAGACGCAGATTCTCCAGAGATGGGCTGAACATTTTGAAGCAGTTCTCAACTGCCCCTCAGTCATCAATGATGAGGCCATCGACAAGATGCCCCAGGTTGCAGTCAATGACTCCATGGATGCTTCACCAGAAGAGGACGAAGTGAAGAAAGCCATCATCCAGCTGTCAAGTGGCAAATCCCCAGGGTCAGATGCCATACCAGCAGAGGTATACAAAATCGGTGGACCAGTGCTGCTACGGAAACTCACTGAGCTGTTTCAGTCCTTCTGGAAGCAGGGATCTATTCCACAGGAATTTAGAGACGCGTCCATCGTGCACCTCTATAAGAGGAAGGGCAATCGCCAGGTATGCGACAATCACCGTGGAATCTCGCTGCTCTCTACAGTGGGGAATGTTCTTGCACGGGTTTTGTTGAACCGACTGATCACTCACCTGGAGCAGGGCTTACTGCCAGAATCACAGTGCGGCTTCCGCAAGGGGCGTGGGACTATTGACATGATCTTCGCTGCGCGTCAGCTACAGGAGAAATGTCAAGAGCAAAACCGTGAACTCTACACAACTTTTGTGGACCTCACGAAAGCGTTCGACTCTGTCAGTCGCCAGGGCCTGTGGAGGATCATGTCGAAATTCGGCTGTCCAGACCGATTCATACAAATGGTACGTCAATTTCATCACGGTATGATGGCTCGTGTCCTAGATAACGGTGAAACATCTGAAGCCTTCCCAGTCACCAACGGCGTCAAGCAAGGGTGTGTTTTAGCACCCACTTTGTTTAGCATGATATTCTCTGCCACTCTGACTGATGCCTTTCAACACTGCACTGAAGGAGTAGGCCTGAAGTACAGAACCAATGGGAAACTATTCAATCTGAGGCAACTGCGTGCCATCACCAAGGTGAAGGAAACTGTACTTCGAGACTTTCTCTTTGCCGATGATTGTGCTCTGAATGCTAGTACAGAGCCAGAAATGCAAGCCAGTATGGACAAGTTTTCATCTGCATGCAACAGCTTCGGCTTCACCATTAACATCAAGAAGACTGAGGTCATGCACCAGCCAGCTCCCCACACTCTGTACTCAGAACCATCCATCACTGTAAATGGACAGAGACTTCAGGCAGTGGACCACTTCACGTACCTGGGCAATACCCTTTCTCGAGCAGTGTCAATCGATGAAGAAGTAAAGTGCAGAATTGCTAAAGCCAGCTCTGCATTTGGCCGATTGCGCTCCAACGTCTGGGAACGTCGAGGGATCAGCCTACCAACGAGGCTGAAGGTCTACCGAGCAGTGGTGCTTCCAACTCTGCTGTATGCCTGCGAGACGTGGGCTGTCTATCGGAGTCATGCACGAAGGCTCAATCACTTCCACACTTCCTGTCTGCGAAAGCTTCTAAAAATCAGATGGCAGGACAAAGTGCCCGATACTGAAGTCCTTATCAGAGCCAGTCTGCCGTCAGTTCACACACTGCTGATGAGAGCCCAGACCAGATGGGCTGGACGTGTCGTGAGAATGTCAGACGAGCGCATTCCTAAACAGCTCTTCTACGGAGAACTCGCCCAGGGAAAGCGCTCCCATGGAGGACAAAAGAAGCGGTTCAAGGACACGCTGAAGACCTCTCTGAAGTCCTTTGAGATTAACACCACCACATGGGAAACCCTCGCACTGAACCGTCCAGCATGGCACAGCCTCATTCACACAGGCAGTAATACCGCTGAGGCGAGGCATACTGCTGAGGCTGAAAGAAAGCGTGAGCTGCGCAAGTCCAGAGTTGCCCGCACATCATCGACAGTGCCATCACATGTCTGTCCAACGTGTGACAGGACGTTCCATGCCCGAATCGGACTGATCAGTCATCTTCGGACGCACAGAGTCCGGTCATCGAAAGAATGAGTTGTTGAGGTCTTCATCGACAACGATGGACGAACATCATGTTAGATAAAGTTGGAAAAAAGTGGAACAGGTTTTTTGTTCGTTTCATCTCTAAATCATCTTTTTTTATATTAGGGCTAGTCTACACTGGCAACGCTAAAGCGCTGCCGTGGCAGCACTTTAATGTGGCTTGTGTGGTCGCGGTGCAGTTCTGGGAGAGAGATCCACCAGTGCTCTAAAAAAGCCACCTCCATGAGGGGCATAGCTCCCAGCCAGCGCTAGTGCACTGGTGCTTTACAGCGCTGAAACTTGCTATGCTCGGGGGGGGAGTGTTTTTTCACCCTCTTGAGTGAAGTTGCAGCACTGTAAATTGCCAGTGTAGACAAGCCCTTAGTAATATTGAGAGAGTTAAGTTTAGGCTTCCTTAGTTTTGCTAGAGTTTTGCCATTGACTACATTGGGACCAGGATTTCACCTTCAGAGAATATTTTTAATTTAAACACCTTAACTGAAGGGGTGGGATTGTTGAATCTTTAATGTCAACATTCTTTTACCAAATGTTTACTAGGTATTGAAGTCAAAGGCAAAATCCCAATTGACATGAATAGGTGCAAGCTTGGGGCATGTCTGTCTGACAAAGACCTCGTCTCATACTATCCCCTTAAGGTTTTCTTATCTTATTAACTCTTGCATTATGCCTAATTTAGGACTTGTCTATACAAGGAAATTCAGTAAAATTAATCCAAATTAACTACAGGTGCGAATTTAAAGTGGATTAGTTAAACTGCCTTAAGCCATTGTGTGGATACTCTCACTGGAATTAAAGTGACCTTCATTTGGTTTATCTTAATTCAGAAAGTGAAAGGAACTAAATTTCCCCTTAGTTCAAGACTTACGAGATTTTAGTATTACCGTGCAGGCCTGTGGATAGACCTATGCAACTGTATGTAATTACCATGGGATGCAATGACTAGGCTAATATTGCTGGATTTACTGAATTATGTGCTGTGCATCTCAGAGGGGTTTTTTTGGTATTAACCATGAAAGGCAGTAGTACCAACAAAACTTTACCATCTTTTTCTAGCAAGAAGATTATTTCTGATTCACTAGCCTTCAGCATCACAGTAAACTAAATGGTCCTTTGAAAAGTGCATGTCTGAAATTTAAGGAAGACTTAAAAGCTAGCATTCAGGAGCAATTTTATTTCTTCAAAGACTCATTCATGTTTTATTTTAAGAGATCTGAATTTTTTTCAGCGTTTCTGTTCACAGTCAAGGTATAAATTCTAAGGAGTACTGGAAATACTGAAACCTACATGCAGGTAGAAATTACAGGCCAACGGTCAAAGTCGGAATACAAATATGAGCAACTAATAGAGCAGAGCTCTATGATTTTTAATGTTCAAGTGAATTTAGTGCTGATGAAAGATGCTGAATTTGTGCTTCTGGAGACCCAAGTCCTGTGGTTTTTTTCCACAGAAAGAATCACAGCATGAGCAGTGGCAATATAAGCTTCCCCCACATTTTCTGTGAGTTTGCTGTCTCCCAGCTTTGAAAGGACCACAGCTAGATGTTAGAGGATAGGTCATTCTCCACAGACCACTTGATCCTTGGTCTAGCTGCTGACATGTCTGACAACAGTGCCAATTGTCAGGTTAGTTTTCAATTACTGGAGAGAAGCTTTCGGGCTTTGTAGCATAGCCCTACAGAATTTATCATGCTGGATCAGACCAATTGGCCATTTACTCCAGAATCTGGGATGAAATCATGGCCCTGCTGTAAGTCAATAGGAGTTTTGACATAGACTTCAATGGGGCCAGGTTTCATCCCTGTTCTCTAACAGTATCTGGAATCAGATGCTTTAATAAAAGCTATAGATCTTATAATAATGGATTAATATACCCATGAGGGAAGTTTCTTCCTAACTTGAGCAAGCTGGCAGTTGCATATGGCCTGAAGCATGGAGGCTGATTCCCTTATAACTTTGTGTCCTGTGTAAGGTGACTGTGGGCTTTGTTGTTACTAATCCCTTTCTGTATCCGCTTCGCCTCAGTCTTTTTTCATTGAGTGTATATAGATATTCCCTTTTATCAGTTTGAAAACTGATGCCTTTTTTATTTCATTTCATTCTCCTTGTCATTGTATTATTAAAAAAAATGTGGGCTCTTATTTTCCCCTTACCTTCTTGAAACCATGTGTTATTTTATGGACCCCTATTAAAATGGATGTGAGGCCTCAGAAGAGTTCATTTAAAATATTCGTGTTGCTTTGTTGTGAAGCCAAAACATCAATCAATCTTAATTCAAGCAGTACAATGAACAATGAGCTAAACCCTGAACTGGTGTAAACTGGAGTACAGTAGCTTTAGTAGTTTGATAGTGGCATGTGAGAATAATCCCTCTTATGAGTTTGATCATCTTCAGTTGTAATAATGCATATCTAACCTATCTTTCACTTCCCAGTGGGAGATGGGTCACACTTTAATTAGTTCATACTACACAGTATCAAGTGTTCTGGTCGTACATGTAGTCTTTTCTAAATACACACATTCATCTACTCCATTTGTCCAGTGCTGTAAAATGTAATACACTCTCTAGAAACAGACAAGATTATTCCATATAACATTCCTTGATCCCTGGCCAAGCCTCCACCAATCACACCAATAAATATCCGGACATGTGAAGAACACTCAGCCCTAGTACAGACTGTACCTCAAGTGTAATAATTGTCATTCCAAGTTTGGGTTTGAAGTTTCCCTTGGTATCACTGATAGTCATTTACTCCTTTTACAAAAAATCATACATTAGATGCCACTGCCTACACAGGCCAATGACTTTTATAAACAGTGTTCTTGAGGGTACCTTGAAATGTTCACAAGATATCTCAAACTATTTTCAAAATATAAATATCTTGTTAGCAGGGACAGATGGGGCACAAGTTAAAATTCATGTGAGTCAGTTTTTAAAAAAAAAAGTCTCTGTAGGCCTACCACAAAGAGCTTATTTGAATGAATTACAGTACAGGTCAGGGAGACATCAGTACATTGGAAGCACCTATCAAACTAAAACATTGGAAAATGAATAAAATAAACCGACTTTGTTCTACAAACGAGGAATTTATGTGCTTATGTACCAGCATCACTGTTTTATTTGGGATTGGGTATAAAATAACAGAACAACATTTGACTTTCAAAATATTTTAAGAACAAAATATGACCTTCTTGGACACTTTCATTCTTTCATGGGTTTTTCAGGCCAGTAAGAACCATTAGGATCAGCTTCAAATGTGCCTTAGGCCCAGATCCTCAAAGGTATTTAGGTACCTAGCTCCCATTGAAATCAATGTGAACTAGATGCCTGAATACCTTTGAGTATCTGGGTCTAAGTAACTTAGAAGCCTCAGTTCCATTTTCAAAAGTGACTTATGGCCCAATTGTTCGCAGCATTTAGGCACCTAACAATGCAGAAAAGTGCCTAGCAGGATTTTGGAGAGCAACTAGGTACCTAATTCCCAAATGCCTAGGTGCTTTTGAAAATCCCACGTAGTGCCTATTTGCATCTTCAGAAGCCTAAATACCTTTAATAATCTGGCCGTAAATCACTGTTGAAAATGGGACTTAGGATCCTAAGTCACCCAGGTATGTCTACACATCAATTAAAGACTTGCAGCTGGTCCAGGTCAGCTGCAGGTCTGTAAAATTGCTGTGTAGATATTCAGGCTTGGGCTGAAGCTCTGGGACTCCACAAGGGCCAACCATATAAAGCTGCCCTTTCCTGTGCAAAATAAAAAAACAGTCCTGCTTTTCAGAGCTCTTCCATCACAATGAATGGATTTTTGCTTCAGCAAGTAGATAAACATTTTCATTCCTTTACCTCAGAAATTATTTGTAGCTCATCGAATTGCTAAGCCTTATCCCACTGTTAGGCATAAATGAATGGCTAAATCACATACTGTAGCAAAACAGAAGGATCTTCACTAGCTCTCAAAAATTTTGAACTAAAGAAAAAAATAGAATAAAAATAACCCTTCTACATTTTTCAGCCTGGCCCTCTAACCCTTATTCATGGGACTACTGATTAAAGAACATATGCTCAGTGTGAGTAAAAAGCTGAGCAGAACTGAGCACTAGATTTTCAAAGTGCATTAATTGCTGTGGCACAGACTGACCGCAGCAAGTGCCTGGCCCTTAAATGATGACCTTTTCATTAATATTACAGCTGCACCCCCAGGCCTCAGTTAGGATCAGGTCCTGTTGTGCTAAGCATTCTGTACACATGCATCTGAAGACTAGGCCCCAATGCCCCCTTTGAAAATCCCACCCATATAGCCTGATCTGAGGAGTCTTTACATTGACTTCAATGGGCTTCGGATCAGGCCTGTAATAAACTTTTTAATTCCACTAAAATAGCTGAAAACATGCTGAGTAAATATTTGTACACAGGAAACTTCAGGAGCTGGTAACTCAAGAAACTGAAGCTACTCTTCCTCTTTGGGTTGGAGGGAATGTAAGCTTCCCTATGCAGCATGGCTGATAACTTTCACTTAGCTTTTAGAGAGATCATATCCTGAATGAGTAATAAATTAGTCCTCCTCAACTGTAACTCAGTTGGCTTCTCTCCTGTCAACTAAAAAATCCCCACAGGATTTGTTTTGTTTTCTTTTTTTAACATTTACAGATGAGTGTTAACTAGAAACTTAACTGGGGCTGTCAAACCTGTGCCCTCTTCACACATTCCTCACTCGTTTTCACTGTACAAGTGGGAAATATCTTCACTCTCCTGTGTAGCTCTTTCCTTCCATCCTGCTAATCTCCAAAGCCTCTAAATCTAAAAGGCATCCTCATTGATTTGCCTGCAATATCAAGATACAGGAGCAGCTGGAACTTGGATAAATATAGATTAGATTGAACTACCATGTACAGGAGACGCAACTAATTAAATATTAAAACTGAAAGGGTACATCTGCACAGCAAAAAAAAAAAAAAAAAAAAAGACCTGCGGCAGAAAGTCTCAGAGCTGGGGTCAACTGATTCGGGCTTGTGAGTCTTGTGCTGCAGGGCTAAATGCAGTGGTGTTGATGTTCAGGCTTGGGCTGGAGCCTGGGCTCTGAAACCTGTCAGATCTTGGAGTCCAGGCTCCAGCCTATGCCTGAACATTTACACGGCTATTTTTAGCCCCAGGGTGTGAGCCCTGTGAGCTTGTGTCAGTTGACCCCAACTCTGAGACTCCCTGATGCTTTGTAGACATATGCAAAGATTATATGAATGGCACAGTGTCAGGGTGGTTGGCAGAACAGCAAGGAAGTGGAAATCCCAGTTAGGTATGGCCCATTTCATTTCAGACTCCGGATTAGCTGTAAAACTTGTTTTTTGCAAAGCTCAGAAAAACATCACTCATGCTCCCAATCACTGCAAAAGGCACCTCTATTCTGTAGGCTGCAGGAGAATGTGGGTTTCCACTGAGTTGTTTATTCCCACAACTATACAGTATATACCAAACTTTTATATAAAACTCATCATAACTGATGTTTTCCCCCTGCCATTTCCGCAAATCAATGATGTGCTACTTAGAGACGGCGCCTCAACAAAGGGGAATGATAAAAGAGAATGAAAACACACTTTAATGATTCAGAACTAGCTTGCAACCAACCTCTTTGAAACTCGCACCTATATGGCTCTCACTTCAAGGACTATAGCCAGAGTTGGTTCAGATCATGACAGCAACTCATAAAACAAAATGCCTGCTACACCTTCCATTCATGTTGCTAGAGAGGCGAAGGCCAGGTCAGAGGTGCTGTAAATTGAAATGATAAATAGCCTCACTTACTCTCAAAATGAGGACTATTTTGTTCCAAATTCCCTTGTCCCCAGTCTTTCAAGCAGAAACAAGATTGTCTCTACTTGGCGGCTAAAGAGATAATTTCACCAGATTTTACCACAGGGCTTTTGTGGATTTCATGGGAGCCCAGCAGATAAATGCAAGGCTCTACCTAAACTTGTTACACACATTTGTTCCAAAGGAAAATGTGAGCTGGCAGTGAGCCAGGCTTTCTCTGCCCTCCGCCTTTCACCTTCTGGTACTCTCCCCCCTTCTGAGATTCCAGGAATGTGCATGAGCCAGGCTGCTTTTTTCCAAGAACTTTGATCACCTCAGAAGTTGAGCTCACTTAAAGAGAGAGCCCAGAACTTCAGCTGCTCTCTAGATTTATTATTTTTCATATTACTTTTCTTTGCATATTGCATGTCCACATTGGCATGCATGTATTTCTGGGTTGGATTATCAGAGGGAATTTGCACAGCTTCTATTTCCTGTTATTTGCTGTACCTGATAGAAGTTCTAGAGACTGTGAGGTACAAATTCCTGCCACAAAACTTCAATTCATGTGAAAGGGGACTGATGAGAAAAGAAACATAGGCCACAAATAAAAATAATAAAGGTAAATTCAGCAGGACTTTGAATGCTCTCTGTAAATCTGTGACACTGCTTTTTGGATGCAGAATGAAAATAGTTTACTATTTGCAGTTAAGCTAGAAGATAGATATAAATTGATTAGAAATGGTTGGTTGTTTTAACCATTCCTCCCCTCCCCTGCCCACTAACAGCTCCACCAAGAATATTGTTACAAGCCTATCTAGTACAAATCTATTCATTGCAAAATGGGATCACTTTACGTTACAAACTTCCAGCTAAACTTAATGATCATGTCAATTCCTGACAGCCTGAAATGTAACTTGGGGGTTGGGGGGTACTCAGGAAACCAGAGCACAGGAAAATATGTTTGAAATGCGATCATGTTACTGTTTGTTACATACTGAACCTATGTGTCATCCGCTTGGGAAACTAATAAGCTACAGATCTGGAAAATCCTGTGGACCTGGAAGAAAAGCTGTAGGTGATTTTTCACTGGGCTAACCTAATAGGCTAGATAAGCGCTCAAAACTCATATACATTGCTCTCCTCATCATGTTTGTACCACCCACAGTTTTTCTTCCTTCATGTTTGTTGTTTTACTTAATAGGACAAAATGACCAACACATTTTTGTTTTAGCACAAATTCTCTCAGGGGGCGAGGCAGGGGAAATAAAAATATGCTTTACTTGCTGTTAACTGATTCTTCAGTACAAATCCATTAAGTGTAAATATTGTAATAAGATACCTGCTCAATGAACTTATGAATGCTACATCCCCAAAAATAAATATGCACTTTTATATTTGCATTTGCCAGGTGGCATTAAGTTACAAGTATAGAATGTTGTAATGTAAAACCATAGGATACAGAAGAGTGTCCAGATCCTCAGAGGTATCTAGGCATTTAACTCTCTTCGGAATTAAAGGGAGTTAGGTGCCTAAATACCTTTGAGGATCTGGGTCTTACTTCTTTACCCAATCACAGGCTAGATTAGATGTCCATTTACACACGTATTGCTGCTTTCACATAGATACAGAGGGCACAAGAGTGTGGCACATGGAAGCGTGAAACAGATGGGGTTGTCACCCGTGGAAAGATTGAAAACAAGTTAGATTTCCCTGAAGAAATCCACTCTCTGCACATAGCTCTCTTGAAAAAGTCCATTTTCTGGCTGGGAACTCATGCCAAAAAAGTCTGCTGCCAAGCGACTACATGCCTGTTTTGGCTTTAGCTGGTTGCGCTCTTTCTCATCTTCCTAAATTGCTGGAGGTGAGAGACAGAGTGCACAATCTGAGTGGAAATGGGACACAGAAGTGGGCAAAAATGAGGATACTCTAATTCCACTCTCTCCCTCTTTAGGGAAGGACACTATCTGAATTCCAAAAGAAAATGTCAATGAAATTATACAGTACAGTGCAATATAAAATCTAGATAGAATGTTTCCTATAAGGTGAAATTCACCCATAAGCAAAGGACCAGCACAAAGCCTATAAATCAGTTAACTACATAGGGTTTAAATGACAAAAGCTGCAAGCTACTACACATACCAAGGGTCTCAAGGCCTGGTACAGTTAATAATAAGGCCACTTTCCTGGCACTGCTCATTTGCCTGAACCCACTGCAGCCATATACCATGAACCTCTGTTAAAATGTTTCCACAACTCCTCCACATTGCACTCATACCTTAATTTTGCTAATGGTTCAACCTATCTGTCCTGTCTGGATTTTTTGCTTATCTGTGTCTGGAATTGGCGTGAAAATTTTCCCGGCTATTCTCACATCTGTCTATTGTAGGTACCAGGGGTGGGTGTTCTCAGTAAAGCAAGGAGAGCTTGTATTGAATACTTACATTCTTTTATTTGTAATTCTTGCTTTTTATCATTAGCTCTCTAAGTGATTGGCAAAGGAGGCCAGTATCATTATCTCAGTTTTACAGATGGAGAAACCAAGGCACAAGGAAATAGAATTAATTTGTCTAAAGTCACCCAGAACACTAGTGGTAGGGCTGAGAATAAAAGCCATATCCCTGACCAGTGCTCTATCCACGGTGCCTCACTGCCTCTCTCAGTAGAGCTAAAAATTTCAAGTTTTATTTCTCTTTGCGAACAAATTTCAAGACTTAAGAGAAAATCCTGCTGCCTGAACTGCACCAATTACACTAATAAATTGTAATCAAACTGCTTCACAGTTCTTGATCAATTTGAGATTGATTTCTTGTAAACTGGGTTTTTGGTATCATTTGATATGTCACACCAATATGTCATTTTGTTTGATAGTGCCCTGTTTACTAAAGTGCAGAAGAAAAAAAATAGATAGAAATAAATATAAACAGCCAGGAGTACTAAGAGCTGTAAGTGAAAGTGTAAGAGAGAGAGAGAGAGAGAGAGAGAGTGTGTGTGTGTGGGGGGGGGGGGTCAAAGCATCTTGCCCTTTTGGTTCAGCTTAGACTTTCTCCAAGGAAACCTCTACATTCTTAGTTTAAAGAAAATATTCCTTTTTTCTCTTTATCATAATAAAAAAATCTCACAGTGAACTGTACTTTTTGTAATGTGCAATCCAATTTGGGGCACTTCCAAATGAGTGTTTTTTTCTGTTGTTTTGGTGAGGCCCCCCCAACAGAAAAAAAAAGAGAAATGGAATTAATGAATATATGCTAAGAAAAGACAGATTGAAATGGCTCCAAGTTTTGCCAACTGCTTATCTGACTTGATAGCATTTGAGTGATACACTGATAAACTAAGCCCAAGCTCTGAATCATTCTCACTATTTAGCGGGCCTTATTCCACAAGGTTTTTAAGCATGTGCCTAACATCAAGTACATCAACCTCTTTAATGGGACTATTTATGTCCTTGAAGTTAGGCATGGGCTTAAGTAACTTGCTGACTTGAGGCCATACTCTAATTAATCAGCTCCAAATCTTTGCAAATAACACAGACGTCACTTTGTTTTATTCAGTGCTGATTACTTGAATGTGTTAGCTGTTCATAATGATCATTAATATAAATATCCAAATGATCAAGACACATGCTGCAGTGCAGGGACAGATGGACAGCTGTGTTTTCAAGCATATGTGAGGAGGAGAGAGCAAAATTGATTTTGGCTACAAGAAGAAACTGACTTGCCCCCACCTACCAGCACTGTACTTCAATATACTTCATATAAAGGTTTGGAAAAGTTTGCTTAAGTTCTGCACAGCAGTGATGCTTAAAAACTTGCCAATTTCTTTAGATAACTCAATAGTTATTTGACATTAGATAACCTGAGTATTTGTGACATTCAAGGTATTTCCTGTAGTAAACATAGAGAAGTACAAGTAAATATTGAAAATACTGCAATAACTGTGTCTGCTTCTCTTGGGTAAAACTCATGAGTTTTGAATGGCCACCACCTATAGTGCCTCTTCACTTCTAGGATCCATCTGGGCTTAGAAGCACTAACATCAAAATAGACAGGTAGGCTGAAACTTTGGTGGAATTTTTGACCTGACGGGAAGCACCATCAAAATCACAAGAAAACTCATCAAGATTTTTTAAGAGATTGGCATTCCAATCTTGCAAACTTAAAAAGTCTGGCTAGTTTAGGAATGCATCCTAACGTAGGGGCATTTATCCAAACTTTTAGATTCACCCTTTTATCACTAGTACTCAGTGCACTTTCCTTTAAAAAACTCCCGAGGAATAGCTTTTACTGACGTAACAGGTAGCAACAAGACGATCTTGTGGCATAGTTCAAAGCAACTGCTCCAGGACAGTCCAATCATGAAGATCGTCCAAATAAACATGCATGCCATTTAAGTGCTCCTGCTTCATCATCATCATCAGATGCAGGTGCCTTCACTGCACACTCAGGAAATGAATCCAAAGCCTTTTTTACTCTAGAAAGGGTTTGCCAATATAACTATATTGGTATAGCTATACCAGCAAACCCTCCTAGTGAAGACACAGTTTATACCAGTTCCTGAATGACATAAACTATCCTGGCAAAAGCACTTTTTTTTTGCCATTATAATTATGTCTATACTGGAACTTTTGCTGGCAGAGCTATGTCAGTTATGGGTGTGAACTTTTCACACTCCTAACCAAGATACCTATGCTGACAAAACTGTTAAGTGTAGACCAGGCCAGAGTGGCACCATTGACATCATTGCATACAAAAATGAGGAAAATACATTAAAAATTCCTAAACACAAAATTTTTTGCAGAAGGCCACAAAATGCTCAATGACATCGGAGTATGGAGAGTACATGCCTGTGTGCACATGCACACACACACACTTACTCAAGAGACCATGGGGTGAGTAACAAGATTTTTTATTCATCCAGTAATGTGGGATACTTAGGAGGACCATAGATTCAAATATAAACAAAGTCTGTTTCTTTAGATCAGTGGTTCTCAAACAGGGGTACACATACCCCTGGGGTACACAGAGGTCAACAAGGAGGTCAACTCATCTAGATATTTGCCTAGTTTTACAACAAGCTACAGAAAAAATTACTAGCAAAGTCAGTACAAACTCATATTTCATACCAACAATGACTTGTTTATGCAGCTCTGTATGCTATTCACTGAAATGTAAGTATGATATTTATATTCTGGTTGATTTATTTTATAGTTATATGGTAAAAATTAGAAAGTAAGCCATTTGTCAGTAACAGTGTGCTGTGACAGTTTTGTATTTTTATGTCTGATTTTGTAAGCACGTAGTTTTTAAATGAGGTGAAACTTGGGGGTACACAAGACCAAATCAGACTCCTGAAAGGGGTACAGTCGTCTGGAAAGGCTGAGAGCCATTGCTTTAGATTACTATTACACATATTGGGTCAGGCGAACAAAAAATAAAAGATCCACCCATAGAGTTGGTACATACTGTCTGCTTATCCCTGCTACAGTGTTCAAGTACATTTCATCCTTGAGAAAATATTAGCCCTGTCATCTTACCAAGGTCAGTGGAAGCTTCGTCTCAGTCAAGTACATACAAGGCACATAAGTTTAGACCATCCGCCTTTTCAGAATAGTTTTTGTATTCATTTCATACATCAGTGAAAAACTTGCTCCATTTTTGTTCTGTTTCCCTCTCTCTATTTCCTGGTTCTGCACCTGCAGCCTTTCAGAAATGGATGGTCCCTCTGCCATTTATCAGCTGATTGTCCTGTCACACACCAGCTTTACCTTAACTGATGTGCAGCGATCCTGCTCCGTTCAGACGAGTTCTGTTTTTCACTTGCACTTCTTCCAAGAAAGTTACGTGACCTAAACACGGCATAATTATAATCTGTAATAATCATGCCCTTGGAGGGAAGGAGTTTACTTTCTGAATTTAGATTGTTTATGTTCTCAGTTGCTATCCACACTTTTTGAAAAATGTTATTTGTTGAAGCTACAGTGGCCAAAATGTAGAGTTCAGTATTTTCTGGCTTCATGTCCAGGACAGTCATGGTCAAGAGATTAAAATCAGCCAGCGCTTTAAGTTTACTCAAAATGAAATGAACTTTTTAACCAGAAAATGTGTTGTCCCTCACAAATGTGTGGACAGTAGTAATCCTTGTGATGACCATATTAGAGCAGCGTTCTCAAGAGCTGTACAGCTCAGCTCTCTCTCACACACGTTTATGATTAAAGCCCTTTTTAATTCACAGTTTAGATTTGACATTTTCTATTGCACTGTGCTCTCAACATTTGCAATGCAAACAGAAGTTACAATAAGAACTAATCTTAATACACAGATCATCTTTGCACCAGGCTCAGGGAATGTACTGCTATGAAACCAAACAGCCACTCCTTTCCCTGGGAAAGGACTGTGCAGGAACTTTGAAGCCCTGAGATAGTAAATACAAATGAAACATTGGCTGATGTTGGCAGGTATGCCCATTGGTGTGGCATATTCTGCATAATCACACGCTGACACATAAGCCTGTACTGTACCACTTGATCTAATTTACTATGGGTGGAATTCTTAAAAGTATGGTTTAGGAGCACAAGTCCTGTTGAAAATTATTGGGACTTGTGCTCCTAAGTCACATGGGCACTATTAAAAATTCTCTTCCCTCCCCTTGAGTATCTGGACCTAATTCTCTCAGTTACACCAGCTTCTCCATGGTGTAATTCCAGTGAGATACACTGGCATAATTCTGGTGCAATGAGTGAATATTTAAATTGTCTTTATGCATACAAATGTGGCTAATCCAAAAAGAATAAGGAGCTGGGAACAAAATGGCAGGGAATAATTGGCATCTGCCCAGGCCATTCCTCCCTGCTGGCAAATATTTATTCTTACTTACAAATAGAAACGTCTGACCTCTCAGACCCATATTTCTGCTGTGGTCTTTCCAACAGCCTGACTCCATGGTGTACTGAAGACCTGCATTGATCTAGGAGTTCCTTTCCAGTTGAGATTGTCAATGTTTCCCTTAAGGGAAAACAGGATACCAGTGCCACTGTTCAAGAAGCCTTAAAGAAGCTGTTCTATTCAAGAGACCAATTCTTGGCAATGGTGGGTAATGTCTACCTTGAAACCCCTGACTAAAATAGAACAATTGAAGAAAGGAAAGAATGAGATCAAAGAAATAAGATAGGGGGGCAGAGAGTGCTAATGATGAAGGAAGAGATTACTAATGCAAGACCTCTGGAAAACCATGGGATAAGCTGCATAAAGGAGTAAAACACCCCAAACACCTGTAGATGTGTAGAGAATTTTTTGTGTGTTCTTTTAGAGGGAAATTAATCACTTAATCAATTCCCTGCCAAGTCCAACACTCCTTCTCAGCTTATGACACACAATAGTTTAGTCTTCTCAGAGCTGTGGTCTAATTTTGGTCTAATTTCAATTGTTGGGTTTAGTGTGCAAGTGCTGGGTGGTGTTGGTGGCCTGTATATTCAGAAGGTCACACTGGATCATCTGGTGATCCCTTCTGGCCTTAAACTCTATGACTCATCGAAAATAATTTGAGGTTTAAAAATGACCAGTCAAGGCCAGTGTCAGACACACTGCACTTTCAGGTAAAGCTGGTACAACTTTTCTTTATTTCTTTTTCCGTTTTTTTTAACTGTATGTCTCTTTATTGTTTCATTTATCTAAGTTTGTGTTTGTTTAGCCCCAAATAATTGGGTTTAACCTTGGTGTTTGGCTAACAAAAGCCTAAGTTCAAGATTAATGCCACAAAGGAATTCATTTGAAGAATGCCTCTTCCTCGTCCATTGCCTCCCTCAACTTGGCCTTCAACATGAACAGAGACAACCCTGTCCAACCCCAAAAACATATTGGCTAGGAGAGTTTTTTTGTAATTCATAAATTTCTGAGCACTCTTCAAGATAGTCTGTCAGCAGCTGAAACAGAGGGACGTTCTCCCTCTAAAGACGTAACCTGGAAAGAGCCAATACCATGTGTCTTCAGAGAAGATAAAATAGTGTGTTCTCACATGGGTGTCTTGGAAAACAAGCAAAATTTAAAAATGGAGCAGGACAGCTGTGGTTCCAGAGAAAGCGGGGAAGGATGACTCTGAATCCCTTTCTACTAGAGAGTTCATAAACATCTGGGACAGAGCTGCTAGATAATCTATATAGAAGGTTCACAATGAGCTCTGAACCCAGGCAACATTTACCTGCTTTCAGGCTTTGTTATAAATTCAAAAGTCAGAGACTTCTGAATGATCCTGAACTACTTTGTGGTTTTGCAAAAGGAATTGTGGGCAATTCTTGGTTTCACATGGTTCAACATGAAACCTAGTGGGTTTGACTGTTTCTCATTAGATTTGGTGTTAGTTCAAACCCAAAGAACAAGCTGAAGCCAAATAAAATTGAACTGAAATAGAGTCTTTTTTTCCCCACACACCCCTGCAAAGCAGGAATAACACACTGTTATCTGTATTTCAGTGAGGCAGTTGTGTGTGTTACGGTACACTAAAATATCCCTGCATATCTTTGGGTGCCAGTGGTACATCCTGCCACAATGTTGCATTCTAAAGATGTGTGAGTGTATGTCATAGAACCAGCTATAAGGGACTTCTGCCCTTCCAGACTGAAGGCAAGTAGTCTAGTCAAGAAGACTTCCTGTTTTAAGGCTGCAAGTTCTTTGGGACAGGGTCTGAAGTATTGCCAACCTCCAGCATCCAAAAATCCCGAGTCAGCCCTCCCCACACCCCCATCATGAGATTGGCTTAAAAATTATGAGTTATAAAATAATTTGTATTTTATTTGCCCTCTGTCACTAGGTTCACATTTTCAAATGTTTCTCTGCAGCTGTAGGGTTAGAAAATACTTCGTTTAAAAAACAAAAGCTGAAGTTCTCCAGTAATAACCTGATTCCAGCAGCTGGGGCTTTACAAAACCCCACACCAAGTATTGGAAAAGTTACAATAAATTCACAAGAGTTGGCCACATTGGATCTTGTCCTATTGTCTACATTTGTTCAGCACCCAGCATAGTAGGGCCCCTGTAGGCACTACTGCAATAGAAGTATTAAATAATCAATATAATGTTCTGTTACTCTACCTGATAGAGCCACTCACTGAGCCACAGCTACTCAGATGAGACATTCTTGTTTAAACACAGCAAGGATGTATAGTGGATCCCCTGAATAACAGCTGTAAATCTGGCATATATCCAGAGTCGCCACTGGTTAAGAACAGAGCAATAAATGGCACACATTTAAGGTTTTAATTTCTGCTAAACATGACTGTGTGGGAGACAATCCTATTTACTCCATGATATATTCCTTTTACGTTAGAAAGGGCTAGTTAGTGCTGGAATATTTGTAAGGCAAGTGTTCAGTGGTGGGCAATTCTTATGTGCAATATCTGTACAGTATAAAAATTATCAATAAAATAGGCATTAGAGCAATTGCCAAATGCGGTCTTCAGTGCTGCCTTTGGGTACAGCAACTTTAGTTCGTTTCTGTAAATGTCATTTAGCATTGGTCTTCATTTCTGCCACAGCTCCATTTGGCTCTCATGGTCACTTTAGATGATGTTAGCCTGTTCCCATCAGAGCAGCTGTTCTGCTAAAGGTGTATTTGAGCCTGCTTCAGAAGGGAGAACAGGGCAGACTATTTATTACAACTCAAGAATTATCCCCAGTACTGAAGCAGATATACAGCCTCTCTCATACAAAAAGGTTGATGCCTCCAACAAAGTAACTGGAGTAGAAGCAAAGGAGCTGCTCAATGTTAAAGAAAATGCAGAAAAACTTGCAAAGAAGTTCTGCCCAGTGAATAGAAAGAAATACAACACCTCTCATTCGAAACATCCTCCCTTCCCCCTCTACAATTAGCAGAATTTTCCTTTAAACTTTGTGGTGTCAAACAGTAGTTAAAAACCAGTAGAGATAAAAGCACTGCTCCTGTACAGGAGTTAATAGCAAGAGCATCTAGCTGCATAGAAGAGCAGAAGGTGGAGACAAACTGACTGACTTTTCTGCTTTCAGAGCATCATTTATAAAATGTTCATACTTAATCAGAACCTCTGAATGTTCCAAGTCTTTATCAACAAGGGCCAGAACCTAGTGGCTGGTCCGCCTTCTACAGAGCATGGGCACTTTGCAATACCTGTAATTCGGTAACACTCGGGGAAAGGGAAGGGAAGAAAAGAATGAAGGATTATTTTTTTTAAGGCAATGAAACTAGAATTGATGTGCATGGCACAAACAACTTCATTTCTATTCCAGACATGCCTGGACTGGACTGAATTAGAAAAAGCCCAGCTATTTAGGGCTTCAGTGTTTGAGCCTGCAAAGTGCTGAGCATGAGGTGCTGAGCACCTGATAGAATCAGGCCCTTCATGTGAAAAAGCAAGGCGGGGCGATCCCTTTGGCTAGCGTTCTTTTTTCACACCGATTTTACTTTCGCACCTTCTTCCCATTTTATTATAAAGGGTGTGGGGGTGGAAAGAAGCAAAATATTCCAAAATCAACTGGCTGATTATAAGGCTCTTGTCTGTTTTACTTCAGAACTCCTGAATTAGCATAGAGGAAAGGCCAAAAGGACAGTCTACTTTTTACCAGCTTTAGAGAGAGAGAGAGAATGTATGTGTGTTTTATGGGGAGCAATTGCATGCAATGTCTCCTGTTTGTTTCCTTGGTGGGCATCAGGCCAGGAAGACAGTCTGCCTCCAACCTAAATGCGCTTATAGTTTTATGAAACATTTTTCACTGCTGTTTATGGGATGAGGGAAGGGTGAACAGGCTGTCTCCATAACTCCAAAGAAATTCACAAAAACAGAGATGCGGGAAGCTGTGAGTGGCTCATTATGCAGCATAGCAACACTTAATTAATGATTGCCTTCTCTCCATTTTAAAGAGACTGGCACAACTCACGATAGAATATTAGGAAGAGCTGAATGTTCCTTTGAAATGAGAGAAGATAGCAATATAATTTAAGATTGCAGTTTTCAGTCTGCTGAGTTCAGGGCCTGAGGCTATGCCCACTACTGAGGGTTACACCAATTCCCCAAATGTAGGTTTTAATTCACGATGCAGTCCACTGGTCCTGACAGCAAGGTCAATGGACTGCATCACTAAATTACCCAAAATTCCATTTCCAATGTCCTGTTCCCCAACAGGCAAATTGATAATTACAGAAAATAGCACAAGAAAGCAAAAGTACATAGGAATCCAGCAGCCTACAGTTCTCTATTTTGTCCACCAGAGTTGGGTCCCCTGTACAGCAATTTCATTTTAACAAGGAACCCACTTCAGCTAGACTTCACACCTACCTCATTCACAGTCATTTAAGCCTCTCTAGAATGAATTCCTTTATTCTACCATATAATAAATATAAAAAAGTCATTTAAAGGAATGTTAAGGGCCTGATTGAAATAGAAAAAGCCAGGAAATTCAAAGTTAAGGCTACCACTTTGTCCTCACTTCATCCATGGTGCCAACATATTGTATAGGCCATTTCAGATATGGATGATGACTGGCTAATGTGAAGTAATAAAAAAAAATACAAGATGCAATAGGTAGTGGCAGTAGATTGATTTAATCTAAGATTCTGAGCATTAACTCTGAGTTTCATTCCCTTTGACAATTTATACTGGACATTTAAAACCTCAAGCCAATCTCTTTACAAATGTGTTGAATGTAGCTGTGATTATCTTTTGTGTAAAACCCCTTTAAATGTAAAAAATCTGCCTGACTATTTCAGCATTGCCAGTCCTACGAATTCCAAAACCATGGGTCAGGACCCCGCAAAAAAACAAGAGATCATGATTACTTTAAAAAAAAAATTTGGGTTTCTTTTTATTTGCTTGCTGGGGTTTTGAGACTTTAAGGTTACACTTCCTTCATGTTTTCAGGCTTTCCTCTGAATCCATGAGGGCTCGAAACTTATTTTGAAAAAGGGTGAAAATCTCAGCTTTCCTATCACATTCCTCCAGCAGTTGGGACTATAAGAAAAACACCAAATATTGTGAGACTCATGATACAATAGCAAGAGTTGGAACACTGGGGACTGACCGGTGATTCCAGATGAAGGGTCACACACAGAGACAGTCCCATGCTGGTCTCTCTGGCTCTTGCGGAGATGTTTATATTTGTTCTTTCTTCTGAAATAAAATAATCTAGGAAGATCTGGATGACCTTGTAAACTGGAGTAAAAGTAATAGGATGAAATTTAATAGTGAAAAGTGCAAAGTCATGCATTTAGGGAGTAACAACAAGAATTTTGGTTATAAATTGGGGACACATCAGTTAGAAGTAACAGAGGAGGAGAAGGACCTCGGAGTGTTGGTTGATCACAGGATGACTATGAGTTGCCAATATGATATGGCCATGAAAAAAGCTAATGCGGTCTTGGGATGCATCAGGCGAGGTATTTCCAGTAGAGATAAGGAGGTGTTAGTACTGTAGACAAGGCACTGGGGAGACCTCATCTGGAATACTGTGTGCAGTTCTGGTCTCCCATGTTTAAGAAGGATGAATTCAAACTGGAACAGGTATAGAGAAGGGCTACTAGGATGATCCGAGGAATGGAAAACCTGTTTTACGAATGGAGGCTCAAAGAGCTTGGCTTGTTTAGCCTAACCAAAAGAAGGCTGAGGGGAGATATGATTGCCCTCTATAAATACATCAGAGGGATAAATACCAGGGAGGGAGAGGAATTATTTAAGCTCAGTACCAATGTGGACAAAAGAACAAATGGATATAAACTGGCCATCAGGAAGTTTAGACTTGAAATTAGACGAAAGGTTTCTAATCATCAGAGGAGTGAAGTTCTGGAACAGCCTTCCAAGGAGAGCAGTGGAGGCAAAAGACATATGTGGCTTCAAGACTAAGCTTGATAAGTTTATGGGGGGGTGGTATAATGGGATAGCCTAATTTTGGCAATTAATTGATCTTTGACTATTAGCGGTAAATATGCCCAATGGCCTGAGATGAGATGTTAGATGGGGTGGGATCTGAGTTACTACAGAGAATTCTTTCATGGGTGTCTGGCTGGTGAGTCTTGCCCACATGCTCAGGGTTTAACTGATTGCCATATTTGGGGTCAGGAAGGAATTTTCCCCCAGGGCAGATTGGCAGAGGCCCTGAGGGGGTTTTGCTTTCCTCTGTAGCATGGGACACTTGCTGGAGGATTCTCTGCAGCTTGAAATCTTTAAACCATGATTTGGGACTTCACTGGCTCAGATATATGTTAGGGGTTTGTTACAGGAGTGAGTGGGTGAGATTCTGTGGCTTGCATTGTGCAGGAGGTCGGACTAGATGATCATAATGGTCCCTTCTGACCTTAAAGTCTATGATTCTATATGTCTAGGTTTTTTGTATTTTGAAAGCATAGCCAACATTAGTGTCTGCAAAAGCCCAATTTTAACCACATAAAAGGCTCTCAGTTGCCTGAATTGCGCATGCAAATATTTTCTGTAGCTATGAATGTTGTGTTTCTTTGCAGGCATGAGTGATTGCATGCTGTTATGCTGCTGACATACAAAATACAAGCATGATACCTTGAGTCTAGAAGATTAAAATAATCAGCACACATTTAGAGGCAATTGTTGAACATTTGGGGATGAAATTAAGATAAGGGAAAAATTGATAAAAGATTGTATTTTAAAATCTTTACCTTATTTCTATGACTCCAATATGTATTTTGGAAGGAAGAACAATACACCAGCAGCTGACATCAGTTCAGGTGCTGGTGGCCGATTTTACATCCATTTCTGTTACCATTTTATAACTTATCATTACCTTATTTTCATCATTAAATCTCATTTCCTCAGAAACTGGATAGGAAAGGCTATCTGCAGTAGCCGAGTGTAAGAGAAAGGATACCAGTAGTGGCAGGAAAGGATAAATTCACTAGAAGATTTCAGCTTGCTGAGAGCTGTGAGAGCTGGTTTCAAAACTCAGATGCAAAGTTTAGCAGTGTCTCCTACTGCCTGTAGTATTTCAAACTGTATAGGAAAAAACAACATTTCCCCCAACAGGTTTTTTTCCCTTGAATGGAGTTGATGCTGGCTAATGAGGTCCATCTTGTGCAGTTAATCAGAGAAAATCTTTACTAGGCAACATCTCCTTTCATAACAACCATTTGATAAGCCACTTCATGCATTACAGATGTGTATTATTCTTTGAGGCCCCATACTGCACTGGTGTGAAAAAAGCAATAGAGATGAAGTGAAACTTAAAAAGCAAAGACCCAGCCCAAATCTCAGCCCTGTCCCCCTTCACTAAACCCAAACCATTTTTAGGATTCAGATGTGCATGGAGAAGTACTCCAGGCCTGCTTTTTTAAGATATATGCATTGCAGAGTGAGGGCTCTCAGTAGGTCTGCAGCTCTCTGCTGGGCATGAGCCAGCTGCTGTATTCAGAACTCATACCCTTGGGGGCTTTCTTGGCTCACAAACACATACACTGCACTCTGAGTCTATTTTTAAAATTGTTAGTTATAATTTCCCTTTCCCTCTGAGTCTTACAATTGAACTTATGATATTAAGGCATCTGGCTCTTCAGGGAGAGGTTTAAAAGAATTACTCCCAATGAATTTTTGAAGCATTTCTCTAAACATTCCTAAAATATTTGTTTCTGTAATATACACAATGGTGCGATGTGGTCTGATGGGTTTTTGGCATGACTTTGGGATGGTTGCATTACCTTTGAGTGGTGAATCCAGGAGTGAACTTTTCATCCAGACCATCCCCAACTGCCGCTGATTAAATATCAATGTTCACCATGCTATCCTGTATTCCATACATGCCATTTAGCCCCAATAACAATTTCTAAGGTGTTAATGTCCCACCACTTGTACAACCAGATGGCTGGAGTCCAATTATACAGACTTCACAGGGAGTTATAAAAAAATCTAAAAATGACCTACAATAGCTTTTCTGTACATAAAATGTCACAGTTGTATGGCCTGATACCTCTGGACTATCCACAGCTTGAGAGACAGCGCACATGGCCTAGTGGTCAGGGCACTCACTTGCAAGTCTAGAGATCTGGGTTTTAATTCCCTTCGCTGCCATAGGCTTTTTGTACAATCTTGCATGTGTCTATCTGTGCCTGCATTCCCCCACTGTGACACGGGGCTAATACAATTTTCTCTCCTCACAGGGATGTTGTGAGGTTCACCCCACAATGCTATTCAGTGCAGCAGGATGGGCAATAAAGAGACAGGAGGTTCAATCCCTGCAGGTGTTTGAGATGAGATGTCTTTGTGCCGTAAGAGGTGTTACATGAAGAGGCAGATTTCAAAATGAAAGTAGTCTTAGAATGGATGTCGAAGTCCATGACATCGCTGACAAAATCCAGGAAGCACAACTTCGCTGGTTCAGACACAATCAGAGATGAATGGAGGAGATCTGGTGAAGCTAGGATGGCAGGAGAGGATAGTAAGAAAGAGATCTCGAGGAAAGCCAAGGAAATGATGGATGGATTGCATCAAAGAAGATGGTAAGCCGGAGGACCTTAATGTCACCTCATACAGATAGAGATGACAAATGCTTGCCCAACAACCTGATCTGAGTTGATGGGATAAGAGGAATGTGAAGGAGTGTTGTGATAATAAATACATGAAAAATTGTGACATGCTCAAATACTAGGCTAATGGGGACCATGTAAATACTCAAAGTAGAAACAAGTACAATATTCCCCATTGGTAAGGTGAGAATCACAGCTTCTAACCATTTTAAGGCTCCTATTTCTAGGTATGAAGAATTGGGAGATATCAGGCCTTAATTCTGTCTCTGGTTGTGGACAAAATATTGTCTGTACTGATCCTCAACTCATTGGGTGGGGGAAAATCTACAGTCTGGGTAAAGAAGGAAACATTTCTCTACAGTATGGGTAAAGAAGGAAACATGTCAGATTACTTGATAAATGATAGCTGTTTGAAGCTACTAAGAGGTTTAGAGTGTTAGAAGCAGACCCAGGAAAAATGGATTAGTAGGCAGAGTGTGATGAGGTGGCCAACAGTGCATGATAAACTGCTGAACCATATGCTGAAAAAATGTATATAGCACATGGCTCTGCACTTTATCACATGTACATCCCCACCACATATGGAAATATATATGTATATGTGTTTTCTAGTTGCTATGAAAAACTCATGCAGGATGATAAACCATATTTCTCTTGTAAGCCAATGTGATATTGAATTTCTAAAATGTCTCATTCCCTATAATGGGGGGTTAACTTAATTAGAGACATGCAACAGAATTAAACACTCCGTAATGTTGCTTTTCCATGGCTGGGAAAATCAAAGTCCTCTATAATACCAAGGTTAATAAAAGAGATGTTTAAAACAACTTTACCTTTTATTCTTTCCAAAAATCAGTGCAACTCGTGTTCCTTAAAGGGTTTGAAATTCATGAATTTGGGCCCCAGGGCTGATCTATGGGGGTGTAGGGAACCTATAATCTTCAGATTAGTTCCTTTTACAACTGCATTTAAAGTTCTCACCAGATGTGTGTAATTACTTGGAACTGTAGTAAAACCAGTCTCCAGAAAAAGAACCTATTATTATGATTGTAAATTGTGTTACAAGATATGGAAACAAAGTTATGCTTGTAAGTTCTGCTCTGTGATTAATCTGAATTCTGACCTGTTAACCAAAATGTATTGTTTTAGATTACATTAATATCTTGGATCTAATTGTTTAAGACAGGAATCCATTGAATCAAAAAAATTGTAGGGGTTGGAAGGGACCTCAAGAAGTTATCAAGTCCAGTCTCCTACCCTGGGGTGGGACCAAGTAAACCTAGAGCATCCCTGAGAGGTGTTTGTCCAACCTCCAATATGGGGACTCTATTCTTATAGTTAGAAAGTTTTTCCCAATATCTAACCTAAATCCCCTGGCTGCAGATTAAGCCTCTCATGTCTTGTCCTACCTTCAGTGGACATGGAGAACAATTGATAGCTGTTCTTTTGATAACAGCCCTTAACATATTTGAAGACAGTGTGGCAAGGCACCTTCTCAGTCTCCCCAGACTCTGCTGCTTTTAGCCCTGGTGAGACAGGCTTGGGTAATATGGTCCCCCTTGGGACACAGGGGAAGTCTGCTCCCCGTATCTCCACCAGTCCTGTTTAGAATCTTTTTACTCCTTTGTGGGAGAGAGTACTGCCTCTCCTCCTGGTGAGGCTCGCTGTCTTGCTGCTCCAACACTCCTGGCAGCAGGGCTCCTTCTTTCTCTTCTCTCCCCTTCCTTCCTCCCAGGGAAGGGTTTAAAAAGGTTTCAGGCAGCCCTAAGTTGGAATCAGCTGATCCTAATTAACCTCAGGTAGCTCCCCCTCAGCTGATTCTAAGTGCTACCTTGGTAACCCTTTCTCAGCTGAACCTGATTGACCTGTAGTTGCCTCCCAGTTGATAAGGAGGAGGGCCTTTTAATCCTCTGGGACTGATTCCTACCCCTCCATTGCAGCTGTCTGTCCTGAGTTTATCACAACTGCTATCAGGTTCCCCCTCAGTCTTTTGTCAAGAGTAAACATGCCCAGTTTTTTAACTTTTCCTTATAGGTCAGGTTTTATGATTTACCTTTTATGTTGCTGTCCTCTGGACTATCTCCAATTTGACCACACCTCATTACTAAAGCATAGTGCCCAGAACTGGATATAGTATTCCAGTTGAGGCCTCCCCAGTGCAAAGTAGAGCGGGACAATTACCAACTTCATCTTACACACTACACTCCTGTTAATACCTGCCAACATGTTATTAGCTTTTTTCACAGATGCATCACACTGTTGACTCATATTCAATTTGTGTTTTATTATGATTCCCAGATCCTTTTCACCTAGCCAGTTATTCCGTTTTGTAGTTGTGAATTTTATTTTTCCTTCTAAAGTGACGTACTCTGCACTTATCTTTATTGAATTTAATCTTGTTGAATTCAAACCAAATCTCTGATTTGTCAAGGTTGTTTTGAAATCTAATCCAGTCTACAAGTGCTTGTAACCCAGACATCTTGATGCCATTTGCAAATGTTTTAAGCATACTGTCCACTCCATTATCCAAGTCATTAATGAAAATATTGACTAGTACCAGACCCAGGGCTGACCCCTGTGGGATCCCACTAGATAAGTCCTCCCAGTTTGACAGCAAACCATTGATAACTACTCTTTGAGTATTGTCTTTCAACCCATTGTACACCCACCTTATAGTAATTTCATCTAAACCACATTCCTTTAGTGTGCTTATGAGAATGTCATGTGAGACTGTGTCAAAAGCCTCACTAAAATCAATATAAATTATGTCTACTGCTTTCCCCCATCTACTAGGCCATTAACCCTATTAAAGAAGGATATTAGGTTGGTTTGGCATGATTTGTTCTTGATAAATCCATGCTGACTGTTCGTTATAGTCTTGTTATCCTCTAGATGCTTACAAATTGCTTGTTTAATAATTTGTCCCAGTATCTTTCTAGGTATCAAAATTAGCCTGACAGATCAGTAATTCCCCAGATCCTCCTTGTTCCCCTTTTTAAAGATAGATGCCATGTTTCCCCTTCTCCAGTATTGTGGAAACTCACCACTCCACCAGGAGTTCTCCAAGATAATTGTTCATGGTTCCAAGATTGCTTCAGCTAGTTCCTTAAGTACCCTAGGATGAATTTCATCAGGCCCTGCCAGCTTATTTAAGTATTTTAACCTGTTCTTTCCCTATTTCTGGCTTATGTTCTTTCACCCTTGGTGTCAATATTAATTGTGTTGAGTATCTAGTCACCATTAACCTTTTTGGTGAAGACTGAAGCAAAGTAGGCATTAAACACCGTATACTAGACTTGGCCAATTCAATTGTATGGTGCTAATAAAACTGAGGTCATGTCTCACCCGTTTCTCACAAGCCCTATTCAACTATTGAGCTTTGTATTTCATCACAAAAAACTAACAAAATGAATTCCAATATGGCAGGCTTGGTCAGATCATTACATGTCCATGGTCCCACTTAAAGGTTTTAATGAAAACAGTGGATCTTAACTGGAAAAAGTTGGGAAATCCTGGGTTTGAATGTATATTACTGTATAAAGTTCTTACTTGATAATTCCTGAAGCATACATATACAGTTCTGCTCCAGAGCACTTTCATATGGTTGGGGAGGTTTCAAACACACTTGGAGAAGAAGGGGATAAGACTTACAATCACAGCTATTAAAGAAACCCAGACATGATGACGCAAAGACCTTCACTTGCACTAAAACCAGAAACTCAGTATGATAGTACTTCAGAAACAATATAGTTAGTGCAGTAATTCACACATAAGATAAAAACTAGTGTATATATATGTACTACTGCCCTGGGAAAAATAAACGTAAAAGTCTGTCAAGGCTGAAAATGCTGGCAAAAGCCCCACAATGTGATTGCTGGGGCTGTATGAAATAATGAAATATTCATCCAAAAATATTTAAAATCTCAAAATGCCAGATTTTTGCATTTTGCTTCAATTTCATTAAACATTTCCAAATTGTTATAGTGTTCCATTCAAAACAGATCTGAACTTTTAACTCAAACTTTGTCCTAGCAGGTTAGACAAACACCTGTCAGGGATGGTCTAGATAATACTTAGTCCTGCCATGAGTGCGGAGGACTGGAATAGATGACCTCTCAAGGTCCCTTCCTGTCCTATGATTTTATAGTGAAAACCTCACAGGTCTGAATTTCAGAATATTCCAGTGAATAATTTTGGCATCAAACCATACTAAATGCTGACATTTCATTTTCCACATGAAACAAAAATATGCATAACTTGCATTCAAATAATGTAAACAGCAACTCTTACATATTTGAAGTCATATATTGTCTTATGTACATTTGCCTTTTTTGTATATAAAAGTTCACACTGGTATGTAACACACATAAAAAATATAACACAAAAGGCATGATTGCTGCTTGCTATATGTATCATATAGGACAATCTTAAAACTACTATAGTATGCACTGAATATTAAATATAAAACCAAGGAAATATAAACCAATATCAAATCTCCTCTCCCAACACTAATTATAAAGACATCAACAATGTGAAGGCTATAACTGAACAAACAGATTCACCCTATATTTAAAAACTGTCTAGTGGAAGTTCATAAAATCCAGGTAATCCTGCAAAAAACACAGAAAAATCCATTCATGGAGAAAGTGGCAAAAACAGGGGAAGCCTATCATCGGGAGACACCAATGGAAATAAAGGAGAATTCCTAAGCATGGTGCAAAAATCACATAAAACAAAGGGATCGTACTCAAAGGTGATTTTGTTCTACAACAAAAGAGAAGCACATATAAACATGTGAAGGAAATATGCAGGGCACAACTATGGAGAGAGAAAAAACTTAAAACAAGGAGTGGGAAAGACAGCAGAAGGCAATCAGATACTTGGTTGGTTGGTGCAGAGCAAAAACCTCAATAACTGGATGCACAGCAGAAAGTGAGATGAAAAGAAAAACAAATCAAATCAATGTGCATCATGATTTATCAGCACCAGTCTTCTCAAGAGAGATTGAATGACACACACACATCATAAAAACCCAGCCTACTCTGGGTATGGACATTAGCACAAACTGAGAGAATTGCATGACTTTGTTACAAGTTAACTTTACTGGATAATGAGCCCCCAGAAACATAAAAGAATGAAGAGTATGAATTAGGTATTATGATGGCCAGTTACAGCACCTTTAAAAGAAGGGGGATGT
Source organism: Mauremys mutica (assembly GCF_020497125.1). Taxonomy (NCBI): domain Eukaryota; kingdom Metazoa; phylum Chordata; order Testudines; family Geoemydidae; genus Mauremys; species Mauremys mutica. The sequence goes on from NC_059072.1 coordinate 168,164,930, forward strand.
ATGATATTGTCAGAAATACAAGTTAATGAGCTCAGCAGCCAGCACTCCGAGAGACCTTGTCACTTTAAGACTAACACGGTAACTGGTAGCAGGGAGTGAACTCAAGGGACTGGGAGCTGAGTAGTTGTATGCTGGCAGTTAAATAAAGCTATTGTATTTGAGAAGCCTCTGAGCACGATTCATTTTTATAACATTGTCTGGGGACAGGGCAATGGCTATATCTTTGCAAATGGAAAAAGACAGAAACTTATTTTTCTTTTAAATGGAAGCTCACAGTTTGCAGAGAATTATCGAATGCAGCAAAAGTTGCAGAGAAGATGTTCAGCCCGGGGGATCTGTAAGCTTTTTCTCACCTAGGCTCAACTCTTGTTCATGGAGTTAAGACAATTTTGGGGACAGATTTTTCTCTTACACGAGACCTTGATAATCTCCCTCCTGTAAACTGTCCCAGCAGCCTCTCTCCTTGCTAAACCCCTGGTCAGACTAAGCAGGGAGAACATGCAATTCTTCTATGAGGCCCCAGTCCTGCAAACTTATGTACCCAAGTAGCTTTATGCATTTGGTCAGTAGTAATAGAATAAGGTGTTCAGTGCAAGTGCTCCAGGACATTTAAACATGTGCTGCCACCTACCACAATAAGCCAGTTGGAGGCAAATGACAACAAATGAATGAAACATGCAGGGCAACATCATGGAGAGAAATAACTCTGAAAAGACGCGTGGGAGAGAATTGTTTCAATAGTTGACTAGTGGGTGCACCTTAAATAGGGAATTGAAAGACCAAAGACTTAAACCTATGTCTAAAGTTAAGCACATGCTTAGTTGTTTTGCTTAATAAGTATGGGCTGCTGAATTGGAGCCCATGTATGTAAAGTCATATGTGTAAGTGTTTGTGTAACCTACTGTGTGTTACATATCCCTCTCTGCTAACCCACAGAGGATACGAATTGTTACAGTATGCAGCTACAGAGCCTTGGCAGCACACGCTTTTAGCTCTGTAGGTCCCAAACTTAATCCCTGGTGTGTTGGCCAAGATGACAGCTGTCACATTTGCAGCATCAGGGCATTATTTCCCGATAGTATCACAAAGGGGGCAAAGCTTCAAAAGGCTCTGCTTTTTGTTTGCTTTTAGCTCAATGTTAAGAGCTCTGTAAAAAGCTGTACACAAGGCGCTGCTTACAGTGCACAACAAATTGTTTTATTGTGCCTACAAAATCCCGAAATCAATGCTCAATAATATGCAGCACTATCTATCAACTATCTGCAAACAGACAGACACCTCTCCTTTAGAGAGCACTCCTGTCACACCCACCGAACATAGTCAGAAAAGGGCATTTTCAGACACTCGGAACCTTTGCATTTTATTTTTCCATCCATTTTTCCCCTCATGGTTCAGCCCAGTGGCAACTTGGGGATCCTATTCTGCCATTGGATGAGCTAAACCATCTTTGCTGTCATTGAAAACAAAAACCCTTTCTTTGTTATCACCCATTCCTCCATAACTGAAAAACAGGGATTTTTCCCCCTCAAACTTAAAAGAGGGAAAAAAATCACGTGAGCTAAGAAAATGGAAGTTTCACCTCCAAAAGAGAATTTTACATAACATGATCAGCAAGAGAAAGGAGGGAGAGGGAAGTGTGTGGAGGGGGAGGGATTTTATAATGCAGCTCCATATTTAACATTACCATAGTTTCCTAGGTCTAGATCCCCAAAGATATTTAGGTCCCTAACTCCCATTGAAATCAACCAGAAAACATCTTGAAAGTGGTGGACTATGGGGTGAGGTTCATGCCAATATTTGCTTAGGCCAATGAGGTAGCTGCTGCACAAGTGTACGCTGTGGCCCTGGTACAGGGTAATGGATCAAATGCTAGAAAAAGATCTTCCTGGCCTCCAATATGGACCCACGATTCAGTTATTTTGAAATCAATGGGAGTTAGGCATTTAAATATCTTTGAGGATCTGTGCCCTTACATTCACTGTAGGCTAGTAAACTCTATGATAAAAGAGGGATCAACTGGCTGACGAAAAGTCTAGTAGAGGGGTTACAGAACAAAAATTTTGGTGGCCTCAGAGTGCTGCCACCAACTCTTGCTGGGGGCCGCTCTCACAATTTTTCCTAAAATATGTAATTAACTTTAGGGAAAACAAAAATATGCACATATCCATATCCAAATCATTGTAATTTATTTATGTAGGATTCTTTTTGCAGACTCAATATTAAAAATAATGTACAATTGTCTCTATTCTTTACTGGACCTAAACAGAATAGAAACACAAATAAGGTGCTTTGCATGTTCTTGTATTTTTTCTTGTTCTTTCTTTTACTTTTCTGGTTGCTTTTTTAAGACTTGCTAGAGAGTAAGTCTGTTGTGAAAAGTGACATTAATAAACATACACTTTTCACAGCAGACTTACTCGGCCCCACCAAGCCTGGGGACAAATTAAGCCCTGGATGGGGAGATGGCTTGTACAGAGGCAATGTGGTCCAGTGGTGATGGGGCTCTGGGGGAGGCAGCGAGGGCCAGGGTAATGGGGAGGGGCGGGGAGATTGGGGCCACATCCCACCAGAGCGCAGCCAGAGAACGGAGCCTGAAGCCCTATGACTGGAGCCTGCCACCCACCACACCAGGGCTGAAGCCTGACCCCACCGACCCTAGGAAAGTGAGGAATTCACTGGCTGCCTGCTCCTCTAGCTTGTGTGTTTCCAGAGGGGGACAGGGCCCCAACTATTACTGAAGGCCTCCCCTCCCCCCATCATAGCCCAGGCAGCTGTGGCCACAAGAAAAGCCCCTGGTGGCATATTTGGGAAATGCTGCTCTAGTACTATTGCAGAGGCTAGTGTGTGCTAACCCAGGTGTCCACCTGTAACTAAAATAAAAATGAAGCAAATGTTCTTTTTGTTTCAGAGATGAAATATTTATAATAAAGGAATTTAACTGAATCCTGGAATTTGAAGATGCTCTTTGGAAAGCTGCATATTCAGCTCTTAACTGTAAAATATGTACATCTACAGATACCACACTGCAATGCAAGTACTAAATAAAACAGAATAGAATTCCCAACAAGGATTGTTTGCCACTGAGTACATCACTCATGTATTCACCATGTCCTCAGAATCCCTAGAAACTCGTGTCTACCTCACTGTTTAAACCATCCCATCTCAGACAGCCACATGCCCACTAATGAAGGTTTCTTACATTAGTAATGACTCCATGGATGATGAATCTAACTGGCAGCATGAACCTGATTTCCTGGAAGGAGGGACAGTATTCAAGGCATGGAGAAGCAAGTGATGCTCATTCTAAAGCAAATGATGCCTGTTCCAAATAGAGGCTTTGGGTGAAGATGGAGAAGTTTTGTCCCATTGTGTCATGATTATCTCCCCAGTCTTATGTATTAGATCTCGCCATTAGCAAAAACTGCTCTTATCCTGAAGTTGTTGTGAGATTTGCTGGCTGAAATATTAGACTTTTCACTTTAAAAATATTTTTTGATAATAGTTTACTAGTCTTCTAATGCCCTATTTTACGAGCCTCAAAAGGTCATCAAAACAATTTAGTTCCCTATCTCTGTCACTATATGGTAGCATCAACTAATTAAACAGCTGCAAACATTTTCATTTCATGCTCTTTGCAGAAGCCACATGTAAAAATTCACTTTGGAATCCTGACACATAATATGTAGTCTGGGCTTGGAGAGGAAAGCTATTTATTATTTTCATATATTTTGTAATTGTTAATGACTATTTTACTAATGAAGGCAAATTTTCTGGCCAAGCTGATTACATGGGGTTGTTTTAAAATGTATCCCACTTGCTTGTAGTCTATTTCTAGAGTTACCACTTGATAATAGAGGTGATGGTGACACTTTTGACATCTTGCCTTAACTGAAACAATTGTATAGCTAGTTAGAATGTTTTCTTCCCCTTTGTGGAAAATTTCAACTTTTTGTCCAAAACCCAAAAACCTGTTAGATGTCCAATCGCTACTACACGTTTTGGTGAAAACTGAAGCAAAAAAGTCATTTAGCACTTCTGCCATTTCCACATTTTCTGTTATCGTTTCCCCCTGCTCCCGTTGAGCAAAGGGCCTACCCTGTCCTTGGTCTTCCTCTTGCTTCTAATGTATTTGTAGAATGTTTTCTTGTTACTCTTTATGTCTCTAGCTAGTTTAATTTCATTTTTTGCCTTGGTCATTCTAATTTTGTCCCTACATAATGTTGTTATTTGTTTATATTCATCCTTTGTAATTTGACCTAGATCCCACTTTTTGTAGGACTCTTTTTTTGACTTTCAGATCATTGAAGATCTGGTTAAGTCAGCATGGTCTCTTGCCATACTTCCAGTCTTGCCTACGCAGTGGGATAGTTTGCTTTTGTGCACTTAATAATGACTCCTTGAAAAACTGCCAACTCTTTTGAACTGTTTTTCCCCTTAGACTTGCTTCCATGGGATCTTACCTACCAAATCCCTGAGTTTGCTAAAAGTCTGCCTTCTTGAAATCCATTATCTTTATAATGCTGTTTCTTGAATTCCTCTGTACTAGTCTTTCATCAGTAATGACCTACACACCATTTAAGCCTTGTACCACCTCATTTGCTTTCATTTGAAATATCTCCTGTGTGGAGAATATTGCAAATGGCATGTGAGTGAATCACAAGTGGCCAACTGGTGCATTAAATGTCATCAGTTTGCTGTTTGTTTGTTTTTTCTAGCTAGCCTTATTTGCCAGGGTCTGCATTGTGCATCTATTATGCTAAAGAAAAGTGACTGTGCCTAACTTGTGGGTAATATTGTCTAAAGTGGAAAGATTGTAGTTTTCTTGAATAACTTTGATGAGATCCCTCAAGTTTGTGCATATTTGGATTTCACCATTGGTTCTTTTTCTCTTTTGAACCCTGAGACTTTTTTTTTTGTTCCTCAGTTTCTGTCTCTATTTCCAATTTTTCATGTTTTTCAGATTGCAAGTTACCTTTCATCTCACTGAAGTGGTAGGCTTCTTGATGTATGTCATCATTTCTGTGTCTGGCGTTAGATGTACTTTACAATATGCTGGCAATTAGCCTTTTGGAATATGTCTAGTTGTTTGTTTGATTTCCTTTTCTTAATTTACACTTCTATGAGGTCTGGGTTTGATGGTTCTGTTATAATTTTTATGAGATGGAATAGATTAGTGGTTTTTAGCACCAGGATTGACATTGTTGTGGAAGTACAGAAAGAACTGACAGGGATTTGTAGGGGATCTTAATGCATGACAGTCTTTGTTAGCAAGAGTTAGGCTAACTGTAACCCTAATAACACGAGATTTGTTGAAGCGAGGATTATGTGAGGTGAGTGGAAAAGAACTGTGTGAGAAGTTGTTTTTCGACCTTGTGTAGATAATACGAAACGTAGACTTTAGTCTCTTAAGTGAGAAAAACAAGATATCAGGATGACCTATGTATAAACAAAATGCAGCTGTTGCTTATTATTGTCTGTAACAAAAGTATAAATGCTTGTTGTAATTGTTTACCTGTTGAGAGACCTGTCTAGGAAGGGGAGACCCTATGTCCTAGTGCACTCTCTCCCTGTTGTAGCTGCTAAACAGAATAAAGTATCTGACTCTGCTGCACCCAAACAAAAAGTGAGAACTGAGTTTTTCTCCGACAATTTGGGGGCTCGTCCGGGATGGCAACGCCTACTGAGACACAGGCAGCTGCTACGGATCGTTCCCCTTCGAACCCCATGGCGCCACAAGAGAGGTATGAGACCTTTTGAAATCTCTATTGGGTATCGGAGGAGGACTGTCCGTGGGGCCTTCTGTCCCTGTTGGGCTTATGCTATCTAAACTTATTGACTGTGCAGCAAGATCAGATGCAGAGTGGTATTGGGGAACGGTTTTGCCACCCCAACAAGGTTAGGTTGAAGCAGTAGTGGGGAACTGCTTGGTTGGCCAACAAGGTAAAAAAATATAGACAGAGGCAAACCAAAGGCAATACAAGTTACAGAACTGAGATTACATTTGCAAAGCTTAACTGTCCAGTGAGATCCAACAGTGTGCCTGTTCTCCGACATTGTGATAGGTCTATCATATTGCTTTGGCCTCTATATCTATATGTTGCTAAATAACTATCTAGATTTTAATGCTAGTCTAAAGATGTTTTGGGACAAAGAATCCAATAAGATCATATCCCATACACGCTGGAACTATATTCAGTCACTGAAATGTATATGTGGAACTCCCTCTTGCCTACACCTCTTAATACATGCTGGAGGTGCTCAAGCTCTAAGTCTATTAATCTTTGGTATCACTTTGTCTTTGCATTTCTTTTTCTTATTCCTTCTTTCTTCTATGCCCTATCTTTTAAATGTCTTCTTTCATTTTAATTAACTTAGGCCTGGTCTACAGTGAGGGGGGGATTGATCCAAGTTACGCAACTTCAGCTATGTGAATATCATAGCTGAAGTCGACATACTTAGACCTACTCACCGCGGTGTCTTCACTGCGGTGAGCCGACTGCTGCCACTCCCCTGTTGACTCTGCCTGCGCCTCTCATGGCGGTGGAGTCAGGGCCGGCTCCAGGGGTTTTGCTGCCCCAAGCAGCCAAAAAAAAAAAAAAGGCGCGATCGCGATCTGCGGCAATTCAACGGGAGGTCCTTCGCTCCAACTGGGAGTGAGGGACCCTCCGCCGAATTGCCGCCGAATAGCTGGACCTGACGCCCCTCTCCGGAGTGGCCGCCCCAAGCACCTGCTTGCTAAGCTGGTGCCTGGAGCTGGTCCTGGGTGGAGTACAGGAGTCGATGAGATAGCACTCAGGGGTCGATTTATCGCATCTAGACTAGATGTGATAAATCGATCCATGCTGGATCGAACACTGCCTGCCAATCCGGCAGGTAGTGTAGACATACCCGTAGTCCTTTAAGCAAGTAAGAGTTACCCTCAGGTGTGTTTCTTACACGACATTGTATATGCCACCTTATCCGCACTCACTCTTTCATTTGCACATTATTATTTGTACTGTTTGCCAGAGTATTTCAATATGTTTAATAAGTTCAAATGTAATAAAAAGGATTTTTAAAGTCTTAGTCTCCCTTTGATCAAAGATGTTCTTAATGCCAAAAAGGGGTGCTAATTTGGCTAGTCTCATATGCTTTTCATTGCTGTTTGTTTCAAATGTTTTCAACACTTTCAACAACTGACCTGTGTTCCAGTAGCAGTTTTGAATGTCTTGGGTATTTTTGCTCAGCTCATGATGAGTGCTGCTTCTTTCTTTCTGCGGCTTGTATTGGTGCTAGAAAGAGGCCAGCATCCTGTTCAGCGTCAGTCTCTGATTAACATCTCACCCTGACTGTTTAGTCCTCTGTAACTGTATGATCATCAGACATAACCAAAACGATCCTCTTTTTTCATCATGGCATGTATTTTTTCCTATGCCGGGCAACTCGTGTTGTGTGCGTATGCGTGCACACATGTGCTTCTGCAGATTTCCCCCCTGGCTTCTTTATCTGCTAACCTTTCCTTAGCTCCCAGTTCTGCCTCCTTTTGTAATAAAATGGTTTTATTTTCTGTGGTTTACCTCTACAATTATGTGCTTGACACGGATGTCCTGTTCCCCATGTAGTGTAACTCACTATGGTCTGACCCAGCTCCCGTTTGACTGAAGGGAAAAACTCCTTTTGACTTCAATAGGAAGTTGACCGGGCCAGATACTACTTTGCTGCTAGTATCCCTGCCATATTTAGGGTCCAAATCACAGTTTTTCCTAATTTTTCAGTGGCTTACCCCTAATAAAAATCAGTCTTTTAATATATGTTCATATGCAAATGCAGTCTTTTATTCTGTATTGCAGCTGAGGTAACCATTTGTCTATTGATGTTAGAACATTAAAAAAAATCAAAACAGCCTTTGAAATGATATATTTTGGCATAGATTAAAATACACCGAACAAAATAATTTGTCCAGGGTTTCTCAGTCAGCTGAGGTGATCTGTCTGTTCAATTCCTATGTACTGCTGATCTTGTTTCCTTTCTGTCTAGTGCATGGTTGTAAATGTGCAGCCTTTTGGGTCTTTGACAATTTGTCTGCTTCTTGTCCTGCAAGAACCAAAATGATCTACTTCTTCCACATGGACCACTTTTCATGGAAACATTTCCCATTTCAAAGTCCTCTAGAGGTACATTTCCTACATTAGTACCAGTTGCTATTTTAGTTTACCTCCATCCCCATGTTTGCCCTCAGATGATTTTACAAAATGAGTCATCCTGCAAGAAAGGCTTCTAAAACAGCTTCTTAATTTAACTGTCAGACTACAAGTTCGTATATGCCAGTCCCTTGAGCTGGCTTTCTGACTTGACTGCTGCCAGTTCCTATGTTAATCTTGAGTTGACATTTTTGCTCAGAGTTCTGGTTACAGGTCACACACCAACAAAACAACTGCCAACGTAAATGGATGTGCTGTTGCCCTCTTCTCTCAGCCTTGCAGAATATTTTTCCCAGTCAAAAATTTGAAACAGAAACACCCTATGTCCTCCCATCCCACTGCAACATAGTGTGATCTTCAAAGTCCCTATGGGATATTTAAAAATTAGTGTTATAAAATACAGGAAATTTTTCTTCTTTCTTTTTTCATTACATACAGGGGAATTAATTGTTTCTAAACAGTGTTAATGCAAGGCTAATGTTCAATTTAAAATCTCAGGCATCAGGAAATGGAAATTAAAATAAAAATCTTCTCACTCATATCATATTGCATTCTGAAAACCCAAAGTAAAACTGAATTAAACCAGGGTGAGAAGGAACAATGAACATCAGGCACAGACTTTGTACTAGATGTGGATTCCAAATCTCAAAATTAATATGTGCATGAGGATACCTGGTTAGGAATCTGTGTGAAGAGTTATTTTTCCCAGATAGGGAAGCCAACAGACCAATGACGTGAAATGCTAAATTTCTTGTAAAATAGGGAGATATACAAATCAGTGGATTGCTCAAATAAATTATTAATTGTGTGGGAAGATGACTGGACAAAGAGCAGTGACCTGGAGCTAAGAAATAAAAGTTTAGGCCCAGTGGGACAAATCCTGAGGTCCTTAATTCACTTTCATGTAATCTTCATTCATACAAATTCTCATTGAGTACAGTGAAACTTTGCAAGTGTGAGGACTGAATAAGATTTTAACCCCTTAACAGTAACAGCAACTGGGCCTTGGAATAGATTCACAGAAGAGATGGTGAGTGCACCATCATGCCAGATATTAGCAAGTTAGAAAAGATAATCAACAGAAACAGAATAAAATGAGCAGTCATACAAAATAAAGGCTGCGTCACTGAATGATTTAGGTGATCTTTGTTGTCCTTAATACAAGAGGTCTATGTTTTTTAAAAGGCCCAAAATATATGTTTAGTTGATCAAACTTAATGGTTCCTTTGAGACCACTGAAAGTTTATTAGGACAGTAATATACATTGTAAACACTTATTTAAAATGAATGTAGAGCAGCTGTTATAGAATATCTGGTAAACATCCAAAGAATTTTACAAAATGCATTATACATAAGAAGACAAAATCTCAGGGAATTTAGAGGCTCACCTAACCATCCCAATTTTTGGCTTATCCAAACCACTTTGGATATCACCAGATCAGGCTCTCCTGAGATTTTCAGTACTTCCTGGTTCTCTCAAGACCAAGAGTATCATGACACTTCTGCTGTATTTCTTGTGGTATTTTGGTACTACTGCTTCCAACCCAAACTGGGAAGTGCAAAGAGGTGAACACATTTTTTCCTCTCATTCAAATAATGAAAAGGGCTAAGTGAACATTTGTTAAACCACCAAAGTTTGGAATCTCATTCTGGACATTGTAAAGGGATCTGAGGAAACTTAAGAAACTGGAAATGGATGGTACTCTCACCTTTTATGAAGATAGTAGTTTCATTTTGCCAAGCTTAAATGGAGCATCTCAAATTTCTTTTCCCTTCCCCTAAAAACAGTCACTTTGCTGATCCATTCTACCAGCTGATGCTTAGAATACCTAGAAGTAACTCTTGTTGGTGAAAGAAAAGAAAACCACTTCTTACTGCGTGAGAAATATGGAATCCTCCTCATTTGCCATTAAAGGACACACAACTCCTTCCTGCAAGTCTCCTGAGCCCATTGTAGCTCCACAGCTGTCAGAACTGGAGGGCTTTTAACCTTGCCTGAAAGCAAAATGGATAGTCAAAAATTTCTGTAATGGAACTGTTGGTAAATGAGAGAACTGGGGAGTATGAATCAAAGACTTTTGAGTCTCATCTTGGTGAAGTGGAAAATAGAATTGTCCATCTTGAAAAGAGAGAAAAAGATCAGATTGTTGGATATAAAGCACTTGGACAATGGATTAGTTTGAGGATGTAGAGAATCACACCCAGAAGTCAAACTTGAGGATTTTTGGTATACAGAGTGTGCAGATGGCCACTTCCTGATTTATTATATCCAAGCTCTGAGGCTCTGGGGCCAATAGGACAAAACTGCACTGGAAATCAAACATACACAGAAAACCATGCTGCTCCCGCCCTCCCTCCAAATGTCAATAGACCAAGGATGATCATAGTCAAGTACTTTAGATAACATGTCAGAGAACTCGTGTTGAACGAAGCAAGTAATGGTATTATATGTCCTTTTCATAGTACTAGTTTTTCTTTCCTCCCTGATATCAGTCTAGAGACTCAGTTTTATTGTGCAGCCTTTAACCCCATTAAAAACAAGTATTGTCTGAGGAATAGCTAATATGTACTTTGCATCTAAAGTCTGGAACAAGAACAAAACACATTCCCTTTTCGTATTTTACCAACATCTTTTGCCACTCCTAGAGCACATTGAAAAGGCAGAGAAGTTTGCAAGGACTATTGTAACAGACTCTCACTGGAATTCATAGGATGAATCATGGTGGCTTAACAACCTAAACATTCTTTTTCTCTGGTCCAGCAATAATGTTCAGACTGGCTTACGGTAGATAATTAATATACTATAGTGTTATCTACCCATTGATACTGGAGTTTTAAGCTTTTTTGCATTGTTGTATTTTTGCATTTCCTGGAGAAGACTAGATAGCAAGATGCGCAATCCCTCTATAGTATCAGAGGGGTAGCCGTGTTAGTCTGGATCTGTAAAAGCAGAAAAGAATCCTGTGGCACCTTATAGACTAACAGACATTTTGCAGCATGAGCTTTCGTGGGTGAATACTCACTTCGTCGGATGCAAGTAGTGGAAATATGATTTCAGTGTTGCAGGGGGAGGTATATATATGCAAGCAAGAAGCAAGCTAGAGATAACGAGGTTAGTTCAATCAGGGAGGATGAGGCCCTGTTCTAGCAGTTGAGGTGTGAAAACCAAGGGAGGAGAAACTGGTTCTGTAGTTGGCAAGCCATTCACAGTCTTTGTTTAATCCTGAGCTGATGGTGTAAAATTTGCAGAAGAACTGAAGCTCAGCAGTTTCTCTTTGAAGTCTGGTCCTGAAGTTTTTTTGCTGCAGGATGGCCACCTTAAGATCTGCTATTGTGTGGCCAGGGAGGTTGAAGTGTTCTCCTACAGGTTTTTGTATATTGCCATTCCTAATATCTGATTTGTGTCCATTTATCCTTTTCCTTAGAGACTGTCCAGTTTGGCCGATGTACATAGCAGAGAGGCATTGCTGGCATATGATGGCATATATTACATTGGTGGACGTGCAGGTGAATGAACCGGTGATGGTGTGGCTGATCTGGTTAGGTCCTGTGATGGTGTCGCTGGTGTAGATATGTGGGCAGATATGTGGGCAGAGTTGGCATCGAAGTTTGTTGCATGGATTGGTTCCTGAGCTAGAGTTACTATGGTGCGGTGTGCAGTTACTGGTGAATCCCTCTCTACTTCATTTGGATGCTGAACTCAGCTTTTTATAACTATATAGTGAGTTTTTAGAACATTGTAAATGTGCTTATTAATTAACATTTTCTTTATACACTTCTTGATATCTCTCTCCCTTCATATATTGCCTTCCTTTTTAGACTATAAGTTCTTCAGAACAGGGACTATTTCTACCTATGTAATGTGCCTAGCCCACTGAGACACCACAATACAAATAATTAATAATGCACATGCACAGCTCAAGAAGATGAAATGATAATAGGCAGATTATAGATATATAATATGATCTGCCTGTTATTATATATGTGACCACTCAGCATACTTTATAAAGATTTTTCCTACCATTCTTTCTGTCTCACTTATTGATAATGGAACACTAGAGAGCCTTTTTTAGTTCTTTGGCACTCCATTGTTGGTTCAGCAGTTCAGATGTTGGCTATTAATGGATTAACTCTCTAGTTTTTTCTTTCTTTTAGCAATCCCTGGTAACACTTTCCATTATGCACGTGCATGACCTCTTCTTTCTCCCTCTCTGGTGACTGAATTGCACAGCCCAGTTTCAGTGTTGCAACGTGAAAGATTTTATCATGAGTATCATGATATGTGGTCTTTTGCTTGAAGCCCCAGTTTCTGGAGTGAAGTGATTACATGAAAATTTCTACTTTTTAGTCATCATGCTTGTGGAGAACAGCCCCAAAACATGACCCAAAAGGCTCAGAAACGAGACACCAAAGTAAAAGAACTCAAAATTTATTATATGTTAAAAATATGATTTTAGGCCTCATGATTTTAGGCCATTCTAGTGATTTTGGGGGGCTTGACTCAAACTTTGGAACATTCAGGACTGGCAACACCACAATTTTTCCTTGCCCTTTCCCTCCTTTTCCTTTCTCCCAGTCTTTCCTCCCCCCTAATCCATAGCCCCTCTCTTTTGTCTTCCTTACTGCTCACTAGCAACTCCTAATTTATCAGGTTGTTCAATTGTTACTAAAATGCCTTAAAAGGTCATTTTCCTCAATGCATAGTCCCTAGTACTATACGTGTGAGATTAGTCTTGTTTGGTGAAGAATTTTAATTGCTCCATTTTTTCTGAAATTGATACGTATTCTGAGAATTCTCAGAATGATAAACAGATGCACTGGACACTTGTAAAAGGGCTTTCTTATTGAGGTTTGAGTTAAACTTGAGGGGAAAATAATGCCTTCAGCCTGTAATGTAATTTATATTCAGACAGACATCAGTCTGGTACTAGGATGGTCTCTCCCACCCCAGACCCTAAAAAATTGAGCTAGAAAGTTTCTGTGGGCTCAACCGACAATATAATTGTCCAGCCACATTATGATTCATCTGGGGACTAATGCATTACTATTAGATAATCCACAAGGAGTTGATGAAATAAACATTAATCTGTTGCCATAGGAATGATGTCAGAATTGTTTCAAGACATAAATGGAGGATGAGGAAAATTATTGCTGAAAATGACAGTAGTGCCACAAATGACTATCTTATGGGATGCTGCTAAGGCCTACAAGAAGGGAGAAATGATCCAACCACCATCTAAAGTAAAAAACAGGGACTTATCTCTGATTTAAAAGACAAAATCAAATCCCTACCACTACGAAACATTAAGTAGAGTAAGACTGAAACCCTACTTAAGCCTGATCTAAAGCCATTGGACTCATTTGGAGTCTCTCCATTAACTTCAGGGAACTTTGGTTCAGGCCTTCTAATATCAGTAGTGAACTTAACATATTAAATCATAGCAGTGAGTACTTGATCTTAATAAGAGCAAATTATTTCTTAGGGATAACAAAGCTGATTCAGGTTTACCAAGACAACTTAGAAAACAGATTCAGGGAAAACTAATTAAGGAATCTAAAGTCTAGGGAGTAACTTTTACCCTCCCTGACATAAGGAATAACTTTCAGAACTGTTGTTAAATCATTTGTACTCATATAAATTAGGTAATAAAGGTGATATACTGCACCCTCCTCTCTAGCCAAGGACCAGCTACCTATCCTCCCTGAGAAAGAGCAAATTGACCAGGATGTTCCTCTTGAGCAACAAGAAATTCTGTATGCTATTGGAATTTTGAAAGCCCATTAAATGCTGGGCTCCGACGGTTTTTCAATTAACTTATCAAAAATTATAAGACAAGAGATTGCTCCCTTGATTACAATGCAACTATTATGCTTATACCAATAGAAGGAAAGCGCCAGAAGAATGCCTTAGGTAGAAACATTTCACAATTAAAGAGAGATGTTAAAATTCTGGGAAGAGTCCTAGCAGCATGGCTAGATATGGTGATTCATTCTTTTATTCACAGAAACTAAACAGGCTTTAGTAACCATCATCAGTCTGCTGACTATGGGTCCAGGGTTCTTAGCTTAATCTATTTAGGTGCTGAGAAGATGTTTGATTGGGTTGAGTGGGACTATTCCTTTGCAGTGTTAAAGAAGATGGATTTTGGTCAGAAGAACTTCTTGGACTAAGCTGGAGCATTGCATGCCAAGCCAAATGTCAGAATATTTGTAAAAAGGGGAAAGACATAAATTTTAGTACTGACCAGTGGTATGACAGATGACTTGTGGTATTAGTTGTGGATGTTTAGAGTGACCGCTAGGAGGCATAGAGCAAGAAGTAAACAAGAAATAAAGACAGTCTTGCGTTCACACCAACCAGGGTGTGCTGAGTCTCTACAATCTGTAAAGGGCTTGTGATGCTATATGATTGAAAATTACCATTTATATCATTATTGCTACTACTGTTATACAATTGCAACAAATCGTATACAAAGTATGTCATGTAAGGTATCAATAGAAAAAACTGTAAATCTACTAAATATGAAATCCTGTTTTATAGTCATGTATCATCTTTGTATTTGAAGTTATGACTATTTGCTATGTATTTGTATCTCAAACATGTGTTTTGTTCTTGCATGAAACCCACAAGATAGTTTTACATCCAGTCTAGCCTTCCCAGTGTTGATGAACCGTTCAATTGCTGATGGACTATTCAGATGATGATGGGCCATTAGTGGAGATTCGCTTTTTCAATGAGTCTTCCTGCAGATGCCTCAGACAGTAAGGAGCCAATGGTCACCCCTGTGATTCAGCAAAACATGTCCACATCACGTGCTCTTACATGTGACCTCGGATGCCATCTTTGTCAATAACTTTCTGTACACAGGAGCTGTGGGCTTTGTTTGGGACAGTAAATTTTCATTCACATAGCAGAGGATATAAAAGACACCGGAGACATCTCAATTTTACCTCATTCCTGCTCCAGTTCTCTGGACTGTGGATTTACAACTAAAAAGGAGTGTTTTGAACAATGGTCTGAAAACTTTCCAATCTTTTGGAAGTTAACAGGGAGACTTTGGCAAGCCAGCAGTCTATTTCATCACTGCTATTATGCTGGTCTATGAACACTGAAAATCACTTATATGTATATTCCTTAAACATTCAATAACTCTTCTTTTCTTTTATTAGTAAAATCTTTAGTTAATAAACTAAGGCTTGGCTGACAGCATGATATTTGGGAAAGATCTGAGATAAACATTGACCTGGGGGAAAGCATCTGATCCTTTGGGATTAGTAGAACCTCACATATGGTGAATTGGGTTTTCAGTAACCTCTCACTGTATTAGACCTGTTTGACTGGATGGGAGCCAGGGGCTGGCATGCCTAAAGGGGACAGCGTTTGGCTTCTGGTTAACCAGTGTGGTGCTACAGAAGCTCCTGGGTTACTGTTTTGGTGAATCTAATTATAGAATAAACCACCAGTTTGAGGGGCTTGTCTGCCCTGTTTCTTGCAGTCTGTTCTCAGTGTGGCATTCTAAGTGTGGTCCATTCCAGGCACCCGGTCACAGGGATGTCCCCTGTAATTATTAATTAATAAATCCTTCAGGGAATTAAGGGCATAGAGGCCTTGATCCAGCACAACACTTAAGCATATGCTTAACTCTAAGTGTGTGAGTAGTCCCAATGACCTCAATGGGATCACTCACATGTTGAAAGTGAAGTACATGTTTAGGTGTTTTACTGGATCAAGGCCAGAGGTGGCTTGAGTAAACTGTTGAATAACACTTCACATGATTCTTTATATCACTGCTCCAAGTGCAACCACGCTGTTCCTCCTGGAGGGTTCTGGAAAGGCATGTTGGTACAACACATTCACAGACCTCAAATTCTTGCCTTTTGAAACCCCTGGAATTGGCACCTAATCCAAGGCCCATTGAAATCATTAAGCAGATTCCCATTGGCTTTAATAGGCTCTGAGTGAGACCCTTAAATGACAGATAGAGACTATCTGCCCTTTTCACTGATGCCTCAAAATAAAATGTCAGGGTAAATTTCTCATCCCTGTCATTGGAATTGTTTTGTAATTAGGCTTGGCAGAATTCAATGTTTCTTTTTGGATAATTTTGACAGATCATATTGATGTTTATGTTTAATAAAAAATGGAAAAGATGCTTCAATTAAATTTTCACAGTTGAGGGAAATGAGGGGGAGTTGTCCCTGAGAATGGGCTGGTCAAACAATTATTTAATGACAGTAGACACTGAGATCCAAAATGTTAAAGTTTTAACTGTTAAAACACAAATTGTCTATTTTGACATGTGATCTTGACAAAGTAAATTTCCGTAAATCAAATCCAAATAATTTCTCAAGCAGCATTTTCCTTACTTTGTCTATTTGTAAATTTCTATTATCATCAATGGAAACATTTTTTACTGGTTTGTGAGCACAGGGTGAAGCTGACATTTATTGATATCTTCCAACATAAATCCAACCCTTCCAAGCCTATTTATAATCTCCCTGTTCTGATTCCTTGGTTCAGAAAGAGGATTGTGTCTGGAAGCATTTATTCAGAAATAGGACTGTAGGAATAAATGCCATCCACATGTACTACTTACCCCTCCTTTGTTACTTACTCCGGATGCTATCCTCAGTATGATATGGGTTAAGAAAGTGAAGGGTCAGGCTCTAATTTAGCTGACCCTATACAGTGACCCATCTCTGACAGATTTGTTTTGTTTTGGTCTGTATAAACAGGTGAAAAACTGGCTCCACTGAAGTCAATGGAAAAACTCCCATTCATCTAGCTGCAGCCAGAATTTCACCCAATATTCCAGTGATTAAAACGTGAACATAGAGAGAAAGAGAGAGAGGTTGCATAGGCCTTGAAACTGTCAGGATAAAATACTCTGAAGCAAAAATAACATTTTCCCTATCACTGCAATCACTTTGACCATGTGAACAACAAGGAGTCTGGTGGCACCTTAAAGACTAACAGATTTATTTGGGCATAAGCTTTCATGGGTAAAAAACCTCACTTCTTCAGGTCTTTATGGTGCCACCGGACTCCTTGTTGTTTTTGTGGATACAGACTAACACGGCTACCCCCTGATATTTGACCACGTGGGAACAAGTGTGTTCCAAATTTAAATTCTATTCTTGACACACATTTCTGGCCTGCTAATTTGAGCAATTTAAGAAAATAATATGGTACTAAAATATCTACTTTATTATTCACAGTTCTTAGAAAAAGTGTCAGTTGTTACTCTAAAGGACATGAGAATTAGATGACAACTGCCCCTTTTTCCTCTACTTACTAATCCACCCATTTGTACAGGTGCACATTTAAAACCAAGCATTCACTAGGGATTTTTGCCTTTAAATCAGTTTTTGTTTAGGATTTATTGACAAGCATGTATTTTGGCAGACTACAAAGCTTTAATATTGCATCCCTTACCTCCAAACACACTATAGAGAGCTGGGAACATGCATTTAAATCCCCAAATCTTGCAGGAAGTAATGCAGTGTTTATGTTTTTGTTCTCCAGATTTAGGTCTGCGGGAGGCTTAATTTAAGACTACCACCCATTGGTATATGGTTGCTGTGGACATTTCCACAATCTCTCAAATGGATAAGAATGAGTACTGGAAGGTGTACAGTGACTGGGATGTTATTTCATGGTCTGTGGAACTACAGAAACTCAAAGAGTATACCTCACGACCCTTAGCCATGTGTATGACGAAGAAAGGGTGAGTTATAAGACCAGTATAGATGTGTGTATCTACAGTTAATATGTTTAGATGTTAAGAGCTGAGCTTTTTATTTGGGGGTACCTTTAGGCCACTACACACAGGGAAATACTGCAGCTGGACAATTGTTTCTCTCTGCTTAATGCTACTATTACTTATTTTTTGCATTATAGTAGTGCTTTTAGAGGCACCAACCACAATTGGAGTCCCTTGTGCTAGGCACTATCACAACACATAGTGAGAGTCAGCACTTGCTTCAAAGAGCTTATACTATAAACAGATAAGACAGAAAGGGTGGAAGGGGGAAGTCAATGATTGTTCAGAATGAGAAAAATCTAGGCTCTTCCTTCCTGAAGTGGGTGCAAATTCTTGATGTGTGGGAGTGCAGATATGTATAAACTAATTCAAACCAGTCCTCCAACTACGCTTTCTCTCAGTCCTTCCTTTATGATTTTTCTTTCACACAGACTCGTTGTAGGACTGAGCCACTTCAGTTTCTCTCCTCTTATCAAAAAATTAATATAGTTTTACTGGAAATCTGGCGATGGGTGACAAACATACTCTTTGGTGTGTTAATAAGCAGCAATTTTTGCCAACATTTTTAACCTAAAGCGAGGACCCTAAATCCATATTTAGGAAACTAAATTAAAGGCCTGATTTTCAGAAGCAGTGCACAGGCCACCTCCACTGATTTTGATGGGAGTTTTGAGGGTCAAATCCTGGCTCCAGTGAAATCAATGGGAGTTTTGCCAATGCCATCTACTACTGAACACTTATTGAAAATCAAACCTTGTATTTTATGCACTTAAATAAGGATTTAGGGAACAAACTTTAAAGGTGCCTAACTCCCACTGGAGTAGGGCATCTGAATACCTTTAAAACTCTATCCCTAAGTTCCTAAACTTAAGGCAACCAAGTTTGAAAATGTTGGCTTTTCTAATTCAGAAAAAGGAAAAATGCTCTGGAGAAAGTTGCACTCTATGCTGAAGATGAACTTGAAGTGATCTCTTGAGATGGCTTTTATTTGTCTGTTAAGCAGAATGCACATTTATGGTGCAATATAAATAATAATAATGTTATCACCTCTCTCTATTCTGTTTTTATAATCTGTTTATTCTGCAAATTTCAGCAATAAAAATAAAGAAGATTTGGTTTGTGTTTTCTGTGAAGACCCATATCCATTCTTATTTTATGCAAACCAGTCCTCCTATCCAGGGTTATAAGGCACTCTGCATTTAAAGCTATCAGAGGAAAACAAAAGAAAAACAAACTACAGATGTGTTACAATAACATTAAATAACTTAACTCCATAAAAGCAAGAGTCCCTCTCATATAATCAATTTTTCAGAAGTCCCCAAAGAAAATAAGGAGTTTAAAAAAGAGATTCAAAGCCTTTTACCTGTAAATCACCATATTGCTACAGTAGATAGTAAAAGTAGTCATGAATTGATGGCCTACAACGGTCAATATTACATAGCAACAGTTACTATCCTATGGTATCTGAGGCATAATAGTATTTCTCCATACATAGAATGGAAAATCATGAGGATATTTTGGATAATATAGTTTGGTCCATCATAACCATTGTTCATGAAATGAGTGGGATGACCTCAATCTGTTGTCTAGTGGATAGATGTCCACACTACAAAAAGACCACCAAATTAGCCCCTTTATTTGTGATTTCAGCAGGTAGTAGGGATGATTAACTGAGAATGCAGAGTGAAGGCTCATCCAGAACAGAGTAGAGGTACACCACTGGGAGAGCATAGGGGAGGTTTGCACATCTTGCTGTTTGTGTATTCAGCTTTTCAGCGGATAAATAAAGTTCTTCAACTTCTAGGGCTGTCAATCCAGTACTTTCCATCACCAGTAAATCCACTTATGGCTTTAGAAAAAAGTACTGCAATAATTAAAGCAAAAATATGATCTGACAGTCTAGGTATTAATCATGCCATTTTGTATTAATCCAGTATTACAGTCAGCACCTTTAAAAGCCTTCATTTATCACACTTCACTGTTTAAGCATGAAATTTACAATAGTTCCTAATTCTAATGACAGGGAAATGCTGCAGATGTAATCAATAGTAAAAGTGGTACATGGCAAGGTTTTAAGAGCAACAACTGGATATTCATGTTAGACATTTTGAGGTACTACAAACACCTAAGCTCGGATCCTCCTGAGCTGTCCCCTCTCTCCCACCTGTGATTAGGGAGAGAAATGGTACAGAGGGAATCCTAATGTGCCTGGTTAAACTGGCTTTTCATCTCCTTTCCTTCACCATTCCCTTTCCTTCAATAGAGCATCACAAAGCACTTGGAGAGAATTCAGGGCTCTGGGCCAATTTCTGATCTATTTAAGACATGCTCACAGGATTTCAAAATATAAAACAGCGCTGACCTATCCAATGCCATTGCGTTAGAAATAATTTGGTGGGACAAAGTGCAGGATTGTAGTTTCACACTGAGTAGATGTTGTTTTGCATCCAGCCACAATGGAAACTTTGAAAGTTTTGTCTCCACATAAAAATGCTTCTATGGGCATTGCTCAAACATTTAGAAATAGATTTAAGTGGGTGGATGTGAAAGAGCAGTATATGGAGTGTCTTGTCTCCACAGAGCCAGGAGCACTGGAACTTCAATAGAAGTAGAAGTGGGGGCGGCCATGAGACCCTGCCCCTCTGTGGCCCTGCCCCCTACTCCTCCTGAGGTCCCACTCCCTGGCCAGGCCAGAAGCCAGAGCCTGGCCATGGTAAGAATCACCCAGGGAGCCTCAGCCACTGTGGGGAGCCCTGGACCCTCCACTTGCCCTTGAAGGGGGGCCAGTTTGTCCGAGAGCAGCCCTGGCCTGCGTCCCAACCCCCGGGTGGAGGGTCTGGGGCTCCCCGCAGTGGCTTGGGCTCCCTGCGTGGCTTTTACCATGACTCAGCTCTGGTTTCCAGCCTGATCGGGGCAGGGGAGCTCCGGGGAAAAGGAGGAGCAGGGCTCACAGAGAGAGGCCAGACCTCGCGGTAAAGGCCCACCTCAGCTCCCCTGTCAGGAAGAGGCTGGTGCCACCAACAGGGGGTTACGCTTCATGGTGGGGGAGCTGATCACCTTGTCATCTCCCCTATCACAAAGCGCAGCCCCTGCCAGCGCCGCTCCATGCCTGCCCAAGGCTTGCAGTTTGAGGCGGGTAATGCAGCCCCCTACCTCCCAAACTATGCTCATGTTCTGGCGCCCCTGCTCAGAGCCTGTTCCAAGCCCTTAAACTCAACAACTGCTTAAGAAGGGGCCTTAAAAATAACCCAAACTCCTTTAGTGACTGGGAATGTTCTCTTCCTCTTCTCTGTTTCTAGCTGCTTTCAAAGTCAATGGGAGCTGCTGAGGGCTCAGCGCTTTGGAATATTGGGCAAGATGCTGAGTCATCATGTGAGGACGTGTCCTCCCTTAAGTTCCACTCACGTCAGAGAGCGTCAAGGGTACTCGGCACTTTGCAGGAGTGCTCAGCTCCCTGAAGGCTGAGTCCTTGAGGTATATCACTGAAGGACCTTACATGTGGACCCTTCTTTTCCTCTTTATTCTCTCTCTAGAAGCCAAACTTGGATTCACACAACCTTCCAAGTGAGTGGGGTTGGATGAAGCTCCTTCTGGGGTCTGTCAAGCACTGCTCCTACACCTGACCTCTGGCAGGATTTACTACAGATGTATACAAAGTGTTTCTGTCCCTCCTAAGGGTTTGGTGCACTTTCAGTCCTGTGCTTCCACCCTGCCAGCCCCAGGTTGAAGTGGCTTATTTAAAATTCTTTACAGAAGTACATTAGTATAAATTAGGAGGTGGAGGCCATTATCCTGCATAAAGTGTAAATTTTTATTCAAATAATTCTATTAGCATAATTATCTTTGAGAAATTAAATGTACATTATTACACTTGATGTGCCACAATTATAAAAAGCAAAATTTCACTTGTAAGGTTGTGCAGTTCTCAAGCAATTAGCCATATTGCACCCTGCAAACCAAAATTAAACACATAAATTAAAACAGCAGGGGGGGGTAATAATGTTAGAGAGGGGGCATAGACTTTCTGTAGTTTGTTGCTTCCAAAGCTCATACTCTGACAAGAACGGGTCAGACAAGTGGGATTAACAGGGTTTCCCCTGACTATTCTGTCTTCTGATTTTAAAACTACTTGGCAGAACATGATGATAAAAGTATAACCTAAGCAAGTCATTTAAGTGTGTTCTTTCTACTCAGCTTGAGTATTGTTCTGATTTTTTCTCCACAGAAGAGTAAAAAGTATATTTTTTATTAATCAGCTGAAAGCATTGGTCTTGAATTCAGCACCCACTGTCTTAGTCAGTATGATTTGGACAGGCATCCTTCTAATCCTTCTGACTGTATTTATACACAGACATTTATAAACAGACATCTAGTACTTGACACACCCCTTTTTTCTGACCAGAGCTTACTCCCACCTCCACAAAAATAATCTGTATTTCAATGCACAGCCACAGAGAGAATAAAGCATCTGAACAACAGATAGAAACAAAATACAAATGGTGAAAAGACCTGCACTAACATACCCTGATGAGGTACTTCTAGAGAAACTTTATTCTATAAAATCTTCCTTATTTGGAATTTAGCGGTGTGCCCTTCCTGCTGTATCCAAATAAGATTGAGCTAATGCTATTACATAGGGGGTGAGGGAGACAACTGGAAGAAATTGCAGAGATTCTATCAGATTCCTCAGCTGAGGGAGCTCACCTAAAATTTGTTATTCAAGTTCATAACCTGAAGATACTGTTGACTGCTAAGCTGCCACTAGATATATAGGTCCCAGCTAGCATCTGCAAAGAGCTGAATTTCCTTTCAGACAGAACTTTATGAGTTGATTATGCTATATACTTTAAATAATGCTACACCTGAAATATATTCAAAAGCTCCATCCTTGCAAATGAAACATCCTACCTGGTTAATCATGGTTCTCACAAGGAACACGTTACATGAATGCACCACAAAATTCACTGGCTTCCAGTTTGTTTCCTTTTACAATTCAGGGTGTTGATTTTGACCTTAGGTCCTAAATGGTTGGGTCCCAGCAACTTTACAGACCATGGCCCAGATCCTCAAACATATTTAGGCTTCTAACTGCCAGGATCTGGGCCTGTCTGTCTGGCTCATATGCTGGGGTGGGAGCTCAGTTCAGCTGAGGAGCTCCAGTTCCTTTAGTTTAAATAGGAGAGGTCTGACAGTCAAGAGTGAAGTTCTTCAGTGAAACTTCTTCAGCTCTGGAATGCTTCCCCCCCTCCACCTTGGTATGACGGGGTCTAGGTTTGTTGACTTTTAGGGCACACTTTTCTCTCATATTATCCAGAAGGATATAAGTGTGTTAAAGAAAGGTCATAGTCATGAGGAGTTTTCTGGGTAGGGAAGATTATGTTGTGGGCATATATCTAGTTTATAATTTCAGCATGCATCTTTGTATATATAAGAGGAGCTGATTAATCCAAAGAAATAAATTAAAAATGATTCAAAGTGTTTTTCAGGAAAAAATTAGGCTTTTCCTTTACTGACTCTGCTGTGCTGAATTTGAATAAAGGAGGGAGACAACAAAAGTGGAAACAATAATTTAAAATGTCTCTCCAAGTTCTTATCAATTAGGTTAAATCCAAGATTACACAAAGTAATTGAATCAGATTGATCCAATATCATTTGTATTGCTTCTATAGTTCACTGGAAGGAGGAGTACCATTCAAATAACAGAGTTAATTCACACATTCATTTGGAAACATATAGGGTTTTCAAGCCCTGGCAAAGAAAAGAAGGATTATTCCTTAGGACCACTCTATGCCAGTTTGCAATGCTCATGCATATTTTGCTAAGAAAGAAGGTCAGCCAGCTCAGAATCTACTTCTGTTTAAAATTCATATAACTATTACTGTGGGTTGGCAATATGTCCTTACCTGGACATGTATATCCTTGAACATACTGTAAGTATATTCAGGAGCGCTGCCAGCTTTTTTTGGCACCTTAGGCGGCGGAAGGTTCCGCCCCCGAAATACCGCCCCCCGACAGAGGTGGCGGAAGGTCCCGCCCCCAAAATACCGACGGCGACCAGGGTGGCCGAAGATCCAGCCGCTGCGGTCGCCGCCCCCCAAATGTTAGTGCACTAGGCAGCTGCCTAGGTCACCTAATGGGTTGTGCTGGCCCTGAGTGTATTTGTGGCATAGTTTGATTAATTATTTCTTCTTTTTTGTCAAGTATTAATACAATCAATCCTTGCATATTCAAACTGCATTTAACTGGAGCTCTCTGTTATCCCAGGATTGGAGATGTCCCCCAGGGCATGCCTTTGGCACAGTAATCTTTATCCACTGAAGTATAACCAGTCCATAAGGCAACTGCCAGCACCTCCATCAATGGGGAAGCTGATTATCTATAAACAGGAGACCCTGGGTATAGACTTCAAAGCCGATTAGGCTAGCTCTCCAGAATATTCAAAGGCTTCTGGTGCTCCTGAGATCTTTGGCTATATCAGGAACTATTGCATTATTTGCCTTCATTTTCAGTTGCTACCAGGCTGTTACAGCAGAGTCTAGTAGTAGTGTAGTAGAGACTATCCATCTGTTTATTCTGGAAATGTTGTAAAAATGGGAGGAGGGCATATTTGGCTGGGATTGCCCCAATTTTCTGCATGTCCCAGGTCCAGATGAGTTACTTCCATGTCCTTAAGATTCCAGAATGACACTTCCTTTTCTCTTCTTGACATTAGGAATGGCTATTCCATCTGTTGTTCTAGCTGGCACTGTTCCTTTCTTGTTCTTTGTTAATACATCTATCCAAGTCCACAGGCAGGGAGGCAATCACCAGTGCTGCCTGCCTCATTCCATGTCTATATATGTTATCCTAGGGTGGCAGCCCTCTGGCATGGGGACGAGAGAAAGGAAAATAAACCTGTAGAGGATTGGAAGGGAGAACCTTTCAGGCTTGGGAGAGAGAAAAGATTGGAGGAGGAGAACAAGCTGTAAGATGAGAAGAGAGAAATTAAAACAGAAGGAAGATAGAGAGCAAGGAAATAGGAAAAAGTACATTTGTCCAGTGTTGGTGCTTCAGTGGAAGCAAAGCCTCTTGGAGATACAGGAGGTAGCTTAGCAGCTAACCAAGAAGACGACTAAAGATGGACAGGAATGAAAGCAGGTGGGTGGGTTTTTTGGGGAGGATCACAATGCCCGGTAGGATTTCCTCTGTAGTTTTTGAGTGAACCCTGGCCCTGTGGGAGTGGGATGTAATGGTGTCTTTGAAGCTGCCATCTCATGGCACCAGATGAAATTATAAGAAACCAAATCAATCACAGCCAAACTCTGAACCTTTATGTGCCTTTTTTACTAGGTTGATGCAAGGCCAGCTCACAACATTTTGGCATCTGAGGCAGGGTGCTCAAATGACGCCCCATACCCCTTCACTTGGGCCAAAACTTTGAAAGGTCTCAGTTCTGCCTTCTTCCTGTTCTACTCCTCTCATGGTACTGCTCTGCTACCTACTCCAATAAAGGAGAACTAACAACTTAAAATGCCTTGTTCAAAAATGTTAAGTAACACTTAACTTTCAAATGCCTGAACAGCAAATATTACTTTTCTTGTATGCATAGTAAACACTGGCATTTTTATCTGTTTGAATAATCAAAGTGGTGCTTTCCGTGACTTCTTGGTTGCAAAGATTAAAACAGTCTGGGCCAGCTCATGCTCTATTGAGATGGTTTCAAGGCCGACCAGCCTCTCCTGTGTCATTGTGGAGCGTAGATGTGTTTTTACTAACTCCAGCTTGAAGAAGCTGCATTCTCCACTGCAACTGTTACAGGAAGTGTTATAAGTATGCGCAGAGCAACAAAAGCATTTGGAAAGAGGGTGGTCATCTTATTTGTGCACATATGTTCCAGAAAAAGCCTTTGGAGTTGATCCTGCTGAAATGTATCTTGAAAGGGCTTTCAGTTCATCTCCTAAATCACTTGCATCAATATCGCGCATGTCATCATGTGTCAACGTTGTCTCTAATGCCCTGCATTGCTGGTGTAGGTCTTCTTCAGGTATAGTGAGGAGTTTTGGAATATTATACCACATCCAAAATATACTCCATCTCTATGCATCTAGAGCAGAGAGAATACATAGAATCATAGACTATCAGGGTTGGAAGGGACCTCAGGAGGTCATCTAGTCCAATGCCCTGCTCAAAGCAGGACCAATTCCCAACTAAAATTATACCAGCCAGGGCTTTGTCAAGCCTGACCTTTAAAACCTCTAAGGAGATTCCACCACCTCCCTAGGTAACCCATTCCAGTTCTTCACCACCCTCCTAGTGAAAAAGTTTTTCCTAATATCCAACCTAAACTTCCCCCACTGCAACTTGAGACCATTACTCCTTGTTCTGTCATCTGCTACCACTGAGAACAGTCTAAATCCATCCTCTTTGGAACCCCCTTTCAGGTAGTTGAAAGCAGCTATCAAAACCCCCCTCATTCTTCTCTTCTGCAGACTAAACAATCCCAGTTCCCTCAGCCTCTCCTCATAAGTCAAGTGCTCCAGCCCCTAATCAATTTTGTTGCCCTCCGTTGGACTCATTCCAATTTTTCCACATCCTTTTTGTAGTGTGGGGCCCAAAACTAGACACAGTATTCCAGATGAGGCCTCACCTGTGTCGAATAGAGAGGACATGATCATTCCCTCGATCTGCTGGCAATGCCCCTACTTATACAGCCCAAAATGCCATTAGCCTTCTTGGCAACTAGGGCACACTGTCAACTCATATCCAGCTTCTCGTCCACTGTAACCCGTAGGTCCTTTTCTGCAGAACTGCTTCCTAGCCATTCGGTCCCTAGTCTGTAGCAGTGCATGGGATTCTTCCATCCTAAGTGCAGGACTCTGCACTTATCCTTGTTGAACCTCATCAGGTTTCTTTTGGCTCAATCCTCTAATTTGTCTAGGTCCCTCTGTATCCTGTCCCTACCCTCCAGTGTATCTACCACTCCTCCCAGTTTAGTGTCATCTGCAAACTTGCTGAGAGTGCAGTCCATGCCATCTTCCAGATCATTAATTAAGATATTGAACAAAACCAGCCCCAGGACTAACCCTTGAGGCACTCCGCTTGATACCGGCTGCCAATTAGACATGGAGCCATTGATCACTACCCATTGAGCCCAATGATCTAGCCAGCTTTCTATCCACCTTATAGTCCATTCATCCAGCCCATACTTCTTTAACTTGCGGGAAAGAATACTGTGGGAGACCGTAACAAAAGCTTTGCTAAAGTCAAGGAATAATACATCCACTGCTTTCCCCTCATCCCCTCATTACATATGCACCAGCAGCAGACAATTTTCCACACTCTGGGTCCTAGTGGTGTCCCCGCACAGTCTGGCACCTGAGGCAGCTGCCTCAGTTCGCCTCATGGTAAGGCCAGCCCTGGGTTGATGGAGGGGGGAGATTGCAGGCTTTTGTGTGCTTTTGCAATGAAACCACATCAAATACAGATGCAATGTCTTAGTGCAATTTATGGAGCAAAGACCGTAGGATTGGGGAGCTTTCTTTCTGCTTTACCTCTATTAGAAGAGCTTTAATATCAGCCTGAAAATGGTACCGGAACCAATCATTAAAACATTAATGTTAATAAGTTCCAAAAGATAGAATGCACCCAAAGTTTTCTAATAGCTAGGGATTGCTAAACTCCTATAACCTCCTTGGGGTGAGGGTGGAGGGGGAGTATATTGGCAGTTATAGAGTGGGTGAATTTGGGATGTGTGTAAAGGACTTCACTGAAACTATGGAATGAGTCTAAGTAACCTAACTAGTAGTCAGGAGAAATAATAAAAGAAATGGATAATGACAATATTGGTGTTATGTATACAAGTCTCATAACACTGTGTCAGGTATTAATCCTATTATACTTTTAGAGAGATTGAGGCTGAGAGTTTAAGGCCCAGGATCCTAAATACCTAGGAGCCTAAATACCTCTGTGGATCTGGACCTAAGTGACGTGCTGACGGAGTCATTTTCAGAGTCAGGTTTAGGACTCAGGAGTTCCTGGCTCCCAGTCCAATGCTTTGACTAGTAGATAACACCAGTTTTCAGCAGATTCTAATCTTCCAAGTTCTCTGTAGGCTTTGTAAGTCTTTCTTTCATATATTTGAACCAAACAAATAAGGAAGATTAAGCAACCGCCATCCTGAAGAACTGGAACTGGGGTAGGAATAAAGCTAGAGGTCAGAAAGGCTCTTGGGAGTAAAAGCTTGGGATAATGAAATGGTTTGTTGAAAAGCCAGAAGGATTGTTGGGTACAGGCTACTTAGAGCAGGTCCATAGTACACAATGGGAAAGACAAGCTGGGTAGAAATCAAATTAGGAGGCTGTTAAGAAAACCATGTTCTGTTGGTTAGTAACCGGAGATGGGTGGGGTGATATATTTATTGTAATCTGTATTTCATTTCTTAACCTTTAAATAGTTCAAGGCCAGATAGACAAGATGGCCCATGTTCAGTTTCTTTCAGAGCTGGTTTATCCAGCCCCTACTGTTGGTGGGTGGAGTGTATCTACTGGCTTGAATAGGGAGTCAGGAACTCAGACTTCTATTTTTGACTTTGCCACTGACAGTGTGACCATGGTCAAGTAACTTCACCTGTTTTTTATACTCGCCGTCTGTAAAAGAAGGATAAGACTTACCTATCTCACACGGATTATGCATTTACTATAATGAATGTTTACAAACTACTCTTGGATCTTCAAAGGAAAGGTGCTACAGAAGCACAAAGCACTGGTATTGATATTTCTTTTGATCTCTTCCCTCTGGGTAATGCTCCAAACAACATATACCTTAACTGGGGTCAGGGCACTGGACTAGATAAAGATGAGAGAGAGAGAGAGAGCAAGTATAAGTAATAAACATGCAGGATCATGTAAAAATAAACTGGAATGCTTGCATTAGGTTGTAAATAGTTTCTAAAACTCTGAGGTGCTTGTACTGGGGGAGAAAAGGATGAAACCTACTGTCTTGCTTTCTGTAATTTTTGTGTAAATTGCATCTCTGTGGGAGTAGGATGTACTGTTGTCTTTGAAGCTTCCATCTCATGTTTTTGGCACCAGTTCAGATTTTCTAGGGCACAAAGTCATTGTGATGGAATAAGTTGTCTACAACAAAGTTGTACTTCAAAAACGAGCATGGATGAGAAAAATCTCACGTGCATAGAGTGCTGTTAAAAAAGGCAATAATTGGAGATATACCAATCTCCTAGAACTGGAAAGGTCATAGAGTCCAACTCCCTGCCTTCACTAGGCAGGACTAATTTTTGCCCCAAATCCCTAAGTGGCCTCCTCAAGGATTGAACTCACAACCCTGAATTTAGCAGGCCAATGCTCAAACCACTGAGCTATGTGGCTCTGTACAGTTACAAGATGCTTTATAAACAGGGGTGTTATGAGGATAAATTCACTAATTTTCATCAAAATTCATGTGAGTACTCAAATATTCCTTTGACAATAGCTGCAGAAGTGCCAAGACAGAGACAGACCAGTGTAAAACACTTTCTCTGTCCTGATGAGTTTACTTTCTTTTTAAAGTAATCTAGGATATTTTCACAAAACATAAATTCAAACGTGTTTTTTGTTGTAAACAAAATTGTAGGAATGACAGAAAATATTGCTACTATAACTAACTAGTAAATTAATACATCCCCTTGAACTAATTGATATATTTGATATAGCAACTAGTGTTGTAATGTACTTGTCACTAATTTGTTACTCAGATGGGTGGAAACATGCAGTGATGGTGCTGTCTGACTGGAATCTGAAACAACAGCACAATCTTCTATACATGCCCATGTCAGATGGTTGTGATGAATGGGTTCTTTAAATGCATACATATCCTTGAGGGACTTTGCACAGTTGCCCTCCCATCATTAGCATGTTAGATTCAACCTGGTGGAGTCAGGGAGAGTAAGGGTTCTAAAAGGTGCTGAGATACAGATCCATGCCCACGGGATGGGATCTCCTCTGCTTTTGAGATGGTGAATTACACAACAAAACACCACAAACAAATAAAATACTGGTAAAAAGTACCAGGCTAGCAACCTTGGAGAATGGAGTCCTGTATGTATCCAAGCTACAGTATAGGTTTGCATTGCTACTGCCTATACCCCGCACTGTCCTGCCAGTACACTTTAACCCTGATCTAGAAGGACAACCTTCAAGTTTGACCCAGCTCCCAAAGATGTCAGTGGGAGTCTTTCTAATCATGTCCCTAAGCATTGGATTAGGACCCTAGAGGATAGTACAGTCTCTAATTCATTCAGTCTGTGCACTGAGGCTGCTACAATGTGAGAGCTATTTGGTTCTAATTTTGATACCAGTGATGTCTGTTGGGTAATACCCATCCACTTGGATCTGGACTGAGATTATCAACTCTTAACAAAAGCTAAACCACCACCACATGGTCCCAACTTTTGGTTAGTAGTGGCCTGGTCTGAACCTGAAATTTTGAAGTTGTGAGAATTTGTAAATGAAAGGGGCTGTGCTTCATAAAATCACGTGACATGGAGATAGGTCAAACGTGCAAGAACAAAGTGAAGACTGGCCCGAGCCACAAAGTATGGGGGTGTTGGGTCCTGGGGTTTAGATCTGCCTGCTGTAGAGACACGGATTGCAGTTTTGGATCTGAACTTCAAAGCTAGAGATTATTAAGATTTGGAGGTCTTGGACCAGGCCCATCATTAGATCTAATTGTGGAAAGAACTGGATAGTCAAGATGACGGTTCCTTAACTTGAGAAGTCATTTCCTCAGAGTGCTCCCCCCACGTAGTGCTTAACTCAATACAATGCATCACAAAGACCACACAGAGATAAGCATTCCAACATGTTGTGTAAATTCCAGAATGCGGGAGACAGAGGAATAGGCTTGAAATCAAATTAACTCAAAGCAATGCTGATTAGAATGATATGATTGTTGTAAGTCATATTAATAGCTAAGACTTGGCAGTGAAATCATTCCCATATCTACACTGAGTGCTCTGGTTTGGGACTGTAGACATCATGGCAAAAAGTCAGAACTGACTTTATTAATGTTGATATTTCCCCCCCTCTCCTGCAGCCACCGGGATGTTTCCCATTCGCAGTGTCAGAATATATATAAGGAGCTGTTACTCATGTAGTTTGACATCTGGCAGACTGCAGCTTGGACTGGTTTGGTTGTTAGTGTTAGTTTGACAGGATGGCACAAAGATTGACATACAGTTCTGACTGTCTCCTGTTAATAATGGCCTTGCTATACACAAACATACTTTATCTTATCAGTTGCCCAATCTATCCATAGTTTAGTAATGCTAAAGCAATGATATATTGATTGATAGTTATATCATAAGAGGGGAAATGCTTAGAATTCACTGAGCTATAATACTGTGGAATAAGCAGCTCAGATACATTAGGGCAGTTAAGAGAGGTGCCCTTCACATGGATCGGCCCCATCTCAACAGAACAGGATGCCCACTGTCTGTGTGACACACTCTGCTCCATTGTTATGGGAGAGCCACAGTTGAGAATGTGAGGAGCAGATTGCACATTGTTCTCATCCCCACCATGCATTAACTTTCTAGTTACCCTATCCACACTGGGAAACACCTATTTAAAAGCTGTGCCCTGAGGCAGCTGTCACTAAGGAATCCTTTGCCGGAGCAGCTGCAATGGAGCCACACAGCATAGGATTAAGTGGGAGTATTTTAGCCTGCACAGAGCCACCATGCAGATGGCCTCGGCCTCCTCTAAATTCCCCAGGATTTATATAGAACCTGTGGCTTCTGATGACTGTACTGTGGGGGAGAGGCGCAAACCCCTTCAATTTTCCCACAGAACCATCCCAAGATGACTCTGCATGGGGATCCTCCTGGACACATCCTTCCATTCCTAACTCCCTCCCAGAGGTACTTCTGCAGGACAGGACATTTTGACCACACGTCAGAAATAAAGAATTGTGTGTGCCACTGCAAGGCACGCTTTCAGCTCATGCTTCTATTCTAGCTGTTGCTTATTTTTGTACAGTGAAAACAAATCGCTGTAAAATGTTACATGCCTCTAAAGTTTGAATATTTCAACCTACTGTCAAGTCGAGTTTTCCAAACCAAAGATTCAGACTGCTGAGGTAACACACAAATAATAATATTAAAAACCCCACCATCTGTCTGCCTAAGCATTGATAACTTACTAATCACTGTTGAGTCTGAATGCCATACAAATAGATCATGCCTTACAGTACGTGTTATGCCATTCATATTATAAATGTTGGTGTATTATTCACTATTTTAGGATTTTATAAAATACCTAAAAAGCATCTGCATGCATGGACCATAGAACAAGATGAACAGTGATTGCCATCATTCTGGCTTTGATGATACTGGCTGTTCCTCACAACTGACAAATATGAGCAAAACAAGAAAATCCACATGCTTGGAAGGGGTAATAAAGAAGGGTGATTTAAATGGTCAAGGATGGACTGACTGGAATAGAAAGACCCGGAACCAAGATTTTAGCTGTGGAGGGTCTCCAGCTGACCATCTCAGAGAGGTAGTTCCACACACTTGAGAACTGCTAAACTGAGAAGACCCAGTCCCCAATTCAGTCAAGATAGAACCTTCCAAAAAAGAGAGCAAAGATTAGAGCAGGTGAATAAGTGATTTTTCAGGTTCACGACAGTTCCACAAAATAAATAAATAAATAAATAAATAAATTTGGATCAAACCAAATCTGAACATTTCTGGTTAATCAAAAAAGTGCATTTTGAGGTGTGTCCCCCTGCCTCCCAGAGCAAGGATTTAAACCTGTAGCCCTGAGGATTAATCTGTTGGTCTGTATAAAATGTCTTTTTGATAAAAATGTGTAGGCTGCATAGATTAATAGAATTATTTACAATAAGCTGTAATGCAAGATACCTAGAAGCTTCTAGGCCAGACATCCTGGCCTATTTCCTCTGTGATGCTGAAAGCAACCTTTAAGACCCTTACTCAGAAAAGTAATAATAGGATACAAACCTACACAAATTGTCTAGGGACTTTTGAATGTCTGCTAACCTTTCACCTAGATAAGGTGAAAAGTGGGGTTTTTCTGCCCACAAATCTAACACGTACACCATAAGATACGTGCATAGCTGTCATTAATACGTACACAAAAGGTCAGCCTATGAAAACAGGTACCCTCACCTTTCCATGGGGGAAAGACAAATTTGGGCATAGGAGGAAGGATTTCTCCCTATAAAAAGGGTGACAATCCACCATTAGGTGGGCGATACATCTCTCTGTTTCCTTGTCGTCTCAACCTGCTTCGAAGCCTCTTTCTCCTACGAAAGCTGTCAATACTAAGTCGTAGTATTAAGTCTTTTCAAAGTTGTAAGTATGAACCAATTCTTATTTCTGCTAAAGCATCTATGCTAAGAAGGGTTTAACTCATAGCTATACTTCCTCTATCAGAGGTGTGAAATTCACTCTAGTACTACTGTTGCAGAGTGCATTAAGAACTGTGATATTTTGTAACTTTGTAATCTCAAACTGCTTTTAACATTTTACATTTACTTATTGTTTCATTGATTTTAAATAAAAGGTCTTTATTGACTATTTCTGTCTCAGTGTACGTTTCCTGTCAAATACCCCAATCTCCTTGTATAAATTCTGTGAAGCCTGATTCAAGACGAACTTTATCTTCTGATCACACATATTGGCGAGCCATGCCCATATTATTAATATCTATCAATTATTATTAACATTACTAATTAATTAGAAAATTAATTATTAAATAAAACTAAATTAAGTGGACAAATTCCACTGTCCCTACTAACCCTCCCCAAATCAGGCTACAAACCGGACCCGCCCACATCCCAGCTGAGTGGCCTAACCACTGGGCTTAAGGTTATCAATTGGGGAGTGGGGAGAAGGGTGGGTAGGGTCAGCAATAGCAGCAGCACCACCACCTCCTCTTGTGGTTTTGTAAGTTTCCAAAACCGTGCGCGTCCAATCCACAAATAGTTTTGGTCGACCAAACAAAATTTATTTTTTTTTGAGGAATCAACTACTCATCCAAAAAAATTCACCCAGCTCTAGTAAGGACAATTCAGCCAGTCTCAAAAACCTTAAATGGAACATTAGGTAACCCAGATGACCAGTGTTACTCTTTGTGAGCAGAGAGAAAGGGGAGAATGGTCATGTATCTAAAGAGAAGAAAGAGAGGGAGTATGGTCTAGTGGTTGATGTAGAGCAGTACTTCTCAAAGTCGGGCCGCCACTTGTTCAGGGAAAGCCCCTGGCGGTCTGGGCCAGTTTGCTTACCTGCTGCATCCTCAGGTCCAGCCGATCATGGCTCCTACTGGCCACGGTTCGCTGCTTCAGGCCAATGGGGGCTGCGGGAAGGGCGGTCAGCACATCCCTCAGCCCGCGTGGCTTCCCGCAGCCCCCATTGGCCTGAAGCGGCAAACCACAACCAGTGGGAGCTGCGATTGGCCGAATCTGTGGACACGACCGGTAAACAAACTGACCTGGACCACCAGGGGCTTTCCCTGAACAAGTGGCGGACCGGCTTTGAGAAGCCCTGATGTAGAGGACATGGGTTTCATTCCTGGATCTGTCACAGAATTGTTCTGTGCCCTTGAGCAGGTCACTCCATTTCTGTGTTCCTCATTTTCCCCATCTATGAAATGGAAGGTGCTGTGAAAATCAATTAGTTCTGTAAATCATTTTGAGAAACTTGATGGCAGGCATTGTAGAAATATAAAGTAAACGAAATTGATAAGAAACATTTTCTTAGATAATAGGGTAGGGGAGATGTAAGTACAGGAGGTGGCAGATAATGTGGTTTTGAATTTGGATTTAAAGTATGTAGGATAAAGCCCCCTACGGTGGAGCTCACTCCTGTGGGAGGCATTGCAAATGTTTCCAGTCCCAGAGAACACCATGTACCGGTGCAGATAACTTCACTCCTTAGTCAAACACTGACCGTGCGATGCTTCTTACAAAGTTGCACCCCAAGGGGACTAGATGTGTAAGTGCTTTTTCAAGCAATTATACATAATTATATTGTGATGCAAAGTGCCATAAAATGCATGAGAAAAGACATTTGCAAAAGAGCACTGTTATCTCTGTCACAATGTACATGCAGCAGAGTTTATACAGTTCATGCCAATCAGGTGTTTCCCATTTCTCCAAATTTACATTGCTGTATATTCTATTGATGCACAATATTAATTGAATTGGTTCCTCTTCTACACAGATGTAATATTAGTAAGAACTAAACATCTGAAAAAATGTCAGATGTATCTTGTTGATTGTGGGTTCTCAATTGTTCTTCAGTCTCAGCCTTTGTTTGGGGGAAAAAAACCTAAATTATAGCCATTATGGTGTGTGTGTGTGGGGGGGGGAAATCAACTGTGACTCAAGTGCAACTGATGGAGCAATGTCTGTCTGAGTTTGCAGAGAGCCTGGAATAATGGCTCTAAGGTGTCAACTGTCCCTTTTATTTCAAATGGGTACTACTTATATGGCAGTTAAGGTACTTTAAGTGGTACTGTTCCACTGATCAAAGCATATAAGAAAGGAGGGGAGATGTATCACAAAGGTCTACACAGTATATAATGACCATTCATTTTGGGTAGGACTTTAAAAACACATGGCAGGATTGAAGGGAGATGTGATTGGTTCCATTTTCCTGATCTGTGCTCAGCTGGCACAAGTTTGGAAAACACTGCCCTAGTGCATACA
This sequence comes from Mauremys mutica, assembly GCF_020497125.1. Taxonomy (NCBI): domain Eukaryota; kingdom Metazoa; phylum Chordata; order Testudines; family Geoemydidae; genus Mauremys; species Mauremys mutica. The sequence goes on from NC_059072.1 coordinate 168,200,583, forward strand.
CAATACTTACTTCAACAAAATCAAAATTTGTGAATTGATTTCATTCTTTTTTTAAAAAAAGTATTTTGTTTCACCACCATGCTCTGTTTACATAAAACTGTTTTAAACTAAGAATCAGCCATAAGAGAAGTTAATAGGTTGGCTGAATGTACTTAAGATAAAAGCTTGAAAGCTTGCACAGTAAATATAATTCATTACATCTTAGCAGAATTCTAGAAGTTAATAACCTATTATAATCGTGATGCTCCTCTGCTGAAGAACTTTTCTATACACATAAAAAACTTTACTTTTTCTAAAGCAAGTAGCATTGAAAAACAAATGTCACATTACACTTTAGTATTCCCATTAACCCTTACGGCACTGAGGACGAGTTTAGGTGTCCCTAGTGATATGTCCTAAAGATGATTAAAACAGAAACCTTCTTCTTTAATCATCTTGACAACCACCTGAAAGACCCCTAACTCATCCCCAACCCATCAAAGCCAATGTCCTTCCTCTCCCTTCCCAATGCCCAGTACCACCCAATGTGCTGCCAACTATGTTCCTTCCCAACCTCTACAAACCCAACACCCAGTTGATTCTATTGCCCCCTAGTGGTTGGCGGGGTTGCAGAATGACTTAGCACCAATAGAAGAGGGTCAGATCACGTGGGATGGAGACCAAGTGCTGATTGTTTCCAGCAGTGAAGAGAGAAGGCAGCTCAGGACTGACTCCAAGCAAGAATCCTAAGATGCTTCACTTCCCAATGCTGGAAATCCTTCTCAATCTTCAGCTCTAGTGCCCTCTTCCTCTCTTCTAAACTGCTCATTGGTGAAGAATCAGATCAGGAACAGAAAGGCTTTGCTTTACCCTCTTTGGGTGCTGTGTTTCACTTCACAGACTTTGGACACTCCTATGAATATGGCACTCCTTCTTTCTTTGGGCATATCAGCTCTGGAACAAAATTTCCTCATCTCCATGCCACTGAAGTAACACCAGCTGACAGCAGCTGGCATCTTCTGCAATGGCTGCCAACTCTAAAACATCCTAACATGCTAGGCCTAGGGATGTGGGCAGTAAGATTCTTTAGATGTTCAACAGCACGCACTCCCACAATTTATGCTAGATCCAGAGCCCATTTCAAGCCCAGCATAAAGAGCTTAGGCCCAGCATTTTCAAAAACAGGTGCCTAAATAAGGTTTCCAAACCCAAATTTACCTATCTATGGTAAATCACCTCCTTGTCTAACAGGTCTGCGGCATCCCACAGTTCCCACTGAATTTAATAGAAGCCGTGGGTGTTCGGTGCTTTTGAACATAAGGTCACTTATTTAGAAGCCTGATAAGGACATAGGAATCTAACTTTAGGGACCTCTTTCTGAAACTCTTGGCATTGGCCCTTTGCTGATAGATAATATGTGAATTTGCTCTAAAATTTGACAATAGTGACACCCTAGGAGCCCCTTTAGGCCAATTGGCAAAGGAGCACCCGACACACAATTGTCAGAATATTTAGCCAAATAACATCTTGTGAGGTATCATGTGACACCCTGGTCATTAATATTATTGTGTGATATATGTATATGTACTGGAAATGTTGTTATAATATTATAATCCAAGTAGAACAGATACCATTGACAGAAATGGTGTTTCATCTGTTGCCTATATCTCCAACGTAAATTGAGCAAGGTGAGGCCAGACACAATGGAAATATATTTACATCTAAGGCAGTGGTGGGCACCATGCAGCCCGTCAGGGCAAGCTGCTGGCGGGCTGCCAGACCATTTGTTTATATTTGCATGGCTGCCCGCAGCTCCCAGTGGCCGGGAATGGCAAACCGCAGCCACTGGAAGCTGTGGGTGGCTGTGCAAATGTAAACAAATGGTCTGGTGACCCGCCAGCAGATTACCTTGTCGGGCCACAGGTGTCCCACCACTGATCTAAGGTAAACAAGTGATTAAGCCAGTTGAAAAAGCAAACTGACCAAAGGGGATGAGGAAGACACATGGCAGCTACATACCAGTAGGGGAAAGGAATTTGTCTGGGTTTACTTTTAAAAAAACAAAACAAAACAAAAGCATTTCAACGGTTTACTGACTGTAAAAAGAAGGAGAAAGAACCCTTAGTTATCCATCGCTTAGGGGACAGAGGAGAAAGTACCCTGATTCCATGACCCTTTTGCAGGAAGGGCTGGAGATGTTGGGCAAAGTCTTAGACAATGAAAAGGATGTTTTATTTTGTTGGTAACCATTTTCTGTTTTTGTTCCATCTTAGTATCACTTCAGTTTCTGTTCTTTGTTAATAAACTTTAGTTTTACTATAAATCATCTCAGCGCTGTTACACTGAATTAATTCCAAGTCCTCAGTGAAACTAACTGACCAGTGCGTACACCATCTCTTTGGAGGCAGTGAACTTAATAATTTCTGAGTGTCCCCAGTGAGAGGGAACTCGGGGACATCTCTGGGGAACTCAAACTGGAGTTCACTGAGTGTTACTGCAAAGCAAGGTAAATTCTGGCAGGGTACTGATGATTTTCCTGGTGAAGCAGACACACTGGTGTGGCAAGGACCTGACACATATGGTTTAAGCTCCAGCAAAGCTCTCCCTTGCTAAGGCAGGGGAGTAACAGTCACTTGTAGTTCTGGGCTGCCTCAGGAGAGCATCACATATAGAGAGGAGCCACATCAGTAATTCATTTTGAGCTATAGCTTTGATTTTCTCTCATCCTGCCCTCACTTTCTCAATCAGTGATGTGCCATAAATACCACAGTTGGTTTTCTAATAGCATGCATTTTTCTATATTCAGTTTGAGTCCAGCAGCCTTAATTGCCTTCAGAGATTGTTTTAACCTTACATTATGTCCTTGCTCAGACTTCCCATAAACTGAAATGTCATCCATATAAACTTAGACTCCCTCTAGCATCTCACTCTTTCCCTTTCGAGATTTTCTGAGCTGGGTGATAAAGATGCAATGCCAAAGAGGAGGCATCAAAAGAAAAACTTCTGAATGACATTTTACAGCCTGTCAGCTTGGCATTGTCAGGATGGAGCAGAACTTTCCAGAATCCACTATCTGCATCTAGTAAGGGGAATATCATTGCACCAGTTAACACCAAGATTCTGGGCCCTGTTACTGCTCTGGCAGTTCACATGGGCTGTAAAACTGCCTCACTTCAAAGACTAAAGCAGCTCTTAGCAGCCCTGGAGACATATTCCCACCTTTGCTTCCTCCAATTGGCTCCTGTGCCAAGCAGAGTTCAGCCAGAACACCAGGATCTCTATTTTCCACAATGGGAAGAATATATGTATTGCTTCTCGCTGCTTCATTGAGCCTCCTTATTCTATGTAGATATGAATGTGCTCATCATTTGGATAACAGACACCATAGGTGTTCTGAATTCTCTCCGTTCACTGTTCAGGCAAGTTCATCCTTCCCTTGGGAAGCAGTGGGATTGGCATTTTCCAAGATGTGCTGACCGGGTAATATTTGTCCCCCTCTTTCAACAGAATCTGTACTGTTCCTCCTTGAAGCACACCCTTCTCATCAAGCACAGTACAGCTTCTTCTGTGCGTTTTATAAGCCCCTTGTGAATGGCTGTGGTTGGATTAGGAAGTGACGAAGAGGTCAGTCAGATATTCTTTGTAGCTTGTAGGAGCTAGGAATGGACACAGGGAATCCTGAGCTGCTCCAACTTTGCCTATTTACAAATCAGCCACCTCTGGCCCAGAATCAATGCTAAATTCAAGGCCTATGTTCCAAGGCTTGCAGTCAGTAGTCCAGGACAGTACATGAACGTTGCTTTTGAACACAGATCCCAGAAAACAGTCAAGCACAGGTGAGTGTTACCTATCTTCCAGATTCCTTTGCTTTGATACACACATTCCCAATATCCTAGTCTCTTACATTTCATGCACATGCTTGTACTACAATAAATTGGCATGACCAATGTACCTTGTGTACTATTCATTACCTTGTACCTATGTCGCTATACTGTCCCCTCTAATTCACCTTTTCTTCTAACCCAGAACAAAGGAATTTATTAGAATAAGAAAAACAATATAACTAAAAGCTACTCTTCTCTCCCTCCTTCATTGAATAGCTTCTTCCTAAAAACCTTTCCTCAGCTCCTTTATCTCCTTACATAAAAGAGTCCACTAAGGCTTCTTGCCCAGATGGTGGGGGAACCTGACCACACCCAGCTTTCAGCACAGGCCCTGGCTCCTTACAGCTTGTGAGGGACCCTTTGCAGGCCTTCTTAAATCTCTCTGGCTTACCCTGGTAGTTCACTGTACTCTCTGTAGGGTCATGGTGAAGGGCTCCAGGCTGAGAGTTCCCTCTCTAGGTCCAGGAATCCTGCCAGCAGTGTCCTGATTAGGGCAGTCCTGGTCCTTCCCCCCTCCCCATTTTAAAGACCTCCTCCCTACCACACATGACAGACAAGTCCAGAAGAGCAGTGTCAGTCCTAGCCCGTAAGGCCTCTCTGGCACCTTCCTTGTCAGTGTGGAGTCTATACACCCCATCACACCTTACTTTAAATGTGTAGCAGAAAGGTAACTGTGACAGGTTCAGTCACAGAGACCCCCTTGGAACTGTCACCTGACATGATGGAATTACCTCTGAGCCCGTTGTCCACTGCCAGCTTGAGACTCCAGAACCCTGCCTTGTTGAGCCAGACACACCAGTCTGCTGCAACACAGACCCAGGTCTGGTCCACACCCCCAAAGCTGCAGACTTTAACCAAAAAATTGCTCAGAAAGTCACCTATCTTCAAAACCCAGACACCCAGCTCCCAATGAGACCCAAACCCCAAATAAATTCATTTTACTCTGTATAAAGTTTATACAGGATAAACTCAAATTGTCCACCCTCTATAGCACTGACAGAGACATATGTATAGCTGTTTGCTCCCCCAGGTATTAATCACTTACTTTGGCTTAATTAATAAAGAAAAGTGATTTTATTAATTATAAGAAGTAGGATTTAAGTGGTTTCAAGTAATAACAGGCAGAACAAAGTAAATTACCACACAAAATAAAACAAAACACGCAAGTCTAAGCCTAATACATTAAGAAACTGAATACAGGTAAAATCTCACCCTCAGATGTTCCAATAAGCTTCTTTCACAGACTAGACTCCTTCCTAGTCTGGGCCCAATCCTTTCGCCGGTACGGACCTTGTTAGTTCCAGCAGGCATCTTAGGTGAAAAGCAGAGGATTTTATATGACTGGGACCTTCTTTGCTCTGTTCCACCCCCTTTTATATCTTTGGCATAAGGCAGGAATCTTGTATCTCTGGGTCCCCACCCCTCCTTCTAAATGGAAAAGCACCTGTTTTAAGAAGTATTCCAGTATCATGTGACCTAGTCACATGTCCTGTGAGACCTCATTGTTCATCACCCACCTCAATTACACAGGAATGCTTGCAGGTAAACAGAGCCATTTACATCCAATTGTCCTAGTCAATGAGAGCCATCAAGATTCTAAACCATGATTAATGGCCCACACTTTGCATAATTACAATAGGACCTCATAGTTAACTTCATATTTTTAGTTTTAGATACAAGAATGATACATACATACAAAAAGGATGAACACACTCAGTAGATTGTAAGTTTTTTTAATAATACCTTATAAGAGACCTTTTGCATAAAGCATATTCCGGTTACATTATATTCACATTCTAAGCATATTTTCATGCAGCATATGGAGTGCAACATCACAGTAACAACACACATAAGCTCACAACCATGTATTATCAAACTGCTTTAACAAGATGGACCACATTTTATCAGAGTGACTGTGCCATGGAGCACATCTCTTCTCATTCCGGACTACAACAGACTACCTGCTCTTGCACTGATGATCACATAACAGCCTGTGCCAGCTACAGCAATTGATTATATGGAAAAAGTAATGCTAGGGAAGTATTTAACATATGTTTACTTTCTTTTAATGTCCTTTAGCAGCTGGAAACAAAGAAAAGCCAGCACCATGTGACCACTTAACTCCCCATGGACCATCAGCAAGTGCTCTGTAAACCACAATTTATCCACAGGTCACAGTCTGTGAACATCTGCTTTAGACCAATGACTCATGATACAGATAGTAGTATATATTTTTGCCTCAGCTTCTAAATATAAAGTAGAAATGACCAAAAGAGGTTGCAGCCAACAGAGTGGGTTAAGGAAGGAATGGAGAGGGTTATTCCCAGAACTGCTGGTTGCACAGAAATGTTCAAGACCAACTACACTCAGAATTCCACAATAAACATTCTAATCTCGGCTCAGGCGAGAATATGACTCATTAGATACAAATCTATTGAGAGTGCCTATTATTTGTTTGTTCTCAATGTATTTCTTATAACTCTGGGTAAATACATTTTGTTTTGGCTTAATGCATGACTCACTATTGTTCAAATATTAAAGTTAAGTGGAAGCAGTTTCCTTATCTAGGCAGCTTCAAGTTTGTGTCTTGGTTCTTTTGTATCTATCGTTATTTGGTATAGGCGTGATACTGCTGCTGTCTGCTGCCTCCCCGCCACTGCTGTCTGCGACATCAGATTCTGAGGTACCAGCTCTTAACCCAGCTCTTACTGATTTCAGCAGACGGTGGGGAACCTCATTGCTAGTGCAGTTTCTGTGTTGTCTTTTGCTGCAACACTGTCCCCACACAAGATCTAAGGCTTAGCCCCTAGACCTGCTTAGCAGTGGTGCCAGCTGCAGGAATCATCAACCAGAAACAAGGACTTTCGATTGAGTCTAATTGTCTCTCTCTCTCTTTAAATGCTGGAGTCATGTCAAATAATGGCTAATGCGCTCTAGTCCACACCAGCAGATAAAAACACCTATCCCTACCCACTCCTCCATCCAGTGGGATTTGGCATCCTTATCCCTTGCTTAGCAAATGAGGTTCAGTTTAGGGTGACACTCTCCCACCCAGTCAGGCATGGTAAGCACTGTTCTGCTGCCCTTTACTCATGCAATAAGGATAACAATATTTCATCACCCCTGATTTCAAATACTAAAGTGATTTGTAACCCAAAACCAGTCAAAATTGATCATTTTGGCAGAGCAGCTCCATCTGCCCCATCCCTAGACTTAGTAGGCATGTCTACGCAAACACCATCTGCTCCCAAAGGCTTTTTCCCCAGCTCATGACTAGATGTCAGGGGAGTTCATTCAGCCCCTGCTTACACTTGCTTGCTTATACTGAGAATTTTTAGTGTACACATTTAACATTTCTTTACTGAAAATGCATATCTAAGGCCTGGTCTACACTGGGGGGGGGGGGTCGAACTAAGGTACGCAAGTTCAGCTACACAAATAGCGTAGCTGAACTCGAAGTACCTTAGTTCGAACTACTCACCCGTCCAGACGCCACGGGATCAAATTCTGCGGCTCCCCCGTCGACTCTGCCACCGCCGTTCGCGGTGGTGGAGTTCCGGAGTCGACGGGAGCGCTTTCGGAGTTCGACATATCGCGTCTAGATGAGACGCGATATATCGAACTCCGAGAAGTCGAACGCTACCCGCCGACCCAGGGTATGGACGTACCCTAAGAAGCTACATCCAACAGGATTTCAGTGTTACAGCCTTGGGACCTAATTCAATGGAACTGCTTGCAGAGTGAGTTACTACTCAGCATAAATAAGCATGGGTCTGGAACAATTTCTATAGTGGGGGTGCTGAGGGCCATTGAACCAAACTGTAAACCCTGGATCCAATGGAAACCACTTCAAGCCATGGGGTGCGGCAACCAGGGCCAGCTCTAGGCACCAGCAAACCAAGCACCAAGGACGGCAGAATTCCAGGGGCCGCATTCTAGTTTTTATTTTTATTTTTTTGCTTCAGCACAGTTGTGCTCTCTGAGGTGGTTTTTTTTTTTTTGTTGTTGTTTTTTTGCTTGGGGCAGCAAAAAACCTAGAGCCGTCCCTGGCGGCAATGCCTCAGAACCCCTAGTTCCAGCACTTATGTGAATAAGGAAGGCAGGAATAAACCAAAAGGAGTCCAGTGATAGAAAGAATCTTTATGCCACTGTATCCAGCTATATCTACCACTTGGGCTTTTATGCAAGTCATGCCAGTTTAACCTGAATTAGTTTTAAAATCAATTTAGTTAAACCGGTGTCATCCCTGTATAAACATCCTTGCTTTTGTAAAATTGGTTTATTTAGGTGTAGTTTAAACCTGTTTCTATGATAATGTTATTTTTAAATAGAAATAAAAGAGTCCATACAGACATTTGCACCTGTTTATTGAACTGCTTTTTAAAAAAAAAAGTTAAACCAGTACAACTTTCTCATGTAGACGAGGCCTAAGGAGTTCTCAGGGCTGGTCTACACTTGGAACTTACATCATCATAGCTATGTCTCTCAGAGGGGTAAACAATCCTCACCCAGACAGACATAGCTCTATCAACCTAACCCCTGGGGTAGACAGTGCTAGTTGACAGAAGAATTCTTCTGTCAACCTAACTAACGCCTCTCAGAGAGGTGGGCTACCTGTGCCACAGGGAGAATGCCTACCATCACCGCAGGTAGAGTCTGGGCTGAAGTGCTGCTGTAGTGTTTCAAGTGTAGACAAGCTCTCAGACTTTAAACCAATTTGTCATTGTTTATGCACTTTGAAATTTCTGAAATCCATTTATATACTCTTGGGGTCTTTTCTGATTTCCACGTGATCCATACCATTAGACACAAAAAGCATATGCAGACATTTTTCTCTTGGTGAGAAGCAGCATCCTCAGAAGGGACACTCAAAAAATGATCTTTAGAATCAATAGAGAATAAGGCTAAGATTATGACCCTGGAGCTGTCAGCTGTGACCTCCATGACATTTTCTGCTTCAGCCTCAGAGTGCCAGGGCTGGAGCTGTCAGCTGGGGGAGCTGGAGCTCCCAGCCACGGCGGGGAGACCTGCAGCTCCCAGCTGCAGCAGAGGCCCCAGCAGCTCGCAGCTGCTAGCAGTGTTGGTGGGACCCTGGAGCTGTCATCCACAGCAGTGGCAGGTGCTCCTAGACCCCCTTCTTTCCTCCCACAGAAGGGCTTGGGCTGAGCTCTATTTTGTCACAGTTATTTTTAGTAAAACCTAGGGACAGGTCACAGGCTTCGGTGAATTTTTGTTTATTGCCCATGACCTCTCCGTGACTTTTGCTAAAAATAACAATGACAAAATCTTAACCTTAAGAATAGTTATTCTGCTTCAGCAGTTCATTTCATATTTGCTGTGGTTAACCTAGGAGTTTTTCAGTATCTTGCACAATTCCATATTATAGCTGCCCCAGATCTTCCACTGTGAGATCTGTTTTTCAGTTGCTTATAACTTTAACCATTTGGGATGAAATTTTCCCTGTTCGGTGTCTGCGTTAGACTGGGCTGGGGTTGGAAAATTGCAGCCAAAAAGGATAAGCTGTTCCAAAGAATGAAGCCAGGGAAAGGTACTTTTTGGCCACAATAAAAAGTTCTGGTGACCTTTTCTTTGATATGGTCAAGGTTGAGGGAAATGGACAGAACCAGGAATAAACCCAAGATTCATGAGTCTCACCCTTCCTCTGCTGTCAGCAAGTACCTGACACATCTCTGGTAAACTGTGTCTCATCCCCTTTAATATTGGTCCACATAGAGGATGATAACCCACTATTGCCATCAATTACTCCATCAGCTCAAGTGGCAGTTGTGCGGTAGAACTAAAGGTTCCAAATCTACTGATGACCCATGTGGCTGTCAAAATGATACCACATATGGAATGTCCTATTTATTAAGTTTGGTGTAAACAAAACCAACCTCCCACCCAGCCCCACCCTTAAAAATTGCACACAATAACTGCATTAAAAGAACATTAAGGTTGCAAAGACAAGCACTCAGAAGTCTGGAAACACCAGACTTAAGGTTCCATGTGCAACCTTAATTTAGCCCCCTTGTGCATATGAATTAAGATACAGACTTGCCAGGTGATCAAGGGGACAAATCACTTCCTCTTGCTGTATCACAGCTTCCCCCTCTGTAGGATATACTTTGAGCAAGGAGGACATAAGCACTCACCACCACCCTCTCCTGGGGGCGTTCTGACCCTGGAACCATAAAACAAAGGGCTAGCTGCCCTAAAACTTAAACCACCCTCTCTTTCCCTTTCCTGACTAAAGCTATGAGTCCCCAATTTGGTGTGGGGAGGGCACATTCCTGTCCCATCACCCCTTTCCTTGACCTTCTATCACCATCCTGCTGTTCTGGCTGTAGGGAGAAAACTACTGCCCCCTTCCCTTGCCCTGGTACAATCCATGCCCAGAGTATCCTAGCCCCTCACAGATAATAGGATTGTCCTTCCATTGCCCTCTGGAAGGGAAGGAACTACTATCCCATTTTACAGACACCAAACTAAGATGGAGAAAGTCCCCTGGCCCATGTGACACATACCTGGGGGAGAGCTGGTTGCTGAACACGGCCCCTCTAATGCTTTACCCACAAGGGCAGATTCACCTCCTGTCCTTTATCCTCTCCTCCTGCTTAGCCCATTTTCCGTGGAGTCTCTGAGCATGAAACTAACTGGGGCTTCCTCCTCACTCTGTCTTCCAGGCTCTGCCCCAGCCTCCTACAACCACTGCAGCTGGCCCAGGTGAGGGAGGAGTGAGGACAGGTGACCTCATCCTGTCAAACGAAGCAGTGTTGGGTCTCACTGACTCCTAGATAGAAAAAATATCATCCACCATCTGGAGGTAAGAACTATTCACTCATCTGGGCAAGGGGCACTCCAGGGATGGAGATGGGGTCCTTGCTACATATCATGGCTTGGAGCTTCCCTAGCCCTAGAAATTTGTCCTGGGACAGAAACATCTTTATCATTGTGCCATCCTATTTCTATTCCCCAATAAAGCATTCCACGATAATGTTGTCGTCTCCTGTAGGAAGTTTAAGCCTCCATCACAGACAGAGATCACTATCTTGCATAGAGTTTCTGCCCCTCCTTATTCTGCCCTCCAGCTCTGCTCACTCCAGCAGGACAAACCAAACCCCTAGCTCACTTCTGACTTTCTGATATCCAAGGGCTCACAGGAAGTAACTCTGTTGCCCCACCATCTGCTGATTTTCTTATATGAATCTTTCTAGAGCAGTGGAGAAATCTCTCCTTTCAGAGCCAGCCCACTCATGAATTCCAGCAACACTCGTCTCCTCTGAATGGGTTTGCTTACCTGGAAATGGGGGCTTCTTTTGAAAGACCTTTGTGTATATGTGTTGGGGTAAGTGTCAGAGACCGAAGCTTCAGCAGTTTAGCCTGGAGAACCACCCATTTTATGACCTGACTAGGGCTCACCATCACAGTTGCCAACTTTCATGTGGTAAATAAGCACCCTGACTTTCACAATAAGCCAAAAAACAAGCTAATCCCATTTCAAAACAAGGCCAAAACAAGCCAGTCCCTAAGAACACTATGTGACTAGATCCCCCCAGTGTGTAGTCTGGGACTGTGATGGGCCCACTGTGCACTTCTGACTATCTCCCTGCCTTGCCCCTGCTTGCCGAGAGCCCATCAAAAAAGAAGCAAGAAGCTACACGCCGATTAAGCCAAAAACAGCCCAATTTCTGCAGGTTTGGCATGTCTGCTCACCATCCCTGATGGAAGCTAGACTGTTCTCAGTTGTACCTCATGACAGAACAAGGAGTCTCAAGTTGCAGTGGGGGAGGTTTAGGTTGGATATTAGGAAAATCTTTTTCACTAGGAGGGTGGTGAAGCACTGGAATGGGTTACCTAGGGAGGTGGTGGAATCTCCTTCCTTAGAGGTTTTTAAGATCAGGCTTGACAAAGCCCTGGCTGGGATGATTTATTTGGGAATTGGTCCTGCTTTGAGCAGGGGGTTGGACTAGATACCTCCTGAGGTCCCTTCCAACCCTGATAGTCTATGATTCTATGAAGCTGATATTTTGTCCATGGAGCACATCTTTGTGGGAGGTGATGTCTCTACATCGCAAAGAGCCAGCAGCAGATGCACTACGCATGTCCAGGAATGGGCTAAACAGCCTGTAACAAAGGGTAAGTAAAATCATGGTTACATATAGACACCCTGAACAGGTGCAGGTCGGTAGGGATTGAATTTGGGCCCTCCACAACCCAAAGCACAAGTCCCTGTCACTGAAACTAAAGTCACTTATCAGACCTTTGCCATCCCTGCTGTTACTCCACTTTTCAGAACACGTGTTTGGGGCTGAACTGGAGATACCAGAGCTAGACACTGCTGACCTTACTCAAAGTTATCTGACTGCAGTCAGGGGAGGTTCTGTTTGAATAAGGTCTGCAAGAAAGGTCCCCATCATGCATAGGTGATATTGCCCCAATATAACCTTGTGGGCTGAACTGCGCCCTCAGGTAACCAGGTGCTGCAGAGCCCTCTTTGCTTCTGCCCCAGTTGGGCTGATAAAGTCACTCAGAGATCCTGTGTTCAGTAACCACTGGTGCAGTTTATTTACAGGTTGTGCACCCACCACCTTTTTGCCATACAAGTAACCCTTTACCATCTGCAGGTAGTGGGGAGGGCACAGCACAGCACTACCTCCCTGCTCCCTTCTTCCACTCCCTGTGTTTTCCCTTCCTCCTGCTCTGCCCTCAGCTTTGTGCCCCTAAGGCTTTTAGATAGCCCCAGCCTAATTCTGCAGCAGCTCTCTCTGCAACCCCAATTAGGACCAGGTGTTTTAATCAGCTCCAATTCTCCTCCCTTAATTGGAGCTGGAGTGACAGAGGGCTGGCTTAGCAGTTCCTGCTTAGCACTCTGTCACACCTCAGTACACAATTCCTCTGACCAGGGTAGATGCAAGGGTATTTAGCTTTGGAAAGAGGTGGTGTCTAAAGCTAATAACTTTTGAGATGGCTGGGTGGAAGGTGCTAGAGATCTGTAGATACTAACTCATGATCCCTCCCTCTGGAGTAGATCAGTATTTTCCCACTATCTGGGGCTAATAGGGAAAGTGACTGGCTACAAGAACACACACAGCATCATTGACATAAACAGGAACAAATCTCATTACTAGCAACCAATCCAGCTCCAATCCACTTCAGGAGGTATAGAACCCAGGACATGTCACTCTCACACCTAGGCCTTCCATCACAAGATCAAACATCCTCCCTTTCAAAAGGCCATAGGAAGCACTGCCTGCAGAGACCCCCACCCCATCTCCATTCCCACTGCCAGAGCCCACTGCAAGTGAATGAGCAGGGAACTTCTCTGAGATAATTCTAGCATCTGCACAGTCTGGTTTCACTGTAAGGCTTCTGGGAGCCGTTTAAAGAGTGTTCCACTGAAGAGATTTTCCTTCTCTAACAAAGTGTTTCTGTTCTCCCAGATAATCAGCCAGCAGAGTCTTCTTGCAGCATATGACAAAGCAGTTTAGTGATGGGCTGGAGGATTCATGCTGGTGGTAGCAGCAACTGCCATGGACCAAACTCTGTACCCCTGGCAACTCATAGTAGCTCTCATTCTCTCAGTGGAAGTTCTGCTTGTCTAATTAACTACTCTTGCCTGTGCACATTAGACAGAGGACTCAGATATTTGCACAAGGCCAACCCATAATGATCACAGCTACATTCAAAGAAGTGAAGAATATAAGTGAAAGAGTGAAGCTGGGGCATCTGTTGAGTTGATGCACTCAAGCCACCAGAGCCAAGAGAGAGAAAAAGGAAAATTCTCTAAGGTGGCTAGCAGCAGCACTGAGAAGATGCCCGAGATTAGAAATAAATATGAAATTAATACCAAGGGGTTTTCCTGTGTACTAAACCTCAAAATATCCTGCTATAAATTCAGAAAGGGTCCACAAATGTAACCAGTCACTCTAGTAGTTTGACGGCTCAGATTCAATCCCTAAACAAACACTTCTACCACTTGAGCTTCACAAAATTCCTGAGGTGGTAGCAGTGGTTAGTTCTTATCCTCTTTGCAAACTATCCGCCATGGAGAACTAACAGTACAGGGACCTAAGGAAAGAGAGAAGCATAAGAGTCACCTTCCAGACTTGCTTTCTAATGCTACCCTTGTTGGGATGCATAACAGGAAATTGTGGATGGGGAAGGAGCCACATAGCTCCAAATCTGGATCCTGAGGCCCCAGAGAACTCTGTTTCAAACCCTAAAGCTTCCTCAGGAGCCAGACTGTTTTCTGACTCCCTCCCGCAGCAGCATAGAAGAAACTGTTTGCAGCCATGTCAAGTATCACCTCCTGAAACACTCACCTGTAGGTCACTGATGCATTCACAGAGCCCAGACTGACGGTCAGGTATTCATGTGGGCTCTGGGAGACTGGAAGATGTCATCTGCATTAGATCTTCCTGGGCAGCTGCTGAGGAGGCAGCCTCTCTACTCCCCTTACTAGTCTCCTGCCCACAGGAAGCAGCGGAGACGGAAGAAGCAGAGCTAAATGGGGAACAACCAGCCATTCCATAGCTTTCCCCCTAAGTTCATCCCTAGCTCTTTCCTGCCACAAGTCAGACCCCAGGTTCTACAAAGCTGCCTCTGGTTCTCTCACTGCCCTGCTGTGAGTGAGGGAAGAAATGAGCCCCTGGCTCCCCGCCCTCAAACAGTGCTTGGGAATCCTCTAAGAGCAGTCAGTTTACGGCTTTTATGCATATTTATAAACTCATCATATTGCAGTGTCTTGGAAGAAACTGCACAATCCTTGGCAGCTCTGTGTTTGGAGGAACACTAATTCCCATATGGATTTCCGACAGGCAATCCTCAGGACCCTGTGTTAATTTAGAGGGAATAAACTGGCCCAGGGAGGCAGTGTTAACATGACCCTATCACTGTACAACACCAAGGGCATGTCTACACTTGCAAAGTTTTACAGCGCCACTCAGAGAGCACTGAAGGAAAACCGCTGTTGTGTGTTCAGACTGCCAGCTGCCTGCATAATAGCGTGTTCATACTTGCGGCGCTATTTGGAGCGGTGCACTCTGGGCATCTATTCCACAGAACATCTCTTCCTCTTCTGCTGCTAAGAGTTGTGGGAAGGCAGAAGGGGTCGTGGGGCACCCTGGGTCCTGTCCCAATGCCTTGTGATGCATTGCTTCACATCCCAGCAATCCCTGTGCTTCCGTCCGCTTTGGCGCCCTCTTTCAACAGTTTGTGTACTGCGTGTCCTGCCCTGCCTCTTTCTGGCTGCAGAAATGGATCCCAAGGTGTTGACCAGAATGCTGCTTGCACTGACCAACACGTCATGAGGGACAGTGGAGTTATTCCCTAAACTACAAAGGCAAGAGGAGTGCGACATTGATCTCACCACACATACTAGCTACGGCACGAGAATGCTTGTGGCGTTCACGGCGGTGCTGACCACAGTGGAACGCCACTTTTGAGCTCAGGAAACAAGCACTGAGTGGTGGGATCACATCGTGATGCATGTCTGGGATGACAAGCAGTGGCTACAGAACTTTCAGATGAGGAAAGCCACATTCATGGGACTGTGTGATGAGCTCGCTCCAGCCCTGAGGCGCACGGATGCGAGAATGAGAGCTGCCCTGTCACTGGAGAAGTGTTTGGTGATTGCACTGGCTATTCCAGACTGCTACCAATCAGTCACTAACCAGTTTGGAGTGGGAAATTCCACCACTGGAGCCATGTTGATGAAAGTGTGCCAGGCCGTTATTCACATCCTGCTTTGAAAGACCATGACTCTGGGCAACATGCATGAAATTGTGGATGGCTTTGCACAAATGAGCTTTCCTAACTGCAGAGGGGCAATAGATGGCACACACATTCCAATTCTGGCACCAGACCACCTAGCCACCGAGTACATTAATCGCAAGGGGTATTTCTTAATGGTTCTCATTATGGGCATTTCACTGACATTAACGCAGGCTGGTCTGGAAAGGTGCATGATGCACGCATCTTTTGGAACACTAGAAGCTGCAAGCAGCAACTTTTTTCCCAGACCAGAAGATCACCGTAGGGGAAGTTGAAATGCCCACTGTGATCCTGGGAGACCCCACCTACCCCTTAATGCTGTGGCTCATGAAGCCATTCATGGGGCAACTTGACAGCAGCAAGGAGCGGTTCGACAACAGGCTGAGCAAGTGCAGAATGACTGTAGAGTATGCATTTGGCCATTTAAAAGTCCACTGGCGATGTCTGTATGGGAAGCTGGACATGGCTGATGCAATATTCCTATGCTTATAGCAGCGTGCTGTACGCTCCATAATATTTGTGAAGGGAAGGCTGAAAGCTTCACTCAGGGCTGGACCATAGAGGCTCAGTGCCTGGAGGCTGAGTTTGAACAGCCAGAGACCAGGGCTATTAGAGGGACACAGCACGGGCCCTTAAGGATCAGGGATGCTTTGAGGCAGCAATTTGAAGCTGAAAGGCACTAATATTTGTTGCCATGCTCGGGATTGCAGTGCTTGTAATGCTAGGAGGTAATTGGTGCACATGATGCAAGAACAGCAAAGAATCCTGTGGCACCTTATAGACTAACTGACGTTTTGCAGCATGAGCTTTCGTGGGTGAATACCCACTTCTACTTGCATCCGAAGAAGTGGGTATTCACCCACGAAAGCTCATGCTGCAAAACATCAGTTAGTCTATAAGGTGCCACAGGATTCTTTGCTGCTTTTACAGATCCAGACTAACACGGCTACCCCTCTGATACATGATGCAAGAAGGGGCCTTAACATAATTGTATGTTGCTTTGCAGTGCTCTTTTTGCATTCACTTGATAGAATAAAGATGGATTTCAAACAAACACAATTATTTTATTGAAAGACAATAACCAGAGGAGAGAGTCAAACGAAAAAAATCATCAGCAGGGAGGGGGATGGGGAAATGGAAGGTCTCAAGAGGAGGAGGGGTCCCGGGACAGCTACAGATGTGTATATGTCCAGGGATCATACCCAACCTTCTTTGGGGTATGATGCAGCGGTGCAGCCTGGCCAAACTGCAGAGGGATGGGTGTTGAGTGCAGTGGGTATTGGAAGTCCAAACTTCTGGACTGTGAGGGGGTAGAGAGTGGAGCCAGGAGGTTAGTAAGAGTGTGTTGGCGGTGTGGGGGGAGGCACATGGGAATGAGTTTTGCGACACAAGCTGCAGGGGAGGGTGGGCACGGAGTTGCTTGGTTTGAAGAGCT
This sequence comes from Mauremys mutica, assembly GCF_020497125.1. NCBI lineage: Eukaryota > Metazoa > Chordata > Testudines > Geoemydidae > Mauremys > Mauremys mutica. The sequence goes on from NC_059072.1 coordinate 168,217,653, forward strand.
AGTATTGCCTGGAGCATGTCCGCTTGGTACTCCATAACTGTTAAGAGCTGCTCCGTGGCTTCTTCTGCTATGCCGCATTCTCATAGAATCATAGAATCATAGAATCTCAGGGTTGGAAGGGACCTCAGGAGGTCATCTAGTCCAACCCCCTGCTCAAAGCAGGACCAAACCCAACTAAATCATCCCAGCCAGGGCTTTGTCAAGCCTGACCTTAAAAACCTCTAAGGAAGGAGATTCCACTACCTCCCTAGGTAACCCATTCCAGTTCTTCACCACCCTACTAGTGAAAAAGTTTTTCCTAATATCCAACCTAAACCTCCCCCTCTGCAACTTGAGACCATTACTCCTTGTTCTGTCATCTTCTACCACTGAGAACAGTCTAGATCCATCCTCTTTGGAACCCCCTTTCAGGTAGTTGAAAGCAGCTATCAAATCCCCCCTCATTCTTCTCTTCTGCAGACTAAACAATCCCAGTTCCCTCAGCCTCTCCTCATAAGTCATGTGCTCCAGCCCCCTAATCATTTTTGTTGCCCTCCGCTGGACTCTCTCCAATTTATCCACATCCTTCTTGTAGTGTGGGGCCCAAAACTGGACACAGTACTCCAAATGAGGCCTCACCAGTGCTGAGTAGAGGGGGATGATCACATCCCTTGATCTGCTGGAAATGCCCCTACTTATACAACCCAAAATGCCATTAGCCTTCTTGGCAACAAGGGCACACTGTTGACTCATATTCAGCTTTTCGTCCACCGTAACCCCTAGGTCCTTTTCTGCAGAACTGCTACCCAGCCATTCGGTCCCTAGTCTGTAGCAGTGCATGGGATTCTTCCGTCCTAAGTGCAGGTCTCTGCACTTGTCCTTGTTGAACCTCATCATATTTCTTTTGGCCCAATCCTCTAATTTGTCTAGGTCCCTCTGTATCCTATCCCTACCCTCCAGCGTATCAACAACTCCTCCCAGTTTAGTGTCATCTGCAAACTTGCTAAGGGTGCAGTCCACACCATCCTCCAGATCGTTAATGAAGATATTGAACAAAACCGGCCCCAGCACCGACCCTTGGGGCACTCCACTTGATACCGGCTGCCATCTAGACATGGAACCATTGATCACTACCCGTTGAGCCCGACCATCTAGCCAGTTTTCTATCCACCTTACCGTCCATTCATCCAGCCCAGACTTCTTTAACTTGCTGGCAAGAATACTGTGGGAGACTGTATCAAAAGCTTTGCTAAAATCCAGAAATAGTACATCCACTGCTTTCCCCTCATCCACAGAGCCGGTTATCTCGTCATAGAAGGCAAGTAGGTTAGTCAGGCATGTCTTGCCCTTGGTGAATCCATGCTGACTGTTCCTGATCACTTTCCCCTCCTTTAAGTGGTTCAGGATTGATTCCTTGAGGACCTGTTCCATGATTTTTCCAGGGACTGAGGTGAGACTGACTGGCCTGTAGTTCCCTGGATCTTCCTTCTTCCCTTTTTTAAAGATGGGCACTACATTAGCTTTTTTCCAGTCATCCGGGACCTCCCCCGATCGCCATGATTTTTCAAAGATAATGGCCAATGGCTCTGCAATCTCATCGGCCAACTCCTTTAGCACCCTCGGATGCAGCGCATCCGGCCCCATGGACTTGTGCTCGTCCAGCTTTCCTAAATAGCCCCGAACTACTTCTTTCTCCACAGAGAGCTGGTCACCTCCTCCCCATACCGTGCTGCAGAGTGCAGCTGTCTGGGAGCTGACCTTGTCTGTGAAAACAGAGGCAAAAAAAGCATTGAGTACACTAGCTTTCTCCACATCCTCTGTCACTAGGTTCCCTCCCTCATTCAGCAAGGGGCCCACACTTTCCTTGACTTTCTTCCTGTTGCTAACATACCTAAAGAAACCCTTCTTGTTACTCCTAACATCTCCGGCTAGCTGCAACTCCAAGTGTGATTTGGCCTTCCTGATTTCACACCTGCATGCCTGAACAATACTTTTATACTCCTCCCTGGTTATTTGTCCAATCTTCCACTTCTTGTAAGCTGTTCTTTTGTGTTTAAGACGAGCAAGGATTTCACTGTTAAGCCAAGCTGGTCGCCTGCCATATTTACTTCTCTTCCTACACATCGGGATGGTTTGTTCCTGCAACCTCAATAAGGTTTCTTTGAAATACAGCCAGCTTTCCTCGACTCCTTTCCCTGTCATGTTATTCTCCCAGGGGACCTTGCCCATCAGTTCCCTGAGGGAGTCGAAGTCTGCTTTTCTGAAGTCCAGGGTCTCTGTTCTACTGCTTTCCCTTTTTCCTTGTGTCAGGATCCTGAACTCGACCATCTCATGGTCACTGCCCCCCAGGTTCCCATCCACTATTGCTTCCTCTACTATTTCTTCCCTGTTTGTGAGCAGCAGGTCAAGAAGAGCTTTTCTCCTAGTTGGTTCCTCCAGCACTTGCACCAGGAAATTGTCCCCTACACTTTCCAGAAACTTCCTGGATTGCCTGTGCACTGCTGTATTGCTCTCCCAGCAGATATCGGGGTGATTAAAGTCACCCATGAGAACCAGGGCCTGTGATCTAGCAACTTCTGTTAGTTGCTGGAAGAAAGCCTCGTCCACCTCATCCCCCTGGTCCGGTGGTCTGTAGCAGACTCCCACCACGACATCACCCTTGTTGTTCATACTTCTAAATTTAATCCAGAGACACTCAGGTTTTTCTGCAGTTTCATACTGGAGCTCTGAGCAGTCATACTGCTCTCTTACGTACAACGCAACTCCCCCACCTTTTCTGCCCTGCCTATCCTTCCTGAACAGTTTATATCCATCCATGACAGTACTCCAATCATGTGAGTTATCCCACCAAGTCTCTGTTATTCCAATTACATCATAATTCCCTGACTGTGCCAGGACTTCTAGTTCTCCCTGCTTGTTCCCCAGGCTTCTTGCATTAGTGTATAGGCATTTAAGATAACCCGCTGATTGTCATTTTGTTCCCTCTTCTCACTTTCCCACCACTCCTTCAATTCCTTTTTCTCGGTGGCAGAGTGCATCATAAACTCACGCATACTGGAGCAGGAATGGCCACCTGGAAAGATGCACTGAGACCACTGCATGCATCACTGAGCAAACAGGAAGGGGACTTCCTAATTTGCAAAGGAATGTATGGGATGGGGCTGACGGTTGGTCACCTGAGGGCAGGGCAGTAGAGTTCAAACCGATGGCCAGAGAGGTGAGAACAGGCATTGTGGGACACCTCCTGGAGGCCAATCACAGTGCTGTAACCGCCCTTGCAACTCCCCTGCCGCTTCCTTTTGGGTCAGGACCCCCAATTTGAGAAACACTATTGGCCAGGTACCCAGCTCTGAAGGCAGTGCCCCACCAGCAGCAGTGCAGATGTAAGCGTGGCAATACCATACCATGCCATCCTTACTTCTGGGCTGTTGCTGGTGGCAGCTCTGCCTTCAGAACTGAGCTCCCTGCCAGCAGCCACCACTCTCTGGCTGCCCAGCTCTGAAGGCAGCACTGCTGCCTGCAGCAGCACAGAAGTAAGGGTAGCAGTACCGCAACAGCCCCCCCGCCACACACACACACAATTACTTTATTACTCCCCCAACTCCATTTTGGGTCAGGACCCCTACATTTACAACACCCGTGACATTTCAGATTTAAATAGCTGAAATCATGAAATGTATCATTTTTAAATGCTCTGACCGTGAAATTGACCAAAATGGACCCCGAATTTGGTAGGGCCCTAGTTATAAGCAGAGCTGGCCCTAGACCAAGTGGCACCCCAGACAACGAGCATCTTCAGTACTCACCCCCCTCAGAAGAGATGCAGCACAGCTGTTAGCACTGTCTTGTGCTGATGAACTGGCATTACTATTTCTTAATTCCTTTCAGAGTGAGCTCTGAATGTGCTAACACCCCCTCCCCCACATAGGAGCATGGCTCAGAGGAATTCCCAGGGATTGGGTTCGTCCACCACAAGCCAGGGAGTGGAGTTGAGATGCTCCATGGGTGCTGTGAAGGGCTGTAGTGAGAGAAGGGACTGAACCAATGTAATGTATGTGTCTCAGAAGGAGGTGGGGTAATCTTCTGTGGATGGAGACTTTGTGGAGCAGCCAGAGGGGCATTAAACTAACAGTGAAAAGGAGGTTGCTAAGGTGTGAGGTTCACACTCAAAGTGTCATGAGTATGTTGAAGGGAGGTGGTAAAGAATGAAGTGAAGAAATGGAATTGTATTCACACTAATGCTAAAAGTGTGGGTAATCAGCAAGAGGAAGTGGAAACTCACTGATGAGAGGAAATTTAACATTGCTGAGACTTGGTGGGACAATTCATGTGACTAGAATGATAAAATTGCTGGTTACAACCCATTTAGGGAGGACAGAGTGGGTGAAAGGGGGGAGGGTGTCACTTGACACTACAGCCACCATTACCTGTTTTAAAGGCATCAGTAATTCAGAACTGCAAGCTCTTGAATACCTGTGGATCGATGTACTAGCTAACAAAGCCCAGAGGGAAACTGGTGGCAGTCAGTTACAGACCACTGAACCAGACAACAGGCTGAGTTGCTTCTTAAGCACCTGCTTGTAATGTGTAGAAAGAAAACTGTGTTATCCTTGGGGACTTTAATTGGTAAGACATACACAGGAGGGCTCATGCTGCCAGTAATAAAATGTCATTGGAGTTTTTAAAAATTATAGACAATTTTCTAACTCAAAAGATATTGCACCCAACAGTAGGTAATTATTTTGGACTTCATTATGATGGCTAAAGATGAATTGATCACTGGACTGGAAGTTGGTGGTTCCTAGGTACTGATGATCATTACCTGATTACATTCATTATATAGAGAGAACAGTCCCAACCAGTAATATTTATACTTGGTGATTCAAAAGGGTTCATTTTCCAAAGGTGAGAAACGTTGCAAATGACATTGCTTGGAAGGAAAAAAAATAGATAGAGGCATGTGAATGAAAATTGGGAGTTTAGTAAGTTTGTTAGAAGGGCAGAAGGACACATTCTCTAATCAAGAGTGAGGACAACTTTGGCTAAAACCCGTCCTGGGTAAGTGGGGAAGCCAACTGCATTTCTTGCACACTCACTACTGGGAAGAAGGATAGGGAATAGCAATATGGGGCAAGCACATCATATGGCTTCCAGCACAGCACAGAGATGCCCCTGGATCAATGGGACTGGGGACCAATTTTCTACAGGTCATCAGTCCTTGTGCAGTGCCCAGGTAATAGTAACTATTAGACACTGACTCCTGTCATGTGACAAGGGTATTTCCCTTTGTAGACTTGATCCAGATCATGTGATAGCCCATGATACAGACAGTCCAGGAAACATGTACATACGCAGGAGACCAGACTAAAGGATCTGGTGATTCCTTCTGGCGTTACACTCTAAGACGCTATGCACATTATGTCCATAAGACCCTGTTTTCAGTTGCTTACAACTGTCAAGATTTAACTGAAATTCTCCAGGATTGGCATCTGCATCTGCTTTTTTGCTGTTGTTTAATATTTTAGCCAAAACGGTTCAGCTGTTACCAAGACTGAAGTCATAGCCATGTTAAAAAAATTCTGGTGACCTTTTATTTGAAAACCTCTAGTAACCCCTTGTTTGGGGCCAGGGACTTGACATTTGGCAGTGGAGCGGTCTTTGCGTCAGGCACATTCTAACCCCATGATATATGGCCAAGTTAAAAGCCTTTGAAAAATAGCAGTTTGCACATGCCTGATAGAGACTTAAGGGAATTTAGCTGCTAAACTCTAAGAAGATTCCATCTGCTCAGAGCAGGACTTTCCCTGCAACTGGACCTCTGGGTTATTGTGTGCTGCACTGTGTCCATGCACCAGAAATAAGAACAGGGAGTCTGTCTCTTCTGTGCTCTCACTGACCGCACTTGATGGGCCCCAACAGTGTGGAGGGAAAGCTGCCCACGACTAATGCAGAGGGGACAAGAGAAAGTCTACAGGAGGGAAAGTGAGGGAGAGTAGACTGGGACAGAGATCCTTAAGGAAAGGAGAGAGTGGAAACTGGGACTGGAGGCTGACAAGTGAGGGGGAACTCTAGGGCTGTTTGGGCAAGTAGACTGTGGGGGTGGAAAGAATGAGGTGAGGGTGATGGGAGGCAGAAGATCTGATGAGGAGTTAGGATGCAAGGGGAAGAACTGGAAATGGCTGAGCACAGAGACTGGGACAAAAAGTCTTGGGTTTGGGGGATATGGGCGGGGAGGGAACAGAATGATCAGATAAGGAGATGGGATAGGGTGCTGGAACTGACTGGGCAAGGGACCTGGGAGTGTGGGAAGAAGTTCCATCCTGTGCACTTATCAAGGCAGGAGTCCTGTGGAAAATATAATCAGTGATTTGTAATTAGACCATATCATAATGCATACACACAAAGGAGCTAAATTACGGCTGCATAGAGAGACAGTTCCAACTTTTGAGAATTTTACTTTGCAACCTTAATAATGTTCTTTTAATGTGTTTTTGTGTGTAACTATATATATTAAGCAAGCATTTTTCTGTGTTACAGCTCCAACATTTGTTAACAACCTGTCATATATGTGCCTGTTATTTTTTTCTGCGGAGGTTGGGGGCAGTGATGTGTCTGTAAAAGAGTGGACTCATGATAAGCATGCCCCTTCTGCCAATAGTCAGTCCACTCCTGTAGTGGAATCTTCTCCCAGCTCAGCCTTCTGGCCAAGGTGCATTTTAGTTCCACATCTCTGAGGTGGACAAAATGTCCAACAAATAATAATCCTACTCCTTATATCTGGTCTTTAGCCCTCAACTCTGGGCCCCATGTGCCCTACATCCCCTCGCTCAGGGCTTTCAGTCACCTTTATCCCCTACTCAGGGGCCTCACACCACCTTCCCCACTGGCAGGTAAAGGAACCTAGGCCCTCCCATTACACTGGGTTCCAGTCCAGAGACCTTATAACAGCACACAAAGTCTGTTAAATCAGACTCCTTGCTGTTGCCTCCATTGCCTCCTTTCTTCAGGCCTCTTCCCCAGCCCCGTTTTTGGGCTCTTTGTACCAAGCAGCACCTCCCCTGGTTTATCCCCGGATATCTGGTTCCTGCCCTTGTGTCAGGATCAGCCACAGCAGCTTGCTCAAATCTTGTGTCTTGCGGATATCTGCTTTCCTCCCCCTAGACTTTCTCCTCACCCTTCAGGAACCTTCCTGTTCCCCACAGGTCACATTACCACCAAGAGATTAACTAGAGTTCTTCCCTCTCCCTACAGCACCCTTCTTCTTCTTGGGTTTTGTGGCATGGCAGATTCACTAGGACCACCATTCACTGGATTTCAAAGATTGGTTATGGCTTAAAGTCTGTCATCTTTCTCAGTATTCTTAAAGAACTGCAGAATAGCTTGTTTAATTTGGTCCCATTGTAGTCTGGAGAAGTATTGCAAAGAAAATGTTCAGTCTAAGGCTTCTGATTTTTCATATAAATATCTCCTTTCACTGGTACGGTGTTTACAGTCTCGTAAGATATGATCTATCATTTCCTGGACTGTACATGTTTTGCATAGTCTATCCTTATGTTTATTAGAACTAGATTACTATTTATCCACAATGACCTGTTAAAATTCTGAATAAAGCCACTTTGGTCTTCCTCTCAGGCCCTTGATTTATATCAGCGTTTTCAGCTATTGGGCATACTTCACAGAATTATTTCCCCTTCGATTTATGTACAGCACCCTTCTGCTCCAGACTTCCTCTCTGTATAGTGCCACCCAGCTCCACCCCAGCTGGGCTTCATCTTTGATTAGGTTATTTGGTCCACTCTCCAGGTGCAACCAGGTGTGTTAATTGGCTCTTAAGCCCACATTAACCATTTTATCACCTGTGGGTCGGTTAGAAACCCCTCAGAGTCCAATAAAGTTGATGAATCAAGAAATAATGTACTTTAAATTTCATCATTATTGTTTAACTTTGTGTTCATGCAAAGGAATCCTTCCAATGTTATCAACAACCTCAAAGTTGTTTCTCATATAGTTTTGCAATTCCAATTTTTAATCCAGAATATCAATAATTTCATTACAAATGTATGTGTCAAATGTGCAATTAGCATAAAGTATCCTATCCCATAGTTAAGGATAGTGTATTCAGGTCTCCATAAACAGGAAAGAAAAAAACAAAACAAAAAACAAAACACAAAAAGATACTGTATTGGGCCGGGGAAGAGAAAATTGGGTAATGAGTTATTGAAAGGATTTTAAATAACCTGTTTGATTGGTACTGAAAACTGCAAAAATAAAAATATATTTTCCAAGAGAAAGTGTGTCATTGTTCTTAGAAGGCAAGTTTGTTTTCCCTTAAATTGAGAGAAATGTTTTTCTATTCTGTCCCAGTTTGGTTCAGCTGTCAAAGTAACAGGAGGAATTACTGCTGCACTTGAGAACCATGACTCAAAAAAGCCCATTGATTAAAGGCTGCGCAAGTTTTCTTAAGATCATGGGTCCATCAGAATCTTCCAAGAAAGAAGGTGGAGGTCTTGCCAGCCATGGGTGTTTGCTGCTATATGTTAGTTATGATGCCACTGAAGAAAACATGTTTGTGCAAGAAAAAGGAATTAAACATTTGCCTGAAAATAAAATATATTCAAACCAAAATAAGTTTCATCTACAAGAAGGGCTTTAAAGTTCATATCTGGTCAAATCCAGCATGAAGAAGAGCAGATGGTGTGCCAGCGCTAGAAACAGCATCATCAATATTTTGGGATTAAGCTAGCCTCTCTGCAACCATCCATGCAGAAGGATTATCAGCTTTCAAGATTTTTTTTTTCTCCGGGTGCTTTAATATCACATAGTTTCAGAGTGGCTATACATGACAGATGATGCTTCTATCCTCCTCAGGTTTCTTATTATAATGCTATTGGGGGGAAAAAACAAGCAAGCGATGAAGATGCCTTACATTTTCAACATCATCTTTCTCAAAAGCCTGGGAAGATGGGCAGTGGTGGGGAGGAAAGAAACACTACTATATTACATTGGGGGAGACAACACATAGCCACTGTAGAATGGCACAACATTTCTATCTCACTGTCTTAAGTGACATTTGATCTATCTTCAGCAATGTGAGGAAACAAAGAAAAGAAAAACATGATAAACTTTCTCAAAATAATAAGATCAACGTGGCAACTCAAACCTCGCCAAAAATCTAACCTATGAGATCAGATCACTCAACATTCATGGCAAAATCCCCAATGTCACTGATCAAGTAAGAAATTGTTACTGTTGTGAGCAGCGGAGTTTATAGATCTTGTCATTTAAACCAAGCTGTTTATGTTGTCGAGTTGTTTTTCTGAGAGAGAAGAGAAAATTAAAAAGGAGGGAGGGGGAAGAAAAGCCTTGGAGTGATTGTGTTTCATTAAAAGCACATAGCATGCCATAGATACTATTTTCATTAATTGCCAGCTAATGCCAATAATTTTTGTTAAAATAAAAAAAAAACAACTAAAAATACCCATAAAGAAGAGGTGAAGAGGAATATTTAAACTAATTGGTGGCAATTATAGCAATCAGGCATTTTCACGCCCACATTGCTGTTTCTCCCCATTAATGTTCATTTGCCACCCAGACAATAGCAGGCAAGGTATCATGCCATCCATCATTTCCAGAATGATGTAAGTGGGTGGCAAGGTGCCTCTCTCCCCCTACTGTGTGGTGGAATACAGAAAAAAATCCCTGTCACTCTGGTGTGCTTTAAACTATATGCCTGATAATCATGCCTCCTACCATCCCTCCTTGTTGCAGCCTCTGCTCTTTCATCAATAGAGCTGCAAGGCGTGTCATATCCTTGTGCTCATTCCCTTTCCTGGTTGATGAATGGCTGTGTCTCACCACTGAATCTGCACAACCACACAAAAGGTCCAGTGGAAGAAACGGGTTACTCTGCTGCTGTAAATATTTAGAGTACAGTCATGCCCAGAGGCCCCTGGGTCAGGATCTGCCCCCCCTTTTATGTTGGGGAGTAGTACACATACAAAGATTGATATGATCCCAGGCCAGCTCATCTCCCAATCAGATTAGAGAGATACAAGAATTCCAACTCGAGGTCCCAATGCTGCACCCCCAATTTGTGTGAATAAGAATCCTCAGTGGCCTCATTTGAATACACTGTGGGATTGGGCCATTAATCTATTTACTAGGCAAGGAAATTATTTTACCCTTACTAAATATCCCTAGAGCAAAATCCTTGATTCTGGCTGTGAGCATTTGGAGTATGTCTATACTACAGTCAAAGGTGTGACTGTAGAACATGTAGACATATCTGAGCTATTCGAACTAGCTAGATCAAAACTAACAGCAGCAGCAAAGCCACAGTAGCACAGGCTAGCCACTCAGGTACCTACCCAGTGTCCTAGGCAGTCCTGCACAACTCATGCTTTCATGGTTTCACAGCTATAGTTAGCCGAGTTAGCTAGATCAGAGTTAGCTTGGGTATGTCTAGATGTGCTGCAGTCACACCTCTGATTGCAGTGTAGACATACCCATGGTGTGACTGACGGGAGGGGTGTGTGCCCCCTTGATCCTGAGGCTACTCTGGGCTAACCTGGTTCTCAAGCAAAGGCTGTTCTAACTTGGCAACAGCTGCCAGTAGTCCAAAAGAGTCAGTATAGTAGCTAGAGATCTAGTAATGCAAGGGTACTGCAGCCCTACCAACTTTCCCCCAGCCACACCCACACCTCACTGGCCAGAGTGAGGGAGATGTTGTATGAGCAGTTATGGTAGCTCTACATCACATGAGGATCCTGCAGTGGCAGGGCAAACCACACATAGGACAACTTTTTGCTAGCAGAGAAGTACACAGCTGCCCTGTCAATGAGAGAATCTAGGCCCAGAGGTATCAAGAAAGCACTTTTTGAGCACATTACCATAGAACTTCAAGAAACGTTGTGTGGGTAATTTGTTTGTATTGTGAGCAAAGTTAGAGGCATTTGAAAATCAAGGTTTCTAAATGAGCAGCTGGTTTCAACTTTATCAACTCTGGTGACTGCAACATCTGCAGTGTGGGATATGTAGGGGATACAAGCCACATTTGACATCTAAATATCTGTTAACTTTTCATACAAGAAGCAGAGTGTCTCAGTGGGCATCTTCTCATTTTTATAAACAACCACACTTTTTCCCTTTACATTGCAGGGATACCAAATGAACATTCTTCTTATCAGATATATTTCCCCAGAAAGTAAGAGATTACTGGAGCTGTGGAATTGCTCAGGAAACAGTTGATAGAAAAATGTTTGTATTTTTCTGCCTTTCTCTAATAGAGAAGTACATCTGGCTACCCTATTGCTTCCACACTGTCTAAAAGAAGCATTATTTTTTCAGGGATGAGACAAATTCACATGGTTTTCACACTGCTGCAAATTCTGTGTGCCCTGTTAGGAGGCTGATTTAGCAAAGACTTGCCCTGTGCAAAATGCTACTACAGGGCAATGCTGCTATAGGTCAGCAACAATAGAGATTTCAACTCTTGGTACACCTACAGTACCCTTCTGGCTGCCCAGCATGAGGTTCAATAAGCAAAGGTATCAGCCAATAACAAAAGGAAAAAATGCTTTTATTTATTATGCTCCAGAGACATCCAGAATGTACTTCTGTAACACTTTACAGTTCATTCAAGTTTAGCTACACACAGCATTGTATCCAGTTCAAAGTGTGCATATATAATGAAAGAGCTACCCCTTCAAGATACTCACATACTTATCCCTATGTTCATAACACCTTACATCAGTCAATACTACAAATCCGGTAGGCACATGGTGGGCTATTGTGCAGGCATGGTTGGTTGGTACCATTAAGAGCTGATGTAAGTGGGAAAATGAAGCCATCTGTACTGCACAACAACAAGAAGTTTTGTCCTACCAAAGCCAGGACCTGTACTGCTTGTTCTCAAGTACCGTCTTCTGCCTTCTTATCTAGTGAATATAGGTGACTTCAATCCAAGTTACATATGCTGGAGGACTCATGCTGCCAATACTAAAACATCCTCAGCAGTCTTAACAATTATAGATGGCATTATCCTAATTCAAGAAGTGTTTCATCCAATGGGCAGGTTGGGGGGTGTCTATATTTGTTCTTATCCTGCCAGATAAAGAGGAAGGCAGGTGATCACAGAACTAAAAGTCAGGCCTGGTCTACACTGGGGGGGGGATCGACCTAAGATACGCAACTTCAGCTACAAGAATAGCGTAGCTGAAGTCGACGTATCTTAGTTTGACTTACCTCGCGTCCTCATGGCATGGGATCAATTGCCGCAGCTTCCCCATCTACTTTGCTTCCGCCTCTCGCCGAGCTGGAGTTCAGCAGTCGATGGGAGAGTGATCGGGGATCGATTCATCACGTCTACACTACACGCGATAAATCGATCCCTGATAGATAGATAGATACATACCCGCCAATCCAGCGGGTAGTGTAGACGTACCCTCAGTGATTATGATGGGTATATTTGTAATGTACAAACAGAACAAAGTACAAACTCATAATCTATATATTTGGTGCTTTAAAAGAATCAATTTCACAAAGCTGAAAACAACAATTATGAGCAAAATCAGCTGAGAGAAAAAAAATTAAACAGAAAAATGTGAATAATAATTGGGAACTCTAAGAACAGTTTACTAAATGCCCCAAAAGTCAAAATTACACAGTTCAGAAAGAAGACTACATTGGTTAAAAGCAACTTCGCTTAGAGGGGAATTGAAAGCAATTATAAATTGTATATAAACAAATGGAAAACAGGAAAAGTTGATAGCAAGGAATATAAATTAGAAAATAGAAACTGTAGAAAATTGATAAGGGAAGAAAGAGGACACAAGAAAAAAATCTATGTCCAGAAGAGTTAGGGACAATAAGAAGGAATTTTTTAAAGTATATTAGAAATCTTAACAATAATATTAGCTTATTATTAGATGGAAATGGTAGAATTGTCAATAATAATGCAGAACAAGGCAGAATAAGTATTTCTGTTTTATATTTGTGAAAAGGACAGATGATGTATTCATATCTGATGATGATGAAATAATTACCAATCCAATAGTAACTCAGAAGGATATTAAACAGAAAGTACTAGAGTCAGACTTTAAAAAACAAAACAACAACAACAACAAAAAACAGCTTGGGATAACTTGCATCCAAGAGTTTTAAAAGAACGGGCCCAGGAGCTCTCTAAACTGTTAACACTGAATTTCAATAAGTCTTGGAACACTGTAGAAGTTCCAGAGAACTGAAAGAAAGCTAATTTTGTTCCAATATTTTAAAAGGGTAAATAGGATGACTTGGGTAATTATACGCCTGTGAGCTTGACATTGATCCTGGGCAAAATAATGAAACTGCTGATCAGCCATTGCACACATTAAATGGCTGAAAATTAGCAAACTGGCAATTTAACATTCTTATCAATGACCAAGATGAAAATATAAAATCATTACTGATCATGGGGTAATCTAGGCACAAGCAAACAATATGCTTTTTAATTCGACCAAATGTAAAATGTAACACATCTAGGAACAAGGAATGCAGGCCATACTTATCGGATGGAGGACTTTATACTGGGAAGTGGTGACTCTGAAAGATGGGGGCCAGGATGGATAATCAGCTCCACCTGAGCTCAAATGTGACTCTGTGACCAAAAAAGCTAATGTGATTGTTGCATGCACAAACAACTGGGAATAGAGAGGTTATCTTACCTCTGTATTTGCCACCAGTGTGACCACTACTGGAATACAGTTCTGATGTCCACAGTTCAAGAAGGATGTTGACAAATTAGAGACGGGCCACAGGAATGGTGAAAGGATTGGAAAACATGCCTTATAGTGAAAGGCTCAAGCAGTTCAATATATTTATCTTATTAAAGAGAAAGTTAAGGAGTGACAGAGCACAGTCTGTAAGTACTTACATGGGAAACAGAAATTTCATAACAGAAGTGTCTTCAGTCTAGCACACAAAGGCACAACAAGATCCAATGGCTAGAAGCTGAAGGTAGACAAATTCAGACTAGAAATAAAGCATTTTCTTTTTATTTAAACAGTGAGGGTATTTAACCATTGGAAAAACTTGCCAAGAATTGTGGTAGATTTTCATCTCTGGCAATTTTAAAATCAAGATTTGTCATTTTCCTAAATGATATGCTATAGTTCAAACAGGATTCAGGGAAATCCTTTGGCCTATTATTCAAGGTGTCAGAGTGGGGGGTGACAATAGTCCCTTCTGGTTTTACAATCTATAAGTTATTTACATACATAGAGACATCTCTTGTAATAGGTTCCCCATGCTGTAATCATTCTTACCCAACTTACTATTAAAACTGCAGGGACAGGCAAGTTGGAGCACCAGTAGCTGTCGGAAGTGGGGGAAGTCTTAGTGTGAGAAGCAACAGCTGATGGGACACAGAGTGAACCCCCCTTGGAAGAAGCAGTAGCTAATAGGAAAGCTGAAGAAACCAACGAATGCTTTCTCCCTCATCCAAATGTCCCCTTTCACTCTTGTCTCACTGGGAAGTGTTGCTCATAGTGGTGGGGACTGGCATGCCCACACCCTAAGGGTTGCCAACTTTGGTTGGACACATTCCTGAGGTTTCATCACAGGATATAATCTTTAAATAAATATTAATCTAATTCCTGGAGCCTCCAGGACAATCCTGGAAGGTTGGTAACCCTACTTTGAAGATTACATGTGAAACAAAGAGAAACCAAACTGAGGGAAAAGTCCAATGAACCCATGAAAACTACAAAGTTCTAGTTTTGTTTTCCTCTCCTGGGTAACATCTGCTCTGCTCTGCAGATTTGTTATCTATACTACAGACTAAAGAGAAGAATTTTGAATCTTATGTGCACATAACTCCCAGGAATGCTTGTGGGAGGTACCATGTGCATAAGGAGAGCAAGCAAACCCCTCTCTCTATAACATATATTGTTAAGGCAGCAAAATAATTCATGGTTTATAAAACACAAATGATTTATCTGGAAGATCATGTTGAGTCTCAGTTATTAGTGAAGCCTGGACATATGAATAGGCTGTTAGCTGTAAAATTACTTAGGAAATCATTATTAAAAATTACAAGTCTGATACACTACCTAGTTTCTCCAGTCTTACGCCATTTCAAATCCATTGTGTTACTCTTACGTAAGAATGGTGTCATGTAATGGTGAATCAGTCTCTATTCTATCGCTTATACCGTGACCATCACCAGGGTATCAAAGCACCTTCCAGAAGTGTAATGTATAGAATGCTATCTATAAAACCAAATTACTTCAGCCAATTTTAAACTGATTTTTTCACCTCCCTCAAAAAAATACATGAAGGCATTTTTCATAACTATTGTATTATCTTTGTATTATAGATGGATAATTGACTTAAAAGCAGAAATAACTTTGACCTCTATCAGGGCAAAAGGTAAGTGATATGAACAGATTCTCATTCACACCACATTTACACATTTCAAGCTTCTTCACACTATGCTGAAGTATAAAGGGACCTGGAAGGGGGAGTAAATTGCATTAACTAACTTTACACCTGGTGTAAAGAGGCACTAGCAGAAAAGGAGAATCTAACACAACATGGTTCCCATCTTTGATTTAAAAAGAAAGAAACAACCAAATTTCCTGCTGGTCTGAGACCTTGTTTTGCTAAGTTTCACCAAAGAATGGAACTTGTATAGCCATGTTATTAACATTCCTTATTAACAGGAGTTAATAATGGAAACACTGACACTGTAGGAAATGATATAGTTACAATTAAAAATAAATGGAGCACACCCAATAAAACGAAACCTTACATTGCTTAAACAGCCTCTAACAATAACCGTTGGGCATCCATTCATTAAGATTGTTTAAAGTACCTGCATAAAAGAAAGGTAAAAGAAAAAAGCAAAGGGCGAGTGAGGGGGTGTTCAGATATAAACTGAAGAAGAAAAGGGGGCCATGAATGTGAAAGAGATCACACTTCTCTCTAAATATGTTAATAGATAAACATCAGAGAAATAGATTTTCTTCTGTTCCTTTCACAAAGGTGCAGCTTGCTTATCTGAGATCAGCTTGAGGCTGGTAAGAACACAGAGTTTAATACAAAAAAATCTCCCTAGGGTAGACAATATAGTTTGGCCAGACAGGCTTTAATGCAGTTCAGTGGAAATCTGTAAATATATAATATTCAAATGCTGGGTGCAGGAAAATAGTTCTTCTTTACCAGTTTAACCTAATGGGATCTACACTGCCTTATAAATATGTTGTTATGTAACAGGCTTAGATACCAAGGTTTTGTAGCTTTATATTTTACTGGGTGATGTCATCTTGCTCTGTGTTAATAATGAAGCATCTGGAGTATCCATATGAATAAGGCAAGAGTATCTTTCTTTAAGGTCTAACTATATTGAGTACAATCAGCAAGCCAGCCCTAACAACAACAACAACAAAAGTACATTCATCCCCTACAGGCTTCAGCAAATTTGTTTTCCGTTTCCATCTCTCATATTGCTTCATCTAGCCATCTCACATAAACCAGACCCAGCATTGGAGGCAAAACAACTAAGGGTATGTCTACTCTGCCAAAAAAAAAAAAAGGATCTGCTTTTAAGCGAGTCTTAGAGGCTGGGTCTGAAGCCTGGGCTCTGAACCCCAGCAATGGGGGAGGCAGGGTTTCATGCAGCCCTTCCAAACCGGGAATCCAGCTACTGTGGTTTGACATGGAGAACTGCTACTTCCCTTCTGCCAGGAAGTTTTATGGTGCTTTCTCACCTGACAGTGTGCAGGCTGGTTGGAGAATGCGCACTGGCTCAGATTTCATCTTCTCCCCCAACCCCCAGTTCCCTGTCTTTTATTCAGTAATGTTTTTTATTCTGATTGCTGTCTGGGGGGCTGACCTAAAGCCCACTGAAGACAATCGGAGTCTTTCTGTTAACTTCACTGGGTTGTGGATCAGGTACTGTCCCTGGGACTGAGACTGTGTGGAGAAAAATTTTAAAATGCCATTTAAAAAATAAGGCCCTTCTCCCAAAGGGGTTATATTGTTAGTGGGTGGTGCTAGGGATCAGATCTATTGCGAAGATTATCAAAAGGGGCCTAAGTGGGTGAATGGGTGATACTGGAAGTGCTCGGCACCCTCCTCTGCCACTGAAGACAATGGCAGTGAAGGGTGCTCAGTGAATTGTAGGATGGACCCTGAGGTTCTCAACTATCATTGAAAATTGATGTGAGTTGGGTACCTAATTTCCTCAGAGTCAAGACCCTTTGAAAATCCCAGCCTATAGCTATAGCTCTTTACACACACACACACACACACACACACACAATCCTGGCTGTACACTGTGGGTTAATTTAGGGACAATGCAGGCTCCTTACCTTAGCGTAGGGACCCACAGTTGAACACAACCCAGCTCATTTCCCACAGATGATTCAGCTAATGAATGTGGCCACCTGGTTGGCTGAAGACTCCTAGAGGCACATTCTTAAATCCTGCAGCAGACCTGGGTCCCTTGCAACTTAATAGCATTCTATGGCTACGTCTACACTACCCGCCGTATCGGCGGGTAGCGATCGATTTTTCAGGGATCGATATATCGCGTCTCATCTAGACGCGATATATCGATCCCCGAACGCGCTTCTATCGATTCCGGAACTCCACCGCCGCAAACGGCGGTGGCGGCGTCGACATGGAGAGCCCCGGACATCGATCCCGCGCCGTGAGGACGGGTAAGTTATCGATATAAGATACTTCGATTTCAGCTACGTTATTCACGTAGCTGAAGTTGCGTATCTTATATCGATTTTTCCCCTTAGTGTAGACCAGCCCTATGACTGCAGTTATGTTTCTAATCCCACTGCCTGTTCTCCTCTCTTGATCTCCTATCCTTGCTCCCAGTTTTTGATTCCTGCTCCTGCCCCTGCTCTGGCTGATACACTGGTTTGGGGGTTGGACTAGATGGCCTCCTGAGGTCCCTTGCAACCCTGATATTCTATTATTCTGATCCATGGTTCCTGATTCCTGGTCCCTGACTCTAGCTTGCTCCCTGGACTTGATAATTCTGCAATTTGGTTTCTGTTCCCTAGGCCTGGTCACTCTTGTTCCAACTATTAGGCCGACTTCCCCTCCTGACCATTAGGTAAGGCCACACATAGCATAGCCCATAACATTTAAGATAGCTAAAGCCATTTGCTTTTTGCCCATATTGTATCCTGTATATAGCTTCTATTTCAGAAGTTCTCAAATGTTTTTTTTCATAGTGTGAACCATTTTTTAAGCAAGCTCTCTATGCACCCTCCCATTAGGCAATCATAACTTCCCTGTGGTCACCTTTTAAAACAGAATTCACACTGAGTGTTGTACTCAAGAAGCTAAATGTAACAAAGAGGGGGAACACATGAAGCTACAATACAAAACAGCATTTCACACCCAATAAAATAATTTAAAAACTCACAAGGCATTTCATACTTTCATAATACTCTACCAACATTCACTAATTAAGCCACAATTTCTGCCTGAGATAGATCTGCATTATAAGTCTAGTCTTTCAGCTAAGCTAACACACTCATTATCAAAGATCAGATCAAAATTTGCACGTGTGTGTGTGTCTGTGTGTGGGTGTATTCAACTGTCTGTACATTAAACAGAGATCATCCATGAAAGTCATCTGTATGAAAAATACACTGCAAAACATATTTACACAACATAGGACAGGCTACACTTTTGCAGTCATGAACACCTGCTGCAATATGCAGCCCGCACAAGTTTTCATCTAAATTGGCTTCATGGTAAGGTGTCTCATTCCCTGAAATGCACATTAAAAGAAAGTGTACAATAACTGGAACCCCAAAGTTCTATAAAAATAAATATCACCTGGGATTTAAAAAAAAGTTGTCATATAAGTCAATAAAGGCCCATTATGACAATAGAATTTAGTTTCAGTAGAAAAGAATGGGAAAAAAATACCACATGCATATTCTAAACATCTAAAAAATATGTATGACACAGTTGTATTATTGGAGAAATAACAGAATAAGTCACAGGGGAAAATGTTGGAGAGGAACAAGAGGGAAAACTGTACTCAACATTAAAAAAATGACAAAATTCAGAGAGACTGTTAGTCAGCCTGGAATGGTCCTAGGCAAATCAAAATTGCCATGGCCACAGATCATTTTCATAGATTCATAGATTCTAGGACTGGAAGAGACCTCAAGAGGTCATCAAGTCCAGTCCCCTGCCTTCATGGCGGGACCAAATACTGTCTAGACCATCCCTGATAGACATTTATCTAACCTACTCTTAAATATCTCCAGAGATGGAGATTCCACAACCTCCCTAGGCAATTTATTCCAATGTTTAACCACCCTGACAGTTAGGAACTTTTTCCTAATGTCCAACCTAAACCTCCCTTGCTGCAGTTTAACCCCATTGCTTCTTGTTCTATCCTTAGAGGCTAAGATGAACACATTTTATCCCTCCTCCTTATGACACCCTTTTAGATACCTGAAAACTGCTATCACGTCCCCGCTCAGTCTTCTCTTTTCCAGACTAAACAAACCCAATTCTTTCAGCCTTCCTTCGTAGGTCATGTTCTCAAGACCTTTAATCATTCTTGTTGCTCTTCTCTGGCCCCTTTCCAATTTCTCCACATCTTTCTTGAAATGTGGTGCCCAGAACTGGACACAATATTCCAGCTGAGGCCTAACCAGCGCAGAGAAGAGCGGAAGAATGACTTCTCATGTCTTGCTCACAACACACCTGTTAATGCATCCCAGAATCACATTTGCTTTTTTTGCAACAGCATCACACTGTTGACTCATATTTAGCTGTGGTCCACTATAACCCCTAGATCCCTTTCTGCCATACTCCTTTCTAGACAGTCTCTTCCCATTCTGTATGTGTGAAACTGATTGTTCCTTCCTAAATGGATCACTTTGCATCTGTCTTTATTAAACTTCATCCTGTTTACCTCAGACCATTTCTCCAATTTGTCCAGATCATTTTGAATTATGACCCTATCCTCCAAAGCAGTTGCAATCCCTCCCAGTTTGGTATCATCTGCAAACTTAATAAGCGTACTTTCTATGCCAATATCTAAGTTGTTGATGAAAATATTGAACAGAGCTGGTCCCAAAACAGACCCCTGCGGAACCCCACTTGTTATACCTTTCCAGCAGAATTGAGAACCATTAATAACTACCCTCTGAGTACGATTATCCAGTCAGTTATACATCCACCTTATAGTAGCCCCATCTAAGTTGTATTTGCCTAGTTTATTGATAAGAATATCATGCGAGACCATATAAAATGCCTTCTAAAGTCTAGGTATACCACATCCACCGCTTCTCCCTTATCCACAAGACTCGTTATCCTATCACAGAAAGCTACCAGATTGGTTTGACATGATTTGTTCTTTACAAATCCATGCTGGCTATTCCCTATCACCTTACCACCTTCCAAGTGTTTGCAGATGATTTCCTTAATTACTTGCTCCATTATCTTCTCTGGCACAGAAGTTAAACTAACTGGTCTGTAGTTTCCTGGGTTGTTTTTATTTCCCTTTTTATAGATGGGCACTATATTTGCCCTTTTCCAGTCCTCGGGAATCTCTTCTGTCTCCCATGATTTTCCAAAGATAATAGCTAGAGGCTCAGATACCTCCTGTTAGCTCCTTGAGTATTCTAGGATGCATTTCATCAGGCCCTGGTGACTTGCAGACATCTAACTTTTCTAAGTGATTTTTAACTTGTTCTTTTTTTATTTTATCTTCTAAACCTACCCCCTTCCCATTAGCATTCACTATGTTAGGCATTCCTTCAGACTTCTCGGTGAAGACCGAAACAAATAAGTCATTAAGCATCTCTGCCATTTCCAAGTTTCCTGTTACTGTTATTCCCTCCTCACTGAGCAGTGGGCCCACCCTGTCCTTGGTCTTCCTCTTGCTTCTAACGTATTGATTAAAAAGTCTTCTTGTTTCCCTTTATTCCTGTAGCTAGTTTGAGCTCATTTTATTCAATTGCTCTTAAATAATGTGGTTACTTATAGTATAATTTAGCATCTGCTCTTACTATTAAGTAAAAACTTTCTATAATGTACTTTGTCTCCCTTTCTTCATCATATTTTACTTTTTCTCCTATTATGCCTCATCTTTTTCCACTGTTTTTTTTTCAGTCCATTTTCCCCTCATGATCATTTTTCTACAAAGCATTGAATTGTTGCCTCTTTCCTTTCCTTCTGCTTTCTTTTCCTACCTTGTGTTCTCTTGCTTTCCTCCTTTTTAATCCTCCTCCCCTCTCCCTCTAACACACCTTTCTCTCTCTTTTGTGTTCCCTATTCCCAGTCTTTGTCCCTTTTCCTTCTTCATTTTCACACTCTTGCTTGCCTCCTTCACCAAAAATTCTCACACCTCATCTCAGATGCCTTCCACCCTATTGCAAGTACAATCCAGTGCAAATATATACCAGACATGTTATGACAAGCTCTGTCCTAAAACCCTCACACACTTTTTCCATCTAGATGCTTACATGGCTCTCATAACCATAGTATCTGAGCATTTAATAATCATTAATAGATTTTATCCTCACAACACCTTTGTGAGGTAGGGAAGTATTTCAGAAATGAGAAACTAATGATAGAGAGTGGACTAAGTAACTTGCCCAAAGTCACACAGACAGCTTATGGCTAAGACAGGAATTGAAGCTAGCTGTCATGAATCCTGGTTCAAACCCTTTGTGACAGGGTTCTCTCGCCATTGCACGCCTCCTACTGGCTGTCTTGGGAATTAGCTCTGCACCCTCTTCTAGTGGTGTCTCACCTGCCATCGCCTCTGCTCCAGGACCCATGTCGCCCCAAGGACCATGGCGTACTCTTCAGGACACAGCCCCCTGGCTGTGTCCTGCTCTGTTCTCCCCCTTTCCGGGGGAACTTCAGTCCACTGTCCAGCCACTTCCTTCACTGGCAACCATAGCCAATTATTTGGCCAGTTCCTCAGTGGCAAGTGGGGGAGGAACCCAGGCCCGCCCACTACTCCGGGTCCCTGTAGGTGGTAACCACTTGCTGCATCCCCTCCGACTCCTCAGTTCATTTCCCTGGGTCACTTCCTTGCGACCCCCTCAGCACCTTCTTTGCCCTTTCCTCGGGGCTTCAGCCTACCAGTCTTAGCAGCTAGCCATGAGTTTGCTCAAGCTTCCCCAGTCCCTGCTGGCAGCACTGCTCTGTCCAGGTGTTCCTCCTGCTAGGAGCTTGATCTTCCCTCCTGAAGCTCCAGGCAGCTACTGAAGCCACTCTGCCCAGCAGCTCTTTTTCTATAGGCCAGCTGGGTCCTGATTGACTGCTCCTCTCAGCTCTTCTGTGATTGGCTGCCTCCTGGACAGCCTCCCTAGAGCTCTATTAATCCCTTAGAACCCAGTCTGATGCAGGTGCCCCATCACACCCCTATGTGCTAAGGTACACTTCCCAGGCAACTTGCCTTTGTTTTTTACTCTTGGTGCCCCCACCCCCACCCTCACTCTTCAACACAGACATGCAGCCTCCTCTCCCTCACTGTTTTCTCCTTAACCTATTGTCCCCCACACAGAGAATCATGGAATCATAGAAATGTAGGACTGGAAGGGACCTTGATGGGTCATCTAGTACAGTCTCCTGCACTGAGGCAGACTAAGTATTAGCTAGACCATCCCTGACAGGTGTTTGTTTAACCTGTTCTGAAAAACCTCCAATGATGGAGATTCCACAACCTCTTCAGGGAATTTGTTTCAGTGTTTAAATAACCTGACATATTCCTAATGTCTAACCTAAATCTCCCTTTCTTCAATTTAAGTCCATTACTACTTTCCCTGTCCTCGGTGGTTAAGGAGAACAATTTATCATCCTCCTCTTTATAACATATTTGAAGATTTATGTCCCCCCTCAGTTTTCTCCAGACTAAACAAACCAAGTTTTTTCAATCTTTTCTCATAGGTCATTTTTTCTCAAGCTTTCATCATTTTTGTTGCGCCCCTCTGGACTTTCTCCAATTTGTCCACATCTTTCCCAAAGTGTGGTGCCCAGAACTGGGCACAATACTCCAGTTGAGACCTTATCAGTGCTGAGCAGAGCAGAAGAATTACTTCTCGTGTCTTGCTTACAACACTCCTGCTAATACATCCCAGAATGAAGTTGTTGTTTTTTCTTTCTTTTTTTTCTTTTTTTTTTTTTGCAACAGGATTACATTGTTGACTCATTTAGGCCTGATCTACACTAGAAAATTAAGTTGGTTTAACCACATTGGCTTAACCACAGTGATAGTGATGATGAAATGCTAAGGGAAATTATAGATGCTATCAAAATTAAGAACTCAATAATAGTGGGGGATTTCAATTATCCCCATATTGGCTGGGAACATTCACTTCAGGGAATGCAGAGATAAAATTTCTCGATACTTTAAATGACTGCTTCATGGAGCAGCTGGTACGGGAACCCACAAGGGGAGAGGCAACTCTAGATTTAGTCCTGAGTGGAGCCAGGAGCTGGTCCAAGAGGTAACTATAACAGGACACTTGGAAATAGTGACCATAATACAATAGCATTCAACATCCCTGTGGTGGGAAGAACATCTCAACAGCCCA
The DNA here is from genome assembly GCF_020497125.1 of Mauremys mutica. NCBI lineage: Eukaryota > Metazoa > Chordata > Testudines > Geoemydidae > Mauremys > Mauremys mutica. The sequence continues at coordinate 168,241,211 of NC_059072.1, forward strand.
ACACTGTGGCATTTAACTTCAAAAGGGGGAACTATGCAAAAATGAGGGGGTTAGTTAAACAGAACTTAAAAGGTACAGTGACTACAGTGAAATCCCTGCAAGCTGCATGGGCGCTTTTTAAAGACACCATAACAGAGGCCCAATTTCAATATATACCCCAAATTAAGAAACACAGTAAAAGAACTAAAAAAGAGCCACCGTAGCTTAACAACCATGTAAAAGAAGCAGTGAGAGATAAAAAGACTTCCTTTAAAAAGTGGAAGTCAAATCCTAGTGAGGCAAATAGAAAGGAGCATAAACACTGCCAAATTAAGTGCAAGAGTGTAATAAAAAAAATCCAAAGAAGAGTTTGAAGAACGGCTAGCCAAAAACTCCAAAGGTGATAACAAAATGTTTTTTAAGTACATCAGAAGCAGGAAGCCTGCTAAACAACCAGTGGGGCCCCTTGATGATCGAGATACAAAAGGAGTGCTTAAAGACGATAAAGTCATTGCGGAGAAGCTAAATGGATTCTTTGCTTCAGTCTTCACGGCTGAGGATGTTAGCAAGATTCCCAAACCTGAGCCGGCTTTTGTAGGTGACAAATCTGAGGAACTGTCACAGATTGAAGTGTTGCTAGAGGAGGTTTTGGAATTACTTGATAAACTCAATATTAACAAGTCACCAGGACCAGATGGCATTCACCCAAGAGTTCTGAAAGAACTCAAATGTGAAGTTGCAGAACTATTAACTAAGGTTTGTAACCTGTCCTTTAAATCGGCTTCGGTACCCAATGACTGGAAGTTAGCTAATGTAACGCCAATATTTAAAAAGGGCTCTAGAGGTGATCCCGGCAATTACAGACCGGTAAGTCTAGCGTCCATACCGGGCAAATTAGTCGAAACAATAGTTAAGAATAAAATTGTCACACACATAGAAAAACATAAACTGTTGAGCAATAGTTAACATGGTTTCTGTAAAGGGAAATTGTGTCTTACTAATCTATTAGAGTTCTTTGAAGGGGTCAACAAACATGTGGACAAGGGGGATCTAGTGGACATAGTGTACTTAGATTTCCAGAAAGCCTTTGACAAGGTCCCTAACCAAAGGCTCTTACGTAAATTAAGCTGTCATGGGATAAAAGGGAAGGTCCTTTCATGGATTGAGAACTGGTTAAAAGACAGGGAACAAAGGGTAGGAATTAATGGTAAATTCTCAGAATGGAGAGGGGTAACTAGTGGTGTTCCCCAAGGGTCAGTCCTCGGACCAATCCTATTCAATTTATTCATAAATGATCTGGAGAAAGGGGTAAACAATGAGGTGGCAAAGTTTGCAGATGATACTAAACTGCTCAAGATAGTTAAGACCAAAGCAGACTGTGAAGAACTTCAAAAAGATCTCACAAAACTAAGTGATTGGGCAACAAAATGGCAAATGAAATTGAATGTGGATAAATGTAAAGTAATGCACATTGGAAAAAATAACCCCAACTATACATACAAATATGATGGGGGCTAATTTAGCTACAACGAGTCAGGAAAAAGATCTTGGAGTCATCGTGGATAGTTCTCTGAAGATGTCCACGCAGTGTGCAGAGGAGGTCAAAAAAGCAAACAGGATTTTAGGAATCATTAAAAAGGGGATAGAGAATAAGACTGAGAATATATTATTGCCCTTATATAAATTGATGGTACACCCATATCTCAAATACTGCATACAGATGTGGTCTCCTCATCTCAAAAAACATATACTGGCACTAGAAAAGGTTCAGAAAAGGGCAACTAAAATGATTAGGGGTTTGGAGAGGGTCCCATATGAGGAAAGATTAAAGAGGCTAGGACTCTTCAGCTTGGAAAAGAGGAGACTAAGGGGGGATCTGATAGAGGTATATAAAATCATGAGTGACGTGGAGAAAGTGGATAAGGAAAAGTTATTTACTTATTCCCATAATACAAGAACTAGGGGTCACCAAATGAAATTAATAGGCAGCAGGTTTAAAACAAATAAAAGGAAGTTCTTCTTCATGCAGCGCACAGTCAACTTGTGGAACTCCTTACCTGAGGAGGTTGTGAAGGCTAGGACTATAACAGCATTTAAAAGAGAACTGGATAAATCCATGGTGGTTAAGTCCAGGACTGGTAAGGAATGGTGTCCCTAGCCTCTGTTTGTCAGAGGATGGAGATGGATGGCAGAAGAGCGGTTACTTGATCATTGCCTGTTAGGTTCACTCCCTCTGGGGCACCTGGCATTGTCCACTATCGGTAGACAGGATACTGGGCTATATGGACCTTTGGTCTGACCCAGTATGGCCATTCTTATGTTCTTATGGTAAAGGGTGTGAAAAATCCACAGCCTTGAGCGGTGTAATTAACCCGAGCTAAGTCCCAGTGTAGCCAGCACTAGGTCAACGAAATAATTCTTCTGTTGACTTAGCTACTGCCCCTTGGGGAGTTAGAATGCCTGTGTTGATGAGAGAATCCCTCCCACCTGCATAGGTAGTGAAGTGCTGCAGTGGCACAGCTGTGCTGCTGTAGCATTTCGAGTGTAGACAAGCCCTTAGTTTGTCCACTATAGGTGCCAGATCCTTTTCTGCAGTACTTCTTCCTCAGCAGTCGTTTCCCATTTTGTATTTGTGCGATTGATTATTCCTTCCTAACTCTAGTACTTTGCATTTGTCCTTGTTGAATTTCATCCTATTTATTTCAGACCATTTCTCCAGTTTGTCAAGATCATGTTGAATGCTAATCCTGTCCTCCAAAGTGCTTGCAACCCCTCCTAGCTTGATATCATCCCCGACTTTATAAGTGTATTCTGTATACCATTATCCAAATAATTTATGGAGATGTTTTAATGGAACCAGACCTGGGATAGATCCCTGTGGGTCCCCACACAATATGCCTTTCCATCTTGATTGCGAACCAGTGATAACTAGTCTCCTAGTTTTCCAACCAGTTATGCACCCACCTTATAGTAGGTTTGTCTAGGTTATATTTCCCTAGTTTGCTTATGAAAAGTTCGTGTGAGACAGTATCAAAAGCCTTATTAAAGTCAAGATATATCACATCTACTGCTTTCCCCCTATCCACAAGGCTTATTATCCATCAAAGAAGGATATTTGATTAGTTTGACATGACTTGTTATGGATAGATCCATGTTGACTATTACTTGTCACCTTATCTCCTAGGTGCTTACAAACTGATAGCTTGATTATTTGCTGCATTATCTTTCTAGGTCCCAAAATTAAGATGACTGGTCTATAATTCCTTGTGTTGTCTTTATCCCCCTTTTCATAGATAGGTAGCCTGTCTGCCCTTCTACAGTCCTCTGGGATCTCTCTCATCCTCCACAAATTCTCAAAAATAATTGCTAATAGCTCAGAAATCTTTTCAGACAGTTCCTTAAGTATTCCTGGATGTACTTCAACAGGCCCGACTGACCTAACTGTGTAAGTAATTCTCAATTTGTTCTTTCTCTATTTTAGGGCATGGCTACACTTGCGAGTTAGAGCATATTAAAGCAGCCCCATACTCTCTAACTCGCAAGGGGCCATGACCGGGACACACTGAAGTGCAGGGTTGTGAAGAAGCTGTGGAATGCCTACTGCAAAACCCGCGAGGCAAACCGCCACTCCAGTGCTTCCCCCATGACCTGTCATTTCAACAAAGAGCTGAACGTGATACTTGGGGGTGACCCCACCTCCACTCCAAGGACCACTATGGACACTTCAGAGCCCAGTTCAACAAGGCAGGAGGAGGAGGATGAAACAGGAACGAGGGTGCTGAGGAGGAGGAAGACACCCTGGAATCCCTAGATACATGCATCCAGGAGCTGTTCTCAAGCCAGGAGGAAGGTAGCCAGTCGCAGCGGCTGGTGCTTGGGGAAGGACAAACACCAGGGGAGGTGCCCGGTAAGCGGCTTTTACTTTGGGAAGGAAGTTATTCAGTGCGGGATATTGGGGCGAGGAGGATTAGGGCTGCATTCATGCCTAGATGTGGAATAGGGCATTGATGTGCTCTCTCACATCACGGTTATTGGCCACAGTAATCTCTTCAAAAGTCTCATCCAGAACTTGGGCAATGCGTTTGCGCAGGTTTCGTGGGAGAGCCACTGTGGTCCTTGTCCCAGTCAGGCTAACATGTCCGCGCCACTGTGCTGTGAGGGGCGGGGGGACCATTGCTACACACAGGCAAGCTGCATATGAGTCAGGGTGGAAGTCTCATTGTAGTAGAAGACCCTCCCTTGCTTCCCAGGTCACTCTCAGCAGCGAGATATCTTCCAGGACAAACTTCTGTGGAAGACGTGGGGACAGTGTTCAGTATAGGGGCCCCCTGCTGCTGTTGGCTCTCCCCAAGGCACAGAAACCCAGAGGACAGTACAACCATGAAACAATCGGTCCCACTTGACCCTGTGCTTACTCACCATTTTGAGGCTCCTGTGGGTTATGTGCATTCGCTTTGGGATGGACAAATTATGCTATTGTGTAGACTGTGCTTGCCCTCCTTAAGTACGGGGGAATCATTGCTCTGTCTGGGGTAAACAATGCTGCCTCTGTTAAGTGTTGCATTTTGCCTTTACAGATGCAACCTTGAGATCTCAGCCGTCCGTGTTATCACCGGCCGAAAGACTGCAAAGAATAAGAAAGAGGCCACGTAAAAGCAAAGAAGACATGCTGCATGAAGTAATGCAGCACTCACTTAACGAGAATCTAAAAGTGCAGGAGTGGAGGGAGAGAGAAAGGAGAATCCGCCAGCAGAAGGAGGAGCTCTGGCACAAAAGCGCGGAGCTCCGGCAGCAAAGCACGGAGCGGCTGATAAGCATCATGGAGCGCCAAGCGGACTCGATCCAGGCGCTCGTAGCCATGCAGGCAGAGCACTACTGCACCCGCCCCCCATGCAGCCCCTGTCTCAAAACGCTTTCCCATTTCACCGCCAACCCACTTGCCCCAACATCCGGGTTTTTACCACCACCAGCTGCCTCCAACACCTGTAGCTTCACCACCTATCCCTGAAAACTATGACCCTTACCCACTGCACTCAACCCCCATCACCATGCAGTATAGCCATCCTGAAGTGCAGCATTCATTGTATATCACTCCATACAGGAAGGCTGAGTATGATAACAGGACATAACGCAAAGCTGTGATTGTACTGTTCCCCACCCCCCTCTTGCCCTTTCTGTTTCCCAAGCAAATGTGTTTCTTTTCAATAAATGGATTTTTTGGCTTTGAAAACATTCTTTATTATTGCATAAAGTAAAAGATACCTTAGCCTAGGAAAGCAACGGGCACTGAAAGTCACCGTAGCAAACGCAGATTCCTATTGACATTGTAACCGCTGCACTTCACTCCTAGGCAGGGCACCAAACATTACTGGTGGCTTTCAGCTATAACCATGGGGATGTTGTCATCGGCCAAGTCCAGCTTCCCATACAGAGAACACCAGCAGCCGTTTAAATGGCCAAGAGCACACTCCACATTCATTCTGCACTGGCTCAGCATGTTGTTGAACTGCCCTTTGCTGCTGTCAAGGCTCCCTGTGTAGGGTTTCATGAGCCACGGCATTAAAGGGTAAGTGGGGTCTCCAAGGATCACAATGGGCATTTCGACTTCCCCTACGGTGATCTTCTGGTCTGGGAAAAAAGTCCCGGCTTGCAGCTTCCTCAACAGGCCAGTGTTCTGAAAGATGCATGCAACTGTGCGTCATGCACCTTTCCAGGCCAGCCTGCATTAATGTCAATGATACGCCCACAAGCACCTGGAGAACCATAGAGAAATACCCCTTCCAATTAACATACTCAGAGGCTAGATGGGCTGGTGCTAAAATTGGAATATGAATCTCATCTATCACCCCTCTGCAGTTTGGGAAACCCATTTGTGCAAAGCCAGCCACAATGTCATGCACGTTACCCAGAGTCACGGTTCTTCTGAGCAGGATGCGATTAATGGCCCTGCAAGCTTGCATCAACATGATTCCAACAGCCAACTTTCCCACTCCAACTGGTTAGCGACCGATTGGTAGCTGTCTGCAGTTGCCAGCTTCCAGATTGCAATAGCCACCCACTTCTCCACCATCAGTGCAACTCTCAATCTCTTATCCTTGTACTGCTGGGTGGGGGCGAGCTCCTCACACAGTCCCATGAAAGTGGCTTTCTCATCCAAAAGTTCTGCAGCCACTGCTTGTCATCCCAGGCTTGCAGGACAATGTGATCCCACCACTCAGTGCTTGTTTCCTGAGCCCAAAAGCGGCGTTCCATGGTGGTGAGTATGTCCATGAATGCCACAAGCAATCTCGTTTCATTTGCGTTACTTGAGTCGATATCATCATCGGAGTCCTCACTGTCACTTTGGATGTTAAGGAGTAACTTGACTGCCAAATGTGATGTACAGGCGAGACTCGTCAGCATATTCCACAGCAGTTTGGGCTCCATTCCCTCAGACCAAAAAGGGAAGACAGAGCACGAAGCACAAAAAACATTGAAAGATGGTGCCAAATGTGGGCAGAAGCAGAGGGATTGATGGGATGAGAACCCAGAATGCCCCACATCCTCTGCTCCCGTCCCACAAGCCACAGCGCCAGAATGGGAAGAGGTGCTCTGTGGGATAACTGCAAGTGCCGCAAATGTGGCCATGCCAGTGCACTTGCAGCTGTCAGTGTGGACAGACTGCAGCGCTTTCCCTACTGCGCTCTATGAAGGCTGGTTTAACTCAAAGCGCTCTACATCTGCAAGTGTAGCCATGCCCTTAGTTTGTGTTCTCTTTCCTCTTCATCCCCATGCACACTTTCTGGGCAGGTCTACATTAAAAACTTGCATTGGCACAGCTGCAATGATGCTGCTGAATAGCGCTTCTGGTGAGGAGAGTTCTCCCACCACCTTAATAACTCCACCTCCCCAAAATGTGGTACATATGTCAACGGGAGAAGCCCTCCTGTTGACATAGCGCTGTTCACGCTGTAGGTTAGGGTGGTATAACTACTTGGCTCAGGGGTGTGGATTTTTCACATCCATGAGCAACGCAGTTATACCAAAGTAAGTGTATAGTGTAGACCTGGCCTCTGCCTCACCTTATCGCTCTCTCTTTTGCCTCTCCTTATTCCCAGGCACTCTTGCTCTCCCACACCTCTTTCTTTCCCCGTCTTGTGTCCCCCTCCACACACTGTTCCCCTTATTCTTTCACACCTTCCTAGACTCCCTCTCATTCCCTTCTTCCCTTCCTTCCTCCTTACCCCCCACCACCTGGTGCTTCCTCCTTCTCCAAGTGCCACTTCCATGTGGGAGACAGAAGTCTGTTGTGAGGCAGGAGGAGGAAGCATATTGGCTCAACTTCTTGCCCTGCCTGGTGCAGAACCCCAATAGCTGGGTGGCGTCTGAGAGAGCTAAGACAGGGAGAGACAGAGACTGGTTTGGCCCAGGAGAATATGAAAATAGACAGGAGCAATTGCTGGAGGAGATGTTTTTAGGGGCCCCTTAACCCCGAAACATAGAGCAGGCTGACTTGAGGACACATCACAGGGGTGGGGGAAAAGTTTCTGGAGATAGGATGATATGTAGCATCTTTGAGAGATATCATTATATAATTAAAGGCCAAAGCATATAGCATGCTCAACTGGGGCCAGTGGTGAGCTGGAGTCAGTTCTCACCGGTTCGCAGGAACCAGTTGTTAAATTTAGAAACCCTTTTAGAACCGGTTGTTCCAGGACAACCGGTTCTAAAAGGGCTGCCCTGCCCCCGGCCCCAGCTCACCTCTGCTTCCTGGGCTCCTCCCCTGAAGGCTCTGCCCCTCCCTTCTCCTCCCCCACCCCTGCTTCCTGCAAATCAGATGTTAGCGCGGGAAGCCTGGGACTGGGGAGGGCTTAGAACCAAGAAGCAGCTTGGCAAGGTAAGCTGGGGCGGGAAAGGCAGGAGGGGACCAGGGAGGGGTGGTGCGGCCTAGCCCAGTCCTGCTCCGGCCGAGCGCCCCAGCTCCGGCCCCAGCTCCAGGCCCAGGCCCGGCCGAGCGGCTCCAGCCGCGAGCGCCCCGGCTCCAGCCCGGGCCCAGCTCCGGCTCTGGCCCCGGCCACGAGCGCCCCGGCCCAGTGGCTCCGGCCGTGAGTAGCCCTGGCCCAGTCCTGCTCCGGCCAAGCGCCCCGGGCCTGGTCTGGCCTGGGCTCTGGCCGAGTGACTCCGGCCTCGGGCCGGGGCCAGAGGCACTCAGCCGGAGCCGGGGCCGGGGCTGCTCAACCAGGCCCGGGCCAGGCGAGGCCCGGGGCGCTAGGCTGGAGCAGGACTGGGCTGGGCTGGGCCACGCCGCACCTCCCTGGAGCCCTCCTCACTCCCCCACCCCATCTTACCTTGCCAAGCCTGGCTCTGGCCAAGCAGCTCCCCCCGGGCCTGGTCCTGCCAAGCGGCTCCGGGTCAGCCCCAGTCTGGTCCAGCACCCCCAGCCTGGCCTCCAGCGTGGTAAGGGAGCAGGGAGGGGGTGTTGGAAGAGGGCAGGGGAGTTTGGGGGGAGTGGGTGGATAGGGGTCAGGGCGGTCAGAAGGCAGGGAACAGGGGGATTGAATGAGGGCAAGGGTCCCGGGGGGCAGTCAGGAAGGATCAGAGGTTGGATGGGGTGGTGGGGGCCAGTCAGGGGCAGGGGTTCCACTTCCAGGGGCAGTCGGGGACAGAGACAAGGGGTGGTTGAATAAGGCAGAGGTCCCGGGGGGCCATCAGGAATGAGAGGCGGGGTTGGATGGGGTAGGGATCCGGGGGAGAGGCATCAAAGAATGTGGGGGGTTGGATGGGGCAGGAGTCCCGGGGGGGCACGACCCCCTCGTGGGGTGAGGAGGAGGGAACCAGTTGTTAATTTTTTGGCAGCTTATCACTGACTGGGGCTAGAGTTAGAGTTGTATGTGCAAAAGAGTCAGATGTTACTGACTCTTGAACAGAGCTAATCAAAAACCTGGTTTCCATTTCACAGGAAATTCTGAGATTTCAAAATGTATTTTCATTCCAAATCATTCAAAATGTCCTGTGAAATGGAATTCTGAAGTTTTCTTCCCTTTTGGAAATATGTGGGTGGGAAATTTTGTCAAAATTGAAAATACTTTTTTTCGTCAGATGGAAAACTGTTTTGATGACATTTTTCTGATGATCTCTACTTTGGAGTGCACAATAGTACAACCTTAATGTTTATAATGCAGTTTGTGTGTGTGTGTAATATACAGTATATATAAATATAACATTTTGTACTGTTGTTCAACATGCTGTTTCTAATTGATTCTATAATCTCTTGATAGCATGTGTGTATATATATGTGTGTGTGTATATATATATATAGCGTGTGTGTATATATATATACGCACACACACATACATTATCAATTAGAAACAGCATGTTGAACAGCAAATACAAAATGTTATAGCTTTTTTTCATGAAACACTTCTACTTATTCAATTTATTCAGATGCTGGCACGTGCTCAGAAGCTGAATAATTTGCCTGCATACCAAACAAGAACTAAAAGTCCAAGAGAGTGATTAAGAAGATCTCCAAATGTTTATAACATACTATTACTACCTCAACAATGAAGCCTGATTGATTTGATACAAACATGTAATCATAATTTTTTTCCAAATAAAAAAAGTTTACAGCTCAAAAATACTTGAAAAGTTGGCACTATGACAGAGCACTGGCTGACCAATGTGCCTAGCAACATTGCCTAGCAACAGTAGGCTCTCACAGAAGAGCCTATATATCAGATTGGAGTTGTTCACTGAGTATCTGTTAGGAAAATGGTAATTATTTTCAACAGGAGGGACCGTGTCTTTTACAATTAGGAAAATGGTCCTTTCCAACTTACATTTTACTTCTGTAATGCTGTTAGTTGTGGGCTTTAGTTAGATGTTCAGATATAATGAGCCATGTAAGAAGATAGATAATATGTGAGAATATGCTTTTCCTTTCCCCAGATTTTGTTTTGTTTTGTTTTTGTTTTCTAGTGTTTTGGACTGTAGATGGCTACTGTATTTCATTTCAAATTACAGTAAGCAGGTGATTTTGACATTTCATTTAAAAAAATTGAAATGAAACAGGAATGTTTTGCTTCTTTGTTCAGATACAACTTTTTGTTTCCAGATTTATTGTATTTTAAAAGTCATTTTTATTATATTTAAGTGAAACTTTTCAACTAACTCACAGTAAGTTTAAAAATTTTGGATTTTCACTCGAAAAAAAACTTTCAAAATGTTGCAATTTCCCAGGGAATAGAAATTCGAGCTCCCAACCAGCTCTTCAAACAAACAAAGGAACAAGCCTTCAAGCCCAGGATCCACAGATTCACACTAGTGGGGCTTGTGCTAGCATTCTAAAAGTAGCTGTGTGGATGTTGCTTTGATGTTGTGGCTTGGCATACGTCCACACTACCCGCCCAATCGGCAGGTAGTGATCGATCTATTGGGGATCGATATATCGCGTCTCATCTAGACACGATAAATCAATCCCCAAACATGCTCCCGTCAACTCCAGAACTCCACCAGGGTGCGAGGCGGAAGCAGAGTTGATGGGGGAGCCGCGACCATCGATCCTGCACCGTGAGGACGGGAGGTAAGTCGAAATAAGATATGTCGACTTCAGCTACGCTATTCCCATAGCTGAAGTTGCGTATCTTACATCAACACCTCCCCCACCCAGTGTAGACCAGGCCTTGGTCTGCAGCTTGGGTTCCCAAGCCCATCCCACTCCAAGGCTTCAAAGCCAGAGCTGAAACATCTAAACAGCTGCTTTTAGAGCACTAGCATGAGGCTCACTAGCACAAGTCTGCAGACAAAGGCTGGGAGGCTCACTCCCAGATGCAATGTAGACATGCACAAAGAAGACAATCCTTGCTCCACGGTGCTGACAGTCCAATGTTAGACAGGATGAAACAGAAGCAGTATTGCTAATCCCAAGTATTCAAAGATAATGAATCAGCCCTCCTTCCCCCCAAAACAGTGACATTTTTAGAAAACAATTTTGGGATTCTTTATTTGCATTCTGGTTTCGAGCCCTTAGGTTACACGCAGGGCTTGTCTACATAGGGCATTTATACCAAAATAAAGTCACTTTTATTCTGGAATAGTAGTGTCCACATAGGGAGTTATACTGGCATAGCTACAGTATAATTTTTTCCCTGTGAACACAAGCCCTGTGTTGACATTTCCAAGCTTTTCTCTGCAACAGTGAGGGCTAGAAAGTTGCTTGATAAAAATAAAGAAAGCTAAGATTCTCCTGTAATAACGTGACTCTAGGCTCTGGGATTTAAAGTAAAACAAATATAAAATAGAAAGAATTAGCAATACTGCAGCTGGGGAAGGGAGAGAAACAAGCACAGTGGAGGTAGGTGGGAGAATGAGGTAACAAAACTGTTTAGCAGAAAAACAGAAGTCTCAGCTCATCACTTGTCTAACATATGCCAGACAGTAGTGATGTGTAGGTATCATGACAAAAGTAATTAGCTAATCTTCTAAATGACAGCTAATTAAGTCAACAAACTACAGTGGAATTTGGTTTTAGTAATCACCACTTATAGTGGTAACAGGATTCTACGGATGAAAAATTACTTTCCAAAAGCCGTTTTCTACTGTGACAGATGGTTTTCCGCTTACCTATACTGTTCACTGGGCATTTGGATGTAAGAAAGTAATTCCTTTGATGTTTTCAAAGGTAGTAAAAATGTTACATGTGTTTGAGTGGCATTTATGCGCAGGAAAAAGAATGTTATAGTTTACGAGACAGCCACTTACAACCTGACTGACTTGCTAATATCTATGCAGTGTTGTTTAACTGTGTCATTCCCAGGATATTAGAGAGACAAGGTGGGTGAGGTACTATCTTTTATTGGCCCAACTTCTGCTGGTGAGAGAGACAAGTTTCCGAGCTTACACAGAGCTCTTCTTTGCAATAGGAGAGCCCCAAGTCTGTTATAATTAGGAAAATGCCCCTTTCCCAAGCTTGTCTCTCTCACCAACAGGAGTTGGTCCAATTACCTCACCCACCTTGTCTCTCTCATACACAGTGGAGCAAGTAAAATCTATGTCTTACTGGTGTGTGTGGGGGGGCATCAGCTAAAGGGGGCACGAAACTTCCCCATGTGACCCTCCATGTGATTCCTCACTACCCTGTCCCCAGGCCAGGGCCCCTATTCTCTGATGGTCCCCTCCCGACATCCATCCCATGTCACCTGGGGCAGGGCTCTGTCCTCCTCCTCCCGTGCTGGAGACAGGGCCGGGGGGATGAGGCTGGGTGGGGGGTGGGGGGGCAGTACAACCACCGGAGGAGCTGCTGGCATTCTGCTCCTTTCCCCACTGCCCCTCCCAGCGGGGAAAGGAGCAGAACCCCCAGCCCTCTCCTGCAGCAGAGCTGCTGCTGTGTCTTTCTGGTATGCCATGCTGGTTATAAATAGCTTGCTGGTACGGTGTACCGGAGCGTACCGGCCTACTTGCACTGCTTCTCATACAGTACCTAGTCCAACTCGTACCATCTTCACTAGGTGGATATTTTGTTTCTATGCATGTGTCTGAGTTGGGGAGTTCGTGGCTGTGTATTTAGTGATCATTCAAACACTATGGACCCTGCCATTGCCAAGCTCTTGTCTTTAGAACAATGTGCTACTGTGTAACAGTGTGGTCACATGATCAGCAGCCTGAAAGGGCATAGTTTGGTCTGTTTGAAAATGTAACAGCACAATAAATAAAGCTTAATGTGCCACAGCGTCACCAGGGTCATGTTTCATTTTGTTGTCTTCATATTCGTGTTTACTTATTGGGAATGGTATAGAAAGCAACAGACAGAACAAACAAATCCAAGCAACTACAGCCTGACATTTGATACCTGGAAGGTGGAAGTGTATAATTTTCTCTTGCTTGACCTGTTCAGACAAGAGGGAATGAAGGAAGATGAAGAAAGAGGAAATGCACCTACCAAGCTTAAGTACAAAAGGAATTAAGGATCGGAACATAAAACCTTGACAACATGAAACCTGTCCAAAGTACATTGAAATCAAGGGAAGTCTTGCTGTTGACTTCAACTGAGTTTGAATTAGGCTCAGGCCGGCATGACAGACCACCCAGCAAAGGTTTCATTTAATATTAAATGAGTACAGGGAGTGAGTACATGCACTACATATGTGTTAACAGTAGGGGGAGGCTAGGGAAGGAATTTGAAAGGAGAGATGAAAACAGAAACACCACAGAAAGCTAACAGTTTTGTACATTTGTTTGAATAAAAAAAAATCCTCTTTAATCCTATTGAATGCTATTGTATTTTAGCTGAATTAAGCAAGCAATGTAATCAAAATACTTATTAATCCTCTATTGTTCAATTTCTCTATGGGTCCCACCTCCCAGAGTCTCTGAATCTATTCAGTAACAGACAGAATTATCGATTGCTTCCGTTTTGCATTTAAGAACCACAAAGCACCCAGTTGGAGTTCCTTAACAAAATGCTTAACTTTTAATGAATAGAGAAAAGGTCCAGGGAGTGAGTGAATGTGAAACAACAATCTAATCAGTTTGGAAGCAAAGACACTTTTCACTAGCTGCTGAGAGCTTCTGCCTAGAAGCGGCTCTCCACAGAGAACTGTAAGCAGCTCTTATCAGGCACACAAGCAGAAAAACAAGAGTGACCTTTGTGACCTCAGGTGTTCAACCCCACAAGAAGACTGCAGCCTCATGCTTACCAGTTTAGTCCATGTATGAGCTAATTTACCCGTTAGACTGGGATTTCCAGAGGGGCTGCAGGATTCAGACCCACAACTCCCATTGACTTTAGTTATTCACACCATGCAAAGCACAGACCCAACATATTCCAGTTTTTGGCTAGGAGTTTTTTAGCTACTGTTGCCAAATGTAACCATTACTCATTTTACTTTACATTTGTATATCTCAGACTTTTGGTGCTTGGGGATCTTTGCATTGAGAATAGCCCTGAGGACTACACATAGGTAAGTGTTTTAGAGAGCAGGAGATCAGAACAACACTACAGGCTTCCAAACTAGCCTTCTTGCAGTAGAGTCCAAGCACTGCACCACTCATCAAAGAGAAACAGATAGTTTCCTAGCCCTCCCTGAAAGTGCCTCATGGAAAAGTTCTTTAGAATGTAAAAGAGATTAAGGATTTGATTTGCAGAAGCATCCATCACTCTAATTGAAGTTAATGGGATCTGTAGGTGCTCAACACCTCTAAAAATCAGGCCCTATATCAACATAGTTCAACAGAAAGTGCTCTTAAAACCTACAGAAAGTTGTACAGATTGAGATTCCTTCTGCAGGTTTTATGAACCAACATAATAGTATAATACCTCAAGGATATAATTGTCTATTGAATTCTATAGGCTGGTTCAAAAATCCTAAAAAGTGATTAGCATTTTCTGTGAAATTCAATAGACATTTTCCCTAAGGAATTAAGGCATCACTTGTGAAGATATATAATGAAAAATGTAGGGTCGCAAGGAGGGCTGACTAAGGAATGCACTTATACCAGCTCCCCTGTTCCCTTCCCTTTGGCATTTCTGCAATGCAACTATACAGCTGAGCCTGTAGGCAGGTCAGTCCCCTGTGCAGTCACTGTTCCAGGGCATTCAGATCCTAGAAGGCCATCTACAATTTGCCTGTACAGAGTCCTTTAGCCCAGTGCAATATATAAACAGCTTTTCAACATTCTCTGTTAAATTGTTTTTGAGCCTAATATCCCAAGCAGGCTTTAGTAAGTGGTTAGAGCTGTCTTTAGCCTGCCTCTGAACTGGCTTAGCCACTTTTAAACCCATTTAAAAGGAAGCTATCTACATACTTTTCCCCATATTTAAAAATACTTCTTCTACTCTCTTGTTGTTTATAATAACCTCTTGAAAGACTGAAAATGAAATCCATTTCCTTAAGGATGGACTTTCACTCTGGAGCAAACTTGAAATAAAAAAAAAAGAGAGAGAGAATATATATACAAGAAGCAATTTGCTAGCTAAGTTCTGTATTTTCCTCTGCTATTATTGCAGTTACAGTGTTTTAACTGGAATAAGCACTTTCTTCCTCACCATTCTGTTTGGCTGAGTTGCAGTGAAGTTTACAATGTCACCATCAGTTTCAGTGGAGCAGACTGATGTCACAAATTCAATATTATGGGCCAAATGTTTTCCTCTTGCACAGGAACTTGAAAGAGGAGAGGAAGTGTTCATAAAATTATTTGAGTTCCAGGGTAGATAAATGCCCTGCTCTTAGCAAGACTGTAAAGGAGGGTGGCGAGAGGGGACACGAAAGCCCAGTTACAGGGAATGAGAAATCAAAGTGTGACCCTTGAGGCAACAGAGGGGTAGCAGCAGCCCTAAACCTGTCACATGGGAGGAGAGTGCTTGCTCTCTTTCACAAAATGTTGGGTATGTGTGTGTGATCAATAATTCCTGTCCTCTCCCCTTTCGTTGCTGGTAAGGTGGTGTCTGGTTGGTGATGTTTTATTAAAAAATAGGCCCCTTTTAAACACAGTACAACTAGTCTGGCCTGAGGGCCAAAAAGTCAGAGACAGGCTCTGAGGGGCCATATTTCATTTGCTTCAAAGACAACAGGGACAGAGGGAGACTGGAAGAAGCCATAAAAGAAATGGCAACTGGAAAGAAGAGAAGAAGAAGATCAGGGATGTCCAAACTACTTTCCCCCATTGAAAAGTTGTACATAAAATAAAATAAGATGCACCCACCATTTTTCAGCCAGTACTTTGGAACACATTTTTATGCATCTATAACTTTGTTCTCTCTCACTCCCTATCCCTCTCCTCTCCACTCTTCTTTTGTTTTCTTCCTGGAGTTTTTTCCTCATCTCTCCTTAATATTGCTATTTATTATTTACTGAGGTAACACCTACTGTCCTCATGCTTGGACCAAGGCCCCATTGTATTAGGTGTGCCTCAAATACAGAACAAAAAGATTATCTTTGCCCCAAATACCTTACAATGTAAGTATTAGGCCTTGTCTACACTACAGAGTTAGGTCAACAAAAGGAAGCGAAAGTCAATCTACCTCTGTAAGCATCTTCACCAGAATGTAGCTCCCACAGATGTAACTCGCCCACTACACCGACTTAATAACTCCACCTCCGCGAGAAGTATAGCGCTTAAGTCGATGTAGTTAGGTCGACATAGTGTCAATGTAGAAACTGCATTGCTTACATCGACTGTTGCTGCCTTTTGTAAACTGTCCCACAGTGCCCCACACTAGCAGTTAAATCGGTGCAAGCGCTCCTGGTGAGGACATCCAGTGTCGACACTAGAAGCATAATGTGGACATGTAAAGCCAATTCAATTACTGTGGTGGTTGTACGTCGACGTAACTTAGGTCGACTTAATTTTGTAGTGTAAACTTGTCCTAAGATAAGAAACAACAAATACCTACAACAGAAGGGCGATCACAAGTTAAGAGTGAAAAAATTCCAGTCAGCATGATAAGGAGTAGTCACAGCAGAATATGGTTAGGCAGGTCTTCTTTCTTCTAGTTTCTTTCTCTCTTCTTTAAACTTTAAGACTAGAACTTTCAAAAGGGCTCTATCTAATCTGTCTATCCATCTCAGGGTTTCTTACTGCTTGCTATCATCATAGTTTCTAAGTGCCTTCCAAAAAAATCAAGTGGTGATAGTGAAGTACATAGTGGGCTTCGTGGAGGGGGCCCAATATCTAAGCCAGTGGGAACCTGAGAAGCACAAAGATGGCTGCCAGTTAGGTGGAAGATGAACAGGCTGCAAGCTCAAGGTGGAATACAGGTGTGGAGCCTGAGCTGGAGCATGGTCCACACCAGGCCTGGGACTCTCAGACTGAATTTGCAGACCAGACCAACCACTGAGACCATGAAAATGGGAAAATGAAAAAAAAATCACAAACATGGAGGCTGAACTAACCTCTTTGGGAAAAAACACCCTCCTATTTCCAAAGTTTTTTTTTTCATTTTTTCCATACTTCACATGCTGCTAATGGTTGGTTTCCCCTCAGGCAGCAGTACTAGATACAGTCTTCCTGCCTTAGACCAGACAACCTTGAAGGCCTCAAGTATGCATTTTAGTTCATCTTTATTGCCTGTTGAGGATGGAGCCCATAAATCCTCACTCAAAATTTCAGAGTTTTATTGAATTTAGCCAAATGCTCCCATGTTACTCACTAAAAAATTAGGTGAAGCAACTAGGGTGACCAGATGAACCAATTTTATAGGGACAGTCCTGATTTGGGGGTCTTTTTCTTATATAGGCTCTTATTACCCCCCACCTCCTGTCCTGATTTTTCACGTTTGCTGTCTGGTCACCCTAGAAGTAACAGAAAGCATCTAGGCTTCATGGCATGTAATCAGAAGATTATTCTTTGGGAGCCAATAACCTGAGAAGGAAAAATTAAGATGAAGCATATTTAGTATTCTCTAGAAAGCTACTGGATAATGGTCAGTGTCCCAGTGCTTTATTAAGGGAGGATTGCAGCTGTCCATCATCAGCCCAAATGGAGTGCCTCTTTAGACCCTAATGCTCAGAAGCCTCAGGATAGTGAATGAAAATGGAAAGGAAAAAAAATCCAAACTAACCTGTAAAAATGGTCAATTAGTAAAACTGACATTCAATATTAATTGGTTTAATTAATGGAATGTTCAATTACACAAACACTCCACCTTCTCTAGGAATGACATTTCAATAGTGGGCAACAAATAGAAGTCCAGTTAATATTAGAAAGCAAAACTAGAAGATTAATAGCCTTCAGGAATAGTAGGTTAAAAACACCCCCACCAAAGTCAGCCAGTCAATGGAAACAGGTGCCTGAGAAATATCCCAATTTTGCACATGATTATTTATGAGAGATGGAGGGCAACAGTTCACACACATGCCTTGCTTTACATCCTTGAATCAGACAGAAAAGACTGTAAGTAAAACTACTAGAGTTGCCAGTGGTGCATTTGTTAAGTGTTAGTAAATAGCTGCCCCACACACACCCTTGTTAAAATGAGAGAATTTTTGGACTTTGAACCCTAACAGAAATTTTAACATTTTATAAATAACGCATATTTATCATATGGTAAATATTTAAACATGTTGAATAATTTAGCAAAAAGAATATTTCTCTAATTTCACTTTAATGAGGGTTTTATAAAGTCAAAGCCTGCAGAGGCTTGGAAACTGTGTCATGAAAAATACAGGCACTAAGAAAAAGGCCCTGACTCAGTAAATTCAGGAATGGAGTGGCTGGAAAGGCAACTCCAGTCCCGTTAAATACAATAAAACGTTCAGGAATTGTGGCCAAGTCAAAAAAAGAACTACAAGTTGAACAAGGCCCTACACTATTGAAGTCAATGGAAGTTTTAGGCTATGTCTACACTAGCACTTTTGTCGGTAAGGGCATGGCTACACTTGCAAATGTAGAGCGCTTTGAATTAAACCAGCCTTCGTAGAGCGCAGTAGGGAAAGCGCTGCAGTGTGTCCATGCTGACAGCTTCAAGCGCACAGGCGTGGCCACATTTGCTGCACTTGCAGCAGCATTGGGAGCAGTGCATTATGGGCAGCTATCCCACAGAGCACCTCTTGCCATTCTGGGGCTGTGGCTTGTGAGAAGGGGGTGGAGGGTGCAGGGCATTCTGGGTCCTGTCCCAATGCCCCGTGATGCATCGCTTCGCATCCCAGTATTCTCTCTGCTTCCATCCACATTTGGCGCCATCTTTTAACGTTTTTTGTGCTTCGCGCTCTGTCTTCCCTTTTTGGTCTGCAGGAATGGAACCCGAACTGCTGAGGAATATGCTGACGAGTCTCGCCTGCACGTCACGTTTGGCAGTCAAGTTACTCCTTAACATCCAAACTGACAGTGAGGACTCTGACGATGATATCAACTCGAGTAACACATATGACACGAAATTGCTTGTGGCATTCACGGACATGCTCATCACTGTGGAACACCACTTTTGGGCTCAGGAAACAAGCACTGAGTGGTGGGATCACATTGTCCTGCAACTCTGGGATGACGAGCAGTGGCTGAAGAACTTTCAGATGAGAAAAGCCACTTTCATGGGACTGTGTGCTGAGCTCACCCCTACCCTGCGGCACAAGGACACAAGATTGAGAGCTGCCCTGATGGTGGAGAGGCGGGTGGCTATTGCAATCTGGAAGCTGGCAACTGCAGACAGCTACCAATCGGTCGCTAACCAGTTGGAGTGGGAAAGTCGACTGTTGGAATCGTGTTGATGCAAGCTTGCAGGGCCATTAATCGCATCCTGCTCAGAAGAACCGTGACTCTGGGTAACGTGCATGACATTGTGGCTGGCTTTGCACAAATAGGTTTCCCTAACTGCAGAGGGATGATAGATGGGACGCATATTCCAATTCTGGCACCAGCCCATCTAGCCTCTGAGTATGTTAATCAGAAGGGGTATTTCTCTATTGTTCTCCAGGCGCTTGTGGCTCAACATGGGCGTTTCATTGACATTAACGCAGGCTGGCCCAGAAAGGTGCATGATGCACGCATCTTTCAGAACACTGGCCTGTTCAGGAAGCTGCAAGCAGGAGCTTTTTTCCCAGAGCAGAAGATCACTGTAGGGGAAGTTGAAATGCCCATTGTGATCCTTGGAGACCCTGCTTACCCTTTAATGCTGTGGCTCATGAAACCCTACACAAGGAGCCTTGACAGAAGCAAGGAGCGGTTCAACAACAGGCTGAGTCAGTGCAGAATGACTGTGGAGTGTGCTCTTGGCCCTTTAAAGGGCCACTGGCGCTCTCTGTATGGGAAGCTGGACTTGGCCGATGACAACATCCCCGCGGTTATATCTGCGTGCTGTACCCTCCATAACATTTGTTAAGGGACGGGTGAAAGATTCACTCAGGCATGGAACTCGGAGGTTCAACTCCTGGAGGCTGAATTTGAACAACCAGAGAGCAGTGTTATTAGAGGGACCCTGCATGGGGCTGCAAGGATTAGGGATGCCTTGAGGGAGCAATTTGAGGCTGAAAGCCACCAGTAATTTTTGATGCCCTGCTCAGGAGTGAAGTGCAGCAGTTCCAATGTCAGTAGGAATCTATGTTTGCTACGCTGACTTGCAGTGCCTGTTGCTTTCCTGGGCTAAGGTATCTTTTACTTTATGCAATAATAAAGAATGTTTTCAAAGCCAAAAAATCCATTTATTGACAAGAAACACAACTGCTTGGGAAACAGAAAGGGCAAAAGGGTGGTGGGGAACGGTTCAGTCACAGATTTGCAAATGTCCTGTTCTCATATTCAACCTTCCAGTCTGGAGTGCTGTGCAATGAGTGCTGCACTTCAGGATGGCTATACTGCATGGTGATGGGGGTTGAGTGCAGTGGGTAAGGGTCATAGTTTTCAGGGGTGGGTGGTGAAGCTACAGGTGTAGGAGGCAGCTGGTGGCAGTAGGAACCTGGATGTTGGGAAAAGTGAGTCTGCTTGGCACTCCATGATTCTTATTAGCCACTCCGTGCTTTGCTGCTGGAGCTCCGCGCTTTTGTGCCAGAGCTCCTCATTCTGCTGGCGGATTCTCCTTTCTCTCTCCCTCCACTCCTGCACTTTTAGATTCTCGTTAAGTGACTGCTGCATTACTTCATGCAGCATGTCTTCCTTGCTTTTATGTGGTCTCTTCCTAATTCTTTGCAGTCTTTCAGCCGGTGATAACACGGACGGCTGAGATCTCAAGGTTGCATCTGTAAAGGCAAAATGCAACACTTAACAGAGGCAGCATTGTTCACCCCAGACAGAGCAATGATTTCTCCGTACTTAAGGAGGGCAAGCACAGTCTACACAATAGCATAATTTGCCCATCCCAAACAGGGGCGGCTCTAGCGATTTCGCCACCCCAAGCAGGGCAGCACGCTGCGGGGGCGCTCTGCCAGTCGCCGGTCCCGCGGCTCCGGTGGATCTCCCGCAGACGTGCCTGTGGAGGGTCCGCTGGTCCCGCGGCTCCGGCTGGAACTCCCGCAGGCGTGCCTGCGGATGTTCCACCAAAGCCGCGGGAACAGCGGACCCTCCACAGGCCTGCGGGAGGTCCACCGGAGCCCCCTGCCACCCTCCCGGCGACCGGCAGAGCACCCCTGAGGCATGCCGCCCCAAGCACGCACTTGGCGTGCTGGGGTCTGGAGCCGCCCCTGATCCCAAAGCGAATGCACATAACCCACGGGAGCCTCAAAATGGTGAGTAAGCACAGGGTCAAGTGGGACTGATTGTTTCATGGTTGTACTGTCCTCTGGGTTTCTGTGCCTTGGGAAGAGTCAACAGCAGCAGGGGGCCCCTATACTGAACACTGTCCCCATGTCTTCCACAGAAGTTTGTCCTGGAAGATATCTCGCTGCTGAGAGTGACCTGGGAAGCAAGGGAGGGTCTTCTACTACAATGAGACTTCCACCCTGACTCATATGCAGCTTGCCTGTGTGTAACAATGGTCCCCCCGCCCCTCACAGCACAGTGGCGCGGACATGTTAGCCTGACTGGGACAAAGACCACAGTGGCTCTCCCAAGAAACCTGCGCAAGCACATTGCCCAAGTTCTGGATGAGACCTTTGAAGAGATCACTGAGGCCAATAACCGCAATGTGAGAGAGCATATCAATGCCCTACTCCGCATCTAAGCATGCATGCAACCCTAACCCTCCTCGCCCCAAGAGCCCGCACCAAATAACTTCCTTTCCAAAATAAAAGCCACTTACTGGGTACATCCTCTGTTGTTTGTCCTTCCCCAAGCACCGGCCACTGCAATTGGCTACCTTCCTCCTGGCTTGAAAACAGCTCCTGGCTACATGCATCTAGGGATTCCAGGGTGTCTTCCTCCTCCTCAGCACCCTCGTTCCTGCTTTCCTCCTCCTCCTGCCTTGTTGAACTGGGATGTGAAGTGTCCATGGTGGTACTCGGAGTGGAGGTGGGGTCACCCCCAAGTATTGTGTCCAGCTCTTTGAAGAAATGGCAGGTCGCAGGCGCAGCACTGGAGTGTCGGTTTGCCTCATGGGTTTTGCAGTAGGCATTTCGCAGCTCCTTCACTTTAACCCTGCACTGCAGTTTGTCCCGGTCATGGCCCCTTTCGGTCATGTCCCTTAATATCTGCCTGAAGGTATCGTAATTCCTATGGCTGGAGCGCAGCTGGGACTGAACAGCTTCCTCACCCCAAACACTGATGAGGTCCAGCACCTCGCCGTTGCTCCATACTGAGGATCGCCTGGCACGTGGAGGCATGGTCACTTGGAAAGATTCACTGGTAGCACTCCAGGCCTGGTTGAGCAAACAGGAAGGGGATTTTCAAAATTCCCAGAGAATTTAAGGGCGGGTCTGGCGGTTGGTCACCTGAGGGCAGGGCAGTAGAGTTCAAAGTGATGGCCAGAGTGGCTAAAACGGGCATTATGGGACACTTCTGGAGGCCAATTAGAGCGCATTAACTGACCAGGGCATCCACACTGGCGTCACGGCACTCCGGCGGGGGTGCATCAAACATTATTCCACTCGCCCGGGGCTGCTTTAATGCGCTGTTAGTCACAAGGGTAGCCAAGCCCTAAAACTTTTGTTGGTCAGGCGTGTGAAAAAACCACTCCCCTGACTGACATAAGTTTCATCAACAAAAGGCCAGTGTGGACAGCAATATGTCAGTGGGAGATACTCTCCTGCTGACATAGCTAATGCCACTCACTGGGGTGGTTTAATTATGCCGGCAGAAGAGCTCTCTCCCACTGGCACACAGCAGCTACACAGGAGACCTTACAGCGTAAGATCCATAGTGTAGACATGGCCTTGTGGGACCAGGTCCAGTGGGTGGAACCTCCTAACACCCTATACGGCTTTGCTGAGATCAATGGGAGATTTATCACTCACTTCAATAACAGCAGGATCTGAATGTTTGGACCACTAAAGTCATGGAAGGTTGTCCATGCTGTTCAATCAGAGTTGGACCGCACCCTTAGGTGTCAATTTAGAAAGGTACTTTAAGCATATGCCCAACTTTAAGAATGTAAACTGAAGTCAATGGGACTAAGTATATGCGTAAAATTAAGCATATACATAAGGGCTGTGCTGAACAGTAATGGACTTAACCATGTGCTTAAAGTTAACTATGTGCCTTACTGTATTGCTGAATCAGGACCTTATTGGGAGCTGTGGGGTTAAGGTTCTTCCAAGCAAATTTTAAAGTCAAACATCATTGTTCATAGCCAACCTGACAGCAATATACATGAACAAGACATATTTCTGAGCCCCTCTAAGCACATACTGGTCTAAAATAACCAAACACACCTGGCTGTTTAAGACCCAGTAATTTATAAATGTTCAAATCCCACTCTGAAAAAAAGACAAAAAACAAAACAAAAACCTGCTTTCAAAGAGAATATAATGGCATGCATTCCAGAATAGTTCTACAAATCTGTTATGCAAAAATCTCTGCCTTAAAAATAACCTTTGGTTATAGCAATGCTGCAAATATGTTGTCTTTTTTTTTTAAAATCAGTGAAAACATGAAAAAACCCTCCAATTTTTAAAGATAAACACTTTATTTTTCATTTATACAGGAATGACTTTGTTGTATGGATGCCCTTCAATAAAATTACAGATTAGATTTAAGAGTCTGGTTTTGAGACCTTATATTTAGTTTTTTATCTTTCTTGATTTAAAAATAATTCATAAAATTAAGAACCAGGGATGTAATTACACACACACACACACACACACACACAACCACTTTTTTTTTAGTAAATCATAACCCAGAAACTTATCTAAATATTTTTTCGACAGATATTCCAGAAGCTATGCTCTCCTTAGAAGTAGTAAGAGCCCCACTGGAAAATATCTTTCAAATCTTACGAATGAACAAGTCTTTGAGAATTGATATCCTGCAGGTAAGATTTATTTTTTTCCAACTTTTAATCCACTTTATATTAAAGTCACAGGATTAAAAAAAATACTTTGATTTTAGGGCATTTGCTATTAGCTCAGCATGCTCCCATATGTAAAACCATAATAGATCACTAATTTTACTTACTTTATTAAAAGAATACAACTAATGTGCTTCTTAATAACTACTTAACATTTTCTTCAAAAGCACGTCTGTTTGTTACTTGATCGCACACTACTTACTTCTACTCTTTGACCTGATTCATTAAAAATGTGTTCTAAACTGCTACAAGTATATGTCCAGAATATTTAATACAATGCAAAGTAATTATAATCTGAAGGGTTTGAAATATAACTGAAGTAGATCCCTAGGGCTATTTCCTTATAATTAGGTATGACATAAATAATCATGATTAATTATGTTTCTAGATAGTCATCTGCCTCTGATGAATTATTGTTATTCCTGATAATACTAAAAGAAATGAAATGCGTTTAAACAGGGCATTTTCTTAAACCTCATGTGCAAGTGAGGCATGCAGACTATAAATGGCTTTGATGTAGCTCTGATCTATTGTGCCACTGCAGTTCCTATTCTTCATTCTTTGAGCACATTAAATAACACTGTCTGGCAATAAATCAAAAGCCAGTAAACCACAATAAAAGCAAATACTTTTATTTGATTAGTTTCAGTTTAATAGGTTTTGAATGTGAGCATGGTTTTTCTCAAATTCTGACCAGTTTATTAAAGATGTTATGAAAGGGTTGGCATTTGTATTTGTGATGTACCTTGGCTATCAACGTATCAGCATAGGTTACAGGCCGGTATGCAAATCAGAGATTGGGCAGATTGAGGTTGTTTTTTTGTAAAACCTCAGTTATTGTGTTTGGTTTGCAAGCACAAAAGCAAAACCAAGTCTGGTTCTGGTTTTGGACTCATGGCATCAAATTCTGTCCTTATTCAACAAATCCCAGAGCCCGCTGCCTGTTTTCTGCTTCTTGATGTGTGATCATGATTATTCTTTAAATACCACTACCACTTGGGGCTCAGCTCTCAGTTGGGCCTCCATACTGCAAGACACACATGTAATAAGAGAACTCCCTGGCCCAAAGAGCTTACAATCTAAACAGAAAATACAGATAAAGGATGAGAGAAAGGAATATTATTATCTCCTTTTTACACATGGGGAACTGAGGCACAGAGAGATGAATTGAACTGCCCAAGGTCACACAGAAAGTCTGTGGCAAAGCCCAAAACAAACTCAGATCTCCTGAGTACCAGTCCCTGGCCTTATCTATAAGACCATCTTCCCTTGGTGTGCTGGCTACCTGCAACTGTAAGGCAGTTCCTCCACTGAGCTACCTCTCACCCTTTTTGCAGGAGGCTGGAAATGCAGTTCCTTGAAAAAGCCACTGCACAGCCATAGGCAGCAAGGTGCTAAAGAGAAAATCTGAAGGTGACTTTGACCTTCAGGCAGGGTGGTCTCTCATGAATGATGGTTTCAAACTGGCTGCCATAGGACTCATGTGCCTCTAAGGAGACATGAAGAAACCAAAAGAGTTCATCTGAAGAGTAGAATTCTTAACAAGCCACAGTGGTTTAATGGAGAAAGCAAGAAGGCCAGTGAAAGCTGCAGTAGTCAAGATGAGAGACAAAAAAGACAGAAAAAGAGGCTCACTTGCAAACAAGGAAGGGGGAAAAGGGACAAGTTCTCAAAGCAGAACATGAAACTGACAAGCAGAAGCAGCAGGTGAGCAGTGGATGAAAGGGTGAGAAGTTAAAAATAACCTCACAATTATGAGCAGTCATGGTAGGAGTGAAAGTAGAGGAATTTGTATCAATATTAGTAGGTAGAATGCAGAGAGGGGCAAATATTGGAAGGATAATTCCGTGGAAGTTTATTTTCTGTTACTTTTCCACTAAATGAGTTTACTGCCAAGAACATTCACTGAAATGGAATTTTAAGTCAGTCTAGCAGAATATCCAGAGAAAGCAAATTGTGAATTTGTAATCATGTATATTATCTCCAGAAACCTGATGTTATGGGATTTTGAAATCACATTTGATTTGCTTCTGACAGAAATATCATATGGTAGGAAATCTTTTCTGCCTTTTGCATTGGGTGCAATGTAGGAACACACTAACCATCATGAAGAACATTGATTTTAACAGATTTGCACATCCCATTTCTGATTTTCAGAAGCTAGATAAAATATTGACTATGCCAAGTTTGCTGCAAGTAAAGGAAATAGAAGAGGTTGCTAATTGCTCTATCATCTTGCCAAATGCTTTTAATATATTTAACATGCAATTTGCACTATTGCTATTGACATGAACTCTGCTTGTGCAAACATTTAATAAATATGGTCCGAAGTTACCTCCAAAGCTCATATGCCAGTCTGCAGCTGAACTTTGTCCAAGCACTCTCTCTCTGTCTGATTGAGAACTCTTAATTTTTAATGTGGCTTCAAAAATAATTTAAGTGACAGATGTGAATGTGCTATACTAAAGTACCTGATATATGGAACTCTACCCATAAAACCTGCTAATCCAGTTGCTTTAACACTAACGTCATTCCTAAAAGTATCTTTTTTTAGAGAGAGACTATTTTGCAAATAACAAAAAATAAAACAGGATTTTACCCCATGAAGGCCCTTTTTTAATCCCCTGCTGCCCTTAAACCAGGCATCATTTTCCTCCCAGAACAGGTGAAAACATGAGGATGAAAACTCTCTCTACACAATTAAAGTCCTGATTTGGCAAACCCTTGGTCTCCTGAGTAGTCCTTAGACAAGCAAGTATTTGCATGATTAAGAGCTATTTGGACAAATAGGATCAGGCTCATATTCCCTAAATCTGACCTTATCTGAGACTGAGAGGGCATACTGGGTAAGTAAAATATACTCTCATCTACATTCCTGGGAACCATATTCAGCCCTCAGGTATGTGCAAGCATCACACGTTTACTTATAATGGGAGTTTTGCATGTGTATCAGAAGACAGAATTTTCCCCTTTCAGAAAACCTACACCTTCTTTCCACTGATGAAGTTCCCTTGATGATTTTTCTCATGGCTTTGTATTGATTTGTAGTTTCCTGGTGCGTATTTGTAATGGTTTGAGTCAGGTATGGTAAATGCTTACCTTGGTGTGTGTCCTATTGTCTTGTCCTGCCTCCTGCATTTGTGTTCTAAAAATCAGCAACACAGCCTCTCTTCAGAACTCTCATTCCATCAGATAAACCAGCACTTCTTAATTGCTCAGAAATGAGTAAAAACATATGTTCTCTTATGGAAATAATTAGTTGTTTATTCATATGCACACTCTGTATTTAATTGCAGCTGTACGCTCTGGCTTATACACATTGTATCTATTATATGAAAATAGTTAATGATATACCCACTTCAATTAGAAATATGTGCAAAGCAAAAGCTTCATTAGAAGTGGTAGAAACAAAACTTCACTATTGAAACCAATAATTTCCAGCATGTAACTTATTTTTCAAAAAAATACTCTGCACAGTACTTTCTTTTTGGATGTTACCAACACTTGAATCATAAAGCACCTTTCCTCTGCTTAAAACAACTGACATGATAATGAAAGACCTCTGCTTCAGGACAACCACTCTTTTTTCCTCCTATATAACAAGTGCTAGTCAACCATAGGTGCTCTCAGAGAAGTCTACTTTTAGTGCTTTTTCCCAGTAAAAGGTAATTTTTTTTGTCCATTAGTATTTTATTCTTTGTCTCGCAATAGTTTTAGCCACCACTCAACGTTCTGCCCACAGTTCCCATTATACTGAATTTTTATTTATTTATTTCTATGCACATTGCTGTTATGTCAGAGCCTCACAAACATGAATTTCCAGTGGAAATTGTTTCTTTGCATTTTTCTTAAATGACTAAGATCAGGACCACAGCCACTAAAATGGATCTAACAGCAAAAAGAAGTTAAACATAAATTAAACATTACTACGTTCATTGATTTATCCTGAGAATCCCAACACCAGAGATCATTTCTGGGGCAAAATCTGTGAAAGTGTATGAGCTATTAAGTGCTCAAGATCCAGGGCCGGCTCTAGGCACCAGCGTCCGAAGCATGTGCTTGGGGCAGCACTTTTCAAGGGGCAGCATTCCAGCCCTTTTTTTTTTTTTTTTTGCTTGGGTCGGCAAAAAACTGGAGCCAGCCCTGTCAAGATCTGCTAATAAAACAGTATTAAAACCTAACCTAAGAGTGTGCTGGATTTACCTTCAACAAGACAATGATTTCAGAAGTGAATGGAAAGTCTAGAAATTCCCGTGAAACAAAAAATCCAGCTCCTGCTCAGCTCTGCTCTTTCCATCTCACACATCATCAGTAATCTTGACACAACTAAACTCAATGTACATCAGCTGTATCTCTGCTATATAAAGATACATATGCAAAGGGGCAGGTGGGAGAGGAAGAACAGAAGTCAATGCTCAAGAGATGCTTGTATTTTGTATGCTCTGTAGGGAAAAGTAGAGGGGGGCCTTTAAAATAAGAACACACAATCAAAGGTAAATATCTTCACCTGTAGAAAGAATGTGAAGAAATGAATAATGATTGAGCAATCTGAAGGCATCCAAATCAGTTTTAAAGTGCTTCATTTTCCCTTCACATGTGAGAATGCAGCCATTTCTGATGGCACTGTTGGGTCAGTGTTCCTTAGGGAATGCATATTTGTGGGGCAGACTAGTTTCATACTGACAATGCATGTCTTTGCTTTGCATTTGGATGGTTGTGAGTTGTTTGGTGTTCAGCATTGAAGCACTAAGTGTTGGAGCCCAGTGTCTGTGATATATCCTGTTCATAGCAGATACAATTTCTCTTAGGAGGCATGGCTGCTGAACCAGATTGGAGAATTTCAGTTGCTAACCAAAAGAAATTGGAAATATTATAGTCAGTGAGGGCTCATTCTACAAATACATTAGAAGCAAAAGGAAGACCAAGGACAGGGTAGATCCGTTATTCAATGTGGGGCGTGGTGGATAATAACAGTAAATGTGGAAATGGCAGAGGTGTTCATTTACTTCTTTGTTTTGGTTTTCACAAAAGGTTGGTGGTGATTGGATGTCTAACATAGTGAATGCCAATGAAAATATAGTAGGATCAGAGGCTAAAATATGGAAAGAACAAGTTAAAAATTATTTAGACAAGTTAGATGCCTTCAAGTCACCAGCGTCTGATAAAATGCATCCTAGAATACTCAAAGAGCTGACTGAGGAGATATCTGAGCCTTTAGTGATTATTTTTGAAATGTCATGGAAGATGGGAGAGATTCCAGAAGACTGGAAAAGGGCAAATATAGTGCCCATCTATAAAAAGGGAAATAAGGACAACCTGGGGAATTACAGACCAGTCAGCTTAATTTCTGTACACGGAAAGATAATGGAGCAAATAATAAAGCAATCAATTTGCAAACATCTAGAAGATAATAAGGTGACAAGTAACAGTCAGCATGGATTTGTCAAGAACAAATCATGTCAAACCAACCCAGTAGCTTTCTTTGACAGGGTAACAAGTCTTGTGGATGGGGGGAAGAGGTTGACATGGTATATCTTGATTTTAGTAAAGCTTTTGATACTGTCTCACATGACCTTCTCATAAACAAACTAGGGAAATACAACTGTAGATGGAGCTACTATAAGGTGAGTGCAAAACTGGTTGGAAAACCATTCCCAGAGAGTAGGTATCAGTGGTTCACAGTCATGTTGGAAGGGCATAACGAGTAGGGTCCCACAGGGATCAGTTCTGGGACTGGTTCTGTTCAATATCTTCATCAATGATTTATATAAAGGCATACAGAGTACACTTATATAGATTGCAGACAATATCAAGCTGGGAGGAGTTGCAAGTGCTTTGGAAGATAGCATTATAATTCAAAATGATCTGGATAAACTGGAGAAATGGTCTGATGTAAATAGGATGAAATTTAATAAGGATAAATGCAAAGTACTCTACTTAGGAAGGAACAATCAGTTGCACATACACAAAATGAGAAATGACTGCCTAGGAAGGAGTACTGCAGAAAGGGATCTGGAGGTCATAGTGGATCACAAGCTAAAGTTGAGTCAACAGTGTAACACAGTTGCAAAAAACGCGAACATCATTCTGGGATGTATTAACAGGAGTGTTGTAAGCAAGACACGAGAAGTAATTCTTCCGCTCTACTCCGCACTGATTAGGCCTCAACTGGAGTATTGTGTCCAGTTCTGGGTGCACATTTCAGGAAAGATGTGGACAAATTGGAGAAAGTCCAGAGAAGAGCAACAACAAATGATTGAAGGTCTAGAAAATATGACCTATGAGGGAAGATGGAAAAAATGTCTGGAAAAGAGAAGACTGAGAGGGGAAATGATAACAGTTTTCAGGTACATAAAAGGTTGTTACAAGGAGGAGAGAGAAAAATTATTTTTCGTTAACCTCTGAGGATAGGACAAGAAGCAATGGGCTTAAATTGCAGCAAGAGAGGTTTAGGTTGGACATTAGGAAAAACTTCCTAACTGTCATGGTGGTTAAGCACTGGAATAAATTGCCTAGGGAGATTGTGGAATCTCCATCATTAGAGATTTTAAAGAGCGGGTTAGACAAACACCTGCCAGGGATGGTCTAGATAATACATAGTCCTGCCATGAATGCAGGGGACTGGACTAGATGACCTCTCGAAGTCCTTCCAGTTCTATGAGTCTATGATTCAAAGGTTTCATGTCTAAAGTATATAACAGGGGAGGCCAAACTTACTGACCCTCTGAGCTGCATACGACTATCATCAGAAGATTGAGAGCCAGTGCACACTTACCAGGGCTCAGGTCTTCAGCCCCAGGGGAGGCACCTGATGGAGCTTGGGGCTTCAGTCTCACTCCTGCTGAAGCCCTGAGCCCCAGCAGGTGTGCCCCACAGGGCTGAAGCCCCGAGGCCCCCCCACCTCCGTTAGGCAGCAGCCATGAGACCCCCCCCCCCTCCCTGCTGGGCAGAAGCCCCTCCCCACCACCCCACTGCAAGGCAAAGGTCCAACCCCCCCCCCCCGGTCTGGATAATGGAGGGGAGGACATGGGAGTCTCTGCGAGATGCATTTTAACAGTAAAAGAGCTGCATATGTCTCATGAGCCACAGTGTGGCCACCCCTGGTATATAAATCCCAGAAAAATATAATATATCTGTAGAGATAAAGAGAGCAAAACTAAATATCTGGAATGTTGAGAGAGAGACCTGCAGGTAACCTTAACGGACATTGACTGCAATCATCTCTAATATGACATTATATGTTTTGGCTGATCTCATGAGCCAAGAAAACTGACATTAATTTTTAAAATGTATGTCACTCAAAGAAAATTGACTAGAATTAGAATGGCCCTGTCCTTAAAATGCTTAAAAGCTTCACTGATTGGCATTTCATTTTACATCTCTGGCATCTGTGACCCAAAGGACTAGATCTCAGCTGGTGACTGATGTAGTTCTGTTAACTTCAATGGAGCTATGCCAGTTTATACAAGTTGGGGGTCTAGCCATATACTTTGGAGTGGCCATACTTAATGATGGCGTTCTCTCTCTCTCTCTCAGTGTGCCTTCATTTTGATTTGTTTTTTCAGCAGATCTTCAAGTCAATGGAACTATGCTGAGCCTGGGCTACAGTCTGAACATAAACATCTACACCACAAATAAACAGCCCCTTAGCCTGAGCCGCACAATCCAGAGTCAGATGGCCCGGGCCAGCCATGGGTTTTTAATTGCAGCATAGACATACCCTTAAATTCTTTAGGACTGATCAGCCCAGACTCTAATCCCATTTACAGTGAGATATATCAGGAGTAACTCATTTACTTAATGAGAATCTGGGCCTAGGTGAGTGAGGACAAGAAGGAAGCAGAAATAAACTGCACAAGCTTTTAGCTTTCTGTTTTTTTCAAAAGTTTTGATTTTTTCCTCTAGAAAAATAAAAGCCTTACCTGCAGTTCAGACAGAACTCTCATACGTGTGTGTGTGTGTGTGTGTGTGTGTGTGTGTGTGTGTGTGTGTGTGTGTGTATCTCTTTATTTTTCCTGTATTGAATCAGCCCCACAGTAATTAGAGATGAAAAGTGACATTGCTGCAGCAAAGGTGCAAATTCAACTCAGAAAGAAAAGTGGCATCAATTTCAAAGTCTATAACTAGGTACGCTTCAATATCAAATGCTCAGTGGGAGGCCAAGAACTTCAATATTTATTGAGCACATTATACTTTCTCATTACACGAATATGTATTGCGCTACAACACAAACATCTTGTATTCCCGAAAGACATCAGATGGCATCATTTGAAATGTTGCATTAACATTCAGCTTAGCTTTGGTTGCCAGAATGAATGTATTAATTCATGAACCTTGAGGTCACAAGGTCTTCAGGCAAATACTCAAATTTACCCTTCTCATATATATACAGTATTCACAAAACATATTAAATGTACACACTTCAAAACGAATAAATTGCAAAATAAATGCTGTCAGATGATCCACTAACCTCTGGTGATTGTGTCAATTACCCTCTGCACAAGTAATTAAAATAATTTGCAACAATAGGGGATGAATATCAAATTCATCTCCGGTGCATGGTCATTGATGGGTAGCTAAGTAGCTGCACTTTAGCAGGATACTCTGAATATGACAAGAAATGTAATAAGAAGGATTTTTATCATATGGAACAGTTTAGCTTTTTTGGTATGTTAAATTGTTTGAATAATGTTACACTTAACACTTTTACACTTATCCAGGCTTGACAGGGAATTTACAGTGAGCCAGACAGACGCATTAGCAACTTTATGGCAGACTTCAGTTGCTATCATCATCTTTAAAGAAAAGAAGGGATAATTGCAAGAAATTAAAAGGAAGATTACATCATTTTGAATTCACATCAAAATATATTATTGATTCAGTTTTATGGCAATGATGGCTGTTTATCTCATAAGTTATTTATATTATTTACTCAGAGGGTTTTTTTTTGTTGTCATCGTGGCTCCTTTCATATCCTTTCCTGGAGCTAGAAAGAAGTAACTGATGAAACACTGTTTCTCTTTGTGTTCTGCGCTAAAAGAAAGTACGTATTTTAACACAGATTTGTCTTCCTACAGCGTTCCATAGTATTGGACAACAAGCCAGTCAGAGTTGAGATATTTAGCCATTTAGGGGTAGTGTCAAGTCACATCAACTGAGTAGATGTCATGCTGTACCAACTCAAGCTGCACTCCCTTCAATGGAAGTTGTGTATCCTAAGGGACAATCCATCCTATGGAACACAGACAAATTCTGTCAAATCAGCTTCAATGCAGCTACACCAATATTAAACAGCTGGCCAATATGTAGAAGAGGCAGGCAACATATGAAAGTGGGACGCCATGCAAGAACCCATTCTCAGCAAAGATCAAAGATTTCACTTGTGTGCCCCCGAGGCATTTTTTAAATGTTTTGATCAAAACTTGTGAAATGAGTTTCAATTTAGCTGCTACTTAAATATGTGTATATTGACAATGGTATTCAAGTCTCTTAAAAATAGAGACCATGTTATCTATAATTAGGAGTGTTCTCAAATCAAATCTCCATAACCAAACAATCCTGAACTTAGAGAAAGATTAAATCTGGATCTGGACTTCATGGCTCTGGCCCATCCTTGCTTTTAAAGGATGTCTGTGGCTGCGTTAGGTTTAGGAAAGGAGGAGGAAATGTAGATGGAGAAAATAAAGGTTTTCTTCTGGCCAGAAGAGTCCTCTCATAGAAAGGAAAACAGGATAGGGGAAAATATGCAAGGAAGAAACACAGTCTTGATTGACATGAAGCATGTACATGCTGTGCCCTAAATTTCCTATGCCACATTAATGGACTGACATGGCTGTCACTATTAAAATAGTGTGTGTGCCTGAAGTACCATACTTAGCAATTATGCAGTCCTATTCATCTTCTAAGTTCTGTACAAAATTTAATCACAACCACTATGAGGTAGCTAAGTATTACTCCAATTTTACAGATAAGAAAACCAAGGCAGAGACGGATTATTATGATGTCCCCAATTCTGTAAAGCACTTAAGCACATGTAACTTTAAGCACCTGAGTGCTTCCATTGATGTCATGAGCTTTAAGTTAGGCACAACTTTAACTATATTGCTGCATCCAGACCTAAGTGACTAATATAAATCCAGGAAGGGAATTAGTGGAAGAGCTGGGATTAGAATTCAGGATTTCCTAATAGTCTTATGCTCAGTCCATTAGAAGACATTGGCATGCCTTAACTGTAACAACTCCCTTAACTTGATATTCCTTTAATGACAACTTTAAGTTTTAACAGACTAGCTCACTGTCACAATCTGAAATAACCCAAGAAGAATTTATCTGCTAAACTAACCGGCCTGGTACACTGTTTATGAGAAGGCTGGCAATAAAGCCAAAAGAAATGTTACAATCTTATTGTTTATAAAAGCAAGAGAACAAAAGTGTGTGTGTGTGTGTGTGTGTGTGTGTGTGTGTAAATGAGTTGGCTGCCCCTGTGTGCACCCTCACGTGGCTGGGGTGCCTCAGCTCTGCCCTTTATTCTTCCTCTGACAGCCCTTTTACAGAGACTTCACACCCTTGCTCTTCCAGTCACCACTGTTCTTGGGGTGTGGGTTTATTCAGACAAATTACTCAAAAGTTAAACTCAAAGTCCCAAAAATCTTTCCCAAGGCAAAGCCCAGGTTCCTTCATAGAGAACCTCAGGGCCCAGGTTCCTTCGTAAAGTCATTTTTAATGAGTTCTTAGAGGGAGACCCATCCTGGGGTTTGGCTTACAGCTGTTCTGCTCAGTGGTGATTCCCTTGTAGACCTCCCAGAGTTAGCCCCCTCAAACAAATGATTCTACTCTCTTATAAGGAACTGAACGCTTGAGGGTCCCTCCCTGTGCCACATGTCTCTGCTTAGTTCATTTAGCAAGCATGCTCCAGGCTTCAAGCCTCCTGCAGGTTACTCCCTCACTCCCTCTGCTCTCTCACAGTGGGTCGGTCAAACAGAACAAATTCTTTATTGTTCTTCTTTCAGATTTCTGATGTCTTTAAAACAGACACCCCAAAATGACAGATGAGTATATCTTGTGACCAGGGGCGGCTCTAGGAATTTCGCCGCCCCAAACAGGGCGGCACGCCGCGGGGGGCGCTCTGGCGGTCGCTGGTCCTGCGGCTCCGGTGGACCTCCTGCAGACGTGCCTGCGGAGGGTCTGCTGGTCCCGCGGCTCCGGTGGAGCATCCGCAGGCACGCCTGCGGGAGGTCCACCGGAGCCATCTGCCGCCCTCCCGGCGACAGGCAGAGCGCCCCCCGCGGCATGCCACCCCAAGCGCATGCTTGGCGCGCTGTGGTCTGGAGCCAGCCCTGCTTGTGACAAACATGTGCTGTGGTATTTTCCATCACCCATTATACAATTAATATGTACTCTAGAGGTGAAATCTTGGTCCCACTGAAGTCAATGAGAGTTTGACCATTGACTTCACTGGGACCAGAATTTCATGCCATGTATTTTGTGTGTGTATACAGGATGTATATATAATCCACAGCGTATACTTTTTCTTATATAGGCCCCCTTCCTGCAAACACATAGGCCTTGTCTACACTAATGCTGTAAGTCGATCTAAGTTATGCTGGTTAAGTTATGTAAATTACGTAATTTAAGTCAACGTAGCTTCCATTGACTTAACGGGAGATACTTTCCCATTGACATAGCTTCCATCTCTCTTTAAGGTGTTTTAATTAAGTCGACAGGAGAGGGCTCTCCCGTTGACTTATCGCATCTTCAGCAGCACCAGGTTATCCCATATTACAAAATGAAGATCTGATTTACAAAGATTCCAATGTTTGACACTGTCTAGATCCATGGTTATGGTTTGAGCCATTAGGAAAATCACCATTTGAAAATTTGGGTCTAGATCCTTCATGCACATGCTTAATTTTACTCATGTAACTATTCCTTTTAATTTGGACTGCTATGGAACTACACATAGTGGTAAAGTTGCCTAAGTGTGCCTAAGTGTTGCAGGATTGGTATCACGATATTTCAGCAGCCAGCTTTGTATAGAACTAACAGAACTAGTTTACAAAGCTCACTATCTCTGTTATTAGAGACCGTATATACATAGCCTAGCATAATGAGGCCTTGATCCAGATTGTGGCCTCTAAGTACTAACCTAATGTAAATATTAAATAATCATAGTTTGGCTTTGTCTAGTTTTTACTTGTTTCTTCTTCCTGCACTCTCTCTCTCACACACACACACACATACACACTCTCTTGGTTCACTCCTTTTTTATTCCTTGTCAGTGGTTGGCCTGAAGCAAAACATCTGGATCCTACCTGGGTGTTAGGAATCCAAATTAGAATCCAGACCCGAATTTTCAAATGGCTTTTTTCCTCATGGCCCAAACCATAACCATGGATCTAGACAGTGTCAAACATTGGAATCTTTGTAAACCAGATCTTCTGTTTGCGATTTGAAACTCTCTCTCTCTTTCCTTCTGTGTCTGGCTGTCCCTTTCCCTCAAATTCACTGAAATTACACTGAACCCTAGGCTTAATTTGTGCCAGGGCTTGCCAGGGCTCAGCCCTGGCACCTCTAGGCTTGCCCCAGCACCTCTGGGCTTGCTGCATCAGTTATGAAAGTAAAGAAATTGCTTGAGCCCCAGCTCCTAATTGCTTGAGCCCCAGCACCTATTTCATTACAAATTAAACACTGACTGAATCCCTGAAATCCTGATCTACGTATGTGTCACTGAGAATAGATTTTTCCTACTAGTTCTTTGCAGCAGACAGTGGTGCCACCACTGATCCCTTGGCCCCCTCTTATCTCAGGAATATGTAAGTGGAAGAGATGGCCAGGATGTGACTCTTACTATCTGTTGTTTCAGTCCTTCAAAGATTTAAGCAGGTACATCATCGGAATTCTGAGTAATCCCACTGAAATAAATAGCAGAGATGGTTGGAAAATGGGCTTTTTACCCCCATGGAAAATTTCAATGAAAAATTGTAAAAAAATGGGAGTTGTATTTCAGGTGCTTCATGCTCCCATTCTCTTCTGTAGGTCAGACTTGCTGGTGGGACTGCATCACTCATGATGCCCCATGGTTTCATCTTCTGGTGAATCACAAGTGGTTATGATGATTCATTCGAGACGTAGTCTGGCTAGAATGTCCAGCCCATAGAGGAGAATGGGGACATGAAAAGAAACCATGAAGCACTGCAGTCCAAAAGCCTAACTGAAATATTTCAATTCTGGGGCATTTGGTTTTTCAATAAAAAAATCAAAATTTTCCTCAGAAAGTGGTAACTTTTAGAGAAAAATCATTAGTCCCCAAACCTCCAAAATAGTGTCAATGGAAAAATTTGACCACCAGCCCCATCCAACAGGACTACTCACAGTGCATAAAGTTCAATAAATGTCTAAGTCTTTGTAGGAT
Organism: Mauremys mutica; assembly: GCF_020497125.1. Lineage (NCBI taxonomy): Eukaryota > Metazoa > Chordata > Testudines > Geoemydidae > Mauremys > Mauremys mutica. The sequence goes on from NC_059072.1 coordinate 168,278,443, forward strand.
CAACACAAAGAAATTACTGTTCAGCTGGGGTAACAACATGTTTTTTATAATCTTCCTTGAAAATTGCCTTATTCGGTTTTAATTTTAAAAAAAAGGATATTTATAGCAAATAATATTTCACAATATTTTACCTGTGAAGCAAAGTAAGGAAAGCTTGACAATTTGGCTGTCTTAAATACCATTCTTAATATGCATTATTGTTGGTATCTGGGTGCTTCAGGGAACTGAGACCCTGATCTTGCATTATAGGAGCTTTGCCATTGACTTCAGTGTATGTGGGATCATGCCCTGGGAGAGAGTCTAGAGAGACTTCTACTTCTACATTACTCATGCTCTAGGAATGTAGATAAAGCTGCATGATGTTTTATTACTTGAGAAATAGTATGTAATCAAGTAATTAAAGGGAGTATAGTAATGCAGAGGGGCAAATTTATAATTATATGTTCAGTTTTAACTGGAATTTTCTAACTTCTGAGTGTTTAACTGTGAAGCCAACATTGCATTAACATAGTTTTGTCATTTAGTTTTCTATTATACTGTATCTATAGATCTATATAGACACAGAGACACAAAATGAATGAGTGTGAATAATGCATTATATATATGTATAATGCATTATTTACACACATATACAAAATGAAAGGGTTAGTCAAGAAAGCTATTTCCAAAACAACTAGAAGGAACAAACGTTTTATTCTCAAGCTTGATGAAATATTTTGTATTTTGAATTTCTAAAGTGAAATGCAAAATTTGCATGTCACTTACAAACATTAAAAATAAACTTCCTAACAAAAAGAGAATTTCAGTTGTGGAATCCGGTGCTATCTATTTTAATTTCTAAAGCAAAAAGCAATGATCTCACATAAAATTAGTTTGTTGCTAAGAACATTTGTAGGTTTTTATAACAAAAACACAAAAGGTGTACTGTATGCATTGAATTTCCCTGTTGCAAATCAAACAGACGGGCATGAAATTAGCAAATTTCAGATACCAGTATTTTAGAAATGTAGAACCCAATCACGTCATCCTTACTCAAGACTGGAATGTAATAGGAGTTTTGCCTGAGGAAGAACTGCAGGTTTGGGTACTTCTCTTGTCTTTCAATATTAACTCAAGCTTTGTTGTATATGTGAAGTGCTGTGAGAGCTAATACTGAAGAGAAAATACAGAACAAGTGTTAAATTCCACTGAAAATTTTTGTGAATTTAATTTTTTTCAGGTGGATCACTGATGCACAAAAATGTTAATAATCAATGATAATTATATAATTAACAAATCACCAATCACATCAAGAAGTTCATATGAATACATAAATAATTATTGTCCAAATTATGCATCTGATATTGCACCCACAAAACATTTTGGAACATTAGTTAACAGCTTGACAGTATATTTTACGTTAGATAAAAGCAGGAGATAATTTGGATAACTAATGCCGAAATTCAGTCTGGGCAGACAACTCACAAAAAGCAGACAATTTCTGTCTCCCTCAAAACATTTCAGGAAGCTATTTTTTTCTCTGCCCCACTTGCTTAATTTTCATCTGCATATTTTTTTTTCAGAGGTGAAAACAAGCGGGGGAAATTAGAAACTCTAGAAGGCTGTGGTGGTTTTTAACTTCTCTAAACTGAGAATACATTAACTTCTGCTTGTTCAAGCACAGAGCATTTTCCAGTGCTTTAAGATGTTTCAAGGCTGTAGAATAGCTAAAACTATACAGTAAACAAGAAATTCAAGGCAAAAAGATAAAGAGAATCTCTCTCGCATTTTGCTATAGATATGCAGAATTCTAATTATTTTGTGAAAAACATTTTGGATACAGCAGATCGCAAATAAAGGTATTGTTACAGCTGCTTTATCAGGTTGTTTCCTCTGTATTAATTTCCCTAAGCCATCACTGTGCTGAGCATATAAAGTCTGGGTGCTATGACAATAACCATTTGTTTACATTGCTATTCAGGCCTGAGCAATGAAAGAGTATGAATTGTGAGACAGAAGACAAAACCTCTCTGCTAATGCGAAAGTGCCATGGATTCACGGGTTTCCATTATAAACAGCTGAATGAATTTCCTGGGTCAAGACTACTATATTTGATCGAGCTCAGCACTGAATAATCTCTGCTTGAGCTTTCCAACAGCATGTTTGTCGGTCAATGACAGAAAATTGCATAGGCATAAGAGTATATTACTGTGAAGTTTTCATCGTTGAATTTTCTCTCCTTTCTTTCCATCAGTGGGTGGGGTTCTCAGGGGATTGTAGCATTTCAGTGATTCCCGAAGCTTTAGGATAACCTATTTAATGGAAATGAGAAAACATGTATAAACCCAGTACTGACACTGCCATAATCTAGCCCGGCTGTGTGTTCTCTCTCAGTCTCTGCGCCTGGTACTTGCCTGTGTGTGTGTGATAAGTTCTGAGAGAGTCACCAGGTAATGGCGCACTCCACAGGCTCCTGCAGGATGTGTGGTCACTTTAAATGGACTGCTGAGGTTTAACTCTTTGAACTCAGAACAGTGGGAAACCATCAATGCAGAGGCTCCACACCTCTGAGGCTCTTGCATTCTCCCTTATTCCTAACAACAGGGCTCCAGTGCATCCATGCTGAAAAGGCTACCACAGCCAATGGCATCCCTGGGTGCCTCTCTTTAAAGGGAACCCCTTCCCCCGGTACTGAGGGAGTGGGATAGCAGAAGGATAATATACTGTGGGGCTGTCTGAACCAGTAGAGAGGTGATGCAGGTGTCCAGACACGCTCGACACTCTCTTGGCCCCGCACTCTCCATGTTTGTTACCAATGGGAATTACCTGTTCAGTTTCCAGGATGAAGAGATAGTGACCAGAATTTAGGACCAAATCTTGTTTGCACTGAAGTCAGTGGCAAAATTCCTTTCAACCCCATTAGGCTCTGGATCGGGTTCTTAAGGATTGAAATCAAATCTTTGTAAGCTTGCATGTAAATTATTTACCAGTGAAGGAATCTCTCTTAACCCCCCCAAATTTAATTGTACAATATTTTCCAAAAGCCTCAAGATTTCTGACATGCTTTTGCATTCCAAGGGACCCAACTCCTCTGTAGTTCTCTCTGCCTGGAGAACGCCCAATTAAGGGATGACCCAGGGCAGCAGCATCTGGGAAGAGCTCCAGAAGCCTGGCTTCAAAGGAGTTGTGCTCTCAAGAAGCCATGAAAAGCAGCAGAGAGCATCGTCACTCCTGTGGATCCCAGATATCCATGGGATTTTGGGGTGGTACCATGCCCATTCTGCAGGGAGTCAAACCCTGCCATCCTCAAATGAACTATTTTGAGAAAACTGTGCAAGCAACCATCTGTGAGGATGACTGCAGGTAACCTTCTGGTATCTCCTTCACAGGGTTCTACTGTCTTTGTATGGATGGACAGAATGAAGAATGCCTCCTTTGCTGTATAGCAGCACACCACCCATTATTATGGGCAGTGTCTAAATAGCACATCTTAGCCCTCATTATAGAATAAAGGATGAGCTTCCAGTTCACCAAAGCATTTAGGCATCAACCTGATCCACAGCCCATTGAAATCAAAGTCTTCTTTCATTGAGTTCAATGAGCACTGGACCAAGCCCGATGTGCTTAGTCTTAATCAATTACTTCAATGGGACTTAACCACATGCTTAAAGTTAAGTATGTGTTTAAGCACTTTGCTGAATAGGGATGGACTTAAGCAGATGCTTTAAGTTAAGCACAAATTCTTAAATGTTTTGCTGAATTCATGGAATAAGCAATTCTGGAAATGGATTTCTGACTTCACTGCAACTATTCCTACATGCATTTTGTCATTTGTCCAGTACTATGTATTTCAGTGCATTATGTTTTTGCTTACATTCCATTATGCTGAACTAGGAATAATGATGGAGATAAGGACTAATTACAAGTACACATCATTGTAAATTAAAAATGAAACAATAAAATATGCAGTGTACCCAAGAAAAGCTTCAGGTGAGTATTTTATAAATTATTCATCTATATAAACCACTATTAGTTAAGGGATCGTTTACAAGTCTCTCAAAATCACTGAGATTGCTGGAACATCTTCTCTCTCTCTCTCCTTCATGAACTGCAGAATGAGTCAACAGCACAGGCAGGTTTTCTAGGCTAGGTTTTCAGGACTTATTTTTGCTTACAGGCATTAGCAGCTATTAAATTAATTCTCTTCATTTCATATTTGATACAGAAGATGGAAAATGTGTAGGGATAAATACATCCTCATGATGCCTGAGCCCGTTAACTTTTGAGGATACTTTGTACTAGAAAGGAATTTTGTCATTTCAGTTTTATTCTCCTTCTTAACTTTGACTTCAGTGGGACAGCTTACATAAGTAAGGGTTTGTAGGAATTCATCCTTACGTTGTAATGTGACCACAAATTGATTTAACTGCAATAAGCCACTCATCTAGGAAGTGCATTTCAGGGTCCTGGCAAGAGTTTCTGGATGGGTCTGTGTTAGATCTGTACGGATCACTAATATAAACCATTAAAAATCACTTTTATATTCATTCCTTGGCTTCCTGGCCCTGTTTTTGAGGGAAGAGGAAAAGAAATATAAGGAATGCCTCTGCTAAATACTAATAAAATAATCATACTCAGTATCATAAAACACTGAACACAGAGAATCAGTCATAGGCTAAACTACTATTAGTTACACCAATAAAAATATGCAATAATTCGATAATGGAGACAATGGAATTACTCTGAATTTAAGTAGGTGAATTTAGCCCATTAGCTCTTGCCTTGTGATATGCAGCTTCAATAATTCCCTGGTCCTCTGGACATCTGGAGTGAGTCAGAGGCAAGGGAAGGGACTATTTCACTTCTGTCAGAGGCTGTCACAGAATCACTTTACCTCCAGCATAGAGTAGATACACTGTTCCCTTCAGAATTTCCATTGCTGCCTTTCCACTCAACAGCTTGTAAGATGTACTGACAGCAAATGTTGCATTCTCGCTCTCTCTTCGCAGCCTAGAATCATAAAAACATCATTGCTAAACTGCATCCTCCAGCTTCTGTTAGGCCTAGTGCAGGGGTAGGCAACCTATGGCACGCGTGCCAAAGGCGGCACACAAGCTTATTTTCAGTGGCACTCACACTGCCCGGGTCCTGGCCATCGGTCTGGGGGGGCCTCTGCATTTTAATTTAATTTTAAATGAAGCTTCTTAAACATTTTAAAAACCTTATTTGCTTTACATACAACAATAGTTTAGTTATATATTATAGACTTAGAGAAAGAGACCTTCTAAAAATGTTAAAATGTATTACTGGAACGCGAAACCTTAAACTAGAGTGAATAAATGAAGACTTGGCACACCACTTCTGAAAGGTTGCCGACCCCTGGCCTAGTGTTTCAAATAGTGACATAATACTCAAGAATATGGGAACTAACCACCTACAATAAATTCCAAAGAGGAGAGGACATTCACAAGGGTACTAAGCAGTGGATTTGTCTGTCTCCCTCAGAATGCCATTATATTCGTCTCCTCTGAAACACAAAACAGCTCCTGACCACTGGCACTGGCAAAGCACCCACAATTAAACCACACAGAGGCAGAGTTATAAGCCAGTGGATTCTCATCTCTGCTTGTCAGTTGTTAATGAGGCTTCCATGTACAATGTGACAAGGAAACAACATGTTTTTGTCTGCACTTTTTCTCCAAAGTGAACCTAAATCCTAAAACTCGCATGGTGTTTGGGAATCCTTGCTAAAATATTCTCCCATCTGGAGTGCTATAATCTAATATTGCTTGAAGCACCATCAGTTCTAACCTTGCTCCGAATGTGGATCTCATCCAGAACACCTTTCTGAATGTGGTCAGTGCAGATGGGAAAATTACTAGAGCAGAAAAAGATGATTCCCAGTTTTCTGCTTCTGAATTATTACCCTTCAAAGAGAGCAAGGGAGATCTATGTTGGCATTTGCAACTCCGCTTTTACCTGGGGCATATATTACCAAACTACAGGGCCTTGTAGCAGAAATATTATTAACTGTCTATTCTGGTATCCACATACACAGTCCTGGATTTTGAATATTCCTCATGTCCTGCTAGGAAGTTTGTCTTTTTCAGGAACTCAAGTCTTGGTTCTCCACTACATCCAAATGCAGCTCAGACATAGTAGAGAAAGGCAGTTACAGGGAATTGGTTGTAGCTCCCTGATCCTCAGCAGCTCAGCCCTGGCAAAATTTAAAGCAGCAGGGGATCACACTTAACCTTCATGGCTGGAGTACTAGTAGAGGTCAGCCTCACCATGTCCTTGGGCCTCTCCCCACCCCATCCCTATCCCGCGCCTTCCTCCTCCTCACACTGGACCAGCCATACACTAGCAGAGAATCCAACTACAGTAGGGCAGGAATTTCCTGCTACGAACCTATGGCCAGTTTTTAAAGCCACTTTTTACACAGCACAAGCTGGTCTTAGCAGCTCAGAGACTCCAACCTTCAGCGTGGCGCTCACCCTGCAGGGCAAGATATCATCACCAAAACAGGTTGGGCTTTGCAGCCCCAGGACTAATCAGAATAACCTATTTGTAGCCCACTATATTTGTAACCATATCGTGTAGAAGCAGTTGCATTGATTCAATAGCTGTATATCATGCCATCAATCTTCAAGCAGAACTCTTCACTGAAGTCAATGAGAAATTCTGCTTAAAATTCAATTGAATGATATAGCCCATAATTAAGGTCAAACCTCTTGCTCCCTTTCATGAGCAGTTACTCAACAAGCATCCCACTGCCTATTCATGCATATTAACCCTTGCTGACTCAGGTAGGGGCCTCACAATCTGGTCCTAACTAAAGCAAATAGGAACACTTACAAATCCAGACCAATATTATATATGTACAGGGATCTCACTTAAACCATTTCTTCCATTTTGAAACATGGTACTGTTTGAGTCAATTTCCCTCTACCCAAAATGGGCAATAGTTGTAGAATCAGAGCCAACCCATGGCTGCCAATAGTGGGGGGCAGATGAGGGCAGCTGGCTTCAGCAGTGTTACTGAGCATGCTCAGTCCATGTGAGCATGCTCAGTACAAGCCAAGCAGCAAATGCGGGATGGGGGGCAGATTTCGCAACACTTTCTAAATTCAAATTTCATTGGTGAAATTATTGAGGTAAAAAAACTGAAAAAAAATCTAAACATTTTATTTTGAAATTTTCTAAACAAAACATTTTAATTTGAAATGACTTTTTGTACTGAAATGTTCTTTAATTTTAAAAATTAAAATGTTAATTAAAATTATTGTTCAAAATCAAAATAGAATGTTTTGTTGACCCCCTTTTTTTCAACTTTTCATTTCCCCGCCCCCCCAAAAAAATTAAAAATTGTTTTGGTTAAATCCAAGATGATTTTTCCCTCCAATTTTTCAAAATTGTCACTGAACCAAAAGACCTGTTCTTCACCTAGCTCTAACTGTGATACCTTCACTCATATTCAGTGGTCAGTGCCTTGTTCCACAAGCAGTTCCATTTACTTCAGTAGGACAAACTCATGATGGGTACTATTCAACATGAAAAAAGTCAATGCCAATCTCGCCCATACTTTATAACAATATGTCAGATTGTACATTTATTTCAGAAGTGAGCTATGTGAAAGTACATCCAGCACCGTGTTTTAAAAACTGAAGCAAGGGATAAACTTTATCAAAAATTAAACATCTTTCTAATTGCCCAGTGAAAGCAATTAAAAAAGCCCTGCAGTTTTGCAAAACTTTCACTAATTTCCCATTAGCTCTACAAATGACTCAAAATCAAATAAAAAAAGATCAGTATTCATATGGAAGTGCCTATTATACATACAGTGCACATTTTCAACAGATTTCTTCTTGCTAAAATTATAGCAAGTTGATACAGGCTCTCCCTTGTGAAACAGCTTTCATTCCCCCTCCCACCCCCAAAAAAATTGTTTCATTTTGAAATCACAGATGGATATTTATTTTCCTATAAAACGTGTAGACAGTCCCAAATGCCAGACTATAAAATTTACAGTATTTACAAATGTAGTACTCATTACTATAAATTGTTAGATCATTTAATTTCTAGTGCCAGTTATTTCCTTTGAAAAATTAATGGTCATCCAATAATGACCTAAAATAAAAAAAACAATACAAATAATACCAATAATAATGATATATTTGCTTGGCCATTTATAGCATTTAGTTGGGGATTGGTCCTGCTTTGAGCAGGGGCTTGGACTAGATGACCTCCTGAGGTCCCTGATATTCTATGAGTCTATGAAAAGATTGCCTACTAACATGTATGTGTGTGTGTGTGTGTATCTGTGAGAGACAAGGAGGGTGAGATAATATCTTTTATTGGACCAACTTTTGTTTGTGAGAGAGACAAGCTTTTGAGCTTACCTAGAGCTCTCCTTCAGGTCTGAGAAACTAAAGACTAGTCTACATTAGAAGTGCTACAGCTGCACTGATGCAGCTGTGCTGCTGTAGCACATCTGGTGAAGATGCTTTATGCCAACGGGAGAGGCAGTAGCTATGTCAGCAGGAAAAGCTCTCCCGTCAACATAGCACTGTCCACATTGGCACTTAGGTCTGTATAACTTATTCACACCCCGAGCGACATAAATTATACCAACGTAAGTGGTAGCGTGTACAAGCCCTGACTCAAAAAGTGTTACATGCTAAATACAAGAGTTGAATAAATTATTTATCATACTTAGTTAACACATATTTCAAGGGACCATTCAAAGTGAAGTGGCCCATTAACACCCTTCCAGTCATAGGGAGGAAAGCGGGGGGCAGCAACTGGGGAGGGCATTGTCAGTGGGTTACAAATTGTTGTAATAAGCCATACATCCTACTCCTTCTGCCCCCTCTTGCCTGCCAGAGCCCCGACTCCCCCCCCCCCCCCGCCTACTGCGGCTGGAGGAGTACCAGCCAAATTTCTCCAGTCTCAGACCATTGGACAGCCTGCCCTAGCTGCGCTGGCCAGCCCAAGCTCTGGCCGGCCCATTCCAGCCACCGGCCGACTCCGAGTACCAGCCTGACCTCTGGGCTGCCAGCTGGCCCCGAGCACTGTCCCAACCCTTGGGTCAGCCAAGCCACCCCTGGGCACTGGCCGGCCTAAGCTGCCTGCTGGCTCGAGCCGCCCTGGGCCACCCCGAACCCTGAGCTCCAGCCTCTGGCCCAAGCTAAGCCCCCGCTGCCCTTGGAGAAGAGGGGGAGTGAGGGCAGGACCTTGGGGCACAGCATGGGCGAAGCCATGGCTTTGGTTAGGGGAGGCTTAGCCTCCCCTGGCCTATGATATCTGCCACCCATGCTGATTGGTCAGATATAGAGTGATCACTTTGTGAAAAGTGCTCACCAACAGTTGATTTGGTGTTTTTGACTTTTTCCTGTGTGAGTTCATTCAAGAGTGTAGTAATTGTCTGGTTTCACCCCCACAGTTGTTATTGTGTCTATAATAGATAGATAGATAGATAGATAGATAGATAGATACACTAACTTGATCCACGGCTGAGTCAGTTCTTTACAAGGACATTCTAGCTGGTTATAAAATTCTCAAGAGTATTTTCAGAATCTGAAAACATTTGCATGAACTTCAGTATGAAGCCAGATCATTGTTCCTGCTTCAGGTATTTTCCTTTCCCTTTTGGAGGGCATAAGGTTCCCTCAGATGTTTGGGCCAAAGAGCTTGAAGCCCCTTCTTTATCAGCAGAGCTTCCTGACTTTTTTCCCTTCATGCCCATACATACAGATAGCATGGAGGAGCTGCTCCTCCAGGCTGATGCAACCTCCCATCTAGGCAGGGCTGGCTCGGGCTTTTTTGCCACCCTAGGCAAAAAAAAAGGGGGTGGGGGGGCGGCTGGAGCGGCAAAGCGGGTGGGCGACATGGCACGGCTGGAGCGGCAAAGCGGGGAGGGGAACAGTGGCTGGAGTGGCAAAATTGGGGGGGGAACACTGCGCAGCTGGAGCGGCAAAGCGCAGGGGGGAACATGGTGTGGCTGGAGCAGCAAACAAAAATGGCGCAGCTGGCAAAGCGGGGGGAAAAAACAAAACAAAAAACCCTACAGGGTGGCTGGAACCAGGGAGCAGGGGATTCCCTGTGCTGCAGAGTGTGCACCGGTCTAGTGGAAGGGAGGGGGAGGGAGCGGGGGAGAGAGAGAGAAGGGGGCGGCCAGCACTTCAGCGGGGCGCTCGCCCCACGGCCCCAACCGCTGCGCCGCCTGCCGAGAGGGCTCCGCGCCGCTCTGGTCAGCGGGGAGGGAAGGACGCAGGCTGCCCTGCCGAGTTTGCTGCAGGGCACTCCCTCCTCCGCCTCCTACAGGGCGGCTGGAGCAGTGAACAAAAAAAAAAAAAAAGCATCCGTGCCGCCCTAGGATTGGCCGGAATGCCTCCCTGTAGAATCTGCCGCCCCAAGCACAAGCTTGCTCAGCTGGTGCCTGCAGCCAGCCCTGCATATAGGAGACTCTCCTGGCCTTGCCTCTGTAGTCTGCGTCAGCCCATCCTTATTCTCTCCTGTTTGTCCAATAATCATTTGTCTACCTGACCTTCAAGAGTCCCAGCTTCTGCTTTTAGGGCTTTTTTTGCTCCCATTGCAGTCAATGAAAGTAAGTCACTGATTACAAAGGCATTTCCCAGCAAGAATAGGCCTAAGCAAAGGTGTGCTCAGCATTCCCATTCATCCAAATCACAAAATAAATAACACGCAGTAAAATATATATTCTTCACATTCTCTTCAAAAGGAGTATTGTCTCAGTGGAAGAGGCAATATAATAGCCTTGCCCATTGCCCATAAGGTATTTACAGTGGTGATGAGGTCAAATTCATCTCCTAAGGTCTTCAGGAGTAAAAATATTGTATTTACTTAGACAACATTTTGATTGCAGCAGAGTCAGGTGATCTCTGAAGACTACATATTTCAGCCAGAATGGACTGGCTAAAAGCCTTCAGGTTTCTGGTAAGCAAAAAAAAAGTCTATTTTAACCCTTTTTTCCAGATTGGACATTTGGGAATTTACTGTAAATGATTCAACTCTTAAAACAAAGAAAAACAATCTACATGAAAATATGAGACCCCTAAAATACATGTTCAGTTTGACTGCAGTCAGAATGTTTTTGTCGCTTCTCATCTCCCCTTCTGTATTGGTACATTGTCTATTTATGTCATCTGTCTCTAGACTGCAAGACAGGGACATTGTCGTCATACCACTCCATAAATGCAAGCAAGGTGTTGGTGCTATGTAAATAATAAATAGTAAACCTAAATATTCCCTAGTTTAAAAGAGAATCCATAAAAAAAAATGTATGTCAGGTCATGATATCTATTTCTTCCGTCATCCAGAAGCATTTTGCAAGGAAGCTGTGGTCTCCAATACCTCTCCTCCATATTTTTCATATAACTACTCTCAATTATAGGGGCATCCAGAAGTATTTAATGACTGTAAAGAAACAGTATACAACTAAGAAGCAAGTATGTTCATGTCTCAGCACACTTGGCTGCTACCCATATGATGAAGTTGGGACCTCTGAAGGAACTCGGATGTGAGATTGCAGAACTACTATCTGTTGACTGTAACCTATCATTTAAATCAGCTTCTGTACCAAATGACTGGGAAATAGCTAATGTGACAGCAATTTTTAAAAGGGGCTCCAGAGGTGATCCCAGCAATTCCAGGTCAGTAAGCCAGGCAAACTTGCTGAAACTATAGTAAAGAACAAAATTGTCAGACACATAGAGGAACATAATTTGCTGGGGAAGAGTCAATATGGTTTTTGTAAAGGGAAATCATGCCTCACCAATCTATTAGAATTCTTTGAAGGGGTCAACAAGCATGTGGACAAGGGGAATCCACTGGATATATTGTACTTAGATTTTCAAAAAGCCTTGACAAGGTCCCTCACCAAAGGCTCTTAAGCAAAGTAAGCTGTCACGGGATAAGAGGGAAAGTCCTCTCATGGATCAGTAACTGGTTAAAAGATAGGAAACAAAGGGTAGGAATAAATGGTCAATTTTCAGAATGGAGAGAGGTAAATAGTGATGTCCCCCCGGGGTCTGTACATATTCATAAATGATCTGGAAAAAGGGATAAACAGTGAGGTGACAAAATTTGCAGATGACACAAAACTACTCAAGATAGTTAAGTCCCAAGCAAACTGCAAAGAGCTACAAAAGGATCTCACAAAACTGGGTAAGTGGGCAACAAAATGTTAGATGAAATTCAATGTTGATAAATGCAAAGTAATACACATTGGAAAATATAATCCCAAGTATACATATAAAATGATGGGGTCTAAATTAGCTGTTACCACTCAAGAAAGAGATCTTGGAGTCATTGTGGATAGTTCTCTGAAAACATCTACTCAATGTGCAGTGGCAGTCAAAAAGGAAACAGAATGTTGGGCATCATTAAAAAAGGGATAGATAATAAGACAGAAAATATCATATTGCCTCTGTATAAAATCCATGGTACGCCCTCATCTTGAATATTGCATACAGATGTGGTCGCCCTATCTCAAAAAAGATATATTGGAATTGGAAAAAGTTCAAAATGATTAGGGGTATGGAACAGCTTCTTTATGAGGAGAGATTAATAAGAACGGGACTTTTCAGCTTGGAAAAGAGACAACTAAGGAGGGATATGATTGAGGTCTATAAAATCTTGACTGGTGTGGAGAAGATAATTAAGGAAGTGTTATTTACTCCGTCTCATAGCATAAGAACTAGGGGTCACCAAATGAAATTAATAGGCAACAGATTTAAAACAAACAAAAGGAAGTATTTTTTCACACAATGAACAGTCAGTCTGTAGAACTCTTTGCCAGAAGATGTTGTGAAGTCCAAGATTATAACAGGGTTAAAAAAAGAACTATAAAAATGTATGGAGGAAAGATCCATCAATGGCTATTAGCCAGGATGGGCAGGGATGGTGTCCGTAGCTTCTGTTTGCCAGAAGGTGGGAATGGAGGACAGAGGATGATTCTATGATTCTATGAATGGAGGACAGAGGATGGATCACTTGATGATTACATGTTTTGTTCATTCACTCTGGGGCACCTGGTATTGGCCACTATCAGAAGACAGGATACTGGTCTAGATGAACCTTTGGTCTGGCTCAATATGGCCGTTCCTATAGTCTTATGTTCCTAGTAGACTTAAAATCACACCCCTTCCTGGATTTGTCTACTCCAGAAAGTCTAGAGATGAAAACATCAAAATTAGTTTCTTCCTTTCACTTACAAAAGAGTGAATGGCCTTATGGGTCTTGTCATAGCAAGCACCAAACATAAACAGATTAGAGCTTCTTGGAGGCTTTCATCAGATTATAGCTAACAGAATACACTCATGTTGGAGATCAGCCAGACACCAGAAACCAAGATGATGCCCAATCTGGCCTTAAAAATCTAAAATGTATGTTACAGCAGAAAATACAGTCAGACCTCATACACTCTGTAGCACACTGGACATAAATTCCATGACACAACTCGATGCTGAATCCCGTGGCATCTTCCAGTACATTTTACAGGAGAGTTTAACTAAATACAGTACTAAGCAGAGCATTCCTTCTCTTGTTTAGTTTGATGTTAAATAGACTACTATGCTCAAAACATTGATGGTTGGCAACATATTCCATGCCCCCCTCCCATTTTCAGTTGTCACAGAGTTGCAGAATTTTGGGTGGACAACAGAAAATGCCATCGTAGAAGCTGTTTGAGGAAAGCTGAAAGGTTTGGGCTCGTGAAGTTTTTGATGCCCAGGAAAAGATGGGAGGTGGCACTGGCCTTTTCACACCCTGTGAAAGCTATTGAGTTATTGTATGTCCTCCTCTTGTGAGCAGAAGCAAAGGTGTCTTTTATATTATTAAATAGGCTTAATTTCCTATCCTCTGCCCCAGTAGCCATTGGTAGCAACCTGCCGTCCTGCTTCCAACCTATCAAGGTCTGTCACTGGATTTAACAACAATGGAGAATTACATTAGCTGGATACATTGCTAAGATTAGTGGGAGTGAAAGAGTTAACAATGTTGAGTTTTACATGCAGGGTATTAAACCTCCCATTGACATGACTAGAGAAACTTCACTCTGCTCTTAAAGCTGTCAGTTTGTAGACTCAGGAGGATAATACTGCATTGGGTTACACCAGGGGTCGGCAACCTTTCAGAAGTGGTGTGCCGAGTCTTCATTTATTCACTCTAATTTAAGGTTTCGTGTGCCAGTAATACATTTTAACGTTTTTAGAAGGTCTCTTTCTCTAAGTCTATAATATATAACTAAACTATTGTTGTATGTAAAGTAAATAAGGCTTTTAAAATGTTTAAGAAGCTTCATTTAAAATTAAATTAAAATGCAGAGCTCCCCGGACCGGTGGCCAGGACCCGGGCAGTGTGAGTGCCACTGAAAATCAGCTTGCATGCCACCTTTGGCACACGTGCCACAGGTTGCCTATCCCTGGGTTACAAAAGGGTCAGAGACTGAGTAACCATTGGGGCTGGAAACTTGTTTCAAATAAGAAGCTTAGATTGTGAAGCTAAATTTTGCAACAGTTGATGATTCTAAAGCCAATTCTGCAGCAATTGCAGAATCCCAGAAAACATGAAGCTGTGCATACAGTATGTGACAAAGTTCCTCCTCTACCTTGGTGGGTCCTGCGCTTATTTGGCAGATTTGCTCACCTCAGTGATCTTCCCCACAGTCTGGGTCAACTTCTCCTGTGTCTGATCAGGAGTTGGGAGGTTTGGGGGGAACCCGGGCCCGCCCTCTACTCCGGGTTCCACTCCGGGTTCCAGCCCAGGGCCCTATGGATTGCAGCTGTCTATAGTGCCTCCTGTAACAGCTGCATGACAGCTACAACTCCCTGGGCTACTTCCCCATGGCCTCCTCCAAACACCTTTTTTATCCTCACCACAGGACCTTCCTCCTGGTGTCTGATAACACTTGTACTCCTTAGTCCTCCTGCAGCACACCCTCACCCTCTCCCTCTCACTCTCACTGTCAGCTCCTTGTGCCTCTTGCTCCCAGCTCCTCACATGCACTTCCTCTCCTCTGGCTCCCCCTCCCCCCCCCCCCGACTGGAGTGAGCTCCTTTTTAAACCCAGGTGCCCTGATTAGCCTGCCTTGATTGGCTGCAGGTGATCTAATCAGCCTGTCTGCCCTAATTGGTTCTAGCAGGTTCCTGATTACTCTAGTGCAGCCCCTGCTCTGGTCACTCAGGGAACAGAAAACTACTCACCCAGTGACCAGTATATTTGCCCTCTACCAGACTCCTGTACCCCACTGGTCTGGGTCTGTCACAAGCAGAAGAAGTCAGAAGTTTCTCATGAGCTTCCTATGTAAGTCAGCACAGAGTAGAGATACTTTATCCTGGGACATCCCCTCAGTCCCTGTACTTGTTCCTGTTTCCCACGTACTACAGAAGGTACTGACAATGTCGAGAAGGGAAAAGCATAGAGATAGCTTCTGATCCTGTCTGTTGATCATGCTGATCATGGTTCCACTCAAAACTACAATTCCTCACAGAGATCCCTGTGGTCCTGTGGGAAGTGGCACAGTGACCAAAACAGAGAAATGCAGCAAAGGGACAGCTCTGTAGTCAAAGACTCCCTGATTGGCAAATGTTTGCTGAAAGGGAATCTTTGAAAAATGCAAGATTTAAGGAACGACCTGCTCAGCTCCAGTTTGCAGGCTGGGAAACATAAAATCAATACATCATACAACAGAGTTGATAGGCTTTTTGTCCTGTAAGCAAAACCAGATTCAGGAAATAAACATTCCTTTTCAAGAGTTAAGTTAGTAATGATTAATTATCTAGTGAATAAGGTAGTAGAGGGTAAATCTGCTCAAACATATGCATCTGCTCTAGCCTCTCTTTCCCTGAGACTAAGCAGAAACAGGGAGTTTGGCGCTCTGCTCAGAACTGCCAGCCTTGCCAAACCTACTGAACCACAACATGACTCCCCTTGAGACCCTAGCATATTGTTAAATAATCTACATTGAATTGATAACTCCAGGTGCAACACTCAGAGATTTACTTACTGCACTGGCATGTCTTACACCTTTATGCTGGTCCACCAGGGTCTGAGAACTGGCTCTTCCAAAACCGAATCAGAGTTGGAAAAGAAAGCACCTGAGAAGAATTTCTCCATTCTGGGAAGTCTATAACTTAATCAGATGGTAACTTTACACCACTTTATTGTTGCAGGCAAGCAAGATACAGAAGTCTGCTGGAGACTTTAATCTGCAGACAAGTACACATTATTATGCAAGTAATTGATTTTTTTATTCAGAGTTTGAATTAAAAAATAAAAAATAAATTCAGTTTGGATCAACCTGAAACAAAAAAAAATCTTAAAAAAAATAATTGGGAAGCAGAAAAATACTTTTTTGCAAATTGAAAAAAAAAATTGTATATGACCCAAGATTAAACATTTTATGATTTTGTTTTGCTGGTTTTTTCTTTTGTATTGTTTGGGTGGAGGGGGTTAACTTTCCATTTTTAATAAAACTTCAGTAAAATTCAAATTGAAAATGCATTTTGAATTGAAAAGTCAAAACATTCCTTTTTTAAACTGTCAAAAACAAATGTTTTGATAATTTCAGAACTTTTTTTCCTGATTTTTTTTAAACTGAAATAATTCAGTGAATTTGTACCAAACTTGTGAAATATTTTGGTCAACAACCCCAGGGTAGAAATAATATCATATCTTTATTTGTCATCATATACAAATGGATGAACTTTGGTTTTACATAATTCTGTTAAAGGGAATAAAGATGTTTTAATCCCAACCCATTTATGGGCCTCATCCTCAGCCCCACTGTATACTCTTTTAAATGAAAGGGGGCTTACACAGCTGGGTGGCAATTCCTGTGGCATGGGAGAATGCCCAGCTGCCATAAGCCAATATAGCTAGCTTTATGCCACCTGCCCCTGATTCCCTGATAAATAGATCTGAGACCAACCCTACATCCCTTTGGGGACCATTACTGCAACCAGCCCAAAATAAAGCAGCCCTCAGACGACTCTAACTTGCTCTAGGGACCAGAATGGGGGGAGGGGGGAAGGGGATGAAAAGGTGAGAGAAAGTAAATTTTGCCTACTGCTCCACAAACCTGCTGAGCATTCCTCCAGTGCCCCTGAAGATTTCTCTGTATGTTTAAAAATGTGTAACACAGACATCCAAGTCTTCTGTAGTTGCACCTGGCTCTAAAATCAATCACAGATGGGAGGTAAGCTCTCTATATAAAGAAACAGCACAACATCTTGGCGTGAGCCTTCATCTGACATATCTTAATAGGGAAGGTTAATATACAAAAAATTGGGAAAACGGTGAATCTGCTTCTGACCTCATACTGCTTTGAAACTAGTCTGTTATCCCATTGACATCAATGGAGGCAACTCTTGATTTACACTTGTGAAGGGAAAATAAAACCAGAAACTGACATTTTGTGTCCTTATTCCCCTGAAATAATCAGAATTCCCCATTATTACAGGAACAGGGAATGTGTTTTTCTTTAGCTGATATTCCAGCTGAAACTACCCTAAAATTCACAACAGATTCATTAAGTTTTATGTGAAAATAGCAGTATCTATTTTATTTTTAATATGTATTTAGCTTGCACCACTAAGGACATGAATATTGATCTTTTTGGAGCATTAACTGCAGGATGGTTTTTAAAATAAAGTAATTAAACTCAATAAAACCTATATTTAAGAAAAACAGTTCCAGATCTTTTACTACAGGAGCCATAAGTTTAGCACATATCAGCTGACTGGCTGAAGAAAAAGCAAACCATTGGGCTGCTTCAGACAGCAGCTTTCAGAAAATTAAGCTGTAAACTACATGGTTCAGTGGGTTGACAATGAGATTCTGAGTCGTTTGGTTTTAGTTCATTGGTTAGAATCTGGTGCAGTGTAGGTTAGTAGTGGCAGAGGTTTAAATCAAGGCCTATTCTCCTAAATTCTGTTGAACACAATGGAAGTTTTGCTGGCATAGGGACTACAGGATCAGTCTCAAATGGAGGACATTGGGTGCAATTTTGAAATGAGTTTTGTTGTAGTAAGGACTATAGGATCAGTCCCAAATGGAGAAACAGTTTCAGGGCCTGTAGTGGTTCAAGACAAGTTAATAAAGTATAGTTGTCCACATTACAACAAAACCGCATCACAAATGGCATTGTCACTCTTACAATGGAGGGGGCCAGAATCCCAGAACCTACACTGAGGATCTGGCACAATGTGTGCAAAGTGAACTGTCCTTATAGATGGGTAAGAACTGAAGCACACTGGTAGAGCTGTACTGAGAGGCTTGTACTGTCATTGTACCTGTTTGGTGGACAGAGAAGTTCCATTTTCAGGTCTATCAGTCTGGTTCATAGTTCCTCTAGGAGGCATCCACTGATTCCTTGGACTCCCTCATTGAGTAGTAGGTAGTGTCCACTTGGTGTCCTCATCCAGTTCCCTTGTTTTTAACCTGTTCCCTTCCCTCTCCTCCACCCCAGTTGGGGGTTTTTTTTCTTCCATTATTTGTCCCAAGGACGCAGTTGCATTCTGGTCTCCATGACTCCAACCCTCAGTTGAGAAGATGGGCCTTTACTTTCGGGTGACTTTAGATCCACCTCCCCCAGGATGCAAATAGGCTGATTTTCATGATCGTTTCATGACTGTGGGCAGAGTTACCTCCTTGTGAAATTCTTCCTGGCACTGACCAAGATGGCCACCCATCAGTCCAGAAACAGGAAGCTGAGCATGGGAGGGTAGAGGCAGTGCTCTGCAACTGTGAGTCCTTTACCTGCTCCCTTCACTGTGCACACATCTGAGCAGAGTTCCCTTAGGTGTCATCCCCTGACACTCACACTTCTTCTGGGAGCAGTGGGCACTGTCCAGGTTTCTCTGCTCAGAGTCCCCTTCTGCTTCCCTCACTTTCACCTTGTGACTTTCACCCTGTCCTATTTGTTCATTTTTTTTGTTCCTGTATTTAATTAAATTCTGGTCCCATGGCTCTTCCAGCATCTGAGGCAGCAGCCTTCCATGACATGGGTGGGATTTAAATCAGCTAGTTCCTTTCACAGGTACTAAGTTCACTGATAAACCCCTATAAAACCTCCTTAGGTGAAGACAGGGCTCCACTTCCAAGGCAGAAGCATCAATCCTGGCTTGTCCCCAGATCACCTGTAGGGAAGGTTTACACCTGACATAAGGATAGAGATTCCCCAATGGGAAATAACTTACTTTATGTTCATCCCAAAACTTAAGACAAAGAGGATAAGAGGATGCGGTGGAGGCAATGGCTGTATATCAATAGTCCTTTCACGAAAGGGCCAGAGTGTCATTGGCCCAGTGTGAGTATATGGGTAAGAGGAGGGGGCAGGGAAGGAATGAGATTCTCCCCTCTTAGAGTATAGGAACTTCTTCCTCTGTGCACTTGTGGCATCACGAATCACCCAAAAGAGAAAGGAGGCCCAGACCTGAGCTGACTGGATGTGCAAAGCGGAGCAGGAGGCATTGCCCTGGAGGATGTCAAGCTTGCATACTCCTCACCATGAAGTAGGCAGCATGGAGAGGGATTGTGCTTTCCTCAGCTCCCTGTGAGGACAGTGCAGCTCCATACAAGGCTCATTGCCCTGGAGGTACAATCTGGTCCATAGTGAATTTCTGAAAAAGTGAATCTAAAGAAACTGATGCATGAGCTGCTGGATGAATGACTTTATCTCCACCGTTGATCAATGAGGGATTGGGTGATAAAAATCTTTTGATGCTGGGATGAGTTTACAATACTAATCTTGGAAGGGGGGTACACAATTAGACATTTCCTAACATTAAAGCCAACACACAGCAGAATGCTGAATCTAGATGAATTTAGATGATAGAGAATATAGAGGTGTGGCAGAGTTAGGAATGAAGACAAAAAGATAAGATTATGGAACAGAACTGTCACTGATGTCAATGGGAGTTAGGCAAAAAGTTCAAGGGAAAAAAATGGCACAAAGTTTGTAAGACAAATGGACCAAAATAGAAGAAGCAACTTTTCTGCTCACTTGTGTGCCCTGCTTGAGCCACCTGCATTGCTACACCTTACACTGCTGCTCAGCTACCATCGCCATTCCCATGCAGGTGGGCAGGGAGGGGATGGGAAGCAGAGTCCAGACTGTGACTCTCAGATCAGTCTGGCTGCTGCCTTGCCCCTGGGGCAGTGCAGCGACACATTGCTCCTTACCAATCCAGCTTTTAATGATCTGTCCTTTACTTCTTAACAGGCAAATTCTCAAATGCTGCTCCATTTGCTGAGCTGCAGTCCCTTTAAATCAATCCAATGTGAAGAAGTGCCATTTAAATCGATAGCATGCATTTGCAGGCAACATTGGTTTTAAATTTATTACATGTTATGGCTCACTGTGACAAGACAGAACACATCATAAATTTTAAAAACAAAAAGGATTTTCTGGAGATAATGAACCACTGGACTGAAAGGGTGTTTTGTTTTGTTTTGGCAGGTGGAAGGAATGTTCACGGGAAGAATATCAGAATTTGCTGTACCTTTTTAAAAAAATCATTTACATGTGCAGCTATTTTATTTAAATCTCAACCATACTAACTACAGCATATGCTTTTTTGCTGTTCTTGACTTGCCCACTCATGTAATGATCTATACCTAAGCATATCTTTAGAAAATGAGGAAGAATATGATGTTTTGGGTTTATTTTAAAAACTGCACATGCATATCCAAGAGTTCTTCCATTGCACTAGCATAATGTTTCAAACCTACACTGTATGCTATTTATTAATTATTATCACTACTGGTCACACTTAGATAGACAACAGCTTGTGCCCTTTCTATGCACCCATTTAAACATTTACCCCATGGTGGCGTCTTTGCTGAACTAAGGAATGAAATAGATATATTCATAGCGAGACACTGGTTCAAAATAATACCTACCACTTTGCATCAAAAGATCTCAAAGTAATTTACAAAGGAGAGTAAATATCATCACTCCCATTTTTGCAGAAGGGAAAACTTAGGCACAGAGAATTGAAGGCCAATAATATCAAAAGCACCCACTAATTTTAGGTGCCCAATTCAGGCTATGTCTACACTACACAGCTTTTAGCAACACGGCTGTGCCGCTAAAGCTGTGTTGCTAAAAGGCGTGCAACGTAGCCGCTATTTGTCGGCAGGAGAGAGCTCTCCCACAGACAAAAAATATTCCACCCCAATGAGCGGCGGTAGCTTTGTCGGCAGGAGCATTGTTGTTTTTCATGGTGTGTGTGTGTGGTTTGTCTGAATGACAAACGTTTTGTTGTTCACTTGCCAGCATAGACAAAGCCTCAGTGTCCAGCTAAAGCCTGTTTTCCTGACGTCTGAGTATTTGTAATTGTCATTTGTAACAGGACTCCTTTAAGGGCCAGAGTCCCAGGGTCAGCTACTCTGGTCAATTATCAGACTCATCTGGAAAGGGAGTATGTGATTTAAAAACTCAGCAAGGTGACTGGGGGACTGCAGAGTGATGCCTTGTCTACACCAGTGGTTCTCAAACGAGGGCTGCCGCTTGTGTAGGGAAAGCCCCTGGTGGGCCAGGCCAGTTTGTTTACCTGCTGCGTCCGCAGGTTTGGCCGATCGCGGCTCCCACTGGCTGCAGTTTGCCGCTCCAGCACAATGTGGGCTGCAGGAAGAGCGGCCCACGCCCCTCCTGCAGACCCCATTGGCCTGGAGCGGCGAACTGCAGTCTGTCAGAGCCACAATCAGCCGAACCTGCGGACGCGGCAGGTAAACAAATAGGCCCGGCCCACCAGGGGCTTTCCCTGAACAAGCGGCAGCCCTAGTTTGAGAACCACTGGTCTACACTACAAAGTTTTGTTGGCAAAAGCTGCCTTTTGGCGACAATACAGGGGAGGTGCATACACTACAAAGCTACTTTTGGTGGCAAAACTCTGCTGTTTTGCAGACAAAATAAAACCACCTCAGCTCTGCTCACTATTTTGATCTCTGCTGCCCTACAGGCATGCGCCCCTCCCCTTTCAAGGCTCCAGGAAGTATCTGACAGCTGAGTGTGGGGAACAAAGAGCAAATCACACTAGGAACACAGCGGCAGGCAGGATGCTGCTGCAGGGAGCGGGTGTCTGGGGGTGGGAGAATGGGACTGCTGGGCTGCTTTGACATTCCTCAGCACAGATTGTTCACGGAGCTGCTCCAGGCAGCTGAGGAAGCTGTGGAAGAACTCAGAGGGAATCACAGAACCATAGGCAGGCAGGCAGAGCAGGCTGCTTTGGGAGAGACTGCTGTGCCGAGCAGAACCGGGGGGGCTGATGTGGGGGGGGTGTCCCCCTCCCCTTGCCTCAGGATAGGTTGGTCAGTCTGCTGTCTCCCCCGCCCCAGACACACCACTCTCCTCCCCCCCCACACACACACTTCAATTGAAAAGGGGCTGACAATCTACTAGGATGCCCTTGGAACATTGGGATTGAGAAACTTGCATCATGTGATGCTGTATCTGCCCCATGAGGCACTGCAAACCCTTCCCAAAGCCCCCTGTGACCAGTTGCACCTTGGGATAGCTACACACAGTGCACTGCTCTCTGTGTTGATGCAAGAGTGGCAAGAGGGTGGATGCATTCTGCTGACACAAGGAGTTAGTGTGGATATGCAACAGCACTTTTAATTAAAGCAGCATAACTTTTGCCAACAAAACTTTGTAGCGTAGACAAGTCCTGAAGCTGCAGGAAGGGGAGTTTCTTGCAGTAAAGAAAGAAAGAAAGAAGAGCCCTAGGAATTGTGGTTGTGTAGGAAATCCCAGCTGGAAATTTTCTTTTCTTTTTGTAAAGTTTGTGGTCATTTTGATAATACATTCAGGCCAGAACCAAGGGCTAAAATCTAATTTTGATGAAACTGATAATTCTGCAGGCTGCTGAGGAAGTCAGTCTTATTACACAATAAATTTCAAATGGAATTGTGGGTGCTCAGCACCTCAGAAAATGAGGCCCTAGATACCTCAGATTGGCACCCAAAAATAAATGGACACTCTTGAACATATGAGCTTATGTGACTTGGACAAAGTCACATAGTAACTCAGTGGAAGAGCTGGGTACAATATACAAACAAAGCTGCCACTCATTTCAATCTGGCCTTTTTTTCACCCAGTGTGCCTTGACTCCCAGATCTATGTCCTCTGTTATGTCAGGATTCTTCTAAATGAGCATTTGATTATGGTGGACAAATATAAAATGTTATGAAAATATAAAAGAGATCATTTGAAATCAGCAATTTGTAGCATATTCTTAGATATTTAAATATAGAATTGTTAAAAGCTGCAGGAACTTTATACTTTAATAGCATACCAAAATGCATAAGCAGAACCACTGTGGAATTGTACTGTACTGAAATTATTCTGATCAATGCATCAGTTCCGTTTTAACATTCAGATAACTGAGGTTAGAAAGTAAACCTGCTTTTGCATCTTAAGCAGGGAAATGGAAAGTGTTTTATAGGCTTTCAAGCTTTATTTGAAGATTAGCATAAAGTGAGAACTTTCATATTGCAAAGGCTCTAAACAGTAAACCTTTAAGGCTGCCTGACATTCATTGCAGTTTTTTTCAAAGAATTATCTGGTCTGTATTTTCCATTGAGTTGAAAGTATCAGCATCAAAGTGACATTTCCACCTTTTAAAATTAAGAATTACACCAACAAAGCCACCCTGTACACAATATATTTACATTGATTCTGTCAACACAGCCTCTTAGGTCCTTTCAAAAATATTGATTTTAATAACTATTTGATTTTAATAAACTAACATGTTCGTGGATTTCAAAGCAAACTTGATATAGTGACACTCTGGGAATGAAACATGAAGTTATGCAGCAGAGAAGTGAATAATCAGCATGGTTCATTGACACATATTTGCTGTATGAATACTTGCCTAGACCTATATAAACATGATAAAACGTGTCTTGTAACCATTGTTAGAGCTTGTTAGGAAAACCTCTCAAAGAAGCAGTGCATTGGGTGCACGCTTGACATGCCCCCATTTCTTAATAACAGTTCGTTTTTAACATTTCTTTAGAAACTATAATTAGCTAAACTTTTTGTTGGACAAGATGACTGAAAAGTGCTGAAACACAGAGAGATTTTTATCTATGATATCTCATGAGGCAAATGAAT
This sequence comes from Mauremys mutica, assembly GCF_020497125.1. NCBI lineage: Eukaryota > Metazoa > Chordata > Testudines > Geoemydidae > Mauremys > Mauremys mutica. Next base: position 168,302,567 of record NC_059072.1, read on the forward strand.
TCCTCCTTGACTGATAGATCAGATGTTTAGAATTTAAGCCTAAATCCAATAGATGAAACTAGTCTACCAAGGACTTTAACAAGGAGGCAGGGGAGGGAAGTGTTATGCTACAAAGCCACATCATCATAACTAGACAGTGGATAGAATAGGCAGAGACAGTTTGCACTTGTAGCAACTTAGATCTCATGAAACCATGTAATGGAATAAAAACCTTAACAAAGAATTAAAACAAAGATGGAGGACTTTAATTGAAAACTTGATCAATTAGCAGAGAGGCCATAAGAAGGAGGCAACAGAGCATGAAATTTGATTAAACAGAACCATACGTCCCACTTCATTTCCAGCTATGTTGTGAAACTGCTGACCTTGAAAACAGAAGACATTTGAAGAGTGGGAAGTAGTGGTTATCTCAATGCCGGTTAAATCAGAGAAGTGATAATAAATGTACAATATAAAAGTCTTAAATTACAAATCACATACATTTAGAATTGAAAGGCGGATAGTAATAAATTCGGATAATTGACATGCAATCCAAATTTATGACAATGGATAGAGGCAGAGGGAATGCGGAAAAGTGCCCTCACTTCACAAATTTGACAAACGGAGCAGAACATACTGTAGCTTGCTGACTAGTCAAATTATTGTCAGACAGTTTGGCACAGCTCTATTGCACTGTCTGATACTTTGGGCATATTCTTGGTATTTAATCTACTTCATTCCACTGGCAGAGTTGATATAGTGAGCACAGTTATTTTGCTGTGGTTATTCCCCTCTTTTTCCCCCTGCAATGAGTTCACAAAATGACAAGAAGTCCTTTGCCCCAGTGACACTAACACAAACCTTTTAACACTTCTCAGTTTCCGATAGCCATAGGTAAAACAGACTGAACTCATCTCAACAGGGCACAAAAACCACATCCCTCTTCTCCTCCTACCCAAGTGATATAGTGGTGGGGGTTTTCAAAAATCCTCAGGGTCTCAGCTCTCATTTTAAGTCAATGGGAGTTCTACCATTGACTTCAATGGGTGCAGAGTAATGTCAGTGCTGAGTTCTTTTGAAAATTCCACCCATCCACTATCAAATAAAATCATAGCAAATACATAAATGCAATGTGATAGTGTGGTCATCATTGTTCATCCAAAATAAAGCATTACTGATAAAACATCATGGTGTAGTTTGTAAAAGTTTTGATGAGACTTAAGCCCATTATGACTATTATGCCTGCCTCTTCACATGGATTGCTAACTTTCTCCTTGCAGCATGGACCTACTTTATGAAGACCACACATGCATAGTGGCATCAGCTCCTAAAATTTTAAGAAACAAGACCCAGGTAAAGAATATCTATGTTACAGGAAATTGATGGAATTTGTGTATTCGGTGTAGTTCTAAACTCTGTAGAGCAGTAAACCTGTTAGATTGCAGATAGCTTTTAAAAAGAAGTGGTGAAACACTTAGTTAAATTTAATAGGCCAGATCCTCAACTGGTGTAAATCAGAGTCACTCCATTGCAGTCCACCTACATGCCTACATGCAACTTATGAATCCTGTCTGATATTATGAACTTGCTGTATGTTTGTCTTTTGCTGCAGTTTTGCATTATACATCTTGTATTATGGAAATGGGGACTGGTATCTGGTTGTCTGCCTCTGATGGGACAGTTAAGGATTATTAATAACCGAATAAATCATGTCTTAGAAGAACAATGAGATGGCTGCAACCTAAGGCCTGGTCTACAATACAAAGTTAGGTCACTGTAGGTTGCCTTGCATTGACCTATTTGTACATGTGTCTACACTCAAATTTGTCTCTGGCCAACATAAGTGCCCTGTTACAGAGACAAGTGAAACCTCATTTCCGACCAGCATGGAACCATGGTCAACCTACTGAGGACCACCCAGAGTGAGTGTAGACACTGTGTGATCTGTGTCAACCCCAACAGTCCTCCAGCAGCTGTCCCACAATACCCCATACCCTGTGACAGTGACTGTTCTGGTCACAATTGTGAACTCCATTGCCCAGGGGTCACAGATACTGGAAGCCATCCCCCTTTAAAATGTCCTGTGTGTTTTTTAAATGCTTTTACCTGATTACCCATCTTGGTGAGCACACCTAGCTGCTCACTTTTGCCATGTGCAACTGCCCAACCAACCATGCCATCTCCATCCACCAGACGCACTTCTGCCTGGAGTAGGCAAGAGGTACTGGATCTCCTGGCCCTATGGGAAGAAAAGGCTGTGCAAGCACAGCTCTGACCAGCCAGAGAAACGTGGGCATCTATAAACAGAGTGCATAGGGGATGCAGGCAAAGGGACATGACAGGGATCAATGGCAATGAAGTATGAAAGCAAAGGAACTCTGTGTGGCATGCCAAAAGTCTAGAGAGGCTGACAATAGATCTGGTAGTTCACCACAGACCTGCCACATTACGATGAGCCACATGCCATACTTGGCAGACACCCCACCAGCACCCCGCAGACCATCATGGATACCTCGGAGGAGCCCAAGACAGAGCCCCTTGCCTTGAACAGTAAAGCAGAAGAGGAGAAGGAGGGAAAGACACTTCTGGGGGGCTCTTTCATGAGCCAAGATCTGTCAAGACTCCACCACAGTTTAGTCAGTCCCATCAGCCAAGCACAGATGAGCCTGATGAAGGGGAAGGGATTTCCGGGAAGTGTGTGCATGCATTTTTCCTTACCATCTTTATATTTAAAGAAGGCCCTCAGCCCATCCCCAGGTTACCAAGACACAGGTATAGACTTTTAATTGTTTTACTCGCATGAGAAGAGGCAAAGGTACAACAAGCAGTGGTAGAGTTGGCATCTGCTTTTCATTCCCCTGTTGGGTTAGGTGGGAGGCATGTGGAACATTTTATTTAGGTGAATAGGGATGTCCCTTGTATTCTCCTGAGAGATCTGGATGAAACTTTCATGGAGGTATTCTACAGTCATCTCCAAAAGGTGTTTAGGGATGGCTGCCTTCTTTCTTCCTCTGCCATAGGACGCTTTCCCACACCACTCGGTAATGAGTTCGGCTGGCACCATTGCAGTAAACAAGCTAGTGGAATACAGGCCAGAGTGGCTACAGGACACTACTAGCAGTTGTGTTCTCTGTGACTCTGTGACCTTGAGGGATAAGATATCAGCTACAACCGCCACTGCCTGTAGAAATAGTGCCAATATTCACCACCATTGCCCATGCTTGTACCAATGTTATAGGGAAAAATGTTATTGCTTCATGCAACAGAAAATCCTTTCCCCCTCCTCCCTGTCCCCTCTGCTGGAAAGCAGTGCTGTGCCATAGCTCTCCAAAGCTGCCGTGTCAATAAGCATTTCTTATTAAAAGTGTTTATGGAAATAAGGGAAGGGAATTTTGAAATTTTGTGACTAAATCCAGTGATATCTGTCTGTTTTTGTCATCGTTTCTGGCATGGCGGCCTTGAGGAGTGTTGCCTCCATACCCACAGAACGCCTAACACTTATGAGGAAAAAGAAGAGGACTAGGGAGCGCTTGTTCAGTGAGATCCTACAAGCCAATGCTGCACTGGACTCTGAACAAAGGATATGAAAGGCCAATATGACTCACAGTATGGAGAAGGAAAGAACAGACAGAAGTAAGTCCCAGTAGGACAAGGAGAGGGAGATGCACTGGCACATAATGGGTGTTCTTAGGCAGCAAACCCAAATTCTGCAGACCCAGGTTAACCTAGAGATTCAAAAATCCCAAACTCCCCACTCTTTGCCATTCTTGGAAAACTCCATAGACTCCGCTCCCTGCCCAACATATAATATGGTATCACAGGCCACCTCTTTACCCATATCACTCCACACTGAGGGGAAAGAAGGAAAATCACCGTTTCACATACATTCATCTGTGAGAGCCCTGGTTGCTATAGCTGTAGCCACAACAGACTATGTTTGTGCTTTGAAATGGACAGAAATGTGTGCTGCCTTTCCACTTTTAAAGTTCCACTCTATTAATTTATGTCAAAAGTTTGTATTATATTGCCTGTGGTTTTTTGCACTTTTTTCTCCTGCACTGTCTTTGCAACTCAAATTTCTATTTTTGAAAAATAAACTTATCTTTATTTGTTTACATCACATATTGCAGAATGCATAGTGGTAGTCGAACCACACAGTGCTTGTAAATGTACACCAAGCAGCACAGAATTCAGAGCTTAAAGAAAACTTCTATATTTATAAATATACAGCAAGCATTACACAATTCCTAGCAGCACCCAAAGCTCCAGGCCCAGAGGACACTCCAGCACAGAACATTACTCTGTCTGACCATTAAAGTGCTCTTTCAAAGCCTTCCTCAATTGCATAGTTCCACACTGAGCTCTTGTAGAAGCCCTTCTGTCTGGCTATTCAAAGTCAGCAGACAGCTGCTCCATCTCCACCCTTGACCCTCACATCAGCTTTTCCTTCTTCCTTGCAGATATTATATGCAGGACACAACAAGCAGCTATAACCATGGGGATATTTTTCTCACTGAGATGCAATCTAGTGAGTAAACACCACGAGCATCCTTTCCATCTATCAAAAGCACATTCAAAAGTCATTCTGCACCTACTGAGGTGAATTTTTCCTTGGTGCTTCGAGGTGGCCAGAGGATGGCTTTATGACCTAGGAGAGCAAGGTGTAGGCTCGGTCCCCCAGAATCACTATTGGCATTTTGAGATCACCAGTGGTAATCCGCCAGTTGGGAAAGAACGTCCCTATTTGCAGCTTGCTGAACTGTCCTGTTTTCTTAAAGATGCGTGCATCATGCACCTTCCCTGACCACTCCACACTGATATCAGTGAAGAATCTCCAGTAATCCACCAGTGCTTTCTGAAATATAGAAAAGAAGTCCTTTCTGTTGATGTACTCTGTGGTAAGGTGGATTGGTGCCACAATAGGGATGTGTGTATGTCATCTATCACCTCACTACATTTCAGAAACCCCGTAATGGATGGATTTGCAGCAATGTCCCGCACTTTACCAAGAGTCACAGTCCTGCATACCAGGCAACGACTAATGGCCTGCACACTTGCATGACAATAGCCCCCATTGTGGATTTTCCAACTCCAAATGACTTCCCACTGACTGATAACAATCCAGCACTGCAAGCTTCTAGAGTGTGACCACCACTTGCTTCTACACTGTCAGTGTAGCTCTCATTCTGGGGTCCATGAGCTGGAATCTTAAGGACAGCTCAACACACACAGATCCAGGAATGTGTCCTTTCACATCCAAAAGTTGTGCAGCCACTGCTCATTGTCGCAAACCTGCATTACGATGCAATCCCACCACTCAGTGCTCATTTCTTGGATGTGGTTCTCCACTGTCTGCAGCTATTCCTTGAAAGCCACCAGCAACATTGAATTGCTTTCCACTGCGTCCCTCAGCAAACTGCCCTCAAAGAAATCCTCATGTATCTGTTGTTGCGGTATTTCCTGTGGGTCTGAAAATACCAGATAATCATGCAGCCTGCATTTGTAAAGTTCATGAGAATAGTTCCGAGCTCTGCAGGCTCCATGCTTCTGTCAGAGATGGCTGACATGGAAAAGTGCTGTGCAGGTTTGTGGGATTAAAATAAAAGTGCAAAAAGTGTGGGATATGGAAGGTATTATGGAATGATAAAGGTGTATGCTGGGAACATGACCCCTAGTTCTCAGAGATCCCTAGGCTAGTATGACATTCTACACTGGTGAGGGGATGCATTATTTTTGACCTGCAACCTTGGGTGCCTCATAATGCTTTGCTGCTGTAGCTCGCACCTGGGCCACTTACAAACTGTCAGAAGTATGCAGGTCAGACCCTGAGTGTCTGTATTGCTGAACCCTGTCAGTCACATGCCAGTCACACTCTGGCTTCCATCAGCCTTGGTTACCATTTTTGGGATGACCCAAAAACACTCCCAGTCCCAGATTTTTCTCCAAAACCTGTGTTTTGCACTGTCCAGCCCCCTCCGGGACATTCCAGATTTATTAGGTCCTTTGCCTCTCTCAGGGAATCAATAGACAACAGTTTGCTACCCAAAATGGAGTTACCTACACAGTTCACAGCATTGGATTTGTTTTGATTAAAGAGTAAACCAAGTTTATGTAACTAAAAGGAGAGAGATTTTAAGTGAGTACAAGTATAAGGCATTAAGGTAGAAAAGGTTACAAGAGAAATAAAGATAAAATGCTTCCTAGGACTAAAGCTTAACAAACTAGACTTTGTTCAAGGTGAAATTCTTACCCTATGATTCCAGCAACAGAGCTGACCAAATTTCAGGTCAGGATCTCTCCCAAAGTCAAATGGGCTGGTTTCTTTTCTCTTCTTAGGCAAAAGAGTGATAGATGTATAAGGAAAAACATCTTGGGGTGTTTTGCCCCTCACTTTTATAGTTCATTCTTTGAAAATGCATTTTCCTGAGAGTTACCCTTAGGTAAAATTCATTCCTCTTGAGAGGACGGAGACAATGAGTTTGGTGGTAAAAGAGGTTTCATGATGTTGTTTGCTAAGATGCTGGTCTGTTTGTTCCTGCCCCCCTTCTTTGCCAAAAAATGGCCTCTTGATTGCTGATGGCCTATCGGCTTTGATGACACCTGTCCAGAGGCATCAGCTTGTCCTTTGGTTTTGAGAAATAGATGTATCCACTCCCCAGATTTGTCTGGAGAACACACGTCAGTCATGAGTTCATCTTATATTCATAACTTTACATATAATGTTCCTACACTCATTTCATCATGATATTATTGATCAATGAGTTAATAGATTTCAAATGATACCTGACAAGGCATATTTGTACAAAAATTATGACAATAGTCTGTAGAGTGTGAATACACGAGTGCATTAGGTCACAGCAAGTCATTTTTATCCCACAATATATAGCAAAAAGGCATTGCACACAAGACAGAGGAACACAGTACAGACGCTCCCCGAGTTACGTAAACCCGACATACGCAAATCCGAGTTTACAGAAAAAGTTCCATAAGCTAGAAATAGGAGGGTTTATTGTTTTTGTTTTGGGGTTGGTTTTTTTTGCATAATGGTCTAAGATACGTTTCCAACTTACACAAAATTTGAGTTACACAAGGCGCTCCGGAACAGAAGGCTTGCGTAAGTCAGGAAGCGTCTGTATATTAGGATCACTACCCATGATGCTACACACTTTGCACTGATACAACCACTCCTGGTAATAGGGTGACCAGACAGCAAGTGTGAAAAATCGGGACAGTGGGTGGGGGGTAATAGGAGCCCATATAAAAAAAGCCCCGAATATCTGGACTGTCCCTATAAAATTGGAACATCTGGTGACCCTACATGGTAAGTACATACAACACAGATGAAAGCAGTCAAGTATACATATGTACACGCAATAAACAAATCTCATGGCTGTATGCCGATGCAACTAGCATCAACCAAAGTTTGTAGAGTAAACGCGGATGAAATAAAACAATTTTTCACATCTAGACTCCAGGTGAGTGGTAACCAAGCAACAAACTACCTGATGTGGGACCTTGATCACCTGAAGAGAGGGAGGGTTTGAGGCTCATCAGAAGGGTCATATGAAGGCTTGGAAGGATCAGACTTATATCAGTAAAGGTCGGGAAACGATTTCACTATACCCATGCAAACTGACAAAAAAATATTGTCATTGACAACAGAAATTTACAGATAGGCAAAGTAAGAAAAATGCTGCTTGAGTACTTATTGGAGTTTGATTTAAGGCTATTTACTTTGTATATTTTGACATGTGATGTTGACAATTTGTGTTTTAAGTTATAAAGCTTTAACTTTTTGAATCTCAGTGTCTACTGTCATTAAATAATTATTGTCTGGCCCCCATCCCATAATTTCCTGCGACTGTGAACATTTAAATTGTTAAAAAAAAATAAAAAAACTGCTTTAAATACAATATAATCCATTGAAATTATATTTTAAAAAAATCAGATTCTGCCAAGCCTAGTCAGATGGCAGAGGAGACAGGAAATTATAAGAGAACCTTTGAGCAGCTCTCTCTCTCACTGAGCAGAACAGGAAGGGAAGGCTAAGCTGGAGGAGTGAGGTGTAGGAGAGAGGACTTGCATATCAGGACAGGCGGGCAACCAGACAGCCATTTAGAGTGAACAAACGCTCATTCTGCAAGGTTAAAATAAACCATTACACACACTGTTTTGTAGTATTTGACCATTAGGGCTCACTGTATTGGTTTAAAAAAAAATCACTTTAATACGTGGAACTAAATGAAGTGTGTTGCTAAGTCCCACCATTCTGACAGTCATGCTGAATAGGACTGTGAAATACATTAACAATATTGGCACTCGTGGTGCAGGAGATGGTAGTGCAGTCTGTTAATGCAATCATTTACAAAAAGACAGCCATTGTTAAAACACACACAATAAGAAAAGCAGAGTGGTAATTCATGTGCAGATTATAACTAGAGGGCTTGTGGGCATGCGAAAAATATGCTTAGTGTAAAAGGGAGGCTTTAGGCCTTTTAAACCCTTCATTCCCAGGGGATGAGTCAGCAACTATGCTGATCCTTTTGCAGCAGTTTTCATCTCCCCTACCCCAGCCCCGCCATAAAGAACAGTTCCCTTCATTTGGCCAGCCACCCAAATCGCCTTCCCCTTCCCTCCCTCCCCCCACTGCTTAAAGGTGCAGGGTGGTCATTTTTACTTATTCCTTTTGTTTCAATAATGCTGAAACATTTCATTTTGATAATGTTGAAATGTTCTTTCCAATGTTACCACTTTGTTTCATTTTAACTTATATAATTTTAAATTTTATAATATTTTATATTCTGATGTTCCAACATTATCCAAACAAATTGATTAGATGTTTTGGAATGTAATTCTTTTCAGAATTTCTGCATTTTTTTTTGAAATTTCAATTTATGTATGTAGAGAGAGAGAGAGAGCAATTGAAATTTCAAAACATTTCACAGATGGAAATTCAGAAAAATAAACTACAAAACATCTAATCATTTTGATTATATGTGATCCAGCATGAAAACAAATTTCAAAATGTTGACAGTTCCCATGGGACAGAAATTCTGTTTTCTGACCTGTTCTACGAGTCTGTAACAATGCTAGATATAAATACAGAAATAAAACGTAATATACCTAGACAGTGAGACTAAAATTCTACTAGATCTTGATCCAGGCAGTATGCTTGTATTTTGTAAAAAACTAAAGATCAGCATGTTACGCTAGATCAATTCATTACACAAATATAAGTGTCAATTTGAGGGAAATACACATTATTCACCTTCCGTCTATGTATTGCAGTTAAAGAAATACCTAGGTATTGAATGATAATTATTAACATATGTAACATATTGATAGTTCCTTTCATCCCAAAGTGTCCTGAAGCAGTTTAGAAACTTTTATACAAACTATCCACACAGGGATTATTTCATTCACTACTGAAGTTCATTCACCTCTGGAATGAAATATGGCAACTGTTGTGCAGGACATAGCATTGTCACACAATGGGTTAGGACAAGAAATTAGAAGTGCAATGAGGATTAACATGGGCATAATCACCCAACTGCAATATGGTCAGAGCATTGAGATTAACATTCTTTCATGAGAGGTATGGGACTTCTGGAGACAGATTTAACCTTTAAGGCACAGACCTTTATTGGGAGTGTGTGGAACTGTAGAGGATCTGGGAGTTATTGGACTTCCTTTGAGCCCTCGCTCCTCCCCTCTCTCCCCCAGAGTCCCCTGAACATCACAAAATAGCTGATCGTGGCAGGCAGTAGGCACGGGGAGGTAGGGGGGAGGTGCTGATCTGCGGGGCCTGACAGTGGGCAGGAGGCACTGGAGAGGGGTGGAGGGAGAGATAGGGGGGCTGTCAGTGGGTGCTCAGCATCATTTTTTCCCCATGGGTGCTCCAGCCCCAGAGCACCCATGAAGTCAGCACCTATGAGTCTGCAGTCCCTTGAACACAGGGTCTACAACTGTCCCTGGTCCCTGTGAAAGGAGCACAAGGCTGGGGAAAGTCCTTGTATGCGCCCTCTCCTTCCCTACATGATCTGGCCCTTAATGAATATAAATCATTAGGACTTTGGTTTTTATGTTATTCAGTTTAGGTAGGGTGACCAGACAGCAAATGTGAAAATTCGGGACAGGGGTGGGGGATAATAGGAGCCTATATAAGAAAAAAATCCAAAAATCGGGACTGTACCTATAAAATCGGGACATCGGGTCACCCTAAGTTTAGCAAATGTCCAAACTTTCACTCATCCCACCACCCAGTGCCATCAGTTTCATGCTGCTATTATGAAAAAATGCTTCAGGGCACCTTGAAATATTGGCTTCTAATCTTTTGAGATAACTGTGCCATTTACCAAATTGTGGCCCTGATCCTGCAAACACTCATGCATATGCTATCTGTAAGGATCTCTTCAGTGGTGCATGAAGTTAAGCACATGCCTAAGTGTTTGCAGGATTGGGACCTAAGAACTTAGTTGTAACAGCTTTCTGTGCCTCCTGTTCACTTGTGTGCTCTCTTTGCCAGCATGGAGTTAGGAGGTGGAACATATAGAGGGAAAGGCTCAAGGATTCCATCCTTCTCCAAGGACAGTGTGAAGTCTGCTAACAAAGGACATATCAGATATTAAACTGATGCTACACTTGTAATCGTCAATCAGTAAAAGAGCTCCACCCATCACACATGCTGGATGCAGGTGTGTTACCACGTTTAAAAAGGAATTCCAACCTCTCTTTTTTCTCTTGTTGGTATTGGGTTCTGGTAACCAATATGCATGTGGCCACGTCATCAGATACATTGGCCGCATTTGAATTACTCAGTATTTTGGCTCCCAACCATATCTGCTAATGAGATGCAGAGTTCTAGTTTGTTCTTGCTGCAGGTATGAACATCCTCTGTGCATTGAGGGGAGAATAGATTGTATAGTGTATATCTGATTGATCATTGGCATACTTGTGCACTATATAACAAATTGGATTTTTAAAATAGCGGTCAAAGTCACAACCACTGCAGTGGTTTAATTATTTGAGGTGCCCCTATGCCAAGTTTTAAAGGCTTTAAATGAAGTACTGAAAAATGAGATATTTTACTAGGCGGAACAGCAATTGTTATACTGAAAATTAAGGTCACATAGACATTTTCATTCTGACACTGTTTTGATTCACTCATAACTTTCTGAAATGAGTGTGTTTTGGGCTGAAATTTTCCAAGTTTGGTTTCTGCCCACAGATGATTCTTTTGGAAAGTATAAGCAAAAATGCTTCAACCATTTTTCACTGGAGTGGGGTGTGGTGAGGGAACAAATTTTCCCCATTCTAAAAAAATATTCTTGCCATCTTTTTTTCACCAGTTCAACCAAAAGCAGCTGAGGGTATAATGCTGACATTTAGCACAAGATCTCATTGAGGAGAAGAGGCTTTGCATGTTCCAGTGAAAATGTATCTTGATTTGGTTAGAAACTGTTGGAAATGGCATGCTGTGTATGCCCCTTATAATTTGCATGGCGTTTTCTTGCTGTGCTCTTAAAAGGCCTGATCCAAAGCCCATTAAAATCAGTGGGAGAGTTTCAATTGATTTAATGGGCTATGTATCAGACCTAAAGTATAAGGCAAAAACTACACAGTTCCTAAGGTTTGCAGGTGGTCTCTCTCCTGTACATCCTTTCTGATCACCTGTGATACTGCACCAGCTCTGCTTCTGAAAGGAGGATAATGGCTCTTTATGTGTACACTATTATTCACCTTTTGAAAAGTCAGTCAAAGAGCATATGCAAATCTCTAATCCCTTAATGACTCATCAGAGGTGAATAAAAATCTTTCCCTCTAACTTCATCTTCCCATTAAAATGTTAGTTGAAATGGAAAAACTGTCACATTTTTTAATCCCTGGCTCGAATGGAGACTTTTCCATATATTTCTAATGTAGACGTTCAGAACATATGTAACAATAATATGTTGATAGGCTAAGATTTTTAAAAATGAGCACTTAAATTTAGGCTGCTCAGATCAGATTTAGGCATCAAATTAAGTAGCCTGATTTTCAAAAGTGCTGAGCTTCAGGAGTTCTTATGGGGCTCAGAGTCAGGGCTCTGGATTTGTTGTTTCTGGCTGTGTTACTGATTTTTCTGTGTGACCTTGAGCAAATCAGTTTACTCTCCTCTAAATTGGGTACAATACATATATTTAGATATACCATAATGAGAATAGAATTGTATTAATCTGACAGAGACAGAATATTAAAGGACAATAAATCCTGATGTTCACTGAAACAGTAAGGCTAAGTTTCTAAAAAATGAGTGCCTAATGGTCTCCTAAGTACCTTAAAAATGACTAGGTTTTCAAAAGCGCTAACCCCCCAGTGGATCCTATAAAATGTCCTTTATCCTTTCAACCATCTTTATCAGATTAATCTTACACCATTGAAGTCAATGGGAGTTTTTCCATTGTTTTCACAGGACCTAACTTTACATCTCTTAGGGAATTGTGTTAAACTCATTACTATTTGTATAGTTTTGCATCTGCGGTCTCTCTCCCTCAGACTTTCTGTGGGTAGTTCTTCCAAGTGACAGGCCTACACCTATAGGGTTCTCTGGGTGGAATCTCAGTGTTCACCCCACCACTGACTGTACCACTAGCTTACAGCTTCCCTATTTACCAACCATATTTATCTCCAGCAGATCCAGCTGGATTTGGCCCCTGATATGGAATCTTCCCAGGGAGCTGTGACCAGCTGGTAAAAGCAGTGACTGAAAGCAGCTTGTTCTAAACAGAGTTCAATTTACTTATCCATAGGAATATAACAAGCGGAGAGAAGAGGGTTGAAAACAACAAAAGCCTAAATGCATATTGTCCTACCTAAACTTAGCCTTTCCTTGCCAGTTTAAGTAAGTCCTGCTTAACGCAGGTGTTCCCCTAGCCCTTAAAGCTTTAGGGCTGGGAAAAACAACTTGCACTTCTGCCTCTGCTGCCTATCTGACAGTTTAATCCCACCCCCACAATCAGAGACCTGCTCAGGCTGGCTGCCTTTTATTCAGTTGGCAGCTCCTGTGTTCAAAAGTTCCACTTCCCTTTGGAACCATCAGCCAGCCTGCTGATCAGAACATGGAGGGGGTTGAACTTGCAAAGGAAATGACATCTGTACTGTGTGTCAGAGGCTGGGGCTAATTACACCCATTGCCCCCCAGCCTGTAGTTCTACAGAACCTTGTAGGACTGAGTTAACCCTTAGGCTTCCTTACGACATCACTCACTTTTAATCAAACAAATGGAGGATCTCACAATATCCATAAAAATTAATAATGATAGCTCCCACATTCTTCACAATATGCACCAGTCTGTTTGCTCAGCTATCCATTGATGCACAAATCCCAAAATTTCAAAAGTTGTGCATATTTCTTAGGTCGCAGGAAAAGCACAGAATCTAAGACAACCATGAAAACTCAAGCTTTAGTCATAAATGTAAAATTGAGCAGATTAAGAAAATTAAGATTATGCCCAGTTGTTTTTAGGGACTGGAGGATATTTGGTACATTTCTGCTTGATATTTAAATTTCCTTGCTTTTGGGGAGATTTAAGTGAGACTATTAAGGATACATTTTCAATGCAGGGAATTTGCCTTGAAACACCCATTAACCTTAATGGAAGCTGCACAATTCATGCTGAACATTTACCTCCTAATGTTTCTTTAGAATACCCTTTTTGTCTAATTTTCTTTGCTTTTTAATAGTAGAGTGGCTACATGTATGTTATGAATTCATAATAGATAATTTCAGACCATATCTGCACAAGCACTGATATTTATTGGATGCCTTTTCTCTTTCATAAAACAGGTTTTTAGTTATATTTTGTCAAAGGCCGTTAAACATGTAGTACCCTACACATTAAAATATATATATTATTTTATTTTCCAATATTAATTCTTTGACTTTCTTTGCCACAAGCCACTGTTTCAATGGGACATGTGTATTAACACCATGCCCATTCTACCACATGATCAGACACCTCATTTAATATGTCACCTCTCTAATGTTTGTATATAACCACTGGGCTCCAGCTATCTTTTTTCATAGGTGATTGATCTTCTCTTGATGAAAGTTTATTAGAAAGCCTAATACTCATGTGGTTATTCTGTTGATAGCTAGAAGTGCTGAATATATATATATCTCCATCTTCAGCATTATATATATACACCTCTACCTCGATATAAGGCTGTCCTCGGGAGCCAAAAATATCTTACCATGTTATAGGTGAAACTGCATTATATTGAACTTGCTTTGATCCACCAGAGTGCGCACACCCCCCCCCCCCGCCCCCCGAGCACTGCTTTTCCACATTATATCCGAATTCGTGTTATATCGGGTGGCGTTATATCGAGGTAGAGGTGTATAATTTTCCACCTTTAATTTGAAATGGAAGCACTGAGAATCAGAGATCCTCTTTTAAAACTGTGGTAGGAATGAGATACACAACTTAAGAGGGGTTGATTAAAAGAAGTAATTCCATTTGGGATTTAGCATATGATTGACATAGTCTACGCTTTGATAAGATTAAAAAAAAATCTCCAGAGATAATCGCTTATAATGAATCATTTATTATGTATATCTCTTAATTCTAGTGGGGTTAAGGATGAGTGAGCATGAAAGCCAGGGGCAGAGCTTTCTACATCCCATAAATACTTCTTGCAGATATTTATGTGTATCCAAAAGTATTAGTGCAAGATAAACAGGAATCAAGGACACACATTGCTTCTCCTGAAGTATGCACACTGCACAAAGTCCTTTGGTGCTCTGAGGCCCAAATCCTGCCCATAGCCTCAATAACCCAGCTATCAGAGGGGTAGCCGTGTTAGTCTGGTTCTGTAGAAGCAGCAAAGAATCCTGTGGCACCTTATAGACTAACAGACGTTTTGCAGCATGAGCTTTTGTGGGTGAATACCCACTTCTTCGGATGCAAACATTTTGCATCCGAAGAAGTGGGTATTCACCCACGAAAGCTCATGCTGCAAAACGTCTGTTAGTCTATAAGGTGCCACAATAACCCAGCTGAGCATGGAGGAGCGCTGTGAGGGCAAGTGGGAAGGAATCATCATCTGTGGAGTAGCCGCAGAACCATTCAGCAGCTGCTACTCCAATCTAAGGGCTGAGGCAGCCTCCATGTCTCTTGTGCCACATTTCTGTGTGGAATGGGACCAAGGGTACCATTTATTGTCATGTTTTCCAGCCCCTACTCTCACCCCTCACATGTCTGTTATGTTCATTGGATGCATACAGAAAAGTTAGATAGAAATATATAATGCTCCTTCTGGAAGGTTGCAACATAACACTACTTTATTTCTTAGACTCCAGAACCCTAACACACAAGAACCTAAAACAAAGAAAAAACAAAGCAGGCTGCTCCATAAGGCAAAGAGGCACAACTCACCCCAACTTGATCTAGACTGGTTCTTTGCATACTGACTGTATAAGACCCAAACTATACGCTTCCTTGCACAGCTCCCTAACCTGCAAGCAGAACTAGGAAACCCCTTACCACTTAAAGTGACAGCTTGTAAATTTAACGGTTTTAAATATACCACAGTGTCCAAAGGACTGCTTTGTGCAGCAGTGCTGGAAACCCTTCAGATTGATTTTCATGGCATGCAAAGGGAGCAGCCATTTTGTAAGGGTGTGACCCTGAGGATTCCTCCATGCCAACTGGCAGAGGGTTCATTGTTCTGTACAGTAACTCCTGACAGGCATGACAAACTCACCTCACCTAGCACACTACTTCCATAGTATTTATCCATAGAGAATGTCATGTGAGGTCTTCAATAAAAGCCAGGGTCAGACTGGTCACTAATATTGTGGTGAAATGTACGTACTAATACCAAAGTAAGAAGTTCCGTATATATGTTCCTAAAAAAGTCTAAATCGAGGCATGGTTCACAAAAGGTTGTCTGCCAGACAAAGGATGTACATTTGCCTGTCTGCCTCTTTTCTCATCTAAATTAAGCATTGTAAGGGAGCCTAACTGAAGCTCCATTTTGCGTACAAGTCAACATGAGGATGTGAAGTCAACATGAAATCACCACATCAGGGAATAAACTCCGGGAGTCATCCTGACTCTGGGGACAAACAATGGATTTGGGGGATATAAAAAGAAGGAAAAAGGAACCTCTTGTTCCTGCACCGGAGGAAGTAATCAGGATGTGCGATTAAATTAATCAAAAAAGGATCCCAGCCAGCCTTGGTTGGAAATGCTGCAAGAAGGCCTTGGGTGAGAATAGACTGCTTTAGACAGATGGTTAGCCTGTTAAAATTAAGTTTAGTTTCTAGCATGCATGTATGAATTTTGTTTTGTGTGTAATCTTTCTGTTTCCATTATCCTTACTCACTATCTCTTAAATCTTAATCTTTGATGAACATCAGAGTTAAGAACTGACCTGTCAACCACACACCTCATTTGGAACCAGAAGTATGCAATCAGGCAGCAGAGACAAACAAAAGACAAATATGGTACGGTATAGTACAGTACTGTGTTAAACATAAGCTACTAAAAAAAAGGGAAAATTTAAAAAAGATTTGACAAGGTGAGGAAACTGTTTCTGTGCTTGTTTCATTTAAATTAAGATGGTTAAAAGCAGCATTTTTTCTTCTGCATAGCAAAGTTTCAAAGCTGTATTAAGTCACTGTTCAGTTGTAAACTTTTGAAAGAACAACCATAACATTTTGTTCTGAGTTACAAACATTTCAGTGTTACAAAAAAATCTCATTCCCAAGGTCTTCGTAACGCTGAGGCTCTTCCTGTATATCTCAGTGCTGTGATGTTATACAGGAACTGATCCTCCATTCCATCAAACAAACGTGTTTGTACACTGTCACACTGGGGATAGAAAACCTAGTCTCTCTTTGAGTTGTCAGTGACAGGGCTGGATATCACCAGGAAACACTGCAGAAGGGCTTGGGGTGTACTTACTGTTAGCCTGAAAAGCAAAATGAGAGGTAGCATAGTCCTGATGAGATCAGTTGGCTATCGGATGACCAGACAACAAGTATGAAAAATCGGGACAGGGGGTGGGGGGTAATAGGAGCCTATATAAGGAAAAGACCCCAAAATCAGGACTGTCCCTATAAAATCGGGACATCTGGTCACCCTAGTTGGCTAATAGACTGGGGGTGTCAGGGAGCTGACATCCAGTTAAGCACAAGCAATTCTTCCTCTAGTTGGCAGCAGAGGGGTAACAAGGTGACTCACAGTTCTTGGCACCCCAAGGAAGCATTACAGAAAGGTCTTGACTTATGTCCCCATCTGCATAATAGAATCATGGCAGTTCTTCTCTGTATGAGCAGGATATGCACTTGGGTCATGTAATGCATAATAAAATATTTTCCCTATAAATATAGTAGGCCATTTGTTTGTTTTTTTAAATGGTACCACTGGCATAAAACTTTCTGTTCTTTAACCCATGTGCATCCTAGGGCATGAGCCTTAGCTCCGTAAAAGGACACCAATGACTGTACAACACATCCCATCATAAACACTGCATGTTTACAAGCTCTCCGATGATTCACAGTGTCTTTGGCTTTGGAATGCTTTGAAGTACATACTATGTTAGGAGGCAGCACATCAAGCTTACCTCTAAGTGACATGGGTTTGAAGAGGCCTTGGGACTTATGCTGCCTAAGCTTGGAGAATGCAGACCACTATGTCAAAGAAAAAACTTGCTTGCTCTCTCAGAAGATGGGTGATCTCCCAAACTTTCTCGAGGATCTTTATTCACAACAGAAGAGAGGTACTTAAGGGAAATACTGTGAAGAAAATCAGGAGGCTCCACAAATAGAGAATAGGTGCTGGGAAAGGGTAAGAGTTTTAACTGATGAAAATTCAGTTCATTAGTTTCATGAAACACCTGTATAGCATTGTACTGGAAAATGACAAACACCAGTTTGGAAAATGCCTTTGATGTATGCCTTGCTGGACTGCATAAATGCACCTTCCAAAAATGATGAGCTGGCTCTGAGCATATATTAAAGATTACCAAGACTATCAGTCAAACCACAACACTTCATTGATTGATGAAGAGTTTGTAGAAACACAGAGTATTTAATCAAATTATTTATGACATTTTTTCTGCAGGTGAGTTGTCCACGAGCTGCTGACAACTTTGATGATCTGTTTATTATTTGAAATTGTTCAATGGATGTTTAGCCCAAACATATTTCAGCATAAGGACTGCTCAGAAATTGTTTGCTGTGAGTTTTGATTTGGATATTTAATATTCAGAATTTGCTATATGAGATGTGGAACTGGTCACCCAAGTCACATGCTACTCTTTCTCTCTCTTTCCTGATTGGAAGACCTAGCCATTGTCAACAAGAAAAATGTCTGAACTCACTGAAGTAGCTAGGTCTTGACCTGTTGATAGTTTTAAAGATTGCAACCAAGACCTTGACATGATTAACAGAAGTAGACTGGAAGCCATTGGAAGTATTGGAGGAGAGGGGTGATGTGCTCTCAGTGGCTCACTCCGAGACAAACACAAGGCCATGAACAAAATTTGTTGGTATGACAGTTCACAGAAGAGTGAATAGGAAAGGGTGTGAAAATATTTGCATCAAACTTCACTTTAGAGTTGACAAAATGTTTATAAATAATTGTTCCTGCTATCCAACTATAGTTCCTAAAGCTTAAGCAATTTGGAACAGGGCCTGTGTCTTTCTGTGTGTTGTACAGCCTAGCATAAACTCCCACCCTGACTGGGACACATGGGTGCTACAGTCAGACAAAAACATAAATGATTATCAATCACAAACAACAATAACAACATTCACCCAGCTCTAGATGGAGGCCTAAAAAGAAATCACATGACCCTCTCTTTTCCTGATTAAACAATCTTGCCATCAAAACATTCCATCTTAGTTTACTATTGATCACAGTCCAGAAAATATTCCGACATGCTCAATGCTGCAATGGGTCTATCAGTTGGAAAAATGCATTAAAACATATAAAGGTTTCCAATGCAGATACAGATAAGGATCACAATTATTTATGTACTGTTCTCTTTCTAGTGGTGGGATGTTTAGGCATTAATGATTGGTGTCTAATATACTATGTATAGGTTACACCTATTGCTCTTTTGCTGTTGTTGTTTTCCTATCCCAGCAACAGGGAGGAAATAGGAAACAAATAGGAAATGCTGCTGAAATATGCAAGAGGTAATAAATAAGTGGATACATACAGCTGCTTGCCTGCATGTAGTTAAAGGAAAACAGGAAATTGTTCCACCTTCCCTTTAATTGTTTTTGTTTGTTTGTTTAATATATAAACTGATGGTAAAAAATCCTCTTAAAATGTATCTCTCAACCTGCTCACTATCTAGAATGGAATACAGATCGATATTACTGGGGGGAAGGGGAGTGGAAGGGGAAGACGAATGTGGAACACTAATAATTTGATGAGGAAAAAAGGTATAAAATACTATGAAAATAAAATAGGAAGTCAAATGAGGAATGTAATGTGATGGTTACCAAGTTATCAGAAGTCTATGTCTTCAGAAAAAGAAGAAATAAAAACAAATCCTCCCTTCTCCTTCTAATACACAGAGGAGTCAGATCTTAGACCAAAAATGTAGATCTTTCTTCAGAACGTGGCAAGTGCTTCACAAAACATATTAGGGGCTATAGCAAGGTTTCAAATATATAAATATATGTTGTAAAACATCAGTTAGTGACTGACAAGAATAAAAGCTCTTCTTTAGTCTACGGGGATGCTCTTTAATGCTTCCCCACTATCACCACCGCCCCCGAACTCCCAGCTTGTGAGCTTTATTAACTGCATTAGAACAGAAGTATAGTATGTTTCTTTCAATGGTAATTTCTATGTGGCATTTTTTACCCAATTTATTTGTAAATGTTTTAATCCTATTGAGTTAACCATATAAAAGTGCAGATAGTAGATTTTACGGTAACTAAACTGAAGAGATGGTAGTAGAATTTTAAAGAAATAGATTGTTAGCTCTCTCCTTGGGTCAGATCTTTACCTGTAGAATAGAAAGCACCACACAGAACCAAAAGTAATCTTTGTAAAAGTCAATGAATTATGATACACATTTACTGTGTGCATGTCTGAAAAGCTACAGTACTTTGGAACTGGTTCTCCAAAACACCTTGGGCCTGATTCTCAGATACAACACCTAGGAGTGTAAAAGGGCCTTAGTGTAAAAGAGAAGCAGGCCTTCTACGTAATCATTTACACCATTGCAAAGTAGGTAGAGAAGACAACACAATGTGCAGAGCAATGGAGAATCATGCCTGTGCTTTTCATTTATGCATATATTTAAATACTTCTAGTGTCATGGTTATATCCACTAAGGGCTTGACTGTAACTTTTAAGGTAAAAGCTGTGGTAGGGGGCAGTGTCGAGCTGCACAGTTTGTTGAGGCTGCTTATTGGACATGGGAGTAAGCAGTCCACTGTGTTTAACAGACTGAAGCTGATCACTTTCCCAGGTGTACCAGCCATGCTGCATGGGCCAGTGCAAATGGAGACCAACTGCTCCTTGTCTTGTGTTCAGAGTCCTGCTCCCAAGAGAGTAGGGAACATAGAGACTGCCACTGTCAGTGGCCTTTTCATGGCTACTGAGAGGTTGCTTATCATAATCCATCTCTAAACAGATTCTCCGTACCCGGCTACACTTATATACTGGCTAACAGATAAGCTATAATGGTTCCTGACAAAACTACACAATCTTTCTCAACTCCTGCCTGAAGAAATGCACTCTTGCTGAAAATTGTACTAAACTTGGTGGGCTCATTTTACAATGGCTGGCAGTCCGTGGAATTTTACTCTGATGCCAAACTTAGCCAAAATCTCCAAGCAAACCCATCAAGTTTTCCATGGATTGCACTCTAAACTATATTAAACTGGCTCAGGCTCATCTCACACTAGGCTAAGGATCACCCCAGTGCTTTGTAAACTGAGGGGCCTATTATGCAAATCTTACTCTCATGAGTAGTCCTTACTTACATATGTATACTATTGACATGCATGAGACTGCCTGCATGAATGTTGTTCTGCAGGATCAGGCTCTGAGTCTTTACTGGTTTCAGGGTTTTTTCACAGAAATTTTGGTCCAGAGACCTGCAAACACTTATGTATCAGAGTAACAATACACATATGAGTAGCACAATTGATTTCCCATTGATTACTCAGTGTGCATAAAGTTACATGGATAGAGATGCATTAGCAGTATTGGGTCCTTTCCCTGTAGTAACTGGTACATGAATCCTTTGGGCAATTTTCAGCTCGTGTATGAAATCCTTTAATGAATCCTTTCATTTCCTGTTTATAATCCTTTAATGTAAACCATTTGGCAGATCTATTACATTAAAGTTACATTCACGTAAGCCAAGTCTGAAGACCTACATGTTTATTGTTAATAACAATATAAATAATCTAGTTATTTTATCTTTAGAGCACTAGCCCGCCAAGGCACCTGGGGTGCTGTGCAGATAATTAAAGTTAAAAAAAAAAAGTAATGAGAAATAATAATTAGGATGAAATTTTTATACAAGAGTGCATATAAGTGCAGGCTCCTGTAAAACTTGTTGGGCCAGATTCTCAGCTACTGTAAATCAGCATAGTTCTATTAATGTCAATGGAGCTATGACTATTTATATCAGGTAAGGATCTGGTCCTCTGTGTTTACATGCAGGGGGGATGCATGCCCAGTCTGGGTCTGCTGCACACCTGTTGAAAAATGTTGGACTCAAAATGTACATGTGTATGCAAACATACCACATATAAACACCAAACCGAAGGGAAGAGAGACATCTGTATGGGGACAATGAAGAGGTTTTCAGATATCATTTTTAAATGGGGAAGAATGGGGTGAGATAAATGTTCAAGAGAAACCAACTCCACATTTTAGGAGTGACAGTGTTAAGTATTTGATCCCAAGTGTCACCAACCACATGAACTACAGTTTTATTCCTCTTTGCATAGGTGTCTCTAGGTCCTCCAATGCTGGGCAATTTCTGATTTTTAAGTATAATGGCAAAGTTGTTTTAATCCATCTCTCTTCCCCCTCCAGGTTGGATGGATTTTTTAAAAAAAATCATATGGACTGTGGGAAAGTTAAATCAAAGGAATGGGTTTTGTTCTGAGCATGTGTGAGGTTGTCATTGTAATCCCTTGCTGAAATGAGTTCCACAGAAATGAGTTCAGCTTCTGAGACAATTCTGTCTCCTGCTCTTTGAATACTCACTCTTGTGGTAAACGGTTCCATTGTTCCTGTAGAATGTAGCTGGTAAGGAAAGCTGTGCTTATGAAGCAACAGGTGGTCTCAAGTAGCTTTGTCCCGACAGCATGGTCCATCCAACAGGCCACTGATATGGGATTCAGGAGATGTGGGTCCTATTACTGGCTCTGCTACTGGCCTGCTGGGTGACATCATCTCTCGGTGCCTCTGTTCCACCTCCCATGCTTTGTCAATCTTGTCTTTGTTCAGCTTGTAAGCCATTGGGAGCAGGAAGGCTGTCCTTATACTATGTATTTGTAGAGTGCCTACTACAACGGGTCCCTGATACAACCTGGGCTATGTCTACACTAGCACTTTTGTCGGTCAAGGGTATGAAAAAAACCACACCCCCGACCGACATAAGTTTCACAGCCAGAAGCGCTGGTGTGGACAGCGCTATGTCGGCGGGATACACTCTCTGGCCAACATAGCTACTGCTGCTCATTGGGGGTTTGGTTTAATTATGCCGTCGGGAGAGCTCTCTCCCGCTGGCGTAGAGCGGCTACACAGGAGAACGTACAGCGGTGAAGCTGCAGTGGTATAGCTGTGTCGCTTTAAGGTCTGTAGCGTAGACATGGCCTAAGAAAGAAAAACGAGTCCCTTGTAAGACTTTGAGTATAAGGCAGAAATCTTTAATTTGACTCTGGATACAACAGGGAGCCAATGCATTATTGAGCAGCAGGGAGATTGCTCATGGTGGCTGCTGTTGGTAAGTAGGCAGGATGCTGCACTCTATCAGTTGGAGCTTTTTCAGGGCAGATGACTTTATTCCAAGGTGCAATGAGTTGTAATTCCTTCCCAGTGGCTTCATGCCCTGCTGCTTGTGATGAACTGTTATAAATACAGGAAAGCTTTTCATTTCATTATTTTTGCTTTGCCAAGGAAGCAGGAAGATAATAACAGAGAGCTGATTAAAGAAATAGGTTGGGTGCTATTGAAACCGTTTATGTGAGATAAATAAATAAAATACAACCTCCTAAAAATCCTAGAACTCAAATTTGCCAAAACAAGCTAATTTTTACATTTATTTCTCTGCCTCCCCTTCATTAAAGAGCACTGTAAACGTGAATGTGCTTTTCTTTTGCTCATGTTGATAGTTTAGAGGGGCTTAGGGGGATTATTTATTTATTTAGTTTTAATTGGATTACAAAATGGTCATGGAGCAAAATCAGTCTCCAGAGCCTAAGATTTAAAGATGTTTTTAATCTGTTACTGGACAACACTCCCCAGAGAATTGTATTGAGAGAGATGCCACCTTCTCTCTGTTTAGCATCATTAAAAGTTATCTGAGTGCCAATAAACTAATTAACCAACCTTTTCTCTAATTTAAATGAAAAGTGAAAATTATTCCCTTCCTGTCTATATTTTTTCAAGTGAGCTGACTTAATTCCTTTACAGTTAAGGAAATTAAATGTCACATTGTTCTCTGTATTCACTAAAGCCTAATTTCACCTGCTATTCCCTTGCTACTCACTTTTCTTTATCAAAATTGTAACACACGGTATATCTGAAAAGCCATGTACAATTAACTACTGTCCCATACACACCACAGTTTACATGTGTACACCTTATTAGAGATCATTTAAAACACTTCACAAAGAAAAAGAAAAACTGCCTGCCAAAAAATGGGTTCCATGGCAAATTCTTAGTTCTTTTTCATTTTTGTGTGTAGGGTGACCAGATGTACCAATTTTATAGGGACAGTCCCGATTTTTGGGTCTTTTTCTTATATAGGCTCCTATTACCCCCAACCCCTGTCCTGATTTTTCACACTTGCTGTCTGGTCACCCAATTTGTGTGTGAATTTACCACTTTTGAAATGCGCCAGACCGACAGCCCTGGAGAATGAAGTCCTCGTCCCTAGATAAAACTGATGAAGCATGGGCAATGGTAGTGCAAGCTTTCTTATGCTCCTCTGCCAATGTTCCCCAATTCCAACCTGCACAGAGTACATTTACATCTGAGAGAGTATTGTGGTGTCTGCATCCATCCAGCTGTAGTGGTTATTGTGGCAACAGGTACAGGAGCTAAAATGAGACCACCAATTTAATTTCATATAGGCCACCAGCTGTCCAGGTGACAAAAGCTTTGGGTCACTACCCGTCTGAGTTGGATAGCAACCATAACAGTGAAATGCTCCATAGTGTATTATCAGTTCCCTGAGCCACCCTGATCCCTTGTAGAGTCTGAGGCTAAGCCTTACTGGGGGACAGAAGAATGCCCAAATACCAGTATGAGAAGGGAATAACTGATGTGGAATAACTCAGAGCAGAACAGATCTTACGATACCTGTAGCAAGTACTTCCACCAGCACTGCTCTGTTGGCACAGGTGAGGGGCTGGACCTTGATCTCACATATGCCCTGCCAGAAATGACCCCTCTGGGTCACATTAGTGCTGCAGGCAGTGCCAGGCAGCCCCCACTCTCTTGCACTGCCAATTTCTGGGAAACCCACAATTCATGGGACTGCATGGGACTGTGGGAGGAAAAGGGTTCCCTGTATCTTCTTCTCCCAGGCCTACCAGTTGAAAGAAGGAGTAATTTTTCCCTTAGGGTCTAGGATCCTTTGTATATATTAGGATAATATTTTCAAAATTGCTCAGGATTGGCCTGACTCTGCTTCTATCAAACTCAATGGGAGTTTTACCTTGACTTCAATGGGAGTGGAGTTAGGCCAATGCTGAGCACTTTTGAAAACCCACTCAATCTTTGTACCTAAATATTTCACATGCAAACAGATTATGAGCACCATCCTGCACCCACTCTGCCTGTGAGCTTTTGTTTACTTCAACACAACGTCATCAACAATTATTGGATTTTATGATCGAACTAGGCAAATCCAAAATCTATGCAGTATTGTATTAACGGAACTTGTACATTAAGGGCAATATTTTGAAAAGCACTCAAGAGATTTAGAAAAACGAGTTCCATAGTAAGTCAATGGGGTTTATACCCCTAAATTTCTTAGGTGCTTTTGAAAAATTTCCCCGGAAATGTTCCATCCATGTGTGGGCTCTGGAATTAACCAAATAAGTTTCACAGATTGGGGCTGAATCAATGAACAATAAAAAGTGATACCATATCAGTGTCTGACTGAACAACTCATTTTGCCGTGATAATACTTTCCTATTGTTAATTGCCTTTCCTCTTATTTCTAATTCAATTTTATGGAGTTTTGAACTAAAAGACAAATCAAGCCAGAGCATGGTATAAAGAGAATGCTCAAAATAAATAACACACGTAATGACCAAGTAAAATCACAACCAGGCGATACAAAATAATGAGAATCTGACTCAATACCAAAAAGAGAAGAAGAAGAAGAAATTGCAAACAAAAATCCTAAAGGAAAAGAAGCTGGAGGAAGTTGCACACTAACAACTAATGCCATTGATACTTCTTAGCTACCTGGCTATGGAAATAGCCATTAAAAAAAACATTTTCATGACTCTGCAGCTGATACTTTCAAACATCCTTCAGGAGAGAAGAAATCATGGAAGATCACCCCTTCTGCAGAATTATTAGAATCAGTGAGCCAAATTCTGCCCTTGTTTGCAGCCATGAAAACTTCTTTGAGTAGTTACACCTGTGTCACTCCAAAGAGCCAGAATTAGACCTGGGTTGAGCACATTAGTTGATCCTTCTGGGCACAAAAGAATTCCTTTCTAGAAGACCACCTCCTACCATCACCACTCATATACTCCCCCACTCCCTGCCTTCTACACACAAATATTTCATTTATAGATATACAGTGAAATCTCCAAAATACATTATTGACAATTCTTCCACCACGGAGATAAGGCTAAAGTATATGAATGAGTCCCACTCCTGGATGATTATGTGCCTTCCTATAAATCCAAACCATGGAAACATACCTACTACAGTCCATCAAATAAACACAAATTATATGAGAAACAAAATCTTTCACAGAACTAGAACCTGACCATGTTCGTACAAATTCTTTAAGGCAGCTCATGGTATTCATACATGGAGGTACAAACATTGGCCTTAAAAGTGAAATTATGGTTTGCACACACATCAACTATACAAATCCAAATACTGCTTACAAGCCTGTTTTACAATATTTGCTGTTGTATATATCTCAGATCAACAGTGAGCTCTCAGCCATCATCTCAACAGATGGAAATTTGAGTGTGGTGGTAATCAGTTTTTGTGAATTCCCCAGTGCATTATCATTATAGGAATTCCTTCTTGATCTGCTGTGAAAATGAATTGTTGGAAATCTCAATCTGAACCCCTTCAGAAGTTGTTTGGTCGTTGGCCAATAGACTATCACGGTGGTCCATGCATTCCCTTCTGGTGGTCTGCAGGATACAAGGTTTTGAGAACCAATTTTTTTTGAGGGGGTGGGGGAAGGAAAGGGGAGGGGAAAGATTGTGTGGGAAGGTAAGAATACTAAGGTACAGCATAAAAGATGGCCCACTGGTTAGGGCACTACCCCAGAATGTGGCTGATCTGGGTTCAGTTACCTGTTCTGCCATAAATTTCTTATGTGATCTGGGGCACGAAGTCTTTCTGTGCTTCAGTTCTAATAGTAGAATTTCCCTACCTCACAGGTGTTAAGACAACAAGTGCATTAAAGTCTGTGAGGTGCTCAGGTACTACAGTAATGGGGCCATATAAGTACCTTAGCTACAAAGAGACTCCCTGGCTAGCAAGCAATTAAATCATTAATAGTTACAGCTTTACATCCATGATTTCCTAGCACGTTATGTATTGCTTGATAGAAATAACACCTAATGCCCTTTAGACTAAGTCACAAAATGTAACCATGTGATTTATGTTACCTTGCACAACACACTGCACCATCATAAGCCCTGTTCAATTCCCCTGCATCCATCTTTCACCTGCTTTACTAAATTGTGATATTTCCATGTCTTCTCTGTCAGCCCAAGATTCTGAAGTTTGCTCAGTCCCTTAGGAACATGTCTGCAGTGTTAATATGTTATACAGTATATCCAGATGTAAATTAAATATCAACCCAACATGTTCCTACAGTTTCTAGATCTCCTTGGAAAAAAAGATGTATATCACCTTGTGAGTTCAATTTAAAACACCTGTCAAAATTAAAATGTGTTTTCTATGGAACTAGAAGTAACTGTCCCTAGCAGTGCAAGAAATACACCTGCTTCAGAAGTGGGCACGTTAGTGAATTGGAGAATTTAAACTAGCCTCAGGTCATTATTCTACCATAGTTCAATAAGGATGTTACCATTATTAGGGCCTGATCCAACACCATTGAAGCTAATGACAGTTTCAGCCCTGTCATAAACAAGTGAGAGTCCAGTGAACTGTATCACTTACACTAGGACTGATTTAGTACAGGTGCTGTGTACCCAAAACTCCAGGCCATTTGTACTTAAAAATGGAGATCAGTGACATGGATGGATGGGCCAAAGTAAATGAAAATGTTCTGTTACAGCAAAAAAGCTAAGAGCAATTCTCAGGCCAATTTTTCTCCAACCACAATGCCTAAAGTTAAGCAAATGAATCCATATTTAGGCACTTAGATAAGTGATCTGACTTCCAGAGGCAACTGCCACTGTCACTGAAGTCACTCTTCACAATCAGGTCACATATTTCTGGGCCTAAATACGGATTGTGGTGCCTAATTTTAGGCAGAAAAGTTTGAAAATATTGGCTTTAGCATCTCTATAGCATGTTATATCTTCAAAGGACTGTAAAAATACTAATGTTACTATAGACTTAGGGCAGATTCTCAGCTAAAATAAACCAACATAATGCCATTGGCTTCAATTAAGCTATGCCAATTTATATACCCTGAGGATCTGTCCCTTAATTCTAATGTTATGGTATCTAGGTATTAAACAAGCAATGCAGTCTAAGGTATAGAGCATTGAACTGGGACTCAAAAGGCCTGGGTTTTGTTCCCAACTCTGCCACATATCTGCTGAGTGACCTTAGACAAGTCACTTCACTTCTCTGTGCTTCTGTTTCTCCTTCCACCCTTTCTCATTCTTTAACTGTGTTTGTAGAGCACCTTGCACAACTGGTCCCTGATCTCAGCTGGAGCCTCCAGATGCCATTCTAATACTACCAATAATTTCTTTACTCATAAAGCCAACTCAGACTCCCTAGCTTGGCCAAGTAAAACCAGTACCTTGACTGTGGGTGAAGAGGTGATTATCCAAAGAGATGATGAGCCTTGCATGTATATCCTCCTAGGCTTGCAACCACTGCTGTGTAATACATGTAACTGCACATCAGATGTTACAGTGACAATGGACAGACAAATCTACTAAACACATGAGCGCTCAGTCAGTCTTGATTAATCACATCCTCAAGACCAGCAGCAAGCTGTGCAGTCATCCTGAAGAGTGAAGAGCAATGAGTTTTAACACCTAGTGCTACTCCTCTTCAAAGCACTTTGCAAAGATTAAGGACAAGATTCTGCCCTGTGTGACAGAGGGGCCACATGGCAGCTGGAGCCCCAAGAAGCAGGGCTTCTAGCATGTGCAAGATCTTCCCCCTCCCTCATCCCCACTCTTGGAGAGAGTGCAGCATGAGCCCTATTGCACTCCACAACAGAATGCTGGCCAGTCCCTGTATAGAGCTGCATGGGGGAAGCTGTCCTCCTCCTCCCAAATAATCCTCAGAACACCCCTGTCATGAAATAGGCAAGTATTTTTATCCCCATTTTATAGATGGGAAAGTGGAGTCAGGGATGTTACGGGACTTGCTGAGACAACAAAGGAGTCAGTGTTAGACTTCATGATTTCCCGGCATCCAGTGCTGTGCTCAGACCAGAAGCCCATGGCTCTCTCATTACTATCACCACACTTTTAACACTGCTGATATAATTTAAACTGAGCAAGTTAGGTTTTAGAGTATTTAATTAGTATAGCCTGCTGGCATAAAAGGGATTGAAGAGCCAGGGATCTGAAGGAACTGAACATTGCTTTTGGCACCTCTGCTCTAATGATGTAATTGTGCTTCTGCCAAACTCAGCAGAGTGGCATTAAAGTAGTGCTTTGTCCAGTGAAAAGTGAATAAACAGATTAAGCTTTTTACTGTAAATGTGACCTGACCTATAAATAGTAGGACCTTATTAAAAAACCACTGCGTGTGACTTCAAATAGCAACCTGTTTGTTCAATGATTCATTGGCTGATCACTGGCCCAACCAATAACATCTGCCTTACTGCAGGACTGTGACTTTAGGTAATATCTGTGAATGGATTTTTAATAGTTTTCTGCTGGGATGCTAAAGTAGTTCTGATAATAAGGCTACGTATTTAATTACAAGTACTCCATAAAACAGGAGATTAGCATGGCTTATCAAAACAGATTCATAAAGGGGTTGTACCAAAATGTAGTATGTTATTATATTTTTTTTGAATGCAAGGACATTCACAGGTAAACAAAAGCTCTGTTTTGCACAACATATCTGATGTGCAAACACATAGATAACACAGAGTTTTAGACAGATTTTCAGCCTTAATTCTAAATGTCTGGCTTTGGGGAGTTTTCAATAAGACAACAAACTCTGCCATTTTCAAAGCATTGCATTGGGTTTCAGCCATAGAGCTGTCATCTGAGCAAACCATCTAAGTTAATTTCCTTTGCCTTAATAGAACAAATGCTCTCAAGCTCTCATACATACTGTCATAGCAGTGAGTCTAATCTGACTACTTGAGAGAATGCCATTTGATACCACAGCCCTTTCAATCAGTGGAGGCTCTTGGCTGCTAGTCGGGGGGTTTCAGCGTGGGGCCCTGACTCTGGAATTCATTTCCTTTCCCTGTCCAACAAACCCTGGTTTTGTTGACCTGGACGGAATGCTGCAAGGTGCGACACTTAATTTTCAAGAGCATTGCCTTCTAGACTTTAGTTAGAGTGTGGAATGTTTAGAACCGCTGCAAATCAGGTCCTAATTAATCTACTTTCTCGGGGAGGAGTGGCTTGAGGAATTTGGGGCAATTGGTTGTGGAATATTTAATGATGATGATAATGGGCTCTGCCAGGAAACAGTTTTGGCCAGTAAAGTTTTTAAAATTCATGATTTTTATTCTCGATTGCATTATTAGTAATACTGAAAGAGTGCCTCGAGATCAAGACTGAGGCCTCTAAGTGCTACTGTAACACAAATCAAGATTAGATCCCACTGTGTTATGCATTGTACTGGCACATAGTTAGAACCACTCCTTGCTTTGAAGAATTTACAGTCTAATTGACAGACTAAGGTCTGGGGGAAACAGAGGCACGGAGAGATTAAGTGATTCACCCAAGTCAGTGGCAGAGACAAGAATAGAATTCAGAGTCCCAGTCTAGTGCGCTAGCCACAGGCTCGCTCTGGTTCTCTGTGTTGTATTTTCAGCACAAGTACAGGTGCTGATAGATTGGCTGGACATCTTTAATAGATCAAAAGAAACAATACAATAATACTTTATAATCAATGTTCTTTGTCCATCTCTTCTCAACATCTGTTTTTACATGAGTCTCATCCTAACTTCCCCCCAACCTTCTTTTTACATTCTCCTACCTCTGTACTTTTAATTGGTTTCTAATGCTGACTCGGACAATATTTCATAGTCCAAAATTTCTGCTTGCAATGTAAGTGGCTTGGTATTTTTATTCCAGCCTAATAAATTGTTAATATTATTTAATAATGAAATAAGTCCATGTCATGCAACTCTCCATAAGCACTACAAAAATATGTTCTTTTCAAGATATGTATATTTTAATGATGTGTGTAAATTCTCTTATCAGGCAAAGTTAATATTTTAGGCAGAACTGTTTTTAATCATAAATTTCTTAAAAGATTCAATCTCATCAATTTTCTAAAAAGTGTCAGATATTGTTTTCCTGTTAATAGCTTTAGTTTAATTAAATATTCTAACAATAAAATTTAAGGGTCACCTTTTCAGAAGTGGCACCCAAGTAGCATACATACACTTTGCATTGGATCGAATCCTACATTGAAGACAGCAAAATTAGTCCAGATTTACACTGATGCAACTGAGAAAAAGAACGTGGCCAAAATCTTGTACTTTGGTAAGTAAAAGCCACATTTAGGAATGCAAAACTTACGTAGGTGAGCAGTTCCCTATTTTGTGCATGCTTAGAAGTTGACCAAACCCAGTCATTGAGTTCAGATTCAGGAGATGCACACGTTCAATCCTAAATATTCTTTATGTTTCTCAATTTTCACTGTTGTTGAGGGCGGTCTTTAGCAGTTTAGTCCTGACCCAACTCCCAGTACCAGTCACTGGAAAGAATCCCATTGATGTTAAAGGGAACTGGATAATGCTCAGGGCCAGGTTCTTAGGTGGTATAAATTGACATAGCTCCACTGAAGTCAGTGAAGCTTTGCAGACTTACACCAGGCTGAGCATCTAACCAACTATCTTTCTGCATTTATAGTCACTGTCATTCATTTCCTTCCTTCCCACTCCCTCCCCTCCGCTAAGCTCTTCCTAGAGTCCCTCACCTTCACATTCATTTCTCTTCCTTCCTACCTATCCAACTTATCTACTCATCCTATTACTAATTCTCCAACAGAATTGCAGCACCCTTCCCTCCCTGTCCCTGCCAACACAGCTTAGCAAAACTTTTGTGATGAAAACCAGGCAACTCTCCTGGTCTTGCATTGTGTCACAAACACAGAAGTCAGCACAGGTGAGCCCAGATTCTTAAAAGCTGTGATGAATTTGGGCTGAATTTCAGACAGATTTCAGGCAAATTTCAAGCTAAGCCCTTCCTTCCCTACTGCTTCCAGGTGGAATTGATGGGTTTGGTGGAAACCATGTGAAACTGCTAGGTGCTATACAGATACACAGTGATAGACAGTCCCTGCCCCACAGGCTTTGTCTAGACTGGGATTCAAAGGTGTGTTGTTAGATTGTGTTAGCTTGATCTAGTTCATTCTAACTAACACCTTTTAAAACTTCATTCCAAACAAGGTAAGTTATATTCAGGCATGTGCTAAGAGGGTCTATTTCCCAGATTTCC
This sequence comes from Mauremys mutica, assembly GCF_020497125.1. Lineage (NCBI taxonomy): Eukaryota > Metazoa > Chordata > Testudines > Geoemydidae > Mauremys > Mauremys mutica. The sequence continues at coordinate 168,334,805 of NC_059072.1, forward strand.
TGAGGGATTTACCTCAACTAGCTTAATTTGTGCTAAAACACGACTTGCCTTGTCTTGATTAGAGTTTTAGAAAGTATGTGTTAAGCAAGCTAGCTAACATCACAACTTTAAATTCTAGTCAAGACAAAACCAAAGAGTTTAGAATGTAAATAGGCAAGACACCCAAATTCATGTGCCACTCAGCTGTATAGACCCACACCAGGGATTTGCCCTCCTATAACTGTCTGTGGCTGCCCACCAATGTTTGGCACCTGTGCTAAACCTGTAGTGTAGACAGGCAGCTGCTATAAATGGTGATCTGCACTGGTGCAACTCACACTGGATTCCAGCAAGTGTAGCTGCATCAGTGGGAATTATGGCTTTGCCTGTCTACATTAGATATTAATACTGGTGCAACTACATTAAGGGGTGATGGATAAAATCCCCACTTTAGACAATGTCTGGATTTTGCTTTGAGATGTCAGATTTATTTGACTCTGGAATGAAAAGTGAACCTAAAGCACAAGAACTGAAACCCTTATTCCTCCAACCACCATAAAAAACAAGTGTACTGAAACCACTGAGTTCTGCATAGATCTACCTACCACCCACCCAAACAATTCTGCTGCCCACTGGGATCCTGAGCATCACCCCTCATCACCTATTTTAGGCTCCAGTCCTGAGAAGACTTGTGCATATGCTTAACTTTACATGCTATGAGTAGTACTACTGAGTTTAGGGTAGAAAGGGACTTCAGTGGGTCTACTAACTTTATGTGAAGTTGCACACAAAGAATCATAGATTTAGAAGGGACCATAAGGGTCATCTAGTCTTTGCAGGATTAAGGTGTAGATAATTGTTTCTGAAATATAATATTCCATTACAATCCCTCTTTTTATTAAGGACTTTTTATAAAATAAACTGAGAGGTTTTGGACATGATACTTTATAACTGGACAATACAAAATAAACAGTCACAACTGTTTACAGTGCCAACAGGTTGGTTTTGCAACTCTCCTTTACTATCGATTTAATAATCCGGCATACTGGCTATTAAATTGTAAAAATGCACTTTAAAAATTGAATCCTATAGTTACCTCACTTTAGATGTGTGGTCGGACTGAGATCTTACAGAAAAGAAGTTGAGAAATCTTGAGACATCAACAATTCTAAATGTTCTCAGCACTTCCCACGGGGACAATTGGTGCACTTAAAGGGGTATTCAGATAGCTGGTCTATGTATAAATATGATTTTTAAAAAACAAAAACCTGAATTGGAATCCCTGTTTAATGGGATTCCATGACTGGCACTCTGAATATCTCTGACTAAGCTTTCAAACGATCACACTCTGTAATGTTTCATAAACTCAGACCCCTTTAAATCTTTTTCCTAAGTGGGGGAGGGGGGAAGCAGTGAAAGAAAGGAGGGAAACTCCAGGGGGTGGCTCTGGAGCTCCAGAGAGAGAAGGGGAGCAGCCCACAGGTCCTGGAAAGGTGAAGCAGCAGAAAACCTGCCTGAAGCCTGGGAAGGACAGGGCGGCCAATTGGGGACACCCCAGGACAGGAGCCAGGAGGAGCACTGAGCCAGGGATGAATCGCCAAAGGACAGGCTGGAGCTGGACCCAGTATCACTGCTGCCCAAAGCTGCATGGGGCTGTGAGTACTGGGGCTTGTAACTGCATTGGGAATAAGGAGGGAGGCTGCTAGCTAGTTAAGTGGGAAGGTGGTCACTCTGTGGCTTTGCAGAGAGCGGCAGAAAAGGGCACCAGAGGGGTTTGTTGGTGAAAGTTCACTGGCACCAAAGACAACCAGGAGCACCCAGGACTCACCACTGGACTGGAACTTTGCTCAGGACTCCTGAACTCTGTGTGCAGACACACTGCTCGGTGTCTGCCCTTCCAGACTGTGCTACTACTGGGCCTGTGGGGCCTTGGTTTAAATGCAACTCTGTTTTACTGTTCCTCCTATATTTCCCCTTGTTGTTTTTCTCCTCTCATCCCTCTGTAAATAAATATTTCCCTTTCTTATATCCATTGTACTTTTCCTGTGGGTGTGTGTGTTCATTCTGGGGGGTTTGGAACAGGTGCCCCTGGGGTGGAAGGGATTTTTCCTGCTGCATTCCTGCGCGTGCCTTCTCTTGGCCAGAGCTGCCTGCAGAGCAGACTCCATCTTAGCTATGAGGGCGCTAAAGTTACACTCTGATGGTACCTAGACAGGAGGTTGATCCATTAACATGACATGAAACAATCTCCAAAACAGATTGAAAATAAAGTGACTGGCAGAGAACATGTAAGAAAGAGAAGAGAATTAGACCCTGATGATACAAGCAACTCTGACTGCTCAGAGTTCATCTTGCATAGAAATTTTTAAAGGTAAAGTAACCCCTTGGCTGCTGTTTAGCATTTCAGATGATTCCAGATAAGAATACACCTGTTCTGCTTCTTCCATGAGACAGGATTTATTGAAGTCCCTTGCCAGCTGCTTTTATGACTTGCCACACCTCCCATCTATTTAGGTTAGCTTAATCTTAATCATTGTCTTTGTCTCCCTCTGCCCTTTCCCCACTATCCTTTTGTACACACTGGGAATTGGTCCCTTTTGTCCTTGGGGATAGTTTTCACTGAGTCATTTGTTTCCTTCTCTTCCAGATCTTTGGTTCTGTGTGGGCGAGAGTTCAGTCTAGGGTTGGCGTGTTTAAAATTTTTTGTTTGGTTACTCTACAGAGCATAGATATTCTTTGATAGATGCCTAAAATATATATTCCAGGTATGTCCAGACACATTGCATCAGCTAGGGCTCAAGATTCCATTGATATAAGTAGGAAATTAAAGGTGACCTACAAAAAGAAAAAAATGAGTTTTTGCCCTTTTTACTAGTATTTTCACTTTGCTAATACAGAGATATGGATTGGGAGCTCCCCCAGCTGTTAACTGAAGGAGCAAGGAGAACTTTTCTTCCATGTTTTAGTTAAATAGGTGCTAGCAAAAACAAATAAAAGTACCCTCCAAAAAGAGTCACTTCCCCTCATTATCATTATTGTTGTAGTTTTATTGGGTCTTCAATCATCCATGAAGCATTCCAGGTATGATAAGCCTTGGATTTCTAATATTTAAAAAAGGGGCACAAGTCCATTCTTTTTCATGTCACCTGTAACAGAATGATGATAGTTCTGGAGGATTAGAAGCAAAAATACCCAATTACAAATAAATTTGTATAAACTATATCACATCAAACCATAGTAGCATTTTAAAAAAATATACAATTTGCTGACAACTTGGACAGTCTTCTCCATTATAACTGCATTGGAGTGTAAATGTTCCAGTGTCTAATGCCATGGGAACATACCCTCTAGCTTCCTAGCCAGTAGTTGGAAAACAACCAAGGAAAAGACTGAGAATTTCCAGCATGCACTGAGATTGATGTTAAAAGCTGGGGACAGTACTTTATGAGTTCAATGGTGCCCATGTGCTTAATAAAGCTCGTAGGTATGAGTGAAACCTCAGTGCTTGGATTTTAAAAAGAAGTTCACAGTAACCTGGGACACAACACAATGCACATAAGCAGAAAGCAAGCTGAGTACTCATGCTTTTTCCATAGATGCAGTCATTCCATGTGGAAAAATGCCAGAGCTTCATTCCTAAGGCTTTCCTCAGGACAAACACCGTTGTCTGGCAGAAAATATACATTCATTTTGTCCTAGATGCAAAGCTGAAGCTCAGCTTTACTGTGATTTCACCTCCTCTGATTATCCCGTGGGTGGTCAGGTAATTTCTTTCTCCGGGGTTCTGTTATCAGTTTAAGAACACCTGCCTGCTGCTCAACCCAAAAAAATGAGAAGTATAGCAAAACGGAGAAAGGGAGGCCTGTAATTAATAGGCCTGATCCTGCAAAGCTTTACATATATGAATAACTTTACTCATGTGAGCAGTTCCACTGACTTCCATGGGACTAATTATGAGAACAAAGCATTTGTAGGACTGGGTCATAAACCAAGTTTACAAAAAGAAAGAATAGATACAATGATATCTAGTGCTTACAGCAGGGGACTTGGAAACTTAAGATCTCTTTCTAGCTCTGCTCCTGACTCAGGGCACAGCCTTAGGTAAGTCACACATGGCCAAAGGTATTTAGGTTCCTAAAGATGCAGTAGACAGCTCGTGGGATTTTCGAGAGGCCCTAGGTGCCTAACTCCCTCTGAAATCAATGCAATTTAGGAACCTAACCTGTTTAGGTGTTCTGAAAATCCCACTAGGTACCTACCTGCATCTTTAAGTGCCTGAATACCTTGAAAATATGGCCCTTAGGCCCTGTTTTAGGAAAGCACATCCATCCATCCCTATTCAGGGACATGCGACAGCATGTGCATAGCTTGATTTGATTTCAATGGGACATGATTCAAGTTAAGCATGTGCTCAACTATATTCCTGAATTAGGGCCTGTCAAAGTTGTCCTAACCTCTAGGACACCCCCTCCTCCCCAGACACAGCATTTGTCCCTCCCTCAGCTCCTTATACAGCCTAGCTCCACTGCCTCTGTCCAGGAGACAATTAGTGAATCTCCTCCCGGATACAGAGCATAACTAACTAGCTTCTTTCCCTTGCCTTACAGGATTAAGCCCCATCACAGGGCCAATACCCCTTTGTGGTTCCAGTCCTCCATGTATAAGACAGAGCTAATAATACATACTTCTTAGTAGTTTGAATAAAATTAATGAATGTGTTTAAAGCATTTTTAGATTCCCAGACAAAAGGTGCTGCGCCATTTTCTTTTAAAACAAACCATAGTTATACAAATTATCAACACTTAATATCTTACATCAAAAACGTATAATTCAGATCTCCATTTTCATCTGTGCTTGAAACAATATATGTTGAATCATTAACCTTGCAGGCACCCAACATGCAACCTGAGTGAGTATTTAATCCACAGACGGATTAACCTTTTGTGGGCACAGTGCCAAACATATTTGTGAACCTCCATTAGGATGGTGGGGCGGGTCGCTGGAGCGAGGGGCCAGCTGGGGGCATTGGAGCAAGGAGTGAGGGGCATTGTTCCCCAGAGCGAGCGGCTGGCTGGAGGCAATGGGGCATGGTGAGGTCAGGATCCTCACCTCTCCTCCAGAGCCAAGCCACTTCCAATTCTTTCCTCTCCTCTTCCCACCCTTCAGTGGAGGATTGGGTTACTGTGCCTAAACAGACACTGTCAGGTCCCACCACAGCTGGTGCCTCCCTCCCCATCAAGTAGTCGTTATAGGCTCCTTCCCAGTGTGGGCTCAGCAAACAGCACCATTGGTGCCATAGTAAACACAATACTGTTTAAATCAGATGTGAGTAAAAATTGCTACTGAGTACTAGGGATTAAAGCAACATCCACAAAGACCTACATGTGGTACACAGATAATATTTATAACAAAAATGTAAGATACTCAGTTTGAGAATACCGTCCTTCTCTTTTCCTATATCTCTGAATTAATAGTCAAAGGTCAATAGAATACAGTGTTTATAATGTGTAAAAACAGGTTTCAAGAAATCTCAGATGGAAAAAACTAACATAACAGAAGAATAAAACAAATTTCTCACATCCTCATTAAAATCACCCAGGAAGCAATATGATTATTCATTAAAATGGAAGTCAAGATCAGATGAACCTCCAATAAATGTGATAAAAATTTGCATGTTAGTTAATAAAAATAGCAAGTGCAATACTTCGTCAATATCATTGTGAGATTCTAAAGATCTCTGTCCGCAAACTCCATTGCATTCTGAGGTGCAATCAAGATGTCACAATGAGTATTTCCATCCTTCAATCGTATTGTCTCCCATCAGATGATCCATCCTAGAGTTCATAAGTATTCAAGAATTCCCTGGATTTCCTTAGCAAAGAGGTTAACCTTTATGTGCCAAAGTAGGCAGGCTGGGAGATAATATATTTCACCCCCTTCTTTTATATATCTAATTATTCAATTAAATAACAGGAACAAGTTAAACTGATGTCAATCAGGTTTAAACTAATGTAAGAGTGACCATAATCAAAGTTCCACCCATTTAACTAAACTAGTGCAAAATCTACATTGGTTAAACTGACATAGTTGTATGTGTGGACCAAGCTAGAGATTGTCCTTCTAGAGAAAAGGTCAAAAATTAAGTTCCTCACTGGGATTCACTTCCATTTAGATTTTAGAGGTTATAGTTGCAAATACAAAAATGGTTTTAAAAGGTTTCCTGTGTCTATCCCCTCTGATTTTTGGATCAGTTTTATAGTCATATATTGCAAGGGTGAAATAATGAGTGATTTTTTTTCTCCCAGGGAAATCTGCTAATAAGTGAGATTTTTTTTCATCCCATGGCCTTTTTTTTTTTTTTGCCCTCAACAAGTGTAGATAAAATGCTTCAAATTAAATCATAAATCTTAATCTGGATCTGTGGGTTTACAACATAAGGGGATTCCATAAAGGAGCTCTCAATTTGGACAGTGGATTGCAATATACACAATATTGTCTGCATTTTAATTTAATAGAATGTCAGAACATCAGACTAAAGATGGCCAAGATGTATTAGGTAATCTATTTTTCCCCAAGCCAGAACATTATTAAACAATGTGTAAAGTGTTTATATTAGATATTATACCATATTCTTTTCTAGCATTTTCTGTGGTATTCTGAAGTTGTATATAAACCATCAGTTAATGGGAAAATAGGTCTGAAATTTCATGAACTTTTCAAGCCATGTAACATTGTAATCTAGAGCATTCCCCTAGCACTGTCTGACAAAAACTACGACTGGCAAAAGTTGAACACTTTAAACTGAACTACTCGAATGTGGGAAATTCTGACATTTCAAAATTTCCCTTCATCTCTCATCAAGGTCAAACTTTATTCCCACAAAATGAAATTTTAAAAATCATTGAGAGAATATCAAAATGACTTTATTGAAACACTTTATTTTGATAAGGTCAAAATCATAGGAGCTGACACCGGGAGTGCTCCAGGGCTGGAGCACCCATGGACAAAAATAGTGGGTTCTCAGTACCCACTGGTGGGGAGTGGAAGGGGCAGGACCCGCCTGGGACCCACCCCTTCCAGCCACTGGGACACTGCTCTGCAGCATGGCGGGCTGGCAGCTGCCTGAGAGAACCTGGCTGGGAAGGAGGTGGCTTCCGCTCCCTGTTCCGCATAGGTGCCAGGGACCTGCGGCAAGTGAGCCAAAGCCCTCCCTTTCTTCCCCAGCACATTTCCAAATGGCTCAACCATGGTCCCCGGCTCGGGGCGGGGGTGGGGGGTGCGGGAAGGGGCGCTTTGGGGAGGGGGAGGAAGAGGGTGGGAACAAGCAGTCTGGAGATGGCTTCTCGGGGAAAGGGTGGAGTAAGGGCAGGGCCCTGGGTGGAGCACCCCCAGGAAAATCAGAAAGTCAGCGCCTGTGGTCAAAATATTTAATTTTAAGCATATCTCAGCATTTCATTTTGTCTTTAACATTTTCAACTTCATATAGTCTAAAATAATAAAAATCTCAAAAAGATATAGTCAAAACAAAGCTCTTCAACCTTATCAAAATTAAATATTTCAGTATTTTTGTCCAAATTTTTGATGAATTTGATAAATCCCCATAAAACATTTCAATTTATTCAAATAATCATTTTCTAATTGGAAAATGTTCCATTAGAAAATTCTTGACCAGCTCAACCTATCCAGAAAGTTTTCAGAGAGCCAAAGCAATATATCAAGGTACAGTAGTCAATTGGCTTTGTATAATGGACACACCTTTTTTCAATATCTTATTTCTTTCTTTAACTTTTCATAGAATATGAATTGTCCAACAAAGTAGAACTGTGGAGCTTTGAAGCAAAAGGAAAGAGAAAAACAAAACAAAACAAAAACAAAAAGCACACAACGAAAACTGCTTGAGGTGATAGAAAAGATGGTACTAATCTCATGCACTATATCTGGGCACTGTGGAAGATGAACAAGGCACAGAAATATATTCTTCCTGTGCTAGTGAGAGTTAGAAGTCAGGAAGGTCTGAGTATGAAGTGCAGCCACATGAGTAAGTATTAACAACCCCAGCTAAAGCACAGTGAATCAGTACTACCAAGAGGACTTGCTATTTCCAAAGGGCTGGTTGAATAGTGGTGTCTGAACGGAGGCTTTTAGATAGGCACAGTGCCCCTAGCGAAGCGTAGCTGCTGCACCACCATTAAAAATAGCAATGTGGACTCCTGCTCTGATGGCCAATGTAAGGGGGGAAGGCAATGACTCACCTCCTCCGGACACCCTTGGAAAGTCTAGCATAAACATCAGTGTTGAACTTGAGTAGCCCTTGCACTCCGTGGAGTATAAGAACCACAGCTGTGCCAGCTCCTTACACCGAGTTGGTAGGGAGCAGCCATGGAGAGCCCAGGTACAATCTAGCCATATATCTTTTATCTAATCAAATTCTCTCTGAGACAAAGGAGGCAGTTTCACGGTAAACCAGCAAATGGGTATTTTATTTAAAAATAAATAAAAACTACCTAGATTTTTTATTTAAACAAAAGCTGAAATTCTCACTTAACCGCGTGACTCCATGAACTGGAGCTTCAAGTAAAACATTAAATAGCACAAAAAAACACAATAAAATCATGAGAGTTGACAACAATTTGATACCTGATGTCAGTTTGTGTGGGAAAAGGTAATCTTATAGAGAGTTCTTGATCCTCGAGATACCACAATGGAGCAGGGTATGTTATAGGAGGGACTTAATAAAATGAGGGACTTCTGGATGGGAGATTACCCTTTAGATCTCTACCAAAGCACATGGGATGAAATTGTGATCCAAATGAAATCAATGGCAGAACTCTCATTGACTTACTGGAGCCAGTCTGGTGTCTGTATGCTCACATTAGTCTCTCAATCACACTGTCTGGTTATTTTGGAAGAATCAGATACTACCCTTTGAGACATCAGAGGGGAAACATATAATAAGAGTACAAGCAATATATCTAAGTGTTACAGTGATGTTCATGCAAGGATCTTGTAACTTAATGACAAAGCAGTCCACATGCAAACTAAACCTTCACTGTGATGTGAAAGCATGTTATAACGTGTTATATGGAAGAGATATTGTATTTTCGGTTCACACAGATACTCTTCACCTTCTTTTTGATGCCTGTCCTGCTCTGGATGTCGCTGGTGATGGAACTGCCACATACTGTGTGTTCTTCCTGTGCTCATGACATGCAGAGCTTCCAAATCTAACTGGGAGACAACAATTATGATTCTTTGGAAAGAAGAGGAAGATGATAATCCATCCCACACTTCAACAGAAACTCACGTCAAGGTGTTGACAAAGCGGTAGGATAAAATCCAGAAATAGCTTTTGTCTATCACATAGGATGTTTCATTGTTTCAATATCAGATAATGAACACGCAGTTGCAGAGCCCAATTATTGCCTTGAGTGGAGCATCAATACTGCTCACTTCTTTGTATGCGTTTCTGAATTTTCCATATGTTCAAAAAGCTGGAACAAGTTGTCTGTGCATTGACAAGAACAGCACTCTCTGAAGCAAAATATATCATCTCTAACAGAAGCAGCTGCAGATATGAGATTAGGACAGATCCTTGTGGTCCCAGTAGTCACGTTCTGGTGAGGTACAATTTTTCCTTTTATTAAGAAGCTGTGGGTAGAATTCTCAAGGCACCCAGCTACTTTCTCATTGTCAGTGAGAAACCCTGGTTCCCAAAAAGCATCAGTGTTTCAGGGAAACTATACCATAAGCAGTCCCTTCCCTCCCCAAATCGGAATCTGGAAATTGCTTTAGTTTAGGAGTTTGCTCAATTTGCTGAAGTTTGGGGTGAGTCCAAACAGGCAATGTGCATGGAGACTGTATCTAAGAAAAGATCAGAGACTTTGACATAGAAGAAACCTTTCCTAGTGTCATGATTACTTATCAGATATCTTTGCTGGCCACTAAGTGCCATAATTAGTGAGAACTGCATCTCCAAGTTATTGCTAATAAAAGGATGAAATGTGACAGTTCATGTCAGAGAAACAAAGTGAATTCTTGGTCAGTGCCAGCATGAATTGCACATTCTGTAGACTTTATCTGAATTTGAGAGAACAAAACTTTAGAGGAGATAAGTGAGACCACCTACAGAGGTAAGCATTATGTCCAGTAGTGAGTGTTTGTAGGGTGGGGCCCATAGATATTACATCCTCTCCCTAATGAATTTATGTAAAATCTTCAGAAAGACAAGCTGAAAATAATGAAAGAAATTCATGTTAATGCTTCTGGAAATATCATAAAGTGCAGTTGAATATCCCCATGACATTTTTGACAGGAAAAAAAGATCTATTTCCTCAGGTCTGTTTTCTTCAACTCTCTTCCAAGATAGGTGGATTTAGATCAGGAAGTTACTGATCAGTCTTGCTTCAAAGCTCAAGGATTAATAGCTCATTAGGAACCAGAAATACCTGAATTCCAGTCTTGACTCTGACTCCCTCTGTGCCATTTGGTAAATCAACCAATACCTGTGGGTTGTGCCACCTGGCAGAGATGGCCAGATTTATTGGGACTCCCGCACCCTATTAAAAACACAAATGTGTCAAAATCCATTAATACAAAAAATCCATTCAGTGTTTACACACTGCAATAATAATAAAGCAAATCATATCCCAGTTCATTATGCCTAAATTAACTGCTCAATTTTTCCACATACAAAAAGAATATGGCTAGATATCATTACACAAGGTTGTTCACTGCTAATCTGGACAACACTGGTGTTACAAGAATCAGTCATTCACAGGTCAACCCCAATTTTCTTAAACCTGACCCTTATGCTCCCCCCCGCCAACTATTGATCCTGTTACAGTCCAGTTTTTCTACTATGGAAGCAAAAATATCAGAAAGACAACAGTCACAATTCCACAAAGTAACTTAATTAAAAGAAATAATCCTAACCTGTGGTAAAATTACTCTATTATTAAGAGAGTAATATTAATGGATATTAATGGATTTTGACACATTTGTGTTTTTAATAGGGTGCGGGAGTCCCAATAAATCTGGCCATCTCTGCCAGGTGGCACAACCCACAGGTATTGGCTCTGTGGATGAGGGGAAAGCAGTGGATGTACTATTTCTGGACTTTAGCAAAGCTTTTGATACAGTCTCCCACAGTATTCTTGCCAGCAAGTTAAAGAAGTATGGGCTGGATGAATGGACGGTAAGGTGGATAGAAAACTGGCTAGATGGTCGGGCTCAATGGGTAGTGATCAATGGTTCCATGTCTAGTTGGCAGCCGGTATCAAGTGGAGTGCCCCAAGGGTTGGTGCTGGGGCCGGTTTTATTCAATATCTTCATTAACGATCTGGAGGATGGTGTGGACTGCACCCTTAGCAAGTTTGCAGATGACATTAAACTGGGAGGAGTGGTTGATACGCTGGAGGGTAGGGCTAGGATACAGAGGGACCTAGACAAATTAGAGGATTGGGCCAAAAGAAATATGATGAGGTTCAACAAGGACAAGTGCAGAGACCTGCACTTAGGACGGAAGAATCCAATGCACTGCTACAGACTAGGGACCGAATGGCTGGGCAGCAGTTCTGCAGAAAAGGACCTAGGGGTTACAGTGGACAAAAAGCTGAATATGAGTCAACAGTGTGCCCTTGTTGCCAAGAAGGCTAATGGCATTTTGGGTTGTATAAGTAGGGGCATTTCCAGCAGATCAAGGGATGTGATCATTCCCCTCTACTCAGCACTGGTGAGGCCTCATTTGGAGTACTGTGTCCAGTTTTGGGCCCCACACTACAAGAAGGATGTGGATAAATTGGAGAGAGTCCAGCGGAGGGCAACAAAAATGATTAGGGGGCTGGAGCACATGACTTATGAGGAGAGGTAGAGGGAACTGGGATTGTTTAGTCTGCAGAAGAGAAGAATGAGGGGGGATTTGATAGCTGCTTTCAACTACCTGAAAGGGGGGTTCCAAAGAGGATGGATCTAGACTGTTCTCAGTGGTAGAAGATGACAGAACAAGGAGTAATGGTCTCAAGTTGCAGAGGGGGAGGTTTAGGTTGGATATTAGGAAAAACTTTTTCACTAGTAGGGTGGTGAAGAACTGGAATGGGTTACCTAGGGAGGTAGTGGAATCTCCTTCCTTAGAGGTTTTTAAGGTCAGGCTTGACAAAGCCCTGGCTGGGATGATTTAGTTGGGTTTGGTCCTGCTTTGAGCAGGGGGTTGGACTAGATGACCTCCTGAGGTCCCTTCCAACCCTGAGATTCTATGATTCTATGATATCAGCTGAGCAGGTGAGTAAATAATGCCATATATCACACTGTACATGGGAAGAATCCACACTAAGATCTCAAGGCTGTGAACCATGTGCATGGGAAGGTGGCATCCACAAAAGTCTCGGGAGCGCAGGTGGGGGGGAAAATCATGATATATTAGGATATGGTTGTGACAGTATTGACATGAACTGTGACCATATAGGTCATTGTTGTAACCAAGGTCCTATAGTTGCACCAAATCTTATACAAAGGAGGTCAAGTAAGGTGTCTATGGAAAGGATGTAATTTGCTGGTTATGATTATGCTGTATGTGTGTGTCATTTTTGTATTTGAGGTTATGAATATTGGCTATGTACTTGTATCTTAATGTGTAGCATCAGTGAAGCATTTGGTCAGCTTCTTGAGAAAGGACTATTTTGAGTAAGTGCCCAATTAAGAAACACTTAACTGACAATGGACTTTTGGAGACACCAATCCACATCTGAGCTTTCCTAACATGTAAACAATGGTGTCAGACTGCAAAAAGCTGAATTATTTATAATTGCCCAGGTGGCTACAAACTCCATCTTGTTGCTGTGATTTTGCACTGAAGAACAAAGGGGTTTTCACCCACAAGAGAGAGAATATAAAAGGCCCTGGAAGCCCCTCCATTTTGTCTTCAGCTGGCTCAAAAGATGGCCTCTCCACTCCAAAGACACTGGGACAAAGGACTGTAACTACTCGGGTATGAGTGATTGCTGGACCCAGGCCATAAACTGCAACGTTGGTCTGAAAAGGATTGGTCCCAGACTTGGAAGGAGTCTAGTCTGTGAAAGAAGCTTATTGTAACATCTCTAAGAGTGAGATTTACCTGTGTTCAGTTTACTACTGTATTAGGCTTAGACTCGTATGATTTGATTTGTTTTATTTTGGTTGGTAACTTACTTTGTTCTGTCTGTTATTACTTGGAACCACTTAAATCCTACTTTTTATATTTAATAAAATCACTTTTGCTTATTAATTAACCCAAAGTAAGTAATTAATACCTGGGAGAGCAAACAGCTGTGCATCTCTCTCTATCAGTGTTATAGGGGGCAGACAATTTATGAGTTTACCCTGTATAAGCTTTATACAGAGTAAAATGGATTCATTTGGGGTTTAGGCTCCCAGAAAGACTGAATACTGGGTGCTGGGAAAGTCCCTGTTAACTGAGAAGCCCCTGGGCTAAGGGAATCTTAGTGTTTGTGAATTGCAGGGGGGCATGACCCAACCTCTTGATCTGTGCTGTAGCTGACTGGAGTGTCTAGATCAGCAAGACGTGAGTGGAGGGAAGCCTTCTCTGGTAGGGGGGTTTGCTCTCAGTGGTATCCCAGCACATCTAGTGACAGTCTTGAGGGAGTTTCTGTGACCAAACCTGTCACAGGGTAAATAATGCATTGTGAGGCACAGGGATAGGGGCATCCAAAGGCCTTGAAAATCTAGATGGAGGTATAAAAAACCCAAACAAAGCCTCTGTCTCAGCATTTATTTTACAATCAGCAATAGACATAGGAAAAAAACTGGAAGTGGAAGGGAGAGAATAAGTCACGCCTAGGGAGAGAAATGATTGAACATTGGGAGGCAAGGAAGAGGCACAGTGTGTGCGAGGAAGGGGTTTAGGGGCTTCCCTGTTTCCCTCCTTGAGCAGGATAGCAGAGAGTCCCCCCTCCACCCTCAGCTCCCCGTGTGCTTGTGGGGGTTGCATTTCCCTGACAGCTGATGTGCTGCAGGTTGCACCCCAGGTCCTCGTGGCTCAGCTGAGGGAGATAGGAAGCCAGCTGGCAGTGGGCATTCCTGCGCAGCTTGGCACTGGAGGAGACACAGAAGGAGGTGATGTTCCCCATCTTCCTTCACTGCATAGCCCTGACTGCCCAGCCAGGCGCAGGAAGATGCAGGGGGAGCCTGACACCAGCAGCAGCGAGAAGCCATGGACGGCTGCAAAGAAAACAACAAGCAGGAGAGGAAGAGGTGGCGGCGGCTGCTGCTCCCTCCAGCCACACTCACCGACTGATCCCCCCACCAGCTCATCCAAGACACCTTGCCCCAAGCGTGGCCAGCACAGCCAGCAGAGCAGAAGGCAGAATAGCTAAATCATCCTGCCCTAGCATCATGAGATTTTTCCCGGTGGCCCTCAAAGTGACCGGGGCCCCTGGGCATGGGCCCTGTGCGCCCGTGCATTAATCCACCACTGCCACTTGGACTCATGTTGAGTAGTTTCTTATTCTACAAGTAATTCTACTGATTTCACCAGGCACAGCTGCAGAATAAGGCAATATTCATCTTGATTATGGGGTGCAGCCTAGCCCTTAATTTCTCTGCCCCCATCTTTCCCTTTGTAAACTAAGGATAACATTTACCTATCCACCTCCCAGAGGTGTGATGAAATTTAATGGATGTTTTTCAAATCCTTTGAAGACATAAAGAGCTACCTAGATAGCAAGTATTATTCATAACTTGCTTTAACTCTGCTCTAAGTCATGGAGTCTCCACAGATATTTAGTAAATGCCTCAGACAACTGTCGTTCCTTGCTTTAGTGTAGGGGATGTAACCTTTTATCTTAATCAATGTGTATATTAAAGTCTTGTCTATCCTAGAATTTTTGAGGGAATCACCCGCTATTGCATTGTACCTGGGGCTTCTCCACCAGTTATAAACAATGGGAACATTAGCATAGACTGAATAAAATATTTGTGTCCTGTCCATGCTAGTGCTCCTGCCAGTGCACTGCCCTGATTATGCAGTACGCGAGGTGATTTCCCCTAAAGTGCTAAAGTAGACAAGAGTTTTGGACAATATTTTCGCAATGGATTTATGGGATTTTTGTGTTTCAATTTTTCGGTCACCAAATTGAGCTGCATTTTCTCAAAATCAGGTCCATGGTAGGTGGGCATCCACTATCTTGGCCTCAGTGTTCACACGATTAGGATAAGAATAGTCAAAAGGCCTAATACAAAGCACATGAACATCAATGAAAGTCTTTCCATGGACATCCATGGTCTTTGGATCAAGCCCTCAAAGCTTCCATTAATCTAGAAACAAATGTCATCTTTTCTGAATAAACAATGAAGTTCTTAATATAGTTCTTCCACTTACAGAAGGCAGTGCTCCCAATGTATTCCAATATGGTATAATTTATTATTACAGCTGAGGATATACCATTGTCTAGTATAGATTTTGTTTGATATGTTCATAGGGGCCTGATTCTCATTTACATTACCATGCAGGCAATGTAAAGTGGCCTTAAAATGGGAGTAAACATAATGTACATTTTTAAGGCCCTTTTACACTGCAAGAGCCATAGTGTAAATGAGAATCAAATCTTAAATTATTAGTCACTAAGCATTCTGCAATATTTATTTACAAATTGTAGACAAATATACATTTTATTGATTTTTGTGGTGATACAAGTTTCTGAGGATTATTCAGTTGATAGAAATGGTTTTTGAAATGTTATTAATAGTTAAGGCTTTGTGAACATAATTTTGCTTTCTCTCTAGCCCAGGGTATACATTTTTCTCTGCCATTTTTCTCATGTCCTTTTAGGTAAACTTCCTGAATGGTAACAATTCCCCCTACTAAAGAAGTGACTTCATTATAATTCTTTGTTAAAGAGACTGATGGGTTCAGGAGTTAAGCCAGCAGCCAAGGACTGGGGAGATGTGGGTTCAAGTCCATGCTCTACCCTAGGTTTCCTGTACAGCCTTGAGCAAGTGACTTCTTATTTGTGCCTCAGTGGAATGAAAACACTTCATAACATCCCTGTGAGTCAGGGAAGTACTCAGATGCTATGGTAATGGAGATCATGTAAGTACTTTATCTAGATAATAGTTAGATTTATCAGTGAACATATTTTTACTTACTTTTTTGAAAGAGAACAGAAGACCTGGTCCCATGGAGAACCCTTTAGAATTTAGAAAATATGGGGTGTATTTATCATACATTCTGTATTTCTCAAGGGCCCTATTGCCATATTTTATATAATCTGTCAGGCTAGGAAAACATTAAAAGCATGAGAGTACCTTACTACTAGTTCTGTATAATAAATTAACTGAGTAAAAAAACTGTAGAGAATAATGCTGCCCTAATGGTGATACAGACCACATAACTGGTATTTTCCATCTGAAACTCCAATTATTCCATGAAAATGTAGTATGGTCTTCATTCCGTCTCCCTGTCCTGTCCCCGCCATCCCCCAATCATTAATGAATTCATTAGATATCTTTTTATTCAAATCCGGAATAGTCCCTACAATGCAATCTGTGCTAAAAAGTTTGTTTGTTTGTTGTTATTTACTTGATCGTCTCTGTATGTAGTAAGAATGTTACTTTTTTGTTGTTGTTGCAAGGATCCAATGTCCTTCTCTCATTAATACTGAAGCCCCTTAATGTTTATTTGTACCTTTTTACCATTTTTCTAACAGGTACCTTATTTACTTCCATTAATCAATTAGCAAGAAACACTAATAAAGAGATTTTAATAGGAGTGTGAAATTTATAAAGTTAAAGCAATTATTCCAATACAAACTTAAACATTACTCTCTCTCTCACAGGTATATATATTTATCCCTATCCAGCTGGTGGAAGGCAATATTGAAACTCCTCAAAACAAAACAAATTGCCTGCTGGCATTTCCATTTACCAAGTGGTTCAGTAAATTGTTTTGTTAAGAATAACATTTTCATCTCACTTAATCATTATTCTTCTAAACAACATTTCCCTTTAGAAAATTCAACACTTTTTGCCACCATCTTTGGATGATTTATGAACTTCACAATCCCTGAACTAGTAATATTGCAAGGTAAGTTGATTACTTGAAGCATAATGTTACAAAGAATGGCAGAACTTTTACAGTGTGAATGAGGCCTAGGCTACCAGGCTATATCTTCTTGATATGAATGAGGTCAAAAGCACAATTAACAAATAAATAACATATATGTAAATGAAAAGGTCCTGTTCACTTGAAAGCAGATTGGCTGAAATGTATTGTTTCATGTATTTATAATATAACTCAGTTTACCTTTAATTCAGTATAAAATAATAGCTTCATTTATGATTGGCTGACATACAGAAGAGTCTTCTCTAAGCCAGTCTGAATGCAGGGTTTTCAGAGAAAAGTTGACTCCACTCCTAACTCTGAATTCTCATATAATGTCTATATGAGCACAGCACCTAACTGCCTTCTGCCCTAATCCTCCAAACATTTATATAAGTGCTTAATATTACTTCAGTGGGACTACTCATGGGCATGACCCAAAAACCCACTGAAGTCAATGGAAGTCTTTCCATTTACTTAAATGGTCCATGGATCAGGCCCACATGTACATAAAGTTAATGAGCGTTTGCAGGATTGGGGCCTTAGGCCTATAGGAAAGCACCTTCTTACTCCTGATGATGTATCTGTGAATGGAATGCAGAAGAAGGATACAAATCAGCACTTCAGAAACACATCACCAAGGCTGGAGGTGTGCTCATCGCTCAAATTCAGCTCCAGGTGTAGATTTCAAAGGCCCTAACGTTGGAAAATGCTTTGATTCAGGTTTTTGCCGTTAGCCCATATCTAATCAGTTTTTAATCACAGCAAGTGCAATATGTAGGGCAGGAGCCAGCAACCTTTCAGAAGTGGTGTGCCGAGTCTTCATTTATTCACTCTAATTTAAGGTTTCGTGTGCCAGTAATACATTTTAATGTTTTTAGAAGGTCTCTTTCTATAAGTCTACAATATATAACTAAGCTATTGTTGTATGTAAAGTAAATAAGGTTTTTAAAATGTTTAAGAAGCGTCATTTAAAATTAAATTAAAATGCAGAGCCCCCCCAGACAGGTGGCCAGGACCCGGGCAGTGTGAGTGCCATTGAAAATCAGCTCGCGTGCTGCTTTTGCCACACGTGCCAGAGGTTGCCTACCCCTGTTCTAGGGCAACAATTTCCGGTCTGACTTGATCCAGTTTCATGTACAAGTTTGTGCACTGGACTTGACTCTTCTTTAGACATGGCATCTGTATACTACTGGAACTTCCATGTCCAGGATTTCCTCTGACCTGTCTCAAACTAGGGGAAACCAACTTCTTTTCTTTGGCTGCTTTTCCATACTGCGTGCTTCATTTTGAAATTGAGATCAAACAGCACTCAGCTACACATGAAGGGGGCTTTAAATAAATGGATTATAAATATTTTAGCATGTTTACTTAGCCCAAACTGTCTTGTCTTCATTCCATCAAACACAGAACAGGTCCTTAATTCTTTTATTACCTAAAATTGTAATGATTATCTCTTCCTAACTTGAAACAGAATTTGCTGAAGTACATTTGTATTTCTGCTGAAAAACACAGTTTCTTAACAGGATATCTGAGTGATTCCTCCAAGATCCTCCAGAAAATGTCACATATCTCAAGCACATTCAAGATTATGTAATTCCTTTATCAGCTTGTGTTTTCTGTCACCAAGAGGTTACAGAGAGAGCAGTAGGGACTGCAGCATTCTAAAGTAAAAGCATGTCACATGACTGCTTTTCAGCTGTGGTGAGCCATCAAGCTCTGCCATGTCATTGCTATCTGGTGGCATATCCCTCAACTGAATGGCAGGTGTGATGTGCCTTTCACTTCAATTACATGCATTCATAGAATGTTGTAATCATCTCTGGCATTCCATATAAGCATTCTCTACTGTGTTCTGTTCTTTTCCTCTGCTCAGATAGAAGATAGATGGAGCCATTTTTTGCCATTTTAGCCTAATATCTAATAGATATTTCCGCATCTGACACCTAATTATTTTTTCAATGTGAAATGTCTTTGATTGTGATGTATCTTTATCGTTGGAGATCTAAACACTTGTTTCAGTCATATAAAAATGTTATCCGTTTAAAGGCATAATGCATATAGAAGCTGGTTTATAATTTTATTTTTTAAATCATAATTCCTTACAGTGTTTCAAAGATCCATATGTGCACTGTGATGTTTACAATAAAATAGATTATATTTCAATAATATATTCCTAGAGATGAGATATTGACAATTCCCATCAGACAAGGTGGCAAAGGGCGCGTTATTTCCCCCAAAGATTAATTTGCATTCCTGAGATGGAATGTAGTTAATTAATTTTCAAAAGGCAGAAACTGTGTCATGGCATGTTGGGTTAATAGTATATCTTTTTTGGAGTTCCACCATTTGAAGCTTCATTCTGCTTTTAGAAATATTGCTATAGTGAGAAAGACATGGAATCTTTAGTCAGAGAGTAACAATCTTAAGGCTAAACTATTGTATAGTCTTATTTGAAGGTCTAGCAAAGTTCACCATCAACATCCTTCAATTAGGACAAAATGAAGCAGCTCATATTTTCAGTAATTCCAAATAGTATCACTCTGTCTTCTCTATTCTATAATCTCTTTGCTGTCTTCCTTTAAAAGTCCATGCTGATTTAAAGGGTTTTTTTCCCCTCACTTACAAATGCTTTAGTGATAGCTATCTAGCATAGCTTTCAGATTCTGTCTCACCATATGTTCCTAGTCACTCACTTAAGACTGCATCTGTTAAATATCTGCTCCAGTATGGTTTCAATATCAACTCAAAAACAATTGGGGCTAGAATCTTTATAATAATTATTCTCTACAGATATAGAATTGGCTTCTGTTCAAATTAAAAAAACTATGTATCTATTCTCATTTTTAAATTTTGATCAAAAACATGTAGGTTTGTGGGTTTGGGTTCATTTTTTGGGTTGAAAAGTGGAAGCAGACTATTGTGAAGGTGTAATATAAACATACATCATATTGTACTAATTAATACAATTTATTTATCTGGCCTTCGCCAGGAGGAATGCTTTTTTAAATATATATAAAATCTCAAGATGTCAAAAAGACATCAGTACATAATGTCTTATAAATTAGAAGCCCTGTTTGCAAATAATAATATCTTACAGAAACGTCCTGCCTTTCCACAGGTTTTGTTATGTTCTTCCAAATCTAAAAATGTATTAATTAGATAAAAGCCCACATAACCCAGTTTTTCTTCTCTTAGTGTTTGTGAAGAGCACTGATGTCTTGCTTTTCTCTGCAACCAAAAAGACCATTGTAGCACCTCTTGTTTTACTCATTCATTTTAAAGGGGACTGATGTTAGAAAGACATTATTGTTTCAACCCTAGAAGTCCTCCTCTGCACCAGACTTATCCTCAGATCTGGGAGTTGTCAGATCTGGCAGGTTGGAAAGAGTCACGTACAACAAGGACAATACATAGTGTCCTGGAGTGGCTTGGCCTTCTTTTATGGAGATGTAAGATTAGTATGATATACAATTCCCAGCTGCTGCTGGATGATTATGTCTCAGCAGTAACAGAACTACTTTTTACCATTTGTACCTGGCTTGGAGGGTGGACCTGATATGGTTATCACTATTATGATCCAGGCCTTTGTCACCTTGAGATTACACTGATTGTATCTAATTAGGGTTACACTTTAAATGTATTTGGAAGCCAAAGTTAGAGCAGAATGTGGCAGGCCACTTGGTCAATGAAATGTTTCACTGTTAGCATATCCAGCCAGTGCTCTGTGATCTGCCTAACTGCAGGTGGGTTTCTGGATGAAGTTTAAAGTGTTGGCATTGACCTATAAAGTCCTAAATGGTGTAAGGCATTCCTATCTGAGAGACTACCTCTCTTCCTATGAAATACTGTGAAACAGCTGAGATTTATCAAGATAAATATATTTATAGCTGGACAACCCTTGATATACAAGAGAGTGGGTAGTTGGCAGGCTCTGCTTTGAAAAGAGATCACCACCACCACCCTTGAAACAGCTCTTATTTGCTGTTCTTCAGGGCATGCTGCAAAGCACATCTTGTTAGAAGAGTTGCTGAAGCAAACATTGCTGGAAATAATACTTAAAGAAAAATGAGTAATTTGGTTTATTTGGGGGCTACCTGGTTTTTAGTGTTATATATTATGGGGCTGCTATTTCTTTCTCACATTTATTGCATTTTTAAGTGTTTGTCTAAGGCATCTAGACTGTTCATACAGGCACCTCTTGTTGTTATTTTATAAATCTAAAGAATGAATAAATAAGAAACACATATCAACCAAAATATTTCCTGCTCATAAAATATCATATCATGATTATTTTATGAGTGTTAATAAAAAGTCAAGGCTTGTTTGGAACAGGCTGACCCCAATGAAGCTTCATCATCTATTGAAATCTTCACTTACAAAATTAAGGCCTGATCTGTTAAACACGTAGGCATGTGAATAAAACTATTTGTAGTATTTGTAGGATTGAGCCCTTAGATTATAGTTATAGGTGCCCAGAAACTGATTTGGGAACATGAATTAAAAGACAGACATAGGAAAGAAACTTCTCTTGGTCAGAAAATCACTCCTCAGATGCAAAATTTGGGGAAATAAGAGGGATATTTGCATTAATGTTGGAGTTTGCATAGAATAATATCTTCAGAATCAAGCCCCAAGTGGGGTGAACTTCAGTTAATCATCTGCTAGTCAAGTTCAAGAACTTCACATGAATTCAGTTTAGAGAGGTTTTAAGGTTCTTCTCTTCAGGCCCAAGCTAGAATCCCGTAATAATACTTTCTGTGTGGGTGTGTGTGGATTTACATCTTCAAAGTGCTGCACCAGCTTTTAAAAAAATTTAAATTAATAAGTCAAATATACTACTGCTTTACTGGAAAAAGTTATATTTAGTAAACCAATAATATCTGCATCAATTTTTAACAGCTGATCATATCTAAGAGATTTTAAATAAGTGTGAATATTGTATTTAAAGTAATGGTTAATGGATGAATATAGAACCAAATGCTAGCAAATGCAATGGATCTGAAGACTGTTTTTCCTAAAAAATGTATGTAAACACATGGTAAAAAGATAGTTTAAGGTGGATACTTTCCTAACAGCTGTATACCAGTCTTTTGAACTCTCTCCCACTGGAGTCCCACTGTGGATGCAGGAGAAATGTAAGATATAAAAATTCTAATAGCCCTATTTTAGCTAATGAGTGCCTAGTTTTTAAAACAAGACAGCAAAATAGCATTTAAATAACAATAGAGCCCAGTATTTGGGGTAGGGAGAGTTACAATTATATGAATCAAGTTTTATAATTTCACAGTTACTCCATCTTCCTCTTTGTCTCTTCACTTCTCAACTTTTTATCAACTTAGGGCTGGACTACACTACTGCCTAAGAGAATGTCACTTACCTTGCTCATGGGTGTGAAAACAACACCCCGCAATTGACATAAGTTACATCCACTTAAAGTGCTATTCACACCATGTCATGTCGGCAGGAGACGTTCTCTGGTCAGCATAGTGCGTCTTCACCAGACACTCTACAGCGGTGCCACTGAATCGGTGCAACTGTGCTAATATAGCGTGGTAGTGTAGACATGCCCTAAATGTAGAGTAGAAGCATAGGAAAGAATAATACATTATGGATGACTGTATTAATTCCTAGACCTCATAACAGAGAACTCTCGGCACTTTCTTCACCATGCACTAGCAAGTGCACTAGCACTAACAAATCATATGAATGTTGGTACTAATATTCCTATGTCTTCCAGTAATTATAAGCAATATCTCAAAACATTGTTGCCTCATCCACGCCCACAGTAAAGTGGCACAGTTTGATAACTATGGATTTAGAGATAGTGAAGAGTTCAAATAAAGTTTCAGACTGAGTGGAAAATTAAGATTTTATCCAATTACAGAGACCTATATTATTAGAAAATCTTAATCTTTTCTTTTGCTTTACTTTATTTGTATTATCTTATTTCAAACACGTAGCAAAAGATATGAAAGCAACAATGTTATGAAAATAAATATTGAGCCAAATGTTGTGAACCCTAACTGAGCAATAGTCCCATTTAATTGGAGTTTTGCTTGGTTAAGGAACACAGAATTTGGCCCACTATGTATTATTTATAACACCTAGGTAACCATGTAACCTAGATCTGATGTAGGAACCTGCTGAATAACTTCATGGCCACTGCAGACACTTACCAATGGTAAAAGGAAGTTTATTTAAGGTAGGTGAATCCTGTTTTTCCTATTATAGATAAACTAAAAACAGTTTATAAATGAACAAATGTAAGTGATCTTGAAAGCCTTATAAAATTCAGTAAAAGGAGGAGAGTTTTAATTTGATTACTTAAAGAAGCCTCTCAAAGAAAATGTCCCTGGATTCAGCTAAGCATTTAAGCATATGTTAAATTTAAGATGAATGGGATGGATTTAAGCACAGTTCTCAAATTAAGAGTGTGATTAAGTGCTTTGTTGAATCAGGGTCTATTTTTATACAATTGCACCTTGTCTTCTGAGCACCGAATTCCCTTAAAGAGTGTCTTAATTTCAAAATATATCCCACTATATCTGTTTCACCATAATCGGTTTCCATTTGCTCTCTAGGAATATTAATAAGCCTTAAATTACAATAACATTTCAATATACCATTAAAGTCAATTTCAATTAACCTAACCCTTAGCAGAGTTTATGCTAAACTTTATCTCACCAATTGAAGCTTGATGTTTAATAGCAGGATTGGCCTTTTTAAAATATAATTCCCATCTCTACCTAAGTCACATCAATCTCTCTCTGCCTCAGTTACCCATCTGTAAAATTAGGATAATTATTTCAACCATCCTTTGTCTGCCTTGTCTATTTAGATTGTAAACTCTTCAAGGCAGGGTGTTTCTCTCACTATACATTCCCACAGAGCCTCGCACAATGGGACCACAATCACTTTTGTGGTCTCTAATGTGCTACTGTAATACAATAATAATTGCTCTCTCAAAATCCTTAACCATATCCCACTTTGCCTTCAATCCTATTGGCACATTTCCATTTATTTAACAATAAAACCTACATTTTCAACATTTCTAATAAATACATCCTTCTTTTCAAGGCCTAGTTGTAGCTTTGGAGAAGTCCACTCCAGATAAACAAGGAGGTATGTTCCAATACTTTCCCTTAGAAATCTTTCAGTTTCCAAGCATTCAGAATTTAAATTTGTGTTATAACTTCAGCATGGGCACAAAAACCCAGTTAAACAATGGAGGATCTTGCACATTTTTCAATGAGTATAATTGTTGTTTAGGAAGGTGCCTCTATCTATCTGATGCCCTAACTGTTCACGTGTACCACTGGCCCCTTCTAGCAGGCCTACTCTCACCTTGGATATAATTGACACATTGGGAATAAGCAGCTCCTTTTACATAGATAGCAGCTCTTTCTAATCTGAAAGTGCTGATGTAGCACAGTCAGGGATAGACAGATCTACAACAAAGTTTGTAAGGCAGAAATTGCAATGCTGGAACATGAGTCATTGGATTCATTTACATAGTTCTGGGTGAGGCTAAATAAAAAAAGCAACATTGATTTCCTGCTGATCCCTCTCCCCCCAAGTTAATGAATTAAATCTACTCATGTTAAAAGAAATGGCTGCATCAAAAGATCTGCTATTACCATCAATGTAGCAGGGAAGAAGCTGCTAAGCAGGACAAATGTTAGGATTTGAGGTGACTCCAATAATAATTGCCAACCATACTGATTTAGGATGTATAGTATCAAATTTATGCTGGTAGCACTGCATACTAGCAGAAGTCTGGTGCTATACCTTTTTCATAATGCTCCCTATTAGCATTGATGACACTACCTAAGATATGTCTACACTACTGAGCCTATGCCAGCATAGCCTCCTACTCAGGGCCGGCTCCAGGCACCAGCGAAGGAAGCAGGTGCCTGGGGCAGTCAAAAGAAAGGGGCGACACTCCATCCGGTATTGGGGCAGCATGTCCGGGTCTCTGGCATCAATTCGGTGGTGGGTCCTTCACTCCCCTTCTTCTTCTTTGGCAGCACTTCGGCAGCCGCTCAATCGGATTTTCTTTTTTTTTCCTTCACTGCTTGGGGCAGCAAAAAAGCTGGAGCTGGCCCTGCTCCTACTGCAAGTGCAGCCTATACCGACAGAAATTTTCCTGCTGCTGGAGGACCACCTCCTCCCTGGATGATCAGGGCTGGATTTAGGGGCAGGTAACCACCTGGGGAGCTGGGCTCGGGACGCACCGAGCTCAAGGTGCTGTTTTTGTTGTTAGCGACAAAAGGGAAAACAGAATGTTTGAAGTGTTTCAGGTATTCCACATGTGAATTCATTTTTCACTAACCTCCTGGAACATTCTGGACTTTTGTAGAATCTCATGGAATCTTCCAGACTTTCTGAGAACTACATTTTCCTCAAACCTCCTAGAATGTTGTTAGCCATGCCCTCGCAGATATATAAGGGGCAGGGCCGTGCCAGTCAGTCAATGAGATATAAGAACAAAGTAAAGTGAAGTGAGAACCCAGGTGAGATCGTGTGAACCTTGTTTTATTGCATAATTGTGAAAGTGTACTTGTGTTTTAAGACTTGAAGAGTGTAATTAGTGACTAATAAAGGACATATTTAATGAGACAATGGAGGATTTACCCCATCTATCCAACAATATAAAAGAAATAGTTACTTCTTTTGCCATGCTTAACACGTAATGTTTGATGACTTTCTAAGACTGTGGAACACAGACTTTTGCTCTCTCTCTCATACTGTCTGTTTTCCCTGTAGAAAATAAAAGATGCCCATGAAGAAGCCTTCAGGAGCTTAGTATAGAAAGTAAAAAGCTCAGTTGCAATCTAGTTTACAGCAAGAGGTGAATCTGATGGAAAAATATCTGAAACAGAGCAACATATGCTACTGCCTAAAGCCCGGTCTTTGTTACAGTGTAGAAGAAACTGAGGAGCTAAGCGTAAATGATGGTAAACCTATTACTAAGGAATTAACAGATTTACCTGAGGATAAGGAATGGAAATGTGAGTAAAGTGATAGAGAATCATCCAGTTTTCCTGGTGGAATAAAGGAGAATGATGATAAAGAAAAAAAATCTGGTTTACATGAAAGAGAGAGAAACGATAAAGAGGAATCAGCCTTGCATGATGACAGAAACAGCAGCGAGAAAAATTGCACACCACAGATTGATACATCAGATGCTGCCTTATGGCCAGCAATCCTAAACTCTGCTGATATTGATCATACAATTTTGAATGGACCAGGCAAAGTTGAGGATGTGACATTTTGGGTAAATGAGCAAAAGTGACACTTCTCAAAGTCATACTGTGAAAGAGTGCTTAATAATAGTGAGAAACTGAATTGACATTGGCTAATTTACTCAAAATCAACTGACAAAATGTTCTGTATTTGTTGCAAAATATTTTACAAGAATGCCAAATAGTTGCTTGCGCTTTCTGGGTACAATTGCTGGCATAACTTAGTTGACACTCAGAAGCAACATGAAAAGTTACCCAACCATTTTATGGCCTTCTCCAAATGGATGGAGGTCGAGTCAATGCTCAAGCTCAATAAATGCATAGATGCAGAAAAACAACTCATTATTAATGTAGAAACCCAGTACTGGAGGAAGGTGCTCGAGCATCTGATCTCAATTACCCCCTTCCTTGCAAAGAATAATTTGGCTTTCTGGGGACATTTGTTAAGTTCATTGAATGTAACAGTAATTTCCTCAGTTTGGTAGAACTCCTTGGGAAACATGATGAAGTCAAGTAGTTCGTAAAGAAGCTATGGACCATTACTGCAGCAAAACAATTCAAAACAAATTGATTGACCTTATGGCAAGGAAGGTGCTTGACAACATATTGATGCAACTTGGCAAAGTGAAGTACTATGCCATAATAATGGGCTACACTCCTGACATTAGTCACAGTGAAAAGATGTCATTTACAGGAAGATGTGTTGATGACGAGGATGGCTGTATCCAAGTAAAGGAACACTTTATTTGTTTCCGGTCTGTGGACAACTCTACTGGAAAAGTTCTAACAGAACTGTTTATGAAAGTTTTGAATGAGAATAAAATAAAGCTTCAGGATTGCTGTGGCCAAAGCTATGACAATGGCACAAACATGAAGAGAAGAAACAGTGGTGTTCAGGCAAAGATTCTTGTGCTGAATCGAAGAACTTCTTTCATGCCTTGTGGTTCCCATTGCCTCAACCTGGTTGTGTCAGATGCAGCATTATCTTCTTTAGATTCAATCTCTCTCTTTGGAGCACTGTGAAGTATGTGCATCCCATTTTCAGCATCAAGTGTCAAGTAGAAGATCCTCACGGACAGTGTTTCAAATCTGACCATGAATTTGCTAAGTGACACTTGCTGGGAGAGCTGCATTGACAGCATAAGGCCAGTGAGGTTCCAAGTGACAGAGGTTTACAACACTCTGATGGAACTGGCGCAATCAACTAAAGCTGAGGCTGGAATCCAACGTGAGACGCAAAGACTTGCAAACCAGATCACTGACTTCAAATTTCTGATCTCAATTGTGATTTGGCACAGAATCCTGTTCCAAGTAAATGTTGTAAACAAGACATTACAAACTCAGTCGATGGACATCACCACCGCTACTACTTTGATAAGAAGCTGCCTTGATTTCATAGTGGCCTACAAAGACAACAGATTTTAAGACACCATCACTGCTGCCAAAGAAATGGGGGAAAACTTAGGAGTTGAGTCTGTCTTCAAGGAAACTCATATTCATTGGGAGAAGAGATAGTTTGGTTAGAAAGACAGAGATAAGGTGATGGGCAGCTCAGAAGAAAAATTCAAGAGGGAGTTTTGTTTCCTCGCTTGTTGATCGAAGAAAGGTTCAGACATATGAAGCACCATGAAAAGACCTGGGGGCTTTTGCATGACCTTAATAAGCTGCTGGCAGACAGGAAAACATTCTTGAACAATTGTATGGACCTTCACCGGATGCTAACACCTGGGGAATGTTCGGACATCAATGATAAAGACCGCTGTTTTGAATTGGACAACATTGATCACATTTTGCCACACAGGAAGAACTCTCAACTCCAAGTTCTCCAGTTCATTCATGATGCAGAGCTCAAGGACACTTTTCCTAATCTGTGGATAGCTTTGAGGATTCTCCTCATGCTGCTGGTCACAGTCGCAAGTGGTGAGTGCAGCTTTTTGAAGCTCAGGCTCATCTTCGATCAATGATGGCTGATGAGAGACTAACATTGCCTGCTATTTTATCATTTGAAAATGCCATTGGCCAGTCTTTGGATGTCTCCAACGCTGTGCTTCCATTCATGAGAGCAAAGGTGAGAAAAGCGACCTTTTGAACTAAAAGACTACAGTTAACATTTGAAGGCTGTCACCTACTGTAACACGATTTAATACTGGTTCACCCAATGTTGGTGCACAGTTCAATTTCTTGATGTTAGTATGTTTCAGTTATTCTGAATATTAAAAAGTTTCTATAAGCTTAGAGGAAACCGTTTTTTTAATTTGCTTATATATGGCATGAATAAATACAAATTTACAGATCCCAGCATGCAAATTTATCATATATGACGGGATAAATCATGCATGCAAATCGTGCATCAAAGTCGTGAAATGGGCTACAAATGCAATAAAAACAAGGTTTCAAAAGTTTAACAAATGCAGGGGGGTGCATCCAAGATGCTCCTTGCTTGGGGCACCATTTGGTTTAGGGCTGCCCCGGTGGATGATATTAGCTTATGCCAACATAGCTGTCAGCCTAGCTGCATTTACACTGGAGAGAGTTTCAGCATAAACACATCTGTCAGGTGTGTGGGTTTTTTCACACCCCTGACCAATGTAGCTAGGTCAATTTAAGCTCAAGGTGTAGACTAAGCCTGATCCCACTAGTTCTTACTGTGCAGCATCAGAAGAAGAACCTTCTTTCAGTCACTGACCAGAAACTCTTCTCTTCAAAGGAGCTAAACTCTGCACTGTGGTACAGCCAAGATACCAGTGATATTAAACACTAAGGGCTCAATCTTGGATCTCTGGCCCAACTACTTTGTGTCACTCAGGCAATGGAAAGTGGTCGGAAATCTGTTCTAAAGGTGATGCCATGGACTCCCCCTGAAACAGGGGAAGCCTCAAGTGGTGTACAATAGGTATAATTGGCTCCACCTCCTCCAAATAGGTGCTCTGGCACAGGGGCACTGGACCTACTTTAATTACAGGGATCAGCCACCCTATGTCAGTTACTATAAGTATTCTGATTAGAATTGATGAAGGACATTATTAAAATTACAGTGGTCATCACTTAAGGTATGTGTGCCATACTCCACATAGGGTGCATTGGCATGAAAAGTGGAAGGGCAGCAGAACCCAGAGTTTCACTGATCTTTGGAACCCTTAAGCTGCTCTAAATTAAACAAAAGGGCATTTCAGGCTCCAGCAGTCCCAGGTTTAAAGCCAACAACCCCTCTCCTCAGCAATCCAAAGTATGAGCTCAGTGCACACGAGGATTTGGCCCAAGTGGCTTCTGCCACCCTTACATGGCATAAGCCCTTATTCCATAAGTAGTCCCATTGGTTTAAGTAAAGCAAGGTACTGAACAACGTGAGAAAAGGTGACAGAATATTGCCCTGAAATTTTTTTTTCCTTTTTACAACCTGTCCTTTCCTTCTTTTGTTCTCCTTTTCATTTTCCTTGTTTCCATTTTATACTTCTAATCCTACATCTTCCATTTTTATCCTCTATCTTCAGTTTCCTCTTTATTCACAATTCACATCTCCTGTCCTTTCATGTAGTCTTTGTTTTAATGCTTCTCATGCTTTCCTCTATGGATTTGGTGAGAGTCTTTCTATAAACATCTGTGGCCTACGAACCAGACCGTATTCCCTTGCCTTACTCTCCATGTCCTGTACTTTATAGCCTCCCTCACATACACCCTCTCTCTCATTCCCCATCTCTTTTCACAATGCTAAATGCAATGTCTATACCTCACTGATACAGGGCTTTTTCTGCATGAACCCCCTGATTAGTTTCTAAAATTAATAATGAGGGCACTAAGTACCAGTGATTTTATACTAACCATTGTATACAACTTATATCTAGTCTACACCCTCCAAATACCTTAGCTATACCAACCTAACATCCATTGTAGACAGCTGTACAGACAGAAGAATGCTTCCATCGATGCTGCTACCATTGCTTGGGGAGGCCGTGTTCCTACACTGACAGAAAAGTCTCTTCCATCTGCATAGGCTACAGTTATAAGACAGGGTTATGGTGGCATAGGTATGGTGACCTAGCTCTGCCCACATAGTCCTCATAGTATAGACATACCCTTACTCTAGAACCACAAATGACCTGTACCTACTAATGGGAAAGGGGGGGCTGGGTGAGGGCTGCTGGCTTCAGCAGTATAAGCCAAGCAGCAAATCTGGGGGTGGGGACATGACCCCATATGCCCCCCCACATCACCTAGGTCTATAATATTCCCATTCTTCATTACCTCTGCCTTGCTAACAAAGTTTAGACACATTATCAACCAGCATATTAAATCATTAGAGCAGAGGACAGAGTCAGGAACTCTGGATTCTGTTCTTGGACAAAAGTTTGCTGTCCCAAGGCAGGGCTTCTCCCAAACTTGCAAATGATCTAGGCAAGGTTTTTGTCCAAACTTAAAGCAAGCATGCAAACAAAAATGTTCGTCAGCTCACCCTTTACATTTTAGGCTCTCACTATTTCCCCTCCTAGAGGGCTTTAGCAATTCTACTACTCCCAGCCTTCTCTCAGTCAGCTCTATCCCTTCCTGAACTGCCTTTGAAGCCTTTATTGCCCAGGTGCAGCCCTGCCCCCTTAATTGACCCAACCGTGAGCACCAGCTCTGCACAGAGGCATTGGACCTACTTTAATCACAGGGGCCAGTCGCTCTGTGTCAGTTGCTGTATAAGTATTCTGATTAGCGTTGATGAAGGAGAATTTTAAAATTACAGTGGTCATTGCTGAAGGTATGTGTACCTCACTGTTACCTTTAAAGAGTGACGACTAACACTTTTTTCCTCACCAGAAGACAAATCCATGATATAAGTCAAACTTTAGACCAAAATCTGGAGTAGCCTCTGTCAAAAAGTTCTTTAAAATAATTTTAAATAGAGTGATTTAAAAAGGAAACCATTACTTAAAAATCTATCCAAATGTAATTCATTAGTTATGAATCACACTTAGCAATGCAGAACAAGGTCAGATTGATTGAGGGGAAAAAATATTATTTAGATGTAAAATCACAAGAGTTTTACAGATGTGGGGAGGGATAGTTCAGTGGTTTGAGCATTAGCCTGCTAAATGCAGGGTTGTGAGCTCAATCCTTGAAGGGGCTACTTAGGGATCTGGGGCAAAAATCTGTCTGGGGATTGATCCTGCTTTGAGCAGGAGGTTGGATTAGATGAGGTCCCTTCCAACCTCAATATTCTATGAACATTACTACATCTGGTATCTCATCCTTTGTATCCCAACAATCTTTGATCTGGGAAAGCATTATATAGCCAATTCCTTCTTTCATTTCTGCCCTCTAGCATCACATAGGCTTTTAAATGAAAACAATAGCTGCCCCCTTCCCTGTTTACCCCCCAGATAATGGAAGAGGACATTTAGACGGCATTACCAGCTCTGTAAAAGCAGCAAAGAGTCCTGTGGCACCTTATAGACTAACAGAAGTTTTGGAGCATGACAAACAATTGGCAGCAGAGCCTAAAAGAAGAGTTTGCTAGGCTTGGCACTTTGCTTTTTTCATACTTCTTTGTTAAGATCAGGACCGGCTCTAGGTTTTTTGCCGCCCCAAGCAAAAAAAAATTTTGGCTGCCCCCACCCCTGCCCTGGGCTCCCCACCCGCAACCCCCTGCCACCCCAGCCTTGGGCTCTTCCCCACACACACCCCGTGCTGCCCCAGCTCTGGGCTCCCGCCTTACCCCCCACCAGTGCCCACCCATACCCTGCTGCCCCAGCCCTGGGCTCTGCCCCCTCCACCCACACTTCCTGCTGCCCCAGCCCTGGGCTCTCCCCCCCCCACCTGCACCCTCCTTCCGCCCCAGCCCTGGGTCACTGGTAACTTGCTCCCAGGGTGGGTCATTCAGCAGGAATTTTGGATGTGCACAGAACACAGACAGGATTGGTTTTCATATTGTTACAGAACTGCAGTAAAGTGGAACAATTTTCAGCTTGTGTGATTGGAGGATATCTGGATGCATATTATAAGACTGTCCTCCATAAATGAGAAAAAGTTGAGGTGCCTTTATTATTCTTTTGTTCCACTCTTTGTTTCTATGGGGAATTTGCCAATGCAATATCACTGTCTTCCTTCTAAACAAACAACACTAAAAAAAAAAAAAAAAGGCAATGGCTGTTGAAAATAGCAATTCCAGTCCTAAAAACCACTGGGAAGCATTTCTTGCTCAATTTTATCCTACTTTTTCTACAGCAAATTACGGTGGATCAGTATATTTGACTTCGGAGAAATGAAGTAACAGCTGCCCAAATTGAGCTTGAGCACTCCTGAATTTTGAGGTGTTCAAATCTGGAAGGCAGGTGCTAGATTCCCTTTCTGAATATTAGCTATATCTGGAAAGGAAAAGTCAATTTCTGCTTCTGTGGCTCAGAAGTGGAAATCCTCCTAAGTGCCTGGTACTGTATCTAAAGCTGCCCAAGGCCAGAGCCTCCCCTCCCTTACTTTTCATTTTAAATTCTAGTGGGATCCACATACCTCCCTTGCTAGGCTTCAGATAGAGAGGGGCACTGTCCATTTAGTCTGCCCAATTCCTTCTTTGGGGGCAACAAGGTGAGGTCACACCAGTATCCTTAATCCAGTCTGGCGAAGTCTTCTGAGGGTGATATCTGGGCCATACTTGTTCTCCATTCACGGTGCCACCCTGCTCTAGCAGTGAACTCTCCATTCACAGCAAGCTGCAGCATGAGGTTTCAGCTACCATACTCCCTCCCCCTCCCCTTCCCCTTCCTGTTGATAGCAGCCAAGGGAATGCTGGAAAATGTAGTTCTTTCCCTGTTCCAGGGCTGGCTCTATAGGCAGGGAGCTAACCAAGGAACTACAGCTCTCAGGCCCCCCTGTTAGTTCTCAGCTCCCAGGCTGGATCCCTGCCAGCTGCCGCCCCTGCAAATGGGCTGCCCCAAGCAGCTGCTTGCTTTGCTGGTGCCTAGAGCCGCCCCTGGTTAAGATGCTTATCCACACTGGGCCCCATTGGGTTATTTTCTATTACAGTATGTACTCATATTCTTGTAGCTTCCTTTTCTTAGGTAAGTTGCAAACTCTTTTAGTCAATGCCCACAATTTATCTTTGGATATCCTCCTTCCTCCCTCTCTTGCTTTGTGTAAACTTACTCTCAGCTGGAGGCATTCTGCATATTTTGAATGTAGTGCAAATGTCATGTCATTTTCATGAGACAGTTGTAAAGCATGGGTTCTTCATTTAACTCATCAAAAACAGGTGTGTTGGACATGAGTGACAAGAAAATAAATTTGTTTTAGGAGCTCAGATAGCGATGAGTTTAGTATAGACACTGTCATCCTTCTGCTGAGGCCTTTTTAGTGGGTCACTTTCTTTATTGGAGAAGAAATTGGTAACAGAGACTCACAATATTTTCTAGTGTGATTTAATGATTTGCCAAATGTATGTAAGTGTCCTATTTACTTTGAAGAGGGGTAGCCAAAACTATAGACACTTGCAGAAACCCCAGCTAAGATACTACTGAGTCAGTCTTGTTGCCAAGAAACCATTCCATTCTCTCTCACACTTGGCCCGGTCTCTGTTTTTAGCAGGTTGTCTGTTCATCTCTCTCCTGCTTGCATCCAGTACTTTTCACCTGAGATATCCTTTAACCACAGTCACTCTCCCTTGGTCACACACAACCTGTATTCCTATATCTAATGGACTAATTCAAGCAGACCTAGGCATTAACTCCCCCTTTGTGCAGCTGCTATTCAGTGCAAAGCAATCTCAGATGAATCAGGCTGTATACTCAGTGTTCAGTGCAGCTGGCTCCCTTCTGCCTGGGTTTGATCCAAAACCCATTGAAGTGAATGGAAAGACTTCCATTGATTACAGTGTGCTTTGGGTCAGGCTCCTAAGGCCAAATTTTTAAAGGCATATAGGCCCCTAAAAATTCAGGTAGGTGCCTAGTGGGATTTTCAAGACAGCCTAGGTACCTAACTCCCAATACCTTTTAAAATCTGCCCCCTAGTCCTTATCCAGACAAAAGAAAGTGCTTCACTCACACAATCTTCCTAATGGCCTTGTGAGTGCAGCTGCTGTAGCCAGCCATCATGGACCCATTTATGTTTAACCCATGCTATGGAGAATTTCATACTGAGTACTTAATGATAATATTTCATCAACCTCCTGAATTATCACCTTTGCCATAACAATAGGTAGATAAAGGCATCTAGAAACAATTAAATCCTTAACTTGTAAAACTAAAATCCAACAGGATTACTCAATGTATAGTAAAATAAACATATCATCAATATTCCACAGTGCTGAACATTATATTAAATATTTGCCCTATAATCTACTTACAGTGTTAGCAATGGAAAACATATTCTGTACACCACCTTTTGGAATACTGGACCATAATGACATGCATTGTTTCACTGACATTACAATTATTATAGAGTCCTAAAGTTTATCCCCACTAAAAACAGTATAGACAATGGACTTGATTAGAATTTAATGGATTGATAGTGTTGTGTGGTGCTCTACCCAACAATATTCTCTATTATTGTTACTAGAAATGTGCTTGTCAAAAGTCAGGGTTTGATTCATTTGTTGTAAACTGAAAGTGATATTTCAGATTAACTATTTGTTATGATGCATAATTCATCATTAATGGATTACATATTAATCCATTTTCTCACATAACTGCAAAAGGCATTATTTGATCAGATTAAATATCTATCAAAGAATTTTCTCTGTTTTATATAAAACAATTTCTCACAGCAGAAAAATTTTATACTAGTAATTAGTCTGGTTTTGTACAGATTTTATTTGAGAACTTTAAATCATGCAGTCTGCTATTTTTTCACTAGATCAAGGACTCAATTCTGCTTCCACTAACTTCAGTGGGAACAGGAGTATGCCCCAAGTATACAACTTATTTTTTCACAAGTCTATTATCAGCCACCCTGTATTTAATATAGGAATTCATTATCAACCACAAAATCAGGGATATTTGGAATATCATAGCAAATAAAGATATTTCTAAGCATAATCTTGACAACATTTAATCACATTTCAGTTTCATTTAAGGTATAAAAACATTTGAGTAATCCCACTTTGAGTCATTTTCTATTTACTCAAACCTATAACAACTTCTTTCAAATGAAAGTTGAAAACACACAATGTCCTTTGAAGAGAAATGGCCAGATAGTGAGGGAAATCCAGAACAAAGCATGCTTCTGTATTAAATTTTGGGCCCTTAACGTAATCACCTATGGTTATGATTTTTATATCCTAAGCATTTTTGACACAAGTTGCATTGACTTCAGAATAAAATAGCTACAGAATATCTCAAGGACAAGATGTAAAGTTCCTCAACCTGCATTTCTGCAGTTTGACCGAAATCCCTGCTTATACATTTCTTTTCTCAATCTAGGGTGTCTCAGCATCCTGCAGTTTGGAATGATTAGTTACAGGAGATTACCCTACGCCCTCCAAAAATGTCCATTGTTCACTAATTTGATGTAACTGAGGTATATAATTGATCACATGCTGTAACAGGAAGCTGTTTAGGAAATAAGGCCCTCATCCAGCAAATCACTTACACAAATTGATTTCAGTGTGGCTACTTATGTGCTTAAAGTTAGGCATATGCTTAAGTGAATTCTTGGATTGGAGTCTATAAACACTCCACTTCTGGGTTTATTAGTGTTTCAGACCAATTCTAGGGCCTGATCTTGCAACTCTTTCTCTCACATAAAGTCTTACCAGCTTCAGTGTGATTGCTCATATGAATAAAGGATGAAGGATCAGACCCTTAATGCTGTAATGGAGCTGGAGGTATCACCAAAGCAACACACATTCCTAATACCATTAGAACTGAGGGGATTTTAACAAGAATATATGCCCTAGCAGCAGGGACTGTCTTTTCACTGTGAGTTTCTACAGTGCCTGGCACAAGAAGCATCTGATTGGAGCCTGTAGGTTCTGCAGTAATATACTTTTCACCAAGTATTTTTCAATACCTGTAAATGTGGGAGAAAATGGTCCTTTTGAATCTTTTATTTTCCTCAGTGATGGGGTCCAATCCTGCTATTGGCGTCAGTGGAAAATACCCATTGACTTCAATAACAGCAGGATAGGACCCATTGTCTTGAATTCTGTGCACTTCCGGAATGGGTTTAGTAACGCATTCAGATGGATTGCTGGGGTTGAGAAATACTAATTTTATTTCATTGGAAAAGTACAATACTAAAAGAAAAAACGAGGCATCAGTTTTATCCTACTTGAAATTCAAGAAGTCTCTGTATGTGGTAACTATATTTTAAATATTTTTACCTTATTTTGTCACTGTGAAAAGCATTTATAGAATAAATTGGATGAGTCTGTGTATATTGGTTGTGGGAGTTTTTGTAGGGTTCAATTTTTGCTGTTCACTTTCTCATGGTGAAAAGAGATATATGACCATTGCTGGTTTATATTTCACTATTAGAAAGTCCCACTCAAGTAAGCACATGGTGTGAATTATGCATACTTTTATTTTGAAGGACTCAAAGAGGCTTGTTTTGGACTATGATGTAGTCTTCTGGATAATCATGTTTATTATTAGTCACAAGACCTGCAATGATTATTTTAGACCTCTTATGTTTCCCATTGTGAAACAGCACCAGTGCTTGCTTAGTCCAATAAAAAGGACATAGCAGAAATCACTCTTCTTGCCTTTCTATTTTTAACTTTAGGTTCAGGTCAGCTGACTTCCCAGAATTGATGATGATACTTTCTTTGCCACTTTATGCAATGAAAATGTATGCCGTCCCTTGCATGGTCACCCCTACATTATTTTGAGCGCTTTTGCATACTTTTTTGTGTTGTGATTTTGTTTGGGGGGGGAAGAGCGTTAGCATTGACCTATTATGGTTTGAAAGCAGGTGGTTGACAGAACAAGCAATTCATCATCTGGGGATTGTTTATTTACTTTGAAAAGTATTTACATTAAATGTTTTGCTTATAAACAAACTGACACAAAGGGAAGCTATAAATACTATTAGCATTTGCAAGATGCTAGCTAGAATAGGTCTGCCACTGGTATTGTGAAGTAGCCACTAAGGGGGTTTTAGGTACCTGTCATTTTCTTTTCTTTCTTTTTTTAAATCTACGATTTTAATTAGTTGCAGGGTCTATGCTTTAGTAGTCCATGTTTAGACAGATATTTGGTGTAAGGTTCCCCGACACAAGTTCGATAGCAGGTGCTTAGTTGCAGGGGGCCTATTTTGGATCTGTATTCTCACACACAGCTCCCCCCCACGCACCCCTCCCCCCCGAGCTCGGGTTCTAAAGCCCCCGCAGAACGAGCCCCCGCCGCGCGCAGAGCTAGAGGCACTTCCCGTCCCCACGCCGGCCCCGTGACACGCGCCGCTCCCCTGCCCTAAGTAAGCGCCGCCGCCGGACAGCGTGCGAGACGCGGGGGTGAGCAAACCGGGGGAGGGGGGCGTGTCTTTCCCGGCCCCGCCCCCTCCCTTCGCTTTCAGTCCTGGAGCGCCGCTAGGCTGCCAGAGGGAAGCAGCCGCCACCTGCTCCTGTGCTGAGCTCCTCGCGGAAGCCGCCGCCGCCGCCCGCCTGGAAAGTTACCGAGCCGCCCGCGCGGGGAAGCCAGGAGCCGAGCGGGGAACCCGCCGCCGTCGTCGTCCCGGGAGGAGCAGAGCCCCGCGGCCGGGCGGGATGATGGAGACCCCGCTGCCCTGCCTGCTGCTGCTCCTCGCAGCCCTCTGCCTGCGGCCAGGTGAGCGCGGCGCGCAGGGGGTGCGCCGGGGCCGGGGCCGGTCGGCAGGCGGCTGTCACCTGCCTCTCCCGGGGTGCAGCGCTGCCCTCAGCCCGCGGAACTTTACGGAGCAGCGGGGTGTGTGTGAGCCGCCCCCGCCTCCAGCCAGCCGCCCCCTGCCTCCGCGGGTGGCTCTGTCCCGCTGCCTCTTCTCCTGGCACCCCCCCCCCCTTCGGGGAGGGTGTGGGGTGCTTCCTTCTTGTGGCGTAGGGAAGGGGGGTGGGTGAAGGTGTCGGTGTGTCTCCCCCCCCTTGCCTTGGGGAGCGATCGCTGGCGTTTTCCGGTGTCTGTTGGGGATGAGTGGGTGTTGTCCCCTCTTTACGAAATGCCTGTAAAGGACTGTTTCTTCCCTCCCCCCACCCGCAAACGTGTGACCGAAACCTCCCTCGCCGGCCCTGGCTCTTGTCACGTCGGGTCTCTTTGGCTGCGAGCATTAAAGCTGCCCCTTCGCGGTGCCAGTTGCATTTGTGTGCCCGAGGAAGGAGAGCGATTACAAAGATCGGGTCCCACTCCCCCCGGCTTCTCTAATGTTGGGAGTATTGTCTGGTTGGTTGTACTGTGCAAACCAACACAGCCTGCTGCTTTCTGGCTGTGCCACTCACCGCTTCCCTCCACCAGATTTAGCCGGGTTAAAACTCTCGGGGGAGAAGGGACGCGGTTGTTGGGGTGCGCTTCCAGCTCCCTTGCAGAGTTGCTTTTCTGGTTACGCCAGAGCAAGCGGGAGGAGGTGACCTCACCTGCAGTTATAAGGGAGGCTAAAGAGATGAGAGTAAACTGTGACGAGCCGGTTTCTTGGGGGGAGGAGGTTGGTGCCGTTCTCTCCAGACCATTACGTCTTCCTAAAAGTGAGAAATGCAATCGGATGGGGAAGAATGCAAAACAAAAGCCACGGGGCTTTGCATGTAGCTAGTTACGCTTTCAGTTTTCATCTCACGTCTGTCTGAGCGACAGCCTTAAACTTTCCAACAGCCATAGCTCGCCCCTTAAAAACAACGTGTCACTGGGTCTGTTTCCTCTTTTTGTACACAAACGGCTGGATTGCTGCGGTCTCTCTCGGCTTTTCCCCCGCGCTAGTACCGGGGCTAGTACCGGAGTCAGACTTCCTCTTCGGGAGTGGTTCCGCTGTTGAAATTCACCTCAAGTTTCCCCCTTGTTTTCGATGCGGATTAATAAATGCATCCCCCAGGTGTTGTATTAGTAGCAGAATATGCAACTCTGAATGAATGCCAGTGATTAGTAATATCAACATCATCAACAAATATGCCACCAGCGAATAACCCGCTGTTGCCTTTGGATGGCTTCTCTTTAAATGTTGCCGGCTTGAAATAGGGAAACAAAGGACGCGATTATACAACATGGGGATACATTGTATGCGGTCTGTTCTCTGCATCTCTTTTTCAAAGGCGTGATCGAAACCCAGGGGAGTAGTCCGGTGTCAGAGTCCTGATCTAAACTTCCATCGTAGCTAACTACTTTGATCGGACTCGGCTGTGTGAATGAGGTTGAGGGATTGCCACACTAGTCAGTGCAAAGTCCGGGTATTCCGCCTGGGTAGTTTTTAACAGGTGTTTGATTAGATTGAGATGACAAATC
Organism: Mauremys mutica; assembly: GCF_020497125.1. Taxonomy (NCBI): domain Eukaryota; kingdom Metazoa; phylum Chordata; order Testudines; family Geoemydidae; genus Mauremys; species Mauremys mutica. The sequence continues at coordinate 168,374,488 of NC_059072.1, forward strand.
AGTTTCATGTGAGCTTTTTTTAGGCATTAGGGAAGTAGGAATACTTGGGAAACATTAACATTCTCTTTAACTGTCTTGGCTGGGAGGTGTTTATACTCTTTTTGTCAATATTAAACATGAAATCTGAAGTTCAAGGAAAAGCTGTCAAGTGTGTGTTCTGCATTCAAGGTAGAGAGTGTCTCATTATTCTTGTAGAAAGAGCGTCAGCCTGTGGTGACATTTTGTATTGCTTTAAGAAACAGCCTTTCCTTTATGTGCTTGCATTTACAGCAGTCAAGAGGTTAGGGAAGCGTTTGTGGAGTCACTGTGTTTTCAGCACTAGGCTCTACACTTCGGTTTGCTCTTCAGTTACCTATTTATGCCTAATACTTCATACAGGAAATGGAAGGCAAGGATAATGCACTTCAGTAGAGTATTATTTCTCTGGCATAATTTTCATATTTGTCTACTGTGAATTTCCTAAAATGAAACAAGTAGCTAAACAGAGGCAGCAATGTATAATCTCAGTAGAAATTCTGTTTTTAAATGTGTAGCAAGCGATTCTTCAAAAACAAAACATTGACTTATATTTCAGTTTTCTGCCTTAGCAAATCATTAAACACAGTATTTAATGACTGCTAGTCTTAAGCTTTATACCATTGCTAGTTTACTGGGAAACCAATTACTCTGTGACATAGAGGGACTTTCCAGGCACAATTGAGAGTGATGCTCACCTTGTCTCTTGCGCTTTATTGGAGAGTAGGCCAAAACTCTCTGAAAGGGACAGAGGCAGGTGTTTGCCCCCAACATCGAGGTGCCTCTTATCATATTGGGAAAACTTCTAATTCAGAATTTTTTTTCTTTAAAAGAAAAAGTACATCATGGTATCAGAATTTTTTTAATGTCCCTAATAATATTTTGTGCTATTCTTATTCCCTCTTCTGTTGTCTCATGGCATCAATTAACCTGCAGATACTGTACCTGCAGAACTATACTGATGCTGGTAATGCTGGATGGAACATGACCAAGTGCTGTCTAAACAGGTTAAAGTTGTTATCCACTCCTCTAGTTTGCTGTGCTTTTCTGTCGCCTGCCCCCCCTCCCCCATCCCCTCCAGTTCACTTTAACTCAGTTTGAAACACAAGCAGATACATGTGGGTTTGTGTCTGGGGGGAGATAGGATCAAAATTGGTAGGAAAAAGCTTAGCTCCCCTTCTTTCAGGTTTGAAACACAGGGAGAAAAAAAACCCTACTAAATCTACTTAATTTCTAGTTTATTTTTAAAACAATAACTTTGAACACTTTTTAAAAAAAGCTTTTATAGCTGTAAAATTGTTTTGCCATTGTTGCTAGCATTTTGGATTTTCTGTTTATCCTCAACCACTTTGTTGGGAATACTAAAACAATACAATAAATTACCCTGCACAGTCTAGTTATTGTGTACTGCACCATCAAAGTAATCTGACTCTTGGAAGCTCCCAAATCAAGTTGGCACATGCATTACTGTAAATATGCAGATGTGTAAGATAGAACACCTTATCTGGTATATGTGGTGTTTATAAATCTTCCATGAATATTTAAACTTAATGCTGATCATTATCAGTACTTAAACTTCATTCTTTATCGAATAAACTGTGTTATTCGACAGACTGCTTTCTTCTTATCAAACACTCATTATTTAAATTAATATTTCTGCTTGGTCCTGTCTAACTGATGTATTTTAGAGTAAGTTTTCCAATATGAAATGGCATTTTTTTATGGTAATTTAAATGAAAATACTGTTTTTTGTTTGGGATTTTTTTTTTAAAGTGAAGGAGGTCCCACAATAATTTTGAGTTCACTTCAGTCTTCACAGTCCTTTCTTTTTTTCTGGCAGATGATAATGTGGTTTGTTTGTTTGAGGCTGGATTCTGTAGAAATTATGGTCTATTAACAAAATGTGTTTGATATTATTACATTGTCTGAGTTCCTGCTCATATGATTATTCCAAAATTCATTTCTGATCTTATTCTGCTACAGTGTCTTTCCCCTTTCTTTTATTGGTCACTATGAACTTCAGATTTTAGGACTGAAGTCTCAAACTCCCAGTGGCTCAGAGATTGAGTTTTATTCACGGGGGGAGGGAGGTGTGTTTTTTTTCTGAATACATGCATATCTAATTAGCTCATTAAAAATTAGCAGTCACTCATTAAATTTGGAAACTGTTTTCCTGGTTTAAAAACTCATAATTATTTTTATGCTTTGGGATGACAAGAAGAGCAAGCTAGAAAATCTCTTGATGAAAAGTTTGGGAGACCCTTTTTAGAAGAGTTTGGCAGTAACTTTGGGGATTCTCCTTTTGAGGGTTTTTGTTTGACAAGATGGGAGATGACAATAGAACTCACTCATGTAATCATAGCAAATCTATGAACTTTGTGATTGAAGGGGAAAACAAAGAACCTCTTTCCGGTGTATGCGGCATTCCAAACCCAACCTTTGCTTTTGTTCTATTGAAGGAAAAACTACATTATGTCCATATTAATAGCAAATATTTTCTTGACACATCTGAGCTACTTCCAGGGTACATCATTTCCCCCACCCCCCAAAGAATAGCAGCTTTTATTTTTTAACACCTCCATATTCCTTTTGCCTGAAAGTTTTCCCTCACATTTAAACTTAGTCCACAGTAATACCAGGATAAACGACATAAGCTGTCTGTGGTTTGCATTGAAAGTATTGATTGGCTTATCTCATCCTAAAATTTGGGAGAAACCTCTGAACACTTGAACATGATGGTATATATGGAAGGAAAAACAATGAAATATTTAGTGCTTTACATAGGCGACAGTGTTTCAAGAGTAATTTATATCCTTTCCATTTTATCATGAAGATGAAACACTTTTAAAAAAACAATGTCTTAATATGGGTTGAACTGTTTTTGCAGCTCACCTGTGTTAGATGCTGCAAGAAGTGACCACGTTGCCAGATCTGGTTACAATATAGAACAGAAGTGCCCAAAATGGTTAAAATAAAGCTTGTTCTTGTAGTGTAGATAGCACTGAAAAATGTTAATTTTGCTCTCCAATCATACTAGCGCAAAATCCAGGCACACAGTTGAATGGCACTTCAGTCCCATCAACATTACCAAACTGAATAGTATTAATTGTGTCAGGAGCTAAAATGTTGTGACTGGATTCCTTAACATATATAGCCTTTTTTGTGTATATGGGATCTTGAATCTTTTATAGTTTTATAAATCCTATTGCAGCCATTTTATTATATGGTTAGTTCCTGTCTTTAATGGGATTTGGAAGGTACCAACATAGTTTCAAAACAATATGTTTCTAGAAACAGTGTTCAGCCCTGCTCAAGAATCTTCATAATCAGGGTTAGCACAGGGTATTATTGTGGTGATAGGACTATTTTTAACAAGTTGTAGTGTATACGTAAACCACGAGCCCAATCCTGTGAGAAAACTGAGCATCAGGAGTAAGTTGCTGAGTGTCCTCACCTCTCTTTGACTCAAACAAAAAAAATGCTTGTATGTAACCATAATCAAGTGAAAGCTTTTTCAAAAATAGCAAGTACTGTAGATTGTGATTAGAACTACTAGAGATGATTTCGCCCTACTCTTCTCTGCCCCCCTCCCCCTCCAAGGAGCTGAGCGAGCACCTGTGCCTCCTATTGACTTCAGGTGAATTATTGGGCACTTAAAGCCTGATTTTTCAGAGGCACTAATCTTTTAAATATTTTAATTTGTCATACTACTTGTATTTACAAAATATGTATTGTAATGGTAAGATCTTTCTGAAATTTATAGTATAAACTTGCAAATGAGTTTGATGCTTCTCTGAGACAAGGGATGGCTATCCTGGATATATATTCATACTATTAGCACACATTCATTTTTATCTGGTTGTTGGGATGTTAGTTTCACTGAGGGTAGCTTAATCCCCACTCAACTCTACCTTGCTTGGATGTTAAGCTAGTACTCTGATGTGGTTCTTTGAGGAACGTCTGCCTAGTTTGAGATTAAGTTTCTTTTCTTATCAGGCGTATAAGTCTCCAGAACAGCACATCAGTATCTATTTATTAAAACAAGCCCCACATCTGTTCAGCTGGTATTTCCTTCACAGATAAGAAACATGCCTCTTTTGTAAAGGAAGTGATAAATCGCTGAAGAGACTGGTGGAGCTGCAGGGTATGATTTGGAGGTTATCATAGTTTAGAACAATTCTGTAATATTTGGTTTTAAAAGTATTTGAAATGTCTTCAATAGACTTAGCTAAAGCTGCTCTCATGCTAACAAGCAAAAACATGTATTTTGATTACTTCATTTCACTAAACAGTCAGTTATTTCTAAGGATTGCTGAAACAATCTATATATTTGTTAACTTTTCAGTTTGTTCATACTAATACAGTAAATATTTTTGCACAAGTACAACCCTTACTAACTACAAATGAGGTTTGTAAAATGCATTGTTTTAATTCAATTTGTAGTTTTTCTAGCTAAATAAGGATGTTACTTAAGTTTGGCCCTTACTATGAAAAGCACTTAAACATGTGTTTAGGTCCCATTGACTTGAAAACTTCCCTGAATAGAGACTTTCCTAAATACAGAACCTTTCCTGAATCAAGTCTTTAAAGAATTATCACAGGAATTCTAGAATGCATCAGGGCTCTGAATACCTGCTGCTTCCATTTGTCTCAGCAGAAACTATGGGTATTCATACCTCTAATAATGAGGCCCTGAAAATCTTAATTATAAAGTTTCATAAAACATATATACAGTGGTTCTGACAGCAGCATGATTTTTAAACATGAGATTTTGCCAATTAATTCAATAGAGGGAGCTCCACTACCTTATTGTTAAAAGCAGCATTATTTGTGTGTTTGTACTTCCGCATCAGATCTCTGGTTTCCATGGGAAAATTACATTAAGCATCCACATTTTTTTTTAAGAGTGAAAAGTTTTATGCGAGTGTTTCATGCTTCAAGATACTGCTTTGGACGGCCAGCAGTATTGGTAGGCATCAATGATGTGCCTGGTGCTGTACAAGACACGGAGGAAGAAGATAATCTTCATGTCAAGGAGTTTACCAGTGCAGTCTAAACTGAGACACAAACCCAGTGCTCTGAGAGATGCAGAAAATGGTTCTGTCTTAGAGTATGACTTTTTCTTGATGGGTAAAGGTGGCCCTTTTTACTGAAGTGGATCTGCCTGAGTGGGATTTATGGCTGAAAGGAGTTTTAAGGAGGGATTTCATTGAAGAATGGGTGGTTACCTCTACACTAGAATGGAAATGGAATACCAGGTGCAGGGTGTTGCATGAAGTAAGGTACAAAGAGTATTTGGTGTTTGAAGGATAACCTGTGTGTGATTACACAGGATTTTTTGTTGGGCCAAGAAGAGGTTAGAAATAAGTTTTTGTTTATTATATTGCTTTATCAAGCAAAGTTTTAACTTTAACAATTTTGCAGTTACTACTTTTAGATTACAAAGGGAAATTAAAATAGATATGCCATTGAGAATCCCAATTCTGTTTAAGAGGTGATTAGGCAAAATTTGACTTACACCTCTACCCCAATATAACGCTGTCCTCGGGAGCCAAAAAAATCTTACCGCATTATAGATGAAACCACGCTATATTGAACTTGCTTTGATCTGCCAGAGTGCACCGCGCCCCCCCCCCCCCCCCCCCCCGCAGCACTGCTTTACTGCGTTATATCCAAATTCGTGTTAGAACTGGGTAGAGGTGTACTAGTAGGATCTGCCTGTTTAATTTTGAAATATGTATTCTAGAAAGTTGTATTAAATACATGAAACAGGTAATTACCATGAAAATCCAAATATAAGGGCTAAGAAGAACTCCTGTGTAAGATTTTTATAGTGTCCATTACCATAGTATCTTTGGGCTAATTATAGAGAGTCGTTGGGGATCACCCCTCTTTAATAAAATTTTCTTTTAATTCAGAGTGTCTTATTAAATTGTGTAAATTCACTAGTGAACTCAATGTTTCTTTGTGTTCTAAGAATAGCGTGCTATCAGTAAATGCTGACCAAGTGTCTTTTCCAGTTAGTCAATAATAATTTGCTGTTTCTATTTGTTTTCAATTGAACAAAAATGAAAGTAACTATGTATTTTTAAAATATTATAACTTCCTGTAGCCTATAGACAACTGGAGTTAAATCATTTTTCATTTATATAACCATATCATATTAAATACTTATTCCTTTCGGTGCTTGGAATGCTTTGTTTGGTAAGGATTAGATGGTTTTAGTTTAATTAATTTTAATATGCTTAAATAAGGATGATAAAGTGTAAAGCACCATTGCTTCCAAGACTTTAGAATTATAAAGCTGGAAATATGTGGGTGTGGAGCCTTAAAATTCCATCTATCCCACAGGCAACAAGTGATTGATTATTTTCCAGGAACGCAGTGTTAGACTTCCACCTGCCCTGCAGGATGAATTCTAAGTCTCCAGGACTGCATGAAGCTTGAGATTTTGAGAAATGAAAAAGGTTAGGTGGTGCAGTTCAGCCCAGTGAAAACTAATGGTTAGGTAACAATTTATATTAGAAAAAGCATTTGGGATTTTCTTTTGTTTGTTTAGAGAAGATGTCTCATTCTGATATCTGAGGATCCAAAATCAAGATCAAAATGTTGGACAGTTGGCTAGGAGCACTGTGGAGTTGGGTTGGGTCAGGTGGGTGGTGAGTTGCCCTCCCACCCCAGCATTTGGTTTTGGTTGATTGTGCAGGCAGGATTGTCTGTTTCTGTATGACATTTTTTTTACATTATTCCCATTGAACAAAATGCCTTGCAGTGTCGGAAAGCTTTTTTCAGACTTCCAAGGTAGCCAGAAACAGCACTTTTTTTCTTCTTCCCCTGTCTGGGCTCTATATCACTTATTCCAAATGAAGACAGAATTTTCTATTGGTAAATTCTAATTGATTTTGAGACTAGAGATAATCTTAATGGACTTTACCTATGGGCGTACAGTCTGTCATTTTATAATTGGAGAAAACGCACTGACTAGGCCAGCTTTTTTGCGATTGAATCCATGAGGTGGATCCCACATGAGCAACTTAGTTTAAATCCTTGGATTCCTCAGTCTTGATACTGAATGCCAGCTTTTAAGTTGAGTCACTGATGCATGCATATGCTAAGAAAAGTGATAAGATGAAACAGCTTATCCACTGTTAAAGTTCAAGTGAATCTGAATACAATATTATGCGACTTGATTCCCCATTACTAAACTGGAGACTTCATTCAGTCCCTGCTAACATTGTCCCACTTTGTTGGTGAAGACAAAAGAACAGGCAGGCTGGAAGAGAGAATGGAAAAACATTTGCCCCTCCCAGGTGATAGCTTGTAAATCATACAAGCGGAATAATCTGTCAAATTTGTTTGCACTACTGAGGTTTTTTCCATTTGACAGAAATGTTCAGTTTTCAACCTATTGCATAATTGTTTTTAATCTTAGACTTTGTCTGGGGTGATACAGTGGCTATCATAATATTGACTCATGACAGTACCAGTTTGTACTATCTAGCCACATTCCAAACCATGGTTTTATTGCACAAATAATAGAAGGAATTTTCTGGAATATAAAGTTTATTCTGCAGGTACTGTTTTTACAGTTTAAATATACATTGTTATCTAAGCAAAGAATATGCATCAGTTTATTATTTGAGCATTAAATTAGCAGAAATACATTCTTCCATTACAGATATGTAGGTTACCTAATACACTAATGTTACATAGGTTGCCTTTTTTTCCTCTTCCCTTTCTTTCAAGTGGCTTAAAGATTCAATAGGAATTACTTACCAAGTTCTCATAATTGCCCCCGTTACAGAGGCCATTATTTTCTTTAGGATAACTGCCAGCTGATTTATCTTAACTTCACTCACTCTGGAAGCCTTGAATGACAGGAAATGACAGTTCTTGCTTTCCTATAGACATCTATCCCCCAGTCAGACAGTGTACAGTACTCTGTACTGGCAGATTCCATGCCCATGTAGAGCTGGTTTGACTTAATTGGAGCTTCTGTGTATGCAGGATTGAAGTTTAGGTATCAAAGTAAAAATGTCAGTGTGTTATAGATGATTTTAGACGTGAGATCCTTCTGTGTTCCCTTCAGAGCTGAGAAGCACTGAATACTATGATTATTTAAAATTTTAGTCCAGTTAAGGGAGGGAGAACAAACTTCAAAAACTCTTTTGAGAAGAGTAAAATAGTGAATCAATCACACATTTTTACACATCCTAAATAATATGTATCTGCTCTAAAAGAAAATGGTCTCCATGTCATGATCGCCCCCCTCCAACAGTCCTGCGAGTCCTAGAGAGTCCCATGCAGCCACAGAGAGGATTGTGGAAGGAAGTTTTCCGTCTGTAGTCTCCATGAAATGCTGCATTTTGGCCACTGCACCCTTTCCAGTGGGGGGAGTTCGTGATTCTCTGGAGTTTTCTTGCTGTACAGCTCATGGGACTATTGGAGGGCTTTTTTGAGCAGCGCACATCGTTCTCTGGAAGTTTCCAAAGGTGATTTCTGAGCAATTGTTCTTCTGTCCGAAGGGTGTTGTCACATGGAGTACTGCAGGGGTTCTCTTGTCACCCTTCCTGTTGGTGTACATGAGGTTGCTAGAGTTAGTAAGCGTGGGATGCAGCATAGTAGTATGCTGATGACACACAGCTCCCTGTTTCCATTACATCAGACCCGGCTGTTGCAGTGGAAAGAATAACCCACAATGATTTTTTTCATGAAATGGATGATCTGGCAGAGTCTTAATTCAGTCAGGACTGAAGTGTTGGTTGGTTGGTTTGTTGGGAGAAGTATCCAGGAGTGCTATCAAGGGTGATATCTGCACCCCAGTAGATGAAGAGCATCCATCATTTGCAACTCAGCTTCACAATTTTGTTTTATTAGATTACTTTAAGTGTAACCAAGAAGACATGTTTTTTCAATCTGTTTGGTTAGAAGTGATTCTTGCTACCTTCATGTGTACATTTAGCTGTTGAGACTATACTTTCGTAATATGCTTTGTATGGGACTGCACATTAAGACCACATATAAGGTAAAGTTTATGCATAAAGTGGTCACCTGGTTATTGAGCAGTACATTACAAAAGAGCAGATAACACCAATACTCCTGTTGCTATGTGGGCTGTTGATGGCTTTGAAATTTAAGGTGTTTATTTTATTGTATAAAGCCCTAAATAGTTTGAGGCTGGTCACCTGAATGATTGCCTCTCATCCTGTGAGAGACTGCCAGAGATGCTCAAGATGGATGTTCTTTGAGTTAGATGCAAGGGGGTAGCATTTTCTCCATGAGGGTTCCTGTTCTCTAGAATTCTGTTCCCTCCTTGATCTGCCAGAATCTGCATTTGTTAATCTTCAGGACATACCACAAAACCCAACTTTTCTTACAGACATTGAGGGATGTCAGGGATTCATCGAATGAGGCCTGGCATGGGTAAATTGCCTTCTTATTTTGTGGTAGTATATTAATTGTAAAACTTTTAAATGGACACTAGAAGAATCAAGACAACTGCATTGAAAACATCAGATTTTCTAATTATGTTAGATTTTTGGAGATGCTTAAAACTCTGGATAAACACCAGATAAATTAAAACAAACAAAAAAAACCCTCCATAATACTTAACACACACACACTAATCCTCCTCCACCCTCAGTGAGGTAGGCATCATCTACTTTATAGAGGGGAACATTGTGAGGCACAGGGAGGTTAAACGATTTGTCCAAAGATGCATAGCACATCACTTGTAGAAATGGGACTAGGACCCATGTCTTCCAGTTCCCAATGAAACACTCTAACCCTTCAACAGTGCTGTCCCCAAATGAGTTCCCCAACTTCCTAGCAACATGGCAGATTCTGAGATGTCTGAGTTCATTTACTCGCCTCTGCTCAGGGAAAACTGATGACTGGATGATGTTTGAAGGGAGAAGGAAATTAAATGAGCAGAAATGCATGGACTATGTCTATCTGTGAAGTAACAGTAGCATATTTGTAGCCCTGTTATTCGGGAGCCAGTTCCGTTTCCTGTCAGTGGCTGTTTATAGATGATAAACTCTTGAGCATCAAGACTGATGCGGGGGGTGAGGGAGAGCTCGTTTGTTTTTCCCTCTGGCAGGTCAGAAACTCAAAACCGTGAAGCTGGGGTGAGGATGGAGATTTCCTCAAGAGCCATAAGCATCTCCTGAGTATATTTGAAAATCTACATTGCAAATGGCAGTACCAGGTAACTAAAAAAATAATCAGGCTTCTCGTTTCATCAAACTTGTTTGAATACAGAATAGAACATTCCTGGTATAGAGTGAGAGACAGCATACAGAGAACTCTTCCAGGCCCCAGTGCCACTAAAAATGCTTGCAACCTTTCAAGCCATGCAAATGACAAAGGACTAAGTGTGCTGCTTCTGCATTGGACATACCTGTCTCTGATAGTCTGACTCCAATGGCAAATATCTATCTGAAAATGCAGATAATTTTAGTTGCATTGGGTCCTAATGAGTAGTCTGTGTGCTCTCTGCTGCTGCCATTAGGGCTTGTCCATATTATTCCAGCAAGCTTGGTAACTAACTTCAAAACACAGTATTACCAACCACAAGTATTTACAAATTAGTTGGGTCCCCCAAAATCATGAGACCTTAAAAATAATTTCAGGTTCTTTTTATTTGATTTTTTGAGTATTTAGGGTACACTTGGATCACATTTTCAGCCACAATCATAAGAAGGACAAAACATTTTTGTTTTTTAAATGAAAGCTGAAATTTTCACCTCATCACTTGACTTCAGGAGCTGGTGTGAAGAAAAATACACCAAATATTACAAGAGTTGTGATAAAATTGCAAGAGTTGGCAACTGAGAAATCGTAAAATAGATTTTTTTTCCAAGCTACCTATGTACTGTAGTTTAACTTGTAAAATATGGGTTAAACCTCATCCTCAACATTTTCTTTTATGGTAGGAGAATAGAAGATGAAATATTCCTGATTAACTAGTGAATTTTAACAAATGTGCAATGCCATAGTCTGTATCCATTCTTTTGTAATCTTAAAATACAACAGAGGAAAATATAGGAGATTAAATGATTAAGCAAAACCGAGGAACTTGGAAACTACAAAAAATCTATGTTGTGTATACTCCAGTGTCATGAATGTTTTTCTGTTTTCTTTTGTGACAAGACACATGTAAACAAAATAAGGAAAGATGGCTTTCTTTGAGTGTTTAAAAGTTGGATGTGGTTTCCTAGGTTTTTTTTCAATAGCATATCTTGTTGGGTGGCACTTCAGTGAATTATGTTCAAAGGCAAGTTCAGAATATGAATAACTTTTCCAGATACCCAAGTATAAGGCAAAACATTACATAGGAGGTTATCAACATGAGTTACAGGGGTAAAATATATCCCAAATTAAAAATACAGACTTTTTGGGTTGGATATTTCAAAAGTACTCGACGTTGGCCTAATTCTGCTCCTGTTAAAGTCAGTGGAAAGCTAAGCCAATGCTGAGCTCTCTTGAAAATCCCAGTCTGAAGTTGGCACCACAAATGAAGGTGTGATTGGAGATTGGGGATACCTGCACTGCCTTTATTCCAACTAGCATGAGTAACAATAACAATAATATTGTGGCATGGACCAGCCAACCGAGTATGTACCCAGAGTATGTACAGTCCTTGGCAGGCTTGTACAGGGGCAGCTAGCTCACACTGCCACATCCTCACAATCACCATTTCCCATGTCAGCTAGATTACAGAGAGTGTGCATTTGCCTACCTGTGCTGCAGTTACACCTTCATTCATACCCTTGATGTCTCTTCTGGATGGTAATTGACTGAACTCCTTTTCGTACAAAAAGAGCAGGAGTACTTGTGGCACCTTAGAGACTAACAAATTTATTTGAGCATAAGCTTTCGTGGGCTAGAGCAAGCTTATGCTCAAATAAAATTGTTAGTCTCTAAGGAGCCACAAGTACTCCTGTTCTTTTTGCGGATACAGACTAACACGGCTGCTACTCTGAAACCTTTTCATAGAGTTCATCAGAAGAACCACACGGCCAAGGTAGTTTCAGCATTTCTATTATTAAACCTCTGCTTGTCAACCATTTACAACCAGTTTGAAAAGAAAATACTAAAAGGTGCAAGCTAACACATTATGGGGCAAATTCTGTTCTTTCTTATCTGTTTGACCCTCCTTTGCCCAAGGTATCAACTCAGTGCTTCTTAAACCTCAAATGTGACAGTTTGGGTTCCATTTTCAAATGTTTCATGTGGTATTTTTTAAATTTCTGGTGTTATATATGACTCTGTTTAAAAGAGAGGCAATATTCTGTTCTCAGAGCCACAGCTTGAATATCCTGTTCACTTTCACTTTGCAAACTATATTTTTTGGCACAGACTTAAGAGCTATTAGTGCATAATATATAGTATAAGGCACATTGTAGTACTAAAAAACAAACCTAATGCTGCCCAGCTCCATGTATCCAAATACCTTTGTGTTGGGGATTGGTAGATGAAGACATTCAAAACATTTGGTTAAATGGATGTTTGGAAAATTAGAGGTGTTAAGGGGCCCTCCGGGTTCTTCCAAGCCCAAAACCTACCGAAGTGGGCAGTGGCTGGAATAAAAAAGGGTCAGTTAACCTTTCTCTAAAACTAGGTAGTCTACAAAGTTAGTTAGCATCCATTTCACTGTGTTCTGGAAATTTAAAATTGCAGCTACTCTGACTATTGACCCCTTTTTAGGACAGAAAGTTTTGATTAATTGTGGGTAAAGATTATGCATTATCTTCTCCCAACTCCACACCACGTATCTGTGATATTCATGTAATTTAAATGAGACAGACACTTAAAACCATTGCTGCTCACTCCGAATATGCAAACTATTCACCCTTTGGGAAAATTCTACGTATTGAAATGTGCTGCTGCTATGTAGAGTTGTCCGACAGTGGAAAAGAGGCAAGATTAGGGAAGGAAGTGTAAATATTTCAAAGTACAATTTACAGTAGCATAACCACTCAGAATAATTCTTCGACAGCACAAGGGACAAAAGTGGCTTTTGCCCCAGCGTTCAGTATATCAGTTTTGTTGTGAAACACCTAAGACTGGGGTTGAGGGATCCTGGTTTGTTACACTTGTGCATTTGAGGTAAGAATTTGGCCAAATATCTCTCTTAGAGGTACGGCAAAACCCAAGAAATGAACACACCAGGAGAAATAACTCTTTTAAGACCCTGACATAGTTTATGGTGCACATGCAGATAATTTTCTTTACATCAGCCTTGCAAAATTATCAAGAAAATTTACAAGCACAGGCAAAAAATCCATTAAGTTCATCCTTTCCATAAATATGAGAATGCAGTGCTCAACTTGTATTACTGTAGTACAAGGTGGGCAGACTTTTTGGACCGAGGGCCGCATCTGGGAATAGAAATTGTATGGTGGGCCACGAATGCTCACAAAATTGGGATTGAGGTGCAGGAGGGGGTAAGCTGCATGGAGCGGCCCCTGACCCTGCTACCCAGCCGGAGTGCTGGAGCGGGGCAAGCCCCAGACCCTGCTCCCCAGTGGGTGCTTGAGGGCCGGCTTAAAATGGCTGGTGGGCCGTAGTTAGCCCATCCCTGCTGTAGTATGTAGGATCCCTAGTCATGGACCAGGACAAACAGAACAAAGAGAGTCCTTACCTAAAGGGGCTCACAATCTGAGTAAAAGACAAGAAACAACGAATGCCGAGAGAGGGGAGCTCAAAGAAACAAGGTGACAGTATTGGTGAGTCAGCATGATAGGTAGTGGTCTCAGCACACCAGCAGTCTAACCATTCTCTCTCTCATTTTTTTTGTAGTCCAAAAAGGACTTTTTTTTTTTTTTAAGGATGGCTCTGAAGGAGGATAATTGTTTGTTTCGGCAAGTGGATGTCGAAGGTTAGTATCACGAGCTAATCAGAGGCAGGAATCCACATCTTCATAGCTATTGAGAGATGTTAAGCTGTGGAGGGCCTTGAAAGCAAAGACAAGCAGTTTGTTTGATGCGGTAGAGAAAGGGGAGCCAATGGATGGATACAAGAAGAGGGGTGATGTGGTCAAAGCGATGGAGTAGGAAAATGATCTTTGCAGCAGCATGAGATATGAGTGGGCTAGACTGTATTTGTTAAGCTATGATGGAGGATGTTGACATAAGAGTTTGAGTTTTTTAGCTGTGTGGATCATAGGAAAAGCTCATCTTAAAGGTGTTATGCAGAAATGATCTGCAAGATTTAGACACTCCTGGATGTGAGGGTCTAGAGAGAGATCTGAGTAGAAGATGACTCCCAGGTTACAGGCCTGAGTGACAAGACAGGATTGTGGTGTTGTCCACAGTGATCAAGAAAGGAGAGGGGACTCTGGGGAAAGAATGAGCAATGTTGAGCATGAAATGATGGTATAGAGGGAGAAGAGAAGTGACCAAGGACATAGCTCTCTGGAATCCCTGCAGAAGGGGGCGGGCGGGGGATGAGAGGGACCCTTCAAAGGACATGCTGATGGAGCAATGAGAGGCATTGGAGGAGAACCAGGAGAGAAGGGAGTACTGAAAGTCAGATATAAATAGTGCCCTCTACTTCACCTTCCCATGTGATCACATGCATTCTCTATCTCACTTGATGATCAGGATACCAGTCTCACCATCTACCCAGGTGTCCCCATTCTTACCTCATCTCTAGAGTTACAGTGACTGCCTGATTTTGTCACGCTCTATTTACCTCCACACCACAGCATCATCCGTTTTTTAATCCCCTCCACCCCATCAAATGTGTCAGTTTTCTTGACTGCCACAGCAAGTCACCCACCTTCCTGAAGTGGTGCCTCAAGGTTGCACTGCTCCTACGTTTTAGCTATGTCTTTCATCATTCATCTTCAACTTGTGTAACCATTTACTCAGAATAATGCATCTGAAGGAACTTCTTACTTTCATGTTCTTGGGTCACCATTATAGATAACTTAAAAATTGCCTATCTACTACTCTATGCATTTTCCCAGAGACCTATAATGGTTTCATTTACTTCATTTATGTAAGTGTGTATGGGGTGAAGTGGCAGTGGGAAAGGCAATACGTTGAGCATAAGTGCTCATTTTAACAAAAATATCTAATTAAATATTAATCCGAGTGTCAAACTTTCTCTGGAGCAACATACATCTTCATTTTTTCTTAATTAGCAACATGAGGTTCAAGCTTTTTAGTCTCTTGGGTAAATAAACCTATGATTGTATAGTAACTTTCAAATAGATTTTTTTTTGTAGGAGTAGTTTAATACAAACATTAGTGTAAATTATATAATTGTCCCACTAATGCGAAGGTAATTGGCTTAACCACCCTTCCTTCTTTAACTGGCATCTTGTCAAATCATTGCAAAAATGAACATTACAAACCCCTTTGGCTATATTAGCTTGATTTGATACAATTACATTTTATTTTAAACTAAACTTTTGTATGAGAGAAATCATATGACATACTTACATTTTAGTGACAATTTATAACTTGTACCAATTTTCGGCCCTGTTTCAGCAGATACTTAGGCATGTGACTTCAACAGGACTACTCCAGGAGCTTATGTACATTGCTTAATTGGTGCCTTGGTTTAAAAATTTAATGTTCAATATTGGATCTTGCATTTGATCACCACCTAAAATGTATTTGTTTAGTGCATATCTCCTCTCCCATTGATCGTGTTCGTTATATCAGTGAGGGCTGCAGTAGTCTTGCAGCTGATGACCTTAGTAGGAAATAAAAATAAATTCAGGTTGTTATTGAGACCATGGGCATGTTGCATAATGAGTTGTACTGTCCCTCTGCTCCCTTTGTAGGTGCCTTTAATGAGATGTCAGAGGACTGAAACTTGCATAGGATTCTCATCAGTTTCCATTCTGACTCTGACATATTCTCAATGCATGTTGCAAGCAGGGGTTCATTTCATCAGTTGAAGTCTTCAGAATATTTTTATATTACATTCACACTTGTACATGTAGCAATATAATATGCAAGATACAGAGACAATCGCGCTTTGAATCTGTCAGCCCGGAGTAGGGAGTTTATTAAGCTTTTGTCTGTGAACGTAACTGAAAAAATGGGTCTATACAAACATCTAAGGGTTTGTCTACACAGTTCTTTGGTCTTCACTAGAGGGGTGTAAATTCTAGCATGCCATGCACTATAACCGGTCAGGTGGACGTACTGGACACACTGAAAGTTTCATAGTGTGTATTAATGTAGTACTGTTTGAAATGGAATTACATTCATGTTCACTGGGAAACTTTAGTGTGCTCCAGCAGGGCCAGTTAGTGTGTGACCCACTAGTGTGCACTGGAATTTACATCCCTCTGGTGAGAACTAAAATACCATGTAGACACACCCTTCAGTTATCTCATCACAATTTTTCTGATTGCTAACTAAAATGCAGGGAAATCCTTTAAAACAGATTTGTGCTCTTGTAACTATTTTAATGAGACTGTGAAAGATGCATCTTCATAGATATTCTTCTTTATTAGTTTTGAGATCAGGATATATTTAATTAAATGCATGGGTATTAAATCCTGAAATGTTAACTTGTCCATTTGTGGCTGCAGTTATAATTAATACAGTTATAGTCTCATTCATGTTTGCTGCATACCTTTTTTTCCACCTGAAGTGAGGTAGTTGTGTTTCTTTTGTGTACTAAAGACTAAGCACTAAAACCTATCCTGGGAGTTTATTTTCATTGAAATTTATTCTTGGTGAGTAATTTTCAGTGAAGCATATCTTTTGTTAGATCGCTGAGAGTAACTATCATGTATATTCCATCTTTTTTGGGAGTCCTTTTTGGATGCAGAGACTGTAAATCTACAGAATGTAAGCTAATGAGAGATCACCATGAGTAGCTAAAGGAGATTTAAATCACAAACTTCTCTAGGGAAAACTATAAAATCTTGGCTCACATGGAGTGAAATTGTGATAGGAAGCATGATCTCTGCAAAATTTACTAGGGAAAATGGAACTAACTAAAGATGATGCATTGTTGCAAGTGTCAGTGAAAGCCCTCTATTATCTGCATAATGTTCTGGGACATTAAAAGGGTGTTACATCTGGCCAAGAAAAGATTCAAGACTTGGCTAGAGTTAGATGTACCTTTTACTAGCAAGGTCTTGCTCAGTTGAAATGAGAGAATGAAAGCAAAGATCTGTACTAGGTTAAACTTTTTTTATTTGAAGCAAATAAATAATTTTTGTGCTTGTGCTAACCACCAATATGTTGTGTTAAACCTTGATAATACTGATATATTAATGATAGGATGTGGTTGGTCATCTCAAACACACCTCAGGGTTTCTAGTTCCATTAAAAACTGGGACACCAAAGGGTATATCTACACTGCAGCTCCCAGCCTGTGTAGTGGGGCTCAAGCTGATGTGCAAGGAATAGCAGTGTGGACATTGTGGCTCAGGCTGAGGCTTAGACTCTCAAGTCATGGGGATTGAGTGAGTTTGCCTGAGCTGCAGTGTCCACACCACTACTTTCAGTGTGCTAGCTAGAGCCCTGCTAGGGTGAGCTGGGAGGCTCACTCCCAACTGCAGTGTAGACATACCTAAAGACATTAAGGGCTTGGCTACACTTACAAATTTGCAGCGCTGCAGCAGGGTGTGAAAACACACCCTCTCCAGTGCTGCAAATTGCGGCGCTGCAAAGCGCCAGTGTGGTCAAAGCCCCAGTGCTGGGAGCACGGCTCCCAGCGCTGTACGTTATTCCCCACAGGGAGGTGGAGTACGGACAGCGCTGGGAGAGCTTTCTCCCAGCGCTGGCGCTTTGACTACACTTAGCGCTTCAAAGCGCTGCCGCGGCAGCGTTTTGAAGTGTAAGTGTAGCCAAAGCCTAAGTGACCTGCTTTATATCAAAAAGGAGGTATGTGGCTGTTAAGAAGTGAGCTCTTTTCTAACTCTCAGTTCTGACCTTTAACACAAGGCCATCATTCTTCCCTGTACCATGTTAGCATCTTGATTGTGTAAAGCAAGATTTTCTGTGTGTTTGTCATACTACATATAACATCACAGAGGCCTGGTCTACACTACATAAGCTGCCTTATGTTGACCTGACTGTCATTATCTATACTGCAGTGGTGCTCCCGTTGATATAAGTCACCCACTACATCGACTTAACTCCACCTCCGTGAGAGGTTCACAGCTGGACACCGCTTCCCAGGGCTGACAGTCCGAGCTGTCAGCCTGGCGTAGGGCTCAATTTCACAGCAGGGAGCCTCAGAGCAGTAAAATTGACATTTTTGTCAGTTTCACAGCTGCTGCTATTTCACATTTTGCTGTGGCTGTCAACTCCAGAGCTTGGGGCTCTGTCTATGAGCCCCAGTGGGGGGGTGGGGGGAGCAGGCTCCTGCTGTGAGCCTGTGTGGATGTCAGTACCCCGTACTCTGGCTGCCAGTGTCTTACAAGGCCCCACTTTAGTCAGTGCAAGCGCTCCTGGTGAGGACATGCATTGGCAGGAGGATGACAGTAAGGACACCAACAGTTGGATACCTAACTGTAGTTGACCTAATTTTGTAGTGTAGATAAGCCCAGAGAGAAACAGAAAGCTTGTTTTCTTTCTGCTGAATATGCAAAACTGGTAGGGCTCCTTCGTGTATGTGCAAAGTAGTTAGCGGAGTAACTTAGATCAGGTCTACACTAGAAACTTTTGCCAGTACGGTAATGTTGCTTAGAGTGTGACTTTATTGTGACATTTCTATGCTGTCGAAAGCTTTAGTGAAGGCACAGTTATAATGGCAAAAAAGTGCTTTTGTTGCTGTAGCTTATTTCTTTCAGGGAACTGGTGTAAACTGTACTGGCAAAAGCACTGCGGCCTGTAGATTAGGCCTCAGAGGTGTATTCCTTCACACAGGAAGGAAAGGGAAACCAGAGAGCACAGTAGTCCAGGCAACACTCTTTACTGGAGGGGAGGAACAGAGTGGCTGGAACTGCTACCCTTGGTGTGTGTGTTTTAACTAGAGGGGGAAAGGAGAGTTAAAACTGAGAGAGGTGGGGCTTTGGGTGTGTGGGGGTTTTTCATGTGTAGGGATATTGAAGATAACTAGAAAAAAAGAAGGGGATTGAGAGAATTTTAGGGAATAAGTATGTGAAGGAAAGAATAAACCTTACTGCTATTTACTTTTATCTTTCTATATTTCTACTTTTAGTCTATCTTTCATTCACAAAGAAAGTAGCCAGTGAAACAGATACAATATATAAAACATCTATGTTTCGTATATAGCCTTTAATAACAATGCAATTGGATGCATGGTAATAGCATGAATCAATTACAGCCATCTCTTATCAGAAGTTAAGAAATGGAAAATTAAATTTTACTTTTTCTAGTCAAATGTCCAGTCCTACAACTTATTACCACAGGATACAAGCTATTATAATTTTCAGTAAATACCTGCAGCGGTTTAGTGTAGCTCTACAGGAGTGGTCCCCAAACTTTTTGTGGCCAGTAGCACATTCATGTTTTCAGAAGTGTGTGGCGGGCACCAACAATTACTCACATACAGGGCCGGCTCCAGGCGCCAGTGGAGCAAGCACGTGCCTGGGGCAGCACATGCTATGGGGCAGCATTCTGTCCGTTCTGCAGAATCGGAGCGTTTTTTGTTTTGGATTGGTTTTGGTTTTGGGGGTTTTTTTGGTACCAGTTGTGGGCAGTGCAGAGAGCAGTCGGAGAGAAGCCGGGAGGCCGGAGAACACTGGCATCCGCAGCCTGCAGCCCCGGAGTACTCTGTCCCTAGCAGGCGCGGGGCCCTGGCTTCTCTCCCCTGCTGGGCACTAGGCGGGCCTCACGCCTGCTGGGGATAGAGAACATCGGTGCCCGCAGCCTGCAGCCCTGGAGTTCTCTGTCCCCAGCAGGTGCGGGGCCACAGCTTCTCTCTGGCTTTAGCTGCAGCCCTGTGCCTGCCAGGGACTGAGAACACCAGCGCCTGTAGTCTGCAGCCCCAGAGAAGCCGGGGAGAAGTTGCAGCCCCGTGCCTGCCAGGGACTGAGAACACCGGCGCCTGCAGCCCTGGAGTTCTCTGTCCCCGGCAGGTGCGGGGCCGTGGTTTCTCTCCCCTGCTGGGCACTAGGCGGGTGCACATAAATGCTTCGGTGGGCGCCATGGCGACTGTGGGCACCACTTTGGGGACCACTGCTCTACAGGATTCTCTATTGGGGCATTATCCTGCTCTCTTTATATCTCCAATGGCTGGTGATGGGACACTGGAAGTTGAGGGCTCTGAGTTACTACAGAGAATTCTTTCCCAGGTGTCTGGGTCTTGCCCTCATGCTCAGGCTCTAACTGATCGCCATATTTGGGGTTGGGAAGGAATTTTCCGCTGAGTTAGATTGGCGGTTTTCACCTTCCTCTGCAGCATGTGACACGGGTCACTTGCAGGTTTAAACTAGTGTAAATGGTGGATTCTCTGTAACTTGAAGTCTTTAAATCATGATTTGAGGACTTCAGTAACTCAGCCAGAGGTTAGGGGTCTGTTACAGGAGTGGGTGGGTGAGGCTCTGTGGCCTGGAATGTGCAGGAGGTCAGACTTGATGATCATGATGGCCCCTTCTGGCCTTAAAATCTAGGAGTCTGTCTTCAGAGTTTTTGTCAAAAATGGCTTTCATGGGGTCAGGATTGAGCCCTTAATTTCCAGTGTACTCTTTGGTTAGCCTGGAATGAATATGATGGGTGTATTTTCTCATTAATTAAATACTTGTTGTTTGCTCACCACAATAGCTCCCTTTCAGATCCATGATCTTGCTACACACCCCGCCTCCCCAAAATTCCTTCATCCACATCTGCATAGACATAGCAGGTTTGACAAGGAAGAGAGAGGGGAAAAAATCCTCCTCCTATTACCACCATTTTTTTCACCGGGGTCCTGGAATTTATTAGTGACTGTAGGTAGTGGGGTCTTGCTGCATTGCTGGTGACACAGACACTTGCCTCCATGAACTAGGATGATGTGTCTGCATCAGAAAAATGTAGATCTTCCTACCCTGACTATCACACTGTAGGATCATATCTAGTTTTCTATTCACTGTCACTCATAGTTTTTATCAGCCTTATTTTTGAAGTATCTCCCTTGTATAGAATCTCCGTTTATTTTTGTTCAGGTATCTTAGCATAATTTTCTCTGGTGAGTCTTCATTTTTTGATGAAACTTTGACCTTTTTAGGCTCTTTCATATTGCTTCTGTCCTTGTTTATGATTAGTATCTCTGTATCATTCTTTATTGTTGTCTTTAAATAAAGATGCCACATAAAACTGGATGAAAGCTGATCCCTGACGCATCACATTAACAGCTATCTTAAATGAGTACGTTTGCAGTCCTCCAGTCTGTTTCATGTGATGTTTCATATTATCTGTTCTAATTCAAATTAACTTTCGCAATTTTACACAAAATATTACTTTGAAGTCCAAGTATTACATCTAACGCATTCCATCATCCAGTGATTTTTGTATTTACATTCTGAAAAGTCTGCATAATTGTGCTTTATAAGCCCATGCTGATTATTTCTCCAGGATCCTGTATCATATTTTTATATATATATTCATCTACATTACTTGCCAGATGATGATATGGCCTTCACTAAAAAGAAAGTGATTACATTTGTGCTTTTTTCCCAGTTCTTTTAGTTTGGTGGATTCTTCCATGACTTTTGACAAATAGCGATTCAGTAAAGTTTATTAGCTCATTACCCTAGGGTGAATATTATTCAGACCTGATAACTTAATGTTCAACTCTTCCAAATTTTGTTTGCTTTTATACGCTTTTGATCAACAGTTATATTGTCACCTTTTTTTATTAGTCCATAATTATATACATGAATTTTTTTTCTTGTTAAAGACCAATTTTTAAAGGGCAAGCTTAGCCATTTTATAAACTGGCCTACTTCCTATTTTACCCCTTGATATTTTTGTAAAAGTACTTCTCATTCACCTGAGTCACTTTGGCTAACATTGTTATTCTGCTCTTTTGCTGACCTTATACTCTCACAAGCCTTAACTGACATTCTAGTTTGGTTTCCTAAACGGAACGTCACTTTCTGGTGCAGGCTTGTATTTTGACCTGTACAGCAATGATTAGTCATTCAGTTCAAGTTTGTGATTATTCTTATGTATGCTCTCAGCAATGACTTCACACTGGGAAATCACACTGAAGCAGACTGTAACAGAAGTGAAAATGAAAGTATTTTTTTAGGTATGTTTTTGATATCTTAATTTAACAATGAAAAATAGTTACTTTGTAACCTTCTGGCTTGAATCTCATTCAGGATTCAAAATTAGCTTCAGCCAAACTATCTGAAGGGTATTCAGACAACTATTTTTGTGCACTCTCAGGGGTCAGGCACTTCTCAGGTTGTCGCCACATGTTCTTCAAACCACGTATGGGGAAATTCTGTTCCGTATTGCTGCATTGGCAATGTCATTACTGTGTTTGGGACGGGGGAAAAAAAAATCTTCACTTCTGCTGGTGGCCCCTTTGAAGCCCGGGGAGAGTCTTTTGAGACTCTCCCTCTTTCAGAGAGTCCATGTAGATGGAGAGAATCTCTTGATGAAGTGACCTGCTTGAATTCCTTTTATTCTGTGGGAGGCCATCTGGCCTTTAGAGAGAGTAAACTCCCTCTCCTCCCAGCTTGACCAATCTTTTGTGCAGTGCCCCTGCAGTCACTGCTCAGAGCTGCCTCTCGCTATTACTACATCAGCAGTGTTATGAGAGGGGAGAGGGAGTTACTTGAATAGCTGGGTACTTTTTAGCAGAGGAGAAAGAGGCCTTGCAGGAAGGAAGCATATTCATTGGAAAGGGCAAGACCCCTCCCTCAACCCAACTTCTGAGGCAGTGAAGATGAAACCAAAGTAGGTGTTGCTGACTAACTGGAAGGAATGGGAGAAAGGCCAAGGAATTTGTTACTCTGAGGAAAAAATGTAGCAGTAACTACATTAATAATTGTTGGATGCATGAGGGTGAAGAAATGGAGGACATGATGTGTCAAATTGGGGAGGAAAGAGGTAGCGTGGAAGAGGGGAAACTGGGTGGGGCAGGGGAACAAATTGATATATGGGATCTACTTTCTGTCTCTTTCCAAGAACCTATATAAAAGTCTTGAATACCCTCATTTGTTGTATGTAGTACAATCTCTAAGTTGTGTTTATACAAGCTCAGTTTAGCATCAAGGAAAAATGAATCTAGATAGCTCATTTGCTTAATCAGTGGTTTTCAAGCTGGGGGTCCGCAGACTACAGTAGAACCTCAGTTATGAACACCTCAGGAATGGAGATCGTTTATAACTCTGAACAAAACATCATGGTTCTTTCAAAAGTTCACAACTGAACATTGACTTTATATAGCTTTGAAACTTTACTATGCAGAAGAAAAATGTTGCTTTTAACCGTCTTAATTTAAATGAAATAGGCCCGGAAACAGTTTCCTTCCTTTGTCAGATTTTTTTTAACAAGCTTTCCCTTATTTTTTCAATAGTTTATATTTAACACAGTTCTGTACTGTATTTGCTATTTAAAATTTATTTATTTTGTCTCTGCCGCTGCCTGATTGCGTACTTCCAGTTCCAAATGAGGTGTGTGGTTGACCGGTCAATTCGTAACTCTGGTGTTCATAACTCTGAGGTTCTGCTGTATGCCTAAGATTTCCAAAGGGATCTGCACCTCCATTCAAAATTTTTTAGAGATCCTCAAATGAAAAAAGATTGAAAACCTTCTTAGATAATTCATAAAAGCACCCATTACTCTGTTCTGCAGGACACTTGAATGATTCATTGGCTCATGTAAGAAATAGTAAGCATTTTTGGTTAGTCCAGAATAATTCATGAGAATTGTTAGTCCAATGATTTAGCACAGGACTAGTAGCTCACAAGTTCTGATCTCATACCCAATGTATCTCTTTGGTCATAGGCGAGCCGCTTAGTTTTTGCCTCTGTTTCCCCATTTGTAAAATGGAGATGAGTCCCTCAGAGTTTTGGATTACTTATTGTTCTCAAATCACTTTGATGATAAAAACCACTCTATAAATATTTAGTATTAATATAACCACAACAGTCTTGAACTATCGCGAGAGTATGGCGAAGACACTGAATAACAAATTCAAAATGAAAGATGTAGAAATTTACATAAAAATAAAGCTTTAGGAGCAAATTCTTCATGAAATAAGATGACTGATAACAGTGAGGTGTCCAAGGCCAGTAAAGTAGCAAAAGCATGTTGTTCTAGGCTTACGTCTGAAACTTGAGGTTTTAAATTGGAAGTCAAAGTTTCTCTTCAAGGTGGGTTCCAGAGACAAACGCTAGAGGAAGTGAAAAATGTAAATGCTTTCTTTGTTTTCCAGTTTGTTTTGCGCTGCTTACAAAAATGATAATTGTAACATAAAAATGAAGTACGTCTAGTGATAATTAGGTGTTTTATTACCAGTAAACCTTATGTGGTTCAATGTGTAGTCAATATTATTAAATCCATTTTTTCATTACACATTTCTGCTGCTGATCAGTTATAAAAGCTACTTTTAATTTAAAATCGATGGCATAAAATATTTTGTTGGCAGTTCAATTTATTCAGAATATAAAGTATGAGAGAATAATGTAATGTATTTGATAATGTTCCCAAATACTATATCTTCCCCTCTGTGTTTGCAGCAGCAAGGTAAAAAGAGGGAAAAACGACCGTTCTTTACTTAAAAGTTGGGTTGGGCAGGATAAATGTGCATATGGGACTCCACAGCTTTTGAAGGGTAAAATAGGGCCAGGAAAGAAAGCAGAGATGGGTCAGAACCACTTTCTGTGGAATTATTCCCCCTCCAGATTTGCTGGGGGTTCACATAAATTAATGTTGACAGTGAGTTTATCCAGACATCTAACATGAAATGTTAGCCCCAGCCCTCTTTGGGAATAGGTGTAGCCTGGTTGTATCTGGGGAATCCATTGAAGCATGTCATCTGATGGATGCTCTGAGATCCAATTTTCATGACATCCATGCATTTGGAGGGCCAACCCTGCTGCAAGGGGAGACAAACTCATTCACTCTTTTGGGGATGATTCAGTAGAAACTCTGGCCATTAGTACAGAGTTTTCCAGCTAATTCTGGCCTTTCTTTGCCTTCTTACATAGGAAGACATGAATTATTACTGAATTTACTTTAACAATACCATTTGGTGTCCATATTTTTTTCCTCACAATTTCTCATATAATTTTTTTCATCTGTTTATGGGACAGGCTTCTGAAGTATATCTGTCGCAGATTAGTAGGAAAACATCTACTCTCTCTTGACAAGAGAAACAGGCCTGTGATCTGGCAGCAATGATCAAGCTAACACTTTTATTCATTTGTTTCTTTCTTAAACCACACCACAGTGAAAGCTACAACAATTACAGAAAGAAGGTGCAAGTAAGTAGTGGTAGGAATTCTCTGGGCAGGGACTGTATGAGTGGATAGGGTGCCAATGCCCCAAAGCTCTGGGGCATTGGGTCTGACCTTAGGGTGATGAAGGTACTGGGGAAAGCCAGGGGCTCCCCTTCCCATCCTCGGGCAGGGGGCCGAGGGACTGACCCCGGAGCCTGCGACACCCCAGCCGCGCCTCCGGCAGAGGGTGGCAGCAGGGTTGCTCAAGGCCCTCCACCACCACGGGAGGAGGTCCACATCCCACCGCATCTGCGGGGATGATTGACCTTCATGCAACGCTCAGCCAGGCATAGCCCCAGGAGGAACCCAGGGCCGCAAGTGCGTTGGAAGTGTCGATCAGTGTGTCCTGCAATTCACAGTAATTCTCACAGCCAGCTGCGTTCCTCATCATTTTGTAGCACTTTGCATCCCTGATCCTGACTGGGCTTTTTGGGCACTACTGCAATATGTGACCTTTTTTTTTTTTTAAGGTTTCAGTATAAATTCCTGTTGTAATTTGTGCTGAAATGGCTCTCAAGTTACAGAAGGGGACAAGGTGCACCTGGTAGATGGGATCGATTGTAGATATTAACATGTTACAACGTAAAACTTTACCCTTAAACCTATTCAGCACTCCTGAGTGTTCTGATCACACTCGCTGTGTTCTACTTGTAGGCCTGGTCTATACATTAAAGTTTTGCCAGCAGAGCTGTATCAGTTAGGACTGTAGGAAAAATTACACCCCTACCTGACATAGCTATGCTGGCAAAAGCCCTAGCGTAGCTGCCGTTACACCAGCAAAAAAGCCCTTTTGCTGGTGTAGCTTATTTTGTTGGGGGAACTTGTACAAACCACTAGGGGGGTTTGCTGGTTTAGCTATATCCACACCCTCTTCCTTGTATGGACAAAACCATAGATTGCCAGATATGTCACATCCAATGTACCCTTATCTGATTTTTAGGCTTTATCTACACTAGCACTTTTGGTCAAGGGTATGGGAAAAAAACAAACCCTGACTGACATAAGTTTCACTGACAAACGTGCTGGTATGAACAGCGCTATATCAGCAGGAGAGGCTCTCCTACAGACATAGAGATCACCGCTCGGTGGGGGTGGTTTAATTATGCCAGCAGGCAAGATCTCTCCTGTTGGCAAAGAGTGGCTACACGGGAGACCTTACAGCAGCACAGCTGTGGCGGTATCGCTGTGCCACTATAAAGTCTGTAGTGTAGACATGGCCTTAGCTAGGGTGAGACTGGACCTATAGAAACCTTTCTCTCAGACCTTATTTTCTAATAGCTTGTGTCAGTGTTAGCTCACAAAAAGTATAAGGACTCGTACATAAATGGACCCTTCACAGTAGTTAAGTAGGACAGCCATTCACCATCTAACAGGTTGGTCAGAAGTAAGCGGCAGGTCTGTGGAATGAAAGTGCGCTGTTGGAAGATCTCAGTGGCTTACTGGTCTTCCTTGGGCAAAATGAACAACTCAGTAATGCTTGGCATTATCTAATGATTGACTACAATCCTATCAGTCAGGTCACCCTACACCTTGATGTGGAAAAGTAGGAAACTGTGTGGTGTTACTGTCTTTTCCTTTACTCAAACACAGCATTCTTAGCCAAAGTTGTTGTGGGGTCTTTCTTGTTTGTTGTGGTGAGTGAAGTAGTAACTGACCCTTGACTGGTTAAAAGAAAATGTCTTTGACTGAGGGCATGTCTATATTGGAGTTGGAAGGTGTAAAAATAGAAGTGTGGCTATGGTGGCACAAGTGGCGGGACAGACTAGCCCCAAGTACAATCTCATCTGAGACCCTAAGCAGACTAAGGCAAAGTAAGACCAAACGCCTGTTTTGACTGTTATTGAAGGCTATCAAGTATCTGATGAGAACACATTCAGTATAGACCTCAAATAGTTCTTAATGCCATGTCAACAATGCAGAAAATACTTTATCTCTACATTTTAGATGCTATACTTATGGGGTCTTGTTTAATTTGTGCATGTATGAACATTTTTAATCAGTGATTAAAGAATTATACACATTTCTGGGCTAAAGCAAAACCAGAGATGTACACTCTTTCAAGGATATTTTGTTTGAACAAAGTCCTATTAGAGTTCTAATTCTTGGGTTCAATGTTTTTTTGTTTTGTTTTTTGTTTTATGGTGGATAAGAGAGAAGTCTTGTGCAGCTATTGGAATTATAGTATTTCATTGGAGCGCTAACCCTCTGGATACAGAAATTCATTTGATAGAATAGGTTGGGAGAGGTCTTTAAGCAACTAAAGTTATTTGTCATCTTGATCATCTCTTTGCATCTGAATATTGCAGACACTTGTAACAAAAGACTGGGGGACCCAATTTTCCCATTGAGCTGGAATCTTGAAATTTGGTACTCATTTATCATGGGCTGTTAAGTACAGAAAAACATCCCAGATTGGATCTTTCCATCAGAAGTCCACAAAAGGGCCTCAGCTGTATTTCAGATTTTAACAGTGTATGTACCTTTACATGCATAGCAGAGGTAATAGTTCTCTCTCTCTCTCTCTGACTTTTTTCCCAGATGGGGAGAAGAAAATGAAGACAACAGTTCTAATTATTGAATTTTAGCTAAGAAATTTTCCATAAATGTATATTAGGTGGGCAGTTAAAAAATCCATTAATTTTGCTGTTCAATATTGCCATCTAATGGATAGTTTCATGTTGCTCTGGAAAGTATTTGATTATGGGCTACTATCCGAGTTTAGTCACAAAACATCAACATAAAGTAAGTGACCTTTCCCCCATATTGCCAATCTAATACTTTCACAAGCTTTAATGGGGCATAGACAATATGCCCTTGCCGTATTAATGTAATCTATCACTTTTACAGCACTGAGTTACAATTGGTATTACTTAGGGAAAAAAAATCATAATCAGTGTCACCAAGAGTCTTATCTTATTCATTCAAATGGAGATAAAAGTATCCATTTACTGATCACTGTCTGCTCTCTCCAGTTTAAAATAAAATTAGATAAGCTTTTAAAAAATTGGAGCTCAAAAGAGCCTGAACAGCTGAAATATGTGCTGTTAACTAATATGCAGTGTTAGTGATAATGGGGAACACTTTACAGAAGATCCTAAGTTCCATTCTCAAAAGAGCTGTAAACTTCTAGATCACTTAGATACTTTTGAAAGTTTCATCAAGTACCACTAACTGGTATATAATACTATTCTCTAGTATATAATACACTCTTTACTTGCTTTATCCCACATGTAGCAATGGCAAAGTCTGTAATGCTCGCGTCTGAACATAGGCGGCAGGTTATATACATTTGTGGTGCTCGGGCACCAGGAATATTCAGGGCCGGGTGCCCTGCTCCAGCAATATTTGGAGCTGGGTCTCTCCCCCGGCCCTGCCTGGATCGGGCCCCGGCCTCCTCCCCCCCGCTGCGTTCCTGCCTGGAGCAGGTCCCAGCCCCCGCCTGCCACCCCTCCCCCTGCGTGTCCCCCACCCGCCGCCGTGTCCCTGCCTGACAGAAAGCAGCGCAGCGCCTCTCCCCTGCCTGCTTGTGCTGCTGGAGTAGAATGGCTCCGGGCAGAACTGCTGTCTGCTGCCCCAGGGTCCTAGTGCCTGCCCTTCACTAATGGCAAGGCAGGCTGCCCTTACCCTGCCCTTCCGCCCTAGCCTCTCCAATGCCCCAAACTCCTCAGCCCCAGCCAGAGACCTCATCCCCTTGCACCCTAATCCTCTGCCCCAGCCCTGAGCCTCCCCACATCATGAACCCCTCATCCTCAGCCCCACAGCCTTCACCCCACACCCCAACCCTCTGGCCTAGCCCTGAGCCCCCTCATGCATCATGAACCCCTCAGCACCAGCCAGAGCCCTCATCCCCCCCCGCACCCTAATCCTCTGCCCCAGCCCTGAGCCCCCCTACAGCATGAATCCCTCATCCCCAGCCCCACAGCCCTCACGCCTGCACTCCCTCCTATCCCCAAACTCCCTCCCAGAGCCTGCACCCCCTCCCCCTTCCCACACACCCCTTCCCACCCCAAAACTCCCTCCCAGAGCTTGCACTCCTCACTTCTTCCTACGCCCCCAGCCCAGAGCCTGCACCCAAACTCCGTCCCAGAGCCTGCACCTCACCCCCTCCTGCACACCCACCCCCTGCCTCAGCCCGGAGCCTGCACCCAGCACCCAAACTCCATCCCAAAGCCTGCACCCCTTCCTACGCCCCCAGCCCAGAGCCTGCACCCAGCACCCAAACTCCATCCCAAAGCCAGCAGCCCTCCTGCACCCTAATCCCCAGCCCAAGACCTACACCCCAGACCTCCTCCCACAAGCCCCCTCCCAGAGCCTTAGGAAGGTAGGGGCTGAGTTTGGGGGGGCGGAGTTCGGGGGGCGGGTTCTGGGCACCACCAAAATTTCTACAAACTTGCCACCCATGCGCGTCTAGTCACCTAGAGGGTACTCAGTAATAGAATACATACTGTCTTTCCTGTAAGTAGCAAAGAGCCTGTGTACTCAGAGTGGTATATGGTGAATTGTGTAAAACGGTGCAAGGTGCATAGTTTTAGGTGTTTGGTTCTAACTTTCACATTTTATTTTTAGGCAAATTATGGTTCAGCATTTAGGAGTAAAATTCTGTTGTGTTTTTTTATTATTATTATTATTATTATTCTTTTTTACCATTAAGTTTATAAAAATGTCTCCCTGTAAAACACCACATTCGGAAGTCCAACAAGTGTTGGGAAATATTTATGACCTACCAACCCCTTCCAATTAACAGCTGTCTGTTCTCGGTAAAATGGGAAATGTGGGGTCTTTTCAGTATATATTTTACAAAAACTATTTTTCAGATTTGTACTGAACCTAAAACTAGAATTTTTTCTATCTGTTTATAATCTGAGTCATCCTGAACTTTCTCAAATTCAAAGAAATAGCATGTTTTCTTAATATAATTTTCTTCATAAATATTCGCTGAAATCAAATTGCAGTTTTTGTTTGTGGCACTTTAACAGCTGTACAGTTTTAACTGTATTACTTAACTCCATTGCAGCCAATGGACATTAAGTACCTAATCTACTTAGGCACTTCTTATAAATCCCATTGGGTGCCTATTTGCAGTGTTACCTATATAAATACATTTGTCACCTTGGCCTGAGGAGCTAAACTTTGAAACATTCTGATTTCTAATTGAATCTTCTTCAGTTCATTGAAAATCTGCTTTATATTAATGCTGATATATAGTGAATTAAGTTTCACCTTTAGAAATGCTGCTTTTTTAAAAAAACCTTGTTTAAGATCTGATATGATTAATAAACAGGCAAGCCCATTGAGCTAATGTGGTGGTGGACTAACTGTCCACACTTTACGTAGCACTATTGCCATGAAATTGCTGTGATAAAATGGTATCCTGCATGTTGTGTGTGACTCTAATACCAAAATTATTAAACGAGCAAATTACCGAAACTTTTTGTCAAATATTGTTTACATACATGATCCATATCTTTGTTTTATATCTGTACAGCTGTTTTTACCACCATTTTCAAGTATGAAATGCATTGTAATTTGTCCTCTTTGAGGTTTTATGTAGCACCTGTCACCATTGTATCTGAGCACTGAAGTTTTATTGCTGAGAGTTAAAAACAGTTTGATCCAATACCTTTATGATAAAAGTTTCAGCAACAGTATATTTGCACAAAAGACAGCACCACACTTTTTATCAGCAGCACTTGTGTGTTCCAGTTTTGCATTTGATTAAGAATTAGCATGGTAGAATTTAAGTGCTGTATTGCCACTCTTGCAGGGCATGATTTCCAGCCCTAAATGTTGTGTATTATTATTGCACATTCTTTACTGATGTTTACAAGCTATGGTAGGCATAGTTAGGAGAAAATTTCAAATAATGTTACAGCTAGAAATCTTGTAAATTGTATCCTTTCAGAAATGTTATGTACAAGTTAGCTTATGCATCTTAATTTATCAAATAACATCCAAAGCAGAAGATATAATACATTGAACTCTTGTATATTACTTCACCTTTGTGTTATTTTCTCTTTAAATTTACAAATACCAGGGCATCCTAGACCTTTCTGCTATTTTTAATTTTTTTTTTTTAAAAGGTGGTGGGAGCAAGTTGTGGATCTTCTTCAAAAAGAAAATGAGGCATTTGGGTAGATAACATGTGGAAAGAATATTTGTGTGAAGATTTGTGAAATCCTCACAAATGGAAGACTATATGAAATTTAGACATTTTTCTTTATTGTCTAATTCAGTACTGTACACATGTATGTATATAAAATATGGAAAGGAAAAGAGTATTGTAATATTTCAAACAGTATTCATTTTACAACACAATCAGTAGATTTGTCACAAAGTTACAAAATGTGAATTCTGTTTGCCCTTGTCAACACACAGTGTATAACAGGGGTGGCCAAACCATGTCTCATGAGCCGCATGGAGCTCTTTTACAGTTTAGAGTGCAGCTCGTGAAGCCCCACACCTCCCATTTCCATCTACCACACTGGGGGAGGAGGGGCAGCTCAGGCCTTCTGCCCTGCAGGGAGGGGGATCCTGGGGCTTCTGTCCTCCGGGAAGCACCTGTCAGAGCTCGAGACTTCTGCCTGAACCTGGCAGGCACCTTCTGCAGGGCAGAAGCCCTAGCCCCACCACCCCACTGCAGGGCAGAAGCCCCAAGCCCTAGCAAGCATGCCCTGCTCTCAAACTTCTGAAGATTAACGTTTGCAGCTCAGAGGGTCAGTAAGTTTGGCCACCCTTGTGTATAAGATCCAGAAGCCCATGTTCCTTCTTATCAAAGGGCAAAATTTGGCCGGTGTAATATCAGATTCAGCCCAGGCATAAGCAGGTGTCAACTCCTGCTTACACCAGGGCTGAATTTGTCCATAGCGTGTGCTTGGCTCACAACCCATATTGAAATTCCCAGTTTTGTTAAAATGATTTTTTTATGAATACCATTAAGTAGTTTGTGGACTACAGTAAAGTGTCTTTACATGGGAGCACTTATTCCATATAGAAATGTTTAGAGCAGGGGTAGGCAACCTATGGCACGGGTGCCGAAGGTGGCACGCGAGCTGATTTTCAGTGGCACTCACACTGCCCGGGTCCTGGCCACCGGTCTGGGGGGGCTCTGCGTTTTAATTTAATTTTAAATGAAGCTTCTTAAACATTTTAAAAGCCTTATTTACTTTACAGACAACAATAGTTTAGTTATATATTATAGACCTATAGAAAGAGACCTTCTAAAAACGTTAAAATGTATTACTGGCACTTGAAACCTTTATATTAGAGTGAATAAATGAAGACTTGGCACACCACTCCTGAAAGGTTGCCAACCCCTGGTTTAGAGGAAAGTAGTCCCCCCCCTCCCCGCCCCCCTTCATAATGTCAATATAATCCAACCTCTTGCCCAAGTTAAATTCTTATATGTAACACTGTTTAACATAACCAGAATAACCTAGCTGGTACTTGGCTAAAGCTGAATTTAGGCTTTGGATGCAAGAATGAGTATCTGTCATTTGACTGCCGTGCAGATGTCTTGCCTGTATGCCAGAGTAGGATTTAGTGCTTGTTGGCTTTCAAAGTTTGGAAAAGTGTTGTGTGACACCAGTTCCCTGAAAGCTTTTCTTTCCTATAACCCCACCTGCTTTTGAGAGAGAAATCGGTTGAGGTAGAATGTGTAGAATCATCTTTAAATTCAATCTTCAAATAACATAACAAGTGGAAGTAAGGCAAGCATTTTTAAACCGTGAGGGTGTATGTTGGAAAAAACAACTTAGGAAAGAGGGGCATTCTCCATCTCTTGATGTCTTCAAATCAAGATAGGATGCCTTTCTGGAAGGTGTGCTTTAGCCAAATACAAATTATTGCGCTCTATCCTGGGATAACCAGGTGAAATTTATCAGCCTGTAGTATCAGACTAAATGATTCAATGGCTCCTTCTGGCCTTAAAAATCTACAAAGCAAGGCCCTGTAATAACCTCAGAAATAAAAGCCCATAACAAGACTGTCGTCACATGACATTGACTTGTGAAAGATATGTAGTCTGTTACTCACCTAGGGCTTCCAAACAGACCAGCAGAGAACAAGTAAAATACAAACAGGTATATCATCAGCCCATGGAAATGGAAGGAGCAGGTGCCTCCTGCTGACCAGCGAAAAGTGGCAGACACACCAGCTGTGAAAGCACCTGTTTGGTATCCTCCAGGAAAGAGGAGTGGTGCTGAGAGGAAGGCTATTTGCAATGAAATATTGATGATGATGATTTATCATCATCATTATTTTAAATAAGAAAACTTTTTCAGGTGTTAGATCATTAGTTACCAAAATGAATTATACTTCACTTTTCCCATTACACTTGTTCAGCTGCTTGCTAGCATAGCCATGTTGTCTGTTGTCCTGCTGGTGGCATTTTCTCTTCAAAGGGCCATTGCTAGGGCAGCTCAATTCTGTGCTGGCAGCGAGCCTTTGAAATTGATGGGCTCCACTGTACTAGGTAATTAACATTTAAAGACACCCAGCTTTTATCTGTTTAAAACATAAAGGGTATTTGAAAATAGTCTATCTTAAGATACTAAAAAAGCCCCCAATCTCCCCTGCTGCCCCCTCCCCTACCTTCTTTTTTGATTGGCTATTTTAATCTAACATGTTTGTCAGTAACAACTAATCTAGTTTTATCTTGTTAAATTATTATTTTAACATTTGAATGTAGTTTTCATAGGTGTATTTGTGGTGTTTCACAGAAAGAACAAGTCCAAATTAAAACTTCACCAGCTGTGCTGTTTTGTAATTAAATTTGTTTGTCAAGCTGGACATTTGTGCTTTAGCTAGTTCTGTTAGCAGTTAAATGCACCAGAAGAAACTTTGAAGCTGGTATTCAATTAAGATATTCAATTAAGGTTCTGCACTTTCATTCCACCTGCCTGCAGCATCAAGAGAAAAGATTGGCACCTATGCAACCAATAGTAGTAGTAGCAGATTTTATAAATTAAAGTTTGCATGCTGAACAAAAGAATTATATATAAAATCCTCAATCTGTCAGGTCTGGAATTTCCACTATGGTGAAGTTAGAGTTCTCCTAGTTAGAATGCATTATTTTTTGTTGTAAAATTGCTATGGAATGTAGTAGGCTTATATCTGAACATGTTGGGTGCAAAAAAGCTGCATAATGCAGGATTTTGTAATATGATAATGTGCTAAATTCTCATTGGAAAAAATCTATTAAAAACAGTAGGGACAGGTGAAGATTGAAAGTGAAGCTGACAGTGATGTGCACTGATCCATATAGGAGAAATAAATTTAATTCATTGTATTATCAACTGAGCAGAAACCGAGGACATTAATCTACATTTCAGTGAATTTTTAGAAGAAAGATACACAGCTAAAATATTTAAGTGTGGAATCTAAGCATAGAACTGGGCTAAAAGCAGCAGTGGCACTAACATATCCAGTTGCGGATGGTGGAGCTAGAAAAAGATCTGACAACTAAGCTCGTCGATCGGACACTAGGTTAAAGCAACTTCTTCTTGTGGCTATTTAAAGAAGATGAAATATTGCAGGAAGTCTCTGAAAGGAAAACTTTCTAAGCAAAACAGTGATTGTAGGTGGAGGCGGAGTAAGAAAGGGAAAAGCACGTAAAGATAACCTAAAATAAATCCACATCTGCTTAGAATGACAGCAAATCCACACTGATTTCTGAAATTGCAGGTAGAAGACCTGCAATGTGCTCCTGATGGTCTATAATGGTTCTACCTGAAGCATTAGACTAGAGCATGTTGTGGGAGACCTAATCAATTCAGAGAGCACCAACAGGCATTTTAAGCAAGGAAAAAATTAGCAACAAGGGAGAGAACAGTGATCTGCAAAAAACAATTTTTGTTAAATCTGTAGTAGAGGATAAGGTGGAAGGCATTAAAAATAAAGTGTCTCCCAGAGGGAATTTCTTAAAAATGTTGTAGGCTAGAAAATGGAAGTGGTATCAGCTGAGTCTTATTTTTCCAATTCAAGCGTCCACTGATAATCTGAGACTAGATAGTATATTGTGGTCAACATAAGCAAGTGGTTATAAATTGAATTTCCCTTGGGAAGAATTTTAGTGACACTAATGAAAAAGAAAACCACATATTTTTGAGGAGATGTGCTCTTCTGTGTGTGACCAAAGTGGATTTAGAATAAAAATGTGTTAAAAATACTCTAAAAACCCCTGCTCTTAAAAATCTTAATTTTGTAGAATTCTAATGGCGCAGTTTTTGTTTTACCAAATCCTGCTGAACTACAGTGGCAGTACGTTACTGTATGATGCAAAGAGACCCTACCTTGCAATAAGGAAAATGAAGTAAGTGAATAAGAAGACTCCCAGCTTTCGAGTGATAAGATTTTCCTTGCTTTGTCTTGTCATTCATTAAAGTTGGCCTTAAAGGCAAAACAAACACAACCAGTGTTTACCATTCTTTGCTTATCACAGATAAGCACTTGTACAAGTTTATAAGTTTTTTAAAATACTACTGGCAGAGCCGCTGACAGGGGAGGCAAAAGGGGCAGGGACATTAAAGTGCTGCTGTGGCAAAGGACCCTGCAGCGCTTTAATGTCCTTGCCCCTTTTGACCCTATGGGCTGCTGATGGGCGGGGGGGGGCAAAGGGAGCAGCTGCCCTGGGGCCAGCAATTTAAAAGGGCTCAGGGCTCCGGATGCCGCTGCAGCGTCTGGAGCTCCGGGCCCTTTAAATCAACACAGACGCCCCGGGGGGCGTGGGCTAAAGGCCCGCCCCTTCTGCCCTCCCCCCATCTCCCCCGCTGTACCGGTAAGTGTCCTCAGTTACTTTCATCCCTGCCTAGACCTTTTCTTGTAGTCCTGGAAGATGCTGCAAGATATTACCATGCCATAACGCATTTATTGTAGCACCATGGGACATACACTAGTGGATCCTCACTTGATACTACCTTCTGCGTCTCAATCTCTTCTCCATTTCCATCTTACTCTTCCTTCTCCTCAGTTTACATTGCATAAAATCAGTAAGTTTTTAACTGTTCATCTCTATCCAACACAATAATAAATTGACAGTCTGACCTTAAATTTTCTGGGGTTTTTTTTAGGGGTGTGTGTGTGTGTGTCTGAACAATGTATCTATTTCCCCTACTTTTGAAGTGTAGTTCTGCTGTGTAAAGTGACTGTAAGTGTCAACATTTTTTATTGTTCTTTAATGGTCTCTATATCAATTATTCTCTGTTTAACAGGTAATTTCCCCACCCTTCTAAGTAGCAGGCCTGGAAACGCAGCTCTAATTCTGAGTGCCAAGATTGGTTCCTTTAATTATTACAGACATCACCGATAATTTAGGCTGAAAGCCAAACTGTGCCCTCAGGTGTCGTGTGCAATCTCATTGTTTTCAGTTGGTTTGCACACACATAACTGATTCAAATTCCAATTTGGTGACAATACACAAAAAGACCAACTTTATCCCTATTAGTTGGGTTGAATTTGAAGAGTAAAGGAGGAAACAGCAGTAAAAAAAAGTTATTCTGTCACTAAAGTAAACTGGTATGACTGAACACAGAGCAGGAATTAATCTGAGTAGGAATGGTGCCATTTTCACTCACTTTACAAAGAAGACCTGCACCTTGAAATTTTCTGATCTTTGTTACATATGCCTATATTGATTTACACTGACTATTCAATTTGCTCTTCCCGTATATTTTTGTAATGTTTTGGGAAAAAGATAAATAAAGTAGATTTAATTTAAAAAGAAAGATGGTCTGATATCCTGAAAGGCATTACTCATGTTATAAAGTTAAGTGCGAACTGCAGGGTTTGTGGCATTCACAAAAACAATAGGTCAAATTCTCAGCTGGTGTACAGCATTGGAATTACGCCAATATACATCAACTAAAGATTTCACTTAACCTGCACTGGCCCATACCCAGGCCACATTAATGTCCCTGCCCCTTTTTCCTCCCCTGTCAGGGGCCCTGCCGGTAGGGTCCGGACTGGTAGGGCTGCCTACAGCGGTCGGGGGAAGGGGCAGCAATGTTAAAGGAGGATCCTTAAAGCGCCATCCTTAAAGGGCCCCTGACAGGGGAGGCAAAAGGGGCAGGAACATTAATGTGGGCTGGGTATGGGCCGGTGTGGGTTCTTACTGGTACAGAGTACCGGCTCACTTTCACACCTGGGTCTAGGCCACTTTTCCACTGCCCCCAATGAAAGTAGAGACTAATTTTGATTTGCATTTTAAGATTGATGGATGTTCTTTCCAGTGTCTGCGTGATGGAATGCATCCCTTTGTTCACATCCTACACATTATTGTAATTATCTTTGTACAAAACATGCCTTGTGAGGTATCATTTGAAAACTAATAACTTGCTGGTCAATAGCATCATGGTGAAATTTATGTAACAACATCATAAGTTAAGAACTTTATAAATCCTGACTGTTGTGTGTTTACCAGGCAAGTCTGGGAAGTGGGTATAAACCTGCTTCTCAAAGACGAAGGACACTCTAGCCAGGTGTCATCAAAGCTGATGAGCCGTCACCTGTCAAGTGGCCATTCTTTGTCAAGGAAAGGGGATAGGAACAAACATCTGCATTTTAGCAAACAACGGTATAATACCTCTTCCTTAACAGACTCTGTCTCCTTGTTCCCAGCTGGAAAGAACTTATCCAGGACAGTGACTCTCAGGAAAATGCATTCTCAAAGGGTGGCTGAACTATACAAGTGAGGGGCAAAAACAGCCCAGGTTCTCTTCCTGTCCACCCTGCTTTTTAACCTAAGACGACCAAAAAAGCAGCCGTTAGACCTTGGGGGAGATCCTGACGTGAAACTTGGTCAGCTACTGAAAATCTGTGATAAGAATTCACCTTGAAGAAAGTCTAGCTTAAGTTTAGTACTGTCTTTATTTTGCTTGTATGCATTTTTTATTTTAATGCCTTAGTACTTGTACTTACTTTAAAACCTATCATTCTATAGTTAAATAAACATGTTTTATTCTTTAATCAAAACTAATTCAGTTGTGAACGGAGTGGCTAATTCTGTTTAAAATGGCAAATAGTTGTATATTGATTCCCCCAAGAGGGGGAACAGACCTAATATATCCGTACTGTCCAGCTGTACAGTGCAGAACGCATATTTTGGGGGAAAATCTGGGACTGGGAGTGTGTTGCAGTCACCCTGCATTTGGTAACCCAAGCTGGTGGAAGCCAGAGTGTGGCTGATGTGTGCGGACATGTGGCTGAGGTCAGAGCTTCTGGACCAGGACTGTAGCTGTACACAGACACTCAGGGTGTGACCTGCATTCTGGCAGGCTGTTTGTGAGCAACCCAGGTTAGAAGCGACAACAGCAAAGCATTGTGAGACACCAAGCTTGCAGGGTTGGAGTGACAGTCCCTCACTAGTGTGGATTGCACCTTGGAATGTCATATGCAGCTAAGCTTTTGGGAAATGTAATAGCTGTGAAACTTCATCATAAAATGGGGTCATTCTCATCACTGTTGGGAGACAGAGTTTGACAAGGGGTAATGTGGGGGTTAGATGCTTGTCCACACGAAGTCTGTCATGTGGCAGGATCGAAGCATGTCTGATTTCTTAACAACTTACTTCATCGGTTAGAAGCTACAATATCAGCTGCAATATGTGGCTTTTTATTTTCCTAAATTTTGAGAAATTAAGACTATAAAAGGAACTCAATGAAAATAACTTCCAAAACAGCATCCTATGAGCAGAGTGACCCTGTACATAAATTTTGTTTCTAAATATTGTCTGCTCATCTACTACTTTTTACCCAGCATTACTGAAAATAAGCAGTCAGTTAATTTCCTGAGTGCCAAAAAAGCAACACCCTGCTATTTTTCATTTCATTGGAAAAAAGCTTGTTCATTTTGTGCCCTCATGAACCAATATGAGGAATTGATTCTCAAACAGCCTGGGACAAGGCCTCTTATAATTATAAAATGATGCCTAATGGCTTTCCTTTGTTTATGAGCATCTGTTCTCACCACTTCCCTCATAGTGGGAACAGAATGATCAGGTGGAAAAAAACACTAATAGATTTAAAGAGTGAATGTGCTAACTTATCTGGGAAGGTAATACACAGCTGGACTATGGTAGGTTGCTATTGTTCAGAAGTACAAGTTTAATGCTAGCTTATTTTATAAGGTTTTACCATCTAGAAAATAACATTATAAAATGTTAGTTTTGTATGTTCCTTCTGTTACAGATGATTAGAAAGGTTAGTTGACCAGCGGGGTTTGTAAACTAATGGAAAAATAGAATTCTACCATATTTTTAAAGTAACAATTATAGTAATTGCAACACTTCATTCCTCAGAATCTGATCTCTTTGACTTAAAATGAGCAATAAAGTTCTTAATTTTCTCTAAGCCTGGAAAAAAACAAAGCAGTATGGCAAATCACTATAAGTCTTGTATACAAAGTCTGGTTTGTGTACTCATTTCTTCATAGTGGAAGGACAAACACAGGCAGTGATACGATAAAGATGTTAGGGGACCCAAGAACCTGTCTGTGTTGAATGACTCTTTAGCTGTATGCTATACCAAATCCCATTTAATTGGATAGTTATTGTATTTGTATTCATGCCAGCTGCAGTATTGCCATCAAAAAATCTTAATT
The DNA here is from genome assembly GCF_020497125.1 of Mauremys mutica. NCBI lineage: Eukaryota > Metazoa > Chordata > Testudines > Geoemydidae > Mauremys > Mauremys mutica. Next base: position 168,414,482 of record NC_059072.1, read on the forward strand.
AGGTATACCTGAAGACTTATTACACTGGGTTTGTGTTTAATTCTCTGCCAGGAGAGTGAATCTTTCGTTTCAGAACAAAGATCTGTATTTAGTCAATGACAGTGAGGGCAGTTTGGCAGTAAGAGTGCTTCCCTCACATTCTATTTGTAAATGATAGCTCCACATTTTTTTGTTAGGAAATCTGAATATAAAGTAACTTCATTCATATCCTGTTAACTGTGGATTTAAACATACAGTATCTTGTGCTCTGATACGCGGTGCTAGAACCTGCAGAATAACAATCGTTGGCTTTAAATCCTGGCTCCAAACATAGTATTGTGACTGCTTGCTTTACACTTAATTTTCTTTTAACATCAAAGGCTAATTTTAAAGTAGCTTTGGCTAGAAGTCTTGTGCAAAATATTGTCTCAAGATTTTTTAATGTAAAGTCTTCTTGCAGTGATTTCTCTTATTTTAGATCTTTAAAGTTAGACTCTTTTATACAAACTCAAGCGGTTAAAGTCTTGAAATTCTACAGATTTAAAAAAATATCTGGAACTGCGGAGTGGAGAAATCATCTGAAAATTACCACTTCGGTCATCAGGGAGTGTACTAAAACTTGTTGGTTGGTACAGTTTGATGTAGATCACAATCACCGTTATGGATATTAGAATTCTATCTAACCAGTGAAGATTAAGAGGACAAAATGTTCATACGTGTGCAAAGATATTTTTAAAAGGATTATGGCTACCTATTTTGTATTTTAAAGTCCTGATACTTGTATGCTTGTATACTTGTGTATATATAATATTACAGTGTTTACTTTGAAGTTGTTATAGTAGGACTGGAATGCATGAGAGAATAAGACAAATAATTGACTACACAGAACTACTGTTTATATAGTAGGTTTACAGAAACCTCAGATCTCAAACTGTATGGCAGTGGCACATTTTCTCCCTCTTTTGCTACTATCTGGTGAGAAGGTGAATTACACTTCTGTATATGTGCATATCACATCATAAAACAAAAATCCAAAATAAACCTAATTCTCCCCAACACATTGTGCCAGTGTAACTTGGGGGTGTCCAAACGATAGGCTATGATCTGTTTAAAATAATACTTAGATACTTCCTCTTTGTCCAAGTAAAGGCACATTGACATGATGGATGGAAAAGCTTGCACTGGCAGTGTGTGTGTTGGCCTGGTTCCAGTTGTGTGAGGGGTTTCAGCTTCTAGGGCTTCTTGACAATCTCTCAGTTCACTTTAAAAAGTCAGAAGAATCTCCCCCCCCCTTTTTTTTTTAATAATTCAACCATTTTGTACCCAAAATTGAGATTGAGTAATCCAGTCATGAAATGAAATGTCAGGGCACAGTGTGTTAGGATCTTGAATCTTAAATGTGAACTTTTTACAGCTGCTTTTAAACATTTTTTTGTGAAAATGCTTCATATACCATAAAAGATTAAATTTACAGCCTTGGAGGAAGAGTATAACGTTAGTCATGTAACAAAACATATTTTGAGCCCTAACTCAGCATCTCTCAAACATTGGATTTAGGCCTTTGTGTGAGCCATCCTTAATTGAAAAGGCTTGAAATACATTCTTCCAACAACCAGAGCTTTCCAGGTTTTATATTATAAAAAGAAAATATGTTTTGAATACATAAAATGGATTTTCTTGTAGAAATGGTCAAAACATTTTCTACTTTGTAACTGAAAACACCTGGAGTCTTAATAAAATCCAGAGATTGAACAATATCAAGGAGAGAAAACAGTAAGGTTGTTTAATATGCTTGAAGCCTTTCAAAGGATATGGAGCTGATCCCTTGACATCTGTATCAGACTGAACGGTGATTGCATTGCTCTGTTGTATCTTCTGAATTACTTTTAGAATTAGCAGGAGATGAGGGAAGACATATAACAGCTGGCAAGCAAGGTTTCAAAGAAGACATTCACATATCTCAGCAGTTTCTTGTTCATTCTGCTTGTGAGATGTGTCATTGTATGTTCTTGCAGAGAAGTTTCCTTGGGGATCTCGCTGTGACCTTGGATACAGTAAAGGAGTTCTAACTGGCATAATCTTAGCTCCTATTTTACAAAGCAAACAACTTTGAACATGGCTAGATTTTTCTATTACACCTCAAACATCTAGGATATACATTTAAAAAAACCTCGGCTGATGCGAGGCATTTGATAACTATCAGTATTCCTTTATTTAATATTTTTGAATTTTTTTACAAATCTGGAGCAGATGGAGAGAGAAATAAAGAAACTGACATCAGTTGTTTAGAAGCAAATGCATCTAAAGCCACCAAAACTCTAGAAATAAGCAGCATGTGGAGTAGTAGCTATTAACAACCTTGAAGACATTTAAAGGTAAAAGGAAGAACATTTGAAAGTTATAGAGAACTGCTCATAGCTTCATTGCTCTGACTATGCAAATGGCATCTCCCCCCCCACCCGCAACCCAAAGAGAACCCCTAAGAATAAACCATGTTTATTCATAGAGCAAATGATTAAAAGATCAGGGTTTTTTTAACCAGATATATCAGGGGTGGGCAAACTATGGCCCGGGGGCTGCATCCTGCCCTCCAGATGTTTTAATCTGGCCCTCCAGCTCCAGATAGAGAGTGGGGTCCGGGGCTTGCCTTGCTCCGTTGCTCCACCTGGGGAGTGGGGTCACCTCCCAGAAGCAGTGGCATGTCCCCCCCTCACCCCCGGCTCCTATGCGTAGGGGCAGCCAAGGGGCTCTGCATGCTGCCCCCGCAGCTCCCATTGGCTGGGAACCATGGCCAATAAGAGCTGCAGGAGTGGCGCCTGCAGACGGGGCAGTGTGCAGGCAGGGCAGCGTGCAGAGGCGCCTGGCCATGCCTCTGTGTAGGAGCCAGAGGGTGACATGCCGCTGGTTCTGGGAGTTGCTTGAGGTAAGCAGCACCTGGATCCTGCACCCCTGATCCTTTCCTGTGCCCCAACTCCCTGCGCCAGCCCTGTTCCCCCTTCCACCCTCTGAACGTCTCGGTTCCATCCCGGTGCACCCTCCTGCACCTCCAACCCCTAATCCCCAGCCCACCACGGAGTCTGCACACCCCACACCCCAACCCCTCTGCACCTCGCAGCTGGAGCCCTCACCCTCTCCCGCACCCCAACTCCCAATTTCATGAGCTTTCATGGCCCGCCATACAATTTCCATACCTAGATGTGGCCCTCAGGCCAAAAAGTTTCCCACCCCTGAGCTATATGGATAGATGTTTAATCTAATTCATTCCCTTTCCTACTAATTTCACCCTTTAATCCACTCCCCCCATCAGTAGTTCTACATTGCTCCATTCTTTTCTTCACAGAGTTTCATCTTGTTGTCCTGATGTATACCATGTAGAACAGCAGAGTCAGCTGTTAGAAAGATGATTTCCAATTTAGGAGGGAGAAGGAGAGTGAGCAATGTGGTGAGCGAAAGGGAGAGATGATATGGGGAAGAGTGGTGGGTCATTCTCCTCCTAAAGTCAGGGCATGATCAGATGGCCTCATATCGTGAGGCTGGAATTATGTGGACATAACCAACGGGGTTATCCCCTCTTGGAATAAGGAGTGGCTTCTATGTTTAAAGCCATAACAGTTCATAGATCTCTTACTGTCACTAAGTCAATTTGGCTTGAACAAAGCTTTTATTGAAAAGGGGTATCATTTGTGACACTAGAAGTATGGAAGTCCAATGTCAGACTGTAACCCAGGTTTCAGTGTGTTAGAATACTGTCTTTACATCCTGAAACTCTGCTGTTCAATGTTTTTAAAGTATTTTTATTGAATTATTAAGGAACTGTACTTCACATTTTAAAAAATAACATTTTAAAGTGCTCCACATGCAGGTGATATCCTGGAAGACTTTCTGCTGAGAGACTGGTGTTTTATTAAACTAGGTAGAAACCACTGTAAATAAAAAAGAATATTTAAACAGCTGGTGTCTGTTTTTAATATTAATCTACTCTTTGGCTGTGATGTCAGACACTCTCTAAAGAACTGTTAACACAAATTTTATAAGATGTAGGCAAAAACTGGAAGATTAATTGTGTTCTGCTGAACTTTTTATGTTTACTATCGTAATAAAAACATTACGTGCTGGACAGAACAAAAATGATGTTTGGGATTACATTTTATAATATAGGATGCAGTCCAGATTTTATTTTGTACATGACAGTACTGCTTGTGCTCCTTAATATACAGCTTTACATAAATAGTATATAAGGTAATTTCTTATCATAATTGTATTACATATTTATAAGATTCTTATGCCAGAAAGATTCCAAGTATCTTTACAAAGACTATCTAAAGACAAGGAATATTTCATTGTAACATGGCCTAATGATGAAACCATGGTAAAGAAAAATGTTTCAGCCCTACATCTGTAAATAAATCTCTAGTTTAGTCAGATCATAGTTCTTTCTATAATGATGTTTGCTTAGTTGCAGGTATGTGAAAATATTTTGCTTTGTGAAAAAAGATCGTTAACTAGTGCTGAATTGATGGCTTTGTGTGTTTTGGGCTTTTTATTTTGGTTAATTTTGTGGTTTATGTATGGTTGTTTAAATAACAGTAGGTATGGACATTTTTACGTATAGTTCTAAGACAGGTGAAGAAGCTTTTTTTCTATCGGGGCCATTGACCCACAGAAAAAAATCAGTCACAGCGAGGGTGGGGCTTGGGGCTTCCCCTAGGCTCTGGGGTGGGGCCAGAAATGAGGGGTTCAGTGTTTGGGATGGGGCTTCAGGCTAGGACTGGGGGTTGGGGTGTGGGATGAGGGATGAGGCTGGGGATGAGGTGTTTGGAGTGCAGGCAGGGGCTCTGGGGTGGAGCCAAGGGGCTTGGAGTTTGGGAGTGGGCTCAGAGCTGGGGCAGGGGGTTGGGGTGTGAGAGAAGGTTTGGGGTGCGGGCTCCAGGAGGGAGTTTGGGTGAGGGAGGGGGCTCAGGGATGGTGCAAGAGGTTGGGGTAGAGGTGCAGAGTTTAGGAAGGAGTTAGGGTGCAGGAGGGGGTTCCAACCTGGGGCATGAGGTTTGGGGTGTAGGCTCCGGCCCGCTGGCACTTACCTTGGGTGGCTCCCAGTCAGTGCCGCGACGGGGCTAATGCAGACTCCCTGCCTGTCCTGGCTCTGCGCTGCTTCCAGAGGCAGCCAGCGTGTCTGGCACCTTGGTGGAGGCATGGCCAGTGGGAGCTGGCGCTGGAGGGTGGGGGCAGCACGCAGAGCTTCCCTGATCGCCCCTGCACCTAAGGGCCACAGGGACATGCAAGCTGCTTCTGGGAACTGCGCGGAGCCGACCGAACTTGTAACAGCTTGGCAACCCTAGCTTCCCCCGGCAGCAGGGTGAGTCAAGGGTCGGGGCTTTTGGGCCATGGTTTGGAGACTTGCTGCAGGCCGGATGAAATTAAGCAGTGGGCTGGATCTGACCTGTGGGCCATAGGTTCCCCATCCCTGCTCCAAGAGAGAGCTACATTGTCAATGTATCATTTGGTTCAATCATTTAGACTTAGTAGTTAACTGCCTCTAACAAAAATACTAAAGTACTAAAAATCTTTGACTTCTACCCAAACAACCTTATTTCTTAACCTTAAAACATTTAAATTTAATAGTATGAATGTGTGAATTGGTTGTTATGGTTGATATCAAGTTCCATATGTGACCTTACTGGTAATTTCCATACTTTCTTATCGTTTGGTGTTTCTAATGGATGTGCTCAATGGCATCTTTTTTCTGAGGTTGCCAAGTACAGTTCAGCTGATAAAGTGTGTTGTCTTTCAATATTTTTGAAGTTCTTCCTAAGAAAGGTAAAATTACTAAATTAATGAAAATGTGCTAAAGGTGAAGTACAATAATTATCAAGTCTGTAAAACAAACTTCTCTAAAGCTCCTAAATCTTTTCCACATTAATTTATGCCCAATCTAGAATCTTCTTAAAACCTGCTAAAGTGAATACTCAGAGAATAAGCCAGTCCTGTTAAAGAAGTCTTCACAGTTATTCTGTGTGAAATAGTAATTTGTAATAGCAAAATATGCAGTTTTGTTCTGCAAGCAAAAGAAAAACAAAAAACTGTAGTTTAACAATGCTTGCATTTCAGACCCTCATTCTTCTATTTAAAAAAAAATCTGAACCAAACCAACAGTCCTTTCATGTTCATCTGAAAGTGGATAGTTGCCACAATAATGTCTCACATTTATATACCATCTTTCATCCTGAAGATACATAAAACATTTAAAAAAATATTCATATAGGAATTGCTTCACCCTCTCTATTGAAGTGGGAGAGAACAGCTATACTTGGCAAACTTCCCATGCAAAACGAGAGAAATTTTGTCCAAGGACACTGGAGTTAAATCTCTACCCTAACTAAAATACCCTTGGATCTTCAATGTCAAGATTGAGCAAACAGGTCCTTAGTTTTCACTTGGAACTCAATTAGTCTACCATGGAAGGATGAAACCTTACTGGAATTTGAAACTTTTATTCCAGTGAGTCTAGATATCTCTGATTCCATAAGCTTTAAACCACTAAGCTACCCTGATTCCTTGTCAGATGGGAGAGGGTGGAGAAGGGCATTTGACTTTCTAGGTAAACTGTGATATTCCTCTTCCCTCCAGTTGTTTGTTGGAAGCTGTTCAGAAATGCTGACATCATGAAGAGATGGGACAAAGACTATCTATATTTTACACTATGCCTATAACTTGCTAAACAGTCTGACTCTGCACACTAAATAACAGAGGTCTTGTTTAACTACTTGAGAGTTCTTAGATTTTGTTATTTTTAGGGAGTGGTTGGAAATAGTTTTAAAAATGCCAGTCATTCACATTTTGTCTTTCCTAAGGTTTCCACCAGATTCCACGCTATTCTTCAAATGAAGGACAGTCATTGTGAAATCTTTTAATTGTTCAGCCCAATAAAGATACACAACAATCCTCAACTAATGAGGCTTTCACTGAACCATTCATTTTCTTTTGTGAAGTTCCTCTGACTCTTCACTTTCATGTCTTTTTATTAATATTCCACTCACTGCAATACAATGCAATGAGCATCACTGTGCTTTCTTTTTAAGTGCTTTCAACATGATTCTGACCTATCTGAGTCTGACATACCACACTCTAGGGCTGATTGAAAATTGGGGGGGAGGGATGAATTTTTAATGATGTTTACATCATTTCAAAAATGAAACAGGATTTGTGTGTCCCATAGAACTTTATTTTTTTCCACAGAAAATACATTCTGCCCAAGAAGTGCTGGCAACAAACAGCCAGCAGCATGACTGCAGCTGGCGGTTCTCATGGCGCAGCAGCTTGTGATGGGCAAAAGGCAGAACTGCAGCACTTCTAGGGCAGAATGTATTTTCAGGGGGGTGGGGGAAGAGTTCTGTGTGCGTGCTAAACATAGAAGCTGCCACGGAATTGCCACCGCCGCAGAAACGCGCCTGCCGTCCTAAGGGCACACGGACTGCCCCCGTCGTCCGTGGCAGCAATTCAGTGCTCTGCTTGGGGCGGCGAAAACGGTAGAGCCAGCCCTGGCGTGCAGTGGCACAGAATTCCCCCAGGAGTAGAAGTTCGTCACAGCACCCTGCCTGCAGAGCCAGGTTAGGACAGACAGAGTGGGATACATAGAGCTCCTGGGGGTTCTGAATGGCTAGTGGGTGCGGGCTCAGGAGCGAATGGGGTGATAGCATTGAGCCAGGGGCTGAATGGGAGTGGGGGTGCAAGGCCACCTGGGGACCGGAATGGGGGGCTTCAGAGACACATGGGGATGGAGGGAGGAGGCTGCAGAGACCCATCGGGATTGGTGTGCAGGGACAAAGGCAGATGTGCCTGACTGAATGGGAGAGGTTGGGGTCAGCCAGGATCTGCATGCGGGAGGCTCCCCAGCAATGCTGCCCCTCCCCCCAAAAGCCTATTCCATACTTCTCCTGCCCACACCCAACAGCCCTCCAGGTTCACTCCAGGCTCCTTCCCTCTCCCTCAGCTCCTCTGTTACCTCTGACACCCCCAAGCCTTTGCACTGCTTCTGAAGAGTGCAGAAAATAAAATTCTGTACTGTAATTTAAATGAATTACTCAGAGTTCTGTATTAATATGTCAGTAAGGAATCTATTTAAAAAAATTACCAGAATCTTTTTTTGGTCTGTATTGTTACACATTTGCTGACAGATAATTTGAAATAAATTACTAAAATAATTGAAACTGGCATGTTTAGCTTGTGGTGTTTTGAGAAATAAAATATGCAGAATTTTACAGAATTTTAAAATATTGTGCGCAGAATTTCTAATTTTTTGGTGCAGAATTCTCCCAAGAATAACACTTCTAACACACTATCAAATTTTCCCTAGGCATTTCTTTCCTTCATATCAGGGAGGGGGTACATGACTCTGGTAATAAGAGGGCTGTGGCGAGAGAGAGGCTTAGGGTGTAGCTGTTGCCAGTGGTTAGAATGGAGTGGCATTAATTTCTGAATGGATGGCTGATGAAAAGGAGAAAAGACGCTGGTGAATTCCTGTGAGGTGGGGCTTGGAAGGACTTGGGTAGCAAACCTGGCACTGGGGGAAGGAGGGTACTAGGAAGAGTGATTTAAAGAATAGCAAGTCTGTTCTGTGTGTGTGTTTTGTTTTTTAAAAAAAGCTTTTGCTCATCATGTGCCTATGAGAAAAAGATAAAGCTAAAGAAAAACAAAGCTCTATATAGAAAAAGTTTGAACTTAAGACAGTATTCAAAGTACCCTAACGCAGAGTGAGATCTGTCCTGTGAAAACTTCTCAAGAGACAGCAAGATGTCAGTTTTCATATTCTAAGGTGCATCTTCTCCTTTTATTTTATTGGTTAAAGGAACTTATTTAAAAAAGAAAGTCAACTTGTTTTTTAAAAAGGTGAAATTCTGCTCTTCCTCTCTGACTTCAGTGACTTAAGTATATGTTCAAAGTTCACCACCACTTAAACGATTTCTGAATTGGTGCTAAATTTGGAGAAATTTCATTTAATTCAATAGCATTACACCAGTGTAAATTTTGGTACTGTGAGCAAGTAGAGAATTAAGACCAAGTTTATTGTGAAATGTTGGAAGAACAGAGTAGGGTTCAGATTACAGATGTAATCTATCTGAACTAGAAAGAGGCTGTGTGTTGCGGGGGGGGGGGGGGGGGAAGGTAAATTCCTTCTACTGATGAGTTTGCAAAGCAGTAAATTTATCAGGAGAGCAGGAGTTATGTGGCCTTCTGTTTGGCAGAGGGGGATAAAAGGGAATTGGAGTTTTTACTTTTGCCACTTAAACTGGTATAAGCCATGTAATTTGGTACAGCTGCTGTACAAAATGTATTTTACTGGAATCCCAGAAAGCATAACCTCAAGCTCTGTTAGGGTATCTGAAAATATACAATATACTTAAAAATCTAGCAACACAACATGAAGAATTTTGTCTGTTTAAAAAAAACCTCCTCCTTTCCCCAGCAATATTAATTTCAGTAGTAAAGAGGTTTACAGTGGCATCCTGCAAATTCTTACACATGTGAGTAACTTCATTTACATGATTATTCCCACTGGTTTCAGTGTGATGGCTCCCATATATAAAGTTGCTCCTGTATGTATTGGCAAGATCTGGCTCTTACTCTGTTTTACCAAAAAAAAAAAAAAAAAAAATGTCAGTTCATACATATTGTCTGTCATGACATGATAAGTTGGTATTGTTTTACAATAGACCATATTACAGTTTGAAAAGTTTCTTGATTCTTAACAGGGAAACATTGTAAGGGTTGAATGATGCAAAGGACTAGGTTAAAAAAAAATCAAAATGTTCTCATAGAATCATAGAAGATTAGGGTTGGAAGAGGCCTCAGAGGTCATCTAGTCCAACCCCCTGCTTAGAGCAGGACCAACCACAACTAAATCATCCCAGCCAGGGCTTTTTCAAGCTGGGCCTTAAAAATCTCTAAGGATGGAGATTCTACCACCTCCTTAGGTAACCCATTGCAGTGCTTCACCACCCTCCTAGTGAAACAGTGTTTCCTAATATCCAACCTAGACCCTCCCCCACTGCAACTTGAGACCATTGCTGCTTGTTCTGTCATCTGCTACCACTGAGAACAGCCTAGCTCCATCCTCTTTGGAACCGCTCTTGAGGTAGTTGAAGGCTGCTATCAAATCCCCCCTCACTCTTCTCTTCTGCAGACTAAATAAGCCCAGTTTCCTCAGCCTCTCCTCATAAGTCATGTGCCCCAGCCCCCTAATCATTTTTGTTCCCCTCCGCTGGACTCTCCCCAATTTTCCCACATCCTGTCTGTAGTGGGGGGCCCAAAACTGGATGCAGTACTCCAAATGTGGCCTCACCAGTGCTGAATAGAGGGAAATAATCACTTCCCTGGATCTGCTGGTAATGCTCCCACTAATGCATCCCAATATGCTGTTAGCTGCCTTGGCAACAATGGCAAACTGACTCTTATCCAGCTTCTCATCTACTGTAATCCCCAGGTCCTTTTCTGCAGAACTGCTGCTTAGCCAGTTGGTCTCCAGCCTATAGCTGTGCATGGGATTCTTCTGTCCTAAGTGCAGGACGCTGCACTTATCCTTGTTGAATCTCATCAGATTTCTTTTGGCCCAATCCTCCAATTTATCTAGGTCACTCTGGACTCTGTCTCTACCCTCCAGCGTATCTACCTCTCCGCCCAGCTGAGTGTCAAATGCGAACTAGCTGAATGTATAATCCATCCCATCATCCAGATCATTAATGAAGATGTTGAACAAAACTGGCCCCAGGAATGATCCTTGGGGCACTCTGTTTGATACCAGCTGCCAACTAGACATTGAGCCATTTATCACTACCCGTTGAGCCTGATGATCTAGCCAGCTTTCTATCCACTTTTATAGTCCATTCATCCAATCCGTACTTTTTTAACTTGCTGGCAAGAATATGATGGGAGATTGTATCAAAAGCTTTGCTAAAGCCAAGGTATATCATGTCCACCACTTTCCCCATATCCACAGAGTCCGTTATCTCATCATAGAAGGCAATCAGGTTGGTCAGGCATGACTTGCCCTTGGTGAATCCATGTTGACTGTTACTGATCACCTTTCTCTCCTGGGACTGAGGCAAGGCTGACGGGTCTGTAGTTCCCCAGATTTTCTTTCTTCCTTTTTTTAAAAGTTGGGCACTATATTTGCCTTTTTCTAATGTCCGGGACCCACCCCGATCGTCACGCATTTTCAAAGATAATGGCCAATGGCTCTTCAATCACATCAGCCACCTCCCTCAGCACCCTTGGATGCATTAGATCCAGACTTGTGGACTTGTGCATGTCCAACTTTTCTAAATAGGTCCTTAACCTGTTCTTTCACCACTGAGGGCTCCTCACCTCCTCCACATACTGTGCTGCCCAGTGCCGCAGTCTGGGAGCTGACCTTGTCTGTGAAGACCAAGGCAAAAAGAGCATTGAGTACTACAGCTTTTTCCATATCATCTGTCATTAGGTTGCCTCCCCCTGACCACCTTCTTGTTGATAACATATCTGTAGAAACCTTTCTTGTTACCCTTCATATCCCTTGCTAGCTGCAACTCTCATTGTGCTTTGGCTTTCCTGATTTACAATCCTGCATGCTCGAGCAATATTTTTATACTCCTCCCTAATCATCTGTCCAAGTTTCCACTTCTTGTAAGCTTCCTTTTTGTGCTTAAGCTCACCGAAGATTTCTCTGTTAAGCCAAGGTGGTCACCTGCTGTATTTGCTATTCTTTCTGCACATCGGGATGGTTTGTTCCTGTGCCCTCAATAAGACTTCTTTAAAATACAGCCAGCTCTCCTGGACTACTTTCCCCCTCATATTAGCCTCCCAGGGGATCCTTCCCACCAGTTCCCTGGGGGAGTCTGTCTGCTTTTCTTAAGTCCAGGGTCCATATTCTGCTGCTCTTTTTTCCTTTTGTCAGGATCATGAACTCAACCATCTCATGGTCACTGCTGCCCAGGTTGCCACTCACTTCTACTTCCCCAACCAATTCTTCCCTGTTTGTGAGCAGCAGGTCAAGAGGAACATGGCCCCAAGTTGGTTCCTCCAGCACTTGCACTAGGAGGTTGTCCCCAATGCTCTCCAAAAACTTCCTGGATTGTCTGTGCACTGCTGTATTGGTCTCCCTCAATAGATGTCAGGTTAATTGAAGTCCCCCATGAGAACCAGGCCTGTGATCTGGAAACTTCTATTAGTTGTCCGAAGAAAGCCTCATCTTCCTCATCCTCCTGGTCTGGTGGTCTATAGCAGATGCCCAGCATGACATCACCCTGGTTGCTCTCACCTCTAAACTTAACCCAAAGACACTCAACAGGCTTTTCTCCAGTTTCATACTGGAGCTCTGAGCAATCATACTGCTGTCTGCAGACAGTGCAACTCCTCCACCTTTTCTCCCCTGCCTGTCCTTCCTGAACAGTTTATACCCATCCAGGACAGTGCTCCAGTCAGCTAGTTTTGTCAGCTAGTAGTATATTACATCATAAAAATGTGTGTTAAAATATTGGAATGACTTTAAATACAAAATACTGATTTTTTTTTTTTAAATCCGTTTTAAATTAACCTGACATCTATTGAGGGAGAGCAATACAGCAGTGCACAGACAATCCAGGAAGTTTTTGGAGAGCATTGGGGACAACCTCCTGGTGCAAGTGCTGGAGGAACCAACTTGGTGCCATGTTCCTCTTGACCAAAGCGGGCCCAGCAGCCAAAGAGCAAGTAGGCTGACCGGCACCAGAGACACCAAGCCAGGTGATGGACCTGGCTAAGCCCTGGTATATACAGGCAAGTTGGTTATGGGACTGCCCCCTAAAGCAGCGGAGTGTCCCTGATCCCCATGCTGCAGGCCTCGGACCCCGGCACCACAGCCTCAGTCCCTGGTTAGAAGACACAAGTTGCTGACACCAAGGTCTCCACCTGCAAAGCACGAGACACCTGAGCCATGATAACGATCCCCGTAGCCATTGTACCTTCTGGCCTCCTGCCAGAGTTTGCCACAGCACAGCTCGCAATTGCCTAGGCAGTCTCCCAGGCATCAATCCCTCCCAGTGTGGGATCGTTCCCGGTTGCGGCAGTGGTCTCTGGCTCTCCGGTACTGCTCTTTGGGCAGGCACTGGTCCTCGCCCTCTCCTTGCCGGTCGCTGACGAGGGTCAGTGGGCAGACTCAAGCATCTGTGGTTGCACCCTGGTCACCGGAAGGGCAATGGTCTGAGCCTGAAGGGAACTTCACCCCCTCACTGGCCCCTGTGGTGGAGACTGGGGAAATGGCCTGCTCAGTGGTAGTACTGGAACCAGTGGGGTGTACCTGTTATGCCGGTCCCATACTCCCACCATTCCTCCCGGTCCGCATCGGACAAGCTGTTCCCAGCACAGCTGGCCCTGGAGTTGGAGCACGGTGCTGAATCCGATGCAGGGGCGACACAGTGGACCCCAATGCCTAAGAAGCCATCCCCAGATGAGCAAGGGGACGCTGCCCCTCCCCCTGCTATGGAGATGTCTTCGTTGTCTCCTGATGGAAGTGGTGCCAGGCCCCGGATGACTTCAAGGAGCACCAGGCCCTGCTCAAAAGGGTGGCTGCCAACCTGAACTCAGAGGTCGAGCAGCTAGTGGAGGAGACTGACCTCTGTCGTCATACCCTCCTCCACCCTGGCCTGGGTCGCATTGCCCATCCACTCAGATGTCCTTAAAATTGCCAAGTCTGTGTGGCAAACCCCCCTCTCCCTTTCTGCCTGCCTCTAAGAAGGCAGAAAAGAAGTACTATGTTCCCGCAAAGGGATTTGAGTACCTGTACACTCACCCTCCAGTGGGGTCCCTGGTCATGTCCACCATTAACAAAAGGGCCAGGTGAGTGGCACACCGAAAAATAGACGCCAAGAGGCTGGACTTGTTTGGCAGGAAAATTTATTCAACAGCCAGCCTGCAGTTTTGTGTGTCTAACCATCAGGTCCTGCTAGGCAGATACAACTTCAGCCTGTGGGACTCCATCAGCAAGTTCAAGGAGGGCTTCCCACAGGACTGAGCCCAGGCGTTCACTGCCTTGGTGGATGAGTGCAAAGTGGTGGTGAGAGGTGCCCTCCAGATGGCCTGGGACACTACAGACTTGGCGGCCAGGGTAGTTGCCTCTGTGCTAGGCATGAGGCACAGCTTCTGGGCTGTCCCAGGAGATGCCGACTACCCTTCAGGACCTCCTGTTTGAGGGAGCAGGGCTCTTTTCAGAGCTGACCAATGCATAGCGCCGCGGCCTTAAAGACCACCCTCTGTTCCTTGGGCCTACACACTCCTCAACAGGCTAAAAAACCATTCTGTCCCCCGCCACTGCCTCTACCTCCGTCGCAGTCCTGGGGTGTCCCCTGGTCCAGCTCCTACAGGAAGAAGGACAGAGACCAAAGATTTAAACGGTGTCACTCTTTGTTTTCACATTCCTCTGCCCAGTCTGGTTCTTCCAGAGGCCAAGGAAGCCAGAAGCAGGCATTTTGAGGATGCTCCCAAGGACAGCGCCCCAGTCGCTTCCCAGGATCTACTCCTCTAGTCTTTCCTCTAGCACTTGTGCCCCTTCTGGTCAGCCTGGTTGTGGCTGACCTTAGACTGTTGGGTGCTCAACATAATATTTTTGGGCTACACCCTGCAGTTCCTGGGTTGGAGAAACCACCTGGGCAATCTCAGCACACAAGGTCATTGGTCGAGTCATGATCACTCCCTACACATCAATGTCAGGGACCCCCCTTAGAGCTCTCACAAGCTACAGGCATTACACAAGCTAAATATGAGTCAACAGTGTAATGCTGTTGCAAAAAAAGCAAACATCATTCTGGGATATATTAGCAGGAGTGTTGTAAGCAGGACATGAGAAATAATTCTTCCGCTGTGCTCCGTGCTGATTAGGCCTCGACTGGAGTATTGTGTCCAGTTCTGAGCACCACATTTCAGGAAGGATGTGGACAAATTGGAGAAAGTCCAGAGAAGAGCAACCAAAATGATTAAAGGTCTAGAAACACATGACCTCTGAGGAAAGATTGAAAAGATTGTTTGTTTAGTCTGGAAAAGAGAAGACTGAGAGGGGACATGACAGGGTGTTACAAGGAGGAGGGAGAATTTTTTTTTTCTTAACCTGTGAGGATAGGACAAGAAGAAATGGGCTTAAATTGCAGCAAGGGAGGTTTAAGTTGGACATTAGGAAAAACTTCCTGTCAGGGTGGTTAAGCACTGGAATAAGTTGTGTAGGGGAAGGTTGTGGAATCTTTATCAGTGGAGATTTTTAAGAGCAAGTTAGACAAACACCTGTCAGGGATGGCCTAGATAACACTTAGTCTTGCCATGAGTGCAGGGGACTGGACTAGATGTTCTCTCGGGGTCTCTTCCAGTTCTATGATTCCTGCTCTCCCTCCTGTCCTGAAAAGTCTCATTCTTAGCTGCGATAACATCTGCCCGCCCTGCCTTAACTCGGAAGCGCCCTATATGGTCTACAAATGCAAGGTCCCGCTGTGTCCGCACTCAGCTTTCCTTCCCAAGGTAGTCACAGTTTCATATGGGCCAGGATATTTACTTGCCTGTCTTTTTTCCAAAGCCACATAAATTAGAGGAGCTTAGATTGCATCCCCTGGGCATCAGGAGGGTGCTAGCCTTCTACGTTGAAAGGACCAAGCCATTCCACAAATTGGCGTAATTGTTCATCACGGTGGCTGACAGGATGAAAGGACGTCCAGTGTCTGCTCAAAGAATTTCTTGCATCACTGCCTGCATTTTCTGCTGCTTCGTTCAGGCAAAGATGCCACCTCGGGCGATTGTCACCGCCCATTCAACCAGGGCGCAAGACTCTTCGGCAGCTTTAGTGGCCCAAGTGCCTATCAAGGAAATCTGTAGGGTGGCCACTTGGTTATCCGTCCACACATTCACGTCCCATTATGCACTTACCAGCAGGCCTGGGACGATGCTGGCTTTGGTAGAGCAGTACTGCAAGCCACTAGATTGTGAACTCTGATCCCACTTCTGAGGATGCTGCTTGTGAGTCAGCTAGAATGGAATAGGCATGAGCAAGCATCCGAAGGAAAAAAAAGGTTGCCTACTTTTTTGTAACTGTTCTTTGAGATGTGTTGCTTATGTATATTCCATTACCTGCCCTCCTACCTGTCTGTTGGAGTTGCCGAGAAGAAAGAACTGAGAGGATGCAGGGTCGGCAGCACCTAATATACCAATGAATGAGCGCGGCGCCACAGCTGACCCTCCAGATACCGCTAACGCAAAAATTTCCGACATCTGTGCACATGTGCATGCACACATCTAGAATGGAATGGACATGAGCAACACATCTCGAACAGTAGTTACAAAAAGGTAGGTAACCGGTTTTTGTCTCCTTATTTTTTGTCTTCAGGAAGCTTACAAATGAAGCCAATAGATTTTTTTTTTCTTTTAAATTTATAATATGTTTCTTCAGATATGTTCCAATGGAACTAAAAGTATCTAAAACACATGAATTGGTTATGATTCAACAGTAAAAAGATGGATTTTCTTTGCAAACAATTTAAAAATTGTTCCAGTAAAGCTGAGTCTTAATAAAATACAAATATAAAAGAAAATGCCAGAAAACTTTTGTATGGTTGCTAAAAATAATGCCACTTCATTCTTAATTAGTTTGAACAAATGAATATGTCCAGTTAGATGCTGTGTCCTCTCCTCTCCCATTCACTTCCTCACTGACCTGTTAGTGTCTAATGTGATGCCCATTGTAGCCGGTGGAAGGACTCCCACTGATTTTTTTTTTTTTTTTTTGAAGCAAGTAGGAGACTTGGTACTAGTTTGCAAGATCAAGCTACTAATTTGTGAGGATGTTGTTGCCTTGTAAGAGAGCAACACTTTAGATTATTATTGTATTACAAGTGAGGAAAGAATACATTTGAACTTTTACAGTTACTTACTTGTCACCTTTAGAGATGAAATGTATGGGGTTTTAAGCCAAATTGTAAGGTGATTTTCTGAATGCTTCAAATAGCAAGCTTAAGGGGCTGCTTAGTACATATATGCCTTTATTTTTTTTTTCTTGTTTTAGAAGCCATGTATAACAATCTTTGGCTGCAGAGCAAGGCCCCAGCATATGGTAGAGAGGTTCCCAAGGTGTGGTCTTGTGGACCAGTGGTGGTCTCTAGAGAGTTGGCTGCTCACATGCCACGAAAATATAAGTGTGTGTGTGTATATATATATATATATATATATATATAATATACAATCCCAGTGATGTGTCTATTATAAAATATACTTTGCTATTTGTTTCTTAGCATTTTTATATGGGACAATAATGCCATTTATCTGACTGTTAGGCAGGCTTCATGCTCCAGTAAAAAGATTTAATGGGAGCTGTGAGATTAATGTGATGTCAGATCAGAATGGCAGCCAGTGGTAGGCAACTTAAGGAACCTAATACCAAACATATGGGAGGGAAAAGATGGTTTTAAGGTTGTGCTGAATTTCCTTTATCAGCTTAAACAACCTAATTAGCCCTATATAGTTTAGCTTGCTTACTGAGGCATTCATCACATAACCCTAAAATTAGTGGATTTAAACATATATGTACCGGTGGCCTTTAATGATGGTACAGTAGTAGTAACATTGGAGCTAATGTTATGTTCAGAGTCTTTTAAAAAATTAAATTTCAGAGCAGGATATATAAGCAGGTCTATTCTAATATATAAGAAGAAAGCTTAAATGGATATTGACAGCTTGGTTACAGTGCAGTATCACACAATTCATATGAAGTTTCTGCTCTTTTTTTAATCAGTTAAAAGAACAGTGCTTGAGCTCATTTATAACTTAGCTTCTGCCAGCTGGTTGTATTACAAAATCCATCACTAACCCGCTCAGTTCTGCATTTTAGGAGTTACTACATGGCAACCTCAAAATCAAGTGTGGTTGGGTTTTTTTAACACAATCTGGGGAACAGATCTTATACAAGATTCTGCGGCTAGAGTCTTGTGAATTTCATTATTGTGTGGGCTTATCAAATGTAGTATTTCGAAACAAGATGGATGTTTAAGCTATATGCATCCTTTCCACTAACGCTATTTAAAAATGAAGTGCTATGCTGAAAAGGACTCTTAATTGCACTGACTTTGCGGACAAACAAATATCAAATTTAAACAGCCTTAACGGTGCACGTGCATGTGTGTTTATGCTGTGTGCTGCATTTTGATTTCTAAACACCGAATTAGTTCTCTACCTATTTCTGAAAATGAATACATCAGCAAGCAGTTGCATTATTTGAAGTTTATCCATGTTCCTGTGATTTGTTGTTAGACAGGATCATCTCTATAAATACTTGGTTAAGGGGTGGCACACAACTTCTTAACTCTTGCATAAAACTTGCATTCTCTTTTATTATTATTTTCATGAACATTGATGTCTAAAAGGAAGTTTTGAATCTCATCAGAAGTTTGAAATTGAAATGAGCCGTTGTCTCAGGGTTTTAAATTTGCAATGATACCACTGGTAGAGGAAATAAATTGGTTGTGAATTTATGCCAATACCTGTATAACACTTAGTATATTGGTAACACACGTAGTCAACTTCATTTGTTAATGCCTTGAATGGAGACATTACCAATTGTATCCAGACAGTTGCCTGTTTGCTAGACAGTTATGAAGTTATAACAGTTATGCTAGACAGTTGTAGATGGTTATGAAGTTAAATCCACTGCAATTTATATTAATATTGGATTTAAATCTGTGTGATTCAGATAATCACACAAGTTGTTTGAAGTATCTAAATCCACTTACTCTTAGCCAACCTTTACCCCTTTCTGGAGATCTGCCACCTCAAATTCAGTGGATCAAAGGATGGAAGAATCAGGCTGGTGCAGCAGAAAAACAGAGGCTTCTGGCAGCACATTTTATAAAAAATTATTCCTAACCACGGAAATTTGCAATGATGATTTGAGGGCACAATGAAACCTTATGTTTTGAAGCACAGCCAGCTTGAGTCTGGTTCTTAAAAGTGGTCATGAAAAATAAGCAGTCTGTATTTTGGTTTATCTTCAAGTACTGAATTGAAATGGAGATGGGTCAGTTAGCCTTTAAAATACAAGATTATTTCTTCACTGTCTTCTAGAATATTAGACAGCCCAAACAAAGTAGGTGAGGAAACTAGAGTAGGACATAGACATAAGTACGTTTAGTCCTATTAATTGTATTCTTGAGCTAAAGGATGAAGATAAAAAAGACTGAAAAACTGAGATACCATTATGGTATTTTTTTTTTTTTTTCAAAACTGACAAAACACTTTTTGGGTGCAACCCTTGTAGTTTCATGCTTCTCCATAGAAAGTCAATGTTTGTTGCAGTGCCCTTCTGGCAGACACTCAGTGCCACTCTGGGAAGGCATGAGTGGAGGGGGGAGCAAGTAAACAAACACTGACAATTTTTCTTCATCGTAAATTGCTACATCATCCTGTGTTACCATAACAGGGGTGAGTAATGATCATTCTTCCTATTAAACTTTGAATCCATTCTTAGAATGTAGTTTTTAATAAGTTAATTATCCTTATGAATAAAATATATTCAGATCTACATGCTGCTGCTGCTACTTCATTGGATATATGAAGATCTCAAGGATTTAATTTAAGACTTTCTACTTATCATAGATTTGATGCTGATAATTATAATTGTCAGTAGTTCTTTGGGAAAATAATCTGTTCTGCCTTATGAGGAAAACATGAAGTAACTTGTCCAGTATTCTGCAGTCAGATTTACTAATTTAAGGCCTTGATCAATATTGCAAAGGAACCAGCCCAGGAATCCAACTGACTTTATCTGGGCTCCAGGCCAGTGTATAGGGTCTGTGTGAGTGAATCCCACATACTTCTATTGGAACAAAAACATCCACTTTCACGTAATATCTTAACTGTTTCCTGGAACAGATGACAGAATAGTGTTGAGGTAATTTGCAAGTGTGTTCCTGGATCTCAAAAAGCCAAGGGCTGGCTTAATAGCTAACCAGATAGCGTAGCCTTATGTTTACCACTTGGGAAACACTTGAGCAATAATACTAAATATATTCTCAAACTCCTTAGGTCATTCCCGACTGGAAAAATATGGAGGTGGGAAAAGATAATGCAGAAAAAGAGCAGAATCAAAACCTTAAAGGGTTCCACAAGCCTTGACCCTCACACTTCACAAATGTGTATCACAGGGTGGGGGGGAAGGATGTGTGAACTGTTCCACAGAGGCAGCATTTTCCTGATAAGAGGTTTAGAAAACCTGACCTATGAGGAAAAAGTTAACAATTTTGAGGAAAGAAATGGGCAGGGGGGGGCACCTGATAAGACTTCAGTGATGTTAAGGGCTGTTTATAAAGAGAACTTGTGATCAATTGTTTCCAGTGGACACAGAGGTAGGGCAAGAAGTAAGGAGCTTATTTTGCAGCAAGGGAGATTTAGGTTAGATATTAGGGAAAACTGTCTAACATTAAGGATTGTTAAGCACTGAAATAGGCTTCCAAGGGAGGTTATGGAATCCTCATCATTGGAGGTTTTTAAAAACAGTTTTGACCAATACATATCAGGGATGCTCGAGTGATATTTGTTGCTGCTTCAGCTCAGAGGCTGAACTATATGACCTCTCGAGATCCATTCCAGCCATACGTTTCTATGATTCTATGGAACTGGGTCTCCCATATCCGAAGTGACTGCCCTAACCACCAGGCTACGAGTCTTTCTCAATCTCTCTGGCCCAATGAATACTTAATTATACAAAGTGGGGCAGCTCCAACAAGAGAGATTAAGAGAAACCAAAATGCATTTCAAAAATTCATTAGTTTATTTTTTTTCTTCTCCATTAGACAGTTGCATTCTGGGGTCAGTCATTCCATAGTAGCTTTCCCACCAGTCACAGTCAGTAACTGCCATCTCTTCATGAAGTAGAGTGTCTGTAAGTGATGAGAAGGTGGAGGACTGACAGAAAGAGGGAGGAATGGGGTGTCTGCATATTCTGGCAGATGCCATTCTTCCTCCTCCTCCTAGACGCTGGCAGGGAAAGCCACTGGTATAGTAATGTAACCTATGGGCGTATTAACTGTTCCATGAATCTTTGTTGGTGAAATACCTTTGAGTAGAGATTGGGAGCCCCCCACAGACAACAACGAGGAGAACACCTGGCAGCATGGCTCAAGCTAGAGCAGAGGCATAGGGCTTCACATTAACAGCTTTGGCCTCCTGAGAAAGCAATTTTAGGGATGGCATTGCTGCTGTTGGGCAGCAAACTCCTGTTCTTCCTCTTATGATTTAGCACAAACATCATGAGATGATCCTTGCCGATTTTTTTTCCTCTCCCAGAGCCCCTCCCTCAAGTATTTTCCTTGTGAAGAGGCAGTCAGGCTCATGGCATCTAAAGGAGCAATAGGCCTGCCCTGAGTTCAGATGGATAAAATTTTTATAAAAGCAGCATAGAGTCCTGTGGCACCTTATAGACTAACAGACGTATTGGAGCATGAGCTTTCGTGGGTGAATACCCACTTCGTTGGATGTATTTTATAGCACACACTGTAACCTGTGGTGTGTATAGAATACATAAAACCTATTGGGATTATTTTTGGTATCCATGCACTTGTATCTCCAAATGGAGGGATTAGTTATGGGGAGTCCCACCATGCATTCCTCAGGGGAACCCATAAAACCTCTAAAATGACACACAATAGTTTCAGACCTAAAAATGCCATGATTTTTAAGGTCCAGTATCTTGGGCCCTTCCAGAGCTAGAAGCAAGAGTCCCTTAGGAGGCTGGGAATCTTTTTTTTTTTTTTCCCTTTCTAATGATATATAACTCCCATTCCTATCCTTTTACGGGATCATGGTATAACAGACTTTAAAACTGTGACAGTGACACCTATGTTGTAGGTCTGAATCTTGCCCATTCTGAGTCAAGGTATTATGTGGGGAAATTCCGTATTCATGTAAAGGGAGAAATACATTTCTCCACTAGGTGGCTTTTTTTAAACAAAGGCATCTGTTTGAAATGTTAGGTTAAATACTGAAGAGATGGACTAGTGGCCACTATAAGATGGTCAAAGGTGCATGATAAATGCATTTATTTTATGTCGCCTCAGTTTAAGACATCCATTTTTGGTGCATGTATATTATATAGAAATTATAATTGTAGGTTTCATTTTTAGGGAGCCATAATAGTCAAGCAGGACAATGCTGTATATGATCCTATTTTTCTTTGTTCAGTTATGGGCTTGAAAACTGAGCTAGCCATAAAATGGAACTCCCTTCCTGTGAAAAATTTCAGTTTTGAAAAAAAAAAATCTCCCCAAACTGGGAGAAAAAGCAGAAATTATGAAACTTCCTATAGAAAGGGATTTAAAGGAAAAGAGAGTGCCAGGAAACCCTCTGTTTCACAGCACACCTCCCTCCTGCACTAAGCTTTGGCTGCCAGTGAGGAAGAGAGCCAGGCTGCTCGGCCTCCCACTTCCCTCACAGCTCTGGGGCTGGGAAGGTTGAGTGCCTGGGATCTCTGCCTCTCCAATCCTGGAGCCTAAAGGTTAGGGGATAGGGAGCAGGGAGGCAGCTGGGCAGGAAGGCTGAGAGGCAAGGAGGCAGAGAGCTTGGCGTTGGTAACCCTTCTGGAAAGCTCTTGCCAGTTTCACTTTTTGCCTGACAGAAGCTTTCCAGGCAGGCAGTTGAGGAGCTGTGAACGGAACATTGAATTTTGTGGTAAAATTGAAATTTTGTCATTGAAAAACTTTGCTGTTTGTGAAAAGGGCATTTTTAATTAGAAAATAATTTTGGAGAAAAATTCCTGACCATCTCAACGTAAAATGTTGAGGTCTGGGGTGTAAGCGGAGTTAAAAATATAACTGTATAAATTGCATTAATCAGGTTATAATTTCTTTTGAAGAAATGTATTTATTGTCTCAGGTACTTGATTAGATGGTTCCAAAATAAAATTAATCGGTAACCTTCTGTGCAACTCCTCAGCACTGTTCAATTGCAAACTGTCTGTCTACTAAGAAAGCCAGGAACCATGCCATGTAAAGGCTTTGTCAACATCAGGTGAAGGTTGAAATGTACTGTACTTTTTTTTTTCTTTATTAAGCTAATCAAACTAATCAGCCTTATAGGGTTTATATACAAGTTCTAGAGGCAATTTTTAATGAGGTCTGTTGCCAGGGGTGGGAGGGAACTGTTCATATCAAGTGAATGCTGGAAATGTTGTGCACCTTTAAGTTTATAATATGTCCTTTCAATCCCTAAGGAATTTTTGGAGCATATTCAGCATCACATACAATGATTTGTGAAATGCTAGTGCAATACAAAGACTAAATTGGTATGAATTGAGCCTTTATACTATGATAGGTACAGTGCTGCATGTTCCATTAACATTGACAAGGTAAGGATCATTTGAACCTTTCTTTAATGCAGAAAAGTGATCCTGAAGACTGATAAGCATGTAGGACTTTCATCTTCAAGTGATTACCATAAATGCAGCTGTTAAGACATTCTCTGTATATGAGCACTTCAAGTGCAGTGTTCCTTTCTGTTCTAAAGGAGCTTTTCAGTTCTGTTTAGAGGATATCTGGAAGATAATGGAGATGTAGGCTTTGTTTCTAGGGGTTTTCACAGCCCCAAGTGCCCATTAAAATTACAAGAAGGTCAAAGAATGTACGTCAAAGTATGTCAAAGAATCAAAAGTATAATTATTACTGACTTCAAAGCGGACAAACTTCCAAATGAGTTGTGATTATTTCAAATAAATTATTACATGAAAATCCTGTAAGGTAATAGTGGAGGGGAAATTGCACATTGTATAATTTTCACCAGATTTCATCTTTTGTATAACTTTCACCAGGTTCACACATTGGTGTTTGCTGAGAAAGCTCCTCTCTCGATTTCAATTCGCCCAGCTACAAAGCATTAACATACAATTTGATTTTTCTATACTAGCATTTTAGAACATGTTGGTTAGCATGTGCTAGCTAATATGTATTATTTTTTTTAATTAACAACCTGTATATTATTGTACTCAAGATAAACCCCAGTGAGGCTTTCCTATGGTGTATAGCTTTGGGATTGGGGATGGGACTCTGAAAAGAAACAATGAGAAAAAAGTGATAGAGCTGACACAAGTGAATAGTAAGTGCCAGATCCTGAATTGAAAGCATGAAAAGTTGGGCTTGTAAGATGGATCTAACATCCAATACAGATAACTCAAGCTGACATAAAGAGGTGACCTCTCTCCAATTCCTAATGGACAAGTGTCTATTTGAAATACAACTGACATTATTAAACAACAATTGACATTAAATGGAAGTCTCATCATAAAAGCAAAGGGCTGAATAGCTCTGAAGACCATCCTGACTCCTAGGTCTCTCCAGGTCAGGGTTTGAGGCACAAGGGTTGGAGTAGAGCAGAGATTTTTGCATTGCCTTTTTGTCTAGAGCAGTGGTTCCCAAACTTGTTCCACCGCTTGTGCAGGGAAAACCCCTGGCAGGCCAAGCCGGTTTGTTTACCTGCCGCGTCTGCAGGTTCGGCCAATCATGGTTCCCAGTGGCCGCAGTTCACTGCTCCAGGCCAATGGGAGCTGCTGGAAGCGGCACGGGCCGAGGGACGTACTGACCACCGCTTCCAGAAACTCCCATTGGCCTGGAGCAGTGAATTGCGATCGCTGGGAGCTGCAATCGGCCGAACCGGCGGACGCGGCAGGTAAACAAACTGGCCTGGCCCACCAAGGGCTTTTCCTGCACAAGTGGCGGAACACGTTTGGGAACCACTGGCTAGAGGGAAAAATCTGGTACCTTTTGCAAACACTAAAATGGATGATTGAATGATTTTACCATGCATAAAGCATTTTCCTCCTTATATTTGCTCATTCAAAAGTTTACAAAACTACCATAAGTTCAAAAGAGGAATTCCCTCTACTAATAATTAAATTCTGCATTCAAGTATATATTTTCTAACACTCATTCACACACACGCTACAAAGATGGCATTTTTATTCATTGCACATATCTGGTTGCTTAAGTTAATTGAGTAAAAGAAAGATGCAGAAATTGAAATATTGATTAACTATAGCATATTTTTAACTCACCTCCCTTTACCACCTCTGGAGTGAGCTTCAGAATATCAAATACTGAAATACTACTTAACCCTGAAATGAATATTAAACAAAATATTTTATTAATATTTGGTCTAATCTTGAGACAATAAGTGTCTACTTACTACCCTGTGTCCATGTACAGTGGCCATTTCTATTGGTAGGAGTTGCGTACATGAATCAGGTGTATATATGACCCTGCATGTGTAACAAATATTCTCTGGCCTATATTGACACCCTACACAGAATGGTAGTTTAAAATATATATTTTAATCTTCTAGAATATTTTTTAAAATTCCTTCAGGCTTTGAAATGTCATCATGTGTGTTTTCACATTCAGCAAAGATTTAATATTTGAACAATTATTTATAAAATGTTATACCTTAAAGTCAATTGAAAATTACATTATATTAGTAAAATAATTTAAAGGGATATTTAATGTGGACAAGAAAATTCTTCTGCTCAGTACTTACTGGTCTGGATCTACCTGCCTGCAGGAGTCATTTCAAGGAGTGGACTTCAGAGGCTTCCCTAATATGACATGAATAAGGCTATTGATCATACTAATGGGTTAAAGAGCCTATTGAGAAGCTTAAGCCTCTTTGTCAGCTAAGATTGGCATGGTAGAGGTTTTCCTATCTATCCACATGTCGAAAGACAGGTAGAATCCAGTCTCTCTCTCTCTCATATGAATATGCATTGAAAGGGAGGGAAATAAGATAACTAGCTCATGACAATCCTAGCAGAAAGTGACCTGAGAAAAGGTGGTATTTAGGACTTATAATGACTAGGGGCTTGGCTACACTTGAGAGTTGCAGCGCTGGGAGTTACGGCTGTGTTCGTACAGCTGTGTAGGGACAGCACTGGTGTGTGGCCACACTGACAGCTAACAGCGCTGCAATGTGGCCACATTTGCAACATTTGCAGCGCTGTATTGAGAGGTGCATTGTGGGCAGCTATTCCACAGAGCACCTCGTCCCATTTTGGCATTGTGGGAAGGGGGCAGAGGGTGCAGGTCATTCCGCTTCCTGTCCCAATGCCCCGTGGTGCATCGCTTCACATCCCAGCAGTCACAGTTTTTCCGGCCACGTTTGGCGCCATTGTGAGTCTCTTGCTGTGTTTTACTCTCTCTCTCTGAAGCGCGATTTCTGTGGGAAATGGAGCCCGAGCTGCTGAGGACTGTGCTGATGAGTGTCGCCAGCACATCACATTTGGCAGTTGAGCTATTCCTTCAGCTCCAAAGTGACAGTGAGGAGTCCGACGATGATATCGAGTCGCCTGACGCGTGTGACACTAAATTGCTTGTGGCATTCACGGAAATGCTCAGCACTGTGGAATGCCGCTTTTGGGCTCGGGAAACAAGCACTGAGTGGTGGAATCACATCGTCATAGAAGTCTGGGATGATGAGCAGTGGCTGCAGAACTTTCGGATGAGAAAAGCCACTTTCATGGGACTGTGTGCTGAGCTCGCCCCAACCCTGCGGCGCAAGGACACAAGATTGAGAGCTGCCCTGACGGTGGAAAAGCGGGTGGCTATTGCAATCTGGAAGCTGGCAACTCCAGACAGCTACCGGTCGGTCGGGAACCAGTTTGGAGTGGGAAAGTCGACCGTTGGAATCATGTTGATGCAAGTTTGCAGGGCCATTAATCGCATCCTGCTAAGAAGAACCGTGACTCTGGGGAACGTGCAGGACATTGTGGATGGCTTTGCACAAATGGGTTTCCCTAACTGTGGAGGGGCGATAGATGGGACGCATATTCCCATTCTGGCACCCCCCCCCCACCTAGCATCCGAGTACGTTAATCGGAAGGGGTATTTCTCTATGGTTCTCCAGGCGCTTGTGGATCACCGTGGGTGTTTCATTGACATTAACACAGGCTGGCCTGGAAAGGTGCATGATGCACGCATCTTTCGGAACAGTGGCCTGTTCAGGAAGATGCAGGCAGGGACTTTTTTCCCCAGACAGGAAGATCACAGTAGGGGACGTCGAAATGCCCATTGTGATCCTTGGAGACCCTGCTTACCCGTTACTGCCTTGGCTCATGAAACCCTATACAGGGAAGCTTGACAGGAGCAAGGACCGGTTCAACTACAGGCTGAGCCGGTGCTGAATGACTGTGGAGTGTGCTTTTGGCCGTTTAAAAGCTCGATGGAGATCTCTGTATGGGAAGCTAGACTTGGGGCTAAAGCCCCGCGGTTATATCCGCGTGCTGTACCCTCCATAATATTTGTGAAGGGAAGGGTGAAACATTCAGTCAGGCATGGACCACCGAGGTTCAAGTCCTGGAGGCTGAATTTGCACAGCCAGAGAGCAGGGCTACTAGAGAGGCCCAGCACAGGGCTACAAGGATTAGGGATGCCTTGAGGGAGGAATTTGAGGCTGAAAGCCAACAGTAATGTTTGGTGCCTTGCATGCGAGTGAAGTGTAGTGGTTACACTGTTAGTAGGATTCTGTTTTCCCTAAAATGATTTGCAGTGCCTGTTTCTTTACTGGGCTACGGTATCTTTCACTTTCTGCAATAATAAAGACTGTTTTCAAAGCCAAGAATTCTTTTATTGAAAAGAAAAAAACTTCCTTGACAGACACACAACATTTTGGGAACCTAAAAGGGCAGGGGGATGGGTTGGTGAACTGTACAGTCACAGGTTTGAATATGTCCTGTCTGGAGTGCTGTGTAATGAGTGCTGCACTTCAGGGTGCATATACTGCATGGTGATGGGGGTTGAGTGCAGAGGGTAAGGGTCGTAGTTCTCTGGGCTGGTTGGTGAACGTACAGGTGTTGGAGGCAGCTGGTGGAGGTAAGAACCTGGATGCTGGGGAAGGGGGTTTGGAGCTGACATTGGGGCACAAGGGGAAAAGCTTTGGGACAGAGGGTGCGGGGGGGGCAGCACGGTAGTGCTCTGCCTGCATGGCTACGAGTGACTGGATAGTCCCCTTGGCGCACCAGGATGCTTAGCAGCTGCTTTGTGCTTTTCCTCCTGTCCACTGCATTTCTCTGGCGGATCCTGCTTTCCCTTTCTCTCCAGTCCTGCAGGTTTTTACTCTCTCTGGCAGAGTGATCCATAACTGCTTTCAGCATGTCTTCCTTGGTTTTTCGCGGCTTCTTCCTGAGGTTTTGTAGTCTCTGTGCAGTCGAGGAGATGGGCAGTCCAGCAGTCAAGGTCGCTTTTGGAAAGGCAAAAATGGCAACAATTAACAGGGGTAGCATTGTTCATAATCTCATCCAGACAGTAATTCCCACACACTGAAGGAGTTTACAGTCTTCACTTTAGCATACTTTTCCCATACCAAACAGAGCACACATAACCCAACAGGAGCCACGAAATGGTGAGTAAGGGGGACTGATTGCTTCAGGGCTGTGCAAGGGTTTCTGTGCGTTGGGGACAGCAAACAGCTACAGGGGGCATCTGCACTGAACAGTCTCCCAACATTTTCCACAGGAGTTAATCCTGGAAGATATCTTTCTGCTGCGGGTCACCAGGGAAGAGCGGGAAGGTCTTCTACAGCAATGCGGATTCCGCCCTGGCCCCATGCAGCTTGCCTGTGTGCAGCAATGGTCCCCCCCACCCCTCGTGGCACAGTGGCGCGGACGCGTTAGCCTGACTGGGACAAGGACCACAATGGCTCTCCCTATAAACCTGCACAGGCACATTGCCCACGCTCTGGCTGAAACTTTTGAGGAGATTACCGAGGGTGATTACCGCGATATGATAGACCACATCAATGGGCTATTCCACATCTAGGCATGCATGCAGCCTTAACCCCCACTTCTCTCCTGAAACATTTCCATCCTGAAAATAAAAGCCGCTTACCGGTAACCTGCTCCTCTGCTTGTCCTTGACCAAGTACCGGCTGCTGCGACTGGCTACCTTCCTCCTGGCTTGAGAAGAGCTCCTGGCTGCATGCCTCCTGGGACTCCGGGGTGTCTCCCCCCACCCCAGTACCCTCACTCTTGGTTTCCTCCCCCCTCCTCTTACTCCTCCTGTCCCCCACCCCGCTCAGAAGTGTCCATCGTGGTCGTCAGATTGGCAGTGGGGGGTCACCCCCAAGTATCGCATCCATCTCCCTGTAAAAACGGCAGGTCGTGGGGGCAGCGCTGGAGCGGCGGTTTCCCTCGCGGGCTTTGTAATAAGCACTCTGCAGCTCCTTTACTTTAACCCTGCACTGCAGCGCGTCCCGGTCATGGCCCCTTTCCAGCATGGCCTTTGATACCTGGCCAAAGGTATCATAATTCCTACGGCTGGAGCGCAGCTGGGACTGCACAGCTTCCTCCCCCCAAACACTGATGAGGTCCAGCAACTCGCCATTGCTCCATGCTGGGGCTCGTTTGGCACGTGGAGGCATGGTCACCTGGAAAGATTCACTGATTGCACTCCACACCTGGCTGAGCAAACAGGAAGGGGATTTTTAAAATTCCCGGGGCATTTAAAGGGCAGGTCACCTGAGGCCAGGGCAGTAGAGTGCAAACTGATGAGCAGAGTGGCTGAACAGGAATTCTGAGATCTCCTAATACCCTGGAGGCCAATAACAGCGCTGGTGTGTGGCCACACCTGACGAGCAGCGCTGCATCACCAGCGCTGCACTCGTTATACCCCAAGCAGACCAGGTGTTCAGCCAGCGCTGCAGCCAGGGAGTTGCAGCGCTGGATGTGCCTTGCAGGTGTGGACAGTTACTAAGTTGCAGTGCTGGAAAGCCTCCACCAGCGCTGCAACTCTCAAGTGTAGCCAAGCCCTAGGTGTTTTCTTTGGTGTTTTTTTTCCCTTTCATCACTATGAGAGTGGCTTGCAGCTCTTATCTCAGGCAGATTGCTGCCCTGGCTGGCCATGAGTCATTTCCTGTTTTAATACAAACCTTTCTGCAGGAGTTTCCCCTCCCAATTATTGTAGTATTCCTTTTTTATTCATGTTTAATGAAAATAAATCATTTGGGCAAACTATGGCCCACAGGCCGTTTTAAGCTGGCCCGTGAGCTGCACCATATGACTCGGCCACACCACACGTCTCCTGGAAGCCGCCGCATGACCCCACTACATGCTCTAATAGGAGCTGCAGGGGCGGTGCCTGCAGATGGGGCAGTGTGCAGAGCTGCCTGGTTGCGCCTCCACATAGGAGTTGGAGAAGGGACATGCCACTGCTTCCGGGAGCTACTTGAGGTAAGCGCCGCTTGGAGCCTGTACCCTCTGAGCCTCTCCCCATGCCTCAACCCTCTGCCCTAGCCCTGCTCCCCCTCCTATTCTCCAAACCCCTCAATCCCAGCCTGGAGCACCCCCCTGCACCCCAAACCTCAGCCCCACCCCAGAGCCCGCACCCCCTCCCGCACTCCACCCCAATTTTGTGAGCATTCATGGCCCGACAGGTTAGAATGCTTTGCCCATGGTGTGGGGCCATTTGTTTTATTACTTATAAAGTACATCAACTTCTTAAACTTTTTCCTTTTGGTCTCAAAAGTCTCATGTCACCACTCTTTCCCCTCCCCCCCCCACACACACAAAATGGAAGCGATAATGAACTGTACATAAAATCCTAGCTTTTCAGAGGTGTGACTTCTTAACACAAACAGAGAATAGGGTTTGTCGGCTGCACATTCTACCTTTCTCCTTTCTGCTCTCGTTCCTTTCTTGATTCTTATAATCAGGCCAGGTATTGAGCATGTATAAAACCTGCTCTGAGAAGAGACTGCAACCCTAAATGCATATGTGTCCATACAAGTACATTGTGTCTGAACATCAAACAGAGCTGGTATATTGCAGTAGGTCTATAGTTAAGCCTAACAGCCTTGACAGTACCCTTTTATCTTTTTTAATGTTGGGAATGGACACTGAATTGCACCAGGAACCCCCTTCTGTCTTATTTATGTATTTCTGAAATGTGGTGTGTGTCAGGGTGGTGAGGAGGGGTTTCTTCCCCTCTTCCCCCTGCCTTAACTAGTTTTCTACTTCCACAATTCACTACAAAGGCATGTATTGCTGCATACATCTTTTGTTTACACAATATATCAGGAATTTAGTACTGTGCTGTTTGATAAGCTGCAAGTCATAAGCATTAGACACCAGACATACTGGTGCCAAAACGATTAACACAATAATTCATCAGAGATCACTTCAGGTTTCCCTTCATTGACTCTACCCCTCTTGCAGACTTCTTGAAGAATGATGTAATATACTCTAAATGAATTTTTGTCAGCAATGAATGTACTGTACACTGCCTGGCTTTTGAAATCAAACCTCAGGGTAGTGCACTCTCTAAGGAGTGCCATAACTGGCATCTATAATTTTCAACACAAACAAGTCCACTCATAAAAAAATGAAAGGAATTATTTACTATGAATGAGAACACAGAGCACTACAACTTAATTTCAAATCTCTTCAGTTTATCAGGTGCCATTTCTCAGCACTGTTTTTTTTTTTAAAGGAGGAATGTCACACATTACTAATAGTCAAAATGCATATTTTTGAACTGAAGCTGGGTTTTCTCATTGTACATCACTAGCCCTGCATATGTGTTTTCCAATTACAAGGTCAGCCACATAAATTGGGGAAGCCGAACATGCTAAAATAAGCATGGGTCTGCTGTCAAATTACACACAGGTACTGTAAAGAGAGCCTTCTACCAGTTTCGCCTTTAAAGACATGGAATTGACAGTAAACACAATCAAGCCACTCTAATCCCTTGGGATTGCTGCTACAGATCACATTCCACAACTACAGTGAATTACAAATGCTGCTTTTTTTTGTACCTCTTATTCAAAAATTGCCTTTCTTCTTTTAAATGAAATGTCATACAATATTGGTCTTCATTTGTGGTCTAGCTATTTTGCCTGTTTACAAAACAAAAACTAATGACCTAGTTTTTTGGGTTTTTTTAATTACATAAATTAGGGTTAGATCATGGCTGAATGTAATGCAGCCTCATATGGGAAAATAAAATCTGTACCTCCTGCCTTCCCCATACACATGCTTTCACTTACCACCTGGCTTCTCTGTCTCACAGCACCAGGTGAGGGGAAGCCCATGCAGTCGCTACTCCCTTCTACAAGAATATGGGAGGGAAGTGCGTAGAGCCTTGACTAGTCTGGCCTGTAGGGAGCTCTAACCATTTAGGGCTAGATTGTGCTGTCAGGTAATGTGCTATTGCCCGTTCAGTCTAATTAATTGGATGTCCAGATTTCTTGAGTTCTAATCTCCGCTTCATCATCTCTGCTTTGCTGTTTGATCTGTTTTGGCTTTTCCGTCACTAAAATATGGATAGTATTACTTTTGTGGCTACCTAGCTCACATGGCTGTTGTGAAAAGTGTTTATAAATAGGCCTGTTTCAAAATTAGGTAACTTTTTTTTAAACAAAAATTATTCAAATATATATCTCATACTGGGGGTGTCCTTACAGAGGCAAAAAATTTCAATTTTGGCATTTGTATGGTATGTTGGTATATATTTTGCAATTAATTTGAACTGGAAAAGTGGTGAAAAGGCAATTTTTCCTTTTGCCTGAATAATTTGCTTTCTTCAGTATTGGTTTCCCCATACCAATCATATGTCATTTCCCTTGAGTTACAAAGCAGGATGCAACAAATCAAAGATTAATTTCTGCCTAGAGCTAGCTTCTGGTTCAGGGGGAGCCCATGGCTATTTGTTCCTTATGATTTTTGGGGACCAGCACATCTAAAGGAGAATCTCTGCCTTCGTGTGTTTTTTTTTTTAAAGCACCAGTTGTTTTTTTCCTCCTAGCCATGGCCTTGAAAACATAAATCTGCTGTTAGTGTTGAAAGTTTGTCACTGATTTTGCATAAA
Organism: Mauremys mutica; assembly: GCF_020497125.1. Lineage (NCBI taxonomy): Eukaryota > Metazoa > Chordata > Testudines > Geoemydidae > Mauremys > Mauremys mutica. The sequence goes on from NC_059072.1 coordinate 168,447,325, forward strand.
ACTGCAGTTTACTGATGGCTTCCTCTTAATAGCTACAGATAGCTGACTACTTAGGTCCATGAAAATGATAGCCACAGGCCACTGGGCAGTTAAGAGCACCCTATATTAGTTTGTGCTTTTGAAGGGGTGTTTGTCTCCAGTTGACCTCTGGCCAAAAGGAGGGGTAGTATGAGAAACAACATGGCCTGGGGGACTGGAAGCATTCTAATCCCAACTCCTCACCCTTCTGTGGTGTTGGTCAAGGCATATCCTGTGTTTTTGCCTTAGTTTCTCTCATCTGTAAAATAGGGAGGATACTTGCTTACTTCACATAGGATTATGACTGTTAATGTTTGTAAAGCACTGTGTACTAAAACTCACCAGCATGTGCACCAGCGCCTGTTGGCCTCTAGGATCTTTGGAAACCAGAGTCCACCAAGGAATATCATATCTCAGGTCCAGGATAAGCTTTGTACGAGGCAATCGTCCAGAGGGGAAGATCTCACAGAACAGTCCCCAAATGGGCCCCTTACACTAGAAAATTAATGTGGACCAGTTCAGACGGTAAACCAGTGAACCACTATCTTTTTCTAGCTTGAGGTGTGATCTTAGCTACTCTATCAAAGATGCCCAGTTCTCTCAGCAACGATTTTGTCATGAACTGCCCAAAAATATTTAATGGGCTTAGGTCAGAGTGTAAAATTGGGTCATCAGCCAGCAGAAGGTCTGGGGATAGGAGGAGGAAGCAATTTCCCAAAAGGAGTAAAGAGTGTGACATACTAAATTTGCCTCTGCCATTTAGGACTGAATAGAATGACTGGTGTTCAGTCTGTCCTGGTTTTTCTGAGCACCTTCCAGATGAGGATAATCGATGGGGCAGTCTTTAGGCGCTAGGTCGTTGTAATTATTTCATGACCTGTAGCATGTATCTTAATCTAAAATATGTATAATTATTAAATTTTAATGTTTTTAGAACTGGCCATACAACAATTAACCCACCAAAGAAAAATTCCCTGACAGCTGCCATGAATCCTCATTGTATCTATCGACCTGTCAATTCATTGGGATTGAGCACAGCTGTAAGGTTAGCAAATCTGGGCCATGATTGCCAAGGGATGGAAATGATTTTCTGAGTAGAGACTCCTCCGTTCTTAGCTCTCAACCCCCTTCCACTGATCTAAACTCTGGTGATATTGCATGGAGAGAGAGGCACTTCATAACTAGGACCCAAACTATTGAGGGATATATAGAAAAGCTTGAACTCCAAAATTTGTTAGCCCCTGCAGGTCCTGGAGCACAAGTATAAGGTGATCTCTGTGTGAATCTCTGCCTAATAAACGGGCGTCCACACTAGCTACACTAGCTTCAAATTCCAAATGGCTTCCATGAACAGACGTGTAGAACTTATTGCAATAAATATCTTAACTAATGTAACCAAGGGGGCATAATCCTCCATGGCCCTTAACCTTACACAGACATTTTATACAAGTGCAAAATGGACGTAAAATGCTTCCCTGTGTGAAGAGGAGTATAATCATAAACCTCCCTTTGCAACCTTTCTAAAGAAAAAGAGCAGATGCATTCATTTCTCCCCCAGGACTGGTAAACAAAACTGTGCTCAGTAGTATCAGAGACAGTCGACATATCCAAATGAATCAGCACAGACACTTGTAACCGTAAAGTTACTGTAAACATTCTTCAGATCAATGGATATCGGCTGAACTTGTTCAGTAGTGGACAGCATTTCCATCCAAATTTCCTGCTGTTTGATAAACTGGCTCTACTTTTTAGGCAGAGAAGAGATGTTTGTGTGCTATGATATCCTTTATTGGCAGTTAGACGGGAGTGCTACCATTTGAGGGGACTGAAAAAGAAGAATGAATTCCATAAAGTAATCCCTTTATTTACTAGAGAGAAAAAATTACTCGGATATAATGGAAATCCAGTGTGACTTTCCACACAGGCCCATGTCTGCCAGGGGAAGAGAGAGTACATTCAAACTGAGTGTGGAAGAGCTGGGAGGACTCATTAGATGTAGTAAAGAAACAATCACTTCCACTTTGAAATTGGTCCTATAGTTGACAGAAGCTAGTCAAGTAAAGAAGGAAGACTAATTCTTGGTAGAACACCGGGAGGAGTTGGAAGCCTTCAGATGGCCTGAGTTGCTAGTGTGGGGAGGGCTTTTCCAAGAGGTCAGACAGCTTGAATCTAGAACAACTCTGAAAAGGAAAGAGAGCAATAATTTGAAATATCCTTAACCCATGGCTGAACTAAAATAGCCCTGCAGGCTGCAATGGAACCAGTGAGGATGTTGTGTGAAAACTTCAGAGAAATATTGAGCTATGTACTGCAGACTACTAAAGTCAATAATTTTTTGCATACATTGCCTTGCAAGATAGGAAGAAGACTGGGGATATTCCTTTGAAAGTGGAAGGAAGGGAGCAGGCTGGGGGGAATGGAGAGTCTTCTTCAATGACTGCAACCTGCCTATGAACTTGAGAGAAGACACCCATGCTCTGTGCTGAGAAGGCCAGATCACAGAAAAGAGGATTATTTGAATATGTCCCATCTGCCTCACAAGACCAGGCTCTTTCTTTTGAAAGATATGCTGTTTGCAAGGAATCTAATATTAATCATTCTGGCTGCCTTAAAAGTAAGACTGCACATTTTCTGCATTTTCCAGGTTGAACATACAATAAAGCTTACTTACTGAGTATTACCACCAAGACTTCAGTGCCGTAGAATGAAAAATGTTCTCAGTGAATCTTATTTGTTGTGTTTAACAGCACAATTTCTGCTTCAAGTTATTAAATTAGTGGGAAAAGCTGACTCTATTATTCACTGACTCTATTTTTTTATTTAGATGATTTTCAGTTTTCAGAACATGTATCTTTCATATTACATTTTCAAAATGCATTGATTTGGTTTCACTACAGCAAATTATACCACTGCAAAGGCTATCAGTTACCTTATCTGTGCTAAGTAGTACAAGCAACGGTGATCTATTAAATGATCTGACAAAGAATTTTTTTCCGGTTGTACAGTATTATAAGATAATGTTGACACTTGCAGGAAGTTTATATCAGCATTTTCACTGGAAATATCTACTTTCAAGAGCTCATATTCATAACTCAGCTATAAAAAATGACTGTTCTGAATCTGTATTTGTGATCTCTTATGAATGAGTAAATACACAAAATCAGCTTTTAAAGGAGTCTATACAAAGTAGGATTAAGATGCTCTTTTTACATTCCTTTAAATCAAAAATAGCTTTATAACTGCAAAAGAATTTTTAGTCCATAATGTAGATTTGTTACATTGTCTAGTGTGACAAAGGGAGACCTGCATGAATAGAATGTTTGGCTTCCTAGAACATATGTCATTAGTTTACAATAGGAAAAGTTACCTGTTGCTCTGGCAGGGAATTGGGGTTTTTTGTTTGTTTTTTGTATGTGTTTCTAAGTAGAGGAGTCATGAGGTAACTGTAGTGAAAAGTTGGCTGTAGTGTGAGGAACGGAAACATTCCATTACACTGGGATGAAAAATGGCTGTCCTGTAAACATCTTATGTTTTCGTTTGGTGGCTGTCTGTTTTCATAGCAGATTACCTAATTTATAAACTAACTCTGTGACAACATGCACAAAATCAGTGACACACCTACAGTGAAGCTCTTCAAATATTATGGAATAAATTTTTTTTAAAAGTGAAGGTGTGTGTTCAGTGAAAAGTGAATGGTTTAAATGGCAGAGTTAATGTACAGGTAGAATAACTGGATACCATTTGTTTAGCTGCATTTTAAGTCTCAACTTCCATTCACTCCAGTTGTTAGTACATGCAAAAGTTATTTGTGCAGCTGAATGGGGAAACAGATCTATTAATGTTATTACATAAATGAAATGTAATCTACATGTTAAAAGAAAAAAAGAAAGGGTCTGTCTAAAAAAAAAAAAAAAAAACACCACCGTCCCCACTGCCCCAAAACAAATCCCAAAGCACCAGAATCCACAAAAACAAATGTTATGATATCAACACCTAACCAGACTGGAGTGTGTTAAGGAAGCCTATTATTGGAGGAAGTTCTCAAGTTCCTTTGTATGCAAATAGTCATTCTTTCTCCAGAATGAGAGGCTTTAAATCTTCTAAACATTGACTTAATACAGTCAAAAGAAACTAGAATCCATTTTGCTTAGCACAGCATTCTAAAAATTCTACTACATTCTACATTTGAGGAAATTATAGCAGTCTGACTTAGCTTATGTAATTGCTGCTGCTACTTCATCTAACATAGGGGTCTTTCCTTGCCACTTATGACATTTCCCCTCATTCCAGTGATATTTAAGAGAAGAGCCTGGCATCACAAAGTAACACGTTAGTCCTGTCTCAGTGATGGTTCTATTTAAACATTTTATTTAAATGGAAATCAGTATAATTCTTCTCATTTATGATTTTCTCTTTAAAACTCTCTAACTTTCACTGATCTGTCAAGCATGGTGAAATGTCACTTTTCAGCAAGATGGCCACCATTTCAAGCATTAGGGTAAGAAATGTTTATTTTAAGTAAGAACTTTGTTTTCAGAAACATCTTTGTGGTTTGTTTTCTCTCTCTCTGCTCTTGGGACACTATGCCAAATCCATTGGGGACAGTTTTCTTTTTAAGGAACATATAGATTTGAGGAGTGGAACTCCAAAAATCTCTGACTGCAAGGCCTCCTCCTCCAGTTGCTCACGCCCCAGCATCAGCTTTAGAGTGGTTAATCACAAACTCCGGAGACAAAGTGGTCCCATAGCCATCGCTCATATGATGTGGACGTGACCAGTCTACGTGTCTCTGGTATCCTAATGAGTGGCTGGTGATCCTAGATTCCTTCTAAGTGGCCTTGATAAATCTCTAGAGGTGACTCTAGTGCTAATAGCAGCTATTGCAGCAGTCAGGGGTAGAGTTCAGGGGGGGGGCATTGTTTTATGCTTTTTAAGTCACAATTTTTGAAAAGTGTTCCTCTGTTAATAAGACTGACGTTCAGAAAGCCTTTTCTCCCTGTATCTGACCCTGGTGCTGAGTTCCTTAATGACACCACCTTTTTGAGCCTCCCCCTCTTGGTTTGTTGTAATTCCTCCTTTTCCAAGGGCCTTTTTTCTAGTTAGTTGTTTTCAGAGAGCTGGTGTCAGGTCTTCTCATATTCTTGGAGGGGTTCTTCCTGATGTCTCAGGGCTAGTCTTTTTAGTGTCCCAGGATTTAGCTGAAAAGTTCATTTGCTGTTCAGTTAATCAAATATATACTCTGCTTTCCTTATCACCAATACTTAGAATACAAAGAACAGTGCACTGTATATCCTGGCCCTTTTAGAAAATAATTAAAACATATTTTAATCTTTCCTAGAAATTAAGGATGAGAGGCTTATTTTGGTCCTTCAGGAAAAAGGCTTACAAGTGTAAAGAGAAATTCTAACCATTTTCTAAAAGGGTAACTTCTATATGAACAACAGTGGGAGACTGGCAAACCCGTAATTAAAACTTAGATTGGGGCCTCATCCAAAACCTATTGGAGTCTTCCAGTGATTTTAATTGGCTTTATATGAGGCCTTAGCTCTGGTGCAAAAGATGTAATACAGAATCTGTTCCACTAACTTGCAGTGCTTCTAAACTAGCCCAGCATTTCCTTGGTTCTTATAGGTATGGCTACACTGCAATTGGAAGGATGATTGCAGCTCACATAGGCATACTCATGCTAGCTTTAATCTAACTATTATGGCTAAAAATAGTGAAGATGTGAGAGCATGGACCCTGGACAGACTTGTACAGCTCACGCTGAAACCTCTGCTGTTGTCTTCCCAGCTATTTTTAGCCATGCTAGTTAGCCATACCAGTGCAATCTTTAACCTATCTGAAATCTGAGCTGTAGTCACTCCTCCAATTGCAGTACAGATATATTCTAAATGCCATTAACAGCTACTCTTCAAATAATAGGCAAAAATCTTAGTGTGGGTTTGAACCAATGAGAAAATGAGATCGTAAATCTACAAGACAGAGGAACTATTTTTAACACAAGTCTTGAAATAACTAGACTTTTAAGCAATAAAAAAGGCTAGTAAATTCATTTTACTCTAAATTTTCAACTTGTATCAGTGTATTTGGTGTTTCAGAAAACGCTATTTAAAGGTGTTTCTTAGGTTTAATCTCTAACAAGGGGGTTAGTATGAGGGGATAAGCATAATTTCTTTAGATATAAATCAGCCATTTCTTTAAAAAAAAAAACAACTCATTTTAGGATGCAACTTGGAGCAATTGTCCATGCCACTTATTATTCCTATTCATCATAACTTTCATAAAAGAATTTCCCCATCTCTCAGTGCCTCTGAATCTGGATCTCCTATTTTTCCACAAAAAGTTCCCAAGCATTTTATTTTGCTTGCTTCTATGGGTACACATTGGAAGACCTTGAATGCTTCTGCTGTAATTGACAGAAACTAGCTTTTTGAGGGTAAGTTACTGTTGTCTGAGGCCAGAAGGTAACCAGTGGTAAATCAAAGGAGCACTGGGAATATTATGATGCTGCAGACAGGAAGACAACAGAAAACAAGTACAGCAGAGTAGTAAGAAATATATTTGCTTATTTAAGGTTTATATGACAATCCTCAGACCCTTAAGACAATGGCAGTTGCTAGATAGCACTGCCAGAGTAGTTTACAGGACAAAAGTTTATATGGTGTTTCTTCTGTCTCCTTTGATTTAAACGAGTACCTAAGTAAAACAGAGACTTGGGACTCAAATGGATCAGGCTTATAAGTCTCATGTATTTCTCCTATTGTCTAAAATGACTCTTCTAAAGTTTTCCATTCAGAGCCCAAACTATGGTTAAAAGTATTTTCTCATTCTATTGAAAGGGGGCAGAGTTTGGGAAGCAGTCTGGGTCAGAGCCTCCATTAACAAGAAGGGAAAAGAGAGAAAATAGTTTTAAAATTCTGTGCAATTGACCAGTTAATTTAATGCAGGAAATAAGGAAAAGTGAGGACTGTTGAAATTAACAATTGTCCTGTAGCACCTATTGCAAAAGAATTAGTCTATCAACTCTTGCAAATACTGAGGAGAATGTGGTTAATTTACAATGCATAGTGTTGCACAAGTGCACTAAAGCAGCCAGTACTCTGCTGCTGGCTCCTTTTTCTTGCTAATATCACAATCCTAAAGATACCAAATCTTCTAAGCAAGCTGCACAAAGCTTCACCTTGCCACAACTAAGATTAAGCCACTTTGTAAATAACTTATAAGAATACCTTGTTCAAAATGTTTGACTTAAAAGACAGGTGTTATAGCTTGAGAAACATTTCCACTATGAATGGTGAAATCCTTCTGTACATGAGAAGTCCTCAGTGAATATATAAAAAGTTAATTGTAACAAAATCATTGCTTAAAATACACTTGGAAAACATGTAACTTTAGATTTTTCTGAAGTGACAAATATATAAGTAGGTGCCATTTCTCCCCCCCCCCCCCCCCTTCACTGTGTGTAAATCCACTGCTGTATACTTGGAGGCAAGAGATGCCTTGGGATTAAGTAGGTTAGAGTAGTTTTGCAAAATTCTACTTCCCTATGCCAAGTAATTTTTTTAAGAGCGTATGAAATGTAAAATCCTAAATTGTCACAAGTGACTGGTGATGGGGCATCCAAAAATTGAGACATCCCTATCTGACACATACATCCAAAACTGGAGGGGCTCAAAATCAGTAGTCACCTTTTGAAAAGTTAGGCCAGAGACTGTTATGACAAGATCTTTTGAAAATGAGACTGATAATTGAATTAATACTTTCATTAACTTTTTCCATGAGACATTTGATTTTTCTTTTAATTGTGATGAAGCATTTCTAACGATAATCACGGATAACTGCTTTTATAATGTTTCTATCTTTTAAAAAAGGATACTATTTTTTAAAAATAATCACTGGCTGCTACCAACCATTAACCCATTTCTGAGCTTTCCTGATTGAAGAGGTATAGGTGAGCCAGCTTTAGCAGCACCTGACCGTTATAACACCATAGATACTTTAGATGAGGCAATAGGCCTGGATGTAAAACAGACGACACAGGTTGTTCTAATAGATAATCTACTTATGACCTTTTTGCACTGATGGATGCATTCCAGAGGCTTGGCATCCATGCTATTGATAATAGATCTTTCAACAACCTCTGACACAATCATCCATGAAGTGCTGCTAACTTGATACCTTGCAGAAAGGAATAAGTTACACAAAATTGGTTTTGCTCATTCGTCTCCGATATATACCAGATGGTTATGATGGAAAGCTGCAGCGTCTCCCAACAGGCACTCACATGTGGAGTCCCACAGGGCTCAATCTTGTTGCTCAATCATAGTCAACATTTGGTGAACCTCTTGGAGAAATAATGTGACTCTATGGACTGCAGTGCCCATTAACATGCAGAGGTCTGGCCCATCTTCAGGTCTCAAACCTCCTGCTTTTAGATGACTGAATGCTTAAACAGTGATATCTGGAGTAGGTTCCAATATGGAGATGAATGTCCTTGTCAGATGCAGTGTAGTTGTAGCTGTATCGGTCCCATGGCCTTAGAGAGACAAGCTGGGTGAGGTAATAACTTTTATTGGACCAACTTCTGTTGGTGAGGGAGACAAGCTTGTGTCTCTAATGTCCTTGTCAATCATCATAATTTATTGAGTCTAATGGCCTTTTGGTGAGTTCACTTCTAAACAGAGTGTCACTAGTAGACAATGGTGTGTCATCAGCATATCTCTTGCCTTGTGAACCCTAGAAGTTCAGTCTCTTTTCTGGAACAATACTTTATTTTATGTTGCCAGCTCTGTGCATTGGACAGGGTCTTTCCCTGAGCTGTGGGAAGATAGATGTGGCTCTACTTTATAGAGTTCATCTATATTTTGCTTGCTTTCATGTACTCATTTTGCCTAGGAAACATGTTTGAAGTAGTAAGTCTTGTAAAAGATCTTGGCATCTCTTGTAACCACGACCTTTTCATAGAAACTCTCATAGGTGGACTTGGAGATATCATGAAAGTGTTTTTCTTTCATTTGCATGTGCTGTGATGGTTTCACCTTTGTCCCATGAATACCATACAATAATAAGGTCTGCCCTTGAGACCAAAAGGCTCTTTTATTCCAATTCTCTGTTTGTAAAGCACAAAATAAAATTGCTCCAGTGTTTGCAGCTTTTTCAGGATGTGGCAGCATGATGGCACATTTGTCTGACACACCTTTTAATTATTCAGAGTAATTTTTGAGTGCCCAAAATTAGGCAAAGCTTCTGACATAAACAAGGTTCCTGCCTTGAAGAGTGTGCAAATATAAATTCAGATACGGCATGTTGGAATAAGCGGTGAGAATGGTAGAGGAAAGACAGTGTACTAAGAATATGTGTTTCAGAGTAGCAGCCGTGTTAGTCTGTATCCGCAAAAAGAACAGGAGTACTTGTGGCACCTTAAAGACTAACAAATTTATTGTAGCATGAGCTTTCGTGAGCTACAGCTCACTTCTTTGGATGCATAGAATGGAACACACAGACAGGAGATATTTATACATACAGAGAACATGAAAAGGTGGAAGTATGCATACCAACTCTTAGCTCTCGTTCCCTAAAGCCCCTACTCTACTTGCGCTACATTGATGACATCTTCATCATCTGGACTCATGGAAAAGAAGCCCTCGAGGAATTCCACCGTGATTTTAACAATTTCCATCCCACCATCAACCTCAGCCTAGACCAATCCACACAAGCAGTCCATTTCCTAGACACTACTGTACTAATAAGCGATGGTCAGATAAATACTACCCTATACCGGAAACCCACTGACCGCTATACTTACTTACATGGCTCCAGCTTCCATCCCGGACACACCACACGATCCATTGTCTACAGCCAAGCTCTAAGATACAACCATATTTGCTCCAATTCCTCAGACAGAGATAAACACCTACAAGATCTCTATCAAGCATTCTTAAAACTACAATACCCACCTGCTGAAGTGAAAAAACAGATTGACAGAGCCAGAAAAGTACCCAGAAGTCACCTACTACAGGACAGGCCTAAAAAAGAAAATAACAGAACGCCACTAGCCATCACCTACAGCCCCCAACTAAAACCTCTCCAGCGCATCGTCAAAGATCTACAACCTATCCTTAAAGATGATCCCTCACTCTCACAGATCTTGGGAGACAGGCCAGTCCTCGCTTACAGACAGCCTCCCAACCTGAAGCAAATACTCACCAGCAACCGCACACCATACAACATAAACACTAACCCAGGAACCTATCCTTGCAACAAAGCCCGATGCCAGCTCTGTCCACATATCCATTCAAGTGACACCATCATAGGACCTAATCACATTAGACACGCCATCAGGGGCTCGTACACCTGCACATCTACCAACGTGATATATGCCATCATGTGCCAGCAATGCCCCTCTGCCATGTACATTGGCCAAACCGGACAGTCTCTACGCAAAAGAATAAATGGACACAAATCTGACATCAGGAATCATAACATTCAAAAACCAGTGGGAGAACACTTCAACCTCTCTAACCACTCAGTGACAGACTTGAAGGTGGCAATTTTGCAACAAAAAAACTTCAAAAACAGACTCCAAAGAGAAACTGCTGAACTCGAATTAATATGCAAATTAGATACAATTAACTCTGGCCTAAACAAAGACTGGGAATGGTTGGGTCATTACACTAATTGAATCTATTTCCCTATGTTAAGTTCTCCTCACACTTTCTATTGGCCATCTTAATTATCACTTCAAAAAGTTTTTTTTCCTCCTGCTGATAAGAGTTCATCTCAATTGATTTAGACTTTTCCTGTTGTTATGCATACTTCCACCTTTTCATGTTCTCTGTATGTATAAATATCTCCTGTCTGTGTGTTCCATTCTCTGCATCCGAAGAAGTGAGCTGTAGCTCACGAAAGCTCATGCTACAATAAATTTGTTAGTCTTTAAGGTGCCACAAGTACTCTTGTTCTTTTTAAGAATATGTGGAATCTCAATAACACATGTATCCATCTTAATGGTTCTGTTAAATCAGTATTTTAAAAAAAAAGGCTACTTGTAGTTGATGTGATAGAAGTGAGTTTCTAAGAGAAACTTTAATAAGGAATGGTGAATTTCATGGTGCTGTTCCATGCAAGGTTACAGCCTGGAAAAAGAGAATGAGAGGCATGGAACAAAAAGGGCTGGGAGAGGAGAGAATGTGGAAAGGAGACACAATCTTCTTATGTCTCTCATGCATTCTTTACACTGATTCCCTAAACAGTCAGGTTGACACATATTAGAACTACAGATTTTATAACCCCTTTAACCATATTGGTCTTGGATATTTGAGACCTGCCCTTCACGCCGTGTGTGCCACCTGCACTTGCTCACCAGCTGGTATTTGGGATTTCCACCATTGCATCTGAAGGCAGGAACAATTGCATATTTTCTGTAGTGGTCTCTACCATTCGTTCCTTCCTACCCCCAGAAATCCCACTCATTTTGTCCCTCCTCACTTTAAAAACATTGGTCTTAAAAACAGCCAAACTCACTGCTTATATAGCGATCATGACCTTGCACTTACTATCTTCATTTTCAATGTTTCTTTCCCTTTGGACCCCATCATTTGAATGTTTTAGAGGGTATTTTAAGTTGTATTTGCTTTTGCTCTGTATTACAGAGACTCAAGCACATTTTTAATTAGCTTCTGCCCAAATAAATAAAATGATTGTTACAAATGCTTCAGAAAAACTCTCTGTGGACCTAGATCCTAGAGATGAAAGATGGTCTTTATGGGACTGTAGATCTGGGTTCAGTTCCTGATTCTGCCACAGAATTATTGTAGAGTCAAGGTGGGGAGGTAATATCTTTTGTTGGACCAACTTCTGTTGGTGAAAGAGACAAGTTTTCAGGGTACACTGAATTCTTCTCCGGGTCCATAGAATTACTGAGTCAGCTTGGGAAAGACACTTATTCTTGCTGTGCTTCAATTCCTTGGCTACAAAAATGGGAACATATTTTACTCCAACCTTTGTGTTTCTGGTCTGTTTACCTTGTAAGTTCCTTGGGGCAGGAACTTCAGCTATGTGTCTGATATAGTGGCTAGCACAGTGGAGTTATAATCTTGGTTGGAGTCTCTCTTCATACTACTGTAATATTAGTGCTAAAAACAATAACAGCTAGGGTACTGGCTGTGTTTGAAATGCAGTATGGGTGTTTGTACTGCTTTCATTTAATTGAGCTGTATGATCATTTGCAAGTGTTCTTTCATTTGTTATAATGGATTAAAAAATGCTGGTGTCCTTATACAATCAAGTAGATTAGGTGTGTATTTTTTTTACACTTTGAAGCTGGCTGCTGTTTGCCCTCGCATAATTTTGAGCTGAAAGTGTAATCAGTCACCAAACAGGACTGCTAATATTCACAGAGAACACTTTGTATATGGAATATCAACCAGTCATTAGAGGAATGTGTTACATAGGAAACTTTATGAGAATTTGCTTTTCCTAGTTCCGTGACAGGTTGTCCAGTCAGATTAAATTGTCCTTAGAACATGAGGTTAATACCTAGGAGACTTGCACCATGCATATATAATGTAATGTATAATGGGTTTAATTTGCTAAGTACCTGTGCTTTCAGTGACAAATGTAGACCTGCAGATTTAAGCTTTTTTCTATTTTATGAAAAATATTGGCTGAAAAAAAGAAGTGTTTTAATTTTCCAGAACTGAAAAAGGTTATGTGCTCTCTTCTTTCACAATGGAACAGCAAATTGTAGCTATTTGTTTTGTTGATAGTGATGAAGATAGAGGTCACGATTGGTGGACAGATTATAATTTAATATTTCAACTAGCAGTATGTAGTAGTTGAGTTATAAGAATTATTTTTCCTCAAACATTTTCTCCATTTATTCAGTTTTTGGTATTTTTCCATAAATTAAATTAAGATCCTTTTTTGTTTTAAAAGACTTTGATGTGGTATTAGAAGCAGAAGTTTATATTTTTCTTCAGAAATCGCTAAATTTTACATCAACAGCTGAAGGTATTTAAACATTATTTTACAGTATCTATATGAGTTGGGTTAAATAGATTGCAGATCATCTCTTCCCTTGTACATTTACTGCAATGGCAATTCATATCAGCTAAAGTACTCAGCTTAACAGTACAGTAGTCTAATAGTGAAGGGCTTGGAATAGGAATTTTTCAGTAAAGGTCCTGAGCTTTTGAAGTCACTTCCTGTATTGTTCAGCCTACTCCTAGATCTGATGACCATCTTCAAGTATCACTGCAAAGTATATCTCCTCTTCCAGGTTTTCCAGGGGAGCGATTTGAGTGGATGTGTAAGTAGAGTATGAGAATCTGTTGGTTATGGAGAACGTATAAGGCTCTAGTCTTGGACATTGGTCTAAATTGTAGTTGCATAGCCTTTTATAGATGACGCTTGTCGGTACTACCAGGGCACTTCATTTAAGATTTCAGTCTAATACAAAGTCTATTACAAAGGGTGCCAATCCAAAGCTCTGGGTGCCAGTGATGAAGATAACAGGAGGGCGGGCAATTCCCTCCAACCCCACCCCTCTGTGGCCTTTAAGCATATGTGTGGTGCCTTTTCAAGGCAATAGGTACTTACTGAAGGTGACACCACCAATGACGCATTGCGCTCCCACCCCCCAAGCTCTGCCACTGCTCAAAACCTCACTCCATTACAGTTGGGAGCCCTTGATGTACAGCATGGGAGAGTTTACACACAGGACAAGTTCCAAGCAGCTTAGGGCTTTATAAGGCAAAACCAATAGGGTGCAAAACTGAAATGTGTATATACATCTCAAAAAGGAAAACATAATTATTGATAAATAAAATAACATGGAGTCTTACAGAAAGGTCTTCTATTAATCTCACTTAAGTTTTACAAATACTGTTTTCAGTGTATTGGTGCTTTGGTTCTGTTTTTAAAAAAATACTTCATAATCTACATTTGTTCAGTTTCTGTTAAATTGCTTAGTATTTTAAAGCTGTTCTTGCATAGAAATATATGCAGGTAATATACACATGTAGGTATAGTACATAGGTTTTAAAGGAAAATGCCTATGTTGTCTTGTGAATTCATAAAAAGGAGAAACAGTCTGGATTCTTAGAAGTAAGGCTTTACAGTATTAGAACTAAAACAGTTGCAAAAGCTAAAAGAGAGCCATGAGCTCCTAGCTGTGTGTCTTTTGTGAATCTGCCACTAAACTGCCCCAATCCAGTTCCCTCTAACCTATGCCCTGCTCTTAAAGGCACAGTACATAGTTAAAGGCACAGTACATTGTCTTCACCAGATAGACTCATAGACTTTAAGGTCAGAAGGGACCATTATGATCATCTAGTCTGACCTCCTGCACAATGCAGGCCACAGAATCTCACCCATCCACTTCTATAACAAACCCCTAGCCTATGTCTGAGTTATTGAAGTCCCCAAATTGCGGTTTGAAGACCTCAAGCTGCAGAGAATCCTCCAGCAAGTGATCCGTGCCTCATGCTGCAGAGGAAGGCGAAAAACCTCCAGGGCCTCTGCCAATCTGCCCTGGAGGAAAATTCCTTCCCGACCCCAAATATGGTGATCAGTTAAACCCTGAGCATGTGGGCAAGACTCACCAGCCAGCACCCAGGAAAGGAAAATATTTAAGGTATTATCTGTGTATGCCAGGGGTTGGCAACCTTTCAGAAGTGGTGTGCCGAGTCTTCATTTATTCACTCTAATTTAAGGTTTCGCGCGCCAGTAATACATTTTAACGTTTTTAGAAGGCCTCTTTCTATAAATCTATAATATATAACAACTATTGTATGTAAAGTAAATAAGGTTTTAAAAATGTTTTAAAAATGTTTAAGAAGCTTCATTTAAAATTAAATTAAAATGCAGACCCCCCCGGACCAGTGGCCAGGACCTGGCCAGTTTGAGTGCTACTGAAAATCACCTTGTGTGCCGCCTTCGGCACGCATGCCATAAGTTGCCTACCCCTGGTGTATGCTAATACTACATCTAAAACTGTAGCTGTGTAGTTACCTGTAACCTTTCATATAAAACATGCAGTTTAAAAAATAAGAAATTAAACTACTATGTCATGCAGATATGCTATAGTAATTTTGTTGTCGCAAAAAACTGCCTGAAACATTTCTCTCCTTACAAATCACAGTAACTAAATTATTCTAAAACACTTGTGTGGTTCTCTTTGCATGTTGGCTTCAATGGGACTACTCACATTAAATGATTTATCACGTGTAAAATTTGCACTATCCTTTATATTGCAGCTTTCAATCAAACTAAAAATGTTAGTTTGCTAATTAAGAGCAAATCTTTTTTGTCAGTAAACTGAGCATTAGAATAGAATAAACTTTGCTAGCTAATAGTTTATGATTTTGAATATGCAAGTGCAGCTGTCTGCGTAGCAGAGTGAGCTAGGTTCACAACAGAACTTGGGCGTTGTGACACTGAGCATTGCCACACCTAACTTTCAGGTGCCTAGAAAATCACTGGGATTCACAAAGCCAGAGTTGGGCACCTACATTCCCTATACAATGAATTAGGAGAGATAAATGGGATTGACAAAAGCCAGCTTATTAGGTGGCTCCTTCCCTAAATTATCCACTGGGAGATGCCAAACCAAGGGGTGTGTTTGCTAAACCTCATCCCTCTCTGAGATAATCCAGGCTGCAGGGAGGCACCTGCCTCTGCTGGGGTATCTCACATGCAAGCCCTCTCTTGGAGTTAGGTCCCAGTGCCATTTTAGCAAGAAGCTTGAGGGGAAGGGGAGCTTAAGCTCCCTTCTCACTTTTAGCCCAGCAGTTCGGGTACTCATCTGGAATGTGGGAGAACCCAGTTCAAGTCCCTTCTTCACATGATGGGGAGAAAGGGGTTTGAACAGGGATTTCTCTCCTCTCAGTTGCTGGGCTATGGGATATTCTGATGTGGGGCTGCCTTCATCTCTCCTGTTGAAGCAGTTTCATATTGAATAAATAATGAAAGAATCATGGTGCCAGAGAGACAGAGGGGAGCAAGCATGAGAATGACTCTAGCCTGGTGGTGAGAGCATTCACCTGGGAGGTAGAAGACCCAGAATCCAGTCCCCCAGCTCCAATGACTTTTTTTTCCCTTAATTTTCTATCCACTGTGGAACAGCATCAACAGGAGATGCTGCATGTTTTGTTAAAGCTCACCTATACAGGCCCAATCCAGTAGATGAGTTCCAATCACACTCCTATTTTTCCTGATTCATGCATCGTTCTGGGGCCGAGGCGTCCAGTTGCCTGGTGTGGGGCTGCAGTCCACATTCTCAGAGGGAAAAACATAGGTGCCTAGAGAACTTGTGCTGCAAAAATGTAGGCATTGAGCAAGTTTAGATTGGATGAAGAACAAGAGTTCTGGATAAATCAGACATTTAAATGATCAAACCAGAGTTCTTGGAACAAAGAGCCCAATCCAACTGTTTTGTCTTTTTTTTTTTTTTTTTTTTAAAAAGGGGAGAGGGGCAACAAAAATCCAGAGCTAATCACCAGTGCAGCTTGTAAATTCCTTTCTCAGTAACTAAGGGACTCAAGGGGAGACAACAGTGATGTAAGTTTTTTAGTTTGAAGCTAAGTGACGTCACTTACAAGATCCACCACCCCTTACTTGATAACTTAAGTCTTTCAAGCTGGCAGTCCCTTCCTGCTTCAGCAGCTGAGCTTGTAAATTCCTGTAAACAAGTAGGAAGGAGCGTATTTGAATAGCCTGTGTAATGCTACCGTTTCTAAATTATCAGCAAACAGCTTTGCATTATTTTCTAATGTGCATGCTCAATGTAGAATTTTCATTCATTCGTGTTTTAACTTTTATTTTAAAAACCAGTTTATTCAAACTTAATGAATAAATTGCTCATTAAGGCCAGTTGTATAGCAGATTTAAATTTTAATGTTTGGCTGTTTTTAAAGTTATCCATTAAAAGAAGTGGTTAGAATTTGTTTCAAGATGGGGGCGGGGGGGGATAATTACCTTCTCTGTTCTAAAATGGCTGAATGTTTAATCTTTGAAACAAAAAGATTTACCTTTAGGCAAAAATCAATAATGGGAAATTTCAGACCGAATGTTAGTGTACAAAAACAGGTAGCTGAAGAGGCAAAACAGTTTCCGCTCAAAGTATAGTAGGCATGATTGTTACATCATCACGTTACATTCATATAGGTCCTTTCAACTGGAAAAATCCCAACGCTTTTTACCAATGAAACAAGGTAAAAGAGGGATCAATTGGCCCACCTGTGAAATACAACCATAGGTGAAGTGGAATATGAGAGCTATCTAAGATATTCACGTATCCTCATTACATGATTAGGTTAATAAGAAAATAATTCTACATTCAGTGGAAGCTAAAGCAGAAACCTTGGTGAGGGAGAAAAATGTAATTTGAGCTGCAGTTTGGTCAGGACACTGGGTTGACAGCTGAATATTTACAGATTCTTTTTGGGGGGAGGGGAAGGGGGAAGTACTGTGGCTCTTCAATAATCTCAGGCAGTCAAAACCTTGTAACATGTTTGTCAGTAAAACTACAAAAGGATTATTGGGTAGAAAACAAAAATGTTTCATTAAAACTAGAGGAATGTAATGTTAACATATTTAAATACTTTGGGTATGCTGCTGCTTTGGATATGAGACAGAATTGAAAGGCTTCTGCCATCTTAACTCTGCATTCCTCTTCTGTCACTTTTTCAAGAGGGTAGGGATCCTTGACAGAATAAAATATAAAGAAAAGAAATATGATGTGGACAAAAGGTATATTGTAGTATTGAAGGGGCGTCTTCACTGGTTTAAGACTGGAAGCTGGTTTAAGCAATAGTTTAATATAAATACGCATGTCATCCTTAATATAATCCACAAATTAATATTTGGTTAATTAATGTAAAAGTATATGCTTTTTATTTAATCAAAATTCTTAGGTATGTGTTCTCATTGTGATAGGCTACAATTTGTCACAATTGCCCATGATCGATAACAGAAAATATTATTCAGAACTCTTAATACAATAGTCTTCAGAGGTCTGACATGATCCATTCAGTTAACCTAAGTGCCAAGAGTAAGGTGTGCCAAAAATACATCTGGAATAGCTATTACTTCACTAAATTGCTGCTATTTATCTTTTGACTTTCCCATTTTCATATTGGCTACTGGAAGACCCTACTTGCTGAAACAGGTAAATTATAGTCTGCAGATTCAGAGCTCAGTAGTTTTTAAAATGAACACATATATTAAAAAGTACATTTGGGATGCTTAAGACTATATAATTCTTCTGCTATCTCTCTGGCTGGGGGATCTGTACATACCAAGATTCATAAAGGATGCTTGCAAACACATCCATCAAGGGAGTGGACACTTTTTTTTTCTTTCCCCTTGCTTGCTTTCTTTTTGTAAAAGGATCAGTGTATTCTACAGAAGTTGTGAAGATCAAGGTAACACACAGATCGTGTTAAATGCACGGAGGAATACCATGAGAACCAGGCATTTGTAGTAAATATTGTCCCCTTCTGAAAGTACAAGTGAAGATTCCTAATGACGGGTGGGATTTTCAGAAGTGCTTATACACATTAGATACCTAAACTCCCGTTGATACCCAATACATTTAAAAGACGTTGGTATGAATGAGACAAAGTAGATAAGGTAATATCTTTTATAGGATCAGCTTCTGTTGGTGGAAGGTAGAAGTTTTTGAGCTATAAAGAGCTGCTCTTCATGGGGAAGGAAGCAGAGTGTCTGAGCTAAATGCAAGTTGGGACAGATTGTTTAGCAGAAGGGGTAAGGCATGTTGGTCACTTGAAAGGAAGTGGACAGTTGGAGCATTTTTGTAAAGGATCTAAAGTGGGCAGTTAATGGTAGCAGGTAGTGTTTGTTGTGTTACAAATTCATGTAATGAGCTATAAAAGCAGTGTTGCTGTTAAATCCATTGTTTTCAGTGTCTAGCAGAGTTATGAATTTAAGTTCCCGGGATCGCCTTTTGAAGGTGGTGTGCTGTAATTTGATATGAATAGCAAATAGGAACTAGAATGTTGCTGTTCTGAAAACGGGTCTGGTTTTACTCTTTTCTTGTGGGGAAGAAAACTCTGGTCCACAGAAGGATTTTTTTTTTTAAATATATATCTGTTAAGACCAAATGATGTGTACTTGTTACAAGACCATGGCTAATAATATATGGATGAAGGAAATAACAAGTCCGTTTTACCTAACAACAAACGTTCAGCAACAGTCACACTATGGACTACGGCATAAGGTGATTAAATCTGGAAGCACTTCAGTAATGGATCTTTTGGTCAGTCTCGAGATAGTATTGAAATCCTTCCTTTCAGGTCCAGAACTTCAGTGGGGCACATTAGCAGACGATATGGGTTCTTTTATTCTATATTGCTTCCTTTTTGCTCTTACCTAGAGCATTGTCTGAGATCAAGATTTTCATGATTTGAGAGAATGAGCATCCCTATTATACAAAACACGTGAACCTCTACACAGGGTTGCAAAACTTTTCTGTTGCATTATTCCACCATGTCCAGCCTACCAGTTCAGCATTACTGGAAGCATAAATATTGCAACCATCTTTTATTAGTTCTTTGGAGATGAGTAGATATCTTTAATTGCCTACAGTCTGGCCAGTGAGTGGATTGTTAAGTAGCTGGCCCCCAGGAAATTATCTTCCAAGCAAGTATACAAAGCAAAGCAAACTGAAGTTCTGTCAGAATTGATGGAATTAAGCCTTAATGCATAAACTATGCTATTATATGACAAATGTAGGCTGCAGGCCAGCAGCATAATGCTTTATTATATCCTCCATGTGTATCACTGCCTCAATTGGTTCTTCTACGTGTTTTTACTGTTTTTGCTATTTTATTTGTTGTACACTTTCAGATCAGTTTTTTTAAGGTTTTTTCTCTTCATCTCTTTAAAATTGTTTAATAGAAAGATTACTCTTGTCTTGTGCAGATAATTTACCGTTTGGCTTGCAGATCAAATTTGCACTGTTTACTAGTAAAAAGGGAGGGCGTTTGTTAACTATTAGTACTGCAAATTTAGCATGGGATCTGAAAATCAAGCTGGATTCTTTCTTACTCAAGGATTATCATTTCAAAAGGGGGAACTATACAAAAATGAGGGAGTTAGTTAGACAAAAGTTAAAAGGTACAGTGACTAAAGTGAAATCCCTGCAAGTTGCATGGGCCCTTTTTAAAGACACCATAATAGAGGCCCAACTTCAATGTATACCCCAAATTAAGAAAAACAGTAAAAGAACTAAAAAAGAGCCACCATGGCTTAACAACCATGTAAAAGAAGCAGTGAGAGATAAAACGACTTCCTTTAAGAAGTGGAAGTCAAATCCTAGTGAGGCAAATAGAAAGGAGCACAAACACTGCCAACTTAAGTGCAAGAGTGTAATAAGAAAAGCCAAAGAGGAGTTTGAAGAACGGCTAGCCAAAAACTCCAAAGGTAATAACAAAATGTTTTTTAAGTACATCAGAAGCAGGAAGCCTGCTAAACAACCAGTGGGGCCCCTTGATGATCAAAATACAAAAGGAGTGCTTAAAGACGATAAAGTAATTGCGGAGAAACTAGATGGATTCTTTGCTTCAGTCTTCACGGCTGAGGATGTTAGGGAGATTCCCAAACCTGAGCTGGCCTTTGTAGGTGACAAATCTGAGGAACTGTCACAGATTGAAGTGTCACTAGAGGAGATTTTGGAATTAATTGATAAACTCAACATTAACAAGTCACCGGGACCAGATGGCATTCACCCAAGAGTTCTGAAAGAACTCAAATGTGAAGTTGCGGAACTATTAACTAAGGTTTGTAACCTGTCCTTTAAATCGGCTTCGGTACCCAATGACTGGAAGTTAACTAATGTAACGCCAATATTTAAAAAGGGCTCTAGGGGTGATCCTGGCAATTACAGACCGGTAAGTCTAACGTCGGTACCGGGCAAATTAGTTGAAACAATAGTAAAGAATAAAATTGTCAGACACATAGAAAAACATAAACTCTTGAGCAATAGTCAACATGGTTTCTGTAAAGGGAAATCGTGTCTTACTAATCTATTAGAGTTCTTTGAAGGGGTCAACAAACATGTGGACAAGGGGGATGCGGTGGACATAGTGTACTTAGATTTCCAGAAAGCCTTTGACAAGGTCCCTCACCAAAGGCTCTTATGTAAATTAAGCTGTCATGGGATAAAAGGGAAGGTCCTTTCATGGATTGAGAACTGGTTAAAGGACAGGGAACAAAGGGTAGGAATTAATGGTAAATTCTCAGAATGGAGAGGGGTAACTAGTGGTGTTCCCCAAGGGTCAGTCCTCGGACCAATCCTATTCAATTTATTCATAAATGATGTGGAGAAAGGAGTAAACAGTGAGGTGGCAAAGTTTGCAGATGATACTAAACTGCTCAAGATAGTTAAGACCAAAGCAGATTGTGAAGAACTTCAAAAAGATCTCACAAAACTAAGTGAGTGGGCAACAAATGGCAAATGAAATTTAATGTGGATAAATGTAAAGTAATGCACATTGGAAAAAATAACCCCAACTATATATACAACATGATGGGGGCTAATTTAGCTACAACGAGTCAGGAAAAAGATCTTGGCGTCATCGTGGATAGTTCTCTGAAGATGTCCATGCAGTGTGCAGAGGCGGTCAAAAAAGCAAACAGGATGTTAGGAATCATTAAAAAGGGGATAGAGAATAAGACTGAGAATATATTATTGCCCTTATATAAATCCATGGTACACCCACATCTCGAATACTGTGTACAGATGTGGTCTCCTCACCTCAAAGATATTCTACCACTAGAAAAGGTTCAGAAAAGGGCAACTAAAATGATTAGGGGTTTAGAGAGGGTCCCATAGGAAGAAAGATTAAAGAGGCTAGGACTCTTCAGCTTGGAAAAGAGAAGACTAAGGGGGGACATGATAGAGGTATATAAAATCATGAGTGATGTTGAGAAAGTGGATAAGGAAAAGTTATTTACTTATTCCCATAATACAAGAACTAGGGGTCACCAAATGAAATTAATAGGCAGCAGGTTTAAAACAAATAAAAGGAAGTTCTTCTTCACGCAGCGCACAGTCAACTTGTGGAACTCCTTACCTGAGGAGGTTGTGAAGGCTAGGACTATAACAATGTCTAAAAGGAGACTGGATAAATTCATGGTGGTTAAGTCCATAAATGACTATTAGCCAGGATGGGTAAGAATGGTGTCCCTAGCCTCTGTTTGTCAGAGGGTGGAGATGGATGGTAGGAGAGAGATCACTTGATCATTGCCTGTTAGGTTCACTCCCTCTGGGGCACCTGGCATTGGCCACTGTCGGTAGACAGATACTGGGCTAGATGGACCTTTGGTCTGACCCGGTACGGCCTTTCTTATGTTCTTATCAGTGAAAGTTTCTGCAGCTCAGAGATTTCAAATGTATAAATGAAGGCAGATTTTGGCCCAGGAAATCAAATATTGTTAAAAATCCTTTTGATTTTGTGTGAGCCAGATTCTTGACTCCGACTCCCTCTCTCATAGCTCTACAGAGCTAACAAGCGTAAAGAGAGAAGATTTAAAATATTGTCACTAAAGTGTGCAGCTATGACTCCAAATGCATAGTGGGAGCAGGATTGGTGAGTAAGGTGTTATTTTTACAGGCATTTTTAGCAGAATCACACTTTAAAATATCCTGAAGGAATCAAGCAGTAACTCTTTCTTGAAAGTTAAAGCTTAAATTTCCAAGAATATTTACTTAATATGGGCCAGCAGAATGTTCACTTGTATATAGAGTAAAAATTAAACAAGGAACTTCAAATTGTATGCACCTGTATCTATTTCACTTTGGCAGCCTCATATCAGAAAAGTTTTGCACCATTCTGTACAGGTACTTATGTTTGGTATAATAGGAACAAAAGGGATATTCTCTGGTATGCTGACAGCTTTATCATCTGACCATTCCCTTTGTCAAAGAAGAGTAAGCAAAATGGAACAGAAGAGCCTATCCACAGTGGTGGGGCTCAGTAATAATGTTCATTATTTCATGGAATATGTGTGTAATATATGCATGTCAGCCCACTCTACTAAGCATCTTGTTAATGATTTTGAGTCTCCCTGAATTCCCACTAATTTGTCTTCATCTTTCTGATTCGGATGCTGTACCACATTGCAAGTTCCAGGGTACAAAATTTAATTTGCTGTTTATAAGAACACAAGAACAGCCATACTGGGTCAGACTAAAGGTCCATCTAGCCCACTATTCTGTCTTCCAACAGTGGCCAATGCCAGGTGCCCAGAGGGAATGAACAGAACAGGTAATCATCAAGTGATCCATCTCTGTCGCCCATTCCCAGCTTCTGGCATACAGAGACTAGGGACACCATCCCTGCCCATCCTGGCTAATAGTCATTGATGGACCTATCCTCCATGAACTTATCTAGTTCTTTTTTGAACCCTGTTATAGTCTTGGCCTTCACAACATCCTCTAGCAAAGAGTTCCACAGGCTGACTGTGCGTTGAGTGAAGAAATATTTCTTTTTGTTTTAAACCTACTGCCTATTAATTTCATTTGGTGACCCCTAGTTCTTGTGATATGAGGAGTAAATAACACTTCCTTATTTACTTTTTCCACACCAGTCATGATTTTATAGACCTCAATCATATCCCCCCTTAGTCGTCTATCCTCCCCTTCACCATCATCTCTTGGCCTCTTTCAGTGCTGTTGCTTTCTAGGTGTTTTCTCCTCCTTCCCATTGTACACTTTGTGGTTTGGGTAATTATTTTTCCTGATTATGCATTGGCTTGAATTTTCTAGGGTGAATCTCATTTTGATTTTCTTCTCAGATTGCTAAACCCCCTAGGTCCTTCTGTCACCAGTGGTCTCTCCCACTGGTAGTAAAATCTGCAAATATACTTACTCTGCTGTTTATCTCCTTTTAGATTTGTAAAGAAAATGTTGAAATAAGACAAGATTCTGTACCATCCCTGCAGTGCCCCCCCAGGGACATGATCCAAAGCTCAGGCCAGAAGCATCTCCACACAACACAGAACCATAGAAATCTAGTCCAGTCCCCTACACTGACGCAGAACCCAGTAAACCTAGACCATTTCTGACCGGTGTTTCTCTGTTCTTAAAAGCCTCCAATGATAGGGATTCCACAGCCTCCCTTGGAAGCCTATTCCAGTAACAGAAGAGAACAGAGGAAAATATTGTTTTCATCTTAAGTGTGAACAGCTTTAACACAGGTGTAAAGCTTATAAATTAAACCATTTTTCTTATAAAATCCTCCACCATATATTTTGGCTTAGAGTTCTATTTACCCCTTTTTTTTTTTTTAAACTTCTCTTTCCATGTATTATTGATCTGTTTTTATTTTGTGGCCTCTTGCTTGAACAACTTTAAAATTAGGTCAAGAAACCAATAGATGAAGTTCAATGAAGTCTAGTAGTCAGTGAAGTTACTACAATAGTGTTTATCACTACTCTGTGTGATGTCTTTCAGTCAGTTTGAGACATTATAACATTGGTCATCTACTGGCCAATTTGAATTCCTTTTTTAAGATTATATGAGTGTTCTGAATATCAAACGCATTACATGTACTGAATTCCCTTCACTTACTGATTTTAAAACATCCTTTTGAAAAAGCAATCAAGTTCCTCTGGCATGGTTTGTTCTTCTTAAATCCATGTTTGTTGCTCATCGTTCTGAAATTCTAGAAAAAAATGGATTTTTTTAAAGATGTTAGATGTGTACAATAGCATAAAATATATTATTTTGAAAAAGTACTGTCTGTAACATTTGGGCTGCTACAATGTAATTATATGAGACTCCTTCACACCTGGTGTTGAACTATGGTTAGCAGACTGGTTTTCCAATTTAGCTCCTCAGCATGGTTAGCAAACCACTCTTCCAATTTAGCCCTTCAACAGTATGCGATTTCAGGTGCCAAGTACTTTTTTTCTTCTGCTTTTCAGTGCTTTCCTGCTGTGTGATAAATCTTTGTGATATTTTGGCATATTGATGTGAGGAGCCTGGATACATTTTCCTATGGTTTTGCATGAGCTTTGGGGAGTGAATTATACCTGTCACAAGTTTCCAACCCATATTAATGTAATAATATCTGCTTTGTGACCTTTTCATTACCAGGTGCAGATATTGTTATATAATACAATGGCCCTGTATATCTCTCTAGCCCTACCTCCACAATATGATAGGTGTGGTGCACCAGATTCTCATTATCTGTGGAAGAATGTATTTTGCAGTTCAGATTACTGGAAATAGAGGTGCAGAAAAGTGTTTAAAAAAAAAAAAAAAAAAGCCCTTCTGCTCACACCAGTTTTTTAATAAACATTGCCCCTGACTAGGTATACAATTAGCCATCTAGAGAGAAACCACCTCTGTAGTACAGTACAACTAGATTGCAATTGCAGCCAGAGATCTTGTATCTCTCTGCCTTATAGAGGTTATGAAATTCATCCCTGCTATTGAAATTCAATAACTATGGAATATTTGCCATATTTCATTGGAATATGCACAGCTTGCTTTCCACAGAAGAGTCTTAACTGTTGGTTTTTATCCCTGATAGGACTGTCGTATGTTTTTAGAGAGGAAAGATGGTCTTTGTGGAGCTGGGCTTGAACTCCACTCTCCTGAGTCCCTATTCCCCATCACAGACTGTCTAACATCAGGAAAGTCACTTAAACTCTGTGCATCAGTGCCCCCATCAGTAAGATGGAAGTAGTAATACTGCTTCTCTTACCTCTTTGCATTGTAAGCTCTTCAAGACAGGGACTGATTCTTTCTCTGTAAAATACCTCATATAGTTTGCTCATTGATCTCAGCTGGGGCCTCCAAAGACTACTGCAATCCAAGTTAAAAATAATAATGTGCAAGGTGCCTATGTCAAAGTAATACTAATGCCAATTCTGAGATCTTAAGGGCTTATCTTACAGATTTGTAAATTCACTAGAAAAAATATTTTGTTAGGCAGAATATAATTTAAAGTATGTATGGGAATTTAATTTTTCTAAAGATGAATCCCCAAATCAAATTAGGCCTGAAATTCTGGAAACCTCTTGCAGAGGGATTCCTGTGAGCCATATGGTGCTCTCCTGAAGAGATCAAGGCTAGGGAATTATTTAGTTGGGTCTTGATTACATTTTAGTCATGAGAATGAAATATGTTTTGATACCTACAAAATGACTGACCCAACAGTGAAGTATAACTGAGGAACCTCTGCAACGTGAGTGATTATCATAGTACAGATGCTTCTCAGGACATTTTCTAGACTGGCGCTTAAGGGGCTAGATTTCCAAAACCTGGCCTCTCTCTTTATTTATGGGTGCAGTTATTTATGGGTGCAGTTTAGACAAATGACATTTATGTACCTGACTGAACTTGCAACTACTTAAATATCTAAAAGGCCTAAATTGCAACTGTAAATAACAAGAGTCAGCCAAATTATTGGTTAAAAAAGGAGGCCCAATTAAAGGCAGACCTAAAATTAGATGTCTTGTAACCAATGATATTTAGGTTTGAGAATATTTACCCCTGAGAGCATTCTGCGCCAAAAAGTAAAAAATTCTGTGCACAATATTTTAAAATTCTTCATGTTTTATTTGTCAAGAAATAAATGCAGAGGCTCCAGCATGGCAGTGAGGAGCACAGGCTGTAGGAAGGTGGGAGATCACCCTGCAGCCTCCCCACCCCGAGACATGGACTTGGTGAGGCTGCACCTGACCCTGATACAGCACAAGGCCTGGGCCTGCCCCTGAAACACCCTGGGGCCCTGCCCCTCATGCACGGGGTGTGGGACAGGCAGGCTCAACCAGGCAGGATCCCAGTGTGCAGGGGGTCAGTGTGGGGTGAGAGGATTCTGTGTGGGACAATCTGGGTGCAAGCAGCTCAGTGGGGGGGGGGTCTAGTGTGGGGGTATCTGAATGCACAGAGGCTCATTAGAGAGATTCCAGGTGCTGGGGCAGTGGGACTCTGCAGGAGATTCCAGGTGACAGTGGTTGGGGCTCAGCGGAGGGGTCTGAGTGTGGGGGTCTCAGCAGGGGAGTCTGGATTCTGGGGGAGTGGGGCTTGGTGGGGGCTTTTAGAACAGCTTAATCAAATTTTTCATATCCATTATCTGCTTCTAAAATACTAGCTATTGATATGATGCTGGCAGCATAATTGCATATAAAATTATTTTTAATTACAGACTATAAATAGTACATTAGTAACAATGAATAAGAAGCTATAATCTATAACTTTAGTTATTTTTTCCTGGCATGCTGATAATTGGTATTGTGTTCTTATTTATTTGTTTGCCTTTTTCATTGCTATCAACTTTTTTGATAATAAAGAATTCACATACACAGGAAAGGTCAGTAGCCAATCAAAAGTGTGCCTTTTTATATAATTTACCTAATCCATTTTATCATAGTACTACAGTTGTATGCTGTTGGCACCTGGTGACAAACTGACAATATCCTGAACAAACCATATGGAATTAAGATAAACTTTATTCAATAAAGTTAAACCTTATTGAATTAGGGTTAATACCTTTGGGGTACATTATATTAAAAATGCATTTGTAAATGTGGCTTTGTATGTACCTTCTCTAGTAGGGCAGGGAGATGATAATGTACTTCAACCATTATCAGCCTTTGAAGCCATCTTCCTGGGGCGATATGCATATACTAGTTCAAACTGGATTTTCCAGACACTAATAGATAAAATAAAAGACTTTTGAATAAAAGCCTGGGTTTTAACCTGACTCGGGGCTTTCTTCCTGATTCAGCAAACAGACAGGATCCCTGGTCCATGAAGAGCCCCAGTCCTTAGGGGAGGATTGGAAGGTCTTGGTCTACTGAGGCCTCATGTAACTGTGTGGTGGTTCTGAGAGGAAGCTCTGGCAAACTTGTAATCACAAAGAAACCCCAAGGTTGGGGACATGCCTGCTAAGCTCATTAGCATGCATGTAGGTTCTTTTTATTTTCGTGTTTCATGTATGTAGTGCTTTTATCTTAAGAATAAAGCAGGTTTGCTTAGAGAGGACTGTGTGGTAACTTATATCAGTGGCAATCACCCTGAGACTGATAACAAAGCATGTCTACACTATGAAATTAGGTCGAATTTATAGACGTTGGTTTTTTAGAAATCGTTTTTATACGGTCGATTGTGTGTGTCCCCACATAAAATGCTCTAAGTGCATTAAGTCGGCGGACTGTGTCCACAGTACTGAAGCTAGCGTCGACTTCCAGAGCGTTGCGCTGTGGGTAGCTATCCCGCAGTCTCCACTGCCCATTGGAATTCTGGGTTGAGATCCTAATGCCTGATAGGGCAAAAACAGTGTTGCGGGTGGTTCTGGGTACATGTCGTCTGGCCCCCTTCTCCCTCCCTCCCGCCCTGAAAGCAACGGCAGACAATCGTTTCACGCCTTTTTTCCTGGGTTACCTGAGCAGACACCATACCGCGGCAAGCATGGAGCCAGCTCAGCTCACCGTCACCATATGTCTCCTAGGTGCTGGCAGACGTGGGACTGCATTGCTACACAGCAGCCGCTCATTGCCTTTTGGCAGCAGACTGTGCATTATGAGTGGTAGCCATCGGTTGTCGTACTCCTGGGTGCTCTTTTAGCCAACCTCAGTGAGGTCGGTCGGGGCGCCTGGGCAGACATGGGAGTGACTCAGCCAGGTCATTCCCATCTTCTGCCGAGCACCCAGGAGATGACGATGGCTAGCAGTCATAATGCACCATCTGCTGCCAGCCTAAGATGTAAAAGATAGATGGAGTGGATCAAAACAAGAAATTGACCCAGCAATGTGCACATCATTCTGATGAGCTCTGCCTGGTCACCTGTGCTGATCAGCTCGCCACACTGTCCAAACAGGAAATGAAATTCAAAAGTTCGCGGGCCTTTTCCTGTCTACCTGGCCAGTGCATCTGAGTTGAGAACGCTGTCCACAGTGGTCACAATGGAGCACTCTGGGATAGCTCCTGGAGGTCAATACCGTTGAATTGTGTCCACACTACCCCAAATTCGACCCAGCAAGGCCGATTTCAGCACTAATCCCCTTGTTGGAGGTGGAGTAAAGAAATCAATTTAAAGAGCCCTTTAGGTTGGAAAAAAAGGGCTTCATCGTGTGGATGTGTCCAGGCTTAAATCGAGGTAATGCTGCTAAATTCAACCTAAAATCGTAGTGTAGACCAGGCCTCAGAGAAAGCAAGCAGGTCTGTTTAGGCAAACTGCCTTTGCTGGGAATAACACAGTAGAGGCAAGGAACTGTTCAGGGACATACCCTGGCCAGATGAGAGTGAGATGCGGGTCTCCACCCAGAAGGGCAACAGTTGGGAGGCTGGAAGCTGACAGTGGGTGCCCCAGCCGAATCACTGAGTGGAAATACCGGTGCAGTTGCCCTGAATCACGGTACACCTCTGTTAGTCTTGTTTGTTCAGATCTGAAAAAGAAAGGTAAAGTAGAAATTTCAGCAATAAGGTGAAATTGTGTTTTTTCTCCCATCACTGACAGAACACATCTGTTTCAGTTCATCATCATTCAGTTGGAGACAGTTGCCAATACCAGGCCAGCTCCAGGCATCTGTGAAATTTGAAAAACGTTGTCTGTGAGGGCCCCTTAAATCTAAAGAGGCCCTCAAAGGAGCAATCTGTCATTTATTTAACATAAATCATAGGGATTCCAGCCTGACTCATATCATTATACTTTCAGTGAGCTGCTTTTTTTTTTTTCCGTTCCCTTTACCTGCGTTATATTCTCAGTATAATTATGAGGATTGTCTCTAGGTAGCATTGAACTGTTGATTATTCCAATTGGGCTATATTAATGTAATCTACATCTCTTTGTCATCTCCCTTTATTGGTAAAAAATGTAGTTGGGAAAACAGTCATAGCAACCAAAAGCCTGCCAGCATTAGCAGGACCCCCACTGCTAGCAGAATGACATAAAAAAGTGAAAATTTCATTTGCTTGGACACAGAGGATAGACATTTTCCATTTAAAGCATATAGAGCTGATTCAACCTGCTTAGAATTATAGAAAGATCAATCTACACTTCACGCATTCCATTTAGTGTTTTGATTTTTGTAAGGCTTTTTTGAATTTATTCTGTATTTCATGTTTTTTCACTTTTATAACTGAGTCAATTGCATTTATTTCTGGAAGACTATATTCTTTGCACATTGCTTTTCTAGCAGATGCATGTTCTCTATTTTTTTTTTTTCTGTGTTCAGGGCCTTTTTAAGGATGGGAGTTGAAATAAGTGTGGCTTGAGTGTATGTGAGAAATAGGTAGAATGAATGGAAAGTATTATAGAAATTTATTTGACAGGACACTTGCACTTACCTAGCAGTTTTTTTATTGTTCACTTTGCTGACAGGGTAGATGGGAATAAGAAGTATGTTCTTTTGATTTTAGGTGATTAAATCCCATTGGAGTGTTAATGGAAGTAGCACACTTGTCAAGAATAGAAGATATACTACCCATAGTTGGTATTTTTGCTGGTTGTTGACCAAATATATGTTGACCAAATATGATTTTATTTTGCATTTATGGTATATTAAAATAACCCTGTTGGAACTTTAGGTTTCAAAGTTCTTCTCTGAAAAGAGACGATGTAAAAATGACACCATCTGCCCTTTCTGCATATTGTATTCATGTCTGCCACACAAAGGGAGCAGACCTCCAAGGGCAATTAGTCTTTGCTAAGGACAGCTACTTACAACTGTGGACCTCCACTGAGAGCTGAATTTGGCCTGCAGCATCTTTATTTTGGGTGACATTGCATGGAGCAGGAAAAATGTCCTACTTGATTCTCAGATCTCCGGGGGAATTTGAAGTTATTGAGATATGATGAATATAAAATAATTCTATTGAAAAGCCATGTTAGTCATCCAGAGGAGGAAGATGAGGAAAAGGATCCTAGACAGCCAAAAGGATGAGAGAGCTAGGGAGGACTTAGAGAGACAATAGAAAAGATGGAAGAAGAAAGGCCTGGGATCAAGGTGAGAGTGGGAAGTGCTAGGAAAAAATGGGACATGGTGGACAACAGAACAGTATTAATGTTCATTAACTGACTTAACATGGAGGACATACAAAGATCACCTCAGGATAGACAGGGACAATGAAGCCTTGGTCATGCCCTAAACAATGTTTGACAGGATGGAAAGGAGTCAGATTGAGAAGTGGTAAAAGCTACAGTGTTCTATCTGATTCAACTCTGTAACTACTAAGGCTCTGATCTCACAGTAAACTCTACATGGATGTAGAGTTTCACCTATGTGAAACTCGTGCTAAGATTAGGCCTAATGGAGGTGCACTGCCAGCATAGAAGGGAGCTGATTAAAATGCTAAAAGTTAATGGTATCACCATCTGTTAAGTTACATCCTTTTCACTTGGCCAGTTGTCTTGTAATTTAGTGAGCATTTTTATTTAGCCTTGATAGATCTGTCTTTACCTTGTGGGATACTGTTTTCACTGGGAATTTATTATTGCACACCTTCTGTCTTTTGACACACATTTAATTTTCAGTGGTACAAGGCTGCATTGGTGGTTAATGGAAGAAATTGTGTTTTGATGGGGGTAACAAGTCAGTCATTATAGAAAACTTTTGTCATGTCACAGCTTACTGATTGATAAAATGTTAAAAATTATATTGAAAAATACTTAAGATGTTTCATCTGTACAACATGACTGCAGGGAAGCTAATATAACATTGATGTATTTTTGTTTTTTTGGTTTTTTAAGAGAAGTCTCCAGAGGTGATCCTGGCAATTACAGGCCAGTAAGCCTAATTTAAGTGCCCGGTAAACTGGTTGAAACTATAGTAATGAACAGAATTAACAGACACATATATAAGCACAATATGTTGGAGAAGAGACAACGTGGTTTTTGTAAAGGGAAGTCATACCTCATCAATCTATTAAAATTCTTTTAGGGTGTTGGCAAGGATGATCCAGTTGATTTACAGTGTACTTGGATTTTCAGAAAGTCTTTGAAGTCCCTCAGTAAAGGCTATTAAACAAAGGACTCAGTCATGAGACAAGAAGGAAGGTCCTCTCATGGATCTGTAACTGTTTAAAAGACATGAAACAAAGGATGGGAATAAATGGTCAGTTTTACAGTGGGAGAGGAAAATATTAAGGTCCCCCAAAGATCTGTACTAGGACAATGCTGTTTGCCTTTTTCCAGATCATTTATGAATATGTTAAACAGTGAGGTGGCAGAGTTTGCAGTTAAGTCCAAAGCTGACTGCAGTGAGTTACAAAGGTATCTCATGAAACTGGGTGATTGGGCAACAAAATGGTAGATGAAATTCAATGTTAAGTGCAAAGTAATGCCCATTGGAAAACATAACCCCAACTATGCATACAAAATGATGGGGTCTAAGTTAGCTGTTACCACTCAAGAAAGAGATGTTAGAGACAACATGGGTGGTTGTCTGAAAACATCTGCTCAATGTGCGGCAGCAGTCAAAAAAGCTAGCAGAATATTAGGAACCATTAGGAAAGGGATAGGTAATAAGATAGAAAATATCATAATGCCACTATATAAATCCACAGTATGCACTATTCAAGATGGTTGCATCATCTCAAAAATATATATATATAAAAAACTGGAAAAAGTACATAAGAAGGGCAACAAAAGTGATTAGGAATATAAAACAGCTTCCATATGAGGAGAGATTAAAAAAACTGGGACTGTTCATCTTAGAAAAGAGATGACTTAGGGGAGATATGATAGAGATCTATGAAATCACGAATGGTGTGGGGAAGGTATATAACGGGTCGGCAACCTATGGCATGCGTGCCAATTTTCAATGGCACGCTGGAGCCTGCCGGGCCTGCTCTCCTCTGCCCTCTGCTCCCCCCACGGGGGCAGGGAGCAGAAGCATAGCCGTGCACACGGGGTTGGCAAATGGCCCCACTCTCCAGGCATGGCAAGCCGCGGGATCCGCGCTCCCGGGCCGGAGTGCCGGGCTGAGCGCAGCAAGCTGCCCCCTCCCTTCTCCCCTCCCCTGGAGTCTTGCTGCCGCGTGCAGCGCTCTGGGGTTTGGGGCTGCGCGCTCCCGCGGGGCAGCATTTGGCTCCGTGGGGAGGCAGACACGCTCCCTGCTCAACTGGAGCTCTGTTGCCGCCGCGCGCACCGCTCTGAGGGACAGGGCTGTGCTCTCCCGCGGGGCCGCGTGTCTGGCTCTGCGTGGAGCCTCAAGGTAAAGGGCCCAGGGCTGGGTGGGGGCAGTCAAGGGACAGGGAGCAGGGTGGGTTGGATGGGGGGGTTGGGGTCTCTGGAGGGGGCAGTCAGGGAGCAGGGGGGGTTGGATAGGGCATGGGAGTCCCGGGGTTTGTGAGGAGCAGGGGGTGGATAGGAGTCAGGGCAGTCAGGGGAGCAGGAGCAAGGAGGGTCCTGGGGGAGGGGCACTTAAGGTGGGGGGTCTCTGGAGGGGGTGGTCAGGGACAATGAGCTGGGGGGGGGGTTGTATGAGTTGGGAGTTCTGGGGATCCTGTCAGGAGGCAGGGGTGTGGAGAGGGGTTGGAGCAGGCAGGGAGTGTGGAGGGGAGGTTGGATGGGTCGGGAGTTCTGGGGGTCCTGTCAGTGGGCGGGGAGCGGTTGGATGGGGCATGGGAGTCCTGGGGGTCTGTTTGGGGATGGGGGTGTGGATAAGAGTCGGGGCAGTCAGGGGACAGGTAGGGGGTAGGGTCCAGTCCGG
Source organism: Mauremys mutica (assembly GCF_020497125.1). Lineage (NCBI taxonomy): Eukaryota > Metazoa > Chordata > Testudines > Geoemydidae > Mauremys > Mauremys mutica. Next base: position 168,481,036 of record NC_059072.1, read on the forward strand.
GGACAAGGAACAGGGAGGCTTAGATAGGGGGTGGGTCCTGGGGGGCAGTTGGGGGCAGGGGTCACAGGAGGGGGTAGTCAGGAGACAAGGAGCAGCGGGGTTGGGAGTTCTTAGGGGGGCAGTCACCCAGCCCTCCCCCCTGAGCCCCGACACCCAACCCCCACACCCACACCCACCCACCCACACCCACACCACGCCCTCTGCCCTGAGCCTCGCACACACCCCCAGGCCCTGTACCTCCCTCATACACACCCAGCCCTCTGCTTGACTCTTTCATCCTCCCCTCCCCCCACCACCATAGCCCTGACTCTGGCACCCCCACCCATACCTAGCCCCCCCTCTGCCCTGACACCTCCAGCCCACCCCCAGCCCTCTGAGTCCTGGCTGCCGGTCCCGCACAGCCCGCTGCTGGTCTGGGGTTCTGGCTGACGGACCCTTGCCAGCCGGGGTCCTGGCCGCAGCCCTCGCTCAGCCCACTGCCAGCCTAGGTGAACAGAACCCCAGACCAGCAGCAGGCTAAGCAGGCCGGGCAGCATAAGATCAACATTTTAATTTCATTTTAAATGAAGCTTCTTAAACATTTTGAAAACCTTGTTTATTTTACAGTACAACACTAGTTTAGTTATATAATATATAGACTTATAGAGAGAGACCTTCTAAAAAACATTAAAATGTATTACCGGCACGCGAAACCTTAAATTAGAATGAATAAATGAAGACTCGGCACACCGCTTCTGAAAGGTTGCTGACCCCTGGTATATAATGAAGTGTTGTTTACCCTTTCACATAATACAAGAATGAGGGTCACCCAATGAAATTAATAGGCAGCAGGTGTAAAACAAACATAAGGACGTATCTCTTTACACAGCGCACAGTCAACCTGTGGAACTCATTGCCAGAGGATGTTGTGATGGCCTAAAGTATAACTGGGTTGAAAGAAGAATTAGATAAGTTCATGGAGGACAGATCCATCTATGGCTATTAGCCAAGAAGGTCTGGATACAACCCAATGCTTTGGGTGTCCCTAAACTTCTGACTGCCAGAAGCTGGGATTAGATGGCAGAGGATGGATCACTAAATAAATTGCTCTGTTCTGTTCATTTCCCCTGAAGCATCTGGCACTGGCTACTGTCAGACAGGATGCTGGGTTAGATGGACCAGTATGGCCATTCTTATGTTGAGACTTCTGTGATTAAAGAGACTACAACAGCATATGACTTTTTAAAAAAAAGTTTCAAAAGTTAATTTGTAATCTTGTTTTCCACAATTCATTCACCTCCATTGCGGTGCTTGTTCATTAATGCGAATGTTCTGTGATTTCAGGCATTTGGCAAAATAATCCTTTGCCCTTAGTTTCTGATTAGTTTTATCTCAACAGAAAATAAAATATAAGGAAGGGTATTGTAAGAATATACTCTTCTCTTCTCTTTTCCTCCTCTTCTCATTTGAGGTGCCAATTACTTATGTTTTAACCTTTCTAGGATATTTGTGTATCTACACTTTTGAAGGTATAGGTCACTCAGTCACTGAAACTCAAAATGCTTTTTTGTTAAGGGGTTTTGAAACTGTTACTGTATGCCATTCTTTACTGAAAGAATTTAAGATGTCTTTGTGTATGTCAGTGAATATAAAGAATTAACCTTATTTTACCTATCCTATTCCCATGCTTTTCTTCCACATCAGTTGTAGTACATGGAAGAAGCACAGAGAGTGGGGCAAAGTAGGACATAGCTATGTTGCTGTTGTTGGCTGGGAGAACATGAAGAAGGAGCCCCTTCATGTATTTGGCTAGGAATATGTGGATTTAGGGATCCAGGATCCATAGAAATGCTGGCTCCGTATGTATTCTAGTTCCCATAACTATCCTTACTGCTTCCCTGGGAGACAAAATGATGCCAATTTCAAAAGCTGTGGCCCTTTTGAATTAGTATATTTTTCTTACATATGTCTTAATGAAACAGGATGTGCCCCCAGTAGGAGTGAGGCCCCTACTGCATCATAAATTATTATGACATGATTAGGCTATGCTATTTTGCGTGGAACAAAATGGTGCATTTCATGGAGCAACATTTAATTTTCATAAGTCTGTTTTAATCATCAACTAAACAAAGCTTTCAATAAAGTGCTGAAAATGTTTCAGTACATACCTAAAGAAAGAAACAGATTTTTTTTCCAACTGATTCTTTTGATGGTTGGAGTTTTTTACTTTAAGAGTAATACATTCTCTCAGGGTTAGAGGTGGAAAGACTGTCTCATACGCTCTTGTATCCTCCTCCTACACTCCACTTCTGAATGTTTTAGTCCCCACAGGCAGCAAAAATCAGGACACTGGCTCTGAAGACTTGACAGTTGAGTGCAGTAAGGAGTGAAGTAAAGACAAAAACTCAAGAGTTGGGAGAAAAGGGACCTGCAGCCTTCCATCACCCCTGAGAAAAACAGGTTCACTTTGGGAAAACTGTGCCATCTCTCTCCCAGCTGCATTCAGTGGCCTGATCTGAAGAGCAGGCCAGCTGGCACTGAGCAAACCCCACCTACTCCTGCCATCTGTCCTCTCATCACTACATTGGCAAGATCATAGTTCATACACATCTCTGAAACCCCTCTCTGTACATGTGCAGAAAGTGGAAAAACTGGCAAAAAGTCTGGTCTCCACCTCCTTCAAGAGATTAGGTTTTCTTGGGAACTGGCCAACTCTATATTGACGTCAAATCTATGATGACAGGGTAATTAGTGTTACGTCTTCAAAATAAAATCTCACAAGTCCAATATGAAAAACAGATGTTATTTACATAGCATTTATGCATAAATGCTATCATGTGGGTATATTGATCCATCATCTCAGTATCAAATTATGGGGAAAAAATACAGGATTGTTTTTCTTATTTATTGTAATACAGAATATTGTTTCTAAAACTAATCTAGTGGAGAATCTACAGGGATTTTTGATTACTACTTCTGAGATACAAAGTTTTATTTAACTTGATGAAAAATCTTCAGTCCTCAAGTATTGGTTACTCATAGTTTGAGTCACTTAAAAAAATAAAATACATTCTGGGAGGCAAACTGCAGAGTCACTTTAGCCAAGAGGAGAAAGCAGAAGTAGCAACCACACTGATGCTTGAGTGCATCAAGGCGGGGAGGAGGTAGAAAAGGAGATGAAAATGTAATTGGAACAGTTTTAGTGTATGGAAAAAAATAGATTGTACACCTTCCCTGTAAAAAGCAAGAGTGATGTTACAATGGTCAGAAGCATAACTCAAAAAGGTCAGTCCTCCGAATTCTTCATACTACTAGACTCGTAAGCGAATTTTCATTCTGCCTGATTAGATACATTGTGAAGCTGAAACTCTAGTGCAGTATTGTTTCAGTAGCCTCTCTTTCTTTGTTCCCCATTGCTTCCCACCTGGCAGGAGACTTCCATCATTGCTTGTATCAAACTTTTGCTTGATCATTTAAATTCACTTAATTTACAAATGGAACACTTTTAAAATCATATATCTATGCAGTTTATTTTCTTTTTTTAAGTAAAACACAGTTACTTCCGTCAACAATCCGACAAAGGATATATCCTTTGGCAGGTACAGTAGTAGACCCAACAGAGCTTTACTATCTTTGATATTTGTGATAGTTTCAACAGTAATACACACACTCTTTGGAAAAGGCTTCTGAAAAATTACTCATCAAAGTACACCATAAACAAAAATTTGGTCTTTCCTCTGAAATATGATAGTAGATAAGTAAGAAATGGGTGATGGGAAAACATTTACTGATAATCATCTCCAAAAGTCAATTGTGGGAAAGAGAACTTTTCCATTTCACACCTCTTATAAGATATGCAGTACTTTTTATGATACTGACAATGAATTTCCAATGCTATCACTTCAGATGGTTCCACCCAGTTCTTTTGGGAACATTGTTTTTTCAGGATTCCCAGGAATTCAAGAGTTTAAAGGCATCTACTGTTTTATAAATCTTTTTGTAGACCTTGATCTAGTAAACTAGTTCAGATAATTTGGAATTACACTAACCTTTGCTACCTATAATGCCGTAAATATATGGAGCTTTGCAAAACACATAAGATAACAAGGTTCTGATCTTGAAGAGCTTTCAAATTTAAAATTTCAGCTTCATTCCATGAAGACAAATCTACATGCTCAAACAGCAACAAGACCATGCTAGCAATATGTTTTTGTTTTGTGTGTGTGATTGTATGATAGTGCCAGGTGACTTTGTATAAAATGCAAGCTAATTAAAATTTTCCTTAAAGGGATCAAGATGAATGCAAAATGTTCTTCTGCTTCTTCAGATGTAAATATCCCACTGATGGAGAGGAAAGAGAACTCTCCAAAACAAAAGCTGCAATACAGAAATTTGAAGCTGGGTAACCAGTCCCCACCAAACCTAGAACAGAAGGTTGTTTTTTAGAGTCTGGGTATAAACTAGGTTTCCTGTTTATAGGATCTGATCCAAAGCTCATTGAAATCCATGGGAGAGTCTGTCCATTGATGTCAATAGTCTTTGGGGGGGAAAAACCCATTAAGTAACATTTTTACTTCTTGTGGCCCTTAGTTTTTTTCTTTGAAAGTTGTTAACTCACTGCCCATGTGACACAAAAAGCACATGCATCTTTCACAAACTACAACACTATGAGTGAGCGGTGTGATTCTCTGCCTACGTACACATACTTGCAATAGCACAGAAGTGGCTGTGGCATCACTCACATTAGCTGTCATCTAGCTTGCACAAGTATGCATATGCGAGCTGGGAATCACACCCCTACTTCATAGTGTAGACATAGCCACAGTGACTGCCTTCTAGCTTCTCTTTTGTACAGGAGCACTGGAACAACTTGTATAGTGGGGGTGCTGAGAGCCACTGAAGAAAACTGTGCACCCTGTATTTAATGGAAACCACTTCAAGCCAGGGGGTGCGGCAACACCCCTAGTTCCAGCACCTGTGCTTTTGTAGGTTTCACTGTCGTTCCGTGGAGTGGATTAAATGACCGATATGCACTCATAACTACAAAGAGAGTCCTGTGGCACCTTATAGACTAACAGACGTATTGGAGCATGAGCTTTCGTGCATCCGACAAAGTGGGTATTCACCCACGAAAGCTCATGCTTCAATACGTCTGTTAGTCTATAAGGCGCCACAGGACTCTTTTTGCTGCTTTTACAGATCCAGACTAACATGGCTACCCCTCTGATACTAAACAAATCATTGATGATCCGTTTTCAGGACTACCAATCTTGGCATTTTCCTTTATCTTTTTTGAGTTGGGCCTTCGGGGTATGTCTGCATTGCAGCTGGGAGAGAGCTTCCCAGCCTGGGTAGATGGACTCACACTAGCAGGGCTTGAGCTAACACGCAAAAAAGAGCATTGTGGATGTGGCAGCTGTGGCAGAGACATGGGCTAGCTACCTGAGCTCAAACCAAGGGGTTCGGGTGGGCTTGAGAGCCTGAGCTGCAACCCAAACTGCAATGCCCACATTTTGCGATTTTTAGCATGCTAGCTTGAGTGCAGTTAGTGTGAGTCTGTCTACCCAGAGTGGGAGGCTTGCTCCTCACTGCTGTGTAGGTGTACCCTACGAAAAAGGGATAGAAACTCTCCCTCCCCCCACCCTACATTAGCATTCATTCTTCTTTTTACATTAGAACATTGCATCTGGAAAATTTACTCCTGAGTTAAGACAGTATTTGTTTTGAACTACTCATTTAGTCTTAAGCTTTGCAAAAGCTAACACACAAAGCAGCATCTTTGTAACTTTAAAGTTTGATTTGATTCAAAGCACAGAATTTGCTGCACTCCAAATGAACATTCAGTTGATGGAGGAAATGTGAATTCTGCAGGGGTTTTACTATGCAAAATTTTAAAAAAGAAAGCTCCACCTCTTTGGCACTCTATCAGAAATTTCAAGGGACATAACCATTTTGGGACTTCACACAATTAAAACTGTTGAAATGACAGTCTTTAAACATAATTGTCTGGAAATAACTTCACAGTTTTAGAAAAGTTCAAACTGAGCCTATTGAGTCCGAAAGACTATTTTGCTGTTCATATATTCTCAGAGTTACTTTCTTAGCAGTTAATATATTCTTCAAATGTAGGTTAACGTGGAAGAAATATATTTTTTCATCACAAACCTTGCTTGCAAATACGTATATGGAATTATAGCAGAAGAATCCATGACTGTTAATCTTGCATAATGATTTCCATTCTAAACCTCCTTAACTTTCTAAAACTTTCATCTTTTGTGCTGAAATTTTCCAGGACGGGACTTTTCTAAAAGGCTCACACAAAAATGGTTCAGCTGTTTTAAGAACAAACTGGGGGGAGAGGAGGGGGATGCAGTTATGAAAGCTTTCTTACAACTAATTTTTAACGACTCTGATGCTGAAAGGGCTAGTAGTAGAATTTTGAAATTTGGCAAAGAGGTAGGCCTCACTGAGATAAGTTTCATTTGAATTCTCTCATAAAAAATATCATTTTGATTTTATCAGGTCGAGAGACATTGAAATTGTGTTGCCTACGTGCAGTAGGTTTTGTATGAGTTCTCTCCCTAAACTCTTAAATGTCCCAATTCTGGAGACATTTATGTGCATGAGTGTCTTTACCCAAGAATACTCGCATTGAACTCACCTTTGGATATATGTAGGTTAGCAAAGTTATTTGTAGGATCTAGACCAAAGTGTACAGCTAAGGATGGCTGTGCTGCATGTGTGTGCATGGATAGCTTAGCTACAGAATTAAATCACTAAAGGACGTGTGCACTAGCTGTGGAGGCCTTGACTCAGTCCTGCCCTTTTTCATAACTTATAAAGGGGTTAGGCCGGGCCTGAGGTACACCTTGTGTAAATTGCACAGGAGCTGAATGAAGAGTGCCACAAGAGCTTTTGGCTCCGTCCCCATAGACTTTGTAAGGTCCAAAGGGATTAGGGGAAACCGCTGCCCACATTGTATAATTGGAAGATGGGAGGAACTGCACAGCTCCTAAATTTCACAGAGGGGATTTTCTAAGATGGGTGGGACAAGGGGATTCCAGTGGTGCTAAATAGATCATTGTAACGATGGAATTTCCATGTGTTATTGCCAATCTTTTTGCAAGACAGCACTGGTTCAGAGTCCCACAGAGTTTGTTTTTTACATTTCCCCTCCCACTCCCCCCCCCCCAATCATTTTTCTACACAGGTTATGCTAGGCTGGTTTTTTATTTCCCAATACAACATCCTCATTATATAAGGAACTCTATGGTGCATAGCAAAGGATGCCAGCTTCAGTGTAGGGTCAGGACCTGCTATGTATAGTATCTTTACAGCAATGTATTGCTCAGCACTTCCTTTTCCATGATAATACCATTCTACTTGTTTCCATCCTCACAGAGCTGTTAATGTGTTTGGTTCATTTTTTCCATTTAGAAGAAAGTCTGATAATTTGTTCATGCTTATTGCTTTGTGAAATAACAGCTTCGTCTTCTTCCCTCACTGAGTTTTAACACATTCTCTTTGGCCCTATTATTTTCAACTAACTTTTTTTGCATTACATATTCTTATTGAATGTTTAGGAAAGAGTACAGTAACTTGGGGCTTGATCCTGGAAGGTGCTGAGTACTATGTTCCTACTCAAGTTAAGGACTTACAGACCTACTTAATTTCAAGCACAGAGACTACCTACATGCTTAAAGTTAAGCCGTTGCTAAGGGATTTGCTGCAGTTCCTTGCAGGGTTAAGCCTATATATTGAGTTTGGGTCTTGCAAAGATATCCACCTGAAAAGACTCTTTTTGTCTACATGGAACCAATTCTTCGGGCCCTTTTAGACAGGTTACCACATTAACAGTAAAGATTCCAAAGGGATCATTATTGTCCATTGTATCAGTTTTTAGAAATGTACAAAGAGTATTTTTTTATTCCTTTTAAAATTCCTTTTAATACCGCAAGGGAAATTAACACTAAAAAAAGCACATCGAAGGAATGTTTGGCTTCAGACAAACTGACAAAGAACAAAAAAATGTTGAGTTGACACTCCTTAAATAGCCTTGTTGTACCATCTTACGAATGTCTGTGATCAGCGCATGATGCTATATATTCACCTGTGTTGGCACAGCAGGACAAGATAAGTACAATGTGTCAGCCTCAATTTCAAAGTTCATTTCTTTTTGATTTGTCTGTTAAGTTGAACAGGAAAAAATGTGCATGATTGTATAGAGTCACATGACCCAGATATCATCTAACAATCAGTCCCTGGTTAATCACCAAATTATAGATTTACTGATTTCTTTCTTTAAACAAGGTATAGATATAAATTATTTGATATAGCCTCTCTATCGCCTATATCAAATCACTTATCCAGAAAGTCGTTTTCTGGCACTTTCACGTGTGTAAGTATGGATGTAGGTGTTTAGCCTTTCAAGTTTTAAAATATCCCCACATTTTTTCTATTTTAATGTCTAACTTTAATAATAATAAAGACAGTACTGTACTGGAAGGTCTGTTGATATTAAGTAGGTAAGGAAGAAATATATGCAAATTATTTTAAAACTGTGAAATAGAATGCAAAATATTAATAGAATCCCATCCTCTTCATGAATATTAAAAATTAGTCTTTTTAAAAAAAAAAAAGATTTTGATTAAAATGAAGAACCTCTGAGTGTAAATGAACATAGAACACTAGATTATCAGGGTGGCCATATTAAGGGTTGTTTTTTGTTTTAAATGCTTAAAGGTCTATACAGTTCCATTAAAAGTATGTCAGCATATTGCATTGAGAAATAGCTTGTGATCCTTTAAATACAATCTGTGGCCTAAATTTTGCTTTCTGTTTAAATGCAGAGTAATTAAGGGTATGTCTACACAGCAAAGAAAAACCAGTGGCTGGCCCTTGCCAGATGACTTGGGTTCAAGGGGCTCAGGTTTTGGAGCTGTTCCATTGCTGTGTAAACTTCCAGGCTCGAGCTGGAGCTCAGGTTCTAGGACCCTGTGTTGTTGGAGGGTCCCCAGGCTCCAGTTCCAGCTCAAGGTTAGAAGTCTACCCCGCAATGAAACAGCCCCGCAAACCTGATTCGGCCGGCACAGGCCAGCCACTGGTTTTTCTTTGCTGTGTAGAAATATCCTAAGAGCAGGATTTGGCCTTCTATTGTAATGCATATGCAGAAAGGGTAATAGTTAAGGATGTGTGTTCATCCTTAATTTTATCACTTCCTAACTTTGATTGTTTAACCATGCAAACACTCTTTATAGGAGGAGTTAAGTATGCCCACTGTCTTGAAAATAGGATTGTCAGCTGTGTGGATTTTGATTGAGAGCTCCCTTTTTTTTTATGCAGATGTTAGCCTGTCCCTTGGACACTTAAAACTATCTAGGGTTTTCTGTATTATGCCAGATGAACATCAAACCATCAGAAAACATCAGATTGCCCTTGATCTGTCTGATGATGGCTGTTTGAATTGGTTAAGATCAATGCAAGCAGAGAATGGAACCACCCTATGGAAAGCAAACACTGAAGATGATAAAAGACAGTGTCTGAGAGCCAAAAGCTTGGAAAGTGGCTTGTTGTGGCTTAGAGGAGGAGATGCCTGCTTTTGGCAGGGCAGGATGGGTAGCTATGGCAGGCTTGCCGATTGACCTGGGAGGTAAGGTCCAGGAGGTGCACATCTCCTTAGTCTGCAGACCCAGGAGCGTGAGCTGACACTTGGGTGCCCAAAGTGTGTGGTTTGGAAATGAGGGTGATCTACCAGGTCCTGATTTAAAGCCCACTGAAGTACATGGGGAATCTTTCCATTGATTTCAATTGGCTTTAGATTGGGAGATAGATAAATGTGTGACGACCTCTGACACACATTGTACTGTGTTTCATCCTTATTGAAAGTCAAATAATTAAGTCATAATAAAGAGAGAGATTTTGCAGATGAGAATCCATCTGACTTTTTTTTTCCCTTCAAGTAGCTTCAGAATATAGTTTGCAGTTAAATAAGCACATTTCAATAGTAACACTACCAGAAAGACAATCATCTTCAGACATCTCAATCCCTAATATGTGACCCCCAAAAGACCCCAGTTCCCTTAAATTTAGTGGTCTCTGCATTATAGGCTGGAAGCTTTTCCATTTGTGCCAACGCCTTTTGTTTTCTATCAGGAAATCCTGACTCAGCTGTCACTCATGCTGCTTTGCCCTAAAAATACACTAGTAATACAAAAATGTGAGTTTGCAATCTTAGCAGGAGGTAGCTATTGTCATTATTAAAACACTCACGTTTTCTAGACTGACCACCAAATGAAGGCATAGGAGGACATGTATATACATAGAATGGTAGGACTGGAAGGGATCTTGAGAGGTCATCTAGTTTAGTCTCCTTCACTCATGGCAGGACTAAGTATCATCTAGACCATCCCTGCCAGGTGTTTGTCTAACCTGCTTTTAAAAATCTCCACTGATGGAGATTCCACAACCTCCCTAGGCAATTTATTCCAGTGCTTAACCACCCTGACAGGAAGTTTTTCCTAATGCCAAACTAAACTGCCCTTACTCAATTTAAGCCCATTACTTCTTGTCCTATCCTTAAAGATTAAAGAGAACAATTTTCCTCCCTCTTCCTTGTAACTATCTTTTATGTACTTGAAAACTGTTATGTCCCCTCACAGTCTTCTCTTCTCCAGACTAAACAAACCCAATTTTTCAATCTTCCCTCATAGGTCATGTTTTCTGGACATTTAGTTATTTTTTGTTGCTCTTCTCCTTACTTTCTCCAGTTTGTCCACATCTTTCCCGAAATGTGGCGCCCAGAACTGGACACAGTACTCCAGTGGAGTGGAGTAGAGTGGAAGAATTACTTCTCATGTCTTGCTTACAACACTCCTGCTAATACATTCCAGAATGACGTGTGTTTTTTTTGGAACAGTGCTACACTGTTCACTCATATTTAGCTTGTGATTCACTATGACTCCCAGATCCCTTTCTGCAGTATCCTTCCCTTTTTTTTTGCTTCCCCATGCATCTTACAAATATATCCACTAACACAGAAGAGAAACGTCAAAATATGTCTCTTTCATAGGTAGTTTTCTAAAATAGTTTTGCAAGGATTTCTCTAATTCCTGTTATGAGTGTTTGTAGTGATTTTGCTAGTTTGCATTGTAGAATTCTTTTATGCATCCTGGATTCCTTGCTGCAATATTTTTTTTGGGGGGGTGAGGGGGTTGAGAATTTTGCAGAAGGGTCTCTTATATTTTGTTTAATTTCAGTTTCTCTGTGTTTAAACACAAATGTACTTTTGTTATGCACAATTGTCTACAAAACTGGATAATTTGAGTTTAGTCTGAATTTGCTGTGCAAGAGAGAGTTTGAAGACTCAGGCAATCTTATTTTAGCCATCTCAAGGGAAACTGGTATGTGACTTCTGATTTCAGACAATTCGTCCAAACTTTCATTTTAGCAGACCATTCATTGATTACATATTCTGAATTTTGTAAACTTAAATAGTCTCCATAAGCATTTTCAGTCACACTCCCAAAGCTCCTGAAGCTGCTTGTTGAGTGTTTTGTGGTATATGCTTGTTACCGTAGCAACTTTCAGAAGTTGATATAATTGTGTGAGAGTGAACAAAAAAGGAACAACAATGAGAGTCCCACAGGGATGGGGTTTTTTTCCATGATGGCACTAAGTATACATTAGCAGAACAATCAAATCTCCTTCTTTTCTATCTAAAATGCTGTCATGTCTAATAATTTAAAATGCCTGTTTGACTTGAGCTTGAACTAGTTTATATACCAAATAGTTTGCTTCTTATTTACATAAGAGCAAGGCTCTTTTGTTGCTTTTTAGTCTTGAGGAAAAGAACTTAAAGGGGAGTTTTCTTGCTGTTTAACAGAAACTAAGATTAGAATTTTAAATATAAAATTAAAACTACACCATCCTTCCACCCATCCCAAACCAATTCTTTAGAGCAGGGTAAGGGGAACCTAGGGTCCCCCGCCCTTTCCTATTGTTTCCAACAGTATTTCTGAATACATGAAATATTGATGGTCTTGTTTGTAAATTAAGAGGGTTTTTTCGTAACTTTTAAGTTTACATTTCTTTAGCACCATCTAGTGGACCAAATGCTGTCTCTTAATTTAGAAAATAGCACTTGAACTTAATCAAACTGTATAGCAGATTACAACACACTCTAAGAAGACTGTTTTTTATTTTAAAATATGATCAATATATTTAAATTGAGTATATGACCATATAACAGAAACAGATGATCAACAACAGCTTGTTTAAAAAGGAATATTATTAAACTAGAACTCTTAGGATGTGAACAAATATAACAGCCTGTTATATTTATCTTAAATCCTTCCTCCTCCTTGTCCCCACAGCCAGGCTCTCAATCCCAATGTGATTGATTCCCTTCTGCCTGTTTTGTCTTGTCGTTTACATTGTAAGCATTTTGGAGACGGGATTTTCACTTACAGTATTTTTGTATAGCACTGTGATGAGTTAGGGAATATATGTACAGCTTTTAAATTCTGTTGGATAGCAAGGGGACACTTTGTCAGATTGTGGACTCTATTTTGAATGGGTTAGTTTGCCTTTTCTATTGTTCTTTTACTCCATCTTGGACAGAAATTCCAAGGGGGAGCAAAAACAATAAAGGGTCATTAATGTAAATGCTCTCCCATTGAAATAGAACCACCCTAGACAATAGGCTCAGCCTTGCACAGATGAACCAGTCATCCCAGGTGGGCTGGTAACTTAGTAGCTGATCACCAAGTAGGGGATTTTGATCACCTGATGAGGCTGTTAAGGGAATCATCTGATAATAGGACTGGAAGTTATAAAAGAGAGGGTCCCTCAGCAATCGCTTTACAGAGAGGTTAAGAAGAGAGCAGAGATTCCATCTCTTGGATGAGACTACAGGTGAACAGTGGAGAGAGGATGGGATATTGGACTGCACAGAGTATTCTGGCCTATGCATGAGGAAACAGAGGCAGGGAAAATGTATATTGCTGTGTGTTAATTTATCTAGATCTATGCATATCGGTGTGCTAAGTAAAGAGAATATTGTATCTAAAATCCTGTGCAAAGTTTCTCTGTGTCTGTTGGCTTTCACTATAAACCAGAAGGCGCACACTTCTGGTGGGTTTCTGGAGAACGTGCATGTGCTGCTGAGGAGTCTTGGGAGAGACATTAGCTTCAGGGCTGTGGCAATTGGATCGAGATTGTCCTCGCTGCCAAGAGGGGTGTCAGACATGAGGTATGAACCTGGAGTGTGGGCCTAAAGGCCCAAAGCCAGGAATAGTCTCTAAACTCTGCCCAGCCCCAGCAAGCTAAAGCATTTGGGATTCAGCATTTGTATCCCCTCAGAGCGGTCTGGTGAGTGTCCTGCCGAGGAGCTCAACCACATCTGTGACAAGCACCTGTCACAACCGGGGTCCAGTCCGACTGTGGCTTTTAGTAGTTACCACAGTATTAAATGTTCAGTACTAGTAACAGTAGTAGTAATAAACTCAGGCAAAATCCTCATTAAAAACAGAGTCTGCCTGAGTAAACACTGGGTAAGAACTTCAGTATTTGACCCTTTCAGAATATATATTATATTTTATTTAACTATCCACCTATCTGAGGTGAGGGCGCATCCCTAACCAGGATGTACACATGGCAGGCGGAGGGTCGGCCAATTCCAAGTACCATTCCAGACCCCTGGAGAGTACTCCTCTGGCCCAGAGATCTGTACTTTGGGAGAGGGTAAGTCAGGGGACAAGTACATCATGAGCATGATATGGCCTTGGCAAGGCGTGATGAATCTGCTGAAAAATCCAATGCAGCTGGTGGTTGTATGATTTTCTTGTACAGCCCCGGATATGCCATCAGCTCCCTCTTGCTCCTTAAATAAGGTTCCTGGTTCAGCAGCAAGTTGGGGAAGGTCTTTGATTGTGCAGCTCCAGTGAAGCCATGCTGGCTTGGCATTGGAGAAGGGAAGCAAAGGGTCCCCCAGGCCTGTGTGCAGGCACAGGGCCACTCTCCAATGGCTGTGATCTCTGGCAGAAGCCCCAAATCCATAGGTGTAGTGGATGTCATATTTCAGGGCAACTGTATCTGTATTACTCCTCTGAGGTCCATCAAGGGCAACCATTCTCAGGCTTCTTCCTCCCCAGTTGTCGTCATCTCCCTCCATCTTGACCAGAATATTTTCTGGCTGCACAGCTCCTTGCCTATACTTTGAATTCTCCAGGAAGGGGGAATACACCTAAGCAGGCCTGCTTTAGTATTCTCCTCAGAGACATTAAATAGTGAAATTGCCACAGTTAAGTTGCACACTGCTGTTTCTAACTGATCACATTTATTTTTAAGTAAAAGTCTGATGCGAAAAACCTATTAAACAATAAAATAAAAAATAAAAAAAACCTACACTCCCTGATACCAACAAGGACTATGGCCAGTGAACAGGTTCTCAAATCCCACCTGAAGTTTCCCTGAGAGATGTAGATTTCTCACACCCCTGAGCGATATAAAAATACCAAAGTAAGTGTGTAGTGTAGGCCTGGAGTTTAAATTTAATTCTGTAAGGTTCACAAAATTGACAGCCGTGTCACAGTGGGCAAACCCCATCCTCATTCAGTGCAGAGGAACAATCTGGGAAGAATATTGAGGAAAGACTTGCTAAGGCTGTTTTCCCCCTAGACTTCTGTACTGTGAGTTTTTCCATGGGAGAGGGTGACGTAGGCTTGTGTAGTTTGTTTTGTAAAATTGATTTATAAAAATAGTAGCAAAGCAAAACTGTATTAGTAACAACAGCGCTACTATTAACATATTAGGTTGTTACATTTCTAAAATTATTTCAGTTTTAATTTTTCTTCTTGTGTGCTATGTGGATCTCTTTTTTGCATTTCACTCATTTTAGAGGATGAAACTACACTGGTCAATTTCACTTTGAAATTCCCATGCGCTAGCATTATTGTGTTTGGGCTACTTTGTCTAAACCATCTGCTAGAGAGACAAGGCAGGTGAGGTAATATCTTTTATTGGACCAACTTCTGTTGGTCCGAGAGAGACAAGCTTTCAAACCAGACAGAGCTCTTCTTCAGGCCTGGGAAAATGTCGCAGCAAAATGAAAGGTGGAACAGATTGTTTAGCATAAGTAGTGAAGAACAAGTAATATCCTGGGTTTGACACGACTACAGCTGTACTGCATAATACCAAAGGTATTACGTTTATTTTGATTCTAGGCTGTCCTTATTTTGATATTGTGTTGCGACATATGCCCTGCAGACAGAACTGGCTGAGTTTTCAGATGGGAAAGATAAACATGTTTGTTCAGTTTTAAGGCAACAAGGCTTGATACAAGGTAGCAGCCAGCAGGGCTGGCTCTAGGTTTTTTGCCACCCCAAGCAAAAAAAACTTTTGGCTGCCCCCCCACGCCAGCCCTGAGCTCTCTTCTCCCCCCCCCCCGCCTCACCTGCACCCCCTGCTGCCCCAGCCCTGGTGCGGGTGCTGCTCTCCCACGGCGCGAACCGCCGCAGCTACAGGGCACCCTCCGCACATGACATGCTGCTGCTTCTGCCAGGGCCGGCTCTAGGCTTTTGCCGCCCAAAGCAAAAAAATAAAAATAAAAATGGCCGGAATGCTGCCCCTGAAAATATGCCGCCCCGAGCATGTGCTTCGTTTGCTGGTGCCTAGAGCCGGCCCTGGCAGCCAGTGTCCATAGCCTTTTTTATATGGTCTTCTCGCTGAAAGAGTGAAGTTCTGTTCTCAGAATCCACATGGCTTGCATTAACTGCAGTAGGAAGTCTGAGTGTATAAAGCCCATGAATATAATTACCTAAACATACTTAATGTACCGAATCCTATTTTGTTAAAAACATTCACGGATGAATCCCTGGAAAATCCCTAGAAAATAACACAATGCAGTAAGACACTCGTTTTACCTTAAACCAAATAGTAACTAGCACCTTAGAATTCCAATAAAACACTTACCATTCCTTTCTCTCTCATAGGCCTTGGATTGTACACAGTAAATGCAGTATACGGAGATACCATTGTTATGCCTTGTTCTCAGGGAGTACCTACTGACCTGATGTTTGGAAAATGGAAATATGTGAGTATGGCTTACCTTGAACTTAATTATTGCCAATATAAGTATATTTTTGTGAGTAAAAGTGCAGATTCAAATTTACATAATTCCACTATTCTGCTGTCAAGTACAGTGAATGTAGGTAGAATTAGTCTCAAATGTGCAAGAGAAATAATTATTAGAATTAGGGCATTCTGTCAAGCCACATTAAAAACATGCCAGGTTGCCTAACTCTTATTGGTTTGAAAAAGCCATCTTTGCGCATTTGAACCTTCCTAAAGCAGGAAGTGTTTTATCCTCATGAAAAGGATCCCCAAGTTGGCAACTACTGCATGCTGTTTCATGCTTCACTGTATTTTTGCATGCTGCAAAGGGCAAAGTGAGCCTTCTGGAGAGCTGGGTTCTGTTTCCCTGTGCAGCTAATGGTGTGCAAAGAATGTGCCAGAAGCACAGTAGAAAAAAGGTAACGCTGCCTTAACTCACTCCATTGATTTGTATTGGAAACACAGTGAACTTCACTATTATTACTAAATGTCACTTTATCGTTCATGTCCTATAACACTGTAAGCTTAAAAAAATAAACAGCACAAGCATACATAGCAGCATTGAAACCGGATGCAGAATATGGATGGGCAAACCAGTTATGATAAACATTATCTCCTTTAGCTCTCTCTAACTGAAGTCAGAATTAACATTTCCCATATTTCTGAAAAGCCGATTTAAGCATCTCCCCTGATTATGACCTCCATTTCCAAAGCTGTCCTCTCACTCCCCAAAACCACAATGTTATATGCATTGGCAGGTGTTTTGAGGAGTGGAGGTCTCATTTGTTAAGGGCTGACTTAGTTCCCAGATCTCTTGCTCTGGCAGGGAATTTCTACTTCCACGTTTTGCCTCCTCATTAATCTAATTCTCCCTTCTTTTGGTGGTGGCCAAATGGTCCATATTTGTGCAACAAATCTGCCACTTTAAAATTTAAAAGGACTTGGAGTGAACTGCAGTACTGTGAAATTCCATCTTCCGTACAAGATGCCATCATTTCCATGATGTTAACAATTCTTGTAGGAAGAAGGGAGGGATCTCAAAAGCTCCAGAATTTTCAAAGCCACCTCTGCATTTTGGGATGTAAATTGCAGAGTCCTGTGGAGCATGTTTGCTTAGAGGAGAGAGTTAAAATACTTCAAATAAGCCTACAAAAGATGGCCAGAATTTTGTTGAAAACTCCTTCCTTCCTTCCTTCTGGGCTTTTTTCTAGAAAGGCAGTTTCTGCACTTGGTGAACTTGCAAAGCTATTTCGAGAGAAATCTGGCTCTTTTCCCCCAACCCCATTGCACCAGGAATAGTTACTAATCAACAGTGGAGAAAAAATTTAGAAGTTGCTGATTGCTTTAGATCTGTCACCAGGGCTGGCTCCAGGGTTTTTGCTGCCCCCAAGCAGCAAAAAGGAGAGGAAGAAAAAAAAAGAGAGGAAAAAGAGAGCCACAATCACGATCTGCAGCTCTACTGCCACCACTTCAGTCTTCGGCGGCAATTCGACAGCTGGTCCTTCACTCCGAGAGGGACTGAGGGACCTGCCACCGAATTGCTGCCGAAGAGCCTGACGTGCCGCCCCCCCTCTATTGGCCACCCCCAAGCACCTGCTTGCTGGGCTGGTGCTTGGAGCCTGCCCTGTCTGTCACACCTTTCCTAAACCACCACCTCCAAGGGCCCAGGGGTAGGTGACATATGCCGTGTATAATAATTTGTACAACTGTAACCAGCTAAGATTTTTAACATGCTAAGTACAGCCAAAATATATTCTATGTAACCCCCTGCTCCCTGGCCTCCTAGCATGCCAATTATTTTGTTTGTTTTTCATCTTTTGTAAGACATTTTCCTTTCATGGGAAGCAAGAACACCCTTGTCAATTTATGGGCATGTCATAGACTTCTTATTTTATAGACTGAGAGGAGATTTCAGTTTCTACTATAATATTCTCGGGGTAGCCCTTCCAGGTCCCTTGTGTGGACTTAGAAACACTCAGAGAAGAGTCTGTCTCCAGAGAATCTACCAGAGATTTTATTCTGACTTTGGTGCATGCTAGAGCAGAACATTTGTGATGTGTGAATATTCATGCATTGCGGACATGAACAACAAAACTCACAAGCATTGTGCTACCAATTCTTGGTGCTTTGATTTAAAGAGATCTCAGTTTCCTGGAACATCATAACATGAAGAATAGTCCTTCCCTTTGATTTTATGTAAAGGAGGGGAGGGGGAAACAAATCTTGGAGAAAACAGCCTGCCGTTCTGCCTCATATGAATATTAACTGTCTCTGACAGCTCCATGTAAAGTTCTCCTTTGATATTTTCCATTTTTTGATAGCAATTGCATACCGATTAAAGTAAGGAGGATGTCTAGAAACTACTTTACAGGTTATCCTGAAACATATATAAATAATCTTTTATTGTAAGTATATTCCCATGCTTAGAGACTTCTGAATGCTTTAACAAAAAGAAACTAAAAACTAATTTAGAATAAAATGGGCAATTTTGCCTGATCAAATATAGTTCCCCACCTGGGATTTAAACATCTGTGGCAAACAATACAAAATCTGTAAAAACAACAGCCTAAAAAACAGGGCATTGGAGCGGAGCCTGGAGCGCGGAGCAGCTCCGGAGCAGTGGAGCTGCAGGTTTTTGCCTGGAGCGGAGTCGGAGCACAGCTCCAAAGCCCTGCTAAAAAAAGAAACTGAAATCTTGAGTCTAACTTTGGATGCCTCTGATATTCTGTATACCTTTTGATATGTGGAAATGCAACTAATTCCACAGCCACTAGCCTTTGTCACAGAAGGCCTTCCTCACTCCATGTCAGTATTGTATCATGGAATGGTAATCCATTCCAGTGCAGCCAGTCTAACACCCAGTTTCCTATGTAGCACAACAGGCTGTCCTTCAAATGACAGATCTTATCATCACTCTTTGTACCTCTATACCATTGGATCAATTGATTGCGCAGCAACTGGAAAATACCCTATCCTCTTCTCGCCATCCCTCCTAAAATCAAAACAAAAATCCTAAACCTATGAAGTATGTCTGTTGTCATCATTTTTAATTACATATTGGCTGGGTAGCAGGCACCCATTGCAGATCTTGGGGCACTTCTAAATAAGTCTCTGTGTTTATGGAAAATGAAGCATTTCTTTATTTTATTTTTATTTTATTTTATTTATTTATTTTAGGAACCGGAAAACAACTCTCCAGTATTTATTGCCTTCAGGTCAGAAACAAAAAAAAAGGTTCAATATGATGACGTAGCCGAATACAAAGGCAGATTGAGTCTCTCAGAAAATTATACCTTATCCATCAAAAATGCAAGGATCAGTGATGAAAGAAGATTTGTGTGTATGCTAGTAACGGAGGACAATGTGTATGAAGAGCCTACAGTAGTCAAGGTGTACAGTAAGTAACAGCTTAGCATAGCTACTAAAATGGATCTCCAATTAGGGAATTGCTGCTAAAAGAAAGACGAAAGCAAAAAGAGTAAAATAAATATATAATATATTATTCAGAATCAATGACTAACATTAGCAGTTTTCTGCAATAAAAAAGCCTAATCTGTCTGTAGCATTTGTGTAACAGGACTCGCTGTAGTCTTAGTCTGCCAGCTCTGAACAAGAGGAATTTCAGGGTTTGAGAATGAATCAATTGTATGCATAGGCTACATCATTTTGCCCTTAAAATGAAAAATGTAAAAATAAGACTGATGGGAAAAATTTCACTTACTCTGTAAGTGAACTTTTCTAGGGGTGGGGGAAGTGTTAAGTGATATGTTGGAAACATTTGGTAGTATGTGAGTTTAAAGAAATGTATTTAAATATCCTCAAGAACCTGGCGCACACAGATAACGAAACTTGAAATAAAGTCTTAAAAACAGGATACTAGCCAAAACTCATATTTTTCTCCCCTTTTGAAATGTCAGCAACAAAGGTGTATTAGCATTATGACTTAAGACTTGACACCATAAACCTTACTAATGAACACATCTGTCTAAGATTTTCAAAAGTAACTAGTGATTCTAGTTGCTAAATTTTTCAGAGTCCAGGATTTTCACAGACAAGTTGCTTGGTAATTTTTGAAATTCAGGCCCCTTTAGGATTTCTGACATAAAACACGTAAAAATTGAGACAGCCGGCATGACTAATCGCTACTGAAAATCTTGTCTGTAGCATTTCCTACTGTGAGTAGACACTCAGAAAACAGTGGGTTTCTTCTCCATACCCAACCTTGAAATTTTCTTTTGCTTCCTTGTGTTGCCGGCCCAAAAGGCCTGAGGCAGCAAACAGTGGTTCGTTGCCCGGTGTGCTTTATTCCAATAAACACACCAAGGTGGAGAATGCAGAAAAAAAAGTTTATTTGAGCCCAAATAAGGTGCGAGGGAGACATTACAATCTCAAATCCTGCACACAGACATAAGCTGTGTGTCTCTTCTTATACATGACTTCAGCTAGGCATCCTCATTACCCCCCCACTATTCTCCTCCCCCTCCTATATAATAGACACATTGTATAGTTAGTAATTAAATCATCCTTGACAGCAAACAATTCATCTTGTTAGTAACTTTTCAAGGCTGTTAGGTTGGTTTACTTCTGGATTTATTACTTTGCCTCCCCCCCCCTTTCCCTAAGCCAGATACAAACAGGCTTTCAGTGTTGCACTGATAAGGAGCAGTTACACATTCCATTCTTAATTCTAACCTGGGAGTTCAACTAAAGTTTAATATGGAGGCACTCTGGATAAGCATAAAATAACTTTGGTCCATTCAGGCCTAGTACAGAAAGGCTTCATTAACACTGTGGTTTTCCACCCTCCTGAGTTACCTAGAGTTATGCCTAATGACACCAACACTTGCCTTTGTTCATTCAAGATGCATGTTTAAATACAGTTTACACAAAGTAACTCTGATAGGAAAAGTTGAAAAGTTAATAACAATATAAAAAAGATTACATTTTGGCTCAAAGGAAATACATAACCCACCAAATGTAATGATAATTTTATAACTCAAGCAGGAAGAAGATGTAAGGAATTCTTCAATGTTGTTGTCCTGGTATCTTAACACAATGTCAGTGTCCCAATCAGTTTGAAGGGAGATTGGGAGTCAACAATAATTCACTTCCATTGTTTAACTTTGATATTTGACTGCAAGAACAATTAAATTAAGGACAGCAGGGATAAGTGTGCAGAGTGCTTGAAATGAAGTGATAAAGAATTATCATGGTTATTTACCATGAAGGAGTAAATATGTAGATGAGACTGTATTTTAGAGTGGTTACAGAATGTTTGAATACCCAGTGGTTGAATTACTGTATTTAGTTCTATTGCTAAGGCATACACAATATTTTTTTCAGCCATGTTGCACATCCTGTACCTTTTATGGCAGGGGTGGGCAAACATTTTGGCTTGAGGGCCACATGTGGGTGGGGAAATTGTATGCAGGGCTGGGGCAGGAGGTTGGGGTGTGGGAGAGAGTGCGGTATGCAGGAAGGGGCTCAGGGCAGGGGGTTGGGGTGCAAGAGGGGTGTTGGGTGTGGCAGGGGGTTGGGGTGCAGGACAGGTTCAGGGTGCGGGGTCCAGCCCAGCGCTGCTTACCTCAAACGGCTCCGGGCTGCCTGCCCTAGCCCCACACCATTCCTAGAAGTGGCTCCTGGGAGCGGGGTGGGACAGGCAGCTCTGCTGCACACTGCCCTCACCTGTAGGTACCACCCCCGAAGCTCCCATTGGCCACAGTTCCCAGCCAATGGGAGCAGCGGGGGCGGTGCCTGCAGGCAAGGGTAGTGTGGGGAGCCCTCTGCACTCCTCCCTTCCACCACCACCCCCCCCCCAGGGGCCACAGGGACATGGTGCCAGCCACTTCCAGGAGCGGCACAGGGACAGGGAGCCTGCCTTAGGCCCACTGCACCGTGGGGCTGGCAATCCCGTGGGCCAGATTTGGCCTGTGGACTGTAGTTTGCCCTCTCATGTTTTATGGAATTCATTAATTAAGCTACATTTAGCAAGGAAAATAAGAATAGAAAATGCTGAATGTGTAGTGTGACTGAGTTAACATTACCAGAAAAACCTTTACTTCAGAATTTTCTGACAATTTTTTTATTTGGAGTGACTTTACAATTTTAAAGTTCTGTTAACACATGTTAACATTTAATTTCCCCGGTTGGTTTATATTAAGGAAAAATTAAGATTTGTTGGCAAGTTGCATAGGTTCAGCCAGTAAAGCTTCTAAATTCTTCGAACAGCTGAACAAATCCCAAGTAACCAACATTCTTGGTTATCTGAAATTCAGATCTGTCCCTTGAGGTTTGACTGAAGCTGAGTTTCTGTGGAGCTTGTTACATCTTTAGTCCTGAGTTAATCAGCTGGTGCAGCTAAGGATGTGCATTGGCTCATTGCACAGATAACACCTGCTAATAGCCCTCATTGGATTGTTCAAGTAACAACCTCTGCCAGCTTTCCTGGTGGATCTTTCCAGCATCTTCATCTGGATGTAGATAGCCAACATTTCCAAAGCATACTGGCTCCACATACATTAGCTCCTATCTCCTTGCACAGCTATTTGGACTCTACAGCTAGCAAGCCGAGTTAATGTGCTTACAGAGCTGTAAAGGTGCTATTCTAAGCCCCTGCAGCCAGAGATAAGCAGTTTGCTGAAGTTACAAGCCCTACCAACCTATGCTCTGATGCTATTAAACTCTTGAGCTTCAAATTTCCTTCTGCTTCAGCAGATGATCTTCTAAATGTCTGGCACCCAATAAGTGTAAGCACAGTAAATTAATCTGCTTGCACAGGTGCAAGCCTGTTGCTATTCCTCCTCATCTGCAGCAGCCTCTGTCTGCACTCAATGCTTAATTTGCAATGAGAGAGATGCTGGGGCTCAAGCAATTTTTTTACTTAACTGATGTGTCAGGCCTGGAGGTGCCGGGGCTGTGAACTGCCAACCCTAGGAATGCTGGGACTCAGCCCCAGCACAAATTAAACACTATCTCCACTGCAATTAGACATCTGCAACTGGTCTGTGCCAGCAGACTCAGGCTGCGAGGCTGTTGAATTGCAATGTAGATGTTCCAGCTCAGGCTGCAGCCCGAGTTCTGGGACCTTCCCACCTCACAAGATACTAGATCCCAGGCTCCAGCCCAAGCCTGGATGTCTGCACTGCAGTTAAACAGCCCTTTAGACTGAGCCCGGGTCAGCTGTGGGTTTTTAACTGTGGTGTAGATGTACCCTGAGTGGGCAGGGAGAGCTCTAAGCAACTCTTCTGTGCCTTCTCCATTTCATCTACTCAACAGTACCCCCTTTCTCTGCCTCCCACCTCCTCACATGTGGGTGGAGAGATCACTCACTCTGGCTCATTGCTACCATTCCAGGTAGTGAATAATTTTGTTGTTGTGCATCATAGAATATCAGGGTTGGAAGGGACCTCAGGAGGTCATCTACTCCAACCTCCTGCACAATGCAGGACCCAAGCAGGACCCAGACAGATTTTTGCCCCAGATCCCTAAATGGCCTCCTCAAGGATTGAACTCTCAACCCTGGGTTTAGCAGGCCAATGTTCAAACCCACAGGTAACCGCAAAGGGAGCAGGATAGATGGTTTGTTCTCTTATTGAACTCAGAGAGGGGAGAGCTCAACAAAGAGTGGATAGCCCTCCTTAAAGAACAACCAAGTGCAGTCACTGGGAGGAAAACATAGAAAGAAGTGAAAAACAAAAAGAGACAGCAAACTTCAAATTTGTTCAGTTTATCAGATGGCTGGCAAAATGATATAAAAATGATATAAAAACAGCCATTTTTGTTTATGGGACCTGTCTGCGTGGGATGAGGGCAGTTTAGGAGACCTGATTGTGGTTCAGGTGATAGGCATGAAAACCTATTGTTGCTGCAAGTGTGTTTGGAAAATGGGTTAATCGGTTTGTTTTAAAACACATAAACAGTGTTTACACTTCTAAAATACATCTAGTCTGGTCTGTTTTCTGCTTGAGAACAACATGAGGCTTTTTGAGCCAGGGTTTTTTGTGCTTTGGTATTTTATTTGCCACAGGCAAGTTGTTTGAGAATTCCAAATAAATAGTTTACTTTATTGCTTTTGGGTTTTTTTTTCTCTTTGATTGTCTGTTTGGACAAATCTTCTAAAATGCAGGAAATTGTATCTCAATATATGAAGAAAGAGACTTAGAATGGAAACTTGTGCAAACTTAGCTACTGCCGTAGTAGGCATGACAAGTGTGACTACCCAAATGTAAATGAATAAACTTTTTATTCTGTTTTTTTCTTTATTTTATATTTTTTAATTGTGTGAAGAGAACTTGCGTCAGGATAGCAGGGCACTTGGTAACTTTCCAGATTACCAGCATTGTTTGATAGGTTTGATTTGAAAAAGCTTCTGTAAGCTGAAATGTGAAAACTTGGAGACAGTTTGTTTGTATATGTGTATATAAATGTCTGCTTATTTAGAAGCACAGCTGGAGTGCAAAGACTTTTTTTGACTGTGTAAATATACAGACTTTGTTTCCTTAGAACTTATAGAAAAACAGTCTCTTGGAAATAAAAATTTGCATTCCATGCTTTTGGCCAGAATGAATTTTAACATACAAGTTATATAGTCTCTAGAAAATAGTGTTTTATAATGGAAATGCTGACAGCGCCTCAATTCTAACAGGGAAGGGAGCAGCTACTGTTAATAAGATGATGTATATTGCTACTGAATAGAAAGTTTGCTTTTTAAAAAGATGCAATCGACTCAAAATCTAGTCAGTTTTGAAATATAAATTAGTAATTTCAGGTACTACAGTTGCTTCTGTTATACTAATCCCAGGTGTTATTTAAGTATAACAGTAGTATGGGGGAAAATGAGAAGTGGGATTAAGTTGAGTTTCACCATTTGAAATATTAAAGCTAAACTAATATCAGTGTTAAAACTTCTTTTGTGCCACTATATTTTATATTCCACTGTTTCCTTCTTCTGGAAATGTATAATGTTCATCAGTAGGCTCTCTTAATCTTGGTTGTAGGATTCCTGGCCAAAATATAGCATGCCAATGTATAGCATAAGTTTACGCTACTTTTATATTATCATGTAAAATGACATATATAAAGTGAAACCAGTAACATGATTCTCTCTCCTGTTAAATCTCGTGAGATTTCCCCCCACCCCCACCCAAGTCCATTTGCCAATATTTAGATAGGAGCAGTTTTTTTTAGCAGCCAAGGAAGGATGTAAACCCCCAAAAGACAAGGTTTCAAATGAAAAGCCTGATGACTCTGCAGCTCACCAAATAGTTCTGATGTAGTTGCTGAACCCAGGTTACTGAATGTTCTGTCTTTGTTGTTGTTGGAGAATGTTAATACTTTATACAACAAACTGAAATCCCTGCTCTCCTTTCACTTACACATATTTTTTGTTTATAGAACAACCATCTCAACCAGAAATTATACATCCAGCAGACTTCCTAGAAACGGAAAAGCTTAAAATGGTAAGAGCATTTTTCTTAATTTAAACTCATGTCCCTGGAGGTGAGCTTGGAGCTGTGCCATCAGCAAGATGGAATATTCTGTGTGTGTTTTCTGAGCTAGCAATAGTGTGATATGGGGAGGATTGCTCAGGACCCGGTCTGAGATTATAGAACTTCTGAAACCATCTCTTGGAAAACCAGTTTTCAGCTGAATCAGGAATAACAGCAACATGCTAGAACGTTACAACTAGCCCTCCCCATATCCAGAAGAATGGGTCAAGTTCTATTCTTCCCCCCGCCCTCAAGAAATACCCAGGCATCATTTGTCATTTATCCTTTTTAAAAAAAAATCAAAACGTTTTGGATTGTCCTTTCCTGAGACTTCAACTAATCACATAACCAAGAGTAACCATGTAAGCATGAATGGAGTAATTCTATCAAAATGTCAGAGGACAAAATGTTTGATAATTCTTTGTGTTCTGCAGCTCGGGGAATGTATTGCAAGAGATAGTTATCCAGATGGCAACATTACATGGTACAAAAATGGAAATATTTTGCAGCCCGTTGAAGGAGGTACGTTTCAGTAATGAACAATGAACCTGATCCTAGAATGACCTGCACATGTCAATAACTTTACTCATATGAGTAATCCTATTTAAATCTATAGGGTTATTCCATGACTAAAGCTATGCACATGGGGGGAAGGTTTGCAGGATTGAGGCATAAAATTGTGGGTTTTAATATTGTATTATTATTGCCAAAAAGTTAGATGTATCTTTCTGAGTTAAGGAATTTTTTTTAAGAAACTAGCAAATTAATTAGAAAGTGTTTGTTTTGTTTTTGTCTCTTTTTAAGTACCTACGGCATTTTAGGACAGCATTATTTGACAAGGAATCTTTCTTAGGGTGTTTTTTCTTTGTGGGCCAAAGTGTCAGGACCAGAGGGTGTAATCTGTTGCAGTGAATTTTGTTTATTGTATTGCTTGCTTTAAAATTCTTGTGCTTGGATGCTGAGCAATAGATGCATAAAAATGATTATTGTACAAAATAAGAAAAAATCCAAAATTAGGAAAGATTGTATATACTAAGAATGATACTGAAACGATGTCTTCTTTTCAGCTGTAGTCATGAGCTTACAAAAGGTTGTGAACCAATCAACTGGACTCTTCACCACGACATCTTCTCTCCAGTTCATGCCGACAAAGAAAGATGCAAATGCACAGTTTGCCTGTAGCGTGACATATTATGGACCATCTGGACAGGAAAAAATACCATCTGAACCAGTGGTCTTTGATGTTCACTGTAAGTTGTTAAAAACTTGGTCGCAGATTTATGTTCATAAATATATGATCTTTTTGGGAAAAAAAATCCATCTATCAGCAAAATCGCAGGGTCCCAGACTTTCTTTGATAGCAAAACCTCTTCCTAAAACACTGAGAGAAATCCGAATAATGATTCTCTTTTTGATAATAGGATTAATACTTTTTTAAAGTTGATCTGCAGTTAAAAGATTTAAATCAAGCATACACCGCATCCATTTCAGGATTGAGTTTTTATTCTCTTTTTTTTCAGTGACATTAGATTTCTGAATATTAAGATTACTGTTTCAGGAGGAAAAGTGTAGCAGCTAACAGAATCTTATGAGGAAATGGGAATTTCAAGTCCTTGTAACAAACTATTACTAAATAAGCTGAATTAGAAGTTTTCGTAGTAGTTGACTAGAGTTCAAAAATATTGTGTGAGAATTAAAGATCGTCTTTGCATCTCTCTCTGCCCAGCGAAATACGCAGTAAATATAAATTAGCATACATCAAGACTGGTATACTAAGGTACCCAAATGTTTAGAGTACTTGTTGAGCACAAAAACGTCATGAATCTAAACAAACAGTGCAAGTTATCCCTCTGCTTAAAATTGTCAGGGACAATGATCCATTATCCGGAGAAGAGGAAAGCCCCAGACTGAGGCAACCATCTATGGCTTACTTGGCTGCCTAGCTTCTCTTCCCTTCTGGAGCAAAGTCTGTGGAGAAATTTAGAATGGGGACTCAATTCTTGCCTTCCATTCATGATGCATCAATGCATTTTAAAGGAGTTATTCCTGTTTCTCACCTGAGTAAGCGATTCAGACCTCTGTTCCACTGACTGACTCTTCCAAAACAGCCAGGGAAAATGACAAGGAAGAAGGCCATTTGGGAATATCAGCCATTACTCCTAAAAGTCATTAAGAGATCCCATGTCTTCAAGCACCCACTCCATATCTATCAAATTGAGTTTGCTTTAATTTTTGGTCTCTAAAGAGCAGGCACCTAATCTCATTCTCTCTCGCCCCACTCTCCTACAAGACAAGGGAATTGCTGCACAGGCTCACTGGAGGATCCAGGATACAGTGAGGTCTGCTTGAAAGGAAGTCTGGTAGTGAGCTAATTTGCATGAATCTTATGTCTCCTCAAATTGCTCCATAGCTACTTCCTCTTAAGCAGTTATGCTGTCCCCATTGCCTTGACCACTTATAGACCCCAGGCTAGCCTACTTACTGTGAATCTGGTTTTCAGACTTCTTGAATTTATGTACCCCAGACTGTTGCAATCATGGCCCAATGTGAAAAAAAGAGTGCTGTTCCCAACGGCAGCATCGTCTGCACTGAAGAAATCACGGGTACTCTACACTGAAGATTAAAAGAGCATGGCTAGCAAGCATATTATATCCTGTTCTCTCAGCAGACAATTTAATTAAGATAACTTCTTCGTACACCCATCTCTAGCTTCCTCTAGAGACATTTAGTATCGCTGCACTGCTAATTAACTAACAATGGGAATTGGGCATATCCTTGATTAGTGAAGAGGAGTACATGGCATGAAGCTCCCTCAGCCACAGAATGAAGCATTACTAGTTTCCTTCTGAAAATACCTTTATTCATTTAACATAACTTCAGTCCCTTCTTCTTTTCAAATGTATCTCTAAACTGAGATCCTTATAATCTCGTTTGAATAGGTGTCCAGAATTGCTTTAAACAGATTTCTCCACTGCTGTTAGGTGAAGTTGTTGTTGGTGAGATACAAGTGGTTTTTTTAAAATGTGTCAGTAATCTTAATTAGTTTCGATCTCCTTCTTATTAATTATTTTCTTTAGCTGAATTCAGTACAGGTTTTAAAAAAAGACAGATTACAGCTCCAAGAAATGGAAATCTATTTATTTACCTAGTCATTTGCATTCAGATGCATCACCAAGCTCTAGTTGTCTTTTAGAAATTTAAAGAATGATAATCAGAAAATAACACAATACCAGCTGTTCGGTTTAAAGTCAGTGATGAGTCCCACTCATCCGCAGCTGCAGGGTCCTCCTGAATAATCATCCAGTTGTTTTTTTAACTGTACCTTATTTATTTGGGGATAAAGCTTGACTGCTCTGTCCTTCCAACAACACATGGAGAAGATGTGCAAAAATCCACTCCTCCACAGGCTTATCATTGGCCACTAGTGCTGTAACCTGCTGGATATCTATCAGTGCCCTAATTATTGCCCCTGCTAAATACCATGCAGCAGCATGGGGTTCCAGTAGTCACTGCAGCAAGTTGGGCTCAGTGATCTACTCTTCCCTTCATGTCATCACTGGTGCAGCCTGGACAACTCGAGGCTCCAACTTTCTGGTCCTGGCTGACATTGCTCCCTCAGCAATAAGTCATGAAGGCAGGGCTATGCAGCCAACCACCAGGACAGCTTACTTCACAATTTCGTCTCAAAGCTGCGCCAAGAATGCTGGCTGAAGTCAAGACGCCCCTTTTCCGAAGTAGTTGAGCCTCTCAGACAGTACATCAGAAATTACATTTCTAAGGAATCAGGGCAGCAGGCAGTGCGGGACTATATTCTGGATTTCTTGGCAGATAGACAACTCAGATCTGTGTCTACTGATTTCTTTAGAGGAGCTCTTGCATACCCCTCAGACCAACCAGATTAAATGAAAGATTCTTCTTTGTTACAACAGGATATGTTGTGATCATGGGCGGTTTAACTTATATCTTTACTGTTGGGGCTTGATATCACCATCCTGCCTCTGTAGAGCTCAAGAACAAACAGCATGCCTGGCTATGGACTGCCCTCTTTACCATCTTGATGGGGGATGGATGTGCTCAACATTTCCACATGATGCCATGATAGAGTGGTTACCTTATGTACCTGACATCATCTGATTCATTGTTCATGCTGCCAGAAGCCATATGCCAGAAGAAGAGTCCCACTCCCAGCTCAACTCCATAAGAAAAATACACACAATTTTGTCAAAAAACCCACCACCAACAAAAAAAACTCTTCCATTAAAATGAGACCCCAAATCTTTCAAAGTCCTGACCATATGGATAAGCTCTATGCAGAGCTCTGAAGTTCTTTACATTCAGTGTCTGGTGTGCTGCTGCTGTAGGGAGCAAGTTCCAGAAAACTATAGGAAGAGTGACTTAAATGATAAGTCCTGCAAAGAAACAGTGGTAGAGATGTGATAGCTCAGATGACTAAATAGTTTAGGGCTTCATAGATGTTGACTTGAACTCAGAAGTGAGAGTCACAGAAAAGACTCACCAGTTGGACATACAAACTCTCGTACACTGCCTCAGCAGCATACATCAGACTTGTTATGGAAGAGCTGTATCTCTAGGTTTGAAAGGGTGGTTCAGACTCCACGTCTGTTCACTGGTTGGCCTCTTCTAGTGCTACCAAAAAAGAAGCGTCAAGGTTGGGGCAGGGGTGGTTTTGTGATAGAATTATCAGGATAGGTTACTGAATGGCTGTGTGAAATGTTTGGCTATCAGTATCCATTTCCAGACATTGAGCCTGCAAAATGCAGGTGCAGAGTGTTACTTGCACAAGGTAAGGAGGACAGGGAGAAGGGGATCCTGACCTAGTCAGATGGATAATGTGTGGCGAGCAAGTTAGGGCCAAGGATTCATAATTTAGAAGGGACCATTGGTGATCATCTAATCCATTGGTTCTCAATCTGCAGCCTGCTTGCGGCGCAATCATCACACAGCTGTGGCCCATGTGACATCCTTAGGGCCATATAGGTAACACACACATTGTATGGATGAAGCCCACACAACACCGAGAGAGCTGCATATGCAGCCCACAGTGGTGAATAGGTTGAGAACCACTGATCTAGTCTGACCTGTATAACACAGGACTTCCCGGAATTAATTTCTATTTGAACTAAAGCATCCCTTGTGTAAAAACATTCACACTCAGTCACGAGTAATTTTTAAATCAAGAATCCAGTACAACCCCTTTGGTAAGCTGGGTAACTACCCTCAGTGTTGCACTGATTTCTCTAAATCAGTTAGAGAAATAGATTTAGTTAAACTGGTGAAATCCCCTTGTGTGGACTTATTTTAACTTAGCAGTAATCTTTTTTTTTGTCTGCTGCCAGCCTCACTAGTTAAATCAATACAAGGTGTACCCCTAAATAAAAAAGCGACCTCGCAAGGGATGCTCCCATTTATCTAAATCAAATTCTAAACTGGTTTAATTCAGTACCATTTTTTCTTACAGACAGGGCCTCAGAGAAGTCTTTATCCCAGGCTCCCCCCCCCTTTTTTTTTTAAACCCTAGATTCAAGTAAGAGAACAGCCCCACAAAAGACTTGAGACTTCCCCTCAGTGTGGTGGACTGTCTGTCTAGTGCTGCAACCACATTATAGCCTTTCACCCTCACTCGTGTCAGAGCCCAAGAGCCTTGTACTTCCTGATCCATTCCGTTTTCCCCTTTGCTGAGTAAATAGCATTGTCAAATGATGGTTATAATTTAAAATTTTATATATATGAACAAACCATGTGATTTGTTATTTAGAGCAAACCTAACCATTTTTGTCAACTAAAAAGTAGGTGCAACTGTCCCGATGCTGAACAGAGATCCACCAGCATGGACCCTAATGGAGTCATAATGAAGGCAGTGGAGGTCTGCCATACCCTATCCTAATGCAAGAGCATCGCATGATTAGAATACAATATATTATTTAAATTAATACAAAAAGTTATCTCTACATTGTCTTTCATTAATCTGGCCCATTTTACTCAGCTTTTGAAAAGTATATTTAACATCCTTCACAGGAGGAGTAACCTCTATTAGAGAATACTCTTAAAAAGTAAAGATAAGATTTTAAAAAATTACCACAGTACAATATGTTATAGCTCAACCCTATTGAACATGACAGAAATATTACATTTACAGCTTTGTTGACTGTGTTGAGTCTTAAGTTCACCAAATTCATCTTTCTGAAAGCTACTGCACTGATCAGCATATAGAGGAGCCTGGCTATAGTTGCTTAGCTAATATTTCTTTTTATTTAATACAAGATACTATTATCTAATTAGCGCAGGGGGGCTGATAGCTTTAGTTTTTTTGTGGCTGCTGCAATCCCTTCAAACAGCAAGCTGCATATAATGCTGTTAAAGTCTCTCGTAATGAAATCATACTGAGAAATTGTTCCTACTGGTCTTTTTTAACATGAAATTATTATGGTCACTCCTGCTTCAGTTATAGGCATTTTGCTAAGGAAAACTTGATTTTTATACAGGGTTTCTATGTAGTTTATTCTAAGAGGATTACTGCTAAGTATGGAAGAGTACCTAGTAACTTCATTCCTTCTATTAAAAAAAAAAAATGCAATACCCTCACCTGCTTCTGGAGAAAATTGTATATACTTTGGACATTTACCTTTTATGCATAGTTATCTTGGTACTTGACAAAAACTATTAACTTGTGTCCATTATTTTCACAGATCCTACAGAGAAGGTGACAATTAAAGTGCTGTCACAAAGAAATACCATCAAAGAAGGTGATAACATCACTCTAAAGTGCTCAGGAAATGGTAACCCCCCTCCACAGGAGTTTTTGTTTTATACTCCAGTAAGTATTACCTTACTATTGTTACTTAGCTATAATAGTCTGTACTATTTCTTCCTATTATTTGACACCAGAGGAACCCACACTGAACCAATCGAACTTTACCTTACCACGGCAAAACCCCCTCGTGTCCCTTCCCACTGCCCCTCTCCTAGTCAGCTCCCCCAGGCAGGCACTCACTGCAGCTCCCCGTTCTTCTAGCAGGTGATGAGCTGCTGCTGAGCAAGTCCTGTGAGCAGAGCAGAGGGGACGTGAGATGCTGGAAGTGGAGCAAGGCTGGGCACGCCCCCGCGGGAAGCCCAGATGCAGGAGCTGGACCCATGGCAGTGGCCAGGAGGAGCTGTGCAGACCCACCTTACTGCCCATGCAGGTTTGGCCCCATGTCCCCTGCGTTGTGATGGGGGGAGGGGCATGCCAGAGCCAAACCTGAATCAGTACAGGATGGCCGGCGCTGCTCCTCCTGGCCCATGCTGTTGGGATGGCTCCTGCACCAGTGCCCAAATCAATCCAGCCGGAGCTCAGGTTGCCCCTCCCTTCAACAAACAATGCCCTAGGCATGTGCATAGGTTGCCTTATACCTTATTCAAGTCCTGCCAATGGTAGGCACCATGCATAAAGTGCATATGGCTGTGGGTACTGCTGTTCAACACTAGTTTCTGTGGACTGATGTTATAAAGGCTTATATAACAAATTAAGGCCTCTGATGCTATTAACAAAGTGAAAAGATGACCTTGGCAAGCTCAGCAAACTCGCTGAGAGGATACCAGTCTGGAGCCTGCAGAGAATCTCTCTCAAAATTTAGTGAAGATTTTTTTTACCCTCTTCACAGATTAGCAAACTTTTTACACAAAATATATGATGCAGTTGTGTTCATAGAAATGCAGTGGTGAAAAAGGACCAGAGGAAAACAGTTTAACTCAAATACGAACAGAGTAATCACATGAGAAAAATCAAATGTAGCAATTAAGGTGGCAAAATCCCATCTCAGATTTAGATCTTTCTCTGTAAAGTATATTGAGTAATTAATTCCTGTAGTGACAGCCTTCAGAAGAACATCAGAATTGTATGGTGAAAAATAGAGATACAATGTATTAATGGAATTCTTTTTAAATGGGGGATAAGATTTATAAAGAACAATTTGAAAATTATTAACTACGCGTTAAAGGGACAAACATTCTTTTCGCACGAGTTTAAAATAGTTTCAGGTATCACACTGGCCATTTCTTGTGGTTTCACAGTTGCATCTTCCTGTATTTATTTTGTCTTTACTCAACACAAACAAGCATTGACTGACAATACAAGGGAAATAGTGGAATAAATTATACACAACTTGCTGTCAAATGCAGAAAGTAAAAATTGAAAATAAAGTTAATGTTTATATTATAGTATATATTAGTTATAGTAATCTTGCAATAATAGGTGAAATATTTTCAGACAGAAATGTGATCATTTGTTGTTTCCTCCTTTTTGTTTCTTGCATTCTTCCTGTGTTTTCTGCTCCCACTACACCATCAGAATCAATTTACCTTCAGGACAGGAAGACCGTGTGCTTCCAAGG
This sequence comes from Mauremys mutica, assembly GCF_020497125.1. Taxonomy (NCBI): domain Eukaryota; kingdom Metazoa; phylum Chordata; order Testudines; family Geoemydidae; genus Mauremys; species Mauremys mutica. The sequence continues at coordinate 168,515,003 of NC_059072.1, forward strand.
AGCTCCAGACCACCAATTACTTAGCTTAATAACCCTCAGCTACTTTGGACTCCTCTCCTTTTGCAGCTTGCATTGCTGCAGAACTGTGATGGGAGGCAGGGTCTGATGCCACTCCTCTACCTCAAGCTGCAGGTGAAGCTTAGGGAGAGCAGAACTGATGCCCCAGTCAACCCCCTTTTAAGCCATGCTAAGCAGCAGTTGTAGAAGGAGGGCTAGGATGGGATGCACCTGTTCTGTGATGAACATGAGTGAGCTAAGGGCTCCATTTGACATGGACTTCAGCCTCCTAATTACATCTCCAACATTCTCTTGCTTGAGGGGAGCTAAAATTAGTGCTGTGTTATGGATCTAACAATGTTTGTGATACACTTCAGTAGTTAATGTTTCCTGGAACTTGTAGCATTTCAGATAAGAGATTGTTCCCCCATCATAGTTTCTCTTTGCAATGTTATGATTATTATACATTTTGTTTTGTCTGTATGTAATCTTCCCTTCCAATCTAGCTGTTAAACATCTTAGATTTTGTATTTTTCTAACATTTCTGAAAATCGTCATTTAAGCTGAATGTTCTAAGTAAAACTTTTTTGTTAATGCGGGAGTGACTTTGCAACTGTGCAATGCCTGCAGTCGTGCAACAAAATTAAATCTGTGCTATACTCCGAGGTGGTTGGATTTCACTGGTGCTGAATGTATATAGACTGTGAAGCACTTCAGTCTAAAAATTGTTTGATAAAATAGTATTCAAAGAACATGTGACTGTCCTGTTAGCAACTTTCTGTAACCCATAAGTGTAATACTTCCATCCACAGGGAGAATCCGAAGGCATAAGAAGCTCAGATACTTACATAATGACTGATGTGAGACGAAATGCAACAGGAGAATACAAATGCTCTCTGATTGACAGAAGCATGGAGGACTCAGCCACTATCACAGTTCATTGTAAGTCATTGTATCTTTCATTCCCAGAAACAATTCAAACACCTTACAAATTCTGGGCCAATCCCTCCTTGTTTTACTCATGTGATTAGTCCTATTGACTACATTAAAACTGTATGCAGTGCAGTTGTAACCTTGTCAGTCCCCGAATATTAGAGAGAAACAAGGTGGGTGAACATCTTTTATTGGACTCTGTCACCTACAGGAGAACTGAGCATGGAATAATTGCAAACAGTATTTGATCCTTTGTCTTAGAAAAAAGTAAGTGCATTTTTATTAACTTGATACCTTTTAATACCACTGTAATTCAGTGGATTAAAACAGGCCTGCCTACTGTGCAAACTGTGCTGACACTCAGCAAACATATTTTTGACAAGTTGCGATCAGTGATGACTTGTGTATTTTAATACACAAATTATTGTATGAAGGCACTGTCTCAGAATCCATTTACATTTACAGAAGCATCATTTGATCCATTATTATGTCAATCAAAACCATGATTCACAGGAATTTCCATTCTGGATCATACTAGTTCAATATCCTATCTCAGAAAAGGGCTAGTACCACTTACTTCAGAGAAATGTGCTAGGAACATTGTAGGTGGACAATAAAGGATTAACTATATCCATAGTGGAGATTTCTCCTTAAAGCAGTCATTTAGTGTTTGGCATATTACGTAAAGTGTAGGAGAGTTGATATCCCTTAATATATCTCTGTGGATTTTCTCGTTATCCATAAAAAAATGTGTAACCATTTTTTTGAATCCTGTAAACTCTTGACCTTTAATTCGTGTGGCAATAAATTCTACCAGCAGAATAGGCATTTGTTTTAAAAGTATTTATTAGTTTTAAATGTGTTGCTTTTCCATTTCATTTACTATTCACTTGTTGTTATATTATGTGTAAGGATAAAGAGGAGCACCCAGTTTGCATTCTTTACAACACTGATTATTTTATATACCATTGCCATACCACTTTTTCATTTGTCTCTTCTTTAAACTGTCACAAATATTTTCAGTCTGTCTTCATGCTGAAGTATCCCTGTGCTCTCCTCCCCGCCACACACACACACACTTTGCATCTCTTCTATTTCTGCTCCATCTTCTTTTAGATAAGGTAACCAGAATTGAACATAGTATTCCAGGAGATGGTATAATATCAATTTATATAATGGCATCACCATTATTCCCCCATCCTATTATTTACATATCTTAATATATTTTTCTTTTTTTTCTTTTTTACTGCTAATGTATAGTGGGCAGAGGTTTTCATTTAATTACCTACAGGGATGCCTAGCTCTTTTTCCTGAGAGATTACAGTTAATTTAGAACTGATTTATCTGTGTGAGTAATTCAGACTGTTCTTCTAATTAATATTGTACATTTAACAAGGACTTTCAGCATCTGCCATTATGTTGTCCATTCACTGAGCTTTGCGGGTCCCTCTGAAGCTCTAAAATATTAAAGTGTCAACTAACCTGTAAAATTTCTTGTCACCAGCAGATTTTGCCATGTCTCTATTCATACCCTTTTCCAGATTACTTAAACATACATCAGTTCTGGTCTTAGTATAACCCACTGTCAACCTTTTACCATGGTGAAAAGTCCCCATTTATTTTGTGACTTTTAGTGAGTTCCTCATCCATGGCATTTTCTCATTCTGTGACTACTTAATTTCCTCAATAGTCTTTTCAAGAGAGATATTTCCAAAGGCTTTTTTTTTTAAATCCAAATCATTTTTATCAGCTAGTTCTTTTTATCCTCTATTTTGTTTACAGGTTGAAAGAATTCTAATGGATGGGAGAAGTCATGCTGATTTTGGTTTATTACTATCATTAAATGTTCATCTCGGTGTTTTATAATCCAGTTGTTCAGATATTATGTCAGCCAATTTCCTGGTACTTAGTAAGGCTTGCTTGTCTAACTCCCAGAATCACCCGAGCATCATCTTTAAAGATAGAGGCAACATTTACTGCCTTTGAGTTTCAATATAGTAATTGATTTTAATGAGTGCATATTGTTGTCAGCAGCCACTTCCTTCAGAATTCTTGAATATATAGCATCAGGTCCTGTTGAATTGTTCCTCTTTCATTTAATCGGTGTGTTCCTATTCTTTTGACCCCTCAATCCCTAACGTTGCCTCGCTTTTATGATTTAAAGATTATTGGCCTAAGGTGGAAATCTCCACAACATGTGTTGTGGTGAGAACTCATGTAGCTTCTCTTTAGCTGCTTTCTCCTCTATAATTGCTTGCTTTACTCTGATAGTTCAGCAGAGCTACTGCTTCTACCAATGCTTTCTGCTTCCGATATACTTAAATAATTTCTTGTATATTTTCATGTCTTTACCTATTTGATCTTCAAATTCCATCTTTGCCCTCCTGACTTCATCTCACTTTTTAACCTACCATAGTTTGCTTCTTTCTATAGGCTTATTTGGGGAGGTGTGGTGGTCTGGTTTGTTTGGGTTTTTTAAGAATACTAATTTGGCTCAAATAAATTCTTCAACCTGTCCATTTAACTATACGCTTGCCTCATTGCAGGGGTGTGCATTCCACTCAGTGATTCAGTTATGGTATACTTAACCTCAGCAGTAAGACTACTTAAGGATTTATTTACTCACTTTTGACTTTATGATCTTAAGGAACAATTAATAGAAAATATTTTATTTCCATCCATGAATCTATATACAACAGGTTTATTTGGTTTTTTTTTAAATATATCTATATTTCATTCATAATAGTGGATGCCAAACAGACTTTTTATTGGGCAATTTGACTGTACTGGTCTCTTATAGGTGTTGGGTTTGGGAAAAAACTTCTTGCTGACACTAAAATACATTACATTACCACTTCATAGAAAATCATGATTCTCCATGCAAAACACAAAAATATTAGGTGGAAAGTACATTGTGAGACCCCTATGGAGCTGAATATTGACATTAAAATGCCTTAATTTTGGTTACGCACCAAATTCAGGGGTATACTATGTCCATACAGTAAGTGGGCAAGGAAGTAGGGGACAATGCAGAAGGAGCATCCTCACGTACTGACCACAGGAACTGCATGAAGTTAGCACCAGCAATGGCATTTGCCTTCTCAAGGGAAGGTGGGACATTCGTGGGTCCATGGTCCCCTTCAAGTGACCAACACAGCTGACTGGGGCAGCAGAGAGTGCCTGTTGTACCTTGTCATAGGATAGTTGGCTGTCCTCACTGCTCTGTGGAGTTCCAGGAGACACTGTTCCCACTTAAAACATAATGTGTCCCTGCACTTCTGCTGCGGCTGCTTTCCTCTGTCTAGACCCTTATATCAGACATAAAGGATCCTCTTTTCTGTTGAGGAATGTGTGCTCAAGCTAAATAAATCAAGGGGTTCTGTTAATTGAATTGATCCTTGTAAACCAACATGATTTTAGGAAATCTATAACCAGTGTTAAGCGTCTAGACTGCAAGAAGATCATTAGTTTTTTGTAAGAGATGCCAAATCAAACATTATTAAAAATCTAAGGGACATTATCTTTCAGATGATATGACATCTGGGACCTTCAACTCCCAGTAGACCAGCAGAAGGTGACATTGGAGTGTTAATATATTCAGGATGCCCAAATTACATGACATAATTACTTGACCCTCCCGATTACAACAAATAGTTCAAATCCAGTCTGGCACTTCCTAGTTTCCTGATTTGAAATCCCACCGTCGCAATAGAATGGGAAACATCTCTCTAGTATTTCCCACATTCATTAAATGACTCTTACACCCTCAGGTACTACATGGTGGTGTAATGACGTGTGGGATGTAATCCTCACATCTTCACCATGCTACTTCGTATGCAAAGCCAGTACTGCTATCAATCCAAGTCTTCCAGTTTACACTAAATTAAAAGTTAATGTATATTAAATATGGCACCTACTGTGGAGTTTGTTTTTAATGACGAATAATGAAGGGAGTTTTAAAGGCGGAAAAAAGAAACCTGAAGCAAGTCAGTGTAAAAGTGGAGTATTTTATTTTTTCCCTCTAGAAAGGCAAGAGTATGCAAACCTTTTTCATACCGCCCTACTTACCTTTTCATCTGTTGGCACAGATGTTACTAAGTGTCATAGTACACCTCTACCCTGACATAAGGCTGTCCTTGGGAGCCAAAAAAAACTTACCGTGTTATAGGTAAACTGCATTAAATCGAACTTGCCTTGATCCACCAGAGTGCACAGCCCCCTCCCCTGCCCCGAGCACTGCTTTATATCGGGTCGCGTTATATCGGGCTAGAGGTGTACATAAGGAAAATTGGTGTATGCAGACAAACTGTTTACCCAGATGCCCACAATGATTTCCAAGGGAGAATCCTCTGCTAAATGTGAGCTTGTCTCCCTGCCCATTCTATAAACACCTCTCAGGGCTTTTGCAGCTCAGAAGTAAGATCTTAAGTCTCAAGTTCACTGCAGTTTTTCCCTAACTTTGAATGATTCATAGCAATATGTGAGAAGGGTGGTGGCCTCAGTTCTTTCACTGAAAACGGAGGGGACCTAGCCTGTTACCCAGGAGGAGGTCTGCGTTTAAAGACTGCTCTGTTCAGAGTGTCAGTCTTGCAGAGATGAAGGCCGAGAATTTAATGAGTTCTTGCTTCCCATGACAGGATTCCTTCCTGAATGAACTTCTATGATCTCTTGAGTCTGGGTTGATATCCTGCTTCAAAGAAATAAAGGCTTGTGTAGACCTCGAAGGGGAATAACCCCAAGGAAAAAACTGCCATAGCCTCTCTACCCTATATTGGCATGTGCTCAGAAAATAGGAGGAAACAAGCCGAGTGAGAACTAATCCTCCCTCACCCAGGTGAAGCAGCAGTCTATGCAATTGTTCTTTGAGTCATTGTGGGGAGAACAGATGAACTCCTCTCTCTTACTGAATTTTGATGGCTTTGCTTTTGGGGACATGGTCTCTGGAAGAGGGAAATGAAATGATACTGATCAGGTAGTTGTCTCTCTTTGGTAAGGTCTTTGTACGTGTGCCTGCTGTGTGAAGTAGCAAGTGAACCAATAGAGAAAGAGTTCATGTAACCACTGATAGTAGAAATTAGGCTTATATTAGTAATAACACCGATATTACTAACATTTGACATTATTCATTGTTATTGCGAGATGGGCCCGATCCTCTCTTTGATACCTGTTTACCTTAATTATAATGCTCATTCTAGTGAAATTGGTGATTGAAAGCAGCAGAAAAGTTGACTCTTCTGTTGAGTGAATTTGCTTACTATTGGGATTAAGGAAGCACAATTCACAGGTTTTAGCAATTCTAAGATCTCTAGTACTTAGAATTTCTATCTGTATATTCTCATCTGCATCATCAGCCGTGTCTTGGGTATTTCTAAGATGACTGTTGCTGTAGTATCTGAGGATTTAGAATCAGGAAGGCAAAACAAGCAGATAATAAAGGGGGCATCTCATATATAGATTTTTTTTGATTATCTGTAATGATAGGGAAAGGAATAAAGAAAAAGTAGGTGACAATTTAATTAGAACTCCGTTAGTTGCCTGAATGCGGTAGTGGTATTTTAAACCCTTTAACAACAACAACAGAATCCAGTAAATGCAATACCACCATTTTCATGAGAATAATTATATGGTACTACAGAGCTGGGCAAAAATATTTCTCGCCTGGTGAGTCTCCTGCCCTAGAAAGAACAAAGTGGGACTTTAGGGCTCTGGCCCGAGGAAAACAAACATTTTAAAAAACCTTCTTTTGAGGTTCACCCTCTTGTGTCTAGCCTGGCTTTTTTTTCCCTTCACAGCTGTTGTTAAAATGGTAGGACATGTTGCAGTGCTTTTCCAGCAAATACTGTGCCATGGTGGAATTATAATCTACTGTGGCTCAGAGCTCCACCAGCCACTGATTTCCATACATGCAATATTTAGGGTGACTAGGCTTGTTGGTTTGCATAGTAAGATGCTAGGAGGTGGGGATGAAAGCAATGTTTAATTGACTTTCCTATTCTCTCGCGATAAGATTATGTATGCAAAAAATAAACAGTAGCATCTGGAGTGGCCTAGAATTTGGAATGTCTGAGACCTTATGGCATCATATAAGAAGTAAAAAAGGGAACTGATGGATTGGAAAGCTACATAGCGGTTGATGAATGAGTGTGTTTTAAGTTAAGAAGAAATCTTGGAAAAAAGAATCAATGAACAGAACATATGCTGCCTCCTATCTCTGTGACAAAGGCCCTAACCCACTTCTCCCATTGAGTTGCCAAACCCTCCTGCACCATCCCCTCACCCTGCCTCCCCAAACTGGGGAAGGTCTTCCACACCTCTTAAGAGAATCAACCTGTCCTTCCTACCAATTTCAAGAATTCTCTCCCTTGTTCTCCTCTGCCCAGTATCCCTACACGCAGCTTCTAAAATTCTTCTCTATCCCTCAAGACAAGTCCTCTAATCAGATTTCCACCCCACTCCTAACAAAAAATCCTTCTCATTCCACTCTGCTGTTTCCTTTGCTAAAACTCTCTCCCCTACCTGGACAACATCTCCAGTTTCATGAACCTCCTGGATCCATTTTTCCAGCTCCACAAGATGGGAAAACATCTGTTTATTAGCTGATCTGTGCCATGTTTTCACTTTTAGACTATAATTATAGTAGATATGCAAATACTCTGCACTGTGTTTTTTCAGGATCATTATTTATCTGTCTCACTTATAAGAACTGATTTAGATTTTTTTTTTTTTGAGAAAACAATCTAAGTTTTAGAAGTGCAATTAGTCCACTGATTTCTTTTTTTTTCTGTAAACCCTCAGAATGGTCCACTCTTCTGGGATTTATCTTTTAACAATGTTCCTTTTTATCATAGATTTGGATTTATCACTTACTCCTAGTGGAGAGGTTATTAAGCAGATTGGAGAAGCTCTGCCTGTATCATGCAACATCTCTTCCAGTAGAAATGCAACTGTGTTTTGGATAAAGGTTAGTAATAATTCTTGTTAACTCCTACTCATTTTATTTGGTTACTCCCTCTGTGTTTTGGGAAGAATCTTTTTAAAATTGATCTTTTATAAGCAATGACCAACTAAAATATTAAAGTGGACATTTAATACTATAAATGTTCGGATCAATTTGCATAAATTTTCAAAGGTGATTAGTGATTTTGGATGCCTCAGTTTTTGGGTGTGCTACTTAACACTTTAAAAGCACCTGATTTTTCTGAAAAACTGTAGCAGGCGCCTGAAAATCAGTCCCTTTTTAAGGTGCCCCACTTTGGCACTGAAAATATTGAGGTCTTCACACACTCTAAACACTTTTGAAGATTTAGGCTATTACGTTTTTGTTATGTTTCCCATAAACATACTAAAAGGACAGCCTACGTTGGGCAGTGGAGTGGGTGACTGGATGTCTCAGGGCATTGGTAAGTGAGAAAGTTTGTCAGATAGTGTTCACATCTGACCCTGATTGACAGACCACCACCTAATGGCTGGTCAGTGGCTTGTGTTGAAAGAAAGTGTCCATTTCTCACCACTGTTTGCCAACAAGGCTGCCAGTTTTGGTATCTTACTAGGGTGGCCAAGGGAAGACTAGACTATAGACACCAAACTATTCTCTGATCCTCTCCTTCAAAGCTGGGACCTATTGTGGTGGGCATGGGGAGGTGGCATAGGTAAGCTTGCAAGCATACTTGCCATGTGGTCCCTGTTTTGTACATAAGTACATCACTAAAGCCTGCAGAGCTGTCCAGGCAGCACTTTTTAGAAATTGGAAACCTCCTTTTTCATGCTTGGCACAACTGTTGCTAATTACATTGTCAAATGCTGGGTTTTAGTTAGTGGCTGGACAATTAAACATTAGGAAGAAAAAAATTAAATGCACAAATACAAAATAGGGAATAACTATTTGGCTAGGTAGTAATACTGCAGAAAAGGATCTGAGGGTTGCAGTAGAGCACAAATTGAATATAAGGCAATAATATGATGCCGTTGTGAAAAAGGCAAGCAACGTTCTGGGGTGTATTAACAGGAGTGTTGTATTTAAGATAAAGGAGGTAATTGTCCCTCTCTGTTCAGCTCTATGGTGAGGCTTTGGCTGGAGCACTGTATCTAGTTTTGGGCACCAGGCTTCGGGAAAGAGAGAGTCCAGAGGAGAGCAACAAAAATAATAAAAGGTTTAGAAAACCTGAATCTCGAGGAAAAAAATTATTTGGGGGGGGGGGGAAATTTGATAAGCCTTCCAGTATATTCAGGGCTATTGTAAAGAAGACAGTGAGCGATTGTTCTCATGTCCACTGAAGATAGGATAAGAAGGAATCTGCAGCAAGGGGGATTTAGGTTCGATAATAGAAAAAAATTGTAACTATAAAGGATAGTTGAGTACTGGAATAGGTTCCCAAGGGAGGAAGTTGTGGAATCCCTGATCTTTGAGATTTAAGAAAAGATTAGACAGACACCTGTCATGGATGGTCTACGTTTACTTGCCTTAGTGCAGAGGATAGACTAGATGATCTCTTGAGGACCCTTCCAGCTTTATGTTTCTATGATTAAGGCTCTGATCCCACAAAGCACGTGAGGAGTTACATTGAAATCAATTGAACTGCTTATTTGTAATGAGGTTTATGAGACGACTCACATGCTTAACTTTAAACATATGCATATTTGGATTGGGGCCTAAATTGGAAATGATGTGGTCTAACTTCTTACTTTATCAGGACAATACCAGAATGCAGACAAGTCCGTCATTTTCAAGTCTACAGTACCAGGATGCTGGAAACTACATCTGCGAAACTACTCTACAGGAGGTTGAAGGGTTAAAGAAAAGGAAAACACTTACACTTATTGTGGAAGGTAATGGAGCAGTTAGTTACGCTTTGTTAATACTGTAAATTGTACAGTTCACAATTATCTTACCATAATGTTTAAATATAATATTCTTTTAGGAAAACCTAAGATCAGAATGACAAAGAAAACAGGGGCAAATAAATCTAAAACAATAGTCTGCCACGTGGAGGGTTTTCCCAAACCAGCTGTGCAATGGACAACTACTGGTAGTGGAAGCATCATAAATCAAGCAAGTATTTTTCTCATTCACTTATGCACAAGTAGTAGTATGTGAGGTCTGGAAAACCTGACGGACTTAGAGAGATTAAAGAAAAAGATCAAATTCGCATGCACAGAGATTGGCAGTGATGGTCTTCTGCATAGCATAGATTGGACAGCACCCACCAGCAGTGTGCATTAATTTCTTATGGTCAGATACTACCTTCAGTTATACCTTCAGTCTTACTGAAGTCAAGGAGGTTGCAGCTTCAGGGCGTGGATCAAGTCTTGGACCTATATAAATAACTGATGATTAATTTTGGGCGCTCGTAGCAGAAGATGATAAATGGCAGCAAATTCAGGGTACAGCTACACCAATTTTTATGACACTGGGATATTTAAGGCAAAATTAAAATAAATGTGTAGCTTGATGGAGGAGAGACATCTGAAGAGAGCAAACACTAAAGAGGGAAAGCAATTGTCAAGTGGTGGAAGTATAAATGAGAAGTGCTTTTCATGTATAAATGAGCAAAATATTAAAATCAATTATTTGACTTATGTTTATTTAGTTTATTATTTTAAATGGTTCCCTTTTATCCAAACTGTAACAGATTTATTTTTAAAAGTTATTTACTTCTATAACTTTCCATATAAACAATTCTAGTACAAGAAATTACTGTGTACATTTTTTGTTCTACTGATTTCTTCTTTCCTTTCCAGACAGAGGAGACGAACTACGTTAATGGAAAATTTTCCAGTAAAATTGTAATTTCTCCTGAAGAGAATGTTACATTAACTTGTATTGCCGAAAACCAACTAGAAAGAACTGTCACCTCGATGAATGTCTCTGCCAGTGAGTGTCTTCAATTAGAAGCATTTCAAAAATGAGTGAGAAGCTGTTTCCTTAAAGTTTCAAATACTTTTGCCAGTTTTTCTCTCTAAATAATGTGAGATGCAGATTGGTGCTGCAGTAGTATTAGAGACTTCTGGGGTTTTTTTAAGTTCTGCATGTCTCCTGCACTAACAACCGACTTAGTCCTCCAACCCAGCCTAGGTTGGTAGTGAAAGAAATTTGTTACTAGTGGATGGCTGTTCAGTGGTCTACAGTATGTGAAATTAGTTGTATGATTTCAATACTATTCTGAGTGGCAGGGCGGGTGCAAGGATGTTTTGTGCCCTAGGCGAAACTTCCACCTAGCACCCTCCCTCCCTCCCTCCCCCAAGCCCTGTGGCAGCTCTCCACCTCTGCCCTCCCCACTGCAGCAGCTCCCCCTGCCCCCCCCCCCCCCGCAGAGCTGTGCAGCAGCTCCTCGCCCCAGCCCACCTCTGCTCCGCCTTCTCCCCGAGCACGCTGTCACTGCTCCACTTCTCCTGCCTCCCAGGCTTGCGGTGCCAATCAGCTGTTTGGCACCGCAAGCCTGGGAGGGAGAGCAGAAGTGAGCTGGGGTGGGGAGTTCCCCTGCATGCTGCTGCCCCCCCCTTACTTGTTGCAGGTGGCCCTCCCTGCACCCCCTTGCCCCAGCTCCCTCCACCTAAATGCCGATGATAACCGGGGTGGCTGAAGATCCGGCTGCCGCGGTCGCTGCCGAAGGACCTGAAATGCCACCTCCCCAAATGCTAGTGCCCTAGGCGACCGCCTAGGTCACCTAATGGGTTGCACCAGCCCTGCTGAGTGGACCCGTGTGCCTATCACAAAAATCACAGCAGCACTAACTAGCTCCCTTCTTTTAGCAGAAAACCCATAAGAGAATCCCCCTCAGTCTCCTATAATTGAACCCTGCAGGTTAGGGCTATGGCACATTGGCAAGGGGAAATAGCCCATGGCTCATGATGCATCTGGTTTGGGAATAATACTTCAGACTACCTATATGCTGTCCTTCTCATTCGTACACACATTATAAAATAACTCCTTTGTCACTGAGATCTTCTTTTCTTAGCCCTCAGTTTTGTGGTTTATTATTAACTTTTGATGTGATTTCAGAACAGAATCTATCCATAGGTGCTAGGGTTTAATGGACTACAGTAATGATAAAGTGGTAAAAAGTTATCCTGTCATGAATGCTAACATATAAATGCTTAGGCAGAAGTATTCATAAGATTAAACTTGTCATTTTTTGGAACAAAACACTTTCATATGATGCATTATGGATATAAAGCAAGGATTGCTGCCTAAAATATAAGATTAATTATTTTGTTGTGTGGCTGATGCAGCATTAAGTATGAGCATTTCAGTCTAGCTGTAAAATAGATTATATTGTTAAATATTGCAGCATAGTGTCAGGGTGAAGGTGACTTTCAGGTACCAACAAATTTTTGTTTTTAATTTTAATGTTTTTTTTTATTTCAGTAAGTATCCCAGAAAATGATGAGCCGAATGGTATGTAAGTGCTACAGAACCCTCTTTCTTGACTCTATCCGCTCTAGTTTTATGAAGTGTCATTAAATGAGTAATTTCCACAGTCCTCTTTGCCTTAGGAGTTCAATTGAAATTGCCAAGTCTCTGAGCCAGTAAGAATTAGACCTTGTTAAAAACTTTATGCTTAACATGAAAATTTGTATTGCTATTATTACAATGCTCTAATACAGGGGTCAGCAACCTTTCAGAAGTGGTGTGCCAAGTCTTCATTGATTCGTGGTAATTTAAGGTGGTAAATTTGCGTGTCAGTAATACATTTTACATTTACAGGGGCTGGCACATGGAACCCCAGGCTGGCAGCGGGCTGAGCAGACTGGTGGCTGGGACCCCAGGCCGGCAGCGGGCTGAGTGGCTCAGCCCACTGCCAGTCTGGGGTTCCATCCATCCAGGCTGACAGCGGGCTAAGCAGGGCCGAAGGCTGGGACCCTAGGCCGGCAGCAGTGTGCCACAGTAAATCAGCTCACATGCCCCCTTTGGCACATGTGCCATAGGTTGCTGACCCCTGCTCTAATAGTTTTGACTTTTTGACCATCTCTTTTCCTGGGGGATTACTTGTATAGAAAATGTTTAATGCTGTGTTGTTATTGTTAAACACCTCATGAACTTTTCTTCTTTGTTTTAGATGGCAACAGAGAAAAGGTTAATGACCAGGCAAAGCTAATAGTAGGAATAGTGGTTGGTCTTCTGCTAGCAGCAATGGTTGCTGGTATCATCTACTGGGTATATGTGAAGAAATCAAAGTAAGACTTAACATAGAAGCTTGCTCTTAACTTTTTAAAATTAAAATAATGTGTACATACCTGTTTAGCTCCACACAGCATTCTGGAAACCTAGGGGTGAAAAGTTATCCTCACCTGTAAATCTTATCTTGCATCTGAAATTAAAATGGACATCTTAATACAGAGGCAGTGTATCATCTAGGGGTAGAGCACAGGCCTGGGAGCCTAGGACTCCTTAACTCTGCCCCTGATTCAGCTATGTGGCCTTGGTCAGGTCATTTAGTGCCAGATTGTGTTTCCATTTAAGTTAGTGACACTTTTCCTATTTGACTTAAATAGGATGTGGTATTTCAATTTCCGAGTCAAATAATGGGCTGCCACATCTGTGCAACCTCATGGATGGTCAGGTGAGTTATCTTAGTGTAGGAGAAGTTGGCCAGCTCATACTCTCTCTAATTTACCTGAATTTTATAGAAAGATAAACAGATGCCAACTTCACAGGAGTATGTAAAGCTCTATTAAATTGTTCATATAGTGGTTTGAGATCCTTTGATTAACAGGTGCTAATGAGGGAAGTTGTATTGCTTGAAAACTAGACATTGCCAGGGCTGACTAAACATCTAGATCCAGAAGATAGAGTGTATGGTGTGCGTATTTGCTCTGCTTATTTTCAATTAGAGTTTCATTAGTACAGAAAATCAGTTTGTCCAATGTATTCCATATAGTCTTAGTCTCTAAAAAGTCTTTAAAATATCTTCCCCTTCACCCTCCTGGTTATCAGGTCCTCTAAACATATCCAACTTGCATCTGGTTCTGCTCAGTGTAGTAGTATGCTCTTTTCCCCAGACACAGACTGGGGCCCTGTCAGCTGTGAAAGTGCAGACTTATCCTACCCCCATGCCTTCTCAGAGATTCAGTGGAGCTATCTGACTTACAGCAGCTGAGGATCTGGCCTACACAGCACCAAGATCATTTATAAAGTGTTCTGAGAGTGGAGGCAGTTATGTATGTTGTGTACATATTTGTATAGACAAACATGCAGTATTAAAGTTTACTTACATTTCTCTCTAACTTTACACATTGATTTGCAGTAGCTATATAATACAGTAACTCCTCACTTAGTCGTCCTGATTAACGTTGTTACATTGCTGATCAATTAGGGAACATGCTCGTTTAAAGTTGCGCAATGCTCCCTTCTAATGTTGTTTGGCAGCCACCTACTTTATCCACTGCTTGCAGGAAGAGCAGCCCATTGCAGCTGGCTGGTGAGGGCTTGGAACCATGGTGGACTAGCAGCCCCCCATCAGTTCCTTGCTCCCTTAAGTTCCCTGTGCTGCAGCTGCCCAGCAGGCAAGTAATTACAGCTATCCCTCCCCACCACTGCCATGTGCTGCTCCCTGAGCCTCCTGCTTGCTGGGGCGGGGGGGGGGTGGGCAGGAAAGGGAGGGGAGCTAATGTCAGCATGTGAACTCCCCCTTGCTCCTACACCCTGCTTACCCCTTCTTCTCCATATAGAGCAGGGTGGAGACACTGATGGAGAGAGACCCAGAGAGCCTGGGGCAGCTGCTGGTCTCAACTTCCTGGTCCACTTAAAAAGAATGCATTTAAGAGTGGGTTAGCTTACTTAAAGGGGCAGTGTGCATTTCTCTCTCTCCCCCACACACAAGGTGTGTGTCTGTCTGTCTGCTATGCTATCTCCCCTCCCCTCTATTCCTGTTGTCTTATAGAGTGAGAGGCTACATTAACAAGAATGTGTTAACTCTTGAGGGCTCAGCGGAGTGCTAGTTCATCATTTAGCACTGGGGGTCGGGACCCCTAAGGGGGGTCGCAAGGTTATTACATGGAGGGGGTCACGAGCTGTCAGCCTCCACCCCAAACCCTGCTTTGCCTCCAGCATTTATAATGGTATTAACTATATATAAAAAAAGTATTTTTAATTTATATGGGGGGGGGTCACACTCAGAGGCTTGCTATGTGAAAGGGGTCACCAGTACAAAAGTTTGAAAACCACTGATTTAGCAGCAAGGCATTCCCTGGGAAATATCCCACCCTCTAACTTCACCACCTCAATCAAGCTTCACAATCATCATAGCTGTGAACAGTATTGAATTGTTTGTTTAAAACATATACTGTGTGTATATCTATATAATATATCCTTTTTTGTACGGTGAAAAAAATTTCCCTGGAACCTAACCCCTCCCCCCCCCTTTACATTAATTCTTATGGGGAAATTGGATTCGCTTAACATTGTTTCACTTAAAGTTGCATTTTTCAGGAACATAACTACAATGTTAAATGAGGAGTTACTGTATACATATTCTGAGTTTTGATATGAAGAATTGTTTCTCATTCAGTTGCCATACTTACTCATCTTTTCTGGCATTATAAAGTGTTCCCATGCAGTCTTTAGATTTTACTTCATTACAAAACCACAAACATAGCTGTGCAGGGGATTTTTGGAATGTCCTGAATAGGGAAGCTTTATAAACATATGACCGAGCAAAGAAACATTTAGCATGTGCTATTTATAAAGCTGCAGGAAATAAAAAAAAAAATTAAATGTCCCTACCACCTTCAGTTATTACTATAACAAAATGTCCAGAATTTTTCTTCTCTCTCAATGGGGAGTCCAAAGCATGAGGCAGTGACTCATTTGTGGGGGGGAAATGTGATGATTCTTAGAATGTCGTGTGTCCTTTGCTGTGATGTGTTTCGATGCTTTATGGTGTTAAATTTTGTTTTCCAAACTGGACCATTTCAGAAATAGAAATTATAGAATATTAGGCATGAAACAAAAGGCATAAGAGAAACAGGAATATCATATTTATAGTTAGAGTAGAAAATTAAATTAGCAGTGAGTAGATTGGGACCAAATGTTTTTAAAAAACAATTATGTTTAAATCATCATCAGTCTGTCTGACAGTCACTAGTTTCTTAAGTGAATCTAATTGCTGGAAATATTGCTGACAAGCATCCGCTTTTAGTATATATTTATATAAACCTATTCTCCTCTCCCTTGGGAATCAGTTTCTTCCAAAGAGCAAGCAGAGCATCAGTATGTATGAAACAGGATTGCAGCACAAATCACAGCCCAGAAATCTCAAATGCTGTCCTCTCAAAAACACCATTGCAATACTTATTGACACTGTGTGTGTCCAATCACAACCCTCCGTTTCCACACAGGCCACTCCCTCGAACAGTTAGTCACTTTTTGAACCCACCCTCGAACAGTTATTCACCTAATCTCTGCCCCCAAAGTGACGTCAATGGAAAGTCTGAGAAGGCAGCAGCACAGAACTTTCAAACCCTCGTGAGGCAAGAAAAACGTTATTTTTTTTCATTAATGTATGTTGTGGTTTGTAGAATTTTCTATTGTCTTGTGATACAGGATAGTAGGAATTGTACTCTCAGCGGTGGAGTGTATTCACAGTAACTAGCTTCTATAGCTATTCATCACCTCAGATTCATTTAATGCAAAAGCTGATTATTGCTACATCCTCTGCACCAGTTCAATGCAAATTAATTAGCAATCTGAGTAAATTGCCAGTGCAACCCTCAGTTAGGCAGTCTAAATATTCCTGTCTTCATCTCAGACATTCCCTAGAGAGAGTTTTTATATATAAAAAAATATTTTATAGGATTTATTTTCTAAATGCTATTATATATAGCATTTAGAAAAGAAATCCATGTAGTGCCTCTGTTTCCCTTCACTCTGAAACAGAAATCCAAGTGGAGAACATTTCTAAAGAAATTAATTAAATTTTTTCCCTTTCATTATCTCGCATTGTGAAGACAAAAATTCCAGGTAATGTTACGCTAGAACAAGTTTCCACTGATTTATTGCAGATTTAAAATGAAGGAAAATACCTGAAATTTGGCTGAAAATTAAAACCGCAGCAATTTTTACAATGATCAGATACACACAAAATTGTTGGTCTAGTCAGCATCTTCAGTCATTCTGAGCTAATTGCTAACCTCTTTCCAGACTGAGGTTTGTCATTGGATGATTAGCAAAAAATTGTACTTTTCTGCTATTTTGTATATGGTTAGAATATTGAAACCAAAAGTTGCACAATGTGTTATAGAACACTCATAAGTGTGTGTCTCTCATATACTTCCAACCACAAAGTTCACATTATTGTAAACATGGGAGACAAACTGGAAGTGAGCTGTTTGTGCTCTATATTTAATCAGTATAATCTAAGTCAGAGAATAGCATTGGAAATATTTTTTTCACTAACTGATACTACTTATTCCACATGGATATCTAAATTTAAAAAATGCTTGAAAGTAATCTTCCCCCTGCAAAAAACAGGTGAACCTGTAAACCCTTTAGCACCCTTTAACCTACCTTTTAGAGAGCCTTTTGAGTAGTGATCCCCTATGGTAATCATTTTCTTGAAGGCAGGATTTTGAGGACTTCTGAAGGAAAGCTTGAAATGTCAAATGAGGAATTAAACTTTATTAAGAGGATATAGGGATCCATACATTTTGAGTGGAGAAAGAGAGAAGTACAGGAGGCAGATACACCATCTATAAAATTTTAAGTAAAACAGTATTTTTATAACCAATTTCTAACACTCTTATCTGACTTGGTTAGAAGTTTGGTTCAGACAATATATTGTGAAAAAACAGGTGTGACTACTTAACATGTCATCTCTCTTTGTGTATCCATGCTGCAGAACTGTGATTGTTGTGAATTAATTCTGGGAAAGTGTGCATATCTATATCCCCTACTGCTCCAGCAGGGGATAGACAGCAGCACTTAGGATAATGGAGACTCAGAAGCTCCACTGTAGAGGACTAGCAAGTCTTCTACATACATACTATAAGGGGTTCTGTCTACACTGCAAAAATAAGAGTTACAACATGGTTACAAAAAAGACAATTTTATGCTCTCCAAGGAAGCTGGCAAAGGCAATGCAGTTAGCTACCATGGTGACTATCAGTATTGACTAGATTGTAAATTATGTTTCATGTCAGCTACACTGGGGAAGAATAAAACCTGTGATAGTGAGTCTCAGATCCTGGGTCAACTGATCTCCTTGTGCTACAGGACTGAAAATAGCAGTGTAGCAGTTCCAGCTGGGCTCTGATACTCTCTTCCCTTCCCAGGTTTCAGAGCCCAGGCTGACCTGGAACAGCTACACTCTGATTTTCAGGGCCAAAGCATGAGCCTAAGTCAGTTGAGATGGACTGGGGCAGGCTGCTGCTGGGTTGTTGGGGTTTTTTTGTTGTTGTGTAGCTGTACCCTGTGTCATAAACTGGTTATAAACTCAGGTTGTGTCTAGGCTAGCAGGGTTCGCACACAGAAGTTTCCTAGGGCTGCAGGTCCAGCACGCCTCATACTGCTGAGAGCCTCCAGGCAACAAGGCTCTTGTGTTTTAACAAGGCCATGTAAACAGTGTTAAAAATGCTGGCAGTTACACAAGCATTGCCTGCCCTAGGGCTACCAATGGTAGAACTGCACTGGTGTCAACAGTAGAAATTTTTCATGAAAATCCCTATTGTTGAGCAAATGTTGTAGTGAGATCACTGAGGCGTCAGCCTCTGCCAACATTGTCATAGTTAAGTCTTGACAAGGTGGGTGAGGTAATATCTTTTATTGGACCAACTGCTGTTGGTGAAAGAGAAGCTTTTGAGTTCTACAGAGCTCTGTGGACCACCATATCCTGGAACCAACCTGGCTGCAACAACACAGTTAGATGCTTACACATGGATTTAGAACACTTAAATTTGAAGACTTAACTAAGTGGCCTTGTTTTCAGAGAGGCTGAGCACATGCAGTTCTCATTGCATTGATGTGGGCCATATCTTAACTTTTGTGAAGGTGATGGGTACTCAGCCCTCTGAAAATCTGGCCACTTGTACAGGTGGCAGTCACCCAAAATAGAAGGTCTGAAGGGTTGAGGAAGAGGCATGTTATATGTAAGGATTGAATATCACAAGTTTTATTTTTTAAACAAAATTATTCTAACACCAGTTAGACCATTACAGTGACTTCTATGATCTTTACAACAGAACAACTTTAACCTAAGCAGCTGATAATGCCAGATACAAAGCCCTCCAACCTTAAGTAGCAGCTCACAGGAGAGCCAATCTGTTTTGGGCTCTGTACATTCTGTATAAGTAGGGACAGTAACTTTGGGGTTTTATAGTAATTCTGCATCTCTCTCTCCATTACTGTGGTTTGTTCTCTTGAGTCTAATGTGTCACATTTGAAATACAGCTCTTGAATTGTTCAAATTTTAATATCCAATGAAAAAATAGGCCAAGGTCATGTCCCTTGGCAGAAACAGTAGTTTCCCTGTCAACTTGTCCTTCTCTGCATTTGTTGGTATCCCTTTTGAAAAAGCCTGGTCTCATCACTGAAAAGGCCCTCAGGGGTTATAGTCTGTTATGATCTGCTCAGCACATTCTTCTCCCAGGAGACTCCAAATTCTTTGTCTTTCATCCCTACCCTCAATCTCTATTTTTGTAACCCAGTGTTACGAAAGGAGACATACTCATGAGTTGTTATTCAGATGACAAGCAAAATCCGTATGATCCATCTAAAGAGAACAAATTTGGCTTTTTTCTCTTACCATGGATTAGAGAGATTTGCAGAAAAATTTTAGGGTCACATGAGAAATTCAACTACTGTCAATATTAATTTTTCTTCTTGTTTGGCTTCTTTCACTGTCCCTCATTCTCCTCTGTGTGGATCACTCCTCTCTGGCTTTGAGATATTCAAAGAGAATGAAAATAACTGCCCAGCAGAGACTTACAATGGACTTAATGAGTTACTTTGTGGTATAATCCCAACATTTAAATGATTGACAGTTGTCTACACTGCACAGTTAACCCAGGATCTTAAATTTTAGCCTTAATTTCTACCTATCAGTATCATCCACAAAGAAAACACTCTGAATCGGCATTTGGAGGACAGACTAAATCACTCAAGTACTGATAGTCCTTCAGTATTCTTCTAATGCTCTTCCCCCGCCCCCCCCTCCAAGGATAGACAAGCTCTTCCATCCTTGATAAGGAAAGAACCCTAAGGCATCTGAGAACAAAGAACCATGCCCCGAGATACACACAGGCTTGTGCCAAAACAATGAGGACCCAGTAACAAGGGTAGGGCTTTACAGTGGGACTGCTCAGATCCATGTGCTAATCACCCTGGTTAACTGTTCAGTTTCAGGATAACCACTGATCATGAAACAGACTAGGCCCTGGACTACACTGAGTTTAGGTCAAATTTAGCAGTGTTAGATCGATTTAACCCTGCTCCCATCCATATGACGAAGCCATTTTTGTCAACTTAAAGTGCTCTTAAAATCAATTTCTGTACTCCTCCCTGATAAGGGGATTAGTGCTGAAATTGACATCGCTGGGTCAAATTTGGGGTAGTGTGGATGCAATTCAATTGTATTGGCCTCTGGAAGCTATCCCAGAGTGCTTCATTGTGACCACTCTGGATCACACTTTCAACTCAGATACACTAACCAGGTACACAGCAAAAGCTCTGGGAACTTTTGAATTTCATTTCTTGTTTGGCCAGCATGGCGAGCTCATCAGCACAGATGACCATGCAGACCCAGAATCACAAAAGAGCTCCAGCATGGACTGAACAGAAGGTACTGAATCTGATCTCTGTATGGGGAGATGAATCCATGCTATCAGAACTCCGTTCCAAAAGACAAAATGCCAAAATATTTGAAAAAATCTCCAAGGGCATGAAGGACAGCGGCTACAGCAGGGACCCACAGCAGTGCCGCATGAAAATTAAGGAGCTCAGACAAGCCTACCAAAGAGGCAAACAGCCACTCTGGGTCAGAGCTCCAGCCATGCTGCTTCTATGATGAGCTGCATGCAATTCTAGGGGGGGCCCAAACCACTACCCCACCCTCTGTCCATGGACACCTGCAAAGGAGAGTCTCATGCAACAGGGATGAGGATTTGGGGAAGGAGGCTGAGGATAGTGCACAGCACGCAAGTGGAGAACCCATTCTCCCCGACAGCCAGGAACCAGTACCCTTCCAACCCCTCCAAGGTGGGCTCACAGACCATTAAGCCAGAGAAGGCACCTCTGGTGAGTGTACCTTTTGTAAATATAATGCATGGTTTAAAAGCAAGCCTGTTCAATGATTAATTTACCTGAAGACTTGGGATGCATTCACAGCCAGTACAGCCCCTCCTTTTAAATAGCCAACCCAATGGGTACTTGGTATGGGAAAGGAGGGCACTGCTATTCCCACATTATGAAAGTTGAAGAAGCTGAAAGTCTGTGGCTTACTATGGCTGCCTGCAAGCTGAATTCTGTTGCCCGGCCCTGCGTGTGATCTCTCTCACCAAACCAGCAGCCCCTCAATAGAAGAGGCAAAATGCAACCTTGTACTGAAAGCACATGCTGTGTAATTTTTACTGTGAACCAAGCTGTTAACGAGTCTACCCATTGTTCTTTAACATGTCTTTTTAAATACTAATCTCCCTTATTTTCCCTCCCACAGCTGCAAATGTTTCATCTCCATCCTAAAGGCTAGTGCAGATAAGGTGAAAATCACTTGTGATGAAATATTCTCTGAGCTCATGCAGTCCTCCTGCACTGAAAGAGCTCAGCAGAATGTGTGGAGGCAAACAATGTCAGAGTCCAGGACATCAGAAAACAAACGCGAGGCCAGGAGGCAGAATGCAATGCTGAGGCTACTTGGGGGGATCAAACTGATATACTCCAGTGTCTGGTGGAGCTTCAGGAAAGGCAGCAGGAGCACAGACATCCACTGCTGCCCCTGTGTAACCACCCGCCCTCCTCCCCAAGTTTCAGTGCCTCCTCCCCCTAGATGACCAAGAACGGTGGGGGGGGCCCTTCCAGGCAATCAACCAGAGGACTGGCATTCAATAAGCTTTGAAGTGCAGTATGGCCTTCTCCTTCCCTCCTCTCCTTATCCACCACCCCTCCCAGGTTACCATGGCAGTTATCCCCCTATAGCAGGGTTTCTCAAACAGGGGTCACCGCTTCTGTAGGGAAAGCCCCTGGCAGGCCAGGCCCATGTGTTTACCCTGCCCTGTCCACAGGTCAGGCCGCTCAAGGCTCCCACTGGCTGTGTATCGCTGCTCTGGGCCAATGGGAGCTGCTGGAAGCAGTGTGGGCAGAGGGATGTAATGACTTCCTGATCACTACATGCAGAGGCAATAGAGGGGGGTGTTATCAAGGAGAAACAAACAGAACTGTCACACCGTAGCCTGGCCAGTCATGAAACTGGTTTTCAAAGCTTCTCTGATGCGCAGTACTTCCTGGTGTGCTCTTCTAATCGCCCTGGTGTCTGGCTACACGTAATCAGTGGCCAGGCGATTTGCCTCAACCTCCCACCCTGCCATAAATGTCTCACAGATATTGTGGCGCACACAGCAAGCAGCAATAACAATTAGTTAGACACACCAAATCCAATATTCTGAGTCAGTAAACTGCACCAGTGCAGCCTATAGTTGAACAGCTCCTTACTACTGTCCAGGGTGCCTGTGTACGGCTTCCCTTGGCATTAAGGGGTAGGCTGGGTCCCCAAGGATAACTATAGGCATTTCAACATCCTCAACAGTTATTTTCTGATCAGGAAGTAAGTCCCTTCCTGCAGCTGTCCAAACAGACCAGAGTTCCTGAAGATGCAAGCATCATGTACCTTTCCCAGCCATCCCACTTTGATGTTGGTGAAACGTCCCTTGTGATCCACCAGTGCTTGCAGCACCATTGAAAAGTACCCCTTTCGGTTTATGTACTGGCTGCCAAGGTGGTCCGGTTCCAGGATAGGGATATGTGTTCCTTCTATTGTCCCACCACAGTTAATGGATGGCTTTGCTACAATGGGGTTCCGTATGATCTGCACAGTTCCCAGAGTCACTACCCTTGATAGCCAACGCGATCACTGAGCTACTGCTACTTGGATCACAGCAGTCCCCACAGTGGATTTGCCCACTCCAAATTGATTCCCAACTGACCGGTAGCTGTCTGGCGTTGCAAGCTTCCAGAGGGCTATTGCCACTCGCTTCTCAACTGTGAGGGCTGCTCTTATCTTGGTATTCTTGCCCTTCAGGGCAGGGGAAAGCAAGTCACAAAGTTCCATGAAAGTGCCCTTCCGCATGCAAAAGTTTCACAGCCAGTGGGAATCATCCCAAACCTGCAACACTATGCGGTCCCACCAGTCTCTACTTGTTTCCCAGGCCCAGAATCAGCGTTCCATGGCTAGAACCTGCCCCATTACTACCATGATGTCCAAATTGCCAGGGCCCGTGCTTTGAAAGAACTCTGTGTCCATGTCCTCATCCCTATCGTGATCACGCTGTCATCACCTCCTCACCTGCTTTTGCAGGTTCTGGTTCTGCACATAACTGCAGGATAATGTGAGCATTGTAAACACATTGCGCAACAACAGCAGTGAGCTGAGCAGGCTCCATGCTTGATGTGGTATGGCATCTGCAGGAGAGCAGAGGTGCAGCGGAAGCGGTGCATGACGACGGATACATGAGAGGACCTGTGAGGTAGATTCATGGCACCAGGAGAGCAGAGTTGCGGCGGAAGCGGTGAAGGACGACAGCACCACGCACATTTCCCAAGGAAGAACACGCATTCCCGGGAGCCCATGATGGACAACATGGAGAAATTTGCTATCAAGACATGAGCAGGAGTGCACAGTTGCAAAGGAAGCAGTGGTTGGATGATGATGGTTAGCAGTCCTGCTGCACACAGTATGGCATCTGTACAGAAAAAGGACAAAACGATGTCTGCTGTTGCTTTCACGGAGGGAGGGGCGACTGACAACATATACCCCAATCCACCCGCCACAATGTTTTTGCCCCATCAGGCATTGGGCTCTGAACCCAGAATTCCAATGGGGGGGCGGATACTGCGGGAACTGTGGGATAGCTACCCACAGTGCAGCGCTCTGAAAGTCGACATTAGCCACAGTACTGTGGACACACTCTGCCGACTTAATGCACTTAGTGGGGACACACACAATCAACAGTATAAAATTGCTTCCTAAAAATTTACTTCTATAAATTTGACCTAATTTCATAGTGTAGAAATACTCTTGGATCTTTGAACTAACAGAGTTAGTTCATGCACAGAGAGACCACACTAGCAATACCACTAGACAACATAGTTGAAAGAAAGTGGTAAAGAGGATAAACTAACTTCAAGCATTAAAATATACTAGCCAATGTAATAATCTACCTTAAAACAGAGAGGCAGCTATTGCGATTTCAAACATCCAATCATCTATTTAGACCTCGGGTCCATGATCCTGTGTCCCTCTTGCTTGACCTGATGCATCAGGTCTGCTGCCCACTTCCCATGCTGGAGAATTGGCACTTCCAGTGGTAGCACTTCAGCCATGTCTGATATTTGGGATACAGTTGTAAGCCCCTGGGAAACATTTTCCCCAACTCATTTGGATCAGGACTTGACTAAACCATAGCCCTTTATACTTTTCAAGGTCACTTAAACTAAGGCTTTGGCTACACTTCAAAGCGCTGCCGCGGCAGCGCTTTGAAGCGCTAAGTGTAGTCAAAGCGCCAGCGCTGGGAGAAAGGTCTTCCAGCGCTGTCCGTACTCCACCTCCCTGTGGGGAATAACGTACAGCGCTGGGAGCCGTGCTCCCAGCGCTGGGGCTTTGACCACACTGGCGCTTTGCAGCACCGCAATTTGCAGCGCTGGAAAGGGTGTGTTTTCACACCCTGCTGCAGCGCTGCAAATTTGTAAGTGTAGCCAAGCCCTAAGGCCAGTTGCAGCATTCACCTACGCTTCTAGATAAAGCTAATGTCTTTAGCTAATGCTAGCAAAAATAAAGCCATTGATTTTAGAGGAGTATATGCTGACTAGCACCAATGTGACATGTCATATTGTCTTGCTAACTTGTGCAATCCTTGTATTTTGCAAGTCAATGTCACTTCAGTCCTTTACCCTGAAGCAGTAGTGAGCATATGCATAAATCTGTCACAACAGATACTCTACTACTTCTATAGAGGAAACAAATTATCACAGAGAAAATGTGTATATGATAAGCTGCTTTGACATAAGGGATTTAGTGTCTCACTCAAATACATCTGGCCATTTACATTTTAAAAGTTGTGGCTTTTAAAATGTTATCACACCATTGCAGCAATCTTTCACCTTGGCTGATAGTGAGGTTTCTCACATTAAATGCATGGCTTGTGGGGTTATTCTGCTAAACTAAACTAAGCACTTAACTCACTAATTCATCTTCACTGCTTACATTAAAGCAGACCTGCTATTTTAAATGAGGCATACCTCTTTCTTCCCTCTCCTCCCAACAACATTTACAGTCTCTTCTCTATCCAAAAATTGTCAGTCATAACTAGCAGAGATCCAGAAAAAATGCTTTGTGCACTGAAACAAAATCTAGGTGGTACCCAGAATGGTTTTCAATCTAAGTGATCATTGACTTCTGCTTAGCACAAGCTCCAAAAGCTATTTTATGTGAACACACAAAGATTGTTGTGTTGATAAAGATGTCTTAGTCACACTTCTGCATTTAATATGCCTATGGACAAAACCCTTAATGAAACATGCAGAAAACGTAGGGAATTAATTTGTCAAAAAAATACACGTGCACAATCAGCTTAGCCTCAGTAAACAGAATTATCCTGGGCTCTTTTGCAATGTATAAGTTCCATTGTTACTAATATATGTATATGTAGTCCTACTCCAATGCTTATTGGTGTATTCATAGTCATGCCAATGCTTCTAGTGTTGTTGTGCTGGTAATTGAATTCTTACATTTTTTTTTCTTTGCA
Source organism: Mauremys mutica (assembly GCF_020497125.1). Classification (NCBI taxonomy): domain Eukaryota; kingdom Metazoa; phylum Chordata; order Testudines; family Geoemydidae; genus Mauremys; species Mauremys mutica. The sequence continues at coordinate 168,540,878 of NC_059072.1, forward strand.
GAGAGGGAGAGAGAAACACTGTATATTAATATGAACAAAATGCTATAGACATGCAAATGAGACACTGATAATTTTTTTCTTGTAGGACACCATCAAAACATGTAAACAAAGACCTTGGAAATATAGAGGAAAATAAAAAGCTAGAAGAAAACAATCACAAACCTGAAGCTTAAAAGACAGATGTCAGTCATTCCAGGTAAATTATGTGAACTTTGGAAAATAGAATCAGAACAGTTTACCTGTGTATCATATATCCTGTACAGCAAAAGGAGGTTTTCTTTCAGTTCAAGGGCTAGAAAGCCTCTGCTTCTGGAGTAAGATGATCCAATATTTATCTTTAGTCAACCTCAGACCTCAGAGTTGAGATATGAACTATGTGAGTCTAGTGAGCACTATGAAATTATGAAGCCTTGTTCTCCCCTTTCAGAATATAAGTACTCATAGTAAAGGTAATAGGAATTATTTGTATTCTTGTGATATGGGGGAAGGGGGAGCAAGACCCACAGCAGCTATGGAATTTTAATAGAACGTGTGCACACACATTAAAAGAAATGCAAAAGGATTCTGACATTCAGAAACCAACTATCACATGCATTTGAGCTCATGCACTCAGGGAAATTTAATTATTATATGATGTATACTCACAAAGGAGAACATTTAGTTCTATTCTCTATAGGTAAAAATTAGTTTTTGGTGGGCTCAAAACAATGTACCTTCAAGAGGTAAGACGTTCTTACCATAAAATCACATACTATTACTAACCTCATGCTGGATGTAGTCATTGTACCATGACAGTGCAAGAGAAGTGGAGATTTCCCCTCTTCTTTATATAAAAAGCTGCAGGACAAGCCACGGAATCCGAACTGCAATGAATACAGTGGTACTACAACAAACCAACAGCATCATCCAGTGGTCAGATGCAGCCACCACTGCTGCCTCTGTCCTCTTCTTTTAATGTCACAGGCTGGGGCTCACACTATCTTTCTAAACAGTGATGTCCCTTAACACACACACACATTGTGGAAGGCCAGGGTAAAGAATGTGGAAATCAGTATCCAATGTTCTTTAAATTATGGAAGTAAGCGGTCAAAAGATAAGCTTTCATATTAAATTATCAAATTTACTCAGTTTCTAAATTAGTTTTTTTAATTTATGCCTCCACTTTTGAGCGTTCAATTTGAGAAACCTTGAAAAGACCTAAGTTCAGAAAGTGCTGTGCACCCATCCTTTGTCAGCCCTCTTTAAAGTGTCACACTGCAAAGCCAAAAAATGGAGAGGAACAAAATCATTGGTCACTCTTGAAAATTTGGTGTAGAGATTGTAAAATTATTACGCAAGGTTTCTTGTTTCAATAAGATGGGGATAGGAGGGTACTTTAAGGGAAAAATCTAAGATATTGAAAATGCTGGATCTGAATGTTTCAGTTATTCATACAGTCTTGCCTCTAATCTTAGCATAAACCACAAGGAAACTTTTCTTGCCAAAAATACTCAAAGGAGTCAAAGATCTGAGAGACACCAAGAAAGGGTGATCAGACAGTCCAGACTACTATTGTCAGGAATATCCCTATTTATTGTGTAATAGTGTTCTAGTCATTGATATTGTAATTTAAGTTTATTTAATTTATTTAACTTTTGCGGGGGGGAAGGGTAGACTCTTGCTCTGCTCTTTTAATTGTGCATACCCTTGAAATTCTGCAGTCCTAGAGTACACTGGTAGGAGGAAAAGAATGTCCAACACGAGGAGGTTGAGCAATGGGAGAAAGCTACAAGCAGTCACCCCCTCCTTCCCACTTCCAGCTACTGGTCTCTCCTGCCTTCACCTGCAAATGACAAGCACCTTTGCTTCCAAACCCTACTAGAACTTCCTTGAAAAATCTGCTCTCACCCTCCCCATGAGTCCCCAGCTGCAAAATTACTCCTACCTACCTTTGCCCTGCTGACAGTATTAAGAACGATGCCCTCTCATATTGCAGATATCTGGACCTAAAGTAAAATGGGAAGGAAGAGAGCCCCTCTATGGATTCTTCACAATGCCACAGGGTGGCATTCCACCCTCCACTAAGTGATTGGTTAGGGATTATTTTGCTGGCTGCAAACACCAGCCCAAAAGATACTATGGTACTTTATGTTAATCTGCTATAGCTGTGAAGGCTTAAGAAAACACATTAAGATTCTGAGCATAAGGGAGTTAAGGCCTACACAGGTGGTGGAGTGGTCCTGTTTCCCTCAGCCTTAGAGAATGTCTAACATTACAATCAGGAGGGATGGTTGCAGCTCCTGTAGGCCAAAGCAAGCTCAGACTGGAGCCACAGCAGCAGTACTGGTGACCTCCCCCAGGATCTTGAGCTAGCTTCCATCTAGCTAGATCAGGTATGTCTACAGCAGCTGCAGTCATACCTGCTGATTGCAGTGTAGACATACCCTTAGTGTTAGAAGTTCATCAGGCCTAGACTATATGGAGGGCATAGGGGAGGAGAGGGCTCTGGTGAAATGAATTTTGCACAACTGAACTCATTTTATCCAAGAAAGAAGTTTCTCCATTTTCCTTGTAAAAATGGTAGAAATGTCAAAAAATTAGTCCCTAAACTTAATTTACAAATTTCTGGGAAAATGCTGCCAGTGTCCCTAGCTTCTGTTTGTCAGAAGCTAGGAGTAGATGACAGGGAGTGGATCATTCAATGATTGCCTGTTCTGTTCATTCCCTCTGAAGCATCTGGCGTTGACCACTGTTGGAAAACAGGAGACTGAGCTAGATGGACCTTTGGTCTGACCCAGTATGGCTGTTCTTGTGTAAAATGGTGAAATTAGAATCCCTAAAATTCCCACTGTAATTTCACATGGGAAAGACATGGTTCACTTCTTGCCCTAATGTTTTGTGTAATGGTGCTGGACATTGTAGTAGCTGCCACATCTACAGAGGTGACTACATTAGTGATGAATGAAATTAGCCCTTGTTAGTATTTGTGTATTGTTTTGGGTTCCTTCAAATCTGATGTGTTATATAAACATGAGCTCCTTATCATTACATTCATGATTTGGAGAATGCATTTATTGATTCATCAGCAATGGACATATCTTTTTGTGATGTAATTTATAACTTACGTTTGTAATGATATTTTCCATTGACATTTATTTTGCAGTTAAATAAAGACTATTAAAACTCTTGTCTAATTATGATAATTTTGCCAGTTACCTAGTTTAACTGACTATTTTTCACATTTTCAGAGAATACGTATAGAAGCATGAACATGGATTGTATTCAAAACATATACAAAGAAGTGACAGTTATTCATGGTTCAAGTATTGAACAGATCATTCTACCAAGTTTTCAAAGGATTTTAGATGCAATTATCTCAAGTTTAAAAAAAAAACTAATTTGGCATCAGCCAAGATAGTAGGTCACCATGTTGTGTTCTGTTTGTTTTTGTAAATGTCTGCACTGAAGAGTTCTTTTTGTTTGCCTTTATGTAAATTTTTTACGTAGCTATTTTTATACACTGTAAGGCTTTGTTCTGGGAGTTGCTGTTGATCTGATGTATGGTGTAATGTTTTTATTTCAATTTGTTTTTAGGACACCCTTTGAGCAGGTACATTTCTAATTCTGATTGCTATCTGTAAAACCCCTGCTTTTGTAGAGCAGAGATCTAAAATGTAAGGTTGTGTTATGAGGCTAGAGCAAGCTCCTTTTTCTATTCTTGAAATCACAGTGGCAAGGGATGGAGCTAGCTATGACAAAAGTGCACTAAAGGGTTCATGAAAGTAAAAACAAACATCTAACTTACCAGAAAAAGGCATAGATAGTTTCCAAAAATAAGCTCGGGAGTCTAGCAAAGAATTTATCACAAAATTCTTGTTAGCCTGTGTACAGATTGCTGCTAATAATTCTTTTTTGAGTGAGTGAAACACACTTGTTATTGATAGCAGTTTGGAAAAAAGTTATTGATTGTCCTCAGTCTCATTGTAGATAGAGAGCAACACTGTAATTTTGAATTCGTTTTAAGTCCTTTTGGTTATCCACTGCCTTAAAGTACTGTACCTTTTCTTCATTTCAAAAAGATAACAGTCAGAATTGGAGATTTTTTTAAAACAGTGGTCATATCAAAGCTGCATTTTTCCACAAAAATAGGATATATATATATTTTTTGTGTGTTTTTGTTAACTACGCTACAGATATTGAATGCACCTTGAGATAATTTTAGTGTTTTTACCTGGTACATAATTTATCAAACAGTGCATATAATTGTAACAATGAAATGTCTACGTATCTTTAGTTACATTCAAGTTTAACTTTATAAACGTGTTTTATGCTTGAGGAAATTTTTAGAATGATGATGTAAAAGGAAACATTTTTGGGGTAGATGGCCAATAGAAAACTGTAAAAACTCAGAAGTTCCATCTCAGTACTCTTAAACAGAAGTGTAGTTTCTGGGAGAATGTAATAGACAATTCTGATCATGAGAGGAAAATAAGTACATAGAGTAAGCAGAACATCAGATTTCCATTTTTAAATCTATGATCCAGGGGGAAAGTAAGTTTTTATAGACTGTTAGGCAAAAAAAGTTAGTAAAAACAAATTAAAGAAATGGAAATTAGGAAACATTTTGCCACTTCTACATTATTTAGAAAAAACACTGTTACTTGTAAATTTGTAAAATGTTAAATGTCTGGGCGGTAGTGACTGATGTCTTAATAAAGCTTCCTGTAGTGCATTGGCATGGATTAAATACATAAAATGTCCTATAAACTCTATGCTGTATAAAATATTACGGGGGAAATCCTGTTATTTGCCTCTAAACTTTGATTTGTTAATATTTTATTTGGCAAAGGGGAAAATAATCTTGGTCAACATTTAAACCAAAGTAAAAAGGGTGGGGAAAAAACCAAAGTTGTTTGTTTTGCATGGCTAAGCCATTGTTATCTCTGTAAATACTGTGATTTTTTCCTTTTCTTAGAATTTTGTTAAAAAAATTCTAAAATTTTTAAACACCTGTTTTCCAAAATAAAATGTGAACACACAAAAAAAGGTACTTTATATACAATTTTTTTTTATTTTGGTGTGAGAACACCACTGCCAACTGAAATGCAGTGGGAGTGACTAGAAAAAAAAGTTGTAATGGCTTTAAGTATGTGATAAATGACAGAAGTTTATTGTAATTCTCTATATTTTGAGAAGAAACCTTCAAGACTAAGAAGTATAGGGAATGGGTCGAAAAAATATTTACCACTTTCTTGGAAAAAAACAAGGAAGATTTAAAAAATAATCACTCACTTTCTACACCCACAATTGGGAAAAAGGAATAAAAACCTCACCTTTTGAAATTCGGCTACATCTCCCATCCAGTTTAACTCTTCAGCCCTAGGAGACAGATTTTTCCCTGTTCAGCGTTCACTTCAGGCATGTTTCAGGAACCACCAGTGCAAAAAATAAAATAAAATAAATGAATGTTTCAATCCATGCCTAAAAGATAATAAAACTGAAGTATGAATTTACCTGCTTGTCTGACATTTCAGTTCAAAGGAACACTTCTGCATATGAGGAAAGACCCTGATCCTGCGAGTTCTTAAGCATGCATGTAACTTTACTCTTCTGAGTAATCTCTGAAATCAGTGGGGTTCCACACAGGTGCTGGGATCTGTCCAAGAATCAAATCTTATCACACTATGCAGAACATGACTACATGTATTATTTTAAGCATGTAGTTAGTACCCATCATTGAGACATATGGGCACCTTACAAATAAACCTATGTATGGTTTACATTTTGCAGGGTGAGGAAATCAGGTTTGACCTCCAGAAAGAACTGCAATTATGGGCCATGAGGGCCCAGGTCTGTCAGTTACAGAGGGACCACATCAACTGGATTCATTTAATCTCAGTTGTTGTGATTATTACCTACAGTACAAATCCCTGCTTACATGCTGAATAGATAAAACAAAGTGAGGGAGAAAGGAACTATTATCCACATTTCAACTATGAGGAATTGAGAGAGAGATTAAACTCTGCCCAAGGTCATACAGGAAATGGGTGGTCTTATGATTAAGGCACTGGACTACGTTCTCCCGTTTAACTGACTGTTCAGTAGGACCAGTTCTGCAATCACCACCAATAAAAGATTGAGGCAGAAATGTATGTAGTGGTTAAAAGTCTGCCCTTTTGAATGGGGGGAGAGGTGGAGGAGTAATTTCACACACAAAAAAACCTCAGCCGAAAATTATAGTAGATTCTGCCTTTTGATTTTTTTTTTAAAGGCTCTAAGGGTGTAGTATATGTATGGCGTGATGCTTGCTTGTGCCCATCTCTGGGTATTCACTTCACCCTTTGTGTATCTGTCCTAACCCACAGGCTTTGTTTGGACTTTCTAATCCAACATGAGCTTCCTAGTCATTTATCTATCAGACACAACACAGAGCCACAAGCTATAGCAACCGAGGCTGCTGTGAGATAAGGAATAAATTTTCAGCTGAAACAGCAGGGGCCCAGGTAACCAATACATGCACATGTAGGAAATACAAATAAAAATATCTATTCCCCATTTGTTATGGGATCTCTTATTTCCTGACTTACTATAGTGACAAAAGCACAACCTCAATACTACCCTTTACTTACCCAGTATGTATTGCATCATCTTGGACAGGAAATTTCTCTTCTACTGAGTTTTGAAACAATTACATAAAATGAATGTAGTGTGTTTGTAGTGGCAATTAGTGTTTAAAACTATATTGGGAATGTTTATTTAACATTATGAAATACTAAAATCATTATAATGTATACACCATAGATAAGTTCATTCATTGGTCATAGACCAAAATTCCTCCAGGAAGTGTCACAAAGCCACTTAATATCCCCAATTGCTGACTGATCCACTTAAATCTCTGATTTACTTGTAACACTACCCCATGAAGCCAGATAACTTCTTGTTAGCTAACATTTAAGACACTGTATGTATATAATTTTCTAGCTGAGGTTATCAGCGATACGCATGAAATACCTTGTTTCAGCCAGTGTCACGGAATGGTTTTGGAGTTTGGTGCAAACCATCGACATCAGACTTGGGACTTTGCAGTTTCCTGGCTCTGCAAATCAACTGATGTTACAAGAAAGCCAAACACATCTTTGCACACAGATGTAAAGGCTGCTGATACATAACTTGTTCCAGCTTGCTAAGGTGCATGACAGGCAACTAAACTCACTTTTTCAGTCTCAATATGTGCTTTTATTATTCTGTTGTGTAGCCTTGAGGACTCCCACCCTCTTTTAGGAAAGCAAAGGATTAAGACCCAGATCCTCAGCAGGTGTAAATCAACACAGCACCAGTGTGGACTTACCCTAGCAAGAGGAGACGTCCCCTAGATTATAGCCACAGACCTCACAGTGGGTGGGCTGCATATGGGGAGTAGAGAGAGAGGAAGCTCATTCAGCTGGTGTATACTCAATATAGATCACAGGACAGCACTGCCCAGGTTCCCTGCAAGCCAGTACTCAGGAGCTTGTGTTAGGGGACGGTAGGAAAAGGAGATACGGTTCCACTGGTGATTTACTGCCCAGAAAAGGGGCATATAGAAGGGTGCAGAGCACTGCAAAGAAAATGCAGGATGCTCTACAGCCTGAAGGAAAGAAAAGTCCCAGCACACAACCCACTTAGTGTAACATACCAGGGTACAATTCAGACCTCTGAGTAGCTGTGTCACCCCTGCCTTGTCACCTGGGATGCCCTTTGCATTGCCTTGCTTCTGTAGCCTCTAGCCTGGACTGCTCACAAACAGCCTCCGGCATGTAAGTCACTCCCAGCTATGTCTGTGTGTGCTGCAGCCAGCCAGGTCTTGGCTCTTGCCAGCCTTAAACATTACCACAGGGTGACCCCAACACACTCCCAGAAACTATGTCCTGTACTGCCCAGACCTCTCCTGGACAGTTCAGATCTATTGAGTCCAATACTCCTGTAAGGGAATATTATGCACAAAACTTGCTATCCCAAATGGGGTTACCTGGACAAGTCAACTTGAACACACTGGATTAGATAAAACAGTAAAACAAGTGTATTAACCACAAAGAGAGATGGTAAGTGAGGACAGGGAAGGAGGCATTAAAGTCAGAAATGGTTAGAAGAAAAAGATAAAATGCTTACTGCAGCCTAACTCAATAAAGACTAAGATTCAAAGCCAAGTTCTCTCGCCACGTGCTTTCAGCAGTCTGACTGACCACGCCCTTTACATCAGGACCCCTCCCCCGAACTCCAATGGCTGTTGCCTTTGTCTCCTCAGGTGCAGTGAATGTGATGGCCATGGAGAGAGAGAGAGAGAGGGGTGGGTCCTTTGAGGTGTTTGCTCCTTTTTATAGTCCTGTCCCCCTTTGAGAAGCATTTCCAGCTGGGAGCAAGGTGGCAAGCAGACTACATGAAAGGAAACTGTTTCCTTAGTAAGATGTCGATTTTTTTGCCCTGTCTCCTTTCCTGCCAAAGAATGGCCACTTACCTGGTAATTGTCCCATCAGCCTTGTTTACACTTGCCCGAGGCATCAACTTGCCCTTTGTCTCTGAGGAACTGCTCTGACCACTCCCCAGATTTTCCTGGGAAAAAAACATATTTTAGTCATGATTTCAGCTTATGTTTATAACTTCACTGATAATGCTTCTATATGCATTTTGCCATAATATTACTGATCAGCATATTATGATTTTTTAAATGATAGCTCAGAAGACGTCTTGTACAAACATTACTACAATAGCATGTAGGGTGTGAACATGGCTATATTCTCTCACTCTTAGTTAGCCTGTTTGCAAACTGTATATATGGTCTGAGTACACACCCTCCACACACACGGAAATGGATAGTGATTGTATCATGCTACAGGCTGTCTCATCTTGCCAGTTACTTTTTCTAATAACCAGCAGCAACCATCCATTTTGGATTAAATAATCTGAAGCTCAGATAGTTGTGCTCATCAGTGGTTAGCAAATTATTTTCTAAAGGTTTAAAGAAGAGAAGAATCAGAGAAAATCAAATCAGACCATCCCAGCCGGTCCCAGTTCACACTGAATGCCACATAGGAGAAGCTTGCAAGAACATATTCCCACCCATCACAAGAATCAATCTTTATTTCTGGTGAATATTCTGAATTTCACCCATTGGAAAGAGAGATTTCTTGCAGTGAAGTGCCTTGCTGTCTGCAATGGAGATGCTGGTGCTCTTCAGAACAAAAAAGGTAGAAAACTTGGGATTGACAGATCGTTATTGAACTTTACTTCTGTAGACAGGAGGCATGCTGGGCTTTTTCCATTGTCCACTCTCCTGTGCCATCAGCTAAAGGGCTGCATAGTCTCTCCCAGCATATCCTGATGCACATTTTCTATCCCTTGTTTCTATGTGGAGCTTCCCTCCACCCCCACCCCAATGATCTGTTCTAATTACAGTAGAACATTTTGTTCAGAAATGTCAATGCATCTTAAAATATTCAAATATAGGCAGATTAAGACTTCTATAAAAACACCTAACAATACACATACAGTGAAGAAAACAGATAATATGTTGCTATAAAAGTGAAAAATGGGTCATCCTAATTCACAAAATCACGTTGTTTTCATCCTCTCCATCTACTTAGAAGATTGTTTCTCTCACACATCACTAATGCAGCAAATCCTCTGAAAGTTCTACATACCTTGGGTTATATCACCAAACGAACGTCAACTCCAAACCTAAACACAAAAATCATCACTGATCTATACAGCTTCTCAAGCTGAAAAATCATACCTTCCTAATCATGCTTTCATGACACGGATGCCCACATGAGCCATTGAATAATCCAGGGGTTCTCAAATTTCATTGCCCCATGACCCCCTTCTGACAACAAAAATTACTACACAACCCCAGGAGGGAGGAACGAAGGCTGAGCCTGCCAGACACCCCCCTAATCAGACCTGGGTAGGGGGGCCTATAACCTGAGCCCTGCCACCCAGAACTGAAGCCCTTAGGCTTCAGACCCAGGCAGTGGGGCTCAGCCCCAGGTGGTAGGGCTCGGGCTTGGGCCCTAAGACCCAGCAAGTCTAAGCCAGCCCATGTGACCCAATTAAAACAAGGTCGTGACTCACTTTGGGGTCCTGACCCACAGTTTGAGAACCACTGGCTCACATGCATGCATATATCACTGACTGACTTGTTTTCCAGTATCGGAAGGCAAACACTTATTCAGGTAATGTTGTAAGCAGTTCAACACTGTCCATATATAGATATGAGACTTCATTAATAGCTGCATAATAGCGGTTTCTGAGAGGGGTAAGTCCAGCACAGATCATAAAATGAAAGTAAAGGGAGAAAATAACTACTTTTATTTCCCAAATGCAGAGTCTCTTAGGCCTGGTCTACACTAGGAGTTTATGTCGAATTTAGCAGCGTTAATTCGATTTAACCGTGCAACCGTCCACACCAGGAAGCTAATTAGTTCGACCTAGAGGGCTCTTTAGTTCGAATTCGGTACTCCACCCCGACGAGGGGAGTAGCGCTAAATTCGACATGGCTATGTCGAGTTAGCCTATGTGTGGACGGAAATCGACCTTAGTAGCTCCGGGAGCTATCCCACAGTGCACCACTCTGTTGACGCTCTGGACAGCAGTCCGAGCTCAGATGTTCTGATCAGCCATACAGGAAAAGCCCCGGGAAAATTTGAATTCCTTTTCCTGTCTGGCCAGTTTGAATCTCAATTCCTGGTTGGACATCAGGGCGAGCTCAGCAGCACCGGCAACGATGCAGAGCTCTCCAGCAGAGGGGTCCATGCAATCTCAGAGTAGAAAGAGGGCCCCAGCATGGACTGACCGGGAAGTCTTGGATCTGATCGCTATGTGGGGTGATGAGTCTGTGCTTTCGGAGCTGCGCTCCAAAAAACGGAATGCAAAGACCTACAAGAAGGTCTCCAAAGCCATGGCACTCAGAGGATACAGCCGGGATGCAACGCAGTGCCGCGTGAAAATCAAGGACCTGAGACAAGGCTACCAAAAAATCAAAGCGGCAAACGGACGCTCCGGAGCCCAGTTTCTCGGCGATGTTCGCGGATGGGGAAGATGAGGAAGGGTTTGTGGAGGATGAGGCAGGCGACAGCGCTTACAATACTGCTTTCCCCGACAGCCAGGATCTCTTCATCAGCCTCACAGAGATCCCCTACCAACCCTCCCCGGCTGTTAACCCGGACTCTGAATCAGGGGAAGGATCAGTCGGTAAGTGAAATAAACATGTAAACATTTATTTTTTAAAAAACAGGAATAAAAACTATATGAAAAGAAGGTCAATGCATATGGGGATAGAACAGAAATCCTCTTGGGAGAGTTCCACGAAGCTCTCGTAGAGGTACTCGAAAAGCCTCCGCAGGAGGTTCCTGGGGAGAGGTGCCTTATTGGGTGCTCCGTGGAAGCACACTCTTCCGCGCCAGGCTATCCTCACGTACAATGGGAGCATTGCCTCGACGAGCATGGCAGCATAGGGCCCTGGTCTGTGCAGGGTTTCACGCAGCATGCGCTCTCTGTCTCTCTTAGTGACCCGTCTCAGGGTGATCTTGCTCGGCGACTGCTGCATCTAATTAGGGGAATTAGTGTAATGTTACTATTGGGAATGCTTCACTTTTCCTTTGCATAACAATAAGCGTCGTTTAACAGCCACATGGTGGAGGCTGCAGAGGGGAAGCATACAGGGATCTTTCCCGGGGACAGCCGCAAGGGGGTGGAACAGGGTCAGAGTTTATGCTTTCCAGATTGCCTGCAGCAGGAGGGCACTGCTATCCATTAATTTTTAAGCAGCCTAAAGTTTACGGCTTACCAGGCCTGGCTGCTACATGGATTCTGCTGTCCTGCCCCGCTTGTCTGATCTCCAGTGCAAGACCCCAGGCAATGAAAGCGAATGCCGAAAATTCGAACTTGTCCTGAGAGCGCATGAGATAGGTGCCGTGTATGGTCTTGTTCACAGAAACAGACTAGACTGTGTTCAGTGTTCGCAAACATGTATCTTTGCAAGGAAATCACTTCCTTTTTCCCATCACACAGCTGCGGCTGTTTCCCGACCTGCCCCAGCATCCCCCTCACAGAGGCTGGCGCAGATTAGGCGGCGAAAGAAAAAGACTCGGGACGAGATGTTCGCTGAACTGATGGCCTGCTCCAGAGCCGAGGCGGCCCAGCAGAGCCAGTGGAGGGAGACCCTCTCTCAGCAGCAGCGCTCACACAGCGAACGGGAGGACAGGTGGCGGCAGGAAGACCAGCAGGCGACTCAAACGCTGCTTGGCCTAATGAGGGAGCAAACGGACACGCTCCGGCGCCTTGTGGATGTTCTGCAGGACCGCAGGCAGGAGGAGAGAGCCCCCCTGAACTGTATCTGCAACCGCCCTCCCCCGCCACAAAGTCCTGTCCCCCCTCACCCAAAATAACAAGAAGGAGGGGCGCTAGGGGCCGTGAAAACTGTCACTCCACCCCAGCAGAGCGCTCATGTAACAAACAGCTCTCATTCCCTAAAGTATGAGAATTGCTTCCCTTCCTGGCTCATCCGATCCAAAATCCCAGTTTCATCCCCCAACTGTGTAGTTGAGTATTAAAAATAGTTTGCTGTTAATTACTGTTTCCATCATGTTTCTTTGCAGAAGACTTTGTGTGAAGGGGAGATAGGGGTTTGTTAATTGCATAGGACAGCCACCATTACCAGGGTACAGACATGGGGGCAGGATCAACAGCAGGTCACACACAGAGTGCAGTCACTAGGCATCCGGGTCACTCTGGGAGGTGTCTGCTGCCCCAGGGTCCGAGCGCCTGGCATCCACAAATGGCAAGGCAGGCTGCCCTTACCATGCCCCTCCACCCTAGCCATGAGCCTCTCCGATGCCCTGAGCCCCAGCCAGAGCCATCATCCCCCTACACCTACACACCCTTCCCACACACCCCTCACCCCTTCCTGCAAACCCTCCTGTAACCGTCCTCCCCCCAGAGACCGCTGTAGGAGCAGGAGCCTGTCATTCCTGAAGTGTAGAAGCAGTCTGTACATCACTGCACACCGTACCCACCACAGTCTGCGTCCCTGTTTGAACCCTTTAACGCAAATTCGTTAGTAAAGAAAACTTTGTTAATTAAAAATGTTCCAATAACTTTATTTTTAAACGTCTGTTGGAAGGGGGGAAACCTGGTGAACGGGGTACGTAACCGCTGAAAAAAGTCAATAGTAACTGAAACAGGGGCAGGTTCAGCTTCTCTGTAAAGAGACTGGACAGTCATCGGTTACCCTGCTCTCTGAGGAACCTAGCTTTCAAAGCCTCCCGGATGCACAGCGCTTCCCGCTGGGCTCTTCTAATCGCACGGGTGTCTGGCTGAGTATAATCAGCAGCCAGGCGATTTGCCTCAACCTCCCATCCTGCCATAAAGGTCTCCCCCTTGCTCTCACAGAGATTGTGGAGCACACAGCAAGCTGCAATAACAGTGGGGATATTGGTTTTGCTGAGATCCGAGCGAGTCAGTAAGCTCCTCCATCTCCCCTTCAGACGTCCGAAAGCACACTCCACCACCATTCTGCACTTGCTCAGCCGGTAGTTGAAGAGTTCTTTGTCACTGTCCAGGGCGCCTGTATAGGGCTTCATGAGCCAGGGCATTAGCGGGTAGGCTGGGTCCCCGAGGATCACTGTAGGCATCTCCACATCCCCAACCGTTATTTTGTGGTCCGGGAAGAAACTACCTTCCTGCAGGCGTCTAAACAGACAAGAGTTCCTGAAAACACGCGCGTCATGAACCTTGCCCGGCCACCCGACGTAGATGTTGGTAAAACGTCCCCTATGGTCCACCAGTGCTTGCAGCACCATTGAAAAGTAGCCCTTTCGGTTAATATACTGGCTGGCCTGGTGGGCCGGTCCCAGGATAGGGATGTGAGTCCCATCTATAGCCCCACCGCAGTTTGGGAGTCCCATCGCGCCAAAGCCATCTATGATGACCTGGACGTTTCCCAGGGTCACTACCTTTGAGAGCAGTAGGTCAACGATTGCGTGGGCTACTTGCATCACAGCAACCCCCACGGTAGATTTGCCCACGCCAAAGTGGTTCGCTACTGACTGGTAGCTGTCTGGCGTTGCAAGTTTCCAGAGGGCTATGGCCACTCGCTTCTGCACACTCAGGGCTGCTCGCATCCGGGTGTCCTGGTGCTTCAGGGCAGGGGACAGCAAGTCACAGAGTTCAAGGAAAGTGCCCTTACGCATCCTGAAGTTTCACAGCCACTGTGATTCATCCCAGACCTGCAGCACTATGCGGTCCCACCAGTCCGTGCTTGTTTCCCGGGCCCAGAATCGCCGTCCCATAGCATGAACGTGACCCATTGCCACCATGATCTCCGTGGCGCGGGGTCCCGTGCTTTGTGAGAGGTCTGTGCCACTCTGACACTTCATGTCCTCACCGCGCTGCCGGAGCCTCCTCGCCCGATTTCTCAGCAGCTGACTGTGGAAGAGGTGGACGATAAGGTGCGAGGAGTTGACAACGGCCATAAGTGCAGCGATGATCGCAGCGGGCTCCATGCTCGCAGTGCTGTGGCGTCCGCACTGTCACTGACCAGAAAAGTGCGCAAACAGATTTCCCGCCGGCGCTTTCAGGGAGGGAGGGCGGGAGTGATGTTTGAATGACGACAGTTACCCAAAACCACCCTCGACACATTTTTCCCCCAGCAGGCATTGGGGGCTCTACCCAGCATTCCAATGGGAAGCGGGGACTGCGGGAACTGTGGGATAGCTGCCCAGAATGCACCGCTTCCAATGTCGACGCTTGCCCCGTTAGTGTGGACTCACAAAGTCGAATTAGTGTCCTTAGTGTGGATACACAAATTCGACTTCATAAGGTCAAATCCACAAATTCGACCTCAGTTAAATCGAACTACTCTTGTAGTGCAGACATACCCTTAAATAACTCTATTAAACCTCATATCCATAACAATATTTCTATTACTTCAATTTCAATGACGTTGAAATAAAAGCTTTCCTCGGCAGTACGGTGAATCCAAATGTGACACTGGCAGATCAGGTCACACTAGAGAGTATTCAGGTCAGTTCACTTGTATCTTAATATAGATCAAAGCAATTAGTGTTTTGGGTGTTTAAACTTCATGAAAACTAATGGGATGTTATATGCCTTGTTTTCACTTCTCTGTGTTACGATGTAATAGAATTTAAATTGTGTATACCCCTGTAACTAAATAACTAAGAAATCTTGTGAAATGCTAATGAAGGATTTAAGGACTTAAACAGAAAATGCTAATTTCAAAGCAAGTGGCCATTATGTATTATGGTCGGAGGTCACAGGACTAAATGCACACATCAGCAGCAAAGGAAAAGCCCACATGGGTAGAGATATGGTCAGCTTGTGTTCTATCAGAAGAAGAGAATATGGATTCAAGGAAAAATCCTTCAACTCCATTTGGACTCTTACAGGGAAGTGTGCCAGAGATCCCAAGTCAATCTGCGTATCCTGAAGAGACTTTGGGGAGACTTGCAGTTTATTACAGCACTGCCACAATTTGAATTTACAAACTGACTCACCGGTTATATTTTATCTGCTTTAACCTCTCAATAATTCTCATTCTTTTTCTTAGCTAATAAACCTTTAGTTAGTTTACTACAGATTTGGCTGTCAACACTGTCTTTGGTGTAAGATCTAGAGTACCAATCGATCTGGAGTAAATGGCTGGTCTCTTGGGACTCGGAGCAACCTGATGTGATTTTTGGTTTAAGGGACCAGTCCAGTTTGTCTGGGTGGCAAGGTAAGCTGGAGAGTCTAAGGGGACTGTCTGTGACTCCATGCTAAGACTGGTATAGTGATCCAGGAGCTCACATTTGTTACTGGCTTGGCGAAATCTAGTGACAGAACACGCCACCAGCTGGAGCAGCTCTGTGGCCAGCTCCCCTGGCTGCAGGGCCAGCTCCAAGCACCAGCTTATCAAGCAGGTGCTTGGGGCAGCCACTCCAGAGAGGGGCGGCAGGTCCAGGTATTTGTCGGCAATTCGGCAGAGGGTCCCTCACTCCTGGTTGGAGCAAAGGACCTCCCGCTGAATTGGCGCAGACTGCAATCGTGGCTTTTTTTGCCTTTTTTTTTTGGCGCATGCGTTGCTTGGGGCGCCAAAAGCCCTGGAGCCAGCCCTGCCTGGCTGCCCTGCAGTCAGACACCCTGGCTGCTGGTGGAGTGGCCCCAGGGCCAGCCGCACCGGCTGTTGCTCAGGGAGCCAGCCCCAGGCACTGCCTGAGCAGTGGCCAGTGCAGCTGGCCCCAGAGTCCACCCGAGCAGCGGTCCCTGGATGACTGGTGCAGCCATTGCCGGTGGCAGTCCCTGGGTGGCTGGAGTAGCCTCTGTCAGCAGCCTCCAGCAGTGGTGCCCAGGCAGCTAGTGCTGCCCCTGCTGGCAGCCCCCAAGAGCAGGGACCACATCTGGCCCTGGCCCCCCCCAGGCGGTTCCTCAGGACACCCCCCAGCAGTGGCTCCCTTAAGATTTAGTCAGGAGTAGTTATAGTATAAGTCATGGGCAGGTCACGAGCCCATGAATGTGTGTGTATTGCCTGTGACCTGTCCATGACTTTTACTAAAAATACCCGTGACTAAACTGTAGCCTTAGTTATAGGCACACTTCTGCAGGCCCTGATCCTGCAATTTAAGCTATTTGGCAGACTGCTGTGCCCCTAGGGAAACCCACTGTCTTCAGTGGAGCTCCACACAGGCACAGCAGTCCACCCACACACACGATCTGTGCAGGATTGTAGGCTAAGAGAGACAAGTCATCACATGTGTGCAGCAAGTTTCCAGTGTTTTGGCTGGTCTCTTATTTATATCCAAATGAACATGAATAGTGTTTTATTTTATCATTACTAAAAGAGCAAACTTGGAGAGAGAATCATCCTGATAACCACTAAGGGAGAGAACACGGATTAAAGGTAAAACATTGCAATCAATATTACAGAGCATTGGTTAAAGTGTTACCTTTATTAACAGCAAGAATGAGCAATGGCAACAAAATGTGCTATTCCCATACTGAACAGGTCTTAGCAACAGGTGCAACTTTGTGGTTTGAATTAAACAGACTTTTTTCCTCACATCAGAACTCATTTCCTTCCAGCTCAGTCTCAGCATCTAGATAACAGCACAATGCTAACAGGTTTTTTTTTCCCCTCTAGTGATTCTGAGGAGGTCTATGATTAATCATGCTATCACCTGTTCCAATGAGAGCAGGAAGCTGAGCATTATTATTTATACCCAGAAAAGTGCTGGACATTTACCATATGGTGGCAATGGCCAATCAGTTGACACATTGGTTATCTTGCACTTCGCTGAAGGATTTACACAAGCATGAGAAAAGTCAGAAGAGAAATAGGGAATTTGGGAACTCATACATGGTGAAGGGATATTAAAAGAAAATGTAGAAGGGATCAAACCAATTCTCATGACTATGCCTATGAAAGACCCAATCACTCAAACAATTTTAGGATCCGAAGGGAGCAATGTAACACTGCACTGTATTTTTTTTTAAAGGAAAAGGCAAAACATGAATCCCTCCTGTAACGTGGAAATTCATACCAAAGGGGGCAAATGAGGAAATATTAATACTAATGTGTTCAGGAGGGGAAACTATAGGCCATGCGCTAATGAAAGGACAGAATGTGTATATAGAGAATTCCATGAGAACAATTTGTAAACCAATGGTAATTTGAGATGTCCAGACCATGGACACTGGAATTTATTGAGATACAGTAAAGGAACTGCCAGAAACGGGAAGAGTAGAGATGGAATTATTAGTTGCAGACCAACTAATTAAACCAAATATTCCTCCTATTATCACAAGCACACAAACAAATGTAAACTCCACTTCTGAAGTTTCCCTATGTCCAGTAGTAACACCAGGACCAGAAAATGGATTAAAACTTTCCCCTGTCAAAAGCAAAACCAGTGCCTTATATGATAAGGTATGTTTGTTCCATGTTCCAATTATTCTTAACCCAATGGGATTTCCATCAATATTGAAGTTGGTCATGGTAGTCAAGTTGGGGGATTCTATAGAATCAACAACTTTGGGATAATCCCAGAAGCAAAGGAACAAACATTAGAAGAGAGAGAGATAATAGTGGGATAACAGGAACTATTATGGGTTGTTTGGGACAGGCATGTCTGTAGTAACAGAAGGAGATATAGAGGCACTGCAAAATCAGTTAAATAAATTAAAACAATGTATAAAAAATAAAATACTCTATCTCCTTGCTAAGGCAGAGGGCAGATTAATTGATGAAGAACTACTTACGGTAATAAATGTGCATGATATTACCCAGGCATTAAGAGAAACCAAGGAAACAGTTTATCAGTTAAACACAATAATGAAGAAGCTGGAAATCATACTGCAGCCAAGAAATAATGGGTGTACACACACACAGCCATTCAAGAAGCTTTAAGAGATCTCCAAATGGGATGATAGCTAACCTCATCCACTAACAAATATTTGCTGGACTGATACAGAAATGAAACCGAGCTAGTCAAGGAGGCTGACATCCTGCAGGATCTAGCTGCTATAACTATGTTACCTCTTGATTACAGTTAATTTATAGAAGACATGCAATAATTTCCTGCCAATAATTGAAAAGAAGGTCATTAATGAGACAATAGCATGTGTTCACTCAATAGGGGTCCTAGAATATTCCATTTTTAAGGAATGTGCCCAGGTCCCTCAGACACTGGAAAGACAGTCACCCTGTCTGGACTGCTGCACAGAGGTGCAAGCCAGATGGATCTGCTGATATGATGCCCTATGGGCTATGCAACCCATTTGTGGTATAGATCATAGTAATGAACCAGAAATCCAAGAAAGGACTCATCTCAACTGCGCAGTATGGCTGAGTACCTGAAATGGACATCAAACCCGTGGGGGAAATGGAGAGTACTGTGTCGTCGCACGACAGTTAAAATACCATTATGGAGGAAAAGCATGTCTGAGTAGTCAGTTCAATTGGTGTTTTATCTCTAAACTAAAAACTGTAATTAGATCAGTCAAAAATCATACCTATACTCAAATTTGTTGACCCATTAGTAAAAAAAAAAAAAGGTTGACCAGACTCTGGTCCTGAGGCTATTGCTAAATTAAACTTGTACTTGAATTCTTTGTTAAGATTAAATGCAAATCATTTTTCCTGCATGTGGATTAATTAGATCCAGTGAATAATCAAATAGAACAAACTTTAAAACCAGTTAACTGGGGGGTGGGGATCAAGTGAATACAATTGGGGAACATCCATCTGTGGTGTGGATGTTAGTTTTAAGATGTGTTAAACAAACATTCTTTATGGATACAAATAATAATTGTAGCACTGCTTATAACGCGTTCTAAGACAAGCTGTATGTTAAAGGATCATTAAAAGAAACAGGAAAGTGAACAAGCATTGGCCTATAACGCCTTACTCCAGCATGTAATATAAGCGAAACCCTTTGAAAATATATTTTCCAAGGGTACTGATGTAGTGGGGTAACTGTTGGAGAACAATTGGTTATTAGGCTCTAAAATAAAGACACCCCTCAAAATGCAACACTGGGGAAAATACTAACAAGGTGGTCATGTTTTTATTTTTTAGTAATGATTTAGAAATATTAAGGGGCCACCACTCATAGAACCCGTTTTTAAAGAAGATAAAGTAGTATTAACATTGAGGTAGTTAGGATGACCAGACAGCAAATGTGAAAAATCGGGAGAGGGGGTGGGGGGTAATAGGACCCTATATAAGAAAAAGACCCAAAAATCAGGACTCTCTCTATAAAATTGGGACATCTGGTCACCCGTATGATAATACCCAGCTATTGAATTATGATACAGAAATCTAAAAATGAAGAATAGCTAAATGATAAGATTTATTAGTTATACTTTAATAATTTGTAATTATGGATAGTGATATCCCAAGGTCTCAGCCTCCGTTGCTGATAAAAGTGTAGTTTTCCCAATTCTTACATAGAATTGCTGATCTGCTTTAAATGGTGTTATTGCTGACAGGACATAGGTAACATTGTGCTGGAAGATTTAAAGCAAAGGTACGCAAAACTGTAAAGACCAAAAAAAATCCCCCCTTTACTAGAAAGCCCAGGAGCACGATAACATGGACCAGAATGATACAGAAATTGTCTCAACAGTAAAAAAAAAAAAAAAAAAACCAAAACAAAATTGAAAATTGTGCATTCGTAGTGTATAGTTATGTAAGAAAATGCCTAATGTGCTTAAAGCTGAATGGAGAAAGGTTAAGAAATGTGTAATGAGGAAATGTACAAAAAGACCCAAGTGAATAAAACAGAGAAACAGCAGACCAGAAACCAAAGGAACAGGACTGAAGGATCAGACGAGAAGTCAAAGGCAGCACAATGACCATCGGAAAGGAGGAGGAGAACTTTCCAGTGCCCTCGAATGCAGTAACTTGGGGTCCCTACCTAAGCAGTCAAATATCTGTATAAATATGTGTATAAGTGACAATAATTCTATGTGAAATTGGATTAAATAAAGGCAAAAATTGATTAAAGCTAAACCAAGTGGATTTGTGACTCAGTTTCCTACCTTACACTCCCAAAACAGACTATGGAGTAATGTATCACAGGATTTTGGGGCATCCTTTCCCAGTAGCATCCAGACCAATGTCAATACTCCATCAGTTGTTACAAAAGTATATGTCACACCTGACTGAAAAACAATCTTTAGCCTTAATGAATCAAGCCATTTGAAATAATATTCACACAGTTGTTGGTTAAGTTCCAACATATTTCCAGACGTATAGCCTATGGCATTTGGCAACTAGGTCAGAGTTCACTCTCTCAGGCTTAGAGCATCAAAATTGAGACTGATAATTGCTAATGCCTTGGTGACGGCAGAAAAGTAGATTGAAGTTAGTATATTTCGCTGACACTACAATCCGCAGCCAATGTCAGACTTCTTATCAGCTTCTTTCTGGTCAAAAAACCTAATCAAATTTTAGTTGTGAATGTCATTTGATATTAGCCTGCTAATCAAGAAACCATCTCATTTTGCTGGGCTGTCACCCACATAGCATAAATTCAGGACACTACCTGGCAGCGTTTCAGACACTTATAATATAGGCAGCTTTAGTGAAACCAGTTCCATACCAGCAAATCATGCTTCCTTGGGCTATGGTCTTGTCACATCTTAAATGCTGAGTAAAGCCAATGGGAGATATGAATTTAAAACACCAAAGTGCATCAGGTGATGGTGTTGGGTATTTGGTATGTGTATCTCTTTGCTCTAAGCCAGTGCTTTATCAGCGTGCTGAAAGGACTATCAAAAGCCCCTGGATAAAATTCCACCATTAGATGGAGCTCCATGTCTATCTGTCCCACATTTATCTGTCAGGAAGAGAGACGTGTTGGATTAAATCCCTGATTCTCCAGCCTCCTCCCCCAAGAACCACATTTACTGCTGTTTGCTCTACAACTGGAAGCTATTACCTCTCTACTCGCTACACTGATCTTTGCTTCTCTGTTTTCCTCATTACAACATCATAAGAGTGAAGGTGCCATTGAGGGAGAGCAGCCAGTTGCCACATATGCCCCCAAACCTTGTATTTTCCATCTGACTTTAATGCTTTAATGATGAAGGGGTAGAGAATAGGACAGGAGTTGAGAAAACCCAGGAGAGAATCTCAAGAGGAAGCAGGCAGGAAAGGGATACCCCATGGCCTACACAATATGGAGGGGGGGAACATTCTAGAGAGAGAGAGTGTAAGCAACTCCTGAGGTGAGGTGGTAACTCAATGTGAGATAGACAGCCCAGAGTGAGAGAGTGTGGAGGAAGAGACCCAGGAGTTGGAGAAAGACTGAGGGGAAGAGACCCTGTGGAGGGCGGGACGATAGAAAGATACATACAGATAAACAGGGACTACAGAAGAAAGGAAGTGTAGTGGAAGAGGAAACAACACAGAACAGGATAGGAAGGACACTGAACACCACAGTAGCAACCATGAGAATAGAGAATGAACCAATTGGGAGAGGGGAGAGAGAGAGAGAAGGAGATGCTGCTCTCTGAAGAAAGAATAAGTAACAGAAAGGAGGGGGAAAAAACCCTACCTGGGGCTAAATGGAATGGCAATAGAGGCATAGAACTGGTGTATAGCACTTGCATCTTATAGGACTTGATTTCAGCATACTATGCCTTCAGGTTTCTTGGAGCCTACTGGCTCTAGCCTCTATTTTATGATGCATAGGTTAGTGCAGATAGAGGACAGATGCACGTACTCCCTCAGTGCTCCCATGTGAAGACTTTATTTTTGTTTTCTTGTTTTATAACAACAAAACCTCAATTAAAAAGTCATTCGGACTAAAAATATGCACTTGCTGTTTGTGTGCAGAGAAACATGATGGGAATAAAGAGAAATGATAAAGGGAGAGAAACATGGAACAAAGAAACAACAAACTTAGCCCTGGTCTACACTAAGGTCGGGGGTCGAACTAGGGTACGCGAATTCAGCTACGTGAATAATGTAGCTGAATTCGAACTACCCTAGTTCGACTTACTTACCCGTCCAGACGCCGCGGAAGCGAACTCCGCGGCTCCAAGGTCGACTCCGGCAACTCCTCCTGCCGCGGTGGAGTACCGGAGTTCGAACTAGCGCTTCCGGGGTTCGAACTATCGCGTCTAGATCAGACGTGATAGTTCGAACTACGAGCAGTCGAACTCGCCGCGTCGACCCAGCAGGTAAGTGTAAACGTGGCCTTAGTCTAGTGAATTTTAACCCATACTTCTAATTGTTGTTGAACTCTAAAAGAGTGTTTGGAGGAAAGGGTTGGGATGGAAGGACTCATTTGAGCACTTGTGTTAGAACACCACCTCTGACTAGCTACCTATTATGGTTATTGTGGTAAAGAACCTGGGCTCTCTTGGTTGCTAGCCACTGTGCATTTTGCAGTTAAAAAATTAGTGGTTCAGTTTGCTACTCACTATTTCTGTGCGGTTGACACTTTGTTTAAAACTATAACCTCAATGCTTACATCTTTAGATTTTTTGCATGCATATTTGCAGGACTGAAAGTAAAAGAATTAAAAATGCTCCATATTGAGGACAGCTAAGCAGTCTTTCTCCAGGTATACATTTTCCGGGTCACAGAGAGTCCGCTTTTGCATAAAAGCCATTATCATAAATGTGCAATGACATTATTGTTACAAAAGCAATTGTTTTAGTAATTGGTTCAAATTCGTTCAGGAGATGACTCGTATCTTTTATACAGATCTCAAATATAACAAGCCAGATCCTCAGCTGGTGTAATTTGTCCTTAAAGTAGCTACAGCAATTCACATCAGCTGAGGATCTCACCTTAAGTGCTGTAGCACACACAGTTTCATACGATTCTGAGGCCAGAAAGGACCATTGTGATCAAAAAGTCTGACCTCCTGTATAACACAGCACATAGAACTCCCTGAAAATAATTCTTAGAGCAGATCTTTTAGAAAAAACATCCAATCTTGATTTAGAAATGGTCAGTGATAGTGAATCCACCACAATCCTCGATAAGTTGTTCCAGTGGTTAATTAGTCTCTCCGTCAAAAAATGTATGACTTATTTCCAGTCTGAATTTATGCTTCCATACATTAGATCATGTTATACCTTTTTCTCCTAGATAGAAGAGTCCATTATTAAATATTTGTTCCTCATGCAGATACTAACAGGATGCTGTCAAGTCACCCCTTAATCTTAATAGTGGATACATTATTCCAGCAGCCTCAACAGAGTCAAATGCAGAGATAAAATAAGCTTTCTACACCTAGATTCCTGTTTATGGATCCAAGGACCGACATTAGCCCTTTTGGCCAAAGCACACTAGGAGCTCATGTTCAGCTGATTATTCACCATGATTTCTTTTTCAGAGTCATTACTTCCCAGGATAGACTCCTCCACCCTGGAAGTATGGCCTACAGTCTTTGTTCCTAGATTAATACATTTACATTTAGCTGTATTAAGACGCATATTGTTTACTTTCACCCAGTTTATCAAGTGATCCAGATCACTCTGAACCATGTGCATCATTAATTTTCTAAATATCAAACTGACGTCAGCTAAAGGAAAAAGGCACATGTGAAAAAGAAAATTACCTTTCCCCACAACAGACACCCTCATACACAGAAACTAGAGCCTGGAGTGTGACACAAATTATCAGAGCCCACTTTGCAATTGATGCACAATGAGCTTTTCATTACAAAAATTACTAATTAAGTTTTGGTGTAAACAAATCCATCTTTGGATATGTCATGATATACAGCACCGTAAACAAAGTATCAGAGTCATTCTACTTACTGCAAATTTTAGTTATAGGATTTGGGGGTCCTCTATCAAAATTGATGCAGCTCTCTAATCACAGCCTGCTTTATGACAAGATACATCTTGCATTACAAGGGAGCTTTTACAAAATTAAAAACTATATACAGGGAGTGTATCATTTCTTTGAGCTTCCTCAGCAGTCTCAGGCAATTTGTAATTAATATGCGAGCACAGCAAATTGAACTCTGGTATTTAAGACCACAGATACGTCCTTCCTTTAAAACCTGGCAATTTTAACGCCATTACTGTTAATATGAGCAATGGAAGCAACTCAAGGTAGATGCAAAGGAACAGAGGGCAAATCAAAGTAAGCACTCTGCTTCTTTTAAAATCACACTGGTAGGAAAGTGAATGCTCTCTGGCCTGAGATACCAAAAGGGAAGAGAAAACTCTAAGAAGTAGAACTGCTACTTGTTGAAGAGGATTGGGAGATGTTACCTTTGTAAAAATGAGTTTGTTCAGCTCCACACAATCTCTTCTCTGAACAATGCCACCAGAGCAGTGTGGATCTGGAACAACCTTCCAATTCGAGCTAGTGCAGGAAGACAACCTAACTAGTATTAAGATGGTGCTTGATGAATTTATGAACAGGATTATATGATGAAGTTGCTTGCAATAGTAGTGGCCTGGGCTCCATGACCCAAGAGGTCCCTTTTAGTCTTATGTTCCTAGACTAAGATTGTGGAAAAGGCCTTCAAAGGATTATTAATAATGAACAAAAATACTTGCTGTAAATGGCTTTTAGACTGACATCAAATTTTATTTTGGGGGGGGGGGGGGGTCTAATTTACTTTTCTCCCTGTAGCATATGATTCAGGCCCAAATTTTAAGTATCCACTAATTCTGGGAGCCCAATTAATGACAATTTGGGGCCTGATTTCCAGAAGTCATGAGTCCTCCCAGGTGAAGTTACTTAAGGCTGCAAGTGTTCTGCATTTCTGAAAATCAGCCCCTCGGTGTTTCGGATTGGGTACTGAAGAACAGAGGCTCCCAATATTAGTGGATCTTTCCAAAAACTTCAGTCTGAGTTGTTTGCATTTCACTCTGTATGGACAATGTGTTATCAGTTTCACTTTTGTTACTCCATAGTACCAATTCTCTGGCACCGGAAGACAGGTGATATTGGAAACAGCCAGGGAATATCCAAAACTGCTTCTCATGGACTAAAACTATTTGGTAGTGACTTTTTAGGCTATGGTGGGGGTGTGGCATGCAGGGTTACGTTCCCCCCCAGCTTTACGTACTGAGCATGCTTAGTAACACTGCTGAAGCCAGCTGCTCTGACTCTGCTCCTCCCCCATCTCCACTACTATCGGCAGGCATGGGTCCTCTCTGCTTTCAGCTACCTTTGTTTTCCCCCTCTACAAGCGGAGAGAAATGCTGGGCATGCTATGGAAGGATAGCATGTTTTAATTTCTGCCTGGAAGGGGATTTTTATGTCAGGATTAAGAAGGAGGGAGCATCCAAATGCCACCTGAAAGAAGAGGGTGTTTTTTTTTGTAAGATCTCTAGCTAAAAGTTCTCAGGTAAAGGCAGAGTTCCTAAATGGTCGCCATGGGCCCATCACATATCCTCAGCCAATGGAGAGGGGCTGCGTAACTGGAGGAACAGAAGCCCGGGGAGTACCTTCAGCGTCAGGGAGGCTGGTGAGATGGCTCCGTGCCATCTGCGTTGGCTAGGGAAAAGAGGGCTGTGGTTGGAGTCAGTGGAGCTGCACTCTAGCTATTCTATACTGTACTGACCCATGGAGACCCTGCAGCAGAACATAATTTATAGCAGCCCCTGTTCTGGGTCCCAGGCACCTCCAGGATCCAGAAGGCTCAAAACCCACATTTGCCCGATCCCCTCTGTATGGTGAGCTCAGCTCTGCTGGAACGGAGACTGGGAACCTGTGCCTGGACTGAGCTGCCAAAGCCACCCGTCATTTCAGAACAGCTGCCTATTCTTTTCCAAGGGCAATTGGGGCCCCATTTTGGTTTCTATTTGCTCTTTAAATATATAAAACAGCCTGGGCTGAGGTGACCCACCAGTCCAGTCATTGTTTCTGTTTGATCTCCACCCTTGAAAGCCTCTCTGCAGCAGATTTTCCCTCCCTCTCCCTGATGAAAAGGGGAGCAAAGAGGTTCACTTCCTCAGCAATACAGCTCTTGCTTGTCATTAAAATCCCTTCGTTCAACCTCAAAGGGCCTATAAATCTCCTTCTCCAACATCATAGATTTGTCAATTTTATCATTCATCTTCACTTCGGGTGCAATCCCCCCCGTCCCCCCCCCCCACACACACACCTTTTGATCTTCAATCTTACTTGACTTGATCATTGTCTTGCATTGTTTTCAGTCTCATGGCCAGAGATTTTGATTTGTGATGGGCACAGGACAGAAGTAATTAGGAGAAAGGAGGAGGAAACTTTCAGAGATCTTGCACAGGGTGGCGGGGAGTAGGGTAAGATGCAGTGAAAAGAATTCCAATTACTGATGGTGCAGAGAGAAAGGGAGGGTTGTGTTAGGCAGGAATGACAGCATTCAAGGAACACACCGCACATATCTGAGGCAGAGAAGCTATGCAGCTATAATGAATGTCATCCACTGGAGAATATTTGAAGGAAGCAGGGCTGTCAGTGCTTCCCTCCGAGGGTGGATAAGAAATGCTAAAATCACTGTAACCAAGAAATGCACAAGATATCATTTAGATCTTTAAAAGTACATTTCAGGCAAGGTGAATGGCTCAATGAAAAAGCAATGCGCTATGGAAATTTTCAGCCCTTCATAGCCAGTTAACATTCTGCCTAGGTCAATGGTGACAAAAGCTGTTAACCAGCCAGTGACTAGGTCATTCAACACAACCCCTCCCCCCCACATGGCATCCACTAGGCCCTTTCATTTAACAGTTTTCATGCTCAGAAAAGCTTGCTTCACTATTTGAGAATTGATAAAGGGCGAAGTGGTACTAAAAATAAAATAACTTTCATTGCATCACAACTTCATCAGCTTCCCCATCTCAACTTCAGGGAGAATCCTACATCATCTCTCACATCACTTGTCTGTTAGTCTATTTAAATTAGAAGCTTTTTAGGAACAGGGGCTATGGGAACCTATTCTAACTGTTACTGCAGTACTAGTAATAACACAGTCACTGTAAAATCACTGCAATCAGCTGATATTCCCTTACCATTTGTAACCCTGATCTACATCACATTACTTGAGCCAAGAAAAAGTTTGGTTTCTTGTGTCACACCTTTATTACAATCACCGGGGCAGACATGGAGGCCAGTTCCTCTACTCTTATTACAATTGCCATGGCAGCTTTAATGACAAGTGGTCCCAAATGGCACTATACAACTGTAGTCCTCTAGTGCCATCCTGGAAGTTTAGTACTGCCTCACCAACACTGCTGCTTGTGTAACCCACACACCTTCTGGGTGTGGTGTTCTGTCCCATCTAGTGGCACCGAGACCACTTAGAGAGCAATTAATGCCAGCCAGCCAGTTGGCTTTTAGCTCATGCGGTAGAGGCTCATGCACTAAGCTCCAGAGGTCTCAGGTTCGATCCAGACCGGGGTCTGTCAGTGTTACACTTGCATCATCCCAGGACTTCCCTATTTGTCTGTTACATGAAGACCAACCTGGCCTCTGCTCCATTTAAGCTGAGAGATTTGACAAGTTCACAGCCCAAAGTGCCTGCAGTAGATGCTAGGATTAGGAGATATCATTAGCATAGGCGCCAAGTTATATGGGCTCGAGGAGCCCCAGCCCCAGGAATATTCAAGGCTGAGGGCTGTGCTCCACCAGTATCTGGAGCTGGATTTCTCCCCTGGCCCTGCATGGAGCAGGCACTGGCCCCTGCCACTACCACCACTCTTAGCCCCGGAGCATCCCCGCCCACCCAGTAGCGTAGTGGGGTGGAAGCGGGGAAGCAGCTACTCCCCTCTGAGCACATTTTCCAAAATCAGCACCTTTCTAGGCAGCCAGCACTGGGCTCCGGACTTGGAATCCGGACCGGGTTTTGCGTATGGCCGCCAGCTGGCTCTGGGCTCTGCACCGCCCTCCTGCAGCCCCCAGCCTGGGCTGGGGGCTGCAGGCAGCATCGGCTGGTTGCAGGCTCCTGGGGAGAGGAGGAGGAGGCGCCCGCCTGCTTGCAGCTGCCCGCTCCCGGAGCCAGGGTGGGCTCTGCTGGGAGGGGGAAGGGCGGCAGCACAGCCCCCCCCAGTGCGGCGGGGGACTGAGGAGCAGCAGCCCCGTTGGTCCCAGGCTGCCCCGTACAGAGCAAGGTGGCCATGCGGCAGGGAAGGGGCTCTGAAGCCCAGCTGGTGCCGGTGGAGAAGGAAGGAAAAGGAGGGGTGTGTGTTTTTTTCTCGTGGTCTCTCTTCAGCAGAGGGGACGGAGGGAGCAGCAGGACAAGGAGGCAAAGGAGCGACTTTGGGTTATTGCCCCCCCCACAGCTGCGCCCAGGGCTGTGAAAGGGTGCTTAGTGCAGCTTGTGAAGGAAGGGGGGGGTAAAGGTGCTTTAAGGTGCCAGTTGTGTCTCCTCATCTCACTGCTGACTAGCTGCAGACCCAGTGCTCAGAACTCAGCAATGATCTCAGGGGCTGCACAATGCTCTGTAGGAGTTAGTTGCCTGCTAAATGCTTCCACAACGCCACCTTTTCACTCAGTACATCCTGAATAGTGGGGACTGGGGGCGGAGGAGGGGGGGTGTAGCAGATGCCAATTTGAGGTGAATAGTCTCTTGGCCAGATTCTACTGCGTTTATGGTGCTTTGTGCCATGGGCTGGAGCAAAGTGGCTGGTGGATAACCAGGAATCTGGTTAATAATTGTTCTCTAAATTCAGCTCTTTCTTTCTTTCTCTCTGAATTATCACTAATTCAAAATAGTAGCGTGCAAGCTGACTGGATAATGGTAATAGCATAATCTCTTGTTATAGCACTACCTGATTAGTAATTGGATATGTTGGCTGGCACCTTTCTTTACGTGTTCGCTCCCCCTGATGTTAGAACCTGGCTACACCACTGGGGAGGGGAGCTTCCTAGACCTGTGCAGCTGGGGCTTCGGTGAATTTTGTGATACTGTGCCCCTCCCCAGCCACCACCCTGCACCCCCCACTCCTGCACCATGCTGGGCAAGGGGCAGCCCCATCCCCAGTGAGGCTATGGTGAGGGGTGGCAGCAGGGGAGGCCACACGTGATGGCAACCTCCCCCCTCGGTACCCACCATAGGGGAGGTGAGTGGGCCTTCTGGACCTGAGAGGGACCCTAGGAGTATGTGCAGTGAACTGGGGGGGGAGAGGAGGAGTCCCTCCCCTGGAGCTTGCTGCTGCCAGGGAGGGTGGAGGGGAGTCCTCTTTGGCCCTAGCCCTGGGGCAGCCTGTCTGCACCCCAAGTTCCTTATCCCCAGCCCTGCCCCAGAGTCCTCACCTGACGGGAAAAACACACAACTTAAATTTGGTGGTCAGTTTAGAGTATCATAGAATATCAGGGTTGGAAGGGGCCTCAGGAGATCATCTAGTCCAACCTCATGCTCAAAGCAGGACCAATTCCCAACTAAATCATCCCAGCCAGGGCTGTGTCAAGCCGGGCCTTAAAAACCTCTAAGGAAGGAGATTCCACCACCTCCCTAGGTAACCCATTCCAGTGCTTCACCACCCTCCTAGTGAAAAAGTTTTTCTTAATATCCTCCCTAAACCTTCCCCACTGCAACTTGAGACCATTACTCCTTGTTCTGTCCTCTGCTACCACTGAGAACAGTCTAGATCCATCCTCTTTGTAACCCCCTATCAGGTAGTTGAAAGCAGCTATCAAATCCTCCCTCATTCTTCTCTTCTGCAGACTAAACCATCCCAGTTCCCTCAGCCTCTCCTCAGAAGTGCTCCAGCCCCCTAATCATTTTTGTTGTCCTCCACTGGACTTTCCAATTTTTCCACATCCTTCTTGCAATGTGGGGCCCAAAACTGAACGTAGTACTCTAGATGAGGCCTCACCAATGTTGAATAGAGGAGAATGATCATGTCCCTCGCAGGGGCGGCTCTACGTTTTTGGCCGCCCCAAGCAGTCATGCGCGGGAGGCGCCCCAGAGCCGCGGACCTCCCGCGGGCATGACTGCAGAGGGACCGCTGGTCCCGCGTGGCTCAGCTGGACCTCCCGCGGCTGCGGCCGGTTCGCGGGTCCGGTGGCTCCGCTTGAGCTGCCGCAGTCATGCCTGCGGGAGGTCCAGCCGAGCCGCGGGATGAGCGCCCCCTCCGCAGTCATGCCTGCGGCAGCTCCAGTCGTCCCGGGGCTCCGGTGGACCTTCCGCAGGCATGACTGCGGCAGGTTCGCCGGCCCAGCCTGCCGCCCCCTCCGGCTGCAGGGAACGCCCCCTAGATTTTGCCTCCCTAGGCACCAGCTTGTTTTGCTGGTGCCTAGAGCCGCCCCTGGTCCCTCGATCTGCTGGCAATGCCCCTACTTATACAGCCCAAAATGCTGTTAGCCTTCTTGACAAAGGCCAGAGGAGGGAGTGTTAGTGCCTGTGCGGACTTCTGGGAAGTCCATGGGGTGGAAGGGGATGCTGGGATGCTCTGGAACCACTCCTTCAAAGCCAGTCAGGACTCTGGGGGAGCCTCCTCTCTGAGCAGACTGTCTCCAGGGCAAGAAGCTTACACCTTCCTGGGTCTGACCTCAGAGCATTCAGCATGCCCTTCCACACCATGCACTTTCCGCAGTGAGTCCGCCCAGGCGGGGTCCTGGGGCAGCCAGAGGTCCCTGCACCCCAACTCCGCAGTCAGATGTGACTCTCAGCCAGACAGTAAAACAGACTGTTTATTAGATGACGGGAACACAGTTTAAACAGAGCTTGTTGGTACAGAAAACAGAACCCCTCTGTCAGGTCCATCTTGGGGGCTGGGGAGCCCAGAACCAAGTTCTGGGTCTCTCCCCATTTCCCCAGCCAGCTCCAAACTGACACTCCCTCCTCTGGCCTCTGTCTCTCTTCCGGACAAGGAGGCCACCTGATCTCTTTGTCCCCAACACCTTCAGTTAGCATCTTGCAGGGGAAACTGAGGCACCCGCACAGTATTTAGAGAAAATATTAAGAACATTCCCACTTCATCACAACAGGTGCAACAAAATATAATACTGTATATTGAAGTAGGCAAGTGCTGCTTCTGACTTTCCACTTTTAATTGACCCTTGTAATCTTGTGGCACTGACGCGTTGTAGGTTCATTTTATATTGGCTTACAGGGCGGGAGCACCACCATTTTGGGCCCCACCAAAAATTATACAAACCTGCCGCCTATGATCATTAGATGTAATATGGTCAGTACGAATAACAAAAAGGAGGAAGTAGCCTATCACAGCACACACGTAAAGGGACATGATGTGGAGAAAGGAGGAAAGCAAATATATACAAGGTTATAATTGTGGCTTCTACCAACATGTTCCATGAAAATACAAAATAAAAAAAAATCACAGAAGTCTAAACAGCATAGAAACTACAAAGGGTATGCCTATACTACCCGCCGGATTGGCGGCAAGTGATCGGTCTATCAGGGATCGATGTATCGCGTCTCATCCAGACGCAATACACTGATCCCCAAACGCACTCCCTGACGACTCCGGAACACCACCACAGCGAGAGGCGGAAGCCGAGTCGACGGGGGAGCGGCGGCCGTTGATCCTGTGCCTCAAGGACGTGAAGTAAGTCAATCCAAGTCGATCTAAGATTCTCGTAGCTGAAGTTGCATATCTTAGATCAATCCCCCCTCCCCCCCCCCAGTGTAGACCAGGCCTAAGAATAAGAGCAAGATTCCCCAGCATTTTATGGGTTTAAATGTCTAGAGAAGAAGAGTGTGACAAACTTTGTCTTAAACAACATACAAGATTTAACAGATACTGGGGCAGACAGTGTCACCAGCAGTTGCATAACCAACTGTCCAATTAAAGGAAGCTGGTCATTTTAGGATGGAACAAACTGCCGAGGAACAGCTAATGATCCACTTCTATAGAAATGGCAGCATTCAGTTTGTCCGAAATAGATTGCGGTCCGTTAAGCTTGGTATTGAGTGAGGAAAAACAGGCAGGACCAGAATAACAGTGAAAAGCCAAGTGGCTGTGTTTATTTGGGGGATAATTACAACTTGGGCCAGGGGAGTAGGCAACTTTGGCTGGGATGGTATCAAAATTACAAACACACCCCAAAACACAGTAATAATACACTTTATACTGCTCACCTCACCACACCAAATAGGCAGACACACCAATCTTACAAGATAGGAATCGGGTTAGTCAGGGCAGTACCCGGTGCAACACAG
Organism: Mauremys mutica; assembly: GCF_020497125.1. Classification (NCBI taxonomy): domain Eukaryota; kingdom Metazoa; phylum Chordata; order Testudines; family Geoemydidae; genus Mauremys; species Mauremys mutica. The sequence continues at coordinate 168,573,478 of NC_059072.1, forward strand.
AACAGAGACCCACGGGCCACTGCCTCAGCCACCCTTGCTTTCACACTAAGGGTAACCCAGAGTGTGGTGTGGCTGCAGTTGGGCAGATTCCACTCACTCAGACCGCGGGGACGGGAACCCCTTGGTCTGCTAATCTCCAGGTGGAGACAGCTCCCAGATTCATACACTCCGGACAAAGACAGAGCAGTGATTCACACACATAAAACAGTTTGCAATTAACAATTCACTAACAACTAGAACAACTATACAAGCTAGCTAAGCAATTGTGCAATTCTGAGCTCATTAATACAATCTTGATATCCTGAGTAGATACTTGGTACCGAGTTAGGGAGGGGAAAAATAAGAGGCTAGATAAGCTAACTGTCAGATATCAAAAAGCAAATACCGCACTCCAGGCGCAGCTGACCAGCAGAACAGACACCGGGAGCATGACGAGCTGACAGGGATCGGGTCCAAACGACAACGAATCCAAACGATACGACACGAGCGCGCTTTACCGGGAGGAGACCCTGGCCGAAAGGTTGATCAGGTCCTTCAGCTAACACGCGGCTACTCCACACAAATTTTGGGGGGAAACCTAGTTTTATTGAGAGGTCTCACTCCCTCGTGTCAGTATCTGATTGGCTCCCTGGTCCCTCCTCCCTCCAGGCTTCGAGCTGTTGCCACCCCACGTTAGCAGGATTTGCACACGGCACACTGGAGTTGACTAGTAAACAAGCTTGACCCTTAGATGACTGGGTCCAAAAAGAGCGGGAAAGTGAGTCGCTGGGCAGGATTAACCTGACCTCCAGACGACCGGCCCAAAAAACAGGTTGCTGGGCAGAATCAGGCCTTCACACACAGAACTAGCCTGACCTTTAGATGGCCCAGCAGGAGAGAGAAGAAAAAAAAAAGAAAACAGGAGAACATACACAGCCAGTGTTGCTGGGCAGGATTGAGTCTCTGCCCTCTCCTATATACAAGAACCTAGTCCAAGATGGAGGCAGTCCTGTCCTTTTAACAGGACAAGATGGCCGTGGACCGACAATTGGCCATTCAAAGCCATAACTTTGTATCGGATTGCGACACAGTTCTAAAGGAAAAAGCAGCTGTAAAGAAAGGAGCCATCATAGCCCCTAAATGTTCCCTTGTCCATTGAGAAAGAATCCAGTTTAAAAAAAAGAAATAACTTTGTTAAGAACATCAAGATCTTGAATGGGGAAGATGAGAGCAGTTGAAGAGCTTTCATGGACTACTGTAACTAGTGCACAATACATGGCAAGGATAGGCGAGAGAGGATCAGAGGGATTTCACATCTCCCAAGGAAAGTTTGCTTTGAAATGAAAAATCATTCTTTTAATGAGCAGAGAAGACAACGAGGTAAACCAAGTTGAAATTTAAAAGGAACTAGGATGAACATGTTCAGCACACTGTGTAGAGATTAAAAGGGAGGCAACTGGAAAACATCAGCCTAGTAGTGAACATAGCCATAAAAGAGTTCAAAATTCTATACAAGATCATATGAATGTCATTGGTGGGGATGGTAAAGGGAAGCCGAATAGTCTTATTAAACTTCAGTTCATAGTGGTGGGGGAAAAAATGGTTACTCACCTTCTCGTAACTCTTGTTCTTCAAGATGAGTTGCTCACATCCATTCCAATTAGGGGTGTTTGCGCCGCATGTACAGTCGTTGGAAAGTTTTTCCCCTGGGGAAACCTCCACCTTTGGAAGATGAGGTGCATGACATCTGGCCTAATGGACCAGTCATGCGTGTAGAAGGACATGCTGAGGTGGTCTGCCAGTGTGTTCTGCACTCCTGGTAGATAGGATGCTTCCAGGTGAATGGAGCGAGCTACGCAGAACTCCCAGAGCTGTAGGGCTTCCTGACATAGGGGAGAGGACCGGGCCCCCACCCTGCCTCTTGATGTAAAACATGGCAGTGGTGTTGTCCATCAGAACTGCTACGCACTGACCTCGTAGTCTGGCCTGAAAGGTCTGGCATGCTAGTTGCACCGTCCTCAGTGCCTTGATGTTGATGTGGTGGGAGAGCTCGTCCTGTGACCAGAGGCCCTGCGTTTGGAGGTCTCCAAAGCATGTACCCAATCCCAGAGCTGACACATCCATTACCAGGGACAAGGAAGGCTGAGGGCTGTTGAAGGGGACTCCTTTGCACACTGCCCGAGGGTTGAGCCACCATTGAAGGGACTCGAGCACTTGCCCTGGCACCATGACCACTGAATTCAAACTGTCACATCCCTGGCGGTAGGCTGAAGCGATCCATGCCTGTAGAGGCCTGAGCCTGTCTGGCATGCCGGGTCATGTAAGTGCAGGCTGCTATGTGGCCAAGGAGACTCAACCATCCCCTTGCTGTAATGGTGGGGTATTGCCGGAGGCCTTGGTGGCTCTGGCAAAAGTGCTCTTGCCTGAACCGAGTCCAACACCGCCCCGATAAATTCTATTCTTTGGGTGGGTTCCAAGGTTGACTTGCTCAAGTTGAGGAGGAGACCCAGTCACTCGAATGTGGATCTGACTAATCAGATTTGAGACTCCACCTGCCCCCTGGTGCAGCCCCTGAGCAGTTGTTGAGGTTGGGGTATACCTGCACCTGCCTCCAACGGAGAAAAGCAGCAACGACTGACATGCACTTGGTGAACACTCTGGGGGCTGTTGAGAGGCCGAATGAAAAGACTGAATTGATAATGCTTGCGATCAATTACAAAGCATAGGAATCGCCAGTGTGCAGGTCAAATCGCTATATGGAAGTACATGTCTTTCATGTTGAAAGCAACGTACCAATCTCTTGGATCTAGGGAGGAAATAATGGTGCTCAGGGAGATCATGCGGAACTTCAACTTTACCATGAACTTGTTGAGTCCTCGCAGATCTAGAATGGGTCTGAGACCCCCCTTGGCCTTGGGGATTAGGAAGCATCAGGAGTAGAATCCTTTGCCCCTGAGGAACTTCCTCCACCACTCCAATGGCAAGGAGCGCCTGCACCTCCTGGATGAGAAGTTGCTTGTGAGAGGGGTCCCTGAAGAGGGACAGGGAAGAGGGGTGGGAGGGAGGGCAGGTGGACTGGAGAGAATATCCCACTTCTACTGTATGGAGGGCTCAGTGGTCCGAAGTTATTTGGGACCAAGCATGGTAGAAGTGGGACAGACTATTCAAAAGAGATGGGGAAGGATTTGAAAGTGAGGCTGGCGTGCTGTGCTGTGCTCTGGGGCTCCCTAAAAGGCCTGCTTGGACCCGATGATGGTTTAGTTGGGCCCTGTCCCTGCCTGGACAGGGGGTTGGAAGGCTTTCATCTGCCATTCCTGCCCCTTCTTCTATAAAAGTGCTGCCTCGGCTGGTATAAAGGCTTGAAATGTTTGTGTTGGGTTGCCAGGGTATGCATATCCAAGGATTTCATTGTAGCCCTTAAGTCTTTTAGGCTATGCAGCCTAGAGTCAGTCTGCTCTGCAAACAGACCTGCCCCGTCAAAAGGCAAGTCCTGCATGGTTTGTTGAACCTCGGTGGGAGTTCCAAGGCCTGCAGCCATGAGCTACACCTCATGGCGATACCAGAGGACATGGTGCATGCCGCCAAGTCCGCAGTGTCCAGCAAAGCCTGTAAAGAGGTCCGTGTCACCACCTTGCCCTCCTCCACTATAGCTCCAAACGCCTCCCTGGACTCAGTTGGCACCAGCTCCTTAAACTTAAACATGAAGTTCCAGAAGTTGAAGCTGTACCTACTCAGAATTGCCCGTAGAGTATATGTTGTGCTCATATAAATCCAGGCGCTTAGCATCCTTGGACTTAGGCACTGGGGATTGTTGTCCCTGCCTCTCCTTCTTGTTTACTGCAGCCACCACCAATGAGCAAGGCTGCGGGTGTATGAAGAGGTATTCCTATCCCTTAGATGGGACAAAATACTTCCTCTCCACACCCTTCGCGGTGGGAGGGATGGAGGCCAGGATCTGCCAAATGGTCTTAGCATTGGGCTCTATGGTCTTGATGAAGGGTAGAGCCACCCTTGATGGACCTTCTGGGGCCAGGATGTCGACCACTGGGTCCGCCGATTCCACCACCTCCTCGGCCTGCAAGCCCATATTTTGCGCCACCCTGAGAAGGTGGTCCTGGTGGGCACGGCTGTCTATGGGGGGTGGTCCCAAGATGGAGGTGTCTGCAGCCGCCTTGTCTGAGGAAGATGATGATGAGGTTAATGGGGGAACAAGGTCCTCCCAACTTTCTTGGTCTCCAGGGGCCTCCTGTCCTCCCTCACTGACTGGGCCAGCCACACCTGGATCTGGCTCAGGAACTGGGGTTGGTTCCAGGGGAAGGTGATGAAACAGTATCTCCTCAGCACCCGTAGGGGTGGGGTGACTGGCGGAAGCCTCAAGCACCTGCAGTTCAGAGGTCACTGACCCGGAACCTTTAGATTGGGTGTCCTGGTGGTACGCCCATGGGGTCCAAAATGGCCACTGTGCTGGTCACTGCCACTGTGCAAGCCATGGCCCTGCCCCCACCTCAGGCCTTCCACAGCCCGACCGGTGACGGCCTCGCTCCGAGTATCTAGAACCCTGTCTCCAAGTCCGAAGATGGGGACCGGGACTGCAATGGCCAAGGTGGTGCCGAACGGAACTAGACTGGTGAGCGGTGCAGCGAGGATGGGGAGTGCTGCCACGATCGGGATCCGTGTGGGGTCACAGATCGGAGCCAGGATGACCAGTGCCGGGAAAGGGACCTGCTATGTGACGTGGATCAACATGAGGATCAGTGTAATGAGCAAGAGCGCTGGCGCGACCTGGAGTGGTGCTGCGAGTCTGACTGGTGCTACGATTGCGAGCGGTGGTGTGATTCCTTCCGCAGTGCCAAGGGATGGAGATAGCCTGTTTACCTCAAGATGGCACCATGCCTTTTGGTACCGGAGGCTTGGCGCAAAGGGTGGGGGACCTCGGCGCTGTCATGGCGATGAGGTCCCTCACGGCCTCAAAGATGTCCAGGGTGAATGGCAATTCCACCTCCTCAATAACCTGGCCTGGGGAATCCAATGGCACCAGACTCCATGGTCCCCCTTGCAGGGACCAAGTCGAAGGTGCCATCTCCAAAGACTTTGGCACTGGGTGTTCCTCTCTGGGATGCACCCCACTGGCCAGCTCCAAAGGGGTGGGACTCTAAGCTGCTTTCTACTACCTGAAAGGGGGTTCCAAAGAGGATGGATCTAGACTGTTCTCAGTGGTACCAGATAACAGAACAAGGAGTAATGGTCTCAAGTTGCAGTGGGGGAGGTTTAGCTTGGATATTAGGAAAAACTTTTGTACTAGGAGGGTGGTAAAGCACTGGAATGGGTTACCTAGGGAGGTGGTGGAATCTCCTTCCTTAGAGGTTAAGGTCAAGCTTGACAAAGCCCTGGCTTGGATGATTTAGTTGTGAATTGGCCCTGCTTTGAGCAGGGGGTTGGACTAGATGACCTCCTGAGGTCCCTTCCAACCCTGATATTCTATGATTTAAACAAGTGTCGTGGGGGTTGCCCATTGGCATGGGCTTGTTGCAGGGCTTGAACCCCTGGGATTTGGGCATGTAAGCCCCCACAAGGAGAACGTAGTTGGGGTGGAAGGTAACCCACCCCCGCAAGCCCAGCAGCTAACTAACTACTAACTATAATAACTAAGAACTAAGAACTACGAAGTACAAACATGCCAGGGAAACGTGGAGTTTTGTGAAGCAAGACACCACTTTTCCAGTGGCGGTCACTGGCAGTAAGAAGGAATTAAGGCAGCACCGGGTCGGCAGCACCAGGTCATATATTGAGCACCATGAAGGTGCCACTCCAGGGGGCTCCACTGCCGACCCGACAGGTGCTGCTAGGGGGAAAAAAACACTTTCCAACCACCATGCACATGGCCCCTGCACACCTAATTGGAATTGATATGAGCAATCACTCGAAGAAGAATTTCCATTTATATGCAGTAGCAACTTTTACTCAGAAGGATCCCAAAAGTTTATAAATCACATACAAATAGTTCACCCACTGCTAAATTTCAGCTCCCTTGAAATAAAATGTAGCAGCTATTTAACCATGAGCAAACGTTTAGGACAGGAAGTGAGAAATCCAAAACGAAATCAAAATCTCTTCTGGGACACCACTGCCACAATTCTGATTGGTCGATTGACCTTCTTGGTGTCACCAGTGTGCACTAAGGCTGATCAAATTATTTTTTATTAATATGCATTTTGAATTTTTCTTCCTGCCTGCTCCTATGCTAGATACTAAGATCACTAGATGTAGCCATCTTTAGCTATGGTTTGAAGTTCAAAGTTAAAATGAGCACCTACGTTCTGTCAATTAAAGCTTTTGTCACTTTATAACTGGGAAAAAGCTAAGAGGGAAATGAAACTTAGTTCACTGGACTCTCTTACCTTTGAGTCCAGTAAGCTAAGCGGCATTCCTCTCTTTTTCTGATCAGAAGTAACAGAAAAAAATAGTTAAACCACTGTATTTAAGGTGTCATCATTTCTGTAACTCCTTGTCAAAGTCACTTCACATTTTATAGAAAAAAACACATCAATGTCTGGTCTAAGCTACCAATTTTGGGGCCATTATGACTTTTGAAAGAGCAATTGAGTTTCCATAACAACTATAGATCTTCTGGTCATCACTCGATAACATAGGTACCAGGGAAAATCAGGATCATTCCTCATGCAAATAATTTAATAATTTTCCTGAATTAAAAGAGTCTACTGTGATGGGTTGGATCACAGAACCCACCCCGGGAGCTGCCACCTGATGTGCCCAGACTACCTCTACTCTTGCTTTCCCTGCCAGCTCAGGGACCCAGCACCCTGTCTTGCTGAGCCAGACACTCCTGTGTGCTCCAACAAAGACCCAGGGTCTGAATTATAGACTTATAGACTTTAAGGTCAGACAGGACCATTATGATCATCTAGTCTGACCTCCTGCACAACACAGGCCACAGAATCTCACCCACCCACTCCTGTAACAAACCCCTAACCTATGTCTGAGTTATTGAAGTCCTCAAATCATGGTTTAAAGACCTCAAGGTGCAGAGAATCATCCAGCAAGTGACCCGTGCCCCACGCTGCAGAGGAAGGCGAAAAACCTCCAGGGCCTCTGCCAATCTTCCCTGGAGGAAAATTCCTTCCCGACCCCAAATATGGCAAAATTACTTGCCCCAAAGCTGCAGGTTTACCCGAAAGCAGCTAACAGAAGTGTTCCTGTCTTTAACACTCAGATGCCCAACTCCCAATGGGGCCTAAACCCAAATAAATCCGTTTTACCCTGTATAAAGCTTATGCAGGGTAAACTCATAAATTGTTCACCCTCTCTAACACAGATAGAGAGAGATGCACTGTTTGCTCCCCCAGCTATTAATACATACTCTGAGTTAATTAATAAGTAAAAAGTGATTTTATTAAATATAGAAAGTAGGATTTAAATGATTCCAAGTAGTAACAGACAGAACAAAGTAAGTCACCGAGCAAAATAAAATATAACATGCAAATTTATGTCTAATGAAACTGACAAGAGATAAGATCCTCAGTAGTTCCAGAATGCTTCCTTTCACAGACTAATCTCCTGTTAGTTTGGGTCCAGCAATCACTCACCCCCTTGCAGTTTCTTTCAGGTCTCTTTCGGGATGGAGAGGCTCTCTCTTTAACCATCTGAAGCAGGGCCGCCCAGAGGGGGGGGGCAAAGGGGGCAATTTGCCCCAGGCCCCGGGCTCCGCAGGGGCCCCCAAGAGAAGAGCGGAGGCTCCCGCCTCCGCCCCTCTCTTGGAGCCTCGGCGCATCAAGCGCCGAGTCTCCGGCCGAGCCCCTGAGCCCCGGCCCGCTCCGAGCCGCGTGGTGAGGGGGCGGGGCTGGGAGCTCCAACGGGGCCTGAGCCCCGCTCAGAGCGGCGTGGTGAGGGGGCGGGGCAGCTGCCTCCGCTCGGCGTGGAGCTCACAGCCCCGCCCCCTCACCACGCGGCTCTGAGCAGGGCGGGGCTCAGTGGCTCGGCTGGAGACGCGCTCAGGTAAGGGGCCGGGGCGAGGGGGGGGATTAGAGGCTGAGGCCGGGGCCGGGGGACCTGCCGCCGCCGCCGAAGCGCAGCCCGGTCTTCGGCGGCGGGGGGCCCCGTCCGTTCCGGGACCCCCCCCCGCCACCGAATTACCGCCGAAGACCGGGCGGCGCTTCAGTGGCGGGTCCCGCTTCGGTGGTAATTCGGCGGCGAGGGGCTCCCGCCGCGGGTCTTCGGGGCACTTTGGCGGTGGGTCCCGGAACGGAAGGGCCCCCCGCCGCCGAAGACCCCGGGCCCCCGGAATCCTCTGGGCGGCCCTGATCTGAAGACAAAATGGAGGAGTTTCCAAGGGGTTTAAAAGACTCTCTTATGGGTGGAGACCCCCTCCTCACTCCTATGCAAAGTCCAGCTCCAAGATGGAGTTCTGGAGTCACCTGGGCTAGTCACATGTCCATGCATGACTCTCAGTCTTTACAGGCAGAAGCCATTGCCCACATGGCATCTTGTATGTCTCCAGAAAGACTTCTAATGTGGATTGGAGCATTCCAAGATGCATTGTTCCCCAAGTGCTTCCTGATTGGGTACTTAACCTTGAGAATTCCTTCCTAAAGAAGCTGACCAAATGCCTCACAAAGTTTACTTAGAAACCAAGCAAGTATACAGCTAATATTCCTAACCTCAAGTCCAAAATGATATATGTGTACAAATAGGATGAATAGATATAGTAGACCATGACCTTTACAGAGATCTATTACATGGCACAGGCAGCACAAAATGTATTCTCGTTATGTCATATCCCCATAAAGCATTATGGGATACAGCGTCACACCTACATCCCAATTTCAAAAGGGACCCTAGGCACTTAAGATCCAAGTTCATTTGACTTTCAATGAGAGACTCCTAACTGCCTAAATCATTTCCAAAAATAGGACATTGGCACTTGGAGATTTTTAATCCTTAATTATATTTTGAATAGGCTTAGTTATGTCTTTGTTTCAGCCTTAAATCAGGCTTTTCTCCAATTATAAGAATTTAGGCTAGGCTCGTCTGTGTGACAGTCGTTCACTGAACAATCTCCACAGCTAAGATACCACTAGACATGGTCAATTTACATGATAAAGTTGTAAAATTGTGGAGCATTTTGTTTTCAATCTCCTCAAGGTAACAAAAAGACAATGTGGCTGGATACTGAAAAAAGACCAGATGTTTTGTAATGACTACTGCAAAGTGGTAGTTATGGGTGCTAAGATAGGGGTATTCAAGTCTATTACATGGCTGGTCACCATTGCCTCCACCATGATGCATTACACAATTGTGTATAGATGTCATAGGATGGCCCTGCCTAGGGCACCCTCCAGCAGCCAAGCTGCAGCATGACAGGTGCACCTGCCTCAATTTCCCCTTTCTGCCACCCACAAAGAAAGTACTCCCTCACTGTCCAATACAAAGCCTGCCTGGGCTTAATTTATTCATATACACAGGTGCAATAATTCCCCCAAAGCCTTGAAGTAAAACCACTCTGCAATTTCCACAATGAATATAAGGATACAATGGACTTTTCCCCTTCCCTTCTTCAAGGGCATCACTTCCAGGTTACCCACCTGAGATGCAACAGCAGCTTCTCCAGGCCTCGCTGCCGCAGGGTGACCAGTGTTCCCGCAGCCCTTCACTTAGGTCTTTGCCCTGAGGGCTCCCCTTCCTGCAGCATTCCACTTCTCCAGGCATCCCTACCTGGCAGTCCTACCCTCAGGAGATCCACCCTATTGCAACAACCTTCTTGCTGGATCTGCCCCTTTTTCCTAAGGACCCTCCACCTCACCCCACCCCACCCATCTGCTTGTCGGAGTCCCTGGCTTTAGTCACTTCTCACCAATGCTCCTGTCAAAGCTCCCATCCAAATTCCGCAATCTCCACTGGGACTCCTGAAGCTCTCTCCCAAGCAGCTCTTACCTGCTGTTTCCTGTCTCTCTCAGCTGTCACCTGCACCTCCAGTGTGTCTAACTCCTCACAGGGTCTGACTCACCAGGTCTCTGACTTTTCCTAAAGGGAAGGAGAATGCAAATGGGTGCCCTCTCAAGCCTAATTGGAGGGGTAGGGGAAGGGTCAACTAACCAGTCACAGGAGCACTGGCCTTTTCCTTTTTAACGGACCAGTGTTGTCTTATGACAACACATACATTATGGGATGTTTCTCTCTCTCTCTCTCAAATCAGGCATTAAGGCAACCCCTGAGAATAGACTCCAGACCTGATGGACCAATATTCAATCTATTATGGCAATACTACGGGGTCCCACTGAGTGGGCACCGGGGGAAATGCTTCTCAACAGTGTTTTTGAGGGAAGACTGGTACAATTTCACATCATTTTAGAGACCAGTATAATTGGCAAAGTCCTTTTTTCTCCCCGTTGCTCTTTGTCCCACATCGGCTTTTCACCTTACATTTCCCCACCGTTCTGCACAGCAGCCCCACACTTGCCCTGTTCAACTTGACTCTTCTGTTCCTCCCTGTGCTCTAACAAGCCCTTTGTAAAGTGAATTTATGTCTGCTGCTGAGAGGAATGCTGACCTAGGGCAGTAGGAACAAGAACAAAAGCTAATGGACAGGACTGCCACTGGTTTAGGTACTTAAAATTTCAAGAAGAGAAGCGACAAAAAAAAAAAAAAAGAGGAGGAGGAACAGCTATGGAGGAAAGGGAAGGAGAAAAATATGAGAACCTTTTGAAGAGAGGCCATGCCCCTCAGCACACAGTCAATTTGGACTGCGAATACAATAGGGTAAGCGTCATTAGCTTCACCTATCTATTCAACACTTCACTGGTGATCATAATAGCATAATCTACAATAGTTTGACTTTCCTTTAAACTAAGCTGATCTAATTTATGTTGTGTGGAGATCAGATGCTTTGCTGGAGTTAATGAGAGAATTTGGACTGAAATCACTACGTGATGTACCAAGGTTTGGTCCATCACTTCTATGCTGCACTGTGACCAGGTGCTACAGAGCAGTGGTTTTCAACCTATGGTCCGCAGATCCCTGGAGGGCTGCAGATTCTGTCTAAGGAGTCCATGAACGGTTGTCATTACCATAGAACAATGGTTTTCAAACTGTGGTCTATGGACCCCTCGGGGTCCACAGACTATGTCTAAGATTTCCACCTCCATTCAACATTTGTTAGGGGGCCACCAAAGTTTAAAATCACTGCTAGAGTTTTAAATAATCTAGAATAAGGAACAAGTATTCTACAGATTTCTATATCCACCACCTTTCACAAAATGTACAATCCAATCTCCAGTATCAAGAGTACAAGTAAATTTTGGTTACACTTTATGTTGTGTAGTTACATTTCAATTACAGTGTAATTCAAAGGTGGCTGTGCCTCCCACTAACTACCACCAGTTAACATAACCAGAATTTTAGCTACATGACTGAATTGTAGCCTACTGGACAGAGCACCAGGCAGAGACTCAGGAGATCGGAGTTCCATTCCTGGCTTTGCCACTGGCTTGCCAACTGACCTTGGGCAAGTCACTTCACCCCATATGTGCCTCAGTTTCCCCATATGTAAAATTGGGATAACAGTACTAACATCCTTTGTGAAGTGATTTGAGACTTATGGATGAAAATCACTACATAAAAATTAGCTATTATCGTCATCTCTATGGTGTTATTCTGAATACATACATTTTAAAAATCCAAGATTATCAAAAGTGATCTGTGATTTTGGGTGCACTACTAGACACCTTAAAGGAGGCTGAGTGCTCAGCAAATCAGGCCTCAGATTGAGGCACCCAAAATCAATGTTGGCCAAAATGTATGAGCATTAGCGACATTGTATTTACACTAATTTTTCTCAGTTACGTAGTTAGCCTTCTCTAGTCATGAGCTCATGGTAATGATAGGCATAAAAAAAAGCAATCCCACAGCATGAGTACAATGTTATTGCTTTGCAATTACAATCATTGCACTGAAAATGAGACCTAGATTTCTATACAGAGGGGGAAAAAAATCTAACTACCATTTGAAGTTTTGCATGGAGGAGGAGGAAATGGTTAACAGTGATATATAGTACAATAGATGGGATAGGCAAATCCTTGATAAATTGTGTGAGCAATGTGTCTTGATAAGGCTAAATGATGTTCCTCTGACACCTAAGATTCCAGGTCAGATACAGTGCCACCACACTAACCCATATGCTTTATAATCCTTGCAAAGATCTAAGAGCAGATGCTGTGCTGAAGTGGGGGTCTCAATGTTTAGATTTCATAGGTTCTACAAAACTACTACAGTACATTTACTATAGCGTGTTCAGGTTATAAGACAATTGGCAAACTAAGGAACAAAATACATTTTGTCATGTGTTACCACGGTTTGCTTCCTTATCATTCACTCATCATTCATTTAATCATTCATTTGTGGGATTCAGTAAATTGCAGGTTTTCCAGTGACTAAGTTATAAAATGTTGTGATATTTTTGAATATTTTCTAATCCTAGCTAAATATTTTATCAGGAACAAAAAGCTGTTGCCTTTCTGTATTGTGGCTTGGAGTTAATATGATTCAAATATCCCCTTTTAATGATGTTTTTAATTATCTGCTCATTTAATTGCTTGCATTAAAAAATTACATTTCCCATTTACCTCCATTGAAAAAATATTTCATACTGGGCTTTGTGCTACATTTTCTGTCCTTTCCATTTAACATCTTTACTATTTTTTCAGGAGGGAACATTTGCTTCATCTTTCTTCATTTTTATTCCTTTTCACTCACTCTTTGCAGCTTCCTCTGTCTCCCTACCCCCATTTCCTCTGATTTACAGTTTTGTTTTATTTTTTAGGTTCCTCCCCGTCATTGGCTTACCACCCAGAGATGGATAATGTCTGGTTGAAATACTGTAATTGCTATGTCAAAAAGACAGCACTGGTAAGCTGGTATGATTTCAGTAACTGACTAGAGAGCAGAAGATTTGTCAGCTGTTGATTAATCAAGAAGGAAAAAACAGCTGGAGAGCACTTCTCTTTCAAACCCACCCACCACCCTATTCCACAGATGTATAGATAAAATCCATTTGATTTTAACACCTTTTTTCCTTCCATTAAAAGAGTTTGAGATAGTTTCCAAAAACTGAAAACTGATTGATAAAGCCTTTCCACTAGAACAAGAATGGCACTCATAAAATCAACACACTTCCAGCTCACTCTCCTTTCCCTTACAAAAAAAAAAAAGATGAAAATCAACCATGCAGCCTAAGGCAGACATTTCAATAATCCAAATAGGGAGGAGAACCCGAGACTCCCTGTGGTCCACTGCGAACTGTGCCACTGCCATTGATTTTACATGGAAAATGCCCAGATACCACAGTGACAGGCAGCAATATAAAACCCTAAGATAGACAGATTGTTTAAATATGAACTGCAACCCCACCAAAACAAGAAAAAAAATGTTTTTTAGTCAGTCATTTGCCTTTCCCTGCAAATTCAATACTAATTACTAAGGGGAAACTTGACATTTAGCTGTTAGTACACAGAAAAGGTAGGAGCACTGAGGGCCAGATCCCAAATGTATTTAGGTGCCTAAATAGCTTTGAGGGTCTGGACCCAAGTTCTTATCATTAGGGTTAGAGAGAAGTTATAAAGACCTGCATAGGGGCCAGTGGGTGACACCCTCACCCATGCTGAGCCGTATCTTACTCCTCTAGTAATTCCATTGAAACCCATGGGACTATCAGAGTACAGTATTATTCTACATGTCCACCATGACAATTCCTGGTCCTTGGAATCCCTTATGGCTACAGCCAATGGAAGTTTTACATTTTGACACTGCTGCAAAGTTAGATGCTGAACTAAGGTCAGGAACATTTTTGATGATATTTTCACCTTTTTTGCCCTCTCCCCAAACCAGCTGTAGCTTACCAAATATAAACTTGTCCCATCCTCCCAGTTCTGTTTATCTTCTGTAAAAAGAGGCTTCCCTTCCCCAGGAAGTCCTTTGTGTCCCAGGCTGGCTGCAGTTCTCGGGCCTTATAAATCCAGTTCCTTCTGATCCCCTGGCAGTCTTGTTTTCCATGAGCAGAGCAATCCTCTACAGCAGCTGTTCTCTCTTTTACTCTGTTACTTACCTGATTATTTACTGCAGCTGGAGGGCCCCTCCCCTCCCTGCAGGCTTGATTCTGGCAGGTGTTGTGGGGGCTGGAGTGATTTAATTCTGTCTCCAGGGCAGAAAATTAACTCTTTCCTACTCTGGCTCAGCCTGCAGTCTGTATACTCTATCATGGAAAACTAGTGTAGTTGCTAGAGCACAGGATACAACACGCTCAATATTGTCTCACTCTACTAAGCAAGGGCCCAGTGCATGTTCTGCATTACCGGAAGTGTTTGAGTGTATGGCTTCTGGAATGCTTTGTAGCCATCCAGCTTGGATCTGACAAAGACCTGGGTGAATGTGGCAAGGGCCAGGAAAAAGCAAGGGAAGATCACAACTGCAGATTTCAATAATAAAAGGAGTCACCTAGGACTACAAGAGTATTGCACTCTTGGGATGCTCTTTGGCAGATGTGATCCACCAACAGATAGATCAACCTCAGTTTCCTTCCCTTACCAGTTACCAGGTCCATCTTTCCTAGCCTGAGCCTCAGCCAGCTCATTCAAGTCCCTCAGCTAGGTCCTGGGAAAACAAAGAACCAGCAACAGCAGATCTGGTTAAAAGCAGAGAGAACTTAGGAGTCAACTTAGAGTAAATAACTTAACCACAAATAACTTACACAGCAAGGTGACCCAAGAACAAGGAGGATCATAAAAGTCTCACTGCCCACTGGCAAAATGATCCAGAAGTTGTACGTTACCTTCTGTGACATTGCACCCCATAATGCTTTATAGAAATATGCTTGAGTGTAAATGTGACATAACTGGAATAGGTTTTATGCTAGATATGCCATGTAACACATCTTTGCAAAGGTTATGATCTACTGAATATATTCATCCTATTTGTATGCATGTATCATTTTTATATCTGAAGTTATGAGCATTGGCTCTATGCTTGTATTTAAAGTGTTTGTTGTAAAAAGCACATAAGGCAAATTTTGTCAACATAGTGTGAAGGGGCTATTCAAGTAATTGGGAGTACTTAACTAGAAATGGACTTTGGGAGACACCAATCCACATCTGAGCTTTCTTGGGAACATTCAAACTAACATGTAAACAATGGCATCTGCCTGCAAAAAGCTGAATCATTCACAGACAGGGGGTTTCTGTCCACAAGAGAAATATAAAAGGCCCTGGAAACCCCTCCATTTTGTCTTCAGCTGACTCAGAAGATAGCCTCTCCTCCCCAAATAGATGCCTGAATGAAATTGGAACAAAGGACAGTAACTACTGGGGTGAGAGTGATTGCTGGACCCAGACAAGGAAGGAGTCTAGTCTGTGAAAGAAGCTTATTGGAAACATCTCTGAGGGTGAGATTTACTTGCATTTAGTTTCCTACTGTATTAGGCTTAGACTTGCATGTTTATTTTGCTTGGTAATTTACTTTGTTCTGTCTGTTATTACTTGGAACCACTTAAATCCTACTTTTTATACTTAATAAAATCACCTTTTGCTTATTAATTAACCCAGAGCAAGTAATACATACCTGGGGGAGCAAACGGCTGTGCATCTCTCCCTATCAGTGCTATAGAGGGCGAACAATTTATGAGTTTACCCTGTATAAGCTTTATACAGAGTAAAAACGGATTTATTTGGTGTTTGGATCCCATTGGGAACTGGGTGTCTGGGTGCTAGAGACAGGAGCACTTCTTAATCTGTTTTCAGTTAAGTCTGCAGCTTGTGGGGGACGTGGTTCAGACCTGGGTCTGTGTTTGTAACAGGCTAGCATATCTGGCTCAACAAGACAGGGTACTGAAGTCCCAAGTTGCCAGGGAAAACGGGCTAAGAGGTAGTCTCAGCACATCAGGTGGCAGTCCCAAGGGGGTCTCTGTGACTCAATCCATCAGACCTTCCCTCTAAGGGAACTTTGAAGTCTTGTTGTATCCACCAATCCCTGACATCAGACCCCTGAAATAAAGTCTTTTGCCCTAACAGGATAAGCACCCACCTCAGTCTAGTTATTTCATTTCAAATTAATGAGGCAGCATGACCTAGTGGATAGAGCACTAGACTGAGACTTGGGTTCCACTCCTGGCCTGCTGGGTGACCTTGGGCAAGTCACTCCACCTCTGTGCCTCAGTTTCCCCATCTGTAAAATGGGGATAATGGTGCTAACCCTCCTTTGTCAAGCGCTTTGAGATCTACTGCTACAAGTGCTATATGAGAGCTAGGTATTACTATTATTAATTGTTCTGCTTTATGAAATTAAGCTTTTCTTCCTCTCCTCCTCCAACACTGGAAGTAATGAGCTCCAAACGGGTCTTGAAATATAGTAAAAGGTCAGATTTACATGTGATCCCTCCCCCCCAACCTCCCTATGGTTCAGGAAACTATAAACCACGTTTGCAAGGCAAGCGTCATACTCTCTAATGCAGAAACTGGTCATCTCAAACAGAAGGGCTGTTATTGGGATTATTCATTAGCTGTTTTGAGCACCCCAGAAATGTGCTAATTACCTGCCCCAAACAAGAAAAGACCCCATCCCTGCCTGGAAGAGCTTACAGCCCAAACTCAGCATGACACCACCAGTGAGTTATAAACGGGGTGGGGATGAGGGTGACAGCAATAAAATGAGGGGGTAACTCAATTAGACACATACACCTTTTGATTACTGTATTTTTTTTCCAAGCAGGAGAGATTTGAAGGAGGTGACAGAGGAGTCCTGAAACAGTTCCAGGGCAGTATTCTAAACGTAAAGGGGAGCAGGAAGGAGGCCCGCGCTGCTGGTGTCATGGGCAGAGGGAATTGGGAGGAAAAAGGGAAAGGATCAGAAATGTGGACAGGTGTTGTGTGGTCTTGAAGACAAGCACTGGACATTACATATGGGGTAATAGTCAATGGAGTGACTCAAAGATCGTGAGAGCACAGGGTCTTAAAAAGGGTTTTGCCAGCAACATTTTGGGTGGTCTGAAGCAGAACGAGATTGGTAGCAAAAAGACCCAAGAAGGAGGCGGCTGCAGTGTTTGAGGAGAATGAATCAACAGGTGGCCCCAGCCTGAACATGAGGGAAGGAGCGGGAAGTGTCAAAAACAACCCCCAGTTTATGGGCCTGCGTAATAGGGAAAATTGTGGTGTTAACAGACATAGTAAGGAATGTAGGTAGCAGAGGGAGTTGGGGGATGCTATTTTGCCCTGGTTGAGTTTGAGATGATGGTGAATGCTCCGAGAAGTGTCTGAAAGACGATATTTATGCAAGGTTGAATTACAGGAATAGATCTAGGGCAAAGAGGTATATTTGGACACCTGATAATACAAGTGCTTCCCAATCCTGGGAGTTTGGAATATTTAACCAGTAGATGAAAAATAAGCCTTCCTTATTGCACTTTTATTGTGAGGATAAACATTTACAGGACAATCTGAAGATGGTGCTATTATCATTTCCAGCATCTTCCTCCCAATCATTATACAGATGGATAGAGAAGGGCAAGCGTATGCATCTCCTGTAAGGTGACCAGACAGCAAGTGTGAAAAATCGGGACAGGGAGTGGGAGGTAATAGGCACTTATATAAGACAAAGCCCCAAATATCGGGACTGTCCCTATAAAACTGGACAGCTAAGCTTTCTTGCATGTTGGTGGAATGGAGGCAGGGGTCTGCGAGAGAGTACCAGCTGGTTCTAGGAGAGCTCTCTCTATGGGTAGTGCTATCTTTGAAGGTACAGAGGGTTGGAGGATTTTAAGAAACCTATGTTGTGTCTCCTGGACTTCCTCCAAAGGGATGTCCTGGCTGAGTGCCATTCTCTTAAAAAGTTCCTGGAATTGCATAAAGCCGTCCATGTTTTGTGGAGGTGAAGGCATAAGGGCAACTTCTGCAGCTGATGGCAAGGCAGGAGCCAGTAAAACAGGGAAGGGTTTATAGCCCATGTCTTCAGGAGGGGGTTCAGGAGCTCCAGATGTTGATAGAGCTGGGGATATAGGCATAGGACGAGCTTGCGGTCCAGTAGAAGGCGTGCAAGGAGGAGCGGTGGCAGGAGCCTACCACTGAGGCCAGGGCAATGGGTAGGAAAAAGATGGGTCCCGGCCACTAGGGGACAAAGTAGGGAAACTGAGCCTGATTCTTATGATGCCCCATGTCTTGGGGTATGTATGGCTCTGGTGGGTGGGGGAAGACTCAGGCAGGGAGAACTCTGCCTGCTGCTGTGTGCCGTTCTCACTATCAGTGAAAGTATCCAGGTCACATGGGGAGAGCTGCTGTTCAAACAATGAGTGCTCCCTGTCCCGGAGCGGAGAGTCAGGCTTAGGGGCCACAGAGATATCCTGCTGATGCAGGAATTGTTGCTGCTCCCTAGGCTGGCGTGCTGCAGAGCGTGAAGTCTGAGTGGCAGCCCGGAGTGATTTTAGTTTCACTTTGGCAGGCGCAGAGAGCCGTTTGTGAGAGCCCTGCAGGGGGTCTGAATCTGCTCGGGTGTAGCAGGCAGGCTCGGTGCCAGGGGTGGAACTCGTCAGCACCGGGTCCATTGTTGGTGCTGGGGAAACCGGTGCCGAGGAGAGCTTCCCTGTGCGGGAAGTCGGGTCCCTGCTTTAGAGCCCAGTGAGATTTGCTTGTAAAGTGCAGGGGCGGTCAGAGTTGCCTGCTCTCGGCGCTGACAGCACCAAGGATAAAGACCCTGCAGGAGATCATTTACCCTCTTGAGTGTCTCTGAGAGGAGACATTAGGGCTTCCTGCCTCTTCACATGAAAGGGTGAAGCTGCGCTCCCAGTCGGTTCTGACCTGGAAAGGGAGCAGGTTTACTGCCCTGCTCCATAGGCAGCTGCAGAGCTTCTTGCCTCTGCTCCAGAGAGGGTGAAGCCATGCTTCCGGTCAGTTCAGACCTGGCCAGGGAGCGTGAGGGAAGGTTTGCCATTGCCCGTCTCCAGAGGCGGCTGCAGGGATTTCTGCATGAGAAGCAGTTTCAGCCGCAGGTTCCTGTCAGGACGAGCCCTGGTTTTGAGGCTCGTGCAGTGGACACACTTGGCAGGGACCTGTGTCTCGCCAACGCACTTCACACAGCGTGAGTGTCCGTCGGACATTGGCATAAAGTCCTGACAGGAAGCACATTCCTTGAATCCTGAAGCCGCTGGCATTATTGCACTAGTAATGCCAGGGGAGAGTGTCTCAGTGGGGGACAAACCTGAGGAATTTTTTTTTTAAACTAACTATTTTAAAAAAGGGAAACAACTGGGATGTTCTAACTCTATGTCCTTTGTAATTGTTTCCTTCAAAAGCCAGGGAAGAGGATCAGCACTGCTCCGAGTCCCGTTTTTGGCCGAGGATGGTTGAGAAGCAACTGAGGAGGGTGCGGGATGCATGCGCTCAGGAAGATTCCAATGGGACGGGAGATACCAACTGAGTGTGTGCGTCCCAACCAGGCACTGCTACCGAAAATCTCCGATCAACAGCGCCGGGATACACCGTCACCTACAGTGGAGCACCCACAGGGACAGCACTCGAAGAAGCAGCTTGATTATACACACACTCTGTTCAGCTGTCCAGATGGAACAGATGTTTAACAAAGGGAAATACAGTAGCCTAGTTTTTTACTCCAAGTCTAATTTTTTAGCAGGCATTGGTTGATTCTCTTCCCCCCTTCCACTTCATTAGATTAACACACACACAATCTACAAACAAATCAATAAACGGAGCTTTTTACTAGGAGGATTTCCTCCAATACACTGTATCAGGCTCCTGGTTATTTTGCTAGGACTTTCAGGTATTCTACCACTTAGCATTTTTGTCCTCTGACACTTTTAATGCCATGACATTCTGTTGCACAGCAGACATCTCTTCAAAGAAGATCTCTTTGAGGGAAGACATACTAATTCAGGATTGGAGCATTTATGCCAGATATTCTCTAAGATACTCAGGCATTTCAAAACAGTTCATGATGAAACATTTATACTTGAAAATATGCCCATTGCAATGGCTATATTTTGTATGCATGTGAGCAAGACAGGCCTAGGGATTTTAATACAGGATTCTCCTCCTTCTGTGTGAATACCTTCTCTCCCCCAGGCTGCTAGTTACCAAAGCCGTTATCTCAAACAAAAAAGGCCGACTGATTTATCTGAAACCAGTGCCAATGTAGTTACATTGGTTGGTTCCTATATGGTAGCTCTATTACAGGCAGCTGTGGGAAGTTCAAAGTCTCATTTAGGATGAATTTTTTTTTTTTAAAAGTAGGCCTAGGAAGAGAAAGCCTCCTGCATACAATCTCATAGCCTTGAAATTCCTTCTGTCCTGCAGGAAAGGAATGGGATTATTTATTAATTTTGAATAGGAACTCAGTGGAATTCACCTTAAGGGGCAGGAAATATCTCTTAAGGGCAAGTGTAATTTTTAAAGCTCCAGGATAGCACATTTTATTTCCAAACCTAAATAAGCTGTCCTGAGGGTGGACCCGCTGGGTCCGATTGGAATACAGGGATGCAGTCATTTCATCGTAGGGGATAAGTGGATCCAGTCATTTCATCCAGAATAAAGTGACTGGGATTCCAACCTCAAAATCTCCCTAAAAGATTCCAAGTGGCCTCAATTGCTCACACTTATCAGAGGCAAAACAAAGGAAGTGACAGAAAATGACAACATGAAAAATCACTGCACTAAAACATAAACCAAACAGGCTAAAATATTTGATATTGTATTAATACGGCCAGTGAACTACAGCACCCTCGCCTCTGAAAATGGCTGAGCACGTGCAGGTAGAACCACTGAAATCTCAGCATTCCAGGCCTCAGCTTACCTGTGTAACTGGCGAAGTGGCAAATGTTGAGTTTTTAATGGAGATCATCGCGTTTTCCTCCCCAGAGAGCATCTTCTCTAAACATTTTCGGAATCTGAATGCTATGTAAAGGGGAAATCTAGCTCACCTATGTGCACAGGCTACTTTTTTCAAATGGGATCTGTGAGTAAAGCAAGCAGGATTTGAGCT
Organism: Mauremys mutica; assembly: GCF_020497125.1. Taxonomy (NCBI): domain Eukaryota; kingdom Metazoa; phylum Chordata; order Testudines; family Geoemydidae; genus Mauremys; species Mauremys mutica. The sequence goes on from NC_059072.1 coordinate 168,594,499, forward strand.
AACATTTTATTACAGCAACAATAGTGATCTCTGGTGCACTTTTTCTCTGCAAAAATCCAGTTACCTCATTGTGATAAAGTACTTTGTCTTTGGCATTATAGCTTCTTCACTTTGGAATTTCATTAGCACCTCAGAAAACAGAATAATAATAATGATTAAATAACCACTAAGTATTTATGATTCAATTTCCTTCTACTATACAGATACATTCATTCTGCATTGTTTTTAAGTTGTAAAATGTCATTTTAGGTTGTGGGTATTTTTTAGTTTTTTTTTTAATTTTTAAATTTATTAGCTGAATTTGGAAAGTGAAATAACTGGAATGTAGTTGATACCCTAGCAATGGGGGTGGTTTTAAATATTTTGATTCACCGTATTTTAATACCATTTCACTTGTCTTTCTGGCTTTAAGACAGTGCCCAACCTCTATAAAAGTATAATCTAGGATAACTATGTGCTTCTGAAGCCACAAGCAGCAATATTCAGATCAGAGCCAAACCACTGAAAATCAAGGACCAACTTGGCATTCTGTTAACATTAATTTTATAAAATATCTTACAAGAACAGATAAAGTACTTGAGGTTACATAATAACCAGAATTGAAAAAGAATGTTGAATAAAATATAAATTAATTGAACACATCACTATGTTTATCACGTTAGACAAGTTTATAAAAGGCATTTTCTGATAAAATAGTTATTTGGAAGAAAACCCTTCAAAATGGAAACTATTGCAGTCCTTTTCAGGAAATCATTCCTAGAAGCACTAAATTCCAGGTCAAGAAGCAGTACCTGAATCCGTTTAAAATACACCATTCATCTGCTTCCAGATTTGTCCAGCTTTAAGACACAAATTCAAATGGTTACCAGTTCAGAATAATCAGTGCAAAGTAAAGCTTCAAGCTAAAATTATGAGAGGAAATGATTTGGATTCAAAAATCTGAATTCACTTTATGAAAAAGTCTTTGCCAGATGTGCACTTGGATTATGAAACACTGACCCATTTGATCAGTGGCCATTTTAGGTTTCCATTCTAGCCAGCGCATTAATTGGTTAATCACATGGAATTAATTTATTTCAGTGCAGTTTCAGTTTTTAACCTATCATCTTTGGAATGGATCCATGCTGCTGATGTTCATTAGTATTGCTCTCCTTTAGATTCAGCAAATCTGTTTAAAATGCAGCAATTCTGCATCAAGGAAATAAATGCAGATGTTGGCATGATGGTCTAAAGGAGTCTATTATAGAAAATACATCCATAAGCCCCACTTTTACATACACAAGCATTTGAGCAACTTCGTTCATTCGAGTATACCCACTACAGTCAGTTGTGTGCTTAAAGTTACATATGTTCACAGGCATTTGCAAGATTAAACCTTTATTTTTTAAATTGTTAAAGACATTTTAGGGAATCAAATTATTGTCAGATTTACCCCTCTCAAGCCCATTAAGTCCTGTGCAGTAAACATCGACAGTCTAGCAAGGCAATTTCACTTAATTTGGCTTTAAAGCTATTAACTGAAACAGGTCTGAGGCATCTCATATTCCATTATGTAAGAGTGTCTGATTCTATGATCTTTAGACGATAAAGCAAATCATAGACTTTAAGGTCAGAAGGGACCATTATGATCATCTAGTCCAACCTCCTACACAACACAGGCCACAGAATCTCACCCACTCACTCCTGTAATAAACCCCTAACCTATATCTGAGCCACTGAAGTCCTCAAATCATGGTTTAAAGACTTCAAGGTGCAGAGAATCCTCCACCAAGTGACCCGTGCCTCACGCTACAGAGGAAGGCAAAAAAACCCAGGGCCTCTGCCAATCTGAATGGAATTTTCAGAGTGTAAAGCCACTACCTATGCTATTACATTATAAAGGTTTTTAAACACATGTCCAAAAAACAAGTCATGCCAAACAGGCTGGGAATGCTATTTAAAAAAAATTAGAAAGAGCTTGTGTAGAAATAATTTAAAAATATTTTACATGACTGTTCTTCTTGCTTCTTAATTGAAACATGGTGGTGTCATTTATTATAAACTCCTGAATAAAATTTAGAAAACGAGAGCATCTGTGCCCGTTTTATCCAATATGACTGGAAATTCAAACACATGGTCTGCAGATGGTTTGCTTCTCCGTGCAATGCATTTTTTTCCATCGTTGCTATTACTGGCAGTTATGTTAGAGCTATAATTAAGCAATTCTAATAAAATTGCAACATTTACCTTAACAGCATGTATCATTTTGAATTTATATTTGGCTGAAATACTAGAATGTTATCAATATGATGCAGGAAAGAAACCAATTAAAGGAGCTGAAAACAGCATACTTTGTGCCAAAAAAAATAAAGAGGGGGATTTACTTAAACAGAGAGCACTGAGTAAAACTTCAGCCAAAAGCTTTTATTATCCCTACCCAAAGAATGAACACTGAAAGGAAGCTGCAAATGCCCTTTTCTAGTACATGAAATCATGTGCTTAGATTGAAATAGAACAGAAACTCATTCCTGTAGCTCAAATACCTCTGATCATCTTGTTTCACTGGACCAAGGCAGATTAATGATGGCCATCATGCCATGCTTTGTGATCCTGAAAAGGAATGATTTCTTTCTTTTAAAAAAATAAGCTGTTAATGAAATGGAAGTCTAGACATATAATGGTAATTTCCACTGGGTTTTCTCTGTGACTTTGAATTCCTTACTTGAGATGTTTGGTTGCCCTTAAATCTTTAAAATAAATCCATTTGTCGCTGAGATCTGATCTTCTAAGTGGTGTAACTTTTACAACTTGCCATGAGTAAAGGAGAAAACCGAAAGATAAAAAGGAAATAAATATATACCACAACCTAAGTTTATCACAACTTGCAAGATCATGTACTGGCCATATTTTAAAATACTGGAACTACTCTACCCTCCACATGGTTCATCTGTTCAACAGTAAGAGGAGTGGAAAAAAGAGAATTTCAGTGTTTTCCACAAGAACAGGAAAGCAGCAATATGAGAATTACTGTGGAAAGTCTGGACTCTTAATTTGAGAGTCCAGTAAGAACAAAAAACAAAGGACTTGATTTGGCTTGCATCAATCTGTGCTTTAAATTAAAAAAAAAAAATCAGACTGAGGTAACACTGTTCCACCCATGGCAAAGAGATCCAAGATGTTTCCATCTATGCAGGGATAGTGAATTTGAGTATGAAACAGTCTAATGCAATAGTGTGAACAGAAAGATTACTAAAGAGCTTTGTAAAAAGTATTCCTACAGTAGCATTAGGACTTAACAGTGCATCAAAGATTTAAAGTTCCCATGTCAATATGAACTGGTCCCTAAAGCCATGATGAACCAGAGGACAATCACTCAAACAGGAAATTAACTGTCATCCACTATGCAGAAGACAGGACTGTAATTTACCTGATCATTAACATAATTCAGCAAGATTCCCCATAATTCAGTATGCCTAAGGATACCTAAGGCATGAACAACAGGTGCCCTTGGTATGTAACTTAAGTACATCAACATCTGCATTCACATTTTTAAAAGTTGTCATATGTCATGTTCTTAGGTTCATTACTGCATGTGTGTTTTTTTAAACTGGAAACTACATGGATCAAGACCTTGAAGACTATAGGTAACACAATCCATAATAAAAAGAAAAGCTGCCCAATGTCACTGTCAAAATACCTTTAAAAAGGCAGTTCATAGACAAAAAATAATGCATTATACATTCAGTTTTTCCTCTCTCAATAACAAAGCAATCTCAGAAGAAAACACTCAGTAGTGAAGGCCACATACTTTTTTTTTTTTGCATTTGTTTGATAAGTTGAAATGCAAAAAACATTAAAGCCTCTTATAAAAGGAGAAATGGAAATACAGAGCTTCTGGAAAAAATGATTTAGTTGATGAGGTGGTCAGCATGGAAAATGTGGCAAATGCTACAGCTGAACTGACCACCGTACAAGGGAATCTAAACAGGAACACAGTACAAGTGTCAACTTGCCAACTTGTAAACAAGAAAAAAAGCATTTCACAGATTCAAAGTTCAAGGGAAGTAAACTTCTTAAAATAATTTTGTCAGTTCAACCCTGATTTTAAAAGTATGGCTAGCAAAAATACAGAAGCCTTGGCCCATCTATGAGTCTTGATCAGAGCAGCCATCTTCCTCTGATAAACTGCTGGAAACAGACCCTCTTCTAAGGATGACAAGAGAAGAAAACTTCTCTCTCAAATTCTCTCTCTTGCTCTCAGTTCCACACACACACATCCATGGAATTCATCTACTGCAGGGACTTGCATGCTGCTATAGATTGAGACGTGGGGAGACTGGAGGAGGAAAGCAGGCAAACTCTCTTAAAATACTACGAGCCACATCAACATTATTCTGGGCTATTTCAAGTGCCCTCTTCACTTCTTCAAAAGAAAACCCTTCTCCCATAAGTTTTGCAATTTTTGCATCCACATTTTCCAAGGAGGTGTCAGAGTTGTATGCTTTTCTGTGATGGATTTCTGGTGCAGTCCTGCGAGGAAGTGGTTTAGGGGGTCTGGCTGGTGCTTGTGAACCATCTGCTTAAAAAAACCAGAGAGACAATCACTACAAACTGGTTTAAACATGATGTAACAAGGTAGTGCTTGGTAGTTCAGGCCTCAAGTTAAGGGAGAACTCAAAACCAAGTTTTACAAAGTCTATTAAGAGGACTGTTCTAATGAATTTCTTTCTTTAGCTTTGAAATTCTGGTGGAAACTGTATTAGAACATTCACCAGAAGTGTTCACAACCTTAACAGTGCAGCCTTGTGTTAATAATGCAGTAAGAATCTGAAAGTGGAAGTGACTAGTCCAGTGGTTCTCAAAATTTTGTACTGGTGACCCCTTTCACATAGCAAGCCTCTGAGTGTGACCCTCCCCCCCTTATAAATTAAAAATACTTTTTAATACATTTATCATTATAAATGTAGGAGGCAAAGCGGGGTTTGGGGTGGAGGCTGACAAGCTTGTGACCTGCCACGTAATAACCTCATAACCCGCTGAGGGGCCCCTCCTCCCCCAGTTTGAGAACCCCTGGACTAGCCTATATTTGCATTGTCCAAACTAGGCAAAAAAGTATTAAAACAAGCATAAGTGGTAAAAATTAAAACTGAATTTTAATTGTCATTTACTCTCAACAATGAGATTTTATTAATATCACCAACAAGGATTTAGTCACACTTTTATTCAGGAAATTGTACAAATCAGTAAACTATGTAAAAGAAGACTCTCACCAAATAAACCTGAAGAAGAGAAACTAGCACTCATTTGTACATCATGAGCACATATTTCAGTCATTTGTAGTTTATTTCATGCATGTCAAGGATGCTTGCTACATAGGAAAATCATTTTTTCCTCATTCCGTCCCTCAAAAAAATTAATAGTCCAATGAATTTCAGTGGTGAGAAAAAGATCCCTAAATTTTCCTCCCCAAATATCACAGTTCATACATTTCAGATGTTGGCTGGGTATGCTACAGCCTGTCTGCAGTGCTTCATAGGAATGTTAACCTTCACAGTTAACACTGCCACTAAGAATCATGATGTGCTGATGCAAAGAGCTAATAGCCACAGCTTCTAATCTTTTCAGAGTCAAGGGGTTAGGACTCGAGTAAACTTGGGACTTTGCCCAAACCCCTTTATCCTTGCTGAGACTACACTAAGAAGCTTAAATACAAGATGGCATACAGCAAAAATGCTTTGAGTGGGAAGTATTTGTCTGTTTGTTTTTTTTTAAGGCTTTCAAGCCTTTGAGAAGAATTCTGAAAAGTTCTACTGACAATAAATAGTGTTCCAATATGTAATTAGAGAAAGCTGATGGCAATAATATTTTCCAGTTTATTTATACTGGTGGCAATAGCATTTTGTTTTTTTTTCAAATCTTCCAGATATATCGTGTAATGCAAAGGAGCATAATTTCATTATCAAAGTTATACAGCTATTCAATTTTATACAGGGAGAATATCTGGATTGTAATCCCACAGAGCACGTTAAATATCTCCAATGGATCAACCTAGTCATTTATGTAGATCAGGAGTAGGCAACCTATGGCACGTGTGCCAAAGGCAGCATGTGAGCTGTTTTCAGTGGCACTCACACTGCCCAGGTCCTGACCACCAGTCCGGGGGGCTCTACATTTTAATTTAATTTTAAAAGAAGCTCCTTAAACATTTTAAAAGCCTTATTTACTTTACATACAACAATAGTTTAGTTATATATTATAGACTTATAGAAAGAGACCTTCTAAAAACGTTAAAATGTATTACTGGCACACAAAACCTTAAATTAGAGTGAATAAATGAAGACTCGGCACACCACTTCTGAAAGGTAGCCGACCCCTGGAGTAGATCTTTTCAAGATGCATTTCCTGACTCAGTTTTAATGCCAACAAGCTTTTCTGAATGCATCAGTATGGGAATTCTATTGTTAAGTCAGACAAGATCCAGGAAATATTTTTCTAGAAAGATGGTGGGGTTAATATAACAAATAGATGAGAGTAATTTTATTCAGATTTCACATTAAAAGACTGGGTTTAATCTTTTGCTGGAAACATTGCTTATTTTCTACACAATATGCTGATGAGAAAAACAGCAGATTGGATTATTTTGTCTTTATAAAGGACACTGAAGATGAAAAGTCCTATGTAAATCCTAATGATAAAAAGACAACACAAGGCAGGTTTGAGCCTACTAGAGAAAGGGGTGTGAAATACTTGTAGGATTAGGTGATTAGCAATATTTCAGGAAATTTAGTTACCAGTAAGAGAGGGGAATAAGTAAAATCAGGAATTCAGACTTATTTTACAAAATTCAATTTACAGTATTATTGAAGAATATGGTCCATAATTAAAATGAAAGTATGTACAATATTAGAAAATTACAAGACAAATAATATAACATATGTAAATCTGAGGCTAAAAATATGACTATCAAAGCAATTTTAGAAAAATGATTATGAGGAAAAATACCGGTATCTAAAGAACAAATAATAATTAAATTTGAGAGAGAGAGAGAGAGAGAGAGAATGAATGAATGAATGAACAACTAGTACTGGCATCTCCAATTTGAACCCAAACCTGGAGTTTTTTCTTGACTAAAAACTTCATGCTGCCTAAATCCTGCTGAAGCAATCGTGTCATTTAGGCAGACCATTTTAAATTCTTTTTGAAGATTTACAACACATGCATTTTCTTCTCACTCCACCAATGTCTCTATAGCACAGGTCCTTTTAAATCTCCAGCCCTCACTCTGTGTAACTCAATTCCCTGTTTTTTTTAAAATGCTGACACCTCTCTCGATATCTTCACATCCATATAAAATTTTTGCGGAATATGAGTATCCTGTTAGTATTTTTAAGCTCAGAATCTAAGCTTAAACTGCACTTCCATCAGAGGCATTTAAACAGGCTTTTCTTTCCTGCCACACACACTGATGCGTCAGCCACCTTGGATTCTTAAAAAAATCTCTAGCTGAATTTTCAGTTAATTGTATATTCGTATATTTCAATTAATTGTTTCAGCCTCTGAGCAGCCAGCCTCAATCACGGACACTTCTGTTTCCATGCTGCCTTCAACCCTTAGGAAACTAGCTAATCCAAAAGCAGATAACGCCCTGAGACCAGCTAATTTAATAAACGACTATGGTTCACTAGCAGAAGGTAAGGGGGAGAAAGTCTGTGGCGGGGAGAAAGAGGCCTCCTAGGCTGCTAAGAGGCAGGGATAAATCAGGACTCTTGCTGCCCGGATAATGATGCCAAATAGCTTCATTTCCCCCTGCAGTGAGCCACCCCCTCTGTTCCCTTCCTGCTTTTTAAACATGTCCCCATCAGCTGCTGCTACCAGTCTGGGAAGCAGCAGGCATTAGCGGCACCATGCAAGCACGCCTGCTGGTGGGTGAGAGTGAGGAAGCAGGCTTGTCATGTGAGGGTCTCTGTGGAGTGGAGGAAGGCAGACAAGTCTATTTGGGGTAGAGGAAAAAACACCTTCAAGGGGATATTAGAGCGCCAAGGGGATCTCGCATTTTGAGGAGCTCAGGGAGCCCGAGTGAAGAACTTCAGTGCCTCCCTGCAGGATGCTAAGAACGTGTAAATCTTCCTCAGAGCCCTAAAGCCTGGGGCTCTACAAGGCATCACAGTGCTCATGCAGATGCTTGCAGACAAGATGAGTCTGAACTATATTTAAATCAACCTTTAAGTATGTAACAATAGCAAAAATGCACCGAGCCAGATGAACTTTTCCTTTCTCATTTATAAATAATGTAAAGAGGGCAAAGCATGATTTTACATTTATATTTATTAGCGCACCCCAGAGCAATGTGGACAATGGCATAACAGTGCATTAAAAAGGCCAGATCATAGGCAGGGCTCCGAAAGGCGCACAGCTTTGAACCCATTTTGCACAGAGCATACAAGTGCAATGCTAAGGAGATACAATACATGTATACACAAGGGGACTGATTCTCCTCTACCTTGCACCTTGGGTAGTCATTTACATTTGAGCAAAGTGAGTGCAGAAGTCAGACTGCTCCATTCACTCATACCATTTGTAGCATGTTACACCCACTTTCCACAGGTGTAACTGAGTGCACAAAGGTCCAAGGCAGTGGAAATCGCAGCTGAGCAAGAGAAGAAAAGGTGGTGTGTGTGTGTTCATTCTAGAATTAGCGATTTCTCCCCTCATTATTTTTACCTGAACTCCCTCAGAATTTATACCATCACCATGTTTGTGTTATATATAAATCCTATGGAACAATGAAAAAGTGAAAATTGAGAGCCATTTTTTAAATTTTCAGTGCTAAATAAATTGCTGTGTTTGGTACTTAGATACCAAAGTGACAGGTGTCAGACAAAAAACATACTATATTTCACCATACGTCACCTACTTTCTTGATATTAAAGAATTCTAAAGGGCTGTCATTCAAAATATACCTGATAGTTCTCTTAATAATGAAGAGATACATTTGCCTTTACAAGTCAGCAATTAAGCTGAACGTTCTAGTGGAGCATGTATTATTCCCATTTTATAAATAGACAGTCTGAGGCACAGAGAGGTCAAGTGACAAGGTGTACAGTGAGTCAGTGGCAGTGCTAGGAATAGAATTTGCTCTAATGAGTGGACTACATTTACTTCCTTTCTAACACAGATCCAACAGCAATCTTAAAAGAGGTTTTGAATGAACTACTGCTGGCTATCAGAGATGAATGGTTAAGGAATAACTCAAACACTAAGTTATAGTCTCCACACAAGGTTATCTTTTGGAAACCTGAAGTAAGTTGAATCTGTTCATTTTGAAACTTATTAATTCCATAGGATGGAATTACAACCACTACAAATACAACTTTCCAATTATAGCATAGCATGATTTAACAAACAGTTGTCATTTAATTCAAATTAAATTGAAAACTTTTATGTACACAGCATGCTGGATTAGTATATTTATAGCATAGGTTAAAGCATATGGATATTTTAAGAAGATGGTTATGCAAAACATCTAAGTAATGAAGTATTTACTAAGCAATATCAAGAAAACTATTTGAAATCTTAAATAGCAAGCATCTTGCAGTCATTTTGCAGAATTAAAAACTTCTCTACATCAGCTTCCTTTGTGGAGGGCTTTAAAATACACCAGTCCCATGAAAAAAAGCATTATGATTATGCAGAAATGTAAATTACCGTGTGAAAAGCAAGCAAGTCCTTTTTAAGTGAGCTTTAAAGAAAAGCCTTAGAAATAATATAAAATTCACTATCTTCTATTTTGAATGGATGAAGCAACTATTGTGTTTTTATACTGGCACAGAGGGAAAAATGGTATGCCGTGTTGTTGTAGGCACGTCAATCCCAGGATATGAGAGAGAGACAAGGTGGGTGAGGTAATATCTTCTTCAGAAGAGCTCTGCTTAAGCTCAAAAGCTTGTCTCACTAACCAACAGAAGTTGGTCCAATAAAAGGTAATACCTGACCTACCTTGTCTCTCTAATACCTTTAAGATAATTAGCTTGTTTAATATGTATATTAAAACAGCACCTAGAAGCCCTTCAGTCAGAATCAGGGTCTTTCTGCCTAGCAGAATGGGGCAAGAGCTTTTATAAACTAACACACGTGCTATAAAACCCGTTTTCAATGCTATTTAAATAGTGAGCACCAGCATTCTGTTAGGGGAATTGTAGACTTGAAAACGCTATCATTTATTTGAGACATCAAACTGAGGTTCTAAACAGTGGTGATCATTAAAAATCCTCCTGGCACTTTTCATGCTTAATCCTGCCTGTAATTTCAATTGGAAAGTGTTCTTCACTTCCTGATCTATACTGCAGTATACTGGTGTAACGTATTGTTAAAGGAATAATGTCAACTTTACTGTTTAAAAATATATATATCAATCACACTTTGGTTGGAAAAAATCTATCACCTACTGTTGTTGCAAGTAACACCTACAATTGCTAAAACCGACAGACAAGAAAAAAAATCATGTTTTTCAATGTGTTTATTTTGTGCATTTGAGAATAGTTTACATACGTACAATTTCACTGTTTGCCCTGAACAGTTCATCATGGCCCAATCCTAACAGCTACATGCACACAACTCAGTGAAACTACTCACATGATTAGCTCAGGGCCTCTGTTAGCCAGTTTCCCCTGATTGTATGGGCTTTCATTGCAGCAAAAGGAGAGAAAATACATTTGTAAAGAACAGGAAAACTGACTGCAAATAGGCAAAGGACTCAGGGACTAGGGTAATAATGAAACTACTATTACTTTATTTCTTTTTAACTGACTAGGTTTATAGTTGACAGTGACCCTTTAAATAGCTGCTGTGTTGTACTGCAAAGGTGAGTACACTAATTGGTGTATTAAATGTTTTCTACTATACATAAAAGGATAGACTCATAGGACTAGAAGGGACCTTGAGAGGTCATCTAGTCCAGTCCCCTGCACTTATGGCAGGACTATTATCTAGACCCTCCCTGATGGGTGATTGTCTAACCTGCTCTTAAAAATCTTTAACGATGGAGATTCCATAACCTTCCTCTACGCAATTTATTCCAGTGCTTAACCACCGACAGCAAGTTTTTCCTAATGTCCAACCTAAACCTCCCTTGCTGCAATTTAAGCCCATTGCTTCTTGTCCTATCCTCAGAAGTTAACAAAAACATTTTTTCATCCTCCTACTTCAACCTTTTATGTACTTGAAAACTGTTATCACGTTCCCCCTCAGTCTTTTCTTCTCCAAACTAAACAAACCCAGTTTTTTCATTCTTCCCTCTTAGGTCATGTTTTCTAGACCTTTAATCATTTTGTTGCTCTTCTCTGGACTTTCTTCAACTTGTCCACATCTTTCCTGAAATGTGGAACCCAGAACTGGACACAATACTCCAGTTAAGGCCTAATTAGTGCAGAGTAGAGTGGAAGAATTACTTCTCATGTCTTGCTTGCAACACTCCTGCTAATACATCCCAGAATTATGTTCGCTTTTTTTGAAACAGTGTTATGCTGTTGACTCATATTTAGCTTTTGGTCCACTATGACCCCAGATCCCTTTTCGCAGTACTCCTCCTTAGGCAGTCATTTCCCATTTTGTGTGTGTGCAACTGATTGTTCTTTCCTAAGTGGAGTACTTTGCATTTGCCCTTACTGAATTTCATCCTATTTACTTCAGACCATTTACGCAGTTTGTCCAGATCATTTTGAATTTCAATCCTACCCTCCGAAGTACATGCACTCCCTCCCAGCTTGGTATTGTCCACAAACTTTTAAGTGTATTCTCTATGTCATTATCTAAATCACTGATGAAGATATTGAACAGAACCTGCGGGAACCCACTTGATATGCCCTTCCAGCTTGACTGTGAACCACTGATGATTACTCTCTGGGAACAGTTTTCCAACCAGTTATACACCCAACTTATAGTAGCTCCTTATAGACTTTTAGTCTGTCATTGGATCTGTGTGGGGGCAATGGTCCAGCCATGTGAATCCAATTATAGGATTGGATCCATTACAACTAGACTGTGAAACATTTGAGGTTCCTTCTGGATCAGAGATGTTATATACTATGGCCATCTTTTCAATTTGTTACATTATGTTGACTGGGCTGTTACAAATTGGATATGGCATTTTAGTTGCTTTTGGGTTTCCTGTGTATTTTTAAAATGTTTTACGGTGCCCACAGAAGTCACATTGGTAAATATCTGAGAGAACAATATAGAGGTTTAAATTATATTTTGTCCACAGAGCAATATAAGGAGAATAAAATTGGAATCAAGAGGCACAGTGGCCCCTGCATGACTTCTGATCTCTTGTGATCTCCAAAACAGGGAAAATCCCTTATCTTAAAAAAAGAAGAAAAAAAAAAAGGGATACCAGAATTCACATAAGCATTTAATGTCTATGGCTAGGATTAAAAGGACTCACCTTTAAAAGGGAAAACAATTTTTCTTTTAGTCTACCCACCCTACAGATCATAGGATGGACCAGCCACTCTGGGATTTTATGTCCTTTCAGAAGATCCATCTCCACTGTTCCTTTGATGGTTACCTATCTTTTTTTTTTTTTGTAGGAAGAGAATTGCCAGCTCTTGTTGTGAATAACAGCAGCCTTTCCTAACAAGCAGGATAGCGATGCATGAGCACTGGCTGATGTCTGCCAGTTTGTCTGAGCTAAGATTACTTGCTTTCTTAGGCTGGTACTTTGTCTAAGCACGGTTTTTATTCTTACCTGAGATGGATGGAAGCTGATCATAGTCCTGGGATGTTCTATTAATTTTGACATTTTCCACTGTTAATCTTCGAGCAGGAGGCAGAGGAATTACACTAGTAGCCGGATCAAAAAAGAGATCTATAAAAACAAAAGGATACTTAAAGTTAAAAACATTTGCAAGGTTCATGCACAGGGGCCAGATTAGAGCTGTATGAACAAGAAGCTTCAGGAGAGAAGGGATGGTGAATGCAAACAGGAGTGTTCCCTTTGACTGACACACACACACAGTGGGGATGTAACTATGCCTAGCGATAACCAGGGGAGGTGGTTAACTTAATATAGTCTCCCTCCCTAACACATATTAAAGAAACTAGTGATAGGAGTAAGCAAGCTTTGTGTCTGTCTTTGCCAATTACTGAAGACAGATTAAAAAGTCAAAGCAGAAGATTAGAAAATTCTCTCTTCTCCATTTTTCGGCCCCTATTGAAGGCAGTACACTTCAGCAAGTGCTCAACTTTAAGCAATGCTTAAGAGCTGTCCTGAACAGGTTGCTTTCCTCAACTGAGTCTTCAATCCATTTACCACAGTGGGTGTAGGGATATGTATGTTTTTTTGTGGTGATCAGGTCCTGGCTGTACACTCACTAGATCTGTTGCATGGCTTGGAAATCACCTGAAGGCTTGTACTGTCACCAATCATAATAAGGCTTTGGAAATCAGTGTCTAAAGAAATATTCAGAAAAAGAATGAAATATCAATCTACACAAGCATGTGTCTCCGTGTAGTCAAAGGCACTTGTAAGATTAATGAACAATGACAGTACAGATCATATCTAATACGTACATATGGAAAATGTTAAGTGACCATAAAATGTTCTTTCCAGATTTTGTGTGAACATTTATAAGTTACATTAAATTATGTTATTTCCAAATATTTTACATATAACCTTGTGAATTGCAGATAACATTCGTTTATCAACGGTACTCAATTTTAGAGTAATTTCTGTCCCTGCAATTCACAAGCATGAACCTTTGATTCTTGTATCTTGCAAAGTCATCCATATGCAGTGGCTTATTTGACAAGATGGATGGTGAATTGAACTGTGTCAAGAAAAGTACAGAGTACTAGCACATTATTCAACACTCAGATCTTGACAGATAGCAGAAAATGTCAGAAAGTGTCTCCTGGGTTCATCTAATTACTCTCAGGTACTTGTACTGTAACACATTTACTTGAAGCTTTTAGTTGAGGGGTATTTTTCAAATGAGCTTGCCATTTCAGAAGAGTAGTTAAAAGACAAACACTTTGTGCATTGTTATACTTTGTTATTTTTTGCTGTGTGTTATGGTAAATCTGCCATATTTCATTATGTGATTGATACAACTCCTTGCAATAGTGTGATGTGAACTGAAAAATGTAAACTTGATTTCTGAATGTTTCAGATAATTATTCCCCCCCCCTTTTTTTGTTGAGCAAAAGGAATACAGCATTTAAACAAACAGAAAAAGTGCAACAAAACTATTTGTAGCATTAACAGTAGGCAGCAATGTTAGAAGTATTGAAAATACTATTTTACCTGATGGTTTGGTAGACCCTGTAAATAACATTTTTGCTAAAGCATGTCTACACCTCTAGAACCACGTCTCTTTCAATGTGGTATTTCTTGGAGACACATTTAAATATCCAAATACATACATGACTTTTGGACTGACCCTTACAGTGATAGTTCTTGCCCCAGACAGCTCACAGGGTACATCTTCACTACCCGCTATATCGGGGGATTTCTCGGGGATCGATATATCGCGTAGACGCGATATATCGATCCCTGAACGCGCTCCTATCGACTCCGGAACTCCACCAACCCGAACGGCGGTAGCGGAGTCGACATGGGGAGCCATGGACATCGATCCCGCGCCGTGAGGACGGTAGGTAATTCGATACAAGATACTTCGACTTCAGCTACGTTATTCACGTAGCTGAAGTTGCATATCTTGTATCGATTTTCCTCCGTAGTGTAGACCTGCCCACAGTCTGTCTTTTTGTTCTGTGTTTGTACAGCGCATAGCACAACAGGGTCCTAGTCCATGCCTGGGGCCCCTAGGCACTACTGCAAGACAAATAAATGACAACGCAATAATCATCAATGCCAAGATTTTCAAAAACGTGTTCTCTTAGGCTCCTAATTCAATATTTAGGCACCTAAATTGACATTGGGTACAACAGGTGCTGTTGTGAGCTCAACCCTTTTGAAAAAATCAGGTCAGTTTAAGTGCCTGGATTTAGAAGTTTAATTCTGCTACCTATGTTTGAAAACGTTGGCTCACTAAACTACTGTCTCTGGGAGACAAACGCCACTACAGAAGATCATTCCAAAAACAACTGAACATTTCAAAACCCAGTTCAGGTTGCTAAGTGACAACATCCTTTACATATGACAACAGTAACAAAACCTGAGCCAGAGGTACCTCAACTCACCCGCCTTTGGAGATTCATGTCCTAGGAATGCCTCCCCCACTGGCACAGGGGAAGGAAAATCTGGATGGTGCCAAGTTCAAAGCCTGCAGAGGGTGGGAGGCACAAAATCTCCACGTGACCAGCACGTGTCGGAAGAAGGCTCATGTGCCCCATTTGAAATCCCACTGCCAGGAGCAGCACTAGTGCATGTGTGAGGTGGCTCTGCCTTCTTCCCTGTGTGCACATGCGCATGCTGGGGGCAAAGACACGCATGTGGTAGTGCTGCCACCATGTTGACTCCCAGCACAGCAAGAGGGTGGGTGGGAGAGGGGGTGCATGCGCACATGTGTGAGAGAGACCGCGTGAGTGGAGAAAGGGAAGTGAGTTCACACAAGGATCTGCTGTTCCTGTGGGAGCTGGACAGCACCAGGTCCTTTGGCCTGGCTGAAAACTTCACTGCCTCCCCCGCCCCACACAGGAGGTGCACACCCCACAGTTTGAAAACTAATGACCTAAGCACTTAAATGTAAGGAATGAATAGTTAAGGACATAATAAACCTTACACTGTCCACATAATGAACAAGTTATTGTAAAGGAATACACATTTAACACAACAACTTCAACTCTGAACCATGGATTCTTATTGTGTATTCTATTTTATCATCTTGATTTTGGAATTTAACTATTTTCTTTTAAGTGATGTAGTTAAGTGGGAACTATCCAAATTTAAGGTGTCAAATTATGGTAGAATTTTTCAGTAAAGTATTTCTATAATTGCTCTTCCTGGAGAATAATGTTGTATCTGTAATGTAATTTAAAAGGAAAAATACATAAGACTGTTGATTTATGGTAAAAATTATGCACTTACATCGACATGCAGTGGAGGCAGATCAATGTGTATTATTAATGTGGACACATGTTTCTTTTTCAAACAGATTTTTCACTGCGTTTATATTTGGGGATTACCGGTAAAAGAACAGTATTCTGAATCAGAGCTAAGGGTGTGGGGTTGTGTTAAAAATAAAATAAAGTTAACTAATTATCTATCTTGGCAGGATGGTGGATATGGGGTCCAAGATTACCTCTTAATCTGTGAGCCTATTAGACAAGAGAGGAACAACCAAAAACCTCTCTAACAGGTAAGCAAACCATCTTTCGGGATCATTTCTGCCACCCACTAGCGTCACTGCTAATTTGTCTGGAGCCTCAGCCAGCTCGCTCTCAATCTAACAACCAATGTCATCCATGCTCTGGGAAAGCAAAGACTACACACCAGCAGGGTGTGATGAAAACAAGACAGAACTGCCTGTCAGCTGCATACTGCTCACACCACTGCCCAAAATGCCTTACTGTGTCCCTCAGGAGATTCACATACCTGCTGACAATACAGAGCCTTGCAGATCACCACAAAACAGAATCCTTAGGAGAAGTAGATAATTGGCCAAAAAATCCTCTGAAACCTCCCAAAGAAGAAAGAAGGGAACCCCTCAACAGCTATAGTATGTATCCCAGCCCACAAGTCCGTCCACAATCATTTTGGGACTAATCTATATCAGAGGCAGCAAACAGAACCAACTTAATCAGCATGGAGCCCCAACCACTGTACATTAACAGGAGGAAACCAATCAAGACAGTAGCACAGTTTCTGTGCCATATGCAGGCTGAAATCTGGACTGAAAGAAATAGACAATGATTTGGGGATATGAATTTCATGAACAAAAATGGGATGAACTGCAGTTCCCTGCAATCAGGGAGGTTTACAATTTATATAGTTTAGAAGTAAGATTTGACAGTGACAGTTCTATCAAATATAAGTTGTTGTTCTTTGCCCTTCTTTTCTGGTGTTGTCCCCAGTCAAAAAGATGACTAAATTGTACACTATATAGTCCTACAGAAACTAATACTCTGTGGTGATAGGACAAATGATGCACACTGGCACCACAGAACTCAATGAAAAACTTGGCACTTCAAAATAACTATTTCTATCAGAAAAATGTTATTTACCAAAATGTCATGTCTAGTATGAAAATATTGATTTTATCTATTACATGGGGAAAAGAAAAGTAGAGACTATTTTATATTCTCTGAGAGGTTTCATCTCTATAGTTTTAAAAACTAACCTCTCCAGTTTTTAGACAGTTAGCTATGGGCAAAGGTACTTCTAACAGGCAATGACAACTTTATCAGCTCATATAAGCTTCTGCTGTAAATGAAAATACATTAAAAACTTGGTTTGCTTGCCAACTCTTACCCGAAGGAGGAAGGAACAGTTCATGTCCTGAAGAGGGTCTGCTTCCTGAGCCCAGAGGTTTGGAATGCTCAGTGAGGCTGTGCCGAGCAGGAGGTGGAGGTGGAGGAAGTGATGGTGGGGAGTTGTCAAATGCATCTTCGCCTGCATTTAAAGAGCAAAACTTCATTAAGAATAGTACAGAGGGAAGCTTAAAATTGATTTTTCATGGCTGCTAACAGAGGCTCTTACTCCTAGGGTTTTCCAGAAGTTCAGTGACTCCAATAATGAAATTGTAAGACTGGCTCAACTGAATGCTTTAAAACATGCTGTGAATGACCTTTTAGTATACTCAGTTTTTTTGTTAAGGTTTACTCTAGGTTATAAAATAATCAGCGTGTTGGTGGCCAGTCTGCAGATGTTGCACCCAAGTGAAATAAAAGAGCACACTGAAAATTACTGAGGGATGATAGCTATGTTACCAGTAACTCAGTGAACTAAAATAAATAAATAAAATGTGCTGACCATGCTGGATTTGGTGTATACTGTTTGTCACCTTACACAGGGATAAGCAGATCTGGCCTAAGAGGCCAAGAAGTGCAGTCCTGGGGATTCGTGGGAGACCTCACCCTCTACATTATGTGAGAGGAGCAGGCAGGTGTAAGTTCAGGGCTATTAAAGGGTGCAATTCCCACTCCTCCCCCTTGTGCTGCTCTCTGCACTCTCTGTTACCGCACTATGAAATTGGAGTGTGAGCTAAGACACCTTATAATGCATAGTGGGTTAGCATACTGAAATCAAAGAGTGAAAGCAATCAGACAAAAAAAAATAGGGTGGCATGCATAGTGGAGCAACACTTCACAACTGAGCTCTGGGCAGGCTACATAACAGAGGTGGGCAAACTACAGCTTGAGGGCCACATCCGGCCCATGGGACCATTCTGTCCAGCCCCTGAGCTCCTGGCCCAGGAGGCTAGCCCCTGGCCCCTCCCCCGCTGTCCTCCCTCCCCCACAGCCTCAGCTCACTGCACCGTAGGTAATGAGAGCTCCTGGGGTAATGCAGCTGTAGAGAGTCTGGCCTGACCCAGTGCTCTGTGCTGCGCGGAGCGTGGCTGGCTCCAGCCAGCCACCGGTGCTCCAGGCAGCGCAGTAAGGGGGTAGGCAGGGAAGGGGGGGTTGGATAGAGGGCAGGGGAGTTCGGGGGGTGCTCAGGGACCAGGGGTGTGGATAGGGGTGGGGGCGGTCAGGGATCGGGGGGCAGTCAGGAAAGAGAGGGGGGTTAGATGGGGTGGCGGCAGGCAGTTAGGGGCAGGAGGTCCGGGGGCGGTCAGGGGACAGACAGCAGGAGGCGATGGATGGGACAGGAGTCCTGGGGGGGGGGCGGGGAGGGGCATCAGGGGATGAGAAGCGGGGGGGTCAGATAGGGGGTGGGGGCCGGGCCATGCCTGGCTGTTTGGGGAGGCACAGACTCCCCCTAACCAGCCCTCCATACAATTTCTGAAACCCAATGCGGCCCTCAGACCAAAAAAGTTTTCCTGCACCTGCTATAGAAGATGGCAGAAGGAAAGCATAAGACCCCCAGCATGGCTGAGAGGGTGGCTTGGTTGGTGTCTGCTGAACTGGAGAAGTTGAGAGGTTCTAGGAGAGGGAACTGGGGACTAGGATTAGGAATGGCAATGTCTGATGATTCTGGGCACTGATCGTACTCTGTCTTAGACCTTAATCTCTTGATGTAAAGGAAACAAACTCCAGATTTATTATCTCCAGTGGTGCTATTAGTCACTCCCTTTTATATGATAAAATGAAAACTCAAATTCACACATAAAAAGTCAGCCCCTTCCCCAAATTTAGAGAACTTGAAATTTGACTAATTCCAATATTAAGTGACTAAAATCTGATTTTTAGAGTAAAAGGTTTCTCTATTGTTTACCATCAGAAGATGAATTTAAACTGCCGTTGCATCCGTTTCTGGCATGACACTAAATCCGGAAACAGCCATGGTAAACTTTTCCTTTTTGCAGGGAACGGGTGTAGCACCTTCTATGATGGGATCAGTCTTCACCAACTGACTAATGTTGGGATTTGGATGTTAATGTGTAAAGGTGAAAGAGCTCAGTGCCTGGACTGAGACAGGCACTGACTGCAGATCACTGCATAATTACACTCGTTTTCTTCAAATAATCTAGCCCACATCATTTGAAACTCTTAATAAACCTATGAATTTATTATATTTTGTTTTGCAGTAAGCTTGGTATTTGGTTGATTTTAACTATGTTAACCATTAAAGATTTAACAGCAAAAGGTCTGCTACCTAAAGGGGGCACCAGAAGATCATAGTCGGAGGGCGTCCTGTTGAGCAAAGAGCTGTGTTTTGGGTTGTCTCTGGTAGGAGGCCGTGCAGGTGGTAAAGATACTGGAGCAGTGGATGCATCAAAGGCATCTCCTGAATAACAAAGAAACAACAAGAAGTGAATGCTTTCTTATGGCACCTCTAATTGTGTCAGACTGGTTGGCTTCTTCTAGAGTTACAAACAAATAAATAAAAACACACCTAACTCCGGGGTTTTGGATTTCTTCATCTCTGAAGCAGCATTGTGTGTTCCATTCATTATACCAGCACACTGACCATTCTCGCACACCCTTAAAGCAGAGATCAAAGGAAGAAATCAACCAACCACCCGAGTTTTCATCCCACAAATCACAAAATGAATGCTATAGCACTACATAGATGACATCAAAACAAACGGAGGAATGCAAGTTATAACAACTTTTTAAGTACTCATATAGTGTTTTTCACTTTCAAAGCATATTACACAGTAACAGATTAATCCTTACAACAGCCTTCTGCGAAATTACACTATTCTGCTGATGGGGAAACTGAGGCACGGAAATTAAGTCATTTACGCAAGCCTCCATTGCAAAATAGTGGAAGAGCTGGGATTAGACTTTAGGAATTCCTGGCTCTCAACCCAAAGCTCAGTCTACTAGAATACGCTACTTCTCCATATTGTAAAGTTACATATGTAAATTCATCCTTATTTTATTACTGAAATCAAACAGTAAATACACTGGAAATAAAACCCTTTAAACAAGAACAAACCCATGGAAATAGTGCATGTCCGTAATATTCCTAGTCAAACACTTAAAATAAAAGAATTAACTCTGCCCAAAACAATTTAGCGAGTCTCCATTAGATCAAAAAAGTGGTGTATTGCTTTGTCTTTTATATTCAGTTTTATCCTTTCTTCCAAAGGGAAACAAATTGTTCTGTAAAAAGAAGCCTAAGTGTCAAATTGGTTGCTAAAACTTCCCAGAAGTAGCAATCCTGGTGATTCAGGCAGTAAAGTAAAAAGCTACGGAAAATCCTGGCATAAAAATACAAATTATCCTTAGTGGATAATATGATAACTCTGCTAAAAGGCTCAGGATACTAACAGGAAACTAAAATCACCCAATAGTGAATTATGTGCTACTTGAACAAGTGTTAAAAACCAACTGGGGAATGGAGGCACCTCAACTCTATGACAAGAACTGCGAAGTTTGTATAGGTAGGAATGGTCAAAATAAGCTTCTTCAGTTAGGGGAAGGCTATAGGTCACATTACATACACCATTCTCACAAATCATTGACCCTTTCAAGCTAGAGAGATCTAGAGTTTCACCATTAGCAGATCTAGAGTTTCACCATATGCTGGCCATATGGAAGGGATGGATGAATAAAGCATGTGCAATTATTTAAAGCATATAAACAGAAAAAAGGAAATGGAATTGTGTGTGGTCCCAAGAGCTATAAATAGGAATAATGAAATGAAAATAAAGAATAATTATTTTCCTGACTATCTGAAGAAAAACCTTCCTATTGGTGAGACCTATTATATTGTAGAACAGTCTTCCAACAGAAGTGGAGAAAGAAACATTGCTTGAGTCCCTTGAAGCTAGACTGATTAAGTCACTTGAAAATATACTGTACAGAATAATCCACCCTTGGCTCCTTATCAAGGAGGAAAGACGACTTTCCACTGACAACGAAGTGCCCTAACACAACTCCCTGCCAACGAGGAAGTCTTGGCCATAACAACATATCCTTTGCACTAGAAATACAAAGTAAGCAAGTATTAAACACCCCACATCCTACATCTCAGGTACTTTTTTCCTCTTTAAGGAAATATTTTTTGGAGAAACATTGTAAACAGAATGATTCAATTGTGTTACATTAGTAGGGGCCTAATTAGACTGTTATACTGAGACACTCGTCTTTTCTCTCCCACCACACACAAATCTGGCAAGAAGATAAAAAGTCAGCTACAAAACAAATCAATTGACTAAGAATCTAGCCAGAAAAGCACAATGCAATCCATTTGGTATATTATAGTATGACTTTTGGAAGAGTACTATAATACTAGTACAGGGGGTTTAATTTAAGTCTTAAATTAAACATGTATTCAAAAAGCGCAGAATGGGATGCTGGAATTCAATAGCCAGAGAACTACATGACATCCACAATAACAACTGCTGTGTCTATCTCCTTTAAAGTATTTGGGCTCAATCCAGAATTTAAAGATTATTTTGGCCCCTTATGAAGTCCTTGTCACAGCCAGAAAACTAGGCACTCTCATGAGGCAGCCAGCCAGAGTGTAAAATCTCCAAGTTAACTTCAAAATGGAGAGGCCAATAGGCATACCCATGCTTACCAAACATTTGTGATGCATTTTGAAGGTGACAACAGGAATTTGGTATGACTCCACAAAGTTACAAACTCTTTCAGCAAGTAAAATGTATACTAGTTACACAGCTGAATAAATTCACTTATTTATGAAAAACGCATTGAAAAAGCTCCTAATGGAGCTTGCTGAAAAACAAGAGGTGAGAAGGGGTGCCTTTTTTTTTTTAATGAAAACAAAAAAAAAATCATTTAATTTCTTTCTAATTTTTGTGGAAAAAACACAAAATTTTCAGACACTGAAAAACAAAAAGATTTCAGATTTTGTGTTTTCAACAGCAACAAAAATTAAAGGAAGAGCGATTTTCCACAAAAATTGTCATATCTACAAAATAAGTCCTTTTTTGTCAAAAAACCTTTTTTGAATGAAAAATATTGCCTAGCTCCAGTTCCTAATTCTATGCTGCTGGTCAGAATCAATGTTGTTTGTGAAACGTATAATTTTGAATGTTTACACTTCAGCACTGACATTAGCTAACAGCAGAAAGTTAATGTAACATTTGGAATATTATATAAATTCATTCAACAGGTCATTTCTGTACTTTCTTAAGTGTCACAGGTTTTTATTTTAGGCCTCACTTTCTTGTTATATATGTAATTTGTACAAGAGTTATTACATGAAATCATTGCAGCAACTTTAACTATCAATTAAGGACGTTTTCTGTGTGGGATGTCCTGGATTAGCCTTAGGCTAGTACTGATGGTCCAAGGGACCCATGACCTGCTAAAGGTAATCTCTTTTATGGATCAACAAGGCTAAAAACAAATAGCAGATGGAATGGTGGGAAAGTCAGCTTTGAAATGTATAACTGTGATGGTTTGCAAAATACTGAACAAGATTCTCAGCCCCACTCCACTCCTTTTGTGCCACACAGGAGGTACCAAGGGAATGGAAACTTCCTATAATTCTCTACCTGGGGACTTCCCCTATAGTAGGAGTCCTAAGCAGCTGTAGAGCCAATGGAGTTTATTCCTATTCAGCACTCTCCTTCTTTCCTGCATGTTCGTGGTTC
Source organism: Mauremys mutica (assembly GCF_020497125.1). NCBI lineage: Eukaryota > Metazoa > Chordata > Testudines > Geoemydidae > Mauremys > Mauremys mutica. The sequence goes on from NC_059072.1 coordinate 168,617,616, forward strand.
ATCCATTCTTCCTCCATTCATATAGGCAACTCATCTCTCTACTACATGGCTGACTTGGTGGAAAGGTTCCCAAGTGGGACAAACAAAATCAAACCCCTGATAAATAGGCCCATACATGTAAAGTTTTAAAATCCTGTCTGTCCCATAAAGTCAATTCTATTCAGTAACATTGAATGTCTATTAAAAAAATCAAAACATCTTTCCCCAGAAGAATAGGTGGGAGTTTAAGGGTACATGACTAGAAAACACTCAAAGATCAGTGGAACATTCACATCTATGCACAGAAGGTCATGTCTGCATTTCTGTTAATAACAATAGACTATATTTCCAGGAATTTATAACTTCAACAGATGAAGTAGTCAGAACGTGACCTTTTCACCACACTGGGCTAAATCTCTTTTATTAAACATGTAAAATCAGACCTTAACTGGTTAAGTCTGGAATGAGGAGAAAGTTGAGTTTTATTGCATTGACATCACATTCTGAAAGGAAAAAAAGTCCTAACGTATCAATGAATTTTAGGCTGCAGAAGAGTCAGAACTTAGTAGATCAATAACTGATTTTAAGATAGTACTTTTGACCTATAAGACTACTAGTAATTGGTCCCTTCTGATATTTCAGCCTTTCTCCTGATTATTATCTTCATTCCGCACACTCAGATTAGCTGTATGAGTCAGGGACCAAGAGATTCGTCATGAGCCACACAGCCTTCATCTGCAATTTCTCTTGACTCCAATCTACTTGCCACAACCCATTAATGGTTCAGAGACTGTGACAGTTCGGGGATATTATTTTAAGGTATATTTAAAGTGCAAGAGAGATATTAAGTCTGAATGAAAAATGTTTTCTCCCTGTGAAACACACAGGAAGGTCTTCTGTGAAATAGGCTCTAAAAATTTAAAGAAGTTGCTATAACACTGGTACACAGGAGACAAGGAGAGTGCGAAACCGTGGGAAGTACTGCTGTATTTTGATAGTCACCGTGTATTGATTCAACTGTGTTCTGCATTTTGTTACTTAAATTCTGAACCACAGAGATACAAATATGCTGAACCACAGAGTTTTATGGCTTCTATTCTCCTTCAACTCCACTGGGGGAATAAAAGGGCATGAATAATCCAAGCATGAAAAGATTAGACATTCAGAAGGCAAGCAGCTTCACCATGATTATAACCAATTAGATTTTAGAAAACCTGTCAAAATTTCATTCTAAAATGATTTTATTCTCCGCTCCAAAGCAGTACAATGCTGCAAACTACCTTACCTAATATGAGGTTTTATATTATGACAGTGAGGTGGTTGGGAGCTCAGGGATACAGGATGGGATGAAGGAATCTTGTACTCATCTTCTTCTACATGCTCCCTCGATTTGTCGGAATTTGTTACAGGAATGACACATCTAAGAGAGGGTGAAAGAAACCCATGCCCAGCATTAGTTTAACTGTTGAAGCACCATGCTTCATCCAACACTAAAGAAAACAATTTATTGTAAATGTCACCAGTTTATAATAACTGTAACACAGAGAGATATCCTGTCAGACTAAACAAAATTATGAGATTGTTTTTCCCTTCTCATACTACACATTCTTAAAACTGTACAGCGGAGCAGGCGGTAAACCTTGGACAGCCAGAGAGCTACTTTGTCATCAAATGGAGTAGCAGAGAGACACGCAGAATTAAATAGATTTAGAATACAAAACATCCAGGTAAGAAGCTTAACCTGATTATATTTATCAAAGGAGCTAAATGAAGGTTACAGTAAGGCAACAGTATTTTGAAGGGCTCAACGAGAGAGCTGACATTCACAGTATGCCACCAGTTTTGTGAAGTCTGATTCTAGCAATGTCACTGCCCGTCACGTTTGTCTGTATTTTTCAGATTTAGTTTTTGAATTGTCATTTTATCTTCCCAGACAACTGCTCTCATTGTTACTAGGATGTGGTGCGTTCTAGTATGTCTATGAAGATGTCATTTGTAGTTGAGGAGCTACCGGTTGGAAATCAGTGCTGGTGTGTGGCCTGACTTACAAGATTTGGCTGCAGATCCAAATTTGCCCAGAATTCAGGTTTTGATTCAGGCCTCGCTCACTATTGAAGCAATGAAGAGACCTGCTTTTCTGATCAGACTGAACGCATACTACACTGGAGTTAACAATAAAAATACAGGCACTTCTAGGACCCTGTCCCTTTCATCTGTCACCCCCCTATTCTGATGCAGAGGGCCCCGACCCCAGCAAACCCAATTTAGTCATGATGAATTGTGGAGGAGAAGCACAGAAGTACTTTCTGGGGCGTGCACACTGCTTGTACTCGGCAAAGCTCAGCCCAAAGGAATCTCCTTTTACACTCATGTGGATGGGACTGGATCGGGCAGGAATAAGCAGGAACACTGGCAGTAAGTCAGTAGCCACACAAATCCAACAAGTCCCCTGCTAAAGGAAGAGGGATAAACACAAACAAAGCAATCACAATTGCAGTGCTGGAGGTTGCAAGAGCAGTCAAATATTACTAATACACAGCTTGGGAAAGAGGTTTCCTCCCATACAGTCAGTCCCATGTCCTTCTACCTGGCCTTGGTAACAAGTATCTGATTGGCTTTAAAAATACAAAAACAGAAAAAAGTACTCTACTGATAAACTGAGTAGACACAAAATGTAATTCCTCGGCTAGCAGCAACACATGGAAAGTGAGACTATGAAAAGAGAAAATCTTTACAAATAAGGCTGATATTCTGTCCTTTGTTCTTTGTGAGTGATGACTAGACACGTTCCATCTCTAGCCAACAACAGTTTTTTGGGTCTCCGCTCCTTACTGTAAACCTATGTTTATAATGATTACATTACAAATCTAATAAAAGAAATTCACAAAACACCCTGAGTAGGAAATGGTAAAGCTTTATTATGGTTGTAATTTACTTCCAACATTAAATGAAACTGTCATGGACAATGCTTGAGTCTTAAACTAATTGAATCATAATAGTAAGGATTGAACTGCCTTAAAATAATCTGGATATCAGGTTATGAAATATCATGCAGTCAATAATAGGTGTGCCGCTCATTCTGAAAAAGTGCACAATTAATTTAAGAAACCTAGAACAAATGCACGTATGTTCCTGACCATTTTTATGCACTGTATCACTACATGGTCTATAAAATCTCAAATCTATTGACCTTAAAACCACACTGCAAAGCACATCTGTTTAATGGGGTACTGTGGGAGGGCTGAGAGTCAGAGAGACTTACATTTGAAAGGGGAGTGGGCTTCATTTCTAGTCCTCTGGTCCAGCTGATTTTGTTATGGGAACAGAACTGAACTGAACCCCCTATCAAGCCATGCCAGTCTTCCTGTTTTCACCAAAAAAACCCAAACCCAATCCGCCCCAAAACAAACAAAAAATATTGAAGCATCTGGCACATAGTGCACTTCTACATGGTGGAAAGTGGTGTTTTTCATCATTTATACTACGTATTGCCACATGACTACCAAACTCCAGATGCTACTTTAAAAGGGTAAGTGTGGCCACTATAGATCTAGCAGGCCATGAGCCTGCAAAAGCAGAGAGAAAGCAAAACGATTGCTGCACTAGAGTGATGTATGTGCTGCATTTGCTAAATATATTCAAAGTCTGGAGCTTCTTAGTTCTCAGATATTCTTTCCTGCAATCATTAATATACTTTTGACTTTAAAAAACAAGCTGTGAATGGCAGGAATCCAATTTATTTTGTGAACACAGTAACCGAGGGCAGATCTCTACTGAAAAACAGAATAAGATTTATGGAACTAAGCTCTATAGCTGTCTGTACTGTAGTTTTCAACCACCTTCTGTAGAGGGAGCAAAAGGCCTTTTGTAAATATAGCAGTTCAGGCTAAAATGGCTTTTTCCGATCTTTGATTTCATATTCCTAGTTAAAATTGACAAGATGTTTGTGTCACTGCCCTGTGCCCACCACATAAGGGATGGAAAAATATAACAGAAGGATGAGGATAGGTCAGAATCCATAGAGAGGAAGTTCAAAGACCTGCACAAGAGGACTTCTCTCAGATTTGTAGATCAGTAGGTACTGCTACCTTGAAGCCCAAGTTCCTCTGAAGACTATTTTATATTTTTTAACCTTTAAAACCACTCTAAGTTAAACTCTTGCAACACCATGGTTTGAAAAAAAGATGTCCAATGCTGACCAGTATAGAAATAGTTTGCTATTCTTTGTTTTATGAAATATACGCCACATGCTATAAATTAACCGAGAATACTATAGAAAGAACAGAAGGCTATTCTTGAAAAAAAAACCTGCCTGTTACTAAGCCTTCATTATTCTATTAGCATAATGCTATTCTAATGAGATAGGAATACAGAACCAAAGCAGGGAGATATTTCTATGGAATTTTTAATTGTTAGATAAAAATTATTTTGTGTTTCACAAACAGACTCTTGTGCTCAGAGCTGGATTTTATAATATGGATATCTACTACCGACTTATTTGAAGTTATCCAAAATTTATTTGACACTTTAGGAGAGGCTTTGATTGCTTCCTTCAGGTGTAGTTCTAGACATTGTTCAGAGATTTAATTACAAAACTGCTTATATCAGATGTACACTCCATTATAACCTGCGATATGAAGTACATAGAGTGCCTATATTTGGAAAGGTTATTTCTAAAATTTATTTTTGATATTTACATTTTGTTAAGATTACTACTACTTTGAAAGTTCTGGAAGGATTTGTTTAGAGGTAAAGAGAAGCAAAGGATTAAACAACAAAACCCACTGAAGTAATCTTTAGTCCGACCCCTCCTCCCACCTCCATTTGGCAATGTTTGTCATTTGAAAGGTTGAGTCAAATCCTTATCAATGGTGTCTCAATATTTTCTGGTTGTTTGAAAAGAAGCCAGCTGTCACTCTCTTTTTCATGAAGGGTATTGATGGCCAAAGGCAAATCAGGGAAAGCTATTAAATCAAAATAGGTTTTTGTCACTAGTTGTCAAGTCATTCTGAGGCCATCTCGGTTTTACCGGAGGAACTCTGAGCACACTGACTGGTCAAAATTATTTACATTGCAAGCCTCTTCTCACAAAGAAAAACCTGCTGTGATAAACCACATATTATTAGCAAAAAAGCAAAAATGACTTACTCACATAAGTAAGGCAAGCATGATTTTGCTAGAAATAGGACAGCTTTTTGAGCAAAGACGTGTTATTGTATGCATGATTTGAAAAACTACTTTCATAACTTTCTTCAATGCAAACTAGCCCATTAATCGAAATTGCTAAAAAAGAAATAGCAGATTTTGAGGGTATGCAAGTCATAGGAAAGGGTAAAAAAGTTCACACTAAATTCCACTTAACAAGGGAACACTGAGACATAAAAATGATGCAGTTAATTAGTGATCCATACAATAATATGGAGTTTTGAACAGTCCAATACCAACATAATTATTTTTGCACTTTAGGTCAGAAATTCAGTCACAGAGTGGAAAATACAAATTAATGCAAGCCATGTGCTTCGTGAAGGTGCTACCAGTGGGGTATGCATTTTACTTAATTATGAGGGGAATGTTCTTTTGCAATATAAAGTCAACTCAACATGTTCAAAGGGTATTAGACAAAACTTGAGATTCTGCAGGAAGATCAAGGGTCTAAGATGAAGATGAATTAGCAGGACACGTAGAAATCATAAAGTTAACAGCAGCCCAAATGATATGGCACATCTAGTTAAAAAAATAATAATAAAAAAAAAATCAGACAAGGAAAAATATAAACCCTTCTGCAACTATTGACAGTTGTTTGCAACTGCAAAACATTGTTGTCAAGGTTCTTTCAAAAGTTTTTCTGTACTTTTTTTTAAGAATACTTAAGACTATTGTATTCAAATATGGCAGAGGCAAGGAAAGTGAGACATATGGGAATATCTTCCCAAAGTTGTATGAAAGGTACAAATGGATGAGTGATATACAAAATATATGAAATTTCAGAAGGGAGACAGTGCGACCTAGTGGACGAAACTCTGAACTGGATCTAAGGAAGCCTGGCTCCTATTCCTGGCTCTGCCACAGGTCTGCTGGATGACCATGGGCAATACATGTTGCTCCTCTGTGCCTCTGTTTCCCCATCTATAAAATGGGGATATGATACTGACCTCCTTTGTAAAGCACTATCAGATCTACTAATTAAAATGCTACATATGACAGCTATTATTATTGAGCAGCTTATTTTAATCACCTTTTTCTTTTAATGAATTAATCACGGCATTTTGGTCTCAAGTGTTTATTTTAATCTGTTTCTAAGGCCTGGTCTACACTAGGGTGGGAGGTCGAATAGCGAATAGCGTAGCTGAAGTTGAACTACCTTAGTTCAAACTTCTTACCTGTCCAGATGCCGCGGGATCGAAGTCCGCGGCTCCCCCGTTGACTCCGCCACCACCGTTCGCGGTGGTGGAGTTCCGGAGTCGACGGGAGTGTGTTCGGAGTTCGAACTATTGCGTCTAGATTAGACGCGATAGTTCCAACTCCGAGAAGTCGAACACTACCCGTCGACCCGGCCGTAAGTATGGACTACCCTAAGACAATTATCCACAAGTTTTTCAAAGAGTCTTAATTTGTTCATTTTGTGCTCCCCAATATTTTTTACTACTACTAGACGGTTTAAAAATCCAATTAATTTGTTTTTAAAAAGGCTCTATCTCGCAACAAATAGCAGCGGTGATTTTTATCTTAATGATATTTAATACTTAGTAAAAATATTTTCAAAATATTTCCTTAATTTCTATGTAAATTTAGTTTGCTGTCTGATACTTCAGGTGACACACATTGAGCCTGATTTCTCATTTACATTTGTCAGTGGAAAGGGTCTTAGTGTAAATGAGATCAGGCTCCAAGAACAGTAAATTAAAAAACCTAGTCCATGACTTTGCAAGATCTGGTTTCTAACTGGGAACAGAAAATAATAAAAGGAAAGGATCTTAGTGTCTGTAGTCCTGACGCTGGAATTACTTTTGTGAAAATAACAGAAAAACCCCGCAGTTCTGTATAATGTGACCTCGCTGCCAGCCATGGCTAAACAGAGGCCTGAGAATAGGAAAGATGGGTGATTTAGGTCGGACCACAGCAGCACAGCTATGGGAAGACAGAATATCTTTGACCAAACAGAAAACAGTCTGACATATTTATGAGGGCTAACGGCTCTCAAATTTTAGAGGGAAAAAAAATCTGAAAAATAGTCTCAAGCATTTCAAGTTACATCAGGCTCAACATTATCCATGTTATATGCTCGAAAGCAATTTTTGTTGGTGCAAATATGGTCTGCGTTCATTAAGCTGATTAGTTTTAAAAAGTGCAACACCAATGTCAACCTGGTTTCATATAATAATCTAGACCCAAGCTTGACAAAGTAAGATCTTTAACTGGGTCAATTTAAAATGGGACATATGTAGTATTTGCTATTATGCACAGTGATAATTTTTCTGCCTTAACACCAGTACCATGCAGCACAATTATAGTAGTTGTGTGGATATCCAAAATTTTCTTAACATAAAACAAAAAACAAAGTGAGTCATCATGAAATAAACTAGAGCTGGGTGTGTATTTTCCATCAATTTTTTTTTGGTGGAAAATATTTCTGCCAAAGGGAAACAATATAGTTTCTGGTCAGATTAACCTAAACTGAAATGTTTCTGTTTGTCAAACCAAATCAACACATTTCATTTTGCATCAATTCAACACAAATTTTTGTCTGCCTGAGCTGCGGCGGTGTCTCCAGGGAGCTGTAGTTCAGATGTTCATGCTCCTTTTCACCTCTGTCCATCAGACTCCCTGGTGGGACAACAACTCCCATGATACACCACAATCCCATTTCTGGCTGCCTGTTGTGGTGCACAATGGAAGTCATGTGGCTGTGGTGCATCATGGGAGATGTGGTCTAGCCAGGGAGCCCAGCCCATAAAAGAGAATGGGGCCCTGAGGCACCAGTGACAATTTCAGCAGATGTCAAACTAAGCCAAAACTAAGCATTTGACATTTCCAAATTTAGTCATTGATGAACTTTCTGTTCAGTATGAAAATAAATGCTGAAATATCACAATATCACGAACGTGCAGGCAGCCATGAGACCCAGGAAACCTAGGCAAGTGCGAGCCAAAGTTGTCGGAAAGGTCCGTAGACCTTGTATAATTGTTACCATTGCGTGAAACCGAGGCTGAGGTAAGCAGGCTCTGGCGAGACTGGAGTCCAGGATGGCCCCAATGAATTCTATTCCCTGTGTGGGAATCAGAGTGGATTTCTCTATCTGGATCATCAGGCCTAGACACAGGAATAGATCCTTGTCGACGCCCACATGACTGGTAACTTGTGCCCCGGTGGTCCCTCGAATGAGCCAATCGTCTAGATACGGAGAACGTGTATCCGACGGTAGTGGAGAGAGGCGGCAACTACAGCCATGCACTTTGAGTACACTTGGGGCTGTATAGAGGCCAACCGGGAGGACCGTAAACTGGAAATGATGACGGTTGGCCACAAACAGTAGGTACCTTCTGTGTGGTAGATAAATGGCGACATGAAAATACGCGCCCTTCATATCGAGGGCGGCATACCAGTCTCCGGGATCCAAGGATGGGATGACGGTCCCCATGGATACCATGCGGAACTTCAGGTGTATCATGAACTTGTTGAGTTCCCGCAGGTCTAGGATAGGTCTGAGACCTCCCTTCGCCTTGGGGATTAGGAATTAGTGGGAGTAGAACCCTTTGACCCTTTCGTCCTTTGGTACCTCCTCTATAGTTCCGATGGTGAGGAGCATCCGCCCCTCTTGCAAGAGGAATTGCTTTGGGGTCCTGACGCCTACGACTGCCTCAGCGACGCCTGCTGGCAAAGTCCTGTCTTTGTCTAGGTGCAAGGTAAGGGCGGTGAGGCTGGGGGCAGAAAGGTTGGCGCTGAGTCACCGGCGTGTGCATACCGAGAGGGAGTGCACAGTGACCTTGCTGTCCTTTAGGCTTTGCAGCCTAGGGTCAGGTTTTTTTTGTTTTTTTTTGAGAACAGGCCTTTGCTATTGAAGGGCAAGTCCTGTATAGTGTGCAGCAGCTGCGAGGGAAGGCTCGATAACTGGAGCCATGAAATGCGCCTCGTGGCAACACCCGAGGCCAGAGTTGTGGCTGTGGAGTCATCTACATCCAACGAGGCCTGGAGGGAAGCTCTTGCCACCTTCGTCCCTTTTTCCAAGAGGGCAGCAAACTCTTAACGGGAGTTCTGAGGAACCGACTCCGTAAATTTGCCCACCGCCGCCCATAGTAGCGGCTAAACAGGGCTTGCTGGTTTGCTACGCGAAGTTGCAGGGCCCCTGCCGAGTACATCTTATGGCCCAGTAAGTCCATTCGCCTAGCCTCCTTGGATTTAGGGTCTGGTGCCAGCGGGCCATGGCGTTCCGTCTCATAGACGGACTGGACGACAAGGGAGCGGGGGGTGTACATATAGGTACCCGTAGCCCCTCGAGGATACCATGTACATGCGTTCGACTCCTGTGCCCACGGGTGGGATAGTAGCTTGAGGCTGTCAGATGGTATCCGCATTGGCCTTGATCGTCGGAATGAACGGTAGGGCCACTCTAGTGAGGGCGTCAGCCGACAGAATGTCTACGACCAGATACCGTATCTCCGAGACTTCCGCCACTTGGAGGTTCATATTGAGTGCCACCCATCTCAGGAGGTCCTGATGGCCCCCCCAAGTCGATTAGAGGAGGGCCCGAGGAGTACGCTCCTGCCACAGCCTCATCTGGGGAGGAGGAAGAAGAAAGGCCGGGGACAAGCGGGTCCTGTGTGGGCTCGTGCTCCTGGACGACCTCCTGATTCGGTGGGATGTGGGAGTCCGGGGCTTCCTCCATACCGGTCGGAGGGGGGCAGCTAACTGTCGCCTCTGGCACCCAGTGCTCTGACGGAACAGAGCGAGATTGGATCACAGGTAGGCCTTTGGCCTGATGGCATGCCCAAGATGTACAGGGTGACCACTGATGGGGTCAGGGTCCTGGGCCTGGGGAACCTGGAAGACTCTGGTGTGCACATCCGAATCACAGTCCTGCGCGTGTAAACTGTCTGCGCAGGATGACAGTGATGCATGTTTGGATGGCCATGGAGGAGCTAAAAAGCCCTGGGCAGAGTCTCCCTCTCTAGCTGACATCGCTAGACGCGGCATCGGGGATCGGTACCAGGAGGCATACCGGTACCGGGAGCGAGAACGGGACCTGCGACCGGAGCGGTGCCGGGAGGTCGACTGAGATCTCGAGGCTCGACGTCGGGAGTGGCGACGGGAGTCCAGTGCCTGGAGCGGTGCCGGGAGCTGGATCGGCGCCGAATGTACCGGGCCGGCGAACGGGACGCTGATCGATGGTGCGAGTACGACCGGTACCGAAATGGAGAACGGTGCCGGGACTGCGAGCGGCGTCGGCACCTGGATTGGTGACGGGACCGAGAACATCTGCGGGGCCGCGATCATGAATGGTGTCGCTCTGCAGTGCCGACGCAGGGTGGTCTGATCAAGGCAGGCTTGCCAATCGACTATATAACCCGCACCGGCGGTGCCGGGGGTTGAGGCAGCGCAGGCGCTGTCACTGCAATCAACTCCCTCGACGTGGAAATCTCTCCGGCGTGGAGGGAATAGTGAGCTCAACCATGGCTCACACCGGGGAGCGTTCAGGTACCGGACTCGACGGCTCTTGCGTGGCCGGAGTCGACAGTGCCGATATTGTCGGTGCCGCGGCAGGTATCGGAGCCGGGCGGTCCAACTTAGTATAGCACTCGGGCTGCGGAGCAGGCGGCTCTGACGCAGCTTAATAGTGAGCTCAACCACGGCTCGTACCGGGGAGCTTTCCGGCACCGGACTTGACGGCGCCGATATTGTCGGTGCCATGGCAGGTATTGGTGCCGGGCGGTCCGACTTAGTATAGCGCTCGGGCTGCGGAGCAGGCGGCTCGGACGCAGCAGGAGTCCTGTGCCTCTTCATCCTCCAGGAGAGGGATCCGTGCCGAGCGGACACCGGTGCCGGCGACGGCCGGTGCCGAGAGGCCTTGGCGGTACCGGCGATCCAGTGCCGAGGGAGCGCTTCTTGAAGACTGACCAGCGCTCGGTGCCGAGAGCGGAGGAGTAAGAGCTGCCTCCCTCAGGAGCTGCTTGAGACGAAAGTCTCGCTCCCCTATTGTTCTCGGCTTAAAGGCCTTACAAATGTGGCACTTATCTGTTAGGTGAGATTCCTCGAGGCACTTAGGAGAGGATCTCTTGTCGGCATCGGCTAGTGGCCGGCCGAGCACGGTTTGAAACCCTGTGAACCGGGCATAGTACCTGGCACCGGGTGCGGGGAAGGGGATAATCCCCGAACCCCTGTAAACTAAATACACTAACTATACTACAAACGGAGAAAGGTAATTACAACTATATAAATCTGAACTATATATACAAGAATTAACGAGAGAAACTACGAGTAGCTAGGGAAGTGGAGGTCAGCTAAGCCGTGCTCCACTGTTCCAACGACCGACACGGGCGGTAAGAAGGAACTGAGGAGCGGATGGGTCGGCAGGGGTATATATTCGGCGCTATAGCGGCACCACTCCAGGGGGCGCCCAGCCGACCCACCGAGTGTTGCTAGGGTAAAAATCTTCTGACGAACGTGCACGTGGTGCGCGCACACCTAACTGGAATGCATATGAGCAATCACTCGAAGAAGAACTTTCTGTTCAGTATGAAAATAAATGCTGAAATATCACAATTTCCTCTGCAACAAAAATTTCAATTTTTAACTACCTCTGAAATGGTCACTACCCAATATTCTCTCTCTCACAGTCTACAGGAATCAAACGTTTAAATATATGCATGTACTATCCTGTGTTTATTAAAAATTATTATTGGACTATATATGCCTGCATTTATTTCAATATACAGATGTCCAGTTTCAATATTGAGATATCTAGCTATAAGCAAGCTTCCCTCTCTTTCCTATACTCAAACTCAAAAGCTCAAATAAAAATGGCTAGAGTATATTGTCCAAAATATATTCACCTTTGAACTTAGATTAAATACAAACAATTTCAACTCAAAGGGTGACTTTTCTAGAAAGTTGTGACTAAATGAAAATGTGTTATAATTAAAGCTGCAAGTTTGTCACAGGTCACAAAAATCACGGATTCCGTGACTTCTGCAGCAGCCGGTGCGCCTGGTCCGGTGGCCGCCTGAGCAGCTCAGGCAACCCCTGGCCAGCTGCACTGGCTGCTGCTGGGGCAAGTCTCAGGCCACCGCGACCCCCCACCCCCCAAGCAGCAGCAACAGGAGTTTGGGTGTGGGAGGGGACAGGGGTTGGGGCACAGGACAGAGTGAAGGCTCCGGGTGGTGCTTACCTCGGGGGACTCCCCAGAAACTGCAACATCTCCCTCCCACAGCTCCTAGACAAAGGCGTGGCCAGGCAGCTCTGCGCACTGCCTCCGCCTGCAGGCACCACCCCTGCAGCTCCCATTGGCCGCATTTCCCGGGTGGAGGCAGTGTGTGACCTGTTCATGACTTTTACTAAAAATATCCATGACTAAAATGTAGCCTTAGTTATAATGAAAGTGTCTCCTGTCAGTTGCAGCTTTATTATAACCTTTATGCTTTGGTAATGAGTGGCAGAACAATGACATTCTGAGCTACATTCACCCTTAATGCTGTTCTCTTCCTGCTGTGTCTAAATATAACAGCAAATAGGGTTTACAAAGATTTCAAAAGATTTGGCAATGTCACATTCTACTGTTACAATTCTTTTTGTTTCAATAGGTGCCATGTTGACAGATGTGATTATTTTATTGCACAGCTACAGCTATACTATTTCAGTGCCGAAGAACTACATAGTGTAGGTGGGCTGTGATGTGTCATTCCATATTCTTTATGAAAATATGCTCATGATATTAATATGACATAACAGATATACTTTATGCAAGATGGGTCATATGAGATATCATTGGAAATGTTATGATTTACTGAATGTGATTATCCTATTTGTATGCATGTAACATTTCTGTATCTTAAATTAGGAATATTGACTATGTATCTGTATTTCAACTATGCTACTTTGGGTGACACCCACTGCCAACCCTTCAGGTACAACACCGGAAAAGCCAGACAGGGCAGATGGCCAATCAACAAGGACAATAGACTGTAGAAGAGCTTAGTCTTCCTGTGAACCTGTGGGTCAGCCTGTGAAGAATGGCTACAAGGGCCCTAGAGAGTCAAATGGTCTTGTCACCCGATACTAAAACATTACCAGGGACTTCTTGTAACTTTCCACTGTTAAGGGGGGGGAGGGGGGGGACAAACTAGGGAAACAAAGGACTCCTGCCTTATGCAAATCCTATTTAAGGGTGAGGAGTGAGGTAATCCGGACCATCAGTTCTGCCCTGCTACCCCACCCAAGATGACTGCTGGAAACAACTGGGGAAAGAACTGGGCCCAAGCTGGAAGGGCATCTGGCCTGTGAAGAAGATTATTAGAACCACATTTAGGATGAGAATTTACATGTAAACGGTTTCTTTAGTGTATTAAGATCCGTTTGCATGGTCTGTTTTATTTTCTTAGTAATCTGCTTTGCTCTGTTTGCTACTACCTTAACTACTTAAAATACATATTTATAGTTAATACATTTATTTCTGGATTATAATATAACCCAGTTTATATGATTTCTAACTGGAAGGGGGCAAGAAATTGTGCATACCCTCTTCCACATTGAGGGAAGAGGCGACTATAATATATCTTTCGGTCTGTACTCCAAAGGAGGTGCACATCTAAATGCTGGAGCAAGTCCCTTAAACTGAGTCTTCCCAGAGCTGATCTGCAACTGGGTGTGGCCCTGCCTGTGTGTGTGTTAGAGGAGGTTTTAAGAGCCTGGCACAGCAAGATAGGTAAAAGGAGGCCCAGGCTGGGAGAACAGGTAGACTCAGTGGTATCTCAGCACATCAGGTGACTTAAAATAATAATATATGGAGATATTGCATAGATCTGGAAGGGACCTCAAAAGGTCATCGAGTCCAGCCCCCTGCCTTCACTAGCAGGACCAAGTACTGATTTTGCCCCAGATCCCTAAGTGGCCCCCTCAAGGATTGAACTCTCAACCCTGGGTTTAGCAGGCCAATGCTCAAACCACTGAGCTATCCCTCCCCCTTCCTAAGGGGCACAACCCATCACAGGGGCCAAGTATCATAGGATAATACGATTTATAAAGAAAAAATATCCATAGAGTACAACTCATTTACAAAAGAAGGTTTGGAGTGCTGTAGAATCCATTGCTTCTGTAGAAAATCCTGGGGGAAATCACAGCCCAATCAGAAGATTCACTTGTTGCCGAGAACATCTTGGCATCAAATAACAAATCATACAACTCAAAGCTCAAGAGTAGCCTACATCTTGAAATGACAAAATTCATCAGGCCACATTCTGGCTAGTGCGAGGAAAGTGACATCTGTTGATCCCAACTAAATGGGTGCCTATACTGTACTCTGCAACAACGGCCATACTCTGGGATCATTGTCTGGCCAGCAGCAACCCCGGGTAAAGCATTAGATGCAGGAATGAGCACAGAAAATATAAACACCATTGCTGGGTTGGGGATCACACACACCCACACCCACACCCACCATGCTCTTTACCTCTAGACCTTGTCCTACAACTCCTCTAAATGAATGACTTTTAGTAGCTTCTCTGTGGGCTTAGGAGGGGAACTGAAATAGGAACGACTAACTTCCATTCTGCACTCCTACTGCCAGGAGCCTATACACGATGCCTGCCAGAATTCATCCCATTTTACTATAAAATGTATGTGACATGTTAAATTAGCATTACAATTGCTCCCATTTAGTCAACACAATTTACCTTTAAAAAAGCCCATGGGAAATACATCCACCAAGAGAACTTAGTTAATTCTCTTTTTTACAGCGGTTCAGAAACAGTGTGATTGTCTATGTAATTAATGCATTTCTTTTATAAATAGAACACCAGATAAAGATAACTTACTTAATACTAGGGAGGATGGAGGCAGCTATGAGAGGGGGAGAAAGTCGAGGAGGGACATCATATTCTTCATTTCCTAGATGGCCATTTGAAAATACCTGAAAAATGGACAGAAATGTTACTTGGATATTGTTACTTATACAGCATCACAGGAGTGTAGTGCTTTACAAGTTCAGAAAGGTCTACTCGCCCACCCGGCCAGGAGTTTGAAGTCTGAACTGATGGACACAGCGCAAACACTTGCTGCAGACTTGTGCTCCTGAATCTTAGCTTTCATTAAATTATACATAAAGATTGAAACATTAATCAAGTATTAAAACTCATGCAATGTTAACTTTGAGAACTGGCAGACAGACTTAAAACAGCAATGCAGAGGTGTGAATGGCCTTGTTCATCCAAATGGGTTAAGCCTGAAATCTAAAGATGACAATTTAGATGTCAACTGGGGAAAGGGCCAGTATATGGCCTCTCCAGAGCTCAATGGCATGGCATTTTCACATTGGTTGGCTACTCGGATTGAGTAACATGACACCTCTACCAGCCATGAGACTGGACCCATGAAACATTACTACCAAGCTATAATCAGAACTGTAAATGTAAACCCAATACTCTCTTACAACATGACTCAAATTAAAGGGCTTTCAACAAGAGTCTAGCTGGATGTAAGGGTTGGTGCTTTCTCTGTGTGAATTTGGTAGTCACTCTGTAAACAATATCATGGAATTCTAGAGCTCCTTTCACTGGATCATGTGAAAGCACTTTACCAGCACTTATTAAATTCCCACCTCACCCCTTTGAAGTATGTACAATATCCACTTTACAAAATGGAGACACAGAGGTTAAGCAGCTTGCGCAAGGTCACACAGCAAACAGAAGAGGCAACTCATGTCTTTCAACTGTAGTGACTTAAACCACAAATCCATCCTCTCTCTCTTCATAATACAAGTTATATATTTTCCAAGCTAAAGAAAGTTAAATTAGATTACAGTAGAGCAGATCAGAGTTAATAGACTGGTCTAAGAATCATTACTGAACCTCTTGATAAAACTGATTACAGTGGAATCAAGAATATTTTTCTTAGGTCATTGCTAAAGCCACAGCTATCCAATGTCTTTACACGTATAGCTGGACAGCTTTAAATCAGCATCTTCTACTTATGGAAAAGATTTCTCAGTTTTCATGAAAATTCGATGAAGATCGTTAAGAGTAAAGAGGTTTTAGGGCAAGATACAAAGCCCACTCACCCCATTGGCCTTAGGATAGGGCCGGCAGTCAATAAAATCTCAAAGCTATATGTTTAAATAATTTTAAATACAATTTTAAATATTTATGTTACAATACTTTCGCTTCACATTTGATAGCCAAAAAAGTGGCAACATGTGCTGCCAATCAATATTTTGAATAGTGTGCCTTCCTGCAAATAAACACTGACAACACAAAAATGGTAATTTTTCAGTTTTAAAAGGCAAAGCTATACAATGTTCAGGCAATACATTTTAAGTCCCAGGGGCATTAAAAAGACTTATTAACTCACATGAAAAAGGTAGTCTCTGATATCAGTAGGGAAGTCGAACATTCCACTCTGACGAAGGACATGTTCATTGCCTTGATGCCTAATTTTAGAACCTACAGTTTTCAGGCATATACAGCGGGTGAAAACCAACGCCTCAGAAATAATATTTTCCTAATTAAAAATACAACATTTTTTCACATGCTTGAAAAGGAAATGGAGTAATTCAATCAGCCTTCATTGGAGAAAGTCTCAAATTGGTCATTTTAAGTACTTGAGAAGTTCTCTATTTTACAGTGTTAAAGATGATCTCCTGCAATTACTGGAAAATTATCCAAGTTCTCTTTATTCCTAAGGCATTCTATGACCATCTTAATTTTCAAAGCCATTTTTTAACCTTTGGAACTAGTTGTTCAAGTACTACAATATAGGATTTTAGCTATTTGTTTTGTCTAGTTTTAAAAACAGAATTAGCAAAGAATTAATGGATATACTCTGTTTTCATGAAAGTATTCCTCTCACCTGTCTTAAAGGACCAAGAAATTCAAGCTAAAAAACCTGAATACACAAATATCTGTTAATCAAAAAACAAAACCGAGCACTAGAAGGAAGTGCTCAATGTAAGTTAGGATGTACGCCCACATCTCGAATACTGTGTACAGATGTGGTCTCATCTCAAAAAAGATATACTTGCACTAGAAAAGGTTCAGAAAAGGGCAACTAAAATGATTAGGGGTTTGGAACGGGTCCCATATGAGGAGAGATTAAAGAGGCTAAGACTCTTCAGCTTGGAAAAGAGGAGACTAAGGGGGGATATGATAGAGGTATATAAAATTATGAGTGATGTGGAGAAAGTGGATAAGGAAAAAATATTTACTTTTTCCCATAATACAAGAACTAGGGGTCACCAAATGAAATTAATAGGCAGCAGGTTTAAAACAAATAAAAGGAAGTTCTTCTTCACGCAGCGCACAGTCAATTTGTGGAACTCCTTGCCTGAGGAGGTTGTGAAGGCTAGGACTATAACAGCGTTTAAAAGAGAACTGGATAAATTCATGGTGGTTAAGTCCATAAATGGCTATTAGCCAGGATGGGTAAGGAATGGTGTCCCTAGCCTCTGTTTGTTGGAGGATGGAGATGGATGGCAGGAGAGAGATTACTTGATCATTGCCTGTTAGGTTCACTCCTTCTGGGGCACCTGGCATTGGCCACTGTCGGTAGACAGGATACTGGGCTAGATGGACCTTTGGTCTGACCCGATACGTTCTTATGTTCTTAGGATATACACTTTTCCAGTTATACTGGCAATAACCACAAGGCCAAGAGACTTTAATTACCAAAGCATTGTATTTTGGGAATACAGTGTACCTAGCTCGTCATTTTAGTCTTAAACTGAGTTTAGACACTAAAAATAAGGGGAATTGTCAGAACTGTGCTTTACTGACATAGGTATAACACATTAAGAGCAAATGAGAAAACTTCATTAAGGCTCAAATTCCTATTGTCATTTTACAAATCAACTGTAATGTTCTCAGAGAAGCAATTCCTTAAGGATGTGCGTTTGGGCTTTTTTTTTTTTGTACCATGTCAATTGTTCATTTTAATCCCACTTTTACTCGAGAGTGATTTGCTGATGTGTGACTACAACAATAATGGAACAGTACGTAAAGATACAAAATAAAAAAACAACAACATTGCTTAAGGGACAAATTTTAAGCCAGTCCTCCACATTACTTACTAAGTGCTGGCTCTGAACTTATTCATGTGCAAAACTGCATATACATACATGCCTCTGCACTTTACATGTGCAAACATTTGCAATGTATACATTAAAAATTCTAACATCTACATGCACCATTATTAGAATTTGCACCTGCAAAACCCAGTAGCAAAGATGCATGAAAGCACTCACGTAATTTTCCACATGCACAAATCGAGGCCTAATGGCTGAAAGCCACATCCTAATATTCCAGTGAACGAAAAGCTCTGCATAATGTATCCATTTTCCTGAAGGATGCAACTGCACCTTTTGTGAAAGCTGTATTTTATGACAGACAACCACAATGATACTCATGTAACACAAACTTGGACTTCTGACAAGTTTTATGATGTGCTCTACATTGATGTTGGCCACAGAAATGCGATATGTTTCCTTTAGGTACCATGTACTAGCAGTCAACTGGGTAAATCCCTAAGACTCTGTCTGATGTTCTATATTCACTGAAAGTATATTACCAAAAATAGTTTTTGCTGACTTGTGTGCATGCAAGTTTGCCATAGGAGTCATGGGCATGCATCTGAGGGCAACATTTGACCCTTATGGAAGAGATATCCTATTATTTTGAAATATCTAAAAATAACCCTACATCAAACCATTATGGAAGACAAGAATCACAATCACACTGGAGCAAGAGAATTAACATTAAATCATTACTAATATAGAAGAACAGCTCTAATATGGTTTCAGAGTAGTAGCTGTGTTAGTCTGTACATGGCAGAGGGGCACTGCAATATGATATATGCCATCATGTGCCAGCAATGTCCCTCTGCCATGTTTATTGGCCAAACCGGACAGTCTCTACGTAAAAGAATAAATGGATACAAATCAGATGTCAAGAATTATAACATTAAAAAACCAGTTGGCGAACACTTCAATCTCCCTGGTCACTCAATTACAGATCTAAAAGTTGCAATGTTATAACAAAAAAACTTCAAAAACAGACTCCAACGAGAGACTGCTGAATTGGAATCAATTTGCAAATTGGATGCCATCAAACTAGGCTTGAATAAAGACTGGGAGTGGATGGGCCATTACAGAAAGTAAAACTATTTCCCCATGTTTATTCCCCCCGCAGTTCCTTGCATCTCCTTGTCAATTGCTGGAAATGGGCGATTTTCATTACCACTACAAACAGTTCTTTTTGTCTCCTGCTGATAATAGCTCACCTTAACTGATCACTCTCCTTACAGTGTGTATGGTAATACCCACTGGGGTGGGTGGGTGTGTGTGTGTAATTTCCTACTGTATTTTCCACTACATGCATCTGATGAAGTGGGCTGTAGCCCACGAAAGCTTATGCTCAAATAATTTTTTTAGTCTCAAAGGTGCCACAAGTACTCCTGTTCTTTTTGCTCTAATATGGGATATTTACTCTTAGATAAGAGGCAAACTGTATCTGACCTTCTACCTCCAATAGCAGCTACTGGTCTTTAGATGGCCCTATACATAACTGTTCTCAGGAAAGATGCTAACAGTACAGTAAAATGTGTATCATTTCTTTTATGAAGCTTGTAAGACAGTGAAAGATAGTTAAAATAGAAGCACATTCTCCAACTTAACAACTAATCGGGATATTGTTTCCCATTAAGGTTAATTAAGATGTCAGCAGAGTTTTCACTAGATTTTCATTGCTTTGAGTACATTTTCTAGAGTGATTTTTGATCACATCAGAATGTCAGCAATAACGTGGCTCTGCCTCACCCACCAATTTCATAGCTTTCAATATCAGGACTCTAGTACTAAAAAGCAGCATTAGAAGTCTCTTCCATTTTCAAAATTAATCACATTTATTTGGACTTCATATATGCAATTGTCCAGAGCTCCCATAATGAATCTTGAGCTTACTTGCAGTTTTGGAGGCAGAACTCACTGGCTCAAAATGCTAGTGGAGTTAGAAATAATTTGAACACGAATTTGTGCCATATTTGTGGACAGGGGAAGTTGCCCATGCCACAACATACTACTCAGCCCAGCCCAGGAGAGAATCACACAGGCCTCTCCCTTCGTCGGGTCACAAGAAAGCCAGGGCCTTGAAGGGAAGTTACAAATAGCATCATCTTCCATCTCCCAATCCCCTTCATCACAGAGAGCTGATGAGGCATCCTCTAAGGCTGGCTCCTTCACATCAAAAATTGCTACCTCCAAGCTACCCATGTCTGCCTTACCAGCCAGTGCTGGTTACTGCAGCTCCAACAGCAGGTGCCCTCTAGCTCCCTATTCAAGTCCACAGAAGGAGTACAGAGAACCAGACAAAGATCCAGCTGCAAAAATGGATGTTATTGCAATCAACTGCAACAAGAACGAGCAGAGATACAAGCATAGCTCAATTCTAATTATGCTAATACTACAGGAGTGATAATATCAAATTGAGGATTGCAGCATGTGGGGTTGTGACTAAGGGCACTTTGGGTACGTTTACACTGTGATAAAATACCCATGGCATGGCGGCAGATGGCCTGGATCAGTTGACTTGGGCTTGCGGATAGCAGGCTGCAGGGTTATAAAATTGCAGTACAGATGCTAGGGCTCAGGGTGGAGCCTGGGCTCTGAGATCTTACGATAGGGGAGGGTCACGGAGCTTGGTCTCCAGTCCGAGCACGTACACTGCAGTTTTATAGGTGCACAGCCTGGGGCCTGCAAGCCCAAGTCAGCTGACTCAGGCTCTGAGACTAGATGCTGTGGCTTTTTAATCACAATGTAGATGTGCTCTTTTTACTGTTAAAAAGGAAATTTATACATTCAAAATATACACACATATACACGGTATCTGACTTATAATTTGTTCTAATTTTTTTAAATGTATAAGCTATGATGTAAATTTATTATTTACACATATTTTGTGGTTTGCTGTGGTTACAGAGTCTGCATCTCATCTAAGACTGGAGCATTTATCAATAAATGTATATGTAATTTTAATATGGTATTTCCAAAGACAACATATAACTGAAGTCAGTAACCGCACCAACTCTAAGGATCATTTGCTAGAAGAATATAGCAAATCTAGAACAGTTTTTCCTGCGCTGCCATTTTTGTGATGGCTTCAAGTTAAAATTAAATCCTAACAACCTCGTTTACTGCTGCTTTAAATCAGAGTTTAACGAGCCTCTCTTATTTACAGGCTTTCTATTAAGTATCGACAGGAAAGCTTCAAATGAAGCAGATCGACATCAGCAAGCATAAATGACACTTTAACCAATGTGAGACTTCGCATTGGATTACCACATAAAATTAGGCTTCACACTTTGTGCCACGCATCTCTTACCTTGGCACCTTCTAAAGGCAAATCATGGCGTCTATGTTTTCTCATAAATCCTGGGTCAGAACCCATTCGGTTGTGCCTTCCGTTTATATTCGAACTTGCAGTAAGTCCTGGTTTGGGGGAACTGTCATTTAGGATTCGACATCCTATTAATGGACTTGTCCCAAACACATCTCTGGGGCACCAGGCTTCAAGTGGCACAGGCTGGTCTCTGGAAGGCACACTTTCAGGATGATGCAAATGTCTACTTATCCTGTTGTCCGGCGGGATAGGAGGGGGCCTCTCAGGTGGAGGTGGAGGAGGATCTCGCAAGGGAGGTGGTGGTGCTGGGAGGGGTTTATCTTGTTTCCTCACCATACATGGAGAAGACTAAACAAAAACAGAAATTAAAATACATCAAGTCTATGGATGTACAACTCATGAAAATGTACCGCTTTACCATTTTTTGTCTAAGGGACAAACTTCAGGCAGAGGCTAAGCAGGCATTTGTCTAATATGCGAGTTATTACGGTAGCATCATAATAGTATTGGGACACATCAATATGCCAATGCCAAACCCCCTCTGCTACACCGGTGGGGTTCTTGATCAGTAACTCTCCCTTCAGAAAACATATTCCCATTTCTGCAGGGGTGGAGGTAGGAGGGGGGAAGGGCATCTCTGAGTGATGAAACTTCTCCAGAATCCTCCTTTGCTCTGCCTTCCACAATACCTCCTTTGAAGCACTGCTACAGGCCATGCAAAGGATTCTGGGACATATTTGTGAGCTCAAAATGTCTTCTGCAGAAAAAAACATTTTTGGAGTGGGGAATAACACAGTGAAATGGACTGGGTGGTGAGGGAGGGAGGAAAGGAGCATGGAGCAGCAGTGGTTAGGGACCAGAAGACAGAATGGACAGGTCCCATTTTTGTTTAGGACACACATGCACCTATGGTCAACTCTGCTCTTTACATGCCATCTACTACCAGAACAAACTTGTTCAAGTCACACTCAGGTGACATGCTCACTGTATATTTATGCTTGCAGTCCACACACAGTACATTT